>NC_061521.1:4682500-5957500 GCF_022379125.1 Scophthalmus maximus | reverse complement strand
AGTATAATGGAGATTAAACTCTTCAATATTTCAAAACTTCCATGTCCAGATACTTTCACTAGAGGTAATAAAAATGGGGACTATTTTTTGTCTAGGTCACAGCTAGGGTGTTTGTTTGTGGACTCACGGCGCCCCCTGCCAGGTGGGATGGCGGCACAGTGGTGCTTGATGTCCAGAGCGCAGGCTGTGTGAAGGACGGGGTCGACAAAGATGTCCGCCTTACTTTCCTTCAGCATGTTCAACACCTCCTGCAGGAAGGGGGAGGGGATTAGAGTAGGGAGTAGGAAAAAATTGAGGACACAAATATTGTGAAAGTGGCCAACGAAGAAAACTGCAATAAGGAGGATGTGGACGAGGTAATGGGGGGTCAGCCGCAAAAAAAAGATTCCATGAGGTAGATGAGGAGGAGCAGAATAAAGTGTATGAGGAGAAAAAAGGATGAACCGAAAAAGAAGAGGAAGGCTTCATATTTGATTAAAAAAATGTCCTGGGATGAAAATAATTCTATAAAATGTGTTTCCTCTTCTATGTAAACCAGACCGTGTGTGTCTGTGGTCAGTGAAGGCAGCAGTGGGTTGGTTTACCTTCTTACATGCGTCTTGTTTGATCTTCAGCAGGTTGACCTTCAGACACTCCTCCACCTGCCCCGTCTGTTCCTGTGCTGCTGCCTCCTCTGGACAAAGCCTAGAGATCTACACACACAAGCACACACGATCATTAGCCTCTTCGCTGTAAATGGGGCTGATTTGGCGATGATTTAATCGTTATTTTTTTTTATTCTGTCAAACTGAGAAATGGTCAAATCATCTTTTCAGCAGTTAGTAATCATTCCACTCAGTTGGTTTTTAATCTTTGTTCTCTGAGCCAGGTGACATCTTGTCATGGTTTTCATATTGGTGCCTTTGGTAGTATGATTTTCCATCAGTCTGCTTTAGCCCAATGATTTTTAATCATTTTGTTGATCCAATTACAGAAATGTACATCAAGAATTCTTAGAGATTTCTATGTTATTTTCATATGAAAGCAGAAATGTGTGAACCTCCTGTGTGCAGTGGATCTGCAGCTGAAGGTCCAGTCTGTAGTCCAGTGCCGACTCCTGCAGGATGACCCGAATCTGATCCTCACAGTCTGAAGACAAACGCTGCCACAACACACAAACACATGCATGAATATGTTGGTTTTAACTGCAGATCCTTCTACATTTTAGGCCTTGGGGGATATTTTCCCCGTTTCAAACAAGCATGCCACGCCAGTAGGTGGCGATGAAGTGAGTCAACATTTTGACATGTACTGAGCTTGTTTTCCTGGTGGTAAAATTATCTATTTATTTATAATTACAAAGAGGCTTTTGTGCTGAAAAGGCCAGAAAAACAAAAAAAAACAATATAAAGAGTTTGGTGAGGTCCTGGGTAGAGAGACAGAACTTTGGAAATAAATGACGAATATCTTTTAAAATTAAATCTTTGAGGGGACAATAGGGTAGAGACTGGATCCGCTCAACAGTGTGTGGAGTTTGTAGAGAGTTGTGATTCTCACCTGGTCGGCGTATTTGAGTTTGAGGCAGGAGATGACCTGACCCTCCAGCTCGCTGTCTGCTGTTGCCTTGTTCAGGATGGACTGACAGAACTTTGGGATGTCGGCTTTACACGCTTTCCTCAGCACAGGGTTCAGTCTGTAGTCTGGAAAGACAAGCACAGTCAGCAGTCAGACTTGTGGTCCTGATGATTCCGGAGAGACTAGACATGTGTGAGATTACCTACCCGTGTTCTGGGTGATCTGTCTCTTAGTGATCATCTGTTTGCATTTAGGATCCATCAGCTCGCTGTTCTTGTTCTGTTTCAGACACTGAAGAACGTTCTTCCCCTCGGACTCTGTACAGAACCGCTGAAAAACACACAAAACGTCTGTTACATACATAAAACGAAACATAACACAAAGCTGCATACAGCTGGCAATGAAAACACAAAACATACAAGCTCTTGAACTATTGCTGCTTTTAAGTGACGTTACAGTGCCCAGAATTAAAACATGTTACTACACTGCTGACTTGAATGTGCCCCCGGGGGCAATTTCAGGGTTATTATCTATCTTGAGTAAATGGAACTGGCCTAACTTGCGTGACCACTCAGTCATGATTGGACCAAAATAGTCATGGTTTTTACAAAATAGACAGTCTGCCCTCACTTTATTTGTGTAACACCATTAACTGAAATGAAACATATATTTGGTTTCATTGGTAGAGTAACAGATCGGGTATCGCAGTTCTGTCTTCCTGCATTAGAGCCCTAATGTGAGGACTAAAGGTTGCTTAAGGAAAGATGAATATCCAGGCAACAAAAACCTATGACGGAACCAACCAAAATTATTTACTTTTTAATACTAAACTACACTGTGTGAAAAAAAGTTGGGGACAAATTCATGTGGCATTACACCCGTACTGCAACTAAATCTACAGAGGAAAAAAAACAGTTCTGCATCCTACTCTTTGGGAAAAGTAGAATTCCTCCATAACGCCTCATGGTGACCCTTTCCTAACCATGTGATGCTGGCTGAACTGAACCTACCCTGATCATGTGCTTGCAGACTCTCATCAGCTGGTAGTCCAGCTCAGGATCGACCATCTCCACTTCCTGCAGCTTGAAGATCCGCTGGTGGCAGCGCGAAGTCAACTGGCGCTTGTTCTCCTTCAGACACTCGATAACCTACAGTGAGACACGTGAACAGACTTGATTGTTGGTGAATCACTTGAAATGTCCTGCGATACAGGACAAACCTCACCAACTGGAGCGACACAAGTAAGCAGGAGAAGTAAAGACACAATCACAGTTACCTGAAGTCTTAATAATTATGTCATGAGTTCATGATGTCACTGCGTTCTATACCATACCATATATTCTATATACAACTATACATAAAAAACAAGACTGGACAGAGATTTCTGAAATGTTGATGCAACTACCAGCTTTTAACTTTTTCACATTCTTCCCCAGTTCTGAGGTTTTGTAACTTAACATTTGTCTTTTAGAAGTCAACAACAGAAATGTGTGCATTTTTTGCGTGTATGGCTGCTAACCTGTGCATTGCCGTAAGCCACGTTTTGACACAACCTGGTGATGTCCTGCTTACAGGAGTCGTAGAGCTCCGGCTCTAGACGGATGTCCTCCGACTGCAGAGTCAAAAAGGATTTAGTAGATTTTAAAGAAAACATAGACAGAAAGAAAATCTGTGCAGGCAAGAGAGAAAAAAGAAATTCTGACTGAAATGGAAACATTTCAAGATAAATGAATGAGTCAGACAAAAATGAGCTGAAATTTAAAAAAAAAAAAGAAACTTAGTTTGGTTTATAAGAAGGCTCATCATCAAATCCACTTCACCTTATACATCCTGCCTGATGGAGGAATACACACCTATCAGTGTACAAATCACATATTTCTTTTGAACTTAGCAGCTTGTCTTTCAAACTGTTTTCTGGTCAACTGATTTGATCAAGTTGATAAAGAACATTTTCTCTGATTGCGTTTGGGTTCATGAAACAGAAAACGAGTCAAATCTAAAGTAGTGTTTTGACATTAATTCATGTACTGTTGCAGCATGAACTTGGTATTCATCACTGCTTCACTTCCTTTCTGTGATGGAAGTTTCAAATGGACAACAGTGCTCTCAGCACTTTTTGCGTTTTATCTCTCCTTTCTACATGACAAAGCCCCCAAGAACAGATCCAGCTCCATTGAGACCTGGCATTCCCAGTTTGGTATGGGACAACTTCACTTTCCTGCTCTGAGCACTGACACCATCTCCAAAATGATGACTTTGCACAAGTTAAGGAGAAACAGGCCTGGTTTCAGCTTAATGACCGTGCATTTAGTGTGATGAGTATAAATAGTTTATATATAACATGTGGACTTTTCTCAGGCCATTCAAATACAGTGAAGTCCTTTACAAATACATGGTTTACACACAAAGCTCTAAAATCCAGTGGAAAGACTGAATCACATGATCAGCTATCACATATGGCTCTAATGTGTGCAATCATGATAATCTTATGGTGACCTCTGTGCTGCAGCTCACTACCTCTCTGACTGACAGTGAGGCGTCAGGCGACCGACTGTGACTGTGCCGTGTCAGTGAACGTACCATCTCCACCTCCTCCACCCGCAGCTGTTTTCGACATTTGACGGACACCCGCTGCTCCTTGGCCTCCTGCAGCGTGTCGTTCCTCACCGTGGTGCTGAGGCAGATCACTACGTCCACCCTGAATGATAGGAAGTCAGCGGGTCATTCAGTAATCCAAGTCTGATTGTTTTTATTCCTCGCTTAGGATAAGAAAGTCTGTTTGTTGATCCGTGGAGGAATCAACAGTGACAGGAATGTCTTTGGCTCCCAAGTATTTTGCCTAGCGACCCCATAAAAACTAACCAGTGTCACTTTCATGACAGTTGTTCAACCAGAATCACTTCTCCCTCTCAGATAGTTCCACCAGTCATATTAGATGTCTAGAGAGGTAAATTTATGTATAAGGTCAGGGAAAAGCAAAGGATATGCAGACAAACACTAGAAGGATTAAGCCCAACTTTTACCGTGAACTGGTTGTCCCCATATTATTTCAGTGCTTGGCTTGGGCTCCATCCACACTGATACATTTTAGTTGTAAAACGCTTCGCTTTTACTACGTTTATGCCATGTGTCCCCACTACTCCAGAGTTTTTCAGCCCCTAAAATGGTGATTTTTTAAAATTTGTTTATTCAAGGGTTGTGTTATGGTCTGAAAGGAGAGAAAAAAGGTTTTTTTTAAGACGATGACGCAGTCACACACATTCACTCCCCGATTGGGTCTTTATCAGTCATGATTGGCGGCCAGCAGTGAATGCAAAGAGTCTCAAACACTTATACAACCAACTGCAGAGTAGAAATTCTGCTCCCTGCATGAGTATGGACAGAGATCATTTGTGTTTTGAAACAGCATTCTACAATGATCACGTATCAGTGTTGGTGGAGAACCAGTGTCTGCCATGCTTGTCATTTGATATGCAGTTTGAGAGGGGTCACGAGACGAGAGCAACAACCTTCCTCTAGGACAACCAGTTGGATTTCCGGCAGATCACCAGTGTTGATGTCAAATCTGTTAAAATATCTGCTATAAATTGCAGCAAGCTTATTTTAATATCAGTGTTTTACATTTTGTGGCTAAGACTGCAGTCTTGAGACTGAGCTATGACGGAGCTTGGTTGCAGAACAGAAAGACAACATTGTCCAATCGATTCACTTTTTTTTTTGAATGGTAACACTGATTCCAGAAAAACCATGTTTAATTTATTAATAAAGATGCTGTATCTGCCGCTATCTCTGAAACACCTCTTTGATTTTGTTGCTCTTACTTCTTCTTGATGTTAGGACACAGCTTGAGGACGTCTTCCTTGCAGGCCGTTTTGAACTTGTAGGAGAAACGGAAATCTTTTATCTGAATCTGAGGCCAGAAAGAAAGAGAGAGCAGCGTGTTAGGGATGAATTCAGCAGGTAGAACAAATACCTGCATTTTTGTAAAGGGCTTTTCGCTTTTTTACATAACATTTTAGGTTAAGGCGACCGTATGAGCAATGACGAGCAATTAGGATGCTTTTTGTTCAAACTGGGGGGCGTTTTTCTTTTGAGGATATAATCATCAGTCTGCTCACCAGCTGGAAATGAGTCACTCCCACCGCACACTTCTCATTCATCTCCTTCTGGTGTTTATTCTGAACCAAACACTCCATCAGATCACCAGTGTCTATCTGATTATCAGCTACCTCCTGACAGAGAGACAAACAGATTGAAAAAAAAAAAAAAAACAGGCAGCATTATCAATGGAGATCTGAATCAATTGCAACAGTTAAATATGTCACAATTTTCACAATATTGCATGTTGATGTGAAATCCTTCCTGTTTCCTTCTGTTTCTTCAGTATTTTGGCTTGTAAGTCAGTTTTAACACAGTCAGCCCCTTAAATCTGAGCAGCACATCTCTTCTTTGGATGTGGTTGAGGCAATAATCCCACTGACTCAAACTGGATATCCAAACATCCACTAGACATAACATTTTCAGCACAGACTTACATGGCAGTGGGCCTGGATGACAGGTTCACAGGCTCGCATAAGCAGCGCCTCGATCTGAATATCCTGCGGAGAGAATAAACACAATTTGGTATTGATCTGAACTGATCAATAAATCGACATCTTAATTAAAAAAATGACAATCTTCAAATAATCCCCTGAAATGGTTTCATCTCTCAAACAACTAGTGGTTTAGATTGATGTGAGTGTCTCAGTGAATGAGGTACACAGACCCCAGGGAGGAGAGACAAGAGTAGGAGGTGGAGATAGAAGACAGAAAAAAGGGAGAAAAGGTGGTGAGGAGATGTTATTGCTCACAAAGGAGGTGAGGATATGATTCTTGCACTTTTGGGTAATATCTTCATGGTTGAATGCACTTATTGTAAGTTGCTTTGGAAAAAAAGCGTCTGCTAAATGAATGTATTGTAATGTTGAAGCTGTTTGATTGTTAAGGTGAAATTGTTTAGACCTAAATTCTAAAGTTAAGTTGTTAAGTTAAAATATGGAATGGAGATAACAAAAACTCCAACAAGGAAACTCAAGCTACAATATGTATTTCATTTTCAAGAAATTCAGCAATTTATCTTAAGATGCACATTTTTCAAAAGCAGTCTGTTATGGATTTTATTGTTAACATTACATTTATTATGATTATTATTTTGTCACTTTTCCAGTATTAGTACAGCACACTTCAGAAACAAACCCTGCTTAAGTTATTATGAAGTGTGAATTGGGGGCCCATGTCAGAAGTATTGTCTTATTGTTCGTTAGCTGCTGAACCAGTGAGATTACTATGGGATACCGAGGCAGCAGCAGCTATGGTTGTTACCTCTGACTCCAGCTCAGTCAGGTTTCCCACCACGTCTCTGCAGTCAGACACCAGGTCCTCCAGGTGGTCCTGCAGACACTCCAGCTCCTGTCCGGCCTCCGTTTTCTCACTGCACCACTTTCCAAGGTCGGTCAAACAGCGTCTCTGCAGCTCAGGGTCCAGCTTCACATCCAGCGCCCTTTGGTGGAGAATCCTCTGCACCTCCACCTTGCAGTCCCTGGAGAGCTGCACGAGAACAATTACCATGTCCAGTTAGAAAAAGGCCAGAGAAATATCTCCCATTTATCATTCACTGAGGCTTAAAACTGATACTCCACTATAAGAGTTTTAGTATTTGTGTCCTTTACAAATGTATTTTCAAATTTGACTGTATAAAGTAAGTTTATTTAATAGACAAAGCGCTTTATAATAAAAAAACAAAGGCAACATTCATAAAATACACAATACACATAAGTAAAACACATAGATGATTTGTTGTTGTTTGGCAAAAATATGGCTGAATACAGAGTGTCCAGTAGTTTCTTTTTCATTATTTTACAGAGTAAAACAGAAAATAATTGTTAGTCACAGCCTTGGACAAGACGTATTTATTCAATCCTCTTCTGTGGGGCATTTAAGTCAAGGACAAGATATTATATGTCAAAGTTCACTAAGGTAAAACTCAAAGAAAAAAATGCACAGATTCATGTCTGCCATGTAAAATAATCCACTGATTGTAAAGTTTCTCCTGATGACGGAGGAAACGACTTGTTAAATACTAAAACTCTATGTTTAGGTGGAGTATCACTTTGAAGGACAGCTAGCACATTGATTCACTGCAGTTGATTAATCACGTAACCATATAAGGATTTTTCCCATCGCTGTTCAGCAGCTCACTTCACTTCAGCAGTTCCTCTTGAAAATCAGCTCCCACATGCACCAATACCACAGAAGAATTACCAGAACCCAATCACTCCCCACTACAAACCACCAGTCATCATGACATATTGACAGACAACCAGTTTCCTGTGATTGTTTTCAGTTTAGCAACAGGACGTACTCACAGTGAAACCGTGGTTCTCTGCTTCAGATGCCCCACCGGGGAGCTACGAGAATATTCTCTGGTCAATGAGAAAGTTCAGATAAACTTCCTGCGTATTTACCAATGGTTTTATTTTCTTCTGCATACAACAACCTGCCGTAATGAATGTGTATTTACTAGGGATGGGGGTATTTTAGAATCACCACACTGATTCCAGAAACAATATTTATTATTTACACTGAGGACTATAATAAGAGCTAGCAGCTAGCAGTTAGCCCGGGAGCTAGCTGGTTAGCTTGTCAGCATCATCAAGTGAACTGGAGAGCTGTAAATCGCTAGTTTGTTACAGTGACGGAAAATGAATCCTCAAGTTTAACAGAGACATCGATGAGGAAACATGGACCGACCGGGTGCTTCAGAATAAAAGCACCCGTGGCTCTGCTTTGATTCATTCCACCATAACAGTACTTTACTTAACTTACGCTAGAAGACTTCTGTATCGGCCTATAATCGACTGTCCTCTTCAGTGTTACTCTTAATGACAGTTTTTTCATCAGCATGGGCTTTACGACAAGCCAAGTGGTTTATAGCAACGATGCTGTTGAAATAAAGACTGACGTGATGAGCATTGTTTTTAGAAATATGACTCATGATATACATGGGCTCTAGAAGTGTATAATTGAAGGGTTAGGGAAGAAAAGAAATACATACAATACATATTGAATCAGTACCCAAGTATCATGATATCATATAAGTGTATTGTCCCAGCCCTAATATTCATATTGTCAGTTCAAACATTTGGCTGACATTTTAAAACAACTTCTAGCGAGCGCAAGGGTAAAAAAATGAATTATTGTTATTTACTTTGCATCAAATATAAGTACCTGAAGATATTCTTATTGTTATCGACATTGTTGACGCAGTGTGATGAAGGCGAATAGCCTTCTGTTTGTGGTGTTCACTGCAGTAAATACACTGACATGAGGAATGTAAACAGCAAATTTTGTCACGGTAAAACAGAATCATTCTTTAACCACCATGCGAACAGATTCTGCATTTTCTACGCGGAAGAAAATTGTTTACAATGAAAACTGCAATTACACTAATGTGTTCACAGTTCAGTGGCGGCAAAACTTGAATCTGTATTGACAGACGCCACTGTTGGTTAGTGAGAAATGATTCTATTATGCTGTTATTTGTAATATAGGTGAACAAAAACTCACCCTGCGCCCCTGCTCCACAGAGCGGTAAGCATGGCGGTACAGGCAGGAGAAAATGGCACCGGGCGGCATCATCTCGCTGGTCTCGTTCCAGCCGTGAGTGTGACAGAGCCGAGCTGCGTCGCCCTGACACTTTTTATACAGGATGGGATCCAGCCTGAGCAGCAGCGCAGGGAATAATGCCATGATTAACACAGTGGATTGTTCACTTAGGGTACATCATGTGTCAGTGCACAGTTCAAACATCACTGTACTGTACATCTGCCACAACAGTATATATGCATTCACATAGGGAATATGTAGATTGTAAACATGATAATAGATTTTGATTGTAAAGCAGTGGTGGACAGTTACAAAGTACATTTACTTAAGTACTGTACTCGAGTATTGGTTTTTTTGGAATTTTTTTTCTTTTACTCCACTACATTTGAAAGTCAAATATTGTACTTTTGACTCCACTACATTTCTATAAAGGTCCTCATTACTCATTACATTTGCGTTGAAGTAAGCAGATTATTTTTCTATAGAATTTACAGCATATTTAAAAAACCTTTAATTCTTCAGGTTATATAGGCAAATCATGCATTTAGTGGGTTGTTTTAGAGTCATTAGGTTATTTTAATGTACTGTGACAGTATACACTGCGTTGAGATGAAAAAAAAAGGACTTTGAATAAGCAAGTACTCCTGTACTTTACGCAAGTAATAATTTCACTCAGCAACTTTCACTTTTATTGGAGTTACATTTGACGAGGAGCATCTATACTTTTACTCAAGTAACAGAGTTGTGTAATTTGTCCACCGTTGAAATGTAACAAAAACAAGTATAAGCATCATAAAGACACAAAGGTATTAAACAGCATTTGAAAATAACATGAATTTAGGTTAGCACATCTTACTTCCAGTCTCTGGCGATAAAGTACTGCAGCTCGAGCAGTCTGTGTTCACAGTCCTCCACCATCTTCTCCGTGTACAGATGCTCCATCAGACATGACAGGATCCTGCAGGGAAAATAACACAAATATACTTGCGTCTAACAGATGCCACGCACAAAACTAAACACTGTAGACTCTGATGTGAAAAGTTTAAAGTGAAAAGTTTAAAGTTCAATATTCAATATTAGATTTTCACATGCAGTGAAAAAACAAAACCTATATTTCCTGTTGCATGCAATCTTTCATGATCATTTAGTGTGAGCAATACTGTAAAAAAGGGAAAGGTCATTTTATCTTTTCAGAATTTTTAACACACACACACACAAGTTACATTATAAAGGTGGGTGATATAATTATTGATTGATGAACTGCCTCCAAAGAGGTTTTGTGTTAATTTTTTATGTTACATGATTGTTAAAGTTCATTTCTATGACTTGTTTATGTTATTCTGTCTTCCCTCTCACTGACAGGTTTGACATTTTACCTAATGAATGACAAAATAACATAACAGTGAAAACTAAGTAATTTATTCAAATATAACAGCAACATGAAATTCACAACATCAGTAAACACACTGCATCACGACCGCTTGTGTTATACAAAGTGATTTGGGAGTGTGAGGAGGACTCACATGGGGTCTCCGTTGCGGATGTGTTTGCAGGCTGTCTGGATGACGGACTCACAGGCCTCGTTCAGAGCTCGGTCGATTCGGTAGTCCGCTCCGGGATCGGCTTCTTGGATCAGGGTCTGGAGCTAAGGACAGAAAAGGGTACTAAAAGGCATTCTGGGAAATGTAGGAAGGGTTTTACTGGGCCCCCAAAAAAGAGCCAGGATCTGCGTCGAAATATTTACAGTAACATCTTGGAATTTATCAAGTAACATGTTTTTTCCCTTATTCCCTACTGATTCCTGAAAAACGACTTTTCAATGTAACAGACTCGACTTGCTGAACTTGGGACATCAACAGTTAATCCTGCACAGAGGCTCAGTTTACACCCATGTCTGCCCAGACTCATATGATATTTACTGTTTGTCGTGAAGATTTGAGAAGTGTAATGAAAAGTATTAAGTGTATCATAATAAGCATATGAATTCTTGAGTTACGGCCAAGGTGTGTTGTGGGGTCACAGTGACCTTTGACCGCCACATTCTAATCACTTTGCCCCTTGAGTCAAAGTGACAGTTTTTCCAGAATTGGGGGGGGGGGGTTCCCTCAAAATGTTCCTGAGATCTCGTGTTCACGAGAGTGGGATGGATCAACGGCTTATTTACATACAAGTAAACAATCTCATATCGGTTTGCAGAGTGTGGGATAGAAGTGGAGCCACTCCTTGAAGGCTAACATCCACATGCCAGAACTGAATGTGGTTTTCCTCCAGTCGAGTGGTAAAGCGACAGTTTGTCCTGACAGATCCTACATACAACCTTGTTTTTATTTTCTACTTCAAAATGCTACCAAACATCTGCTTTGACCAGATATCGTCTGTCCCAATTTCCATCGCACTGGTTAACAACATCCAGGCATTATTTTGGGGGGGGGCGCTGCAGGCGGCCGCATAAAATACTAGTTTATGCGCCTAAACTGTTAAAAATGAACAAAATATTAATCATTTGTTTACCTGACTAGTAACACTAGAGAGGGTATTATCCTTAACTCAGTCAAGGTTGAAGTTTCTATCAATGTCGACTTACCGCCCTCTGACAGTTGGGGTCGATCGCTCCCATGTCCCCTCGGCCTACTCTCATCAGGCAGTGCAGCGTTCGACCTTTGCGGTGCAGACCGGAGCAGTGACCCTCAATCTCGCTGCGACAGTGCAGCACGATCTCAGGGCTCAGGGAGAAATCCTCCATCAGCATCCGCCTGTAGTCCATCATCTCGCCCTGACACTCGCCGCTGACCACACGACCTGAAAACCCATTCAAACGCGGCCACACAAACTTTAAACTGTGGGGTTTTTAAAACTATGTGACACTCAGCAATATTTTATCAAATGTAACGTAGACATTAATGGAGATATTTTTAGATAATATGTGAAAAGTTTATTGTTGAATCTATAAAAAAAAAGTTTGACAGTGATTGACGACTGAACTGTGAGGCGGAGCTTCTCACCTCGGTGCACGGAGGACTCCAGACAAAGCAGCAGGTAGGACAGACGAGCTTCTCGGGCTCGGGGCATGTTGGTGTCCACGCTGCAGCGGTACTTCCTCAGGTCTGACTTGCAGGCTTTGGCCAGCGAGTAGCTCACCTTGTAGTCTTGAGCGATCAGCTTCTGCCTGGTGGTCAACGCCTCACGGCACTAGGGACACACAGCCGCCGTCAGCGTCACAAACGGGGCTTATAACTCTCAGATTTGATTTTTTTTCACTCTGATGTCAAAGGCCACCATCACAGGATTGGATGTTAATGTTCAGATTTCAATGTCACAAATCAGCATTACATTATCACTCAATCTTTAGAGATCAATTCACACTAAAGTAAATATGAGAATATAAATGTTTCCAGGGCTACAACAAAAAAAACTATTTGTATATCATTATTTTCACCTGGAAATGCCCAGAATAACCTGCCACTTGGTAAAAAGGAAAATCTTACATTGCTCTTGAAGATGGTGGAGAAGAAAAGTCTAAAATCTAAGTGAAAACGCACTCACCCTCTCAGACATTGCCTCCTCAAACTTGTGATTAAAGAGACATTTGTAAACTCGTCCCTCTCCGGCCAGTGTCTGCAAAATCAAAAACCAAACAAAGTAAATAAAAATCTCCTGCTCCAGTTGTTCATCAGTCAATAATTAAGAGTCATGGTAATGTCACAGAGATGATTTATCCTGAGCGGAGACCTGTTAAGTGTAGTCCGTCTCTTGGCCAGGACATGCAATCATTTATAACCTATTATATACTAATCTTACACAGTGACCCTCTTAACTAACACACATTTCTCCCACAATAAGGCAGATCTGCATCATCAGGAGTTAATAATTAGAAAATTATTTGATGGTAAAACCCATCTGCATGTTTGACAAAACAAAATTCAGCTTGTTTACGAACCTGAAAACAGAGTTTTCTTAAAGCACAAAATAAAGTAAGCTTTTAAAAATAAAAGTGAATAGAAAAAGTAAAGCACAAAATAAGTGTTCATATCATATGAGGTATGTTATTGGTAAACAGAATACAAAGGTTGTAGACAGTCCTAGGATTATTAAACATACCAGTCTAACTACAGAAAAAAGGAAACTAAGTGCACTTGTCACAGTCAGTTGCTTTACAAAGCCGTAACTCAAGGTACTATAAGACTTTACTGGTCCTGAAGATATGAGCATAAATCCTTACATTTTCACAGAAGCGTTCGCGGTCCTCACGGCAGGCGAAGTAGAGGTAGCGGTCCAGATGGAAGTCATCTGAAGACAGTTCGGCCACTCTCATTATGGCCTTCTTACAGTCGTCCTTGATGGCGGGTGCCCCCGGCTGCTCCTCAACCTCCCGCACCAAACCTTTCTCCAGACATGCGATCACCTCGCCCTGAGAGTGGACGTCCTGCACGGAGGTCACAGCAGAGTTTAAGCAGGTACAGTTGAGTACCACACAGTCGTTTAGCTCTATTACCATGAGGATTCCATTCATGAAAAATGAAATGTCCTGTTCATTTCAGACTCATGTTCCATTTGTTAAGTAAGACACAGCCTTTATCTGTGTATTTTATATGCTGGTTGACCAGCTCCCAGCTGCACTCCTTGTTTTGAGTTCCACTCTGCATTGGAAATCCTCTTAACTCATATTGGCAGGGGTGCAAAATATTGAAATTTCCAGTGACCAATAATGTCAGGTAGATAAAGACGCCTTTTCACCCAAATACTTTCAACAGCTACTCAACAGCTACAATACATCACAGCAGTTTCAGTCCTTTCTTTGACTTCTTGACAAGGTTTATTAAAAGGGCCAGTTTCCCTAATTCAATTACAACTGCTTTCCACAAACAGTGTCCTTGTTACTTTAGATGAGATCACACTGTCAACAGATTTCTTCAGTATAAAACAGCCCCAGTGAAAGGGTTAGGATGAACTTACCTGTTTCTCCTCTGGAGACACAAAACTACATATATAATACAATAATCATACATGCTAGTTTTACTAGGGTATTTGAATGACTGAGGCTACATCCACATTAATATGTTTTCATTTTAAAACATCACTGTTGCTACATTTATGCCTCCGCACATCTTCAAAATGGAGAAGTTCAAATTGTTTTAGTTCTTAAAACTCCAGGGCTCCATTGTAGTCTGGATGGGCAAAAATGGAGACGTTTGGAAACGCTGATGTAGTCACACGCATTTGCTTCCTGACTGCTGTCGCACCTCGACTGCCAGCGGTAAACGTAATACGTTGTCAACAATTACTGTCAGAAACAGTTCCACCTAATCGACGGCCCAAGAAAAGAAATCTCTCATCTTACTTTTAACATTATCGTTTCTCGTTCATAGTTATTCCCTTTATTCCTCTATGTAAGCAACTCTGCTGTGAGCAACTGCAGAGTAGTCAATCTCCTTCCTGTTTAAGATAAGATAAGATAAGATATACCTTTATTCGTCCCACAATGGGGAAATTCGGGCATTACAGCAGCAAAGTGGACAGAAGAATATATAAGAAATTTGCAAAAAAGGGTTAGTATGTACAAAATTTTACAAAAAAATTACATTAAATAAAAAAACACAAAAGGTATATAAATGCTATATACAGAGCAGTAGCAATAGTTGCACATGGGATATTTAAAAATACAAAATATAAATATTGCACATTTAGTTATTGCACTTTAAGTGTATCCGTGAATTATTTTAGAGTGGTTGAGTCCTTTGTGTGTCCTATTTAGAGCAGTGCTGGTTGTACAGCCTCACAGCAGCAGGAAGGAAGGACCTGCGGTACCGCTCCTTCACACACTTAGGGTGAAGGAGACGGTCGCTGAAGGAGCTGTTCAGTGCATGGGGTGGGAGTCATTGTCCATCACTGATGATAGTACACCGGCAAGCGGTTGTGTACTTGAATGGTCACATGATATACATTTTCAAGTGTGCTCGTATGGATGGGGTTTGAACCTGATACGGAGCTAAAACACGTCTAGACGTGAAACACCGTCTTCAATCAAAACGTAGTAGTATGTATGTAGCCAGAAGCTAAACAATTTTTGTTTCAGGTAATTCTTAATCTAATTCCACACTGCAGCTATTTTTATTTTAGACTGTAACACCACACATTCATATTCTAGTGTCCATCCTGGTACAATAGCAGCTAACGCCTGAAAAAAATCTCAGATGAATTAATAATTGACAGTCATTAGCTGCAGGTGTAATACACACAAACTCTTTTCTCAGAGTGGTTGAAGGCAAGGGTGGTCAGTCTCTTCTCCATCACACAGGAGTCAGCGGCCATGACCAATTCCTGATAATTACACCAACCCCACTCCTGCTGACAAATTAATCATTTCCTCTGAGTTCTAATTGCACCAATGTGATTTCCCATAATAATTGCGTGTCTAACGGGCTTATGAGAGTTTAGCTCGGCTCAGCAGCAGGGAAACACGTTCAGAGGAGATCAATTCGCTCTGCTCACTCACAAACTGCCGTTAAACTTCTCTGTTCATCATACCCTCCAAGAAATCTGGGAAACTGGAAGTGCTTGACATGCAATGCGAAATCCATAAAAACGACTTTCGCAGGTACTGTTCTTTTTACCTGCCCTGCTGAAGACAGCAACGTGGCATGTCAGTCCTTTCACTTGTTCAGACACCCATTAATATGTGCCAGTGCTCTACTGGGGGAGGACAACAGTTCTTGACTATGGTCATTTGATTAAATTAATTGACCGCAAATAAAAATCTGTGATATCACCAGATATATCTTTTACAGCTGCATTCAAGAAGCACATGACATCTCAACCAAAACTAATGCATTCTGTCAACAGGTGAAATTTTCATCTTGGAACAGAGTAACTTCAGGTTTTGCATCTCACCTTCTCTCCAGTGCTGATGCTGCCGCAGCGCAGCACGTTGATGTCATCGCGACATTTGTCCATGAAGCCGCAGATGAGCCGATAGTCGCTGAAGACGATGCTGGTCATTTTGGTAATGTACTGGTTGCACTGGTAGTCGCTGATGTTGCTGCGGTGATCCACCAGACAGGACACCAGATAGCCCTTGCCAAGCTCCTCTGCTGCACATTCCTTAACCTGAGTGAAGTGCACAGGCAATGTTACAACTCTGTACAACTGGAAGCACTTTGAACTGCCTTGTTGGTGAAAGGTCCAATAGAAATTAACTAAAGCACACATCTACCACCAGTTTTTAACAGATCTGCCAACAAATGCTACAGAGCAAACCTGAGGGCCACTGTGGACTAAATTCAGTTCTTGTATTACTGAGCAGCCTCAGAATTCTTGCGTTCGTGTCAATCTGTCAGCAGCCCAACTACTGACTAATCACATCGCTGGGACTGAGTTTCTGGTACAGTGAGAAACAATTTAGAGGAAAGATATTTATAGATGAGTGGAATCGTTTTGCTCTTGCACACTTTTCATTTGTCCACTTTGGTTTTATAACAGAGCTTCTTATAAACAGAGGGAAAGTTTACCACAATAAATAAATACAAAGGCTAATTAATATTATAGCTTAATTTTAATGGAACAAAGATTATATGATTATAATGTTGCTTGTAAATAAGGGTTAGGGTTAGGGTGGGCATAAGAAGCAATACAAGTGCATTTGGTTTGTGGTGAATAGTTTAACTAGGCAAAAGTTAGAGTTGCTTTCTTCATTCATAGATTTCACGACTCTTCACTGACTTTATTTAGTTTTTTGTCTCAGTAAGAGGCAAAGCAATAAATAATGAATAGATTGATCAAATAATTAACAGATAACTCAAATAATTGAAAATATAACCGATGAAAAATAATTGTTAGTTAGTTTGAAGTTATTAGAAAACACTGATAGCTCATTTTCAACATTATTAACGGGTGTTTGATGTTTTGGCCCCTAAATAATGTCCGTTGTGTACAACTTGCCTGTTTGTTGATGCCACATACAGTACGTGTTATCAGAGTGGTGAGAATAAAACTACTCATTCATATTTTTAACATAAGCAGAGAATGAACTGCACAATATTAACACAGTCTCAGCAACACCTGGTTTATCATCAAGGCTACATCCACACAATGATACGTTATCATTTTAAATAAAAAAACATTTCAGCTCTTGTATCAATCTCTGTCCATGATAACACGCCTGACTGCAGAAAATACTGTTACAGACAGTAAGTGTTAGCAACACTTTGCATTCACCGCTGGTAGTAGAGACTGGTAATAACCAGTCAGTGAGCAAATGAGTCTCTGCGTCCTCATTTCAAGTCCCAGTCAGTTCACATTAAGTTTTCAAACTAAAACAGGGCCAGCAGTGTTTTCAAGTCTCCGTTTTAGGGGTTCAAATATTTGATAATATTACGGCAGGCCTAAACATAGCAATGATGGAGAGGCATTTTTAAAACAGAAATGTGTATATCAGTGCGGAGGTAATTGTGCAATTTGATAGGCTGCTCTTTGAGATACGGACATCTATAAAGTAATTTTATTATTTTTATTTTGCTTGATAACTACATTTTAAAAAAAAGAATTTTGAAACATGGCAATGGTTAAACGAGGGACTGACGAAGTGAGATTAAGAAAATATGGTGTTTTTTAAGTAGAGTGCAACTCCAGGAGGCTTCATATGCTGTTGAGACCTTTGGAAAATAACACAGTGGCTGATTCATATTGTTTAAAATCCACTACAACTTCCACAAATGTTTAGTGTTCATTTATCACGAGACAAACACATGGGTCCAAAAGTCTGAGACCACATTCAAACGAATGGGAAACTGGAAGACCTTAACTGACAAAAAGGAGCCATATTCAAATAAATTCAGTTACTAACACATATTTGTGTTTACATGAATTCATGAGGCAGGTGGACATGAATAGACAATAGATTCTAAATGGATTGATGTTTTCTTTAAAGCTTGAGTGTGATTTTTTTTTTGGTTTGTATTAATTTTCTAGAAAGATTTAATTTCTGCTGAATCTCGTTTTGCATTTAGAGGAATCCAAATATGCTCCAACACGTGTGTGCAGCAGTAAAGAGGAGCATAATTGTTCTCTTCTGGCCACCACAGCAGCTGTATTTACTTCTGACAAACAAACAAGTAGGCTGGCAGAAGAGTGAGGTGAGAAAACATATCTTCAAAAATCAACTACAAGCACTAAACTGCAAAAAAAACTATCACTTTATAACTTCCTGGAAGCTGAACTAAAAGTCCAGTAGTGAAGCTGTGAAGGTGTGGTGTTAAAACGGACCTCGGAGATTGTCGTCTTGCAGACCTCCACGGCTACAGACTCAAACTTTGGGTCAGTGGTCAGGTTCAGCTTGTAGTTCCACAGCAGCTGGAGGAGAGAAGACACAGAACATGAAACTACTGCAGGCTCATGTGTCCTTTTTGTATTACACAGTTGGAATCTAAAAACACAGAAACATTTTCACAGAAAATGTGAAGGTGGTGAAAACTAGAATAAATAGTAAAAACTGATCTGTATTGCACATTGTTAAGTAAAGTGTGAGTGCGTAGCAGCATGCGTGGATGACATTTCTGAAGAGTTTTTTCTTATTTAATGTGCAAATTTCTTGTCGAAAAAAATGTCCCAGAATCCAGAGTTGTGTGTCTTTGCCTGTAACGCCTCCCAGAGGGAAGCACGTCAGCTGTACACAGATATACAAACTAAGACAGGGACAGACAGAAAAAAACCCACCAAACTAGAGCGCATAGAGCCGCTGCATTTGCATGCACCGCCATCTTGCCCATATATATATATATATATATATATATATATATATATATATATATATATATATATATATATAATGCCGATATATGGGTAGCAATATTTTTTACTCCCTAGTATTGGCATTGCCCCCCAAACATCTATATAAGTTGGGCTCTAATCGACAGTGTAACCAGGTTTATCATTGGCCAGATCAGAAGCTGGCTTCAGCTAGGATATAACTTGCGTTGAATTCTCAGTAGTCTTAATTTTGTCTAAACATTCACCAACTGCCAAATCAACAAATGGCAAATTATCATTGTAGTGAACGTACAGGAAGTACAATACTGATGCATATGTCTGTGGAAATGTCTAAAGTATGATAGGATAGTATGATGCATGCTGGGAACTCTGTGTTTTTGGGTGTGACACAAGACGTGGAGACACTTACATGGTTGCATTCAGCAGCAATCTCCGTCTCCTGAAAGAAAGAATGTTGAGGTTAGACAGCAATATGGAGATAGCATCAGCTTTAAATTCAGAACTTCATGTCTTTCAATTTTAATTATGGGGTTGCTCAACACTAAATATGGCACGAGTCAACCACACTGACATTCTCAAGCAACGCGCAAAGTTTCCCACACAGCCCATAATCCATTGCAAGCTTATTTGTAGTGTGATCGTGCGTTCAGTCAAGTCCATCATCATAGATGACCACCTCCCAGAGAGACGGCCCCTGACTCAGGACTACTGGGGCCCATTGTGGCTTATGCAGTATTGTGTTGACCTGAGGTGACCTGTCAGACTCCCTGCCCGACCAGCAGCCGAGCCACGTTAACCAGAGAAAACCCCAGATCACTGCTCTATTCCCAAAGGGAGGCCAACTTTGTGTGTGTGTGGGTGTGTGTGTGTTTGAAAAATGAGTTCTGCAGATGGATGAAGAGTTTCTGACCGTTTACAACACAGAAGCCACAGCATGGTCCAGGAATAGGCTGTCCGTGTGTTTGACTAAGCATGTGTGTGTGTGTGTGTGTGTGTGTGTGTGTGTTTGACTAAGCGTGTGTGTGTGTGTGTGTGTGTGTGTGTGTGTGTGTGTGTGTGTAGGTCCTCTTCACACAGTCAGTAAATGCAGTGTGATGAGCAGGCCTCAGTGTGGTCCCAGTGAGGGAGAGGACAGTAGGGGAATAGACGACAGACAGATGTTATAAACAGCACTGAGCTGACTTGCTGAGTCAACTTGGGGGGGGGGGTTAAATAAGTAAATGGTCCTCCAAATGTGACCCGGACTAACCCTGACAGCTGACACAACCACCACCCACTGCCAGCAGCAATGTAGCGCTAGTTGAAAAAACATTGATTGTCGTTTTGTGAATTAAAAAAAACTGTTGGTACAAGTCTGAGTCTGAGTGCTCCACACCGCTGGCACAGTGCTCCACACTGGCATCATGGCACCACCGATATCTTCCACAATGTCCGCACTCTTCTTCTCTTGCGATTCAGTGGTCTTTTTTTTGCACACGGCTCTAGTCTGAATCTGAGATAGAATGCCCCCTGATTTGCTTATAAGAAATGGAAATAAATGGAGGGCAAAAAATTTAAATGTGGCATTAGGAAATAAAAGTCCCCAGAAATAAATAAATATGGATTATGAAATAAAAGTACCCTGAAATAAATAAAAGTAAAACCTATTTTTTTAACTTCTTGACTTTTGAGATATATATATATTTATGCAGTCAATTCATTTGGAGACATGACCCCTGCTGTTATCCACCAGTGCCATTTTAGATTATAGACAGTAAATGTCTGATAATTCCACTGACAACAAGTTGAATTTGAATTAGGGGACAGCCCAGAAAACACTGCAGCCAATACAGCGAATATCTAAGTGATGAAATATTGGACTGCAGTAGCTTTTTTTTTTTTTATGGATAAAAAAAGGACTTCCCCTACTTTCTCTTTCCATTTTCCATTACCCTACAGACATTTTCATTAACCATAAAGTGTAATTTCTATGTAAATTGGCTCAAAATCAGTGCCTACCTTTAAATAATGCCTCAGATTATGTAATCATTTTATATTCACAATATCTATAAAGAGAGGAGAGGATTTCAAGAGACGTCAGTGACGTCATCAGACCCCAAAATTCACTATCAGTTGTGCTCTAGTGTCAGTGTCAGCAAAGTGTATGAAAGGCAGAATGTACAAAATTAAAAAGGAGCTCCATTTTTCTGTGTTTCTGGAGTGACCACCAGTCTGCAGGGAAAACCCCACCTCTGCACACGCTCTGTCCAACTCTGGCCTCAACGGCCAAGCATCACGTCACACTTGTGAAGAGCATAATGTGATTAATGTGGGCGTGCCCATCTGTCAAGGGACATGCACGTTTCGGAAAACAAAAACTTGTCATCTACTCAAAAGAAACGCCAATTTAAAATTAAATACCAATGAATTAGACCAAGAAGCTGATGAAAATGGAGAAAATGCTAATAAGATAAGATAGATTCAGGCCAAACGAGGCAAAACTCAAACTCACTGGCCAGCTGTCGAAGCTGTAATAGAACATAGGAGAGAATAAAACCAACACAGCTGAGTAGGGTTGGAACGGTACGTGTAGTCATGCTGAACGGTCACGGTACGGACGTTACGGTTCGGTGCAGGCAGTCATACAGAGAATAAGCAGTATAAAAATGTATAAAACTGAGGTGCGAAGATTACGAACACCTTAAACTGTAAGCCCTTCCTTAAGCTGATTGGCTGAGTCGGTCACACGTGACATGGCGAGTGGAAAAGACCCACTGGAGCCGGAGGATCCGCCTGCTTCTTTTAAATCAGTGCTATGGGAAAACTTTGGATTCCCAGTGAGCTACAATAGCAACGGTGAGCGAGTGGAGGATCGGACAAGGACGTTGTGTCAGCGCTGTTTACATTTAACTGCATAAGATGGCAAAATAATAAAATGTTTGAGTTCCTTATTTTAAAGTGCCTTAGTGGAACAAACACTCAAACATTTTTTTCCAGTTTTGTAGATGATTGTGACTTATTTGTTTACATTATATATTATTTAAAAGTATGACCAATGGAGAGTGTATGTTCACTGTTGACATTTTATGACTTGGTACACCAAAAGCTGTACCAGCTACCTCAGGGGAGACTAAATGACACTAGGTGGAACAAACTGTAATTCGTACAATGAATTAAAAGAAACATTTGCATTTGGGGTTTTTGTTGCATTTTTCCCATTGTACTGATCTCGTATCGAACCGTGGTGTCCAAACCGTGGTGTGAACCGAACCGGGAATTCTGTGTACCGTTCCAACCCACAGCCGACACACCCATTCATATCAGACTGATTTTCAGCCTCCTTTTGGTTGCTAACGTTCTGGCTGCTCTCAGTGAACATGAACATTCTTTAAATCTCCATCTCCTTTTAATAGCTGCAGCTAAATTCAACTTAATCAGCCCTCGTCTTGGGAAAACCACTGTGAGTCTGAGCTTTAATTGGAAGTGGGTGAGAGGAAGAAGAGCAGAGAGAAAATGAAATGTAGAGACAGGAAGAGGAGAGAATTTAGAGGGAAGGCAGCCATTACCAACACCTTCTTATTCGTGAAGTATTCAATAATAAAAAGAAAAAGATCTTCATATCAGAAATAATCTTCATCCCCTCTACACCTGAAAACACATATTACATGACCATTTATGCTGGTGTTTCCAGACATTATAACCAGCACTGTTGTCTTCTTTCTTTGTGAACTGAAGCAACTCTTTGGACTGTTTCTCCCTCTCACCTATCGCTCTTTGTTGATGCAAGTTTCCAGCAGCATGGATGCACGAGTTATACGTTATTGTTTGGCGTTGTGCAACTGACAGAAAAATATGCTGGCATCAATGCAAGGAATTGATCAACTTTAAGACAACTGGAGCTGCTTCTCACTTCGCCACATCAGCTCAGCAGCAACAAAGACAGCACGTTGTCTCCGGGAGCTGCTGCAGGGCTGGAACTTAATGCAGCCACATGGATAAACACTGAGCAAAGCATGATACATTTTCAATTAGCCAATTAAAGACTAATCATGGGTAACTGGAGGCAGCTCATCAGCAAGCAGAAGCGGTTTAACCACTTTTCTTGATTCAGGTCAGCCAGAACCACTCTCTAAAACACAAGCTCTTTTTTCCAGCTTAACAGCTGGAGAGGGAGGATCCAGGTCAGGTGTGTGACAGATGTGCGCGCTTTCACCACCACTGACAACAACACACAAAAGATTGAAGACATTTGATCAAACTGTGAAATCCAGCAGAAAGAAAGAGTCTTGACAACCTGGAACACCAATTTAACTGCACACACTCAGCCTCACCATAAGTATACATATTCAAAATAAAATTATTGAGTAAATGCTATTTTTATCCAACATGTTACCACATGCCACAGTCGTAAGTGAGGAGCTGACCAAACCTTTAGGTTCATGTTTGCTTTGCTATCATTTAACCACATTTACCTTTGTTAGGCCTCAACCTGAGTCAAAATAAAATAATATAAGATCATCAGGAGCCTTCACATAACTCGCATAAAAGTCACAAACATTCAGTTTAGTTATACTGGACTGAAGACATCGGTGTCTTCAGACGCATTAAGGATGAGCCACAGGCACTGTGGTAATTATTGGTAATGACAGTGTTAAAACAAAGCTGAAGGTAGATGATTGTTTCAACAGGTTTGGGTAAATGTCAACAACAAGCCTGAATGAATGGGACCACAGAAACACCGGATACGAAAAGGGCACGAAAGGACGTTGCTGAGCAACCAGGAATTACTTTTGTTGTCATTTTTGGCACAGGGCCAAAATAAATGTGTCAAAACAGCTCATATCACAGCTCATATCTTTGTTTAGGAGAATGAAAGACAAGCCTAAAAGCAACAGTGTACTGTGAGTCAGTAACCAGAGAGGCTGGGGTGTCACTATTATTGTTTCATTATAACACAATAACTCAGAAATTTTCCTCTCCATCAGGACACTTATTCTGGGACAGGCAACCCATTTCCCATTGATCGCCTTGACTATGGTGGCCGGAAAACATTTTTACACTGCTTCTAATGACATAAGATCTCTACTGTAGTGTTTAGCACTGTCTCTTCTTGTAGAGCCATGCACATTGATTCACTCAGCCCCGCCCACTCTCTGTCACACGCGAACAAACACATTAAGAACAAACCACTCTGACAACGGACAGACCATGGCGAGCACCGAGAGAAATCCCACCACCGCAGTGGGCTGCTGGATCCATGATGGTTTTACATTCTTCTGCAGGCAGGAAGAGCTGCAGCAGAAAAACAGGTGTTTTCTTCTCTGCAGCTGCACAGTAAGTGATGGTGGAAGTAAAACGTACTTTCTGGCATTTGAAGTTTTGATTTCAAATGATAATGAGTACTATCGTGTCATTGATGTTGAATTCTGACTTGAGGAGCTTGTGTACTTTGGTGTTTTTACAGGGGTAAACCACGAAGTTCCAATGCTGGAGAATCTTAATGCGACAGTCGTCATATTTCAGACAATAGTGTTTTTTCAACTTCTTGCCAACACTGACAATGTCCAAAAGCACAAAGCCAAGTTGGACATGAAGAAGTTGATTGGCCCGCGCAGAGCCCTGACCTCAGGATGATCCAGACCCAGGTTCCACATCTGCTGGAACGGCTGAACCCAGAAGAGAGGAGCAACCCATTGATGTTCACTGTGTCCGAATAACGTGGTCAAGGATTGCATATGGATCACAATACCCATTATATTTTGGTGCAGATGTGGATTGAGGGGCAGTTTCTTTAACTATCTTTTATGACAAATGAATAATTTTGGTCATCAGAACACTTCCTTTTTTCTTTTCTATATTTCTACTATCAGAACAAACAATCGTGTGTAGGATTGTTTGGCCTTTGTAGAGGTAAGCGCTCTACTGAGTGACATTCTAGTTTAGCAAATGACGATTTTAGATTTGGACTTTTGTCAGAATCGTGACTATCAGAGTCGAGGATCGCTGCTCCTAGAGAGGGGTTGTGGTATTTGGGCAAGGCAGTGAAACTGCGTGTATTTGGTGTTCAACTCCCTGTGTTGCTGAAAGGACTGAACATACAGCAGTAACTCCGTTTCTAAAAGACAATGTGATGCAGCCCTTATGTGCTAATTGACGTTTATTCAAATTGCATGCAAACCGGATACAGCGGGGAGGATGAAGCACAAGAAGACACACGGCGGCTTCACGTAGCCAACAGGCCACAGTGAAGTAAGTCTTCCATCCCCAGAGCCTCCTCCCTCTGGACTGAGGCTCTGCACCACGTACACAAAACCACAGCCACCAGCAGGACTGACAGTGGGCAGGCCGGAGACACAAAAATGCTACAAGTCTAAAAGCAGTTTATAATCTCACCCTGGAACCAGAGAACAGCAGCATCAGAGTGCCAACTGGGCGACTCTGAGCCTTCACACGGACATGTTGGATACAAAGTAACGTCCACCACAGGTTTCGTCTGGTGATAAAACTTGTTGGATTTTCTCGTTGCTTTTGTCCAAAGTGACTTACAACTAGTTATATTGTAATATATTATATTGAAGATTTTTCGCTTGAAAATGGTTTTCAGCTCCTTTTGTCCTGTTGGAGCAACAATATATTTTTATGTCATAAATTTGCTTAAGCAATAGAAGCCATCAATATTTTTGGCCAACTTGCAATAAAGTGTAGAAAGAAAAAGTAGTTTTCAGTCTTTATTGATCATAGACAAGTTTTAGTTGTTCCAAGTTGAAAAAGGACAGATATCAAGATAGAATAGAAAGACATTTTCAAAGTGAATCAAGTCAAGCTGCGGGAGAAGTGGGAAATAAAATGTGGAATGCCTAAGCACTGTGCAGTAAGATACAGGGCTGGTTACAGACTAGACAAAAAAAGACGTCTGGAATTTTGATCAGCTAAATTCAACTGTGAGAATCACTGCTGGTGCATTGTCTGGTGAGGACTCAGCCTAGTCACACAGACCTAAACTTTACCTTACCTCAGTCAAAACAGGAAAGAGGAAAGTTTTCTTGGGCTGATCACAAGTTTAAAAAATGAAGCAGTCCCTCCCGATGATGAGGTAAATGATTACAATACACTGTAGGACCATGTCAAAATCCCCAGGAAGGCAGAGCACACTGCTTGGTGAGGTAGGAAAAAAGGACAAAGCACCACAACTGGCATCCCGCCATTGTCATCATCAACCACACACCACTGTCTCTCTCTCTCCTTAAGATGATATCATTCATTTCCAGTTCATTTCAGTTGTGAAAATGACATTAAACAGCATGCACAGTGACATTAACACAGTCTCAAACGACACTTTGACGTACACACGGCACCGATGCAGGCAGGATAGCAACATGAAGGTGATGAACTAACAAACAGGGAACAAGTTAACTTAAAGGACGGGTTTATTCTGAACAGGAAGATGAGGAGCTCCAACCAAAAAGAGAGGCTACAGCATTTACCTTGACGTTTGACTTCGCTGACAGACTGTTGTCTCCTCAGGCGAGATATCACAAAAGCTGTAACGTAACTAATGCCAATTGCAAATTATGTTTCTCACTTATGTGAAAATCGTGTCTACTGCCAAGCACCTATTTAATGTCTTTATATTTGAGGCCAATCTAAAAAATAAAACACCTACAACTCTCACGGGTGTGTGCACTCCGCAGTTGTGTCTGTGGAGATCATAGTTATCTGCAAGGGTATTGAACCAGGAGCAACTGGACTTGGTTGTCATTTCTTGAAGACGTTTCACCTTCATCCAAGAAAATATTATAGATGACTTTTTCCATGTACAACAAGGATTTACTAACTCTTTGCGTTTGTGTGAAATTTAATTCATTTGATTGTTTTGTTGATGTTTTTATCGTTTTGTGTAGCACTTGGTCACTTTGTTAAGAAAAGCGCAAGCTATTATTAACATTGATAATTGTATTGATTAACTGTTTAGTCTGTAAAATATAAGATAATGAAAAATGTCAAAATTCCCAAGTGACAAGTTACAATTATTGTCTTTACTTAACAATCTATGTCAGAAAGCAGTGATTCAAGCAACTGGTTTTTCTGACCAGCAGTCCAACTCAGAGACATTCAGTTGATGATTACAAGTACAATTTTCATTATCATTGATACACTGAGTGTTTTCTCAGTTTTCAACTTATCATTTGGGCTACATAAAAAAAGCAGCTGCGACTCCAGTATAGTACAAAGAAAAGGAGCAAACTCTTAAATTTGAAAAAACTTGAACCGGCAAATGGTGGGTAATTCTGCTTCAAATATTAACCTGCAAATATTTTATATTATAATTAAAACATTATGATCAACATATTTGACCATTTTCTGTTGATTGACTTCAGATTGAATCAGGTCATAATTTGCACTCTACTTCCGACTAATTTTATATCCAACCAAACAGTCCAAAACACTAGGACAGCAGCAAAATGGCCATGCGTGAATGTGACCCAGTTTAAATGCTTCAAATGATCACAAGTCAATTCTAACGGTCAGGCTGTTTATGCTTTCATTTTTTTTAACTAACTCACACAGCATACACTGTCTCTTTCTTTAAAACATATCCATTACTTAGCAGCCACTGTTCTGCAAACAAAGTATTTCATGACAACTTTTACCACCGGAGAGGACGCCGTCCTGTGATTTTGAGTAAGCAGATAATGGGCAAAGACCGATGCTTGTCTTAGCTGCTGTAAGCTCCTGCTGCCGCGTATAGAGAGTCCCTCGCTCCACTGCAGCTCTGCCACTGACAAGCAGCTAATGAGCTTAAAGAAGTCAGTGAGCAGGCAGCTGCCACCCAGCCAACAGCCACGGTGCAGGGATGACATCTCAGGATGCACTTGAATGGGCCTAAAGGTCACAACAGCTACCCAGCCAACAGCCACGGTGCAGGTATGACATCTCAGGATGCACTTGAATGGGCCTAAAGGTCACAACAGCTACCTAGTGACCTGAAATCCCAAGTTCAGAAAAAAAGCATAAAGAACAGCAACTCTGAAGAAGACGAATTATGTTTTTACACTATGAGACCAAGTATGTGATGAGCAATTCTCAACCTTTTATTAAACAAGTTTTGAAGAGGATACACAAATCCTCCTGCTGCTCGAAAACTGCTAAACCTACACGATGAGAGGAAAGTCTGCGATGTGCGATAACATTGATTCGTGACAAATGAATGTGTGAATGTACAGTTCCTACGTCTTCCCTGGCCATAGTGCTAACTAACCTCACATTCTCTCATCAGGGTGGAGCCATGTAACATTATATTTATCTTACCAGTACAACATATCCAGTTCTTTATTCATACCGTTAGTGGTTCATCCATTTCCTTATTATTTTCACAAAAAAATATGTTGAATTAATTTCTTGAGCACCATCAATAATGTTGACAGTCTCTACACTGTATAAAATCAATAATAATATCCCTCTGGAAAGAAATGTTAATTGTCAGTCAACTAAACTACGAAAACATTGAAGTTGATTGAGGGCCTGTATCGACACTACTATGTTTTCGTTTTAAAGTGGCGTGATCTCCAGACGAGCGTTTTAGCTCTGAATCAGAGGTAATCTTTGTCCAAGCCAACACACCTGAAAAACGCATATCACGTGATCATCCATGTACACTGGGCATTTGCATGACGGTGTAAACAGGAAGCAGATTGTCTACTCTGCAGCCGGTTGCTTAGTTACAGAAAAACACTAGTAATAGCCACAGACATCGGTCACTATGGGTCATCTCCTCTGTCCTGCTCCCTCTGCTGGGGTCGTCACATCACAGCAGGTAGCGCTGCTACAGAGGAAGCTACGAGTTTGCAAACAATGCGAAGAATATGGAGACATGTGGCAGATGATGTAGCAGTTTCCATACAGAGAGCTTTCATTTTGCAGAAAGAAAGTGTTTAAAGACTGTTGAACATGTGGTCTGACGGAGCTCTCTCATTGGCTATTTACTGGCGAAGCTGCAGCTGAGTGTCGCCTGAGGCTCCCGGGGAGTGTGACAGGCACCCTCCACTTTTTATCACAGTATAATGACCAAACCATAAGACGATTAATCACAGCTACGACTGACTACGACCATTTCCACTTTGTGACTGTGGCGCCAGGAGGTAGAGACGGTCCGCAACTAACCCAAAGGGTCGGCGGTTCGATCCCCACTTTTGTCCAATGTGTCCTTGGGAAAAGACACCAAATATGCTCTGGCGGCTCTTCCGGCAGTGTAGGAGTGTGTGTGTGTGTGTGTGTGTGAATGTGACTCGTGCTGTAAAGCACTGATTTGTCAAAAAAAAAGAATGAAGACAAACACTCAAGTCAGTCAAGCTCTGGTATTTGGTACAAAGCCTCGATGGCACTGGTGCTCACAAGGCACAGGGGAGTTTTCTCTTTGTCTTTGTCTGGCAATGTGTTGCCTAAACATGTCGGGGCAACATTAACTACCCCCCATGGACCACGGCGACAAGAGCGCTACTGATTCTAGTGCTGCCCCGGGCCGAAGGCGGGGGGGGGGGGCCGTGGACAAGGGGAGAGTCTGCCACACATTTCTCGTTACAGACCAGGCTGCACCGGCCCCGGTCCGCGGCGGGTCGTCACAGAGACTTGCCATGTGACGCCCCGCTCTTCACTTAGGGGGAGTGCAGGTAGCGGCAGGTAGTCGCTGCCCCGAGGCACGCGTCGTCCGCCGCCTGGTTACCGGTCCGTGTGAGGCGTCGTTGAGCCGCCTCTCCCCGTCCAGGCGCTCCACACACTGCCCAGTTTGTTACGTTAGCGCTCACGGTGGAATCCCTGAGGACAAGCCGAGGTTGTTGTTGTTGTCGTTGTCGTTGTTGTGACAACACGCTGCCTCAGTTCGCTGCATTTAGGAACGACGTCTAAGACGAGGAAAATATACAGGGCGACACCATTCAAAAACTTGTCGTGTGGTTGAGAGGTGAAGCGCCATATGTGGCATTGCATCACGACGAACTACAGAGGGGGACCTGGCAACTTCACGTACGCGTGAAGTTTTGCTTTCTGGTGTATGGCATAGTGAAGATGACACGATGCGTCATAAAATTGCTGACTTTTTTAACCGGCGTTCGGCGTGACGTTCTCTCAATAATGGGGCTAGCGACTGGCTAACCATCGCAGCTAACGTTAGCTGGTTCTTCCGTCAGGCACACCCCGCATCCGCTCCTGCAGCCACCAGACCCCCCGTCCCGTGCGTTTACCTCTTTCTTGTCCTGGAGACACTCCAACACCGCCAGGTTGTTGTTCCAGGAATGTTTGGGGCAAAGCCGGGTCAGGTCCTCCCTACACACCGCCTCCTCCGCCAACTTCCAACCGGCAGTGCGCCTCCGAGGCAGCGAGGCCCCGGCGCCCAGGTTCCTGTCAGCGGCTCCCGCGTTCATCGCAGCCGGCCCCGCACCTCCGGCGGGATTCTGCGGGTTATCAGCATTACCAGTAAGTCTAGCGATAACGTTGCTATCTCCTCGAATTGGATGCACGGCCGCCAAGATGCACATCAAAAGCAGGAGCAGAGGAACACGTATACAATCCGCCATCTTCACAGAGCCAGTCAGCCTGCTGCTGCATTCAGGAGCTGTGGGGATTATGGGAACTAGGAATAAAGTTCCAGTAAGGTTTTTTTTCTTTTCTTTCCAGGATGGCGATGGCCAGCTCATGAATAATTCACCAGTGAGTGTGGTTCCGTGCTCTGAGTCATCCAGTCACACAACCAAATAACGCAATGTTGAGGTGTTGTAAGGTGAGGTAGGTACAGGTATTATGAATGTGTAAAGAGTATTGGGTCCATGCATGAGAAAAAAAATGAGGCAAGGCAGATATTCTTTTCATTTTCAATCCGAACTTGCATGAAAGAAGTCTAAATGTTGATAGTAAAGTCAATCAAAACTGGGGAGAAATATATATTTACTCATTTTGCATATGGAGAATAAAGTAGGAATTTCAACTAAAGTTTAACTTTTAATAATACATAAACTAGTGACTGCCTCAGTAAACAATAGTATGGTTTTGAAGAGATTGTTCAGAGAGTCTGATGGACTAGAGGAGTTGACTATTTTCTCAAAGTGGTATTTCAACTTCACTCTCGAAATACAAACGTTTTTTTGAGTTTATTCAAAAATATATTAAAACAAAAAAAATCCTTCTATCAATTTTCTTCCATAGGTGGGTGACAGAAACGAGGCTGAGAAGAATTTAAAAAATATTCCATACCTTAACATGCGACCTCACACTAAATACCTTCATGTTAGAATGTGACGAAGCCTAAAATACAGTTACGTTAATGTTAGAAGTGGGGTGATTTATATGATTTATTATTGTTACAGTGAATAAAACAGAGCTACAACATGATCTTTTGCTTATTACAAAAAATAGTTGTAAACACATTATTAAAAACAGAGCATCAAACAACATCAATCAGTTTGCAATAAACAAATAATATAAACTTTTTTCTATTTTTACATTTTGCTGCAAAAACGTTTCTTTCAGATCATAATTTAGAAACAAATCAATTTTACTTAAGAGTTGTATTTCCAACTAAAATGACTTACGAGCAGCAAAAATCCGGGATTTACGAGTTGACCTTGAAAGCAGCATTGAGTTTGTTTGGGCAGTTGATACTGATCTTCACTCGGGTTGTCGCGATATCAGATTGTCATTACACAATCGTTGCCAAAAGATTTCACTATAATAGAATTAAGAATTAAAGAAAACAAAATGTTAAAATTTCACTTTTTTCTTTCACTTTATGCATTTTGTTCTTTGCCTCTTTCTTTTTGAAATGTTGGATTGTGAACCAGATAGTTACAGCCATACAATCACACCAGAAAGAGAAATATGATTTAAGAGGCACTGGATTGTTTTTTACACAACATTATATATGACTAACATTATGTCAATATTTAATTCATCAAATGCCAAAACCGGTAAATCTCAATACCCCTAATATGTTCTAAGTGTAATGATGTAGTTGATATATGTAATGAATCTTTGTCAAATGAATTTGTAGAATTTTTTTCCTCTTCTTTGAATTGCTCTGTTGATTTCCCTGCTGATTGAAAAGCCAGATGCTGCATTACATTAACTTGAATACAGAACTCAAGATTTTAGACATATCCATGGCATTTCAGGAAAAAGTGTCACGCTTAATTGAGATCAACCATAAACCAACAGTTATTTTTGTATGCACATCAAAACAATGAAGCTGTGTTCTATTACCTTCTACTTTTGATAATCCAGATCATTTGCTTTTACCTTTACAAGCCCTGACTGTCACCATGATATTTGTTGATTTTACAGTGTTCAATGATAAAAGAAATTAACTAACTGTAATTCAAACTAGATTGTTAAAAAGGATTATGACATTTGTCTGTTAATAATTCTATTTCATGTCCTGTCTTTCAGTAATGAATTCATTACCTCCACCAATTTTTGTTTGTTTGTCAGCACAATTACTAGCTTTTCTAGACTTATCGACAAGTACCATTCACCCATTCACAAACACATTCATACAGCACTGCTACTTACTGTGCTTTTTTTTTTCACATTCGCACAGCCACAGCCGCCCTGGTGTTAATTCATCTGTGCGTTTATCACCAAACTCGAGGTGGGGTTGTTCTGTCACAGTGAGAATCATGTGTGAACGAATCTTCAGAAGTTATGGTAGCGTGGGATCATGGGAGTTGTTGTCGTCATTGCAGTCATCTTCCCCTGATCTGGATTCCTTTAGTGTTCATTGTTCAGGAGCTGATTTATTCACACTGAATAATGCTGGATTAAAAATTCAATTGTTCCTACAGATTTTCCATATCAAAATTCCTTACTTTTCCATACTGCTTAGGAACCCTGATTTGGACTTTTCTGGCAGACAAACAACGCTGACACATAGAAAGGGGATGTGACGCCATCGACAGGCGATCAAATGAAAAGCACCAGTACTTAGATTGAAATGACAGATTCCTCCAGGTTTAAAAATGATTGGAAACATTTGGGATCATCCAGTACAAAACTCTCCCACACATATAACACAGGTCTAGTTGTTTTTTAGTCATTTGAATGTGGAAAAGGTACAAATTGTACCTCGAAACTAGAATTGTCTTTGTGAAATGTAGTGAGTGGAACAGTTTAGTGTTGAATTAAATTGTAATGGAGACAGTTTCTAAATGAACATACATATCCATGCTGTCGATGCATCTGCCAGGCTCTTATATTACAGTGCTGGGCTGCTGAGGACTTAAACAGAGTTCATCCTATAATAATAATTTATACTTACTGTGCATTTCAAGTCATACTGGATGGCCATAAACTTTTAAAACTTAAACGTAGTAAAACTGAAGTACTAATGTTTGGACGAAGTGATGCCTGTGGTGCCCCTCATATGGATCTGTGTTCCCTGGAACCAAATGTAAAACCCACTGTTAAAAATCTGGGTGTGATAATGGTCGGTGATTTTTGATAGGACAGATTAACTCTTTTTTTCAGCTGAGACTTTTATCAAAGGTCAGGTTGTTTGTATCGTTTGAGGATTTTGAAAGGGTTATACATGCTTTTATTTCGTCCCGACTTGACTATTGTAATGCCCGTTTTGTTGACATCAGCCGGGCCTCACTCTCATTCTTGCAGTCGGTGCAGAATGCTGCAGCTTGTCTTTTAACAGGTACACGCAATTGAGCACATTTCCCCCATACTGGCCTCCTTTCACTTGCACCCTGTACATTTTAGGATTGATATAAAGATCTTAATGTTTGCCTTCAAGTCACTTAATGGGCTTGCGCCACCATATCTATCTGACCTCTTACAACCCCACGTCCCGTCAAGGTCACTCAGATCCACTGATCAGTTGCTTCTGGTCATCCCGTGGTCAAGGTTGAAGCAAAGGGGAGATTGTGCCTTTGCGGTTGTAGCCCCCAAACTCTGGAACAAGTTGCCCCTTCATGACTCCTGTCTTTAAATCCCATCTTAAAACACATTGTCACTCCTTGGCTTTTAACTCAGTTTAGCGATTGTTCTTCCCTGTCTTTTGTCTGTAAAACTGGTCCTTGTGTTTAATCGTGTAGAGCTTGTATTGTTTGTTCTTGGGTTTTGGGATATTTTTAATGTACAGCACTTTGGTCAACTGTCGTGCTCTATAGATACATTTGATTTTATAGAAACCTTTAAAGGCTCCACTGAAAAGTTCCTAATACCAAAGCTGCCACTTTCTCACCCTCTACTCTTTCCACCATTCTCTTTGAATCACATTTGACACAATTTTGTTCTGTTCCCAAAGGGGAACCATGACTTAAAATCCTCCAACACCTGAACTGTGCCTTAACTACAGCTGCAACGATTACTTGATCAATCGACTGACAGAAAGTTGATCAATTATATTGATTATTTGATTAATCCTTGAAGCTGAATTACACTTGAGGATTTGCTGTTATTATTGAAATTTTGTTTCATATCAATGTAAACCTCATTTCTTTGTGTTTTAAGCTGTTAATTGGACCAATAATAAAACATCTGACCACATCAACAAATACAACAGAGGAAAATACGTTGAGCAATTTCTGCTTCTTCCATTTTTAAAGGCAAAACAAATGGATAGAGAAAACGGTCTGCAGATGAATCAGTAATAAGCATTATTAGCTGTGGTCGTACCAACATGATGAAAGTGAGAAAGCATTTTTCTAATTGAAGTATCAGTCCACTGGATTAAAATCCACTTGTCATTTTTTATTAAATATGAAGTTGTACTTAAACAGTTGGTAGAAAATATACATATATACACAACATTCTTAAGAAAGGAAAACCAAGATAAGTACAAATGTTCAACAACAGCAGAGTCCTTTGGCACTTCATGTTCTGGTCGGGAGGGGAGTGACAAAGGGATGCCTAACATCAAAACTAAACCCATCACGCTTTACAAAAAAGCAGACGACAGAACTTCAGGTTCGTTTTTGTTTTTTTCTCACCGAGGCTGTTCTCAGTCCTGCTTTACTTTGACTCCACTGGGCAATTTTTTAAATCCAACCTATGCAAAGTCATTTAAACTGATTTTAAAAAGCATTTGTTCAGGATCTGGCAGCAACAGTTATCTTATCTCCCCCAACAGGATTTGAATTCACCACTCGCTGTCACACAGCACAGCCCAACCTGAGCGTCACATGACCTCCATCAACATCTGTACGGACAGTCGCTGCTTGTAGCTCACTCAGGAGAAAATCATCCCAGCATGTACAAATCATGAACATTTTACAGTGTAGTCAGTTATCAGATCAGTTTTAGATGATATGTGCTCAGAGTGAGCGGTGACGCTGTTGCAACCAGATCGCTGTCTAACTTCCTGTTTGCGGTGGATTCAAGGATTCTCTGAAATGTGAACGTTTGCAGGAAGGCACGACTCTTAACATCCAACCCAAAACAATTAAACGAGTTTCTGCTCGGCATCCTGCTTAAATCTCAAAGCAACTCACTAGTTTTCAGTAGCTTTCAACTCACATCTATCCACACAAACAACAATAAACACAAAAACCACTGGCTGCCTGAAAAGGTGATAAAAGGTTAAAAATGAATGGAGCTATGAATCTGTAGCTATGTGCAAGACACACTGCAGTTAAACAATTGGTATCTTTCCATTAGAGGAGTATAACAATGGTTTTGCACATTTTAGCCCTTAAACTACAAATTAATCATACTCACGCCACAACTAAAATATTCTTTTCAAACGATGCTGCTGTCTTGTTGGAGTCCTGATGCCTTTCCAGGCACTTTCTATTCCTTTCTGTGCTTGATTTGTGTAAACCAGATGATTGACATTACAGCTTGTGGAAATAGACCAACCAATATGCAACAGTCTGAGAAGGATGTCTTAAACTTGGTTATGAAACGTAACAAATGTATGTGGGGAGTGAAGCGTCTTTCGCAGTAAAAGCCATCTTCAGGGCCCCCTGGTGGACAAACACAGTCACAATTATTTATTGTTATGTGTGATAAATAGGCCGATGATGAGAGTCCTGCCATCAGATCGGTCTGGCTCCAGTGGTGACATAATGCAGTGCTGACTTTTCAAATATACATCTGATTCCACATTGATTCCAGCTCCTAAACGGTGAAAAGTTGCCTAGGTTTTATCTTTTGTGTTCATAAGTTGAACGTCTTGTGATTGCTGACCATTGTTGGGGACGTCGCGGTGGGGATGTAGATGCTTTTAGAGAATCAACAGAGAAGGTGACTGGCAGATTAAATAATGAAAACTTAATGTTGACTGTGAAGGATTAGACGAAACAATTTGGACTTTTCTTCACACTTCGCACAAGATGACAGGGACCAGCAGCTGAGGATATGACGGGACGGCCTGAAGATGGACAACAACAATTTTCAGGACTCATGGTTCGTAGTTAAAGAGCGACGACTTGCTCACACAAACTCACACCTGAGAGACAACAGGGTCACCTTCTTCAATTTCACTAGTTCCAGGTGGAACTGCAGGACACGCACGCACGCACGCACGAAATATTAACAGTTGGACCTCAGAGTCATATAACTGTAGCATGACCTTATTCCTTTGCATGGAAGCAGGGTGCAGCAGAACCTCAGTTTCTAATTAACACACACACCTGACAGAGGCTTCGCTGGTTGTCTTTACAGGTCAAAGGTCAACAGTCTCAAAAACGTGGATGTTTGGTTTAAAAAGAAGAAACTTATAAAAAGTCGATGTTTGTGTGTAAACGAGCAGATTATAGTTGAGCAGCATTCGACGTTCAGCACAGTCCACATTCTGTCCTTGTGCTATGGGACTGTGTCTGGTCCTCGTGTCCTGGTTCACTCCCACCTGTAGAGCTTCAGCATCTTCTCCGTCAGCGAGGCCAGGAAATTCTCCCCGTTCACCGCAAACGGACTGATGTCCAACACCGGCATGTCGGCCGGAAGCTTCTGGAGCAGAGAGCCGCTGCCGGCGTCCCACACCTGAAGAGGAGGAGAGAGGGAGATAAGTGGGATGAGGAAGAAGAGGCACAGGCAAAGGATGTTGAGATTGAGTTTTAGCACTTTAAAATGAAAAACAGTGAACAAACATACAAAACCCAAAAATGAAATTAATATAAAAATGTATTTGCCAGCTTTGGTCCACTTTAAATAGCATAAATAGATGCTCTAAAATTATAAATATTAAATTAAATTTAATTCTAAGGAAGGCAAGTTAATCCTCTTTAAAATGGCAATAAACAGATTGATATATAAAAGAAAAAGAAACTGAATGAAAGTAAAATAAAACAAAATATCCGTTTAAGGAAAGAAATTAGGAAAACAAACAAAACTGAGTAAGATAAAAAAGGTTTTACTCTTTAAATAGCAAAAAAAACCCCTTAAAATATGAAATAAAAATTATTTCATTTAAAAGTAAAAAAAAAAAATATATAAACACATTTTCAACAATTAAACTGAGTTATTATGCAACAATTGTTTAGTTTTTTTAAATGTAACTACTTTGATTTTCATTCAAATTTTTTAAATTGCTGTTTTGCATTCACAGAGCTTAATCTCACTGATTTGTATTACACACACACACACACACACACACACACACACACACACACACACACACACACACACACACACACACACACACACACACACACACACACACACACACACACACACACACACACACACACACACACACACACACACACACACACACACACACACACGACTGACCATGGTAGAGTTTGTAGCCTCGTCCCCGGCACACACCAGCGTCCCTCCTCCACCGGGACTCTTGAAGACTGCGTTCTTGGTGAGCAGTTTACAGGACGAGCCGGCGCTGAACGTCTGCACCGGAGAGCAGGAGCAGCTGGGCAGTTGACTCGAGTCCTGCTGAGGCGTTCTGTTCAGAGCCATCAGAACACAGCGCAGAGACGGGTTGGAACGTCCTGCGGGTTGGGGGTGGGTGGGGGGGAGACGACACAAGGAAGCTTCATACAGGAAACTCTAGCGAATGTGTCTGTTATTCTATCACACGGCCTGAACTACAGCTGCAGAGAGTGGCTTCACCCATCCACTGCAAATATTTGGGGATTTTAATTAAAGCAGAAAGTCCCACTGAGAGCCATCTAATGAGAGTCGCGACAACTCTATTCACTCCAATGGACCATTTTTTCCCCAGCAATGGCGGATCATGGAGCCTCTCAATAGTTCCCAGAAGTGAGCAGCAGCACATTAGAGTAGCAGCAGAATTGGGTGGATGGATTCAAATTGCGCGGCGAGAACCTCCGGGAGCTATCTGAAGTCTACATGAGTCCTGGACGTGCAAACATTTTGGACTTCCATTTTCGCAACTCTCATTAGATAGCTCTGGTCCCACTCTTCCATTAAGATGATTCACTGCTTTTCTCTCTGTTACATTTTTGTAAAGTGAGTTTGTCATCTCAGGTATTTTTCACATAATTCATTGACATTTTGTACATGAACTGAAAATAAGCAGATCAAATATAAAATATATGGCTCCATGTGAGCCTGGTACTCTGCGAGTGTCATGGGTCTGGATCTCTGAACCTCACCTGGCCGGTATGTGACCAGACAGTGACGGCTCTCCGTCTCCACCTGGATGTCGGTGCAGCCAGCCGTCTCCAGTGGCAGAACATGTGGTCTGTATGTGTTCTCGCTGACCTGCTCCCAGAAACACCCGCCCTCCAGAGACCCTGCGATCAGCCCGCCGCAGGGGAATGAGCTTGACGCTGCCCGTGGGACGTAGCACAGAGACGCCACCGGACACCTGTAAAAAAAGAAAAGAAAATATGATTAACAAGTTTAAGCGTGTGTGTATACATATAAAAATGCTGGCGTTATGTTTGAGTGTACAGGTGTGTGTGTGTGTGTGTGTTGTGTACCTGGAGCGAAGCGGCTGTAGCTCCTGGATGTGTGTGCTGGTGTCCCTGGTGTCGTAGACAAGCACCGAGCCGTTGCTCAGACCAGCATAGACGTAGTTACTGTTGTCCAAACACCAGCAACAGCTCCACACCGGTTTGCCTGCATTATAGGTCTGAACCACTGTGTTGGTCAGCAAACTGCAACACACACATACAGTCAGTCACTTATCACATGTTAATACCATTGATTCTCATCCCATCTGTGTGGCACATGAAACCCTTGTGTGTTTTTGTACCTGGTCAGCTTGATGGTGTTGTCCAGGGCTGCAGACAGCAGCAGACTGTCGTTCTGTCTGTTGAAGGACAAGCCTCTGATCTGTTTACTGTGGATGGGAACGTACTGACTCGCCTTCATGTTCACCACACTCACCTTCTTCACCCCACAACCTGAACGGACAAACAGAACAGTTGTGAGTTAGAGAAATGGAGGGAACTCTTTCTGCAAAAAAATATCAGGATTTTTATTTTTATGTTTGGGGGTAAATGCAGTGTAAATGTGACAAGGTGATGAAGCTGTTTGTGACGCCTAACATCAAAATTAAACTGATCACGCTTTACAAAAAAGCAGACGACAAAACTCTGGTTTGTTTTAGTTTTTTTCTTACCAAGGCTGTTCTCTGACTGTTGTCCTGCATTACTTTGACTCCACTGGGCAAATTTTTTAAATCCAACCTATGCAAAGTCATTTAAACTGATTTTCAAAAGCATTTGTTCAGGATCTGGCAGCAACAGGTATCTTATCCCCCCCAAAAGGATTTGAATTCACCACTCCTGTTTCACACAGCACAGCCCAACATCTATTGGAAATGGTTCATTCTCTGCAGAGCAGTAAGGCTACGTTCAATAAACTAAAATTATCTGCGTCCAGATGAGAGTTTTAGCTCCATTTCAGAAATGATCTCTGTCCATACTAACACCCCTGAAAAAGTCCAGTGTTTCCACACCACGGCAAAAATGTTTCAATCCAATGCTTTTGGAGTCTCCGCCTCCGTGCATGTCCGTGTTTCCCATTCATTGACTTGACTGTGGCGGTCACTCATTGTTTAATTTGTTGCGCCATAGACTTATAACAAACTTATAACGAAAATATTTTTAAACTTGTTAGAGCAACATTAAATATCTCTTAAGGTGCGTTTAGCGCACTGCTCTGTCCTCATTAACGTCTGTGGCCATTCTCAACATTATGACGAGGCATGCCCCCGGACCCCCCTAGAGGATCTGATGTCAACACCCCATAGTCTCATGATTCTAGGGGAAACACTGCATGCAGTGCTTGATGCTTACTTAGGTATTTTTCAAAGGAACAGTACCCCCCCCCCCCCAGGTCATATATGTGTCAGTATAAACAGGAAGCAGATTTTCCTAGTTGCCAAAAATCCTACAAAAAGGAACAACAATGGTGAAAAGTACAGAGGAGTTTCATGATCTGATACCATCATCGGATATTCCCAGGCCTTGGGCCCTGCTGCTGCTGCTGGTTCAAAAGTAAAAGACTCACCAGGGACCAGAGTTGGTTGAGGGGAAGGCTGGGAGGCCAGTAGACAACTCAGAGGCTCACAGTATGACAAAATCCTGCAGCCTCCAGCCTGAGACACTAAAACGGCCTTGGAGAAGCTGTACTGAGCCGTCCTGGAGCCGTCGGCCCACTGGGTGAGGCCAAGATGTGTGGCTGACCCCGAGGAAGAGGAGGAAGAGGGAACAGAGCTTCTACCAGCCTGGGCCATTAGAGACCTCAGCTCCTACACAACCAGGGAGAGGAGGGGGAGGATGACAGGACATTCAACATGGTTAGTTATAGTCAGCTAATTAATGAATGCATATGAATAGAATTATGATATCAATATTGTAATATTAGTAGTGCTGTTAATCGATAAAAAACAACAACGAATTAATCACACAATTTGCTGTGATTGATTAGATTGATCACATTTATTTTTCCTTAAAGGTCCCGTATTATGAAAATTACTACTTTTCATTTTTTTTTACTCTAAATATGGGTTAACGGACCCCCCAAACGTAAGAAAAGTCAATCCTCCCTCTCTTTTTCTTTCTCCAACTTTCCCAAAACATCACGCTGAAACCTGCTAAATGTATCTCGCCACGGCCGGGTTTCATTTCCTCGCTAACATCGGCTCCCGGTAAACAACGATGGCCAAGATACGAGGATGCAAAAACACAGAAGTGTCCATATTCTACCATTTCGGGTTTTCATTTAGCTATTTGTGAAACTTCATACCGGGGCGTCCAGACAGCGTGCCGGCGCGAACGCCATGCCGGGGCATCCGGACAGCGTGCCGGGGCATCCGGACAGCGTGCCGGCACGAACGCCGGTGAAAGCCGTGAACACAGTGTCTGTGTTTGCTCAGTGTAAACAAAGGGGCGAGGCCCCGGAAAGACTAGGCTACATCCACTTCATGAGAGGGGTAACACCAGCCGAAGCTCATTTCATAAGAGCAACAGACACAGAAACAGCTCACCCAGAGGGGGGCTGAGATAGAGGCGCCTCAGAGGGCTTTAGAAGATCACAGTATGAGGCCTGAGGGGTATTTTAAGAAGGACAATTCGAAGACATGTTTTGGGGACCTCAGAGATCAAATATAAGAGTGTTAAAAGGGGTAAAATAGTGTATCTTTAAGGCTTAAGTTTGTAATAATGGATATTTAAATGTAAAATGACAACACAAAAGAAGTATTTAAATCCAAATACTATTGTTTAATAGCATTTTTTTAACTTTGAGAACAGATTCTCTCCCGTGAATTACAGATTTCCAATAAAACCATCAAGGCCAAGTGACTCACCGAGGCCTCGCCGACGGGTCCAGATATCTATCAGATAAACATCTGGACACGTTGGGGAACCTCCTGTGTGAGCTGTGTGATGCGACAACAACACTCTTCACTCATTCTCTGCCTTTTCCATGTTTCTGAAAAAAATCTTCGCACAGACTATATGCAGGGCTTTTTCCTGTCATGCGTTGAGCGTTTTTTAACTGCAGCAGATGGCGAGCGTAACCTCGAGCTGACTTAAGTGCCGAACCCCAAATTAACGCTTCAAGTTATTTCTCTCCCTCCGCACAACACAAAGGGCATCCACTCAAACTTCTTCCTGTTTCTTTCAACATAAGAGTATCTGGCAATATATTGATTGCTTTTCTTTTTGACGTCCATCGTGAAAGTGACAAACAATTCCTGTTTCGCGTGTCTATCGCATATTTCCTGTGTCACTTAAACTCCCTAAACTACTTCCTTGTCCATATCCATCTTTAGCCAGGATGGCTAATCGCTAACAGTTATGCGGCACACGTAGTAAACAAAATGCGTCAATGGCGCTAAATTTTTTTAGCGCATTAAATAGTTTACAATTAACGCAAAGATGAACATGTTAATGTTGACAGCACTAAATATTAGTTAACAGAACAACAAAAAGTACACATTTGTTTAAAAATGCAATTATCAGTTCATGAATAAAATATAGAGGAAACAAACAGAATTAGTAATATGTTAATTAGTTATAATTGTAATCTATTTTTAACGAAAAGTTTTTTTGCAATACCTGTGTTCATAGGTATATCAATTAAAAGTATTATTATAGTTTCAGGGACTCAGAAAAGGAACCTTTGTCATTGGTACCTGCAGCTCTTGTTCTACTTGTCCATATTTGTTGGTGACAACCTGCAGTTTGAGTTTGTACTGAGCTGACTCCAGTTCAGCCTTCCTCCTCAGGGACTGCTCCTGCTCCAGAGACCTACACACACACGCACGCACGCAGGCACGCACGCACGCACGCACGCACACACACACGCACGCACACACACACACACAAGCACAGATTTTTATATGCAAGTTATGTTTCCCTAATAAGCAACAGAATTATTGTAAGAAACTCAATGCACAATGAAACAACAATGTTGTGACCTTACGTTGGTTAAATTTTCATTTTGGCTAAATATTTCAACCCCATATATTTAAAATTAAACAATGAGAGCCGCTTTGAAGACTAGACTCCCCCATTATTATGATCCTTTGATGTTGTTGTTTTTTATCACTGTAAACAGTTCAAACTGTTTGAATCCACAAGCAAACAACAACTCATCCATTAATTACTTCTATACCTACACTTGGGATAAGAACTTTGAGTGATTTCTTCAATATGAGCAAGGTACATTAGCTGTATTCTGACCGTTCTTTTAAAAAGTGAAACCTTAAGTTCCCACCTCATCAGCTTATTTGGTCAAAGTAGTTGGACCTCTGCAGACTGTGTGCTTGCAGAGAAGCAAAGAAGGGATCACTCACCTCTTTAGGCTCTCTTGCTCAGAGTTGTCCAGCGCTTTCAGCTTTGAAGCGTACAGTAGCACAATGTCTGATCGCTTTGCTTTCTTGTTACACTACAGAGAAAAAACAGGAACAACCTGAGGGTCAGTTAACACAAAATCACCACAAAAACATTGGCTGTGTATGACCTCACTGACCTGTGGACATTTAGCGGCTTGGCCCTGAGCTTTCAACCAGCGCTGGATGCAGGTGAAGCCGAAGAGGTGTCCGCAGCGCAGAGTAGACAGCCTGTGCTCGCCTGCGGCCGTCCACGCCTCAAAGCAGATGGTGCATGTGTCGCCATCATTCTCCTCACCGGGAGACGGCTGGATAGAGGCCGAGGCTTCTGAGACCGACTACAGATGGAGATGGTGACAGTTGAGAGTCACATCGGTGACACATTAAACTAAATGAGGACATCAAGAGCCAAAGAAACTGTGTGCAGCAAAAGTAGAAGAGTTCAGCTTGTTTTGCACAACCAGAGCCTTGTGCAGTGTTACCTGTGTGCATTAGCTGCACCTTCCTCTTAACTGTAAACATTTAAAAGTGGTTAATCGTTTCATTTATCATTTTCTTTCGACTTGGTTTATTTTCTGCAACATACTTTTTTTATAAGCGTTATGTTTGGTCACTGTTTTTTTTAACCCCACACAAATGTAAATGACAAAGTAAAATTAAGGTACGAGCAGTGCTGAAATGATTCTTAGAAATGCATTCTAAAACCAACAGGAGATAACAGAAAATCCTAATCCCTAACCAGCAGGAGATAACAGAAAATCTGCAAATTAACCTGATAAACATGCAATTAAAAGTGACAATTGAACAAAGAAAAACGTCCCCTTTTTCACTAAAATCCTAGAGAAGAATATGATAAATAGAAGAGGGAATTGGAGTGAAAGTTACCTGGATGCCCTGATGTTGAGCTTCTGTCCTCTCATTGTCCGCAGCTGAACTGGGGTCTTAACACAGAACAGATACATACTGGATACACAGTAAAACATAAAACATAAGCCTAGCTGCAGCTCCCCTTTTTTCACCATGACAACTTGAGTCTTTAAGATCATTGGGCCAAGAACATGTTCGTATTCTTGTCTTAAATTCCTTTTACATCTGTTCGTACTGTGAGTTCATCGAACAGGCCACGTCGGATTCATCAATCTTCAGAAAAATGTGTAAATTACATACGTAAACATGATGAATGTCACCTGTGCGTATTTGAGGGAGCATGCACAAGAATATGCATAATCAACACCCCAAAAATACCGTATAAGGTTTTGCTTCCTGCCTCATGTCAGGAAGAGTTCATTCATGGAAACGGCATCAAAGAGTAAAAAGGACATGTTTACGAGATCGGAGATTGAAGTCCAAGTTTCACAAATCCAGAAATGAAAGTCTACATTATAGCAGCGTCAGCAGGAGTTTGGTGACAGACTAAACCAGAGCTGTTAATACTGAGTCACCCGCGAGTCGCACTGTCACTGGAATAAAGATGAAAGGCATCGATATGAAAGTGGCTTAAAAAATAAAAACACTCGCCACAGCGAGGTGTTCGATGACTGCAGGGAGGTCTTGCTGAGGTTTCCAGCTGTGTTAAGGCACATCCAGTGTACATTTAATGCTTATAGAATAAATGCTCCTATGTTGTCTGCAAGTTGACTAGAGATGCCAAGAGCTAATTTGAGTGAATTTTAGGTAAATTATCTGAAAATAGTTTTTATGGCAACAATTAATAACTGATATAACAGCAACTCTGTGCGCCCGTGCGCAACACGCATGCCAACTGCCAAAGATGTGCGCTCCCCTGGCGATTGTAAAACAATGTTAAACAGGTACATGACTAGATGTCGAATTATATTATAATTTGAATTGCAGTTAAACTGAATAATGTCAACATAATGAGGTGAAATTTATATATATATTATATTTTTTATTTAATTTATATATTATATAATGACCCGTAGGTGGAAACTCTTTGTTTGACTAAAAGAAACTAACTACGTGACACCTACGACAGGTCTGGACCAGTCGTAAATTCTGTTCGTACTTGAAAGAAAACTCATTCTTGCATGAGGCCAGATGAGTCCACACAGGTGTGTGAAAACAGGTCTTTGAGGTCATTTAGCCCAGACGACAGGACGGGAAATTTTTAGTTAGACTCACTGGCTGAACCAACATCCTGTGGCTGCGTGTGATGGGCAGAGGCATTGACGTGAGAACTGGCAGGTGGGGCGGGGTTAACAGGCAACACAGCAGCAGATGCACCCTCTTCTCCCCGCTCTTCCTCCTCTTCGTCTGAGTCGCTGACCTCGGTGGTGCTGCTGGACTCGGGCTCGGCCACGCTAGCAGCCGGCGCTCGAAGCAGAAAGTCGGGAAAGCCTCTGGAGGGCGCTGCAGTCTGGCTGGGGTAGTGTACCCTAAGGCCCTGCCTGCAGTAAAAAAAAAAAAACACACACACACACACACACACACACACACACACACACACACACACACACACACACACACACACACACACACACACACACACACACACACACACACACACACACACACACACACACACACACACACACACACACACACACACACACACACACACACACACACACACAGGTATGACTACATGAAGACACAAAATATACAAACAGGTGACAATTAAAGGGAAAACCAACATTAAGTGACAAGCACAACATATGTAAGTGGTTGCTGTATGAGTGAGTGAGTGTCTGTGCCTTGTACTGTAAAGTGCTACGAGTGGTCAATAAGACTAGAAAAGTACATAAATGTAGTCCATTTGCAGTCCATTCACTATGGACGTGGCCACAGTCATCCTGGAAAAAGACCAATCCCATTATTATTGGATAGGTTTCATCATACGATAAAGGTGATCACTTACAGTAACTTTGTATTGATTTGCAGTGAACTCTCCCTCCCTAACAGGAGGAGTGAACCCAAACCACCAACATTTCTTCACTGACATCTTTCCTATATATTCAAACAGATGTCACTTTAGTCACTGTTTCAATTGAAGCACCAGCCAGGTGAGCCTCTTTGTGACTGAAGTCACTTACATCTTCTCTTCCCATCTTTATAAAAATCAGACCAAGCTGAACCTGCTTAACATTTCTAAACAAGCTGTAGAGCATAGCAGTGTCTCATGTCAGGGGCCGCCTCCTTAGAAGGATGCGGCCTAAGCGGCCACTGGAGGCCTTCCGCCTTCGTTGGCGGCTTAGACCGAACCAAAATGTGAAATCCATGAATTGGGACACAGTCCATGGCTGGGTAATCAGAATCAGCTTTAATGGCCAAAAAATGCGAATAAATACGAGGAGTTTGACTCCGGTTTGAAATCCCCTGCTGTTCACCGCTTGATTTTTGTTGCTGATCAAGAGCAGTGGTGCTTCAAGCGCCCCAGGGTTTTTGATGCAATAAATAAGCGAAAACTGGAGCCCTGCAGTGTGTCAGTGATTGTTTGTTTGATATATTTATTTATTGCTTAACTGTACCATGCAGTGCACCAGTGTGGAGAAGCATCTGTATTCATTATTTTTGCACTAATTTATTCTGGATTTTCCTTTCATTTATCAACAGTCTGGAGGCAGTCGGAGAGAGTGGAGGGTCTGAAACTCAGATTAACAATCAACAATATTTTCTGGAATCTTTGCTCCTCTGTGACACTGAACTAAATATATTTGGTGTGTGGAAAAACACAAAACATCGTCTTGGAATTTGGGAAACACAATCTTAATTTTTCACTATTTTATGATATTTTATGGACCAAACAACTAATCGATAAATAATCGTTAGTTGCAGCCCTAGACACATATGTCACAATGTACCACCTTTTCATACATTGTGGTTGTATTGTACCCTTTTTCCAAACAGCAGGCAATGTAAAACACAAACCAAGCCTTCTTTGTGGACTAAGTCTGGGTACCTGACTCTCCTTCGCCTGGGCACCCCCCGAGCTGCTGATGGCATGGTTGCCGTCCTGCCTGGCGCCCTCTGACTAAATGCCCAAGTGGCAGGAAGCCTGAGAGGTCCCCGAGCTGCCATTTGTCGCTCGTCATTATTTTCTTCGTCCTCGTCCACCTCGGTGCTGCTGCCGGAGTCTGAGATGACATGCGGTGCATTGGCGTTCTCAGCCTGGCCTGCAACAGCAGCCTGCTGCTGTTCCCTGCCTCCTCCCTGAATCTCCACAGGGGCGTCTACCTCCATGGCCTCCATCTGCAGCATAGGGAGGAAACAGCAGAGGTTACATTGTTGGTCAGTCTCTGCTTAGACAGCACATCACATCAGCAAGGTTGTGGGTTAAATTCCCAATTTGTTCTGTGCTGTCCACAGGTATGAATGAAAGCTTGTTCCTAAAACTGCCAGAACTGCCAAAAACAGATGGTGACAACGAAGTGCTCAGTCAGTTGTGCCTGCTCTGCCAACGTTCAACTGCAAATGGAAAACATCGGCCGATGTTTGCGTTTTTTACGTGTATCGGCATCGGCCGATGCGCGGCTGCCTCTGTCGCCGATAGTTTTTTTTGGGAGGACAGATCCAGTCGCCTATCGGGCGGGGGGCACCACCGCCGCCCCTCCGACGACTTCTCACTGGCCCCGCTCTCTCCGGAACCATTTACCCAGCGCCGTCGCGGTGCCTCTGCCCTAGGCTGCCGCGTTGCACGCCCGCCGGGTACCTAACTCTACCTTCTCCTCCAGAGAGCGGGAGGGGGGGCCGCCGCCGACGGACGGGCGCGAGGCTCGTGGTTGCTTTTTTTTACGCATCCTCCACGTCCTCGCACTCTCTCTCCTCGCTCTTCTCCCCCCGTACCCTCCTTCTCTTCCCCGCCTTTCCCCTCTCTGCTTCCACAGGCTGGGACTGGCGGCGCCCCCCGTCAGGCCCCGCACAGAGTCGGGCGTGGCTGCCAGTGGCCTTTTTTGTCTCCGCGCTGACCGCGCCGCAGGCTTTGCGCAGGGGATCCCGTTCGCAGGCGGACGAGTCCCGGTGCGGTGGGAACTCCAGAGATGCTCCAGAGCGACGCGAGCCTCGTCTCCCTCTACCCAGGGAGGCGAGCCACGGCCTTGGCCATAACCCCACTTTGACTAAGACCTCAGATCAGACGAGACAACCCGCTGAATTTAATTCTATTTAACTATTAAATTGAGGGAGCAAAAGTAGTATCGGCTCCAAATATCGGCTCAAGAAATTGGCAGTCCGTATCGGTCATCAGCTAAGGCCGATAAAAAATTTGGCTTCGGCGCTAAAAAATCTGTATCGGTCGATCCCGATTGGGGAGTATACAAAATCTGATAACATCATATCAGTTGATAGAAAACTTTACACAATATTAACTACAATCTTGAAAGGCATCCTTTAGATCAGGGGCCCGCAAGGCAATACATTAATACACCCCCCCTAAAAAAAAAAAAACTCAGGAAAGATGATTTTAAGAGACCAATTAATTCCCGCCGGGATAAAACGGGCGGATGTCTGTCTTTCCGGGCCATGGTCAGAGTCATTTAATACATCACAAGCACAACTGTCATCGTGTGTCATCACAACATGTCATCAGTGATTGACGTAAAAAAAAGAAAGAAGCACAGAACATGGCAAATAAGAAAAAAAAAAGGTTGATGCGGAATGCCGTTCTTTCCAAGATAAATGGTCAAAGCGATAACTTCTTTATGGCAGTGAAAGATAAGCCTGTGTGCCTGGTTTGTGGAGACGCCGGCTGTAATGAAAAAGGCGAACCTTGAGCATCATTACAGCACTTCTTTACAACTGGATTAGCTGAAAGGACAAGCGCGTTTGGCCCGGAAACAGCCCACTCGTGTAGCAAATCAGAAAATTAAGTAACCGAATTCTACATTAGTAGTCCATGTTATCGGTTAATCATTAAATGAGAACTATTACAGAATCAGTTAGATACTGAAGACAATCTTAAAAGGCGATGATTTTCAGTCAAGTTATGGGTTCATAAAGGGCGTATTTTTCCCTGTGATTTTTAAGTGCTATATATAAAGTTTATTATTGTACTGAAAAAAAAAGACAAGCGTGTGCGGATAAAGTTTTGGGCAACGTGATGCATGCTTGCTTCGTGGTGAGTGAGATAATAATAATATTAAGTTTATTTTTTTTATGCATCACCTTTTCGTAATATAAAATGCTGATAAAACTACATCAGTGAATATAAAATCAACAGGAAAAGATTATTGGAAATTGAGAGCATCAAACCAATAAGAAACAATAAGATGGATAAAATTCAAATTGGCCACAAACATGAAATTAAGGGTCATGATCTTGATGTTATTTTAATTAAGTTCGAAAGGCCATTAAAATACATCGTGAGCTGCGTGTTTTAAAAAATTCAACAGGTTATGTGTTCCCCCTAACCCTAACCCTAATTCAACAGGTTATGTATTCAATAATTAAGTATGGCCCCAGGGGAATGATGTAAAAATCAAAATGGCCCTTGATAAGAAAAAGGTTCCCCACCCCTGCTTTTATATAGTTTCTGAGAGGAACGTTTTACAGCTCTCTGGTGGACAAATTATGCTGTGGTATTTAAACAGTTTATTTGTAGATAGATAGATAGATAGTTACTTTATTAATCCCAAGCTGGAAAATTCCGTTGTAACAGCAGCATGTTTCACAAAGCACACAAAATATATACAATATATACACAAACAAATGTAAAAAGTATACGAATTGCAAAAATATAGAGAGTAAGAATAATACATATAAAGAATTTACATGTATATTAATAGTGGAAATAGTGCAGTAGTACAATCAGTTACCATTAGTGTGCAGAGGAACATGGTAACATGAAGATGCAAATGTGCCGGGATTTATGTTTTAATTTAGATTAAACAGAGTCCAGAGTTTATCAGACATAGGTGAGGTATTGCAAAGTCTTACGGCATAAACCCCTATATAAACCCCCTTGAGATGAACCAGTGTCACTCTAGTTTACACTGTGTATCACCGTATAACATTGAGAATTGTGATGTATAAATAAAGATGATTACAACAGAGTAATATATAGAATACATATTTACCATAAATGTATTATGTAGTCTTTAACCGCTACTCAACTGCAACTATTTAACACACACTGGCACCAGACACCCAGGGGATTTGATACACTGTCAAATCATTCGGGTCATCTCACTCGCTGTTATTCTCTTGGCGAACACAAAATCTCCTCCTCCCGTGAGAGTGAAGTTGCCCTCTGAGGACCGGTTCCGATTCATTTATCCTGGTTTCGCGCCACTCAGGACAGCTGGGAACCTCTCAAACAGAGGGTTTATTTTGACCAACCTCAAACGGACAGCCGACCCGTCAGCTGCTCCCGGTCCCGCCTCTCACCTGTGACGGCGAATGCCTCCCGCGCCAGGCGGCGAGGTCTTCGGCCAAGCACCGAACCACAGACCGAGGTCGCCGAGGCCTCCGAGCAATAAAAGCTAACCGAAGGTCCTTCAGTTGATTTTTTTGTTCACGAAAATATCGCATATTGGCACATAATCGCACATTGGCACACAATCGCCGCGGTAGGATGACATAAGGAACGGAAAGGAGAACATTTTTGATTCGATGTTTGGAATCTGCTAGTAACAACCTGCGGAAAAGCTACGATTAGCATTAGCACGAGTACGGCTGTGATGGTGCCAACACGGGACTAACACCTTACACTGTGACAGGACATACATGGCCGCTGATGTTATTAACAGCGATGCCATCATTGTATACGTGGTTAAGGAATGCTGCCTCGCTCGTGGGCGAACAGACTCGGGCTGTGCTCGAGCCGGGGTACAGCAGGAGCAGCAGCGCGGTCACATGCAAACACACACACACACCGACCTGCCTGGAAGCGACGGTTTAACAGTCGCGGGTCCCGCTCAGAAACACCACGACGGGTGACAACATGGCTCCGCGGCAACCGTGCAGATCAAACCGAGTTGGGTGGCTTATTTCCAGTCCGCACAAGCGGCGTTAGTCAAGCCAGGACAACTGGGGACACAGGGCTCGAATCTCGCGGCGCCAGTTTGCTCTGCCCGCCCCATCCTGCCGTAACGTCACTGCCGAAGATCGTATGTTGCGAAGACGGACGACAAAATGAGAAAAGAGACAGTGCAACAGTTCCTCGCCCAGTAACTCCCGCGCCGTTATTCCCCTGTATCCTTAGATTTTTATATCGGGCAAGGTAATTGGGCAGATGCAGTTGATGGAAAGCAAAGAAGTGTACATGGGGACGTTTATTCAAATTCATACGGATGGGTCGAAGTGGCTGGAGGATGGAAGAACTGTTGTTGTCCCAGATTTAAATATCAACATAAAGGAAAGAACATCAGATCATTTGGCAGCGTATACAGTTGAGATGTTAGCCATTGTAATGGTGCTCCAGTGAATAGAACAGAACAGTCTTAAAAGAGTCATTGTATGATCACATTATCAGTATTGTTATCATGTCGTCCCAAAGGAAACATTTATATATATATATATATATATATAAGAAATGCTATACAGACTGCATCATATAGAAACATAATTCAGGTTAATGTGGGTCCCAGCTCACAAGGACATCGAGCGCAATGAAATTGCGGATTCTTTAGAGGCGGGTTCTGATACAAGATGGTACAGTGGATGTAACTTTTATCAGAGCTGAAGCGTTAATAATGTGTGTGAGTGACTCCATGAAGGCCTGGCAGAAACATAAGGGATAAGGGAAACAAAGGACAGTATCTTTACAGAATTAAGACTAAAGTGGGAGGATTGACAGTAATAGGAAAAAATTCCGGAGAGCAGCGAAACATTTCAATCCTGTAGAACTTCTTCACCACCGGACTTCCTTCTAAGGACAGCTTCAATCAACTACAAAAAAACAACAAAAAAACACAGGAATACAAAACCTGATGATAAATGGCTTTTCTAGAGCTCAGTAAAAATTTGATATTTTCCAAAACTTATGAAAATCAACTTTACTACCTGCTTTGCAGACACTGCATCAGGTGCATTCTCAATTCTTTGTCTCTTTCTACTCTTACTATCCATAATAGTTAATGTACTTGAGCTGAAGCTTGAGTCAGACATCTCAGAAAAAAGTAGACAATGAGCATTCAGAGAACTCGAAAGGAATAGTAATGTAAATTATCTTATTCAGAAGGGTGTAGAGTGCTTTATTTTAACTGCCGTTATATCTCACCGTCATCTGTGAAAACTGTAAGCAAGACATTGCCTTGTCCAACGAGGTCGCTGAATATTTCTGCATCAACCTCGGTCCCTGTTGCATCCTTGTACATAACCTATGCATCAGGTGGCAGGCAAAATCTCTCTATGACTGGGAAATATAATAAGATGAAACTCAAAACTCAGCACTGGTTCTTGCCTCACCTCTTCACCCTGTTTAAATTAACTTTTTTAGTGTATATTATGCTTTACACTAGAAGACACACCTTGCAAAGCTGAAATTATAAGCCATTCATCCCATTAATTAAAGGGCTTGTATGTAAAATTGAATAACAGCAAACAATGTTTCTTTCAATGTAAATGTGCAAATCGATTTAGAAAAAATTTAAGATTGCTAGCTCAGTGTTCACATTTTTATCACAAACACACCTTTAAATATGGTTATAGCTACTGTGGGTTATCATAAAAAAGACTGAAGCCTAGGCACACTGGTGTGAGATGCAAAAGAGAGAGAGAGAGAGAGAGAGAACTTTAAGTGATGAGGATAGATAATGTTATGTGTCATGGAAATTGATTGAATTTCCCAGTGAGAAATAAATCACATTGTCTTTGCAAATTCATACCTCAGTTGGATCTACAGACGTTCATTGTCCAAGCTGGAAATGTTTTTCACCCAGAAGTTGGTAACAGAGTCTGAACCTGGTGGTGGGGGTTTCACAAAAGCATATGATGAAAGGATCTCTGTAGTTAAAAAGGACCAAATGGACCACCAGTGAGTGTCTCCAAGATGCAGACGTAGATAGCTTATACAGACACTGAATAAATGAGTAAGACAAAAGGGTCACCAAACAATAGACAGGAAATCAACAAGTGTGAGAATACCAGAGGCGTGAGGAGACAAAAGGGGGGGGGGGGGGGGGGGGGGGGTCGAAATGATAAATCGCTATTCTATTATGGAAGATAAATGTTATCAGAGCAAGGAATTCAGTGATTTCACTTCAATGAGTTATAAATAGCAATATAGCAATATCACCCATGTCTGGCAGTCAATTGTGTTGCTGTGATGTGTGTGGAATATTGCATTACTATTACTTTTTATAATCTAATATTGGTTGGTGTGTTTATACATTAGATGAATTTATGATGTAATCATTACATAAAAAATGAGATATTTACATACATTTTGGTTGGAAAATGAGTTGGGAAGGAGAGATGAAGAAAGAACAGGAGGAAAAAGCAGAAGAGAGGAGTGTGACACAGATGAGAAACTGCAGAGAGCTACTGTAGAAGAGAATAGAATGGACATAGTTCAAAAGGAGCACAGTGTCTCCCCTCTTAATTTTTTTATTATATTGAGATATTGGGTGAAAATCTAAAGATTTCTGCATTTTCTGCACGTTTGAAAATCCTCATACTGTCACCAGTGGGGATTTAATCTGGTTTCTCCTTCTCGCTTTGAAGTCCCACTTTCATCTTTTTCTGTTAACTTGCATGTTGAGGACTGAGGTGAGGGTCCAGTTCAGCAGCAATGGAGGCCCTTTGTTTTTGTAATGAGCAGTTTGACAGCAGATCTTATCCCCTGCACTGTTCCTTTCACAGCAAGAAAAGGTTTCTGCATTACATTGCAATGGGCTGCCAGGGTCAGACAGTACAAGATCAAACTCATACCACTTTCACACCAAAATTACAGTGTAGACCCGGATTTTTTAAACACAGGTCGATTTTTGTGGCAATTTGCCACTTTCACACTGCGAGCAGACCAGGGTCGGATGATCATGTAGTGACAGTTGGCGGCCATGAGAGCGGTGCGCGCCATAAAACAAAGGAGAAGAACAGTGTAGTTATCAACAGAAAGCATGGTAACCAGTGAGCCGGTGGTCAACGCTACATTATATCTTGTACTTGTCACTCTTTCAAAGTTTACAAACTCAGTGCAGTGTTACGAGCCGAGCCTGGCCCTTTAAGCAGGTGACCATATGGGTTTTGAAGTTTGTGTATGAGAGAAGAAGAAGGTTGGGGCTGCGCGCTGTTGTTGCGTATGTAGCTGCAGCCACAAGGAGAATGGGCTTTGCACATCATCCATGTTACCGACAGTTTATGGCCACTGAAAAATGAGAGACTGATGAGGCCGTGTGTGTCTGCCAAAGGGTTGAAATAAAGTGCCCCGTTCTAAACCTCATCGATGATCTGGATTGTATGGTGACCCTGAGAGCTCACAGCACTGCAACTTAAGAAAACACATGCAAATAGACAAAACACAAGCAAATTAAGAAAACATCTTCATGCGCAGCGTTTAGAAACACAACACATTAAGAAAAAGCGCTGCAAATAGACCTTAACACAACACATTAAGAAAAGTGCTGCAAATAGACTGCAACACAATGGAAGTGTTTCCAGAGGACACTTAAAAGTGATGCACACGTCTGGACGCGCTTGTTGTTGACACGGAATTTGACTCAGGGCTATTAAGGTTCTCTTTCCGTCAGTGGTGTTGGAAAATGAGACAAAAAGTATGTCTTTTTGATTTATTTTAAGTGTCCTCTGGAAACACGTATGTGTTGTCAAATTGATGAAGATGTTTTCTTAATTTGCTTGTGCTTGGTCTATTTGCATGTGTTTTCTTAAGTTGCAGTGCTGTGAGCTCTCAGGGCCACCGTAGGATTGTGTTAGTTGTTACCACCAACGAGCCAAAGCTAGGCTAAGCGAGCTAGCTACATGCGAGAGGTCTCTTTACTACAGCTGGTGAGGTAACAGCAGTTACCGACGGAGGAGTCGAGCCTTCATTGCCTCCGTCACCGTGCAAATTAGCGCGTTGACCCGGGTGTGACATTCACGTCAATGCCGATCGGAGGTGAAGCCGATTATCCCGGGTCTATTGAAGAGTCCCGGGGCTGAATGCCGATTAAACGTTTTCACACTACAGAAAACACCGGGAGTTAGTGGGTTTAAACGTTTATTTTGGCCAGTATGAAAGGGGCTTCAGATTCTTCATCGAGATCAGTAGGCCAAGTGGAAATGGAGATCATCCATTGAAAGGCATTGGTTTACGTTTATCAAGTACCAAAAATGAGAGCTTCTGATTCTATATGACCCATTAAAAAAATCTCAGATGCGCTGATGCACCGTCTCACCGCTGTCAGATGCCCCTGTCTCACAGACTGCTCTGAGAGCAGTCTGTCTCACTGCTCTCAGATGCGCCAGTCTGTCTCACTGCTCTCAGATGCCATGGTTAGCATTATTTTTTCTCATATTATGTTCTACCATCAACAATTGCTGTGAAATATAGCTGTGACAACGGGATGGTAAGTTACAGTGTCATTCCTGTATTTAATCACTGCTGCTACCTTTAAACAAAGAGGATTAAAGGACTCTCCTGTACAACTGTCACACATGGGCTGCCTCACTACTGTGAGATACCCTTGCATTGATGTTCCACATCACAATTATAAGATAATCTGGTGTTTATAGACTTCATTAAACCACCTTGATGTTTCATATTTAAAAAATAATACCTATACACTCCCATTGGAATAAAACAAGAAAGACATGGAAATGTATTCCACCTAATCGTATCGAATTAGCATTTTTGATTTGCTGTAAAAAAGAATATCAGATCCCTCTACAGTTTTTCTTTCATTGGTTTGAGTGAGAAAGACAATATTTTGTTTCCTAACATATTTTATCCTGTAAAAATCACCACTCCAAGTTGCATCAAACGCTACTTTTATTTGGACTTAGACTCAAAGGTAAACATTGAAATTCTGAAAAAAGATGAAATGAAATGAAACATGAGATGAAGTTACAACAGCCTCCAGAGCTAGTGTTAAAAATGCATATGAGATGTATGCACTGTTCATGATAAGGGGGGGTATACAGGGGGATGAAGGCATGTTGTCCTATGGTTGATAAAATATTTTAAAGCACAGTAGAAAAATTGTATTGTGTTGTATTTTACCAGCCCTGAAATGACAACCAGCACAAAAGGGCCCCAAGTTACCATTTCCTTCCACAGGTTAATATACATCAATACAAAAGTAAGTTACAAGTCCTTTTAAACATGCAGTGTGGAACCATTGCCTCTCCCCTCTGGCAGTGATATTAAATACACAAACACAGTTCATTCATTCATTCATTCATCGTCTACCGCTTTATCCATTTAAGGGTCGCGGGGGGGGGGGGGGGGGGGGGGGGCGCTGGAGCCAATCCCAGCAAACATTGGGCGAGAGGCGGGGTACACCCTGGACAGGTCGCCAGCCTGTCACAGGGCCACATACAGAGACGGACAACCATTCACTCTCACATTCACACCTACGGTCAATTTACAGTCTTCAATGAACCCCATTCTGCATGTCTTTGGACTGTGGGAGGAAGCCGGAGAAGAACCTTCTTGCTGTGAGGCGAAGGTGCTAACCACTACACCATCATGCAGCACAAACACAGTTGTGACATATAATTTTTTGCTTTTTCGTTTTTGACTTGAATCCTTCCTCTAAATGCAGGGTATCTTTGTTTTATCTGTAAAGAAACTTTTCTCTGATGCTTCCTAGGTTTTCCCACCATAGGTTCAGCGATACTCCTACCTGTTGTAGCCTACTCTGTCTCTGTCACTATGGTTACTCCCTTCTTTAGCTTTGGAACACAAATCATTGCTGGTTGACATAAAACATTTTGGCTATTGGTGCACAAGTGTGGTAATGTTGCCATAGAAAGCAGATTAAAAACTCTGGTTTAATACAGAGAGATTTACTTGGCAGTGGTGGTCTTAACCATCATTGTGTGAATTGGTTTGTCTTCACATTAACAAATGTTCATTTAGGGCGTTTTCACACCTGAAAGCGTTATACATTTGATCCGGTTAGTCATGGTTTTACATTGCAATTAAGGGAAGAGTTAAACAAATGAATTTTGTATGTACATCTTGTCATCATCACCTGCGTGGGCTACCTATACCTACCTATACTTAATATTGATTGGTTTGTAGACGGCCATGCGCCTGACGTTGATCGGTTGCGGTCTTTCCGTTTGAATAAAAAAAATGAAGAAAATGATGAACCACTCATCATATTTTGTTGTCACTGTAATATGATTGTGGTATTACTATAAGCATCACTTCATAACATAGCATAACTTCAGGTGCAGAACTCGATCTTGTTTGAATGCGCCAAATGAACACCCTTGTTGTTCAAACATATTGTCAAAGGTGAAGACTGCAAGCAATCCTATTAAAATTGCAATGAAATATTGTGTTTACTCCTCCCCCATGTTGTATCACAGCTCGTTTTCATTTCTCTTCAAATCTCTTTTTTGTCCTTCTATTGTTAAATGCCTACTCAAATTTCTGCAATTGGTCTGAAAATCTGAAGAATCTAAAAAACTCCCAACAATTCAAACCAATGGTTTAGTTTGATCCGGAATTTATTTTATTGTCTTTGTAGACTTAATCTAAGTTGAGTTTCTGTTATGATTAGCCATCCAGAGTTATATTTATTTCCAGTTTAACAAGCCTTTTTGTATTGTGCATTGTGGGATATCTTACTTCAAGGACTGCTTGTATTAGCTGAGTATATTTACTTTCTGAAATTAGCATTCTCTGCTTAACTTTGCTCTACCTGTTGTTTCAGGTTTAACATTTTGTCTTTCTAGACTTAATCTAAGTAGAGTTTTGCTGTGGCTTAAGATAAGATTTAGAATATTTCAGTGATGTTCCCCGACTGAAGTGGAAAACTGTTGTTTTCAGCTGGCAGTTGGACCCAGTTTCTATTGGTCTGCCATCAGGCTGTAACAGCCTGTTCAGACTGCAACTTAGTTCTTAGTAGCTTTTTTGATAAATGTTTATGTACTCATGATTCTTGCACCTTTTGGGGAATATCTTCATGGTTGAACGCACTTATTGTAAGTCACTGTGAACTAAAGCGTCAGCTATATTAATACAATGTAATGAACCGAGACCACCTCTTTTGGTTGGACTAAATTTCGGTTTGTTAATTCAGACCATGGTCCGTGGAGCTCTCACATCTGTTATTTTGGTTCAGACTAAACTGAACAGTCAGAAGGTCTGGACCAAACAAGGTAAGTGTGAAAGCGCCCTATATGTAAAACTCCCTCACCCCAACAACACATTTGCATAATGACACATGAATATAAGGATTTTAGGAATTCTATCCTGGGTGTGAGCAGCGTGAAGGTAAAGTTGTAGCTTTTAGTGCCTTGAAAACTTTTTTGTGTGATTTCTTTTTTTTCACAAATTACATCACAAAGTTGTATTTCTTCTCTGCCTTCAGAAACCCGGTTAAAGAGGTTGAGGTTGAAGAGTTTTATTGCGCCTCTATCTCTGTCACCACACTACGCAGTTTGTCCAGCAGCACTGTAGAAGAGAAAGATTACCACAGTATTACTATAATTATTTTAGATGCTTTCTAACAATATGAGTTTGTTTTTTAAGAGTAGAGTTTTCAAATTAGGTTACATTAATCCCAACAAGCACCGTTGACATTTACAAATCATTCACCAAAATCAACATATCTAAATTTACCTGCCAACCTCAAGAGACCAGCACATGGTGGTGACAGTGACTTACCTCCTGCAGATGGTCTCTTAAAGCTATCATAGGCCCGACAGGCGCTGATCAGATGTACCAGTGGTTCTGGACAGTCATCAGGGAGTGGTTCAAGAAATTTCTCATTGTACACTTTCTGATAGATTTCTTTACCTGAGCACCCTGGAGAAAGAGCAAGAACATGAGTGAGTGAGACCGTTGGTCAGCCAGCTGAGCATTGGACTCTTCAAATTATTTGGCGCAACAGTGACTATTGCGTTATCAGGTGCAGCTCATTTCTTTTGGCTCTGATACTCTCAGCTCTGGTGTCAGATGTTTGCCTGCCTTCTGAGAACTGCATGCCCACTGCAGGAATGTTCACAACTAAAACGAAATCTACTAGTGTCATGTCGAGGTACTGGCTGACAGCAGTGTGGCAGCAGAGACACTCCACGGTGCATTTGAAAATAATCTATAACTAAGACCCATACAAAGCCCACCCATATTACCTAGTCTTATTTATTTAGCAGGATATACAAACACTTTCAGTTAATTCACTCATTTGTTGAGCCAATTTATTCCTAATGTAAAATAAATAGTCAAGTCAAGTCAACTTTATTGTCAATTCATGCAGTATTGTTCCAGACATACAGAGGAATTGAAAAAAAGTTTGTCTCGGACCCACGGTGCAATAGTACAAAACAAAAAAAGTAAGTAAAAATAAGATAAGTAATATATAAAACAAATCACCAACCATGTCGGCTGCAAACAACCTTTTAAAGATCAATTAATCACAGCTCGCATCCCCCTGTACACTGCACAGCAAACGCTGCAAGATGAAGCTGAAAATCGACTCTACGACTCAGAAATCGGGGCAAAAACAAGCCTTAATTGCACAGTGTATGCCAGGGTTTTAGTCAGTAAATATGTAAACATTGAATGGGCTCTCACCACCTCTGTTTGTATGCTCGTGCTTTTAACATTGAAGATTCAATTGAAGATTGATCTCATTCACTGTTGCATCTCTGTGTGCAGGCCAGGGTCCACACAGTGCTGTCTAAAGGCGAAGTTGGGCTCAACTAAGGCTGATAGTGTTGCCAGCCCTGTCCTCATTATGGATGCCAGATACAGGCTGATATTCAAACAGATATACGTCAATCTAGTAGCATTTATCCTCCATAACATAATTTAAATGCACCCCTTGAGGTTCTATCACTCTCTATTACATTCCTAAAGATTGTTGGTCTCTCTCGCACACTAGTGTGAATAAAAACCTCTTCCTCCCCCTCTCCCATAGCTGCACCTGCACCAGTTGCCTTCATCCTATCTCTTTCGAAAAAGCTTCTTGTATCCACAGACTTCAAGTCTTCAGGGAATTAGCACGTTAGCTACCGCCAGATGCAAACATAACAACTAATTGGTGCTCTCCCTAACCCACCGCTCACTCGCTACAAATGCACTCAGAGAGATCAGCTGGTTGAATGACAGCGAGGAGCTAAAAACTACTTTATCAAATTAATTTCAAGGGCTTTAATGAACACTGAGAATAACAGATTAAAAGATCCGGGGCTATTCATAAAACTAAGGGCTAAGGGCTAACAACGCCTGTCTACACTGGATTATGAAGTTATCCTGTCTGCTCGTGCTACGACCCTTAAGCTGCTGAAGGCCACAGTGACATTCAGTTCATTACACACAGTTGTCTACCTCACCAGTGAGTTATATGAAAAGCTCATAGGTCATCACTGGTATCTTGAAGACATGATGGTACACTGCCTTGTAATAGAGAGATGGGTGTCCTGAACTCCTGTTCTTGCAATATGTAACTGTGGTGAGCAGGTATGATCTCCTGTAGAAGTGCGTAAGTGATTGATAATCAGGGATAAGGCCCAGAAAGTTCATGGAACTGTAAATTAATTTAAAAGACTTCTAAATATGTCAAATACAATGAACCTTCTAATATATCAAGAATTCCAAACCCAATTTGTTAAAGTGACAATTCAGGAAGGTCATGAGGAGTAAACACCATTCTGCCGTCTTTCAGTTCTGTCAGTGGAACCGCGCAATCTGAGCTCCCTTCAAGTGATTGTCTTCTGTACATGGAAACCACTTACTGTAACTGCACAAAGGCTGCTGTTTCTCAAGAAAAGTTACACATTGCTTTAACATCCTTAGCTGAGTGGGAGGGATTGGATTGAAAGGGTTCTCATACCACCTCTGAACAGGGACAGGGGCGAGTTTCAAGTAATGAGACTTCTAAGTGTTACTGTATTACTACATTTCTAATGATATTCATGACTGATCTAATTTATTACTGTGGTCAACATAATGGTTATTGTGCCTGAATGGACTTTCTCGTTGTGATCTTGCATGTATGTATGTGTGTATATTATTTGTTCTCAGGTCTTCCTTAACTAAGAAACAATGTTTTTTCTGCATTCTAAACTGCAATTTCATATTGATGACAATGCACATGTTAGTGGAGGCAGGATTATGTGCATTATTCAATTCTTCTTTAAAGCTACATTCTTGCTGACTGGCCTGCAGGCTAATGCTCAATGACCATAAACTTGGCAGTGTAAATTTTAACAGGAGTTAAGAAGTTGCTGGCGGATGATGACAATGGTCAAATAGGACCATTAACAAGAATTTACATACACACCTTCAAAGGGTCTCTTACGAGTTGCAACTTCCCACAGGACGATACCAAAGCTGAAAGACAAGATTCTTCATGAATTCAGTTGTTTGTCCATGGTTCATGGACAGTATCAGGGAAAGGTTATACTGAGCAGCTGCATGTGAACACAATTAGTACCACTTCATTGTAAATCAGGCATGATAGAGCATTGAAAAGTTGTAAAATATGGCTTTATACCCTATGGAGAAAACCTCACAAACAATTATTACTATACGTGTATAACTATAGACTTAAAGGTGATATATTATGCTCATATTCATGTTCGTACTTTTAATTTGGGTTACCATTTGAAAAGGTTTACATACTCTAATGTTCAGAAAAGGTGTTAGTGTCTCATAGTGCCCATTCCTGCAGCTCAGTGTTAATTTTGGCAGCTATTTTTAGTATTAGTCACACACACATTTATGTGCACAAACACTGAAAATGTGATTTTTGCATAATTTGTCACCTTTAAAGTGATATTTAAAAAATACCTAAGCACTTAAAAGTGCCATTTGTTAGGCATTCTCTGCCACCCTTTACAACATATACTGTGTATTATAATGGAGGACATGACAGCACCCCAATACATTTTTCTCAAGGATGGTTTTAGTTAGTTCATATTTCACTGATTCAGTGATAGAAACAGAAATAAATCAGGAGTTAACATAGCTTTCCACTGCTTGGTGAGTAAAGGAATGACGTTTGATGTTAAACTCCCAATGTTTTTGCTAAGTTGGTAGGTAAACAGGTATTTCTACTAATGTTAGCTATGTAGCAATAGTAAAAATGTAAATATAGCATCCTTTAAAGACCTGAAAGTGAGGAAGTTACATGCCTAAATAGATGATTTATCAACTAAAACCAATGTGTTGACTTGTTATTAAAATGTACTATTAAAAAAAATTGTGGTACCCTTGGCTCACCCCTAAGACACCCACTTTGGAAACCACTGTTATAAAACCCTTAATAAATGGTGATTTTGAATAGAATGTGGTGCCACATAATTTACTTCCTTTAGAAATAATACAATGTAGCTGTAGTGCAGCTGTATAGGGGTGTCCCGTGTGATATCTGACCTGTACATCTCACAACCTTTGTTGTAGACATGGTTGATGTCATTGAGCATCTGAGGTGAGGAGTAGCACAGGGACCTGTTCTCTCTCGCTTTGTCCTTTATTGTTTTTTTCAGTGACGTCTCTGTTTTCGCCAGCTCAAATCCTCCCAGCTGAAAAATAAATAAATAAATAAAACATCAAGACTTCATTCATTGTCCTCAACCGCTTAACTATCACAGTTCAGTGGGATGGACGCTACCCCAGCATTCCCTGACTTCAGTACCTTGACTCTGTAGCCTTCAGCCACCAGGAACTTGCTACTGTTGATGCATCCATGAACCTTACTTTTTTCTTCAGTCTGGTGGAGTCTAAGAAAAAAAACAGAGATCTTCAGTGAATTTTGGATTCAAATTTATTAAATATAAGCTCATAAATTATTTGTGCTTTATATTAACAATGAATGAAATTACTGAATGTTTTATTTGTAGCTTCATAGAGAGTCCACAGATAATTCTCACAAATATGGAGTTTCTTCGCTTTCCATTGTTTTGGTTTCATGGCACATGCAGATATCGGTTCAGCAGCTATTTACATCAAACAAGCTAAAATTGACCCACTTTAGTATACCTGCTCAACAGTAAACAGCAGGTAGGCACAGTTAGAGAGCAGCTGGTTACAATATAAGTCACATTCACACCTTCTCACACACATTCATACTGTGCTGCTATTTACCACAATTTTTATGTCACATTCATACACTACCAGAAGAGCTGTCACAGGCAATTTAGGGTTAAATTGCTTCAGCATGCTAATGGGGGGAACTGAGGATAGACTTCTTTACCTCCTGTCACGGCTATTAGTAAATCTATGCTTGGCTGTGATGCTGGTGGTGCCATCACTTCCTTCCTTTCCCATCTATTGGTGTGTGTGTGTGTGTGTGTGTGTGTGTGTGTGTGTGTGTGTGTGTGTGTGTCATCACCGGCACCTGTGGAGGCAGTCACAGGGGCCTTTATCCACACCCAATGTGAGCCCTAGCGTTATAACCTGGCCCAAATGGATCAAGCAGACAGAAACCCCTCCACCAAGCTTTGGCTTCTCAGGGAATCATACTGGGACAGCATGAGAAAACCCTTCAGCAATTCCTTCTCCAGTGTTCATTAGTGTTTGAGCTCCAACCCTCATCTTACATCTTAGGGGGGTTGATGTTAGGTAGAGCAGCTAAATGGGCTACTGTGCTGTGGGAGAAAAAATAACTTATGGTTTATAGAAGAAATGAGAAATGCTTTTGATCACCCTGTGCAGGGAAAGGAAGAAGCTAGCAGGCTACTATATCTCAGACAGGGCTCTAGATCAGTTTAAGATTTTGGCGGTTGAGAGTGGGTGAGATGAGTCGTCCAGTTTGGACAACCGGCTCCGGGAACAGCATGCCCCCCAGTCTCCCTCTCGACACAAGCAGCTGTGACCCCCTTGGACTCCGGACAACCACCCATCTCCTCTCCTTCTGTGAGTGCAGACGAGCACGTCGGTCTCCAGAGAGACAGGGATGCTTTCAGGCTGGTTTATGCTTCTATTGTGATCAATCAGGTAATCTCATGGCAGCCTGTCCCCGGCAGCCAAGATTGGGCTCATCAGAACATGAGGTTCTGGTTCTGAGCCCTTTCTGCCTTTCCCAGTTTGCTGTCAGCTCCAGCCCCTTCTCATCCCTCAGCGTACATTAAGCCAGACTTCTCTCTAGTGCCCCCTTAGGGTTGGAACGGCAGTGCAGATCCGTGATGGTACGGACGTTACGGTTCGGTACAGGCAGTCATACGGACAATACACAGTATAAAAGGTGCAAGAAATTGATGACGGTAATGCGGAAGCAAAATTTCACACGCGCAAGTTCCCTTCCGGACACCTTAAACTGAGTCGGTCACACCTGACATGTTGAGTGGAAAAGACCCACAGGAGCCGGAGGATGCTTCTTCTAAATAAGTGCTATAGGAAAACTTTGGATTCCCAGTGAGCTACAATAGCAACGGTGAGCGAGTGGAGGATCGGACGAGGATGGTGTGTCAGTGCTGTTTACATTTAACTGCGTAATAAGGTACAATATTTTATGAGTGCTGAATGTTTAAATATTGCCTTAGTGGAATAAACACTCCTAATGCGCAAGTTTTATTTTTTATTATTATATATTTTTTTACTTTTATAACATATATACAACATATTACATTTTTTCCAGTTTTGCAGATGATTGTGACTTATTTGTTTACATTATATATAATTTATTTCAAAATATGACCAATGGAGAGTGTATGTTCACTGTTGACATTTTATGACTTACACTACAAGCTGTACCAGCTCCCTCAGGGGAGACTAAATGACACTAGGTGGAACAAACTGTAATTCGTACAAAAATTTAAAAGAAACATTTGCATTTGTGGTTGTTTGTTACTTTTTTCCCATTGTACTGAACTCGTACCAAACCATGATGTCCAAACCGTGGTGTGAACTGAACCGTGAATTCTGTGTACCATTCCACCCCTGCCCATTGTTTATCATGATTTAGCTAAGGTTTTCAGCCAGCAATGGGCTCAGTCTCTGCAATGGAAAAATACATCCACGATTCATTAGCTGCAGGTCACATTCGCCCCTACTCCTTCCCTGTCGGTGCTGATTTCTTTTTTGTGGACAAAAAAGACAGCTCTCTATGCCCCTGCATAGACTTCAGAGTTTTGAATGAAATGACTATTAAAAATAAGTACCCTCTCCCCATCATAGTCTCAGGCGTTGAGCCCCTCCACACAGCCAGGATATTATTTTTTAGAACTGAGGAATGCCTATCACCTGATCTGCTTCTGCATCATCTGCATGTTCAGGCAAATCTTTGTTGCTCCCACTGGATTTGGAAACGTTACCAGTTAGTCAGGGATTAAATTAACTGGATTAATTTAGAATACAGATACTCCTGTTTAGTCATTTTCTCAACTGATTCTCGACAATATTTTGTATTTCACAATGAGTCAGAATAAGTTTAAGTATAAATATACATGAAATATACATTGATAGTGGATTTTTTTTTGCTGTAATGTGACCATGGTACATTCTCAGAATTAGTGGTGGCATTTTACTTTTTAATCACATCTGCACAAAAAAGCCTCCCCCCTCTTTTTTCTGTTAAATAATTCCCTGCACATTGTAGAGACACAGTAGGATTAATAATACTGACCTGTAGAGTCCTTGTGCTGCATCCAGACACATCCGAGCTTTCCTAGTCCAGGACAGTTTGGAATCAGAATCCAGAACCTCTCTGAGACTTCCCTTCTCACAGTACTCCATGATAATGAGGAACTGAGGCTTGGGCCCTATGAGCAATCACAAGGACACATCATATTATTATAATTTAAAGGTTCAACGTGGCTTCAGCTTCTGTGATTTACATCCTCACTCCCACTCACCGTCCTCCTGGACACAGATGCCAAACATTCGCAAGATGTTAGGCGACTCAAATCGTCTCATGGTTTCAACTTCCTTATTGAAAACAGACTGTACCTCCCTACATTATGGAGAAAATGTTTAGGTTGACAAATATGTGACAATTATAATGAGTCTCATACTTAAATACGACACAAATGTGCACAAATGCGCAAACTTGAAGACAGGCCACCAAACATCACACTTCACAATTTTATTACTTAATTCTAAATTTACTACTTTTGGTTTAATAGTCAAATGCTTCCAAACATAGACTTAAGAAAAATAACATTTTATATATCTCAGACTTATTACACAAACTAAAATGTTTCAAGCTTTTTAAAATTTAAATTATATTAATTACGACCTTTACAATATTTCCTTATAAAAAAGGATTTACAATACAGAAAAGTCCAACTTTTTACACCTCAATAGTTGGTCGTAGCTCCTTGAGCACAAATTAGTGCATCATTCAGTGGCGGATTTAGGCATAGGCGACATGGGCAGCTGCCCAGGGCGGCATGGAGCATTGCAAATTGGGTTTTTTTCCACTCCGATGACCAACTCCCTTCACTTCCTCAACAGCGGCACATAACAAACAGAAACTTCTCATGTGCCTTGAGACACGACAGTATTTATTGACAAACAGACTTTCAACCTGAACTGCAAATTCACTACAGTAGCCAATTCGGTTTCTCCAGACCTCACTGCTCACTGTCACACTCGATCCGAGGATGTGTTCGCCCAGGGCGCCACAGAAGCTAGAACCGCCACTGGTATCAATGTGGCGTGGCATGGAGGCGATCAGCATGTGGCACTGCAGAATTGAAACCGCCTTTAGCTCGTCTGAATTGTTGGGTGGGGGGTTTCTTATGGGCAGGTAAGTCCTGTTGGAAAAGGAAATTGACATGCAGACTGATGCATGAAGTGCTCTTAAATCTCCTGGTAGATGGCTAGGTTGACTTTGGGCTTGATAAAACACAGTGGCCCAAGACCAGCAGATGACATGGCATCGCAAATCATCACAGACTGCGGAAACTCCATACTGGACTTCAAGCAACTTGGATTCTGTGCCTCTCCATTTTTCCTCCAGACTCTGGGACCTTAATTTCCAAATTAAATAAAAAATGTACTCGATGCACTGACTCCAGACTAAGTCCACTTCTTGTGAAGCTCTCTCAAATTCTTCAATCAGCTTTGCTGACAATCTTCTCAAGGCTGCAGTCATCCCTGTTGCTTGTGGACCTTTGCCTATCACACTTTTCTCTTCCAGTCAACTGTCCCTGAATATCCTTTGATACAACGCTTTCAGCAATGATGGCTTACCCCCCTTGTGAAGGGTGTCAGTGATTGTACTCTGGAAAACTGTCAAGTCAGCAGTCTTCCTCATTATTGTGGTTGTGTGTACTGAAGAGATACACAGTGTTTATACTCTATGAATAGTCATTTACTCAAAATTAAAAATTGAAAAATGTTGAGATCCTTTTTTTAAAGACATAATTACCAAAGTGCTTAAAACATTTTAATTTGTGTGATGACTCAAGGATATATTGAACTGACAAAAAAAATTGAACTTCTTCATGATATCCTATTTTTTTTAAGATGCTCCTGTACATGACTGTAATAAACCACAAAAAAAAAACCTTAAAGAAGAAACAAAACCAGTCTCTTTGGCCATCTACAAGTAAAAAATGGAGAGGTCTTCAGTTAAATGTTCACTTTAATTGTGCTTTCATCTCGCATTAAATACTAACTGCTCTTCAAAAAAAAGGTAAAGACCAACTCAAATGAGTTTTAAAGGTTTTTTGAACAACTGAGGAAGTTTTTATTTTGTTCAGTTTAGATAAAATAACGCTGGTAGAATGCTCTGATTACAAAGGACCATTTTCATGTATTTTAATTCAGCGTCATTCTGCATTTGGGCACAGACCTTGGGCTGGCGTTCACAGGGTCCGTGTATCTCTTGATGACCACTGTGAATCCATGATACTCTCCTTTGTAGACCTCTGAGGTTGATGTTACCATGAAGGGCTTTTTGGGTAGCTCGTACTTCAGTTCATCTGGTTTGATCATTCGGATGTCCTCATCAGTCATGCGGGGCTTATTCACTGTGAAAACACACAGTCAGCCTTTTCCCAGGAACAGCTATGTCACGTCTCAAAATGTCCTTTAAACCTGTAATGACGGATTTTCTTGGGCCACACAACACTGAAATATCATCACCAACTTCATACAAATAGTTGTTTATTTCAAGCTCTAGCATTTACAGATGACCTGATTGTTCATTTGGGGTGGTGTTTTGACACCTGATGAGTCTACATCCAGTATAAATACTCTTTTAGCTCTATTTTTGGTCTCCACCACCTCCTTAGGGAAATATCAGACTTTTTAGCTACTAAATGCTCCAATATGTTCACCAGCTGCTCTCTGATTGTGTCTATTTGATGATTACTGAGCAGGTAGTAGACAGTCGCTTTTTTCCATCTTTCTAGTCCTGTAACTGAAAATTATGCTATGAGATCAGTGAGAAGCATCCTGGACAGTAAAGCTCTTGTCCGGACAGATTAACATGAGTGGAAACTCAAGCACTCTAAAGCAGAGGGGAGCTTCAGATTCAGCTGATAATTCTCAGCAGGTTCATCAATACCACAGATGCCTTTCATATTATTTTTTACAGTCTCACTTGATACATTGTCATTATTGTCTCATCATTATTTTTTAACAAGAGATTGAGCTGGTATATGATCAATAAAGTCACTGCGGGGGGCTGTGGCTCAGGAGGTGGAGAGGGTCGTCCACTAACCAGAGGGTTGCTGGTTAATTCACACACTTCTGGATGTGAATGTGGCAGGAAATGTGCAGGGAATAGCAGAATTTCATGAATATGTGTGTGTGAATGGGTGAATGTGACATGTACTGTAAAGCACTTTGATTGGTCGATAAGACTAGACAAGCACTATATAATGCAGTCCATTACTGTCACAACTAATTTAAATACGTTATAAATAGTTGGATCTAAAGCTTTACCGATACTGGAATTTTTGATCAATGCTGATTCTAGGGATTAAAAAATATTTATTTTGTCTTAAATGTGAGGGGAAAACATCATGATAATATATATTTTTTTGAATTAATGACTTGGAGCAATACTTTGTACTAGGCAGCCCTAGATTTTGACCAAGGTAATCACATGATTGTGTGGAGCTGAGACAATTCAAAATGTCTGTTCCATTAATTCTTTCTACAATTTCTACTACAGCTTCTAGCACTAGATGTAAGTACATTACTGATGCACAAGCTTGTGTTTTGGTATACTCACAAATGTCCACGACCTTTTCCACGTTGATTTTGACATTTTCAAATTCATTTCGCATGGCGTCCATTTTCTCTTGCTGGTTCTTCATGTACTCCAGGAGCACTGAGGAAGAGATGAACACTAATTATACAAAGGCAACAGGATCATGAATCTTGTGAAACTTTTTTACTCTTCTCCACATATTCAGGATGTTAATTTAGAAAACACTTTTGAAGGTAAGTATGAACACATTATAAAGATTTGAAGCCATAAAATGTATTCAGATAGACAACATATCCATCCAAGTCTGATATTGAAAAATTACATAATGTCCTTTTTTGTGTATAAGGGTTTTGTTCTAAAGCTACTGTAAGATATTTTCATTTTTATGATCATATGGGGGAAAATGTGAATATGACTTTTTCCTGATGTACATACCTCTGATGACTAAATTTGAAATTCTCCATTATTAAGAGTGAAATAACATGATCAAATTCAAGCCTACGGTGATTCATATGATTTTATGTTAACCTGAGCTACAAAGTCAAAGACAAAATCCATTTCCCTCACATTTCTTCAGCTCTGCGTCATCCTCCTGACCGTCCACCTCATCTACTTTCACTCTGGAGGTCAGCTCAAACACCTGGTACAGTGCATTCCCCTGCTCCACCTGCAGAGCTCCAGACAGCACCTGGAAGGCATCATTGAGGCGTTCATTCACACTGCTGAACTCATCTCCATGGCTGCTGGAGTTCAGGATGCGCTCCATCCAGGAGGCCATGGTGTACTTCTGGATGAGCTTCTGTGCAGAATTCAGAGTGAAGCAGAGTTCCTTGAGGCCTGTTTCTACAACAGCAGAGGCCTGGGCTGCCCCCCTCTGTTTAATGGCCCTCACCAGCTCTTCTAGGGCTTTGACTCGGCAAGACACACGGCGGCAGCGGTTCTTATTGGCCTTCACATTCTCAACCAGGGTGTAGATATTTGAGGCAATGGAAAGGATGGGATCTACAATGTCCATGACCAGCTGGAGAGACAGAAAGGAAGTTAGCTTAACAATGAAATTTAACACATCAGAGCTGAATGAAATATAAATAAAAAGAACTAATAAGTTTAAGTATGCCACAGTTTTCCAAACTGAAATAAACTGAATTGAATATAATTCTTGTGTGCAAGCCTGACTTAAAATTGCTATTTGTAAGTTTTCTCTGCTGCTATAGTTTCTTGCCAGGGTCGGCTGATGATGGTCACTTAGACAAGAGGTTGTAATACACCCTCTAAGCAGAGCTACTTCAGGGCAGACTGGAGGCAACACTGACTCACGATAAGAAAATTATAGGATGGGCTAATCGGGTTAGGATACTAACATCAGCAGGAAATTGGTGATAGAACAAAACAAGAGTTAACATTGAGCAAATATGTGTAGCAGAATGATAAGGCTGTGCTGTTTACATCACTTAATCACCCAGCTCGTATTAGCCAACCACCACTGGCACCAATAGCACATCAGCCTGGGATAACTGGCGCTGCCTCATTGGTATGTACTTGAGCTCAAGGAGAAAAGTAGCTGCTTTGCTTATGGTCAAAGTTTGTGCTGTGCCTACGGTCTGTGCTCGTCCACAGTTTACCTACAGCGAAGCTGTGTTTTAAAAGTGAATCTTAAATCTCTGTGGCACGCTGACTTAAAGGTCTGCCCCACTCTTGATAAGGGACCACATTGTTATCCATCCATCCATCCATCGTCTACCGCTTTATCCATTTAAGGGTCGTGGGGGGGCTGGAGCCAATCCCAGCTAACATTGCGAGAGGAGGGTTACACCCTGGACAGGTCGCCAGCCTATCGCAGGCTGACATACAGAGACAAACAACCATTCACTCTCACATTCACACCTACGGTCAATTTAGAGTCTCCAATAAACCTAATGCCATTCTGCATGTCTTTGGACTGTGGGAGGAAGCCGGACAACCCGGAGAGAATCCACGCATACACGGGGAGAACGTGCAAACTCCACACAGAAAGGCCCTGGTTGGTTTGAACCTTTTTGCTGTGAGGCGAACGTGCTTACCACTACACCACCGTGCGGCCCCACGTTGTTATCTTGGAGTTATAATTTGGTGTGTGATTCATTTCATTTTCTTGTTCCTGATTTGCTCTGGTTATGTTACGTGGTTTATGTTCTACTATAAGTATTAGTTTTGTTTTTGTATAGTTCATTTTGAATAATATGAAGTGACATTATAATTAACGAATAAGAATCTTAAGTTGGTTTTCTTAATTTTGCTTACTATTCCCACCCGCATGCCACAAATGGGTTGATCTGACAGTGAAAATAGGCCCAACCAAGAACAATTTAGTAATGTTTGTATATAAAAAAAGAAGAAGTGACCAATTGCTTAAACCCACAGTGTCTAATTTTCATAATTTTCTGGTGGCATCTGGTGGTAAAGTTGCAAACCGTAACCAACTGAGCAACTGACAGGGACACTTTATGGTGGCGCACCGCTGATTACATTTCCGGTTTCCAGCACTGCTGAAAATTTGACGCGAATGCAACGTATTCAGGATCGTTTTGTGCAACCGTATTTAAAGTAGTTTGTCCAATTTTTGATTTAAAACCACACATCCTTGTGAAAACCTTCACACTCATCCTCTTTTTTGTGACTTGCTAATAATAGTAGATTTCCTCTTATAAGCTCATACGGAAATGAGAAGTAGCCCTCTGTGCCTATATTCTTTACAATTGGGGGGGGGGGTGCTGTCGACATACACTCAAGTTCAAATCAGAGTTTAGATAAGAGTTCACTTTTTCAAGCAAAAAAAATAAACAAAATATTTACCTAGATTTTTATTCTGTGTTCTGTGTTATTCTGGGATAGCCCTGGTTTTAACTGGGTTGTTTATCCTGGTTATGTCCTGGCTTTCACCTAAATTGAAAGAATAATGATTTGTGTTGTTGTCATGACTCTAGCAGCACTTGACACTTTCTTACAGAACCTGTGACTGTGCAGTTAGCTGCCATGCCAAAAAGGCAGTAAGTCTTTTCAAAAGAGCTTTAGGTGGTGTCTTCCTTCGTACCTGGCAACAAAAATTCTGCCTTCATGGCACTGGTGTTGAAAGTTGCTTTGAAGGTGCGATAAATACTAAAGTAAAATTGAGATGTTTAGCAGGTATAATTATTATTTATAGTCAAATTCTACTCTATTGTTCTGTGTCATAAATGCAGATATGTAACAATATGTTGCTCTACAGAGCGTGGCAGTATTTAAACATTCAGATGGAATGTTTTGTATGGTTCACTAGTTCTCTGTGTTTTATAATCTGGTTAAGTCAGATTCTTGTTAATAAATGGAAAAGCACTAAAAAACGTAACAGTTCAGTGTGAGAAATGTGTATATTTTTAATATAATTATATTTGACGTATAATTTCGCACAGTTTCTTTGTGGATTTAAAAGGATAGATGGATTTGTCCCATTCATTTATTTTATTTACATTAATTTATGAATTGTAAGGTGCTTCAAAAATCTCCACATACTGTTATCCTAAAAGCAACTAAACACATCCATCCATCGTCTGTTACTTAGTTGGGTGGCAGTGGCAGCAGGTTAAGCTATACAAGCCCACTTGTCACATGTCTACATTGTATTTTCAGGCAAGATGAGACATGTGTTTGTGTTCTTTGTTCTGGATCTACCCTGGGGCCACCTACCAATTAGACCTGCCCAGAAAACTTGGCAACCAGTAAGTATTTTGTTCAGATTACAGAAGCAACTCAACTGGCTCCTTTTGACACAAAGGCTCCCAATAGCTCTCTATTCATGCATGTGAGCAGGTAACCACCTTCAGCCCAAAGCAGAGCTTCTCCTCAGTGACGGAATTCATGTTGAAGCAAAAAGCAAGGCGATCATTCCTTTCTCTTGTCCTGAAAGGAATAACTTACCCTCTTGTCAGTTTTCACCCAGTTTACCCTGTTCCTCTTTAGCAAAACTTTAAATCAAAATTACGACGTACAGTAGTTTTGAAGAGAACTAGACTTGTTGTGCTCTAAATGTAAAAGCTGAAAGCAGAGATGACCAAAAACAAAAAGATGACTTACCTGTAAGTGTAAGTCAATGACAGCAGCCTGTCTTGACCCCAGTAAAATGTATGAAAAGTGTATGAGTGCAGGGAGAAAATGAAACTAGTATCTGCAGACTTCAAGTCCTCGGTTTGCTGTTCATGACTTCCTCTTCCTCTGTGGTTACAGTCCTTCCCCCCACTGGGTTTTGCTGATGCGCCTCTGATCTGACACACCCGCAAGGATTTAATCTTGTGCTTGAAGCAGAGGCATAAATCATTGCATGGAGATATAGGTGCAGAGCAGATGAGGTCTAGATGCTTTGTGCCTTGCTGTGTTATTAACGACCTGTCAGGCCGGTTGGTGTCATGTGAGACACTCAGGGTCAGTGGGGGGTGTTTGCACAGAGGGTCCTCAAGACACCTGGAATTAAAAATAAATGTTGACATTTTTCAATTATTAGCCTCAATAATTAATCATGAGAGGGTAAGGCAAACAATTCACCTGTGGTGCAATAGTTTAATATTGGTGTGTGTGGATAGAATCTATAGTTAACTTGCTGGTCGATAAAGCAAGCATAAAGGTGAGACAAGGGTTAGGGTTAGGGGTTAGAAAAGTTTTAAAATTATTATTATAAAATGTGATAACTAAGATAAGATAGAATAAGATAAACCTTTTTTGATCCACCGCAGGGGATATTCAGAATCAACACAGCAGCACAAAGTGTAATAAAAATATAAAAATTAAATAGAAATACTATGCCATAACAAAAACAAACACTTGTTCTACATGTTCTATGTAGTTGTGCAATATAAAATAAAAAAATTAGCTTTACTGTGGCGTTGTGCAGTCTGATGGCTGATGGCCCAAAGGAGCCTCCCAAGCACTTTTAGGCTTGTGGCTGGACGAGCTCCTGAGCTACCTCAGTTCAGCACAGAGGAGATGACAGGGGTTGTCCATGGGCACGCTCAGGTTTCCCCTCATCCTATTCTCCGTCACTGCCTCCACATTGTCCAGTTCCATCCCCACCACAGAGCTGGCCCTCCTCACCGGCTTGATCAATTAATTAGTGCCACAGCTCCCTGCCACCCCCCACACACACCACAGCTAAGAAGATTACACTGACTACCACAGACTGGTAAAACATCCGTAGCAGCCTAGTGCACACATTAAAAGACCTGAGCCTCCACAGAGTGCCTCAGTGTTGTCCGACCAGTCCAGTTTTTTGTTGAGTGTGATAGCAAATAAATTACAGCTTCCAATACAAAACCATTCTTTACATAGTTCAACACATTTACAATTTTTTTTTAAACAAGTTTGCTGTAAATAACAATTGTCTCATTTAAATCTCAATAAATATGACCATGTTTCTACAAGAATGGAATCAGAATCTTAATGTAAAGTGCTTCTGTTTGTGAGAGCAGAGAGCACCAGAGCTGTGCAGGACACAGAGCTAACCCCTTGTGTGTCCGATGGCGTGTCAACTGAAGGAGTTTAAATATCTTGGTTGTTAATCTGACTGAGCAGAGAACCCGAATGACGTCCATTGGAGGATGATATCTGATCAGCTGACCTTCCTAGAAGATAAAGATGTAGCCAAATGACTGTTTCATACTCTGCTGCACACACCTGGATTAAGACAGACAGCTAGCGTCTGCATTCGCTTCACAGTAAGTTATCATTTCCTCAGTCTTGATACATTATTTATCGTAGGCTCCTGTTGGTTAGATGAAGACCCAGTGTACCACAGATAATACCTGTGTTGGTGAGTTGACCCTGAAGCATGCAAAGGTGGTCAGCAGCTGGCGAAGTCTGCAGCAGCAGCAGCTTAACTCTGAAGTTCTTTCACTCGCAGATGGAGTTTCCTGACTGTCGGCTCCTGAGGTTTTTATTTTTAGTGTCAGATTGTCTGTCTATATTGACAGATAGATAGATAGATAGCTAGATAGGAATAAGAATGAAACTGTTTCTAAGTTACTTCAAACTTACTTTGTCCTGTCTATACTCTGAGTGTCTGCCAACATTCAGATATCAATATATCCACTTAACTCGCTTGGGCCAATTCTTTAGTCAAGTTCTACTACCAAGAACTCTACAGACTGAGCACAGACTCCTGGTCCGGAAAGTGAAGCCAATGCAGGAGTGTACGGTGGTCCTAAAGTGCAGACCAGAACAGCAAATCACACAACGCAACAGCAACTCACACAACACGACAGCAAATCACGCAACTCAACAGCAAATTCACCACAACAGCAACTATTGTTGTGGTTTGCACTTCAGGGCCACCGTAGTGGTTAAGTGCTTTAAACCTTTATTTTATTTATGAACAGCAGATGGCGACCCCATTGTTTTCAAAATGACGTCCGTTCCTAATGAAGTCTATGAAAAACTGCATGATGTTCATTTTGTAAATTGAAGATTAATTTACAGTAAAATAAATGGTAAAGCATGGTATGTATTGGGGGGTGGATACCATCTGACAGGTCTTTATTGATATAATTCAGCTGTTTTGTGTTGTTCAGGTATATTATTTGTGGTTTTGTTACAAGCCGTTTAAAAAAGTTTTTTTTGCATTCCCTTTATGTTCTTTACTTACTGAAAGCAGTGCATTTATGACTTGAAAAAACATATTTTTAAAAAAGCAGACTGATAGGTGATAAATACTCAAGACTTAATGTCTGCCCTGTTGTTGCTCAGGATCATGAGATGATTTCCAGAAAGCAAATGAAATTGCAAAACATTTTTTTATTTTTTATTTTAGCCATAACTCTTACAAAAGATAAGATATAGTAATTTAATTTAAAATAAAAAATAAAATATATTAACAGTTATTCGGTTGTCTTTGTCCCCACATGACCCCTGTGGTGATTATTATAAGAAAGATTAGCAACATCATCAGATGCAGCAAGTCAATTTACAGCCACAATGGAAACATTGTGACAAGTGCAGTTAGATCTTTTTTTGTGAACTAGCTCAAAGCATTATTATTTGTCTACTTCAACCAACTCTGGGCATTATGGGGGTCGCGAGTCTCTGGTACGGTTATTTTTTAGGGTTCAGAGTCTGAGAAATTTGGGAACCCCTGGCCCAGGCTACTTCATCTCAATTTATGATGCTACGATTATGTTTGCTACAGCTCACTTCCATCAACAGCAATCTCTGTAACTAACGGTGAAAAATAGATATGTCCCATCAATGTCTTAATGATGCCATTTCCCTTTGCTCCAATTGCCCCCTTGTCTCGCCAGCTAATCATGGAGGTCATTAAACCCTTCTGGACAGTCTACAACCTGTTTGATCGGATGAAGAACAATGATCAGCAATGTCCCCACATTCTGCAAAGAATGAAAGCCCTGGAGAAACTGGTGCTTTTCATCGAGCACGATATGCCAGAACAACTCCCTGATGATGTGAAGGAAGCTTTGGAGAAACTCAGCAAGACTGTGGCATCGGCTGGTCTACAAATTACAAAATTCATGGAGACACACAAGCTGAATCAGATGGTGAAAGCCAGTGACTACAGATCAGAGTTTGAAAGCCTGAACAAAAGTCTCACTGATTCCTTTGTGACTCTGTCTGTGGCCCTGCATGTCCACCAGGAGAAGAAGCTGGACGATCAGGAGATAAAGCTGGCAAAGCAGGAGTGGAGGCTGGCAGAACAGGAGAACAAGATTGCAGAGCAGGAGGACATACTGCAAAGAGTGGAATCAAAATTAGACTACCAAAATAGAGGGTACTACTGTATTCTGCAGTGAGGAAGAGCTTTGAAAATGATTTTATTTTTTGCCCCATTCATTCACAGACTTTTGCACATGATGTGCACATTTACAATCTTGTAAATGTTCACAGAAAGTTTTTTTGTTAATATCCTAAAATTCTTTACTTCTCTTGCAGGCATAATTTTCTGGTTTTAATTGTGAGGAATGACTGTTCCATGAATGATATGAATGAATTCTTGTCACAGTTAAATAAATAATGAATAAATGTTTTTTATTGGTTTGTTGAATACTTCTGACAGAATTATAAATAAAGGTGATTTCATGACTATAATTACTGAATTATGCAGTCAAGTTGATGCTATATGTAAAATTATCACACCTAAATACTAGAATATGAATAATATGCTGGAGATATTTATCAAGCACTGTAGATATGGTGGGGAAGTCAATTACTGAAACATTACGGGAGAATCAGGCCCCTCCTGCTATCTCAGGTTCTCTTTGTGTTTTACTGGAAGTGTCTCAGCAGTGACCTCAAAGAAAACTCAAGGGGTCTCATTTATAAAACTGTGTGTAGGATCCTTAATAAAGTGTACATGTGCCCAAAGCCAAAAATGGCGTACGCCAAAAAATATTCAGACTTATAAAACCGTGCGTACGCACACCTGTGCGCAATTCTCCCTTTATAAATCACAGATCACCTACAAGTGTTCGTATGGGAATCAGCCTCATATCCCGCCCTGTACACGCCCATTTTTAACCATAAATGGTCAATGCAAATTCTCTCATGAATGCTGATCCATATATAAATGATCCTGTCATCAAATTGTTTCAACAGGTGAGAAAAGAACCAAAAAATGTCACTTCTCAGACACTGACATAGACTCGCCTGTGGGAGGGGGGGTTAGATCGAGTGTGTCAGTGAGCAGCGAGGTCCAGAGAAACAGAGTTGACTGCAGCAGTCTGTCTGTTAGTAAATGCTGCAGTGCCTCAGAGCAAAGGAGAAGTTTCTCTGTGTTATGGGCCGCTGTTGAGGAAGTAAAATGGGTTGGTCTGTAGGGGAGAGATTGAAAGTATGCCAAAACTGGTCACTGATCTGTCTTGTCCCTAGGTTCACTCCGGTGTGTCGGCCAGAACACCACTTAAGGCCAAATATGCAAAGAGTTGAGGGTTTTCTTCAATGGTTGTTTAATGTATCTTCGACTGTGACACATACAGAGAATCCACCATTTACAGAGTCCTGGGTTTAGCTGTGTTCTTGGTAGTGGTAGTGTTTGTGGTTTTTCTAAACAAAGAAAGAATAACAGTAATATGACTGAAGAGTAACATCAACCCTAAGCAGTAGGATGCATAATATCACGCAATATAAACAATAATCAGGAAAAAAAATAAGAAATCACAACTAAAACTTATGAGAATGAACAGTAGATGAATCCAATTACGACAGTTACATTCCCTACAATCCCACCCCATCACATTTAACACTGTGGAAAGTTACGGGTTTTCATTGACATCACACTTCCTGTCCTTCCCGCTGATAAACCGGACCTGTGTTTTTATTGTGCAATCTACAGCATACTACTTCCGGTCACGGAGTTAGCTACTATAAAGTAGTAAGATTTCACATCTTATTCTGACTCGCTCATAAACCACTTAGGAACATTAGCGAGCCGACAAATGAACACGTTTTTGAGCTCGTTTTTACGTACCACTGATTTACCGTGTCGAACAGAGTGAGCCAAGGGCATAATCTAATATGCAAAAGCGGTGTAATTAGCAGCGTCGTCACACGAAGAGCACTTGGACTCACAATTCTCACACATATTCGCTAACACAAGGCATCTATAGCTGCTGCAACAATATACGAAACAATGCAGCGGATACATAATCACTCTTTCATTCACGCACAGGCCACACACTTCTCATCAGACGGTCAGTTCCCAGTTCTAACCAGCAGGGGGGGCTGGCTTCCCAAACCAGCAAAGAACACCCAACAGCCTGAACGCTGACTTTGGGGCCTTTTCTACATGGTCACTGGAGCGAGAGAGAACCTGCATGATTGCACTAAGCGTTAGATAGTCTTATAAAACATTGTTCCAGCAATATACAACGCTATACCACCTATGAAAGGTAAGTCAGGGGTCAGGAGCGGGGCTTAGGGTCGTAAAAATGTAGTGAAGCACTGGGGTGTCAGATGTAACTGTGTGACTCATGCGCCAGGTAGTAGAGGGCATTAGCAGAATTTTGCTTGTCATATTTTCTAATATATATATATATATACATGTGTTAATCCGGGCCTGCTTCATTGCTATTAAAATGGTTGCACTTCCAAGATTCTTGTCTCATCTCATCTCATCTCATCTTCAATCGCTTATCCGTAGTCGGGTCGCGGGGGCAGCAGCTTCAGTAGGGGGCCCCAAACTTCCCTTTCCCGGGCCACGTTAACCAGGTCTGACTGGGGGATCCCGAGGCGTTCCCAGGCCAGTGTGGAGATATAATCTCTCCACTTAGTCCTGGGTCTACCCCGAGGTCTCTTCCCAGCTGGACGTGCCTGGAACACCTCCCAGGGGAGGCGCCCAGGGGGCATCCTTACCAGATGCCCGAACCACCTCAACTGGCTCCTTTCTACGCAAAGGAGCAGCGGCTCTACTCCGAGTTCCTCACGGATGACTGAGCTTCTCACCCTATCTCTAAGGGAGACCCCAGCCACCTTTCTAAGGAAACCCATTTCGGCCGCTTGTACTCGCGATCTCGTTTTTTCGGTCACGACCCATCCTTCATGACCATAGGTGAGGGTAGGAACAAAGATTGACCGGTAGATCGAGAGCTTTGCCTTCCGGCTCAGCTCCCTTTTTGTCACAACGGTGCGGCAAAGCGAGTGCAATACCGCCCCCGCTGCTCCAATTCTACGGCCAATCTCACGCTCCATTGTCCCCTCACTCGCAAACAAGACCCCGAGGTACTTAAACTCCTTTACTTGAGGTAAGGGCTCATTCCCTACCCGGAGTAGACAATCCACCGGTTTCCTGCTGAGAACCATGGCCTCAGATTTTGAGGTGCTGATTCTCATCCCAACCGCTCCACACTCGGCTGCGAACTGATCCAGTGAGTGCTGAAGATGACAGACCGATGGTGCCATCAGGACCACATCATCTGCAAAAAGTAGTGATGAGATCCCCAGGCCACCGAGCTGCAACCCCACCCCACCACGACTACGCCTCGATATCCTGTCCATGAATATCACAAACAGGATTGGTGACAAAGCGCACCCCTGGCGGAGACCAACCCCCACCGGGAACGAATCCGACTTACTGCCGAGAACCCGGACACAGCTATTGCTTTGAGTATACAGGGATTGGATGGCCCCAAGAAGTGACCCCCTCACTCCATACTCCCTCAGCACCTCCCACAGTATCTCCCGGGGGACCCGGTCATACGCCTTCTCCAAATCCACAAAGCACATGTAGACTGGATGGGCATACTCCCAGGCCCCCTCCAGGATCCTTGCAAGGGTAAAGAGCTGGTCCGTTGTTCCACGTCCAGGACGGAATCCGCATTGTTCCTCTTCAATCTGAGGTTCGACTATTGGCCGAACCCTCCTTTCCAGCACCTTGGAGTAGACTTTACCCGGGAGGCTGAGAAGTTTGATACCCCTGTAATTGGCACACACTCTCTGGTCCCCCTTTTTGAACAGGGGAACCACCACCCCGGTCTGCCACTCGTTTGGCACTGTAACCGACCTCCACGCAATGTTGCAGAGACGTGTCAACCAAGACAGCCCCTCCACACCCAAAGCTTTCAACATTTCTGGACGGATCTCATCAACCCCTGGGGCTTTGCCACTGTGAAGTTGTTTGACTACCACAGTGACCTCCGCCAGGGAAATTGACGATGATCCTCCATCAGCCTCCAGCTCTGCCTCTACCATAGAGGGCGTGTTAGTCGGATTCAGGAGTTCCTCAAAATGCTCCTTCCACCGCCCGATTACCTCCTCAGTTGAGGTCAACAGTGTCCCATCCTTACTGTACACAGCGTGGATGGTTCCCCGTTTCCCCTCCTGAGATGTCGAATGGTTTTCCAGAAGCATCTTGGTGCCGACCTAAAGTCCTTCTCCATGACTTCTCCGAACTTCTCCCACATCCGCTGTTTTGCCTCTGACACGGCAGAGGCTGCAGCCCTTCGGGCCCGTCGGTACCTTGCAACTGCTTCCGGAGTCCTCTGGGATAACATATCCCTAAAGGACTCCTTCTTCAGTTGGACAGCTTCCCTGACCACCGGTGTCCACCACGGAGTTCGAGGGTTACCGCCCCTTGAGGCACCTAAGACCTTGAGACCACAGCTCACCGCCGCAGCTTCAGCAATGGAAGCTTTGAACATTTCCCACTCGGGTTCTATGCCCCCAACCTCCACAGGAATGCCAGAAAAGCTCCGCCGGAGGTGTGAGTTGAAAATCTCCTGGATGGGGGCCTCCTCCAGACGTTCCCAGTTCACCCGCACTACACGTTTGGGCTTACCAGGTCTATCCAGAGTCTTCCCCCACCCCCGGATCCAACTCACCACCAGATGATGATCAGTTGACAGCTCCGCCCCTCTCTTCACCCGAGTGTCCAAAACATGCGGCCTCAGATCAGATGAAACGATCACAAAATCGATCATCGACCTTTGGCCTAGGGTGCTCTGGTACCATGTACACTTATGAGCATCCTTATGTTCGAACATGGTGTTCATTATAGACAAGCCATGGCTAGCACAGAAGTCTAATAACAAACAACCACTTGGGTTCCGATCAGGGAGGCCGTTCTTCCCAATCACGCCTCTCCAGGTGTCTCCATCATTGCCCACGTGGGCGTTGAAGTCTCCCAGCAGAACAACGGAGTCCCCTACTGGGGTCCTTTGCAGGACTCCATTCAGGGTCTCCAAAAAGGCCGAATACTCTGAACTCCTGTTTGGTGCATATGCACAAACAACAGTCAGAGTTTTCCCCCCCACCACCCGAAGGCGTAGGGAGGCGACCCTTTTGTCCACCGGGGTAAACTCCAACACAGCGGCGCTCAGCCGGGGGTTTGTGATTTCTACCGGGCCAATCCAGAGAAGATGCATATTGACTGTTACCCTGACAGCTCTCCACGCGTGTGAATATATATTTTTTTTATTACATTTTTTCCCCTCTCATTTGTTTTCAGGGGGGTTGTTGTTTTTATTTTTTTAAATTGATGTGTTGTTGGTATGGGTGTTTTTCTATGTCTACTGTGTCTGTTATGAGAAAATTTGAAAATAAAATATAAATAAAAAAACACAAATAAAAAAGTTTGTCATATATCATCTGTTAAATCTGTGATAAATAATTATTCTCCATTCACTTGTATATCCTGATTGAAATCAGTTTATGTAAAAGAACGGGAGTGTAAAAATACTTTGGTTCATCATGAAACTGTAGCAGGTCAGAGGATGTTCACACTGATAAAAGAATGTGGCCATTTGTCCCAGACCACCTCCCAATGTATTCTGATCTCAGACGGATCCTCAATGCATCTTGGGTGCATTCACACGTGAACTTAGAGCTGACCACTTGTGAGCAGATCTCTCATGATGGATGTTAATACCAGGTCTGAACTGGGCCAAAGAGAGAGAGGGGGGGAAAGAGAGAGGAATGCAGAGGAGAATGGGAAAGTGCCTTGGGAGATGAGGTGTGGTCTTTGTTCCCCAAACGGAAGTTATGGAATTTCATTAGTTGTGATCATCAAAAGCTTTTGTTGCTGATGTGACAAATTAATCGTATAAAGATGTTGTCCTTGTGTCATGATGGCATCATGGCACCCCTCCTCTTCCCCTTTTGTGTCTTTGTTTGTTTTGTGTGTAATCCTGCATGTTTCTCCCCTGCTCTGTGTCTGTGTCTTTCTGTGTTGGTGGGCGTGGCTTCTCCCTGCAGGTGGAGATCATCACTAATCATTCCCCCTCAGTATAAGAAGACCGGCCTGAGATCCACTCATCGCCAGATTGTTCAGTCAGCAAGAGCGGTATCATTGTTGTGATCCTGGCTCCAGTTACCGCTGTCATTTTCCCCGTGTACTTAGCTTGTGTAGCTAACCCTTCCTTGTGTTCTTTTATTGTAGTTTTCCCTTGTTGCTTGCCTCAACCATTCCACCTGCCTCCCTGCCTGCCTGCATTCTTCTCACCTGCCTGCATTGTGTTGGATTTGGTTGTTCCCTCGGAGGACGCCATCGCCACGTGGACAAATGCCACGTATCGTACTGGGACTTTGGGAAATCACACTGCACGCTTTGGAGAGCTCACCACCACCCACCTCTCACCACTGGGACTCCGGACACGCCACCCCCGCCCCCCGTGCACCTTGCACTGTACATAATATTGAACATTAAATCACATTGTCGTTAATTCTGTGTGGTGTCTTGCATTTGGGTCCAGTTCCACAGGTTTTTCTGTCCGCCAAGTAGTGTCCTCCCAAGGAGCACTGCTCGGACAACATTCTCAGACGCTCCAATACATCATGGAGACGCTTCACCAACTCTCTATCAGCGTTTCCCGTATGGAAGGCAAGCAGACTCATCCTCCTCCTGCTCCGCCTGTTTCTTCACCTCCGCCAGCATTACCCGTGAGTAATCACGAGCCCCGTGAATCACCGTAATCACTCCCCTGTCACTTCCAAGGAGGAACCGATGCAATTAGGCCGTTGTCGCCTTACCCCTGAAGAACGGAACCGGCAGTTCAGAGAAAGGCTCTGCCTCTATTGTGGGGAACCCAACCACTGGTGAGTCGTTCTGTGGTTCCAGCTAGTCCCTGTAAGATAATTAATTTTGATGCTATTTTGAACTTTAATGGCAGAGATATGGCCATCAAGGCCTTAGTCGATTCAGGGGCTGATTCCAACATCATGGACACTGAACTGGTTAGGCAAAACCAGATCTCTACCATCCCCGTTGACACACCCCTAGTGGTCAAAGCACTTAATGCCGATATTCTAACTTGCGTTTCCCGTGAGACGGTTCCGATTTCCCTATCGTTAGCTGGTAACCATCACAAGCTCCAGTGGTACTCGGTCTTCCTTGGCTCCTGTCACAATCCGGTAATTGATTGGGGAACAGGGAAGGTGATCAGCTGGAGCAGTTATTGCCATTCCTCTAGTCTCAGATCAGCTCAGACTAGATGCACCAGTGTTCCCAGTTCTCTCCCACCAGAACCCCCAGACTTGTCCTCTGTGCCTCCTGTTTACCATGACCTGGCTGAGGTGTTCAGTAAGGAAAAGGCCATATCCTTACCACCTCATCGACCCTATGACTGCAAAATAGACCTGTTGCCTGGAGCTCCATTACCCACCAGCAGACTCTACAATCTGTCTGCACCTGAACGAGAGTCTATGGAACAGTATATAGGAGATCCCCTCCAGTCAGGTATTATCCATCCTTCCTCCTCTCCTCTGGGTGCAGGGTTTTTCTTTGTGTCCAAGAAGGATAAGACCCTTAGGCCTTGTATTGACTTCCGTGGGCTCAATAATATTACCGTAGAGAATAAATACCCTCTGCCCTTAATCAACTCTGCTTTTGAACCCCTACATGGTGCCACAGTCTTCACCAAGCTGGATCTCCGCAATGCCTACCATCTGGTCCGGATAAAGGAAGGAGATGAGTGGAAGACCGCCTTCAACACACCGCTCGGACACTTTGAATACCTGGTCATGCCTTTTGGTCTCATTAACGCACCTGCAGTTTTCCAAGCTCTGGTAAACGACGTCTTCAGAGATTTTGTAAACCGGTCAGTGTTTGTTTACCTCAACGACATCCGTATATTCTCCAAGGAAATTGAGGAACACATGACCCACGTTCGCCAGGTCTTACAGAGATTAAGGGAGAACAAACTATACGTTAAAGCCGAGAAGTGCGACTTTCACGCCTCTATAGTAACTTTTCTGGGCTACATCGTGGGAAGCGGGCAGGTAAAGGCAGACCCAGCTAAGGTGCAGGCTGTTACGGATTGGCCTACACCCACCTCCAGGAAACAGCTACAACGTTTTTAGGGTTTTGATAATTTTTAAAGAAAACAAAAGTAAATTTGTCATCTACTGTAGGAAGCCATATTTGTTAAACCTGCTTTTCATGTTTAGTGTAGCGTGACAGCTAGAGCACATAGAAACAAAAATACAAAATAACGCTTTTTTTCGGTTTGAAGTTTGTCACTAGGCAGACCTCCCCACTTATTTGTAGCTATTTAATATTTGTCCTGTTTTTGTCTTGATAATGCTCCTTTAACATAAATCATAAGACTGGATGGTGAAAAACAGACATAATACAGTAGCGTCTCTTCAATGGCTGTTAGCATTTCCATCTACTTGTAAAGAACTTCATTTCCTTGTGTTGAGCGCTGGGAGGAATAGTTCAATAGTGTGTGTGTGTGTCTGGCAGTAGGTGCGGCTTCCTGTTTGGGCGTTTTTCTGGGCCTTGTTTAAAAGCTGTCGTTCTTTTGTCGCTCGTCCATATTCAGTTCAGTCTACCAGGAGCCCAACCTCGACCAGAGGCCGCAACCACATCGCTCAACGCCACAGCCGCTCTGAACCTGCCTCACCCCTGCTCCTCTGCCATCCTGCTCAGCACCCCCACCCCTCAGCCACATCAACCATCTGTGAAATATTGATTCAAACTTTTAAACTACTTCCCGACTCCTTGATGTTTATATCCGTAACGTCCAACATGAAATACTCTGCTGAAAATAATTATTTTTCATTAAAGTGATAAAAGGGAAACATTCACTGTGTCGTAACTTAATCATTTTCAATAGCAACCGTATCAAAAAAGATTTTATTAGGTCATCGCCTTTTTCATTTCATTCGCCTATATCTGTCTGTGTGACGTGCATGTCAGATCCTTCCCTGGCGTGGCTGCCTGTACTTTCCGTGTCCTCGCGACCGCAACTTCAATCATGTTCATCTCCACTTAAAAAAACAAACGGGAAAAGATTACTCTGATATACAACCGGGAGTGGAATCTCCTGGGTTCCATGGTTGGCGTTGTTACCTACTGAGCTAAACTACGCTTCCCACCCAACCCGGTTCTTCTAAGATGGCTTCTCCCTCTTCAGCCCATGTCTGAAACCCCGCCCTCGCAGTAACTGTTTATTCATTTGTGGCACTACTGTAGGCCCTACGCTGGTTTCTATGGTTTAGTCTAATTTTTGGGACTCTGGAACAACTGCCTGAAATTCGGGACACTACCGATTGTTCAAGACGTCTGGTCACCCTAGACATAAACAACAATTTGAAGAAAACCACCCAAAACACTAAACTTAGGCAGGAAATAAACTGACAAAGATAAAATAGGGGACAATTTATTTGTAATTTAATTTGATTTAATTAGTTTTATGAACACAATAGTGTTTACAAAGCCTCGTCTATTTCAGCTCAGCAAATATTTTTCCTGTTGTTTAAATTAGTTTTCATTAGCAACTATAACATATAATATATTTTCCGAGGAAACTGAAGCGGGCCAAACTACCTCCAAAACTGCTCCTCAACTTCTACAGAAGCGCCACAGTGTGGTACGCCAGCTGCACTGCCGCAGAACGCCACAGTCTCCATCGTGTGGTGGAGACTGTGGCGTGTGGCGGCTCAGCGCATCATCAGGTTGGAGCTCCCCGTCCTGGACACCATATATATATATTCATTCATTCATTCATCGTCTACCGCTTTATCCATTTAAGGGTCGCGGGGGGTCGCTGGAGCCAATCCCAGCTAACATTGGGCAAGAGGCGGGGTACACCCTGGACAGGTCGCCAGCCTATCACAGGGCCACACACAGAGACGGACCCATATATATATATATATATTTATTTATTTATTTCTAATTTTTTTACAAAGATTTTTTTGGGGGCTTTTTCCGCCTTTAATTTGACAGGACAGCTAGGTGAGAAAGGGGGGAAAATATGCAGGAAATCATCACAGGTTGGATTCAAACCCTGGACCTCTGTGTCGAGGCATAAACCTTGAAGAGTATGTGTGCCACCGCAGCCACTTACAATAAAATGCTTAAAGACAAAGGATTGCATCTAAAATCTTTATTTCAGATTTCCACCACACTACTTAAATTAAATGTTGCATGTAATGTTCAAGTGCTTCATCCATTCCAAAAATGTATCAATACATTCCTGATGAAAGAAAATAAAAGCTCATCGTGGGGATTTCGGCAGCAGTCTTTCACGTGTGTTCTGCTCTCAGCATCTCGGCCTGCCGGCACCTGTGTTGAAGAGTCTTTTAAGGACGAGGAGCTGCAGGTATCCAGACAGGAGGATGACGAGACTTTGGGTAGCCGACCACCAGTTGACGTAGCTGAGGTTGGACAGGAGGAGGTAGTGATCCTTTCCTTTCCTCATGCGGGCAAAGTTGTAATGATGCCAGATGTGAAAGATCTGATTCTGGAGCTTCTGTATGCTCTCCTAAACCAGACACAGCACATTTATTAGTTTCATAAAACATATAAGTGTGTTATGTGCCTCCTCCCTCTTTCTATGCATACTGCAGATAGACAGATAGACAGATAGACAGACAGATAGATAGATAGATAGATAGATAGACAGATAGACAGACAGATAGATAGACAGACAGATAGATAGATAGATAGATAGATAGATAGATAGATAGATAGATAGACAGATAGACAGATAGACAGACAGATAGATAGACAGACAGATAGATAGATAGATAGATAGACAGATAGACAGATAGACAGACAGACAGACAGATAGATAGATAGATAGATAAATAGATAAAGATACAAAGCGAGTCCAAAATACCAGAGATTTGAATTGACAAAAACACCTCAATATCAGTTAAAGTGCTGTTGAGGACTTTCTCGCCTTCCTCCATCTCTCTCTCCGACTCCTCCAATCCTTTGTAGATGACACCAAAGCTCAGAAAGACCCTGATTCCTCCAAATTGGTTGTTGTGGTTCCCAAGACACATCCGGTAAAAACCTGTCAGGAGGAGGCGGCAGAAACCAGGAAAATATGGAAATATGCAGTAGCTACAGCATGAATGATGGACTGTAGCAATGGATCCCACCTGTCATCTCGGTCTGGAAATTCATTTGACCGACAACTTTGTTGTCTGAAGCCACGAGAACGCCGTCCGGTGAGTTGACCGTCACAAACAGTTGGTGATTGTTGGCCATCCCCGTTACCCACTGTACCTGCGCGTTCATAGATACACAATAAATAGTCTCATGAGACAATACTGTAGAAACACCTGCAGAGACAAACTCACATGTCTGCATTGAGCATAAGGCTGGAGATAATTCTACCGATTCTTACTGTCACCAACAGGGCAATGAATGTCTCCTACTAACAAGTACTATGTGGCAGTGAATTATACACACAAGCAGAGCTGCAGAGCACCCCCTGCCCCATCAAGCCATCATCTCAGTGCATGATTCAGTTGTTAACCACACCATGGGTTTTGTAAATTTAACAATTATGACAGAAGGGACCTAGAGTCAAAGTCACTGTACTGATTGTTAGATTGTTAGTGTGTCCCCCCTCCCTTGTCAGTCTTTGTGTGTGTTTGTGTCAGTGTCGGCTTCTCTGGAGGGTAAATGGACTGTATTTATATAGCGCTTTTCTAGTCATATAGACCACTCAAAGCGCTTAACAGGAAAGTCGCATTCACCCATTCACACAGCACTGCTATTTAACGCGCATTTTTCTGTCACATTCATGCACTGTTGGCAGAGCCGTCAGAGGCAAGTTAGGGTTAAGTGTCTTGCCCAAGGACACGACGGCATGTGTACTGGCGGAAGATGGGATCGAACCGCCAACCTTCGTGTTGGTGGACGAACGACAGAGCTCCAGCTTCTCTGTGCTCGGTGCCAGATTATTACATCTGCTCTAGTTGTTGTACCTCTCGGCCGCTCTGTACTTTTCTAGTCTGAGTGTTTTTCCTCGACATCCTAGTGATTATTTTTCCTAACATGTTTCTCCCTTGTGCAGATCACTGCTATGTTGTTTCCACGTGAATCCTCCATTCAAAGGACTCAGCCATCTCACTACCGGACTGCCAGTGACCTGCCTCACTGTTCTGCCCATGCCATTCTGCCTGCCAGCCCTCTGTCTGCCCTAAACCTTCTCCGCAATAAACCCTGTTCAACTTTTATGGAACCTTGAGTCTGCTTTTGGGTCCTTATTATTATTTGTTACAAACCGTAACAGTCACAGGGAAACAACTGGAGGATTGAGGCGCCCTCAATTCACCTGAGGCCAAATGCCGCAGTATTGTGGTTTTGATGTACCTGGTTGTGTTATCTTGCTGGTGTTCCTGGCACTGTATTCATCCTTTGTACTTTATGTTTACTGAGGGTTTTTAGAAGATTGTGTTCACACAAGAGCTATTAAAGAACATTAAATTGGATTTTAAAATGAAGATTACGTTTTCTATGTCTCACAAGCTTTCTGCCTGTATGAACTCCACTAGGGGATATTCCACTTACCTCTAGAGAACAAAGTAGCATTTAAGAGTCACCACAAATGGCTCCAAATAGCACAAGTGGTACAAAAAATGTCCCCAAAAATAAAATCAACAAACCACAAATACTGAAAACAAGCAGCAAAAAAAATCCAGGCTTTTGTCAAATTTTTAACAATCAAATTAGGTATACTGTAAATACAGTACACTGTAAGCTCTTATCATTGTAACACAGGGTAACAATCACATTTTTAGAGGTTAAGTCACCTTGAAAGTCAATGTGATAAGCCTAAAGTGCACAAAGGCACAGACACATCTCCTGTTCATTTTATGACAGCACATCAAATTACAGACATATTCTACTTGCAGACAAGATGAAACCCAGTCCCGCGGGTTTACTGTGAAAATCCTCACCATGTACGTGAGGTAGAAACTTCCACTCTGGTGGGCAAAGTGCCAGAAACACTCCATCCCTGCAGCAGGAATCTCAATGGCAAAGTCGTATTTGTCTGATCCCCTGAACAAGCCGACGGTGTCCCCCTCACTGAGGGAGGGTTCCGACTTTCTGGCCCAGACACACTGAGAGCTCAGCGTTACTATGAGCAGTGTGTTGAGCAGCATGGCTGAAGTCTGAGGAGGAGGAGGAGGAGGACGCTGCTTTCCCCTTTTCATTCTCACATATCAAATGAGGGAGAATTATTAACCACGATTACAAACTCTCACTCCCAACGTTGTACGTTTGATAACATATCAGTCAAAATTCACCAGAATTATGCTTTACATAATTAATCAAACTCACTCACTTAGTGAGCTTTTTTTCGATTGAAACTACATATTTGTGAGTTCTTTTTAAAGATTCAAGTCTTTCAATGAGATTTAGTAACAACAAGAAAAATACAAAAAACGTTAGACCTATCCATTGTTTACACATTTATTTTATTTTTCCATTTTTCTTTATAAATTGCTTGTTATGTAGAAAGAACCACAGGTAACACTTCTATTCAGCATTTCTAAGCAGAAAATAAACATGTATTAAATAGTTTATAACACACAGTTTTTTTGTACACAGCTATGAGAACATTTACAGTGTTTGTCAACAATCATAGCTTCTATACGAATCATTACAGCTCAGTATTACTACAGTATATTATCACTGATTATCTATTTAGAAAGCAGCATCCAGTTATTGTAGTATAGTTGGAAACAAATACATTAGTTAGCACTGCTTAAATCTACATTATATCTACAGTATAGTGAATTAGAAACATTTTATAAATGCTCATATAGTGCTCATGAATGAGTTAAAGTAAAAACAATCTGTTGTTTTACAGTACAACTGAATAAAATAACTGCAAAAATAACATCCTGTGAAGAAATTTAACCAAAAACTTGTGTTCACTATGTGTACAATTACATTCAGGTAAAACAGAATTAGCAAAAGAAACAGGGAGGTTTAAAGGCACAAAAGACATAAAAACTTTATGAAACTTGGGGGTGAGATTGAAAAAATTCCCTTATATGTTTTATTGTGCCTTATAAAATGATTAAAAAACTACATGTACATAAAACTCCACTTCTCAGTGTTGTTCTTTTGTCTAAATGATTATAAAATACCCTTTTTTCTGCCATATTATTTCTCCAGAGTTTGGGACGGTATTGGAAATCTCTGCTTTTGCTGTCAAGTCTTGTTTCACCATTTTGATTTTGTTTAAAGGAGTCAACATCCTTAAATACATGTTACAGTAAACATACAGTAGAAATCAGTGCGCAAGTTGTTTCCTTAATTAACTTTGAATTGACTTAGAAAACCAGAAGTAAAAGTATTCATCATGCAGAGAGGCCCATTCCAAGGTGATAGTATATTATTAGTAGCAGTGCTTGAAGTGGGAAAGTGACGGTACTCCCTTTATTTGCATGTGGCTTGTATATCAGTGGGCACTAGCAAATGATTGATTATTATATTATGAATTTCTACAGTGAATACCAGGAGATATTAGTGATGTCTACAACACACATATATTTAAAAGTATAACCTGACCATAAAACTGTCTAAAAACAACTGGACCTTTGTGACACATTTTGCTGACTTTTCGCGGACTTGTGTACAACAATGTTAGAAATATGTAATTTTGTTCACGCTAACAGTAAGTGTTTCCAATTGGATTAGACATTTCAAAGTTAAGTTCATCAATCTAGTGAACTTTGATTTATAAATCTATAAGAACTTTATTAACAAGTGTGTGCTGTAGTAAAGAATTTAATCATAAACACATAATATCCTTACATCCTTATCGTGTTGTACGGGCACTGACGACCCCCATCCACATACCATTACAAAAAGGGGGGAAAGTAGCTTCTTTTGAAAATGTCATTCTTTGCATAATTCTGTCTGTATTATGAATTTAATTTAGTTTCTATCATACATATGTTTTGTGTTCATCAAAGAAATTAAGTTAATTTTCAGACATGGTTATGTAGATTATTTAGGGCCATAGGGAATCCACCAGAGAATCTACCATGAAGAGAGTCTAAACAAGTACCGGCATCTTGCAGGAAGTCGCGGCACGCATTATTGATGCACTCATTGGAAGCATCATTTAAATGTTGCAGCTTGTGAAGATGGAACTACTTGCAGCTATACTGTATATATGGGTTGCTTAATTTTTAACACATCATATTATATCAAATTGGTACAATAAGTTATTTGTTGATTATATTTTATATTAATGAAATAATTATCCAAAGTAACTATGAACCAAAGCCAAATAAGTGGAGTAAAAGATAAAACGTACAATATTAAATTGCATGCTAACTTAGAAGTGATATAGAATAAAAGCAGAGCAAGAGTTAACTGCTTTCCACCTCTGAAGACAGCTCCTAGTGGGTAAAGGAAGTTTGACGCTGAACTTGACGCTGGTGAGTAAACAGGTGTTAATGCTAACGTTGGCTTTGTACTGTAGCAATAGAGAAAACTTAACCCCTTTAAGGATGATATGTCACATTCTGTGTTTTCAGATAGTTCCGCCCTGCAGGGTTTCTGCAGAGCTGAACAAGCTATATTTCAGGCTTTTAATGCCTTGACATGATAAGACACATTGTTTACAAAACAGAAGATAACATAATCAGGAATTGTGTATTATTTTTTCTGGACCCAGATGGCATAAAATGGACAGAACGATTATCCAGTGAAAAATAATGATTTCCTCAAAGTTCCCTTTGAGATTTTTACAAAAAACATTTATTATGAGCTGACAATTTTCACTGTCACAACCATCCTGCTGTTATATGAGAGATGGAGAACATTTCCCAACATTATTTCCTGTAGCAGACACGAGGGACTATTTTACACTTTTGAAACTGCAACTCAAGACTTTTTCATACCTACTAATTTTTGAGAAAAACGGAATTCTCTTCTGATCTGGAGATGCCCTGAAATGGGTTTTTCAGTGGCAAATTCTCAACCAATTGGACCAAATGCTGCCTCCTGGGGTCTACATGCTTCTACTGGAACAATATCTTTTGCCATTGTATTAAAGTACATAGATAAGCCTGGTGAAGAATATTTATACAAATATGATGTGTGAGCCAACACGAAGGCGGTCTCAAAGGTGTCTTGCTGCTGCTCCTTCAACTTCTGTGGTCAGTGAGTCAAAAGGTCTCAGGCCATTTCTCCGTTAATCAATCAAGTTGTATCTGTAAAAGACAAAAATTGCAAAGAATTTAATGTAAATGATTGGCCTCTGTACATACATCTTCATTGGTTGTTTTATTAATTGTGATTTGGTCCACCGATAAATTAATAAGAGAGTGGGGGCAACACATTGTGTTTAGGCCTATACAAGTAACATGAGTTTGACTTCTGGACTTCAGTTGCCTTCTGTTTTCAGTTGTGTTCTGACATAAGAAAGTGGGTTGTTGTTTTCGAGACCAAGAGAGTGACGTGGTTAATTTCTAAAGCTGCAAAGATTCGGTTAATTGATTAAACAATTTGTTGTTCAACAGAAAATTATTCAACAAAAAATTTTAAGGAAAAAGAATTGTCATTGTGTTGGTCCAACACATAGTTAGATGAGAAACCTAATACAACTCTCATGTCAATACAGTAAATAATTAGATGGAGATAGCAGTCATCAAGCCTAGTTTAGCTTGGCTTAAAGACTGGGAACAAGGGGAAACAGCTGGCCTGGCTCTGTACACACATGCAGTAACAAAATCCGTTAACTTTCTTTAATCGCGACTGTTCTCTCAAGAGAATCTCAGAATCAGTGCCCCAAAAGAAGATCTGTTCATGTTCAAGACCTCTATTAACCTTATGACAGTTAGTTATGATTATTTATGACAGGAGGAAGTCAGGTGACATTACTGTAGAGTGACAAAGTCCACTGAGGACAAACAACATATTTTGTTGTTAATTTGGGGTTATATTTATTTAACTCCAAGCCACTGGACTCAACCAAGAAACAGTCCAGTTCCTTACTACCTTTAAGCAGGCCCATCATATTTACCGTCGGTAATGTACAAACAGGTGAGTAGTATCAATCTCATTGAGCAACTAAGAGTCTTTTCCAAATGTTATCTGGGGGACAAGAATACATGAGGACATAAAATGAAACCAGCATGAATGCTAATGTGAATAATACATGATCAGATGATTAAACCAACATACAGTACCTGCCCAAATCACTGAGCAGTGAAGAAAGCCTCTGTATAACACAAGGCATAATCTTCCACCTCCACTGAAGCAGCAAAAACAGCCAAATTGGGTTGAGGTCTGGGGGCTGCTGAAGCATTATTCGGCATAGGAGCTGCTGCAGGAGACTAGTTGGCAGGGGCCAGGGCACCGAAGAACCCCAATCCATTATCCCAGTCGTCTTCATCATCATCCAATACATATTCTTGGACCATCCCCTGATCAACATGTGCAACTCCAGTGATAATGTGGTAGGTGTCTCTCAGACCTTCGTTCACACTATTGAACGCACTTTGGCACTTCAACAGGTTCACAAATTTGGTCTTGCCGCATTTCTTGACCAACTCGTGGGCTTCAGTCAGAGTAAAGGAGATTTTCCAAAGCGCTCTGTTCACATTTTGGGTGATCTGGCCTGGCCCTCTTTGCTTGATGGCCTCAACCAACTCTTCCAGGGCCTTGACTCTTTCTGCAAGGTGGCGAAAGCGCTTCTTATTGACCTTCGCTTCAGCAGCCATCCAGAAGATGCCCCTGCATAAGCCCAAGATTTTTCCAATATGCTCCATGACAAACTGAAAAAGCAGAGGACAGGCAGGTGAGTCAAGTTGCAAAACAAAAGCAGGGAAAATGAGAGCTGAAACATAATTAACTATACTGAAAGACATCCCATGATAACAAAATGCACTCAAGTGAATCGATTTAGTTAGAAGAGATTACAGTAATTAAAAAGTAAATAACGATATGACTTGACTTGAACTCAATTCTATAAATCCCTGTTAGAAATGTCTGTCTAAATGTTATTTTATTTAGAAACAAAGCAATGTGAAGATACAAACCCAGGCCCTTTTCTTTGGAATTTCTCTAAATTGAGTACAAATTCTTGACTTTTAGTTTAACTTGTCCTAAACTCTATCAATCTATCATTCCTTCTCAGAAATTATGGAGCAATGTGCCATGTGTTACATTATGTTTTTGCAGCACCTTATGTTTCAACAACGAAGCAATTTCAAAATGCATGGGTGGTACTGGTAAATTGTGTGGTCAGATCTCAATTATCCTGACCTCAAATGTATCAGTTGTTGTCACAAAGTGTTTATCTATTTTTTTTAGTTTTTCCTAAGAAAAAAGAATTTCTCTCACATTTTAGAGGTAAAATGTATTTTCAACTTCCTGGTTCTAGGCTGTAACAATGTATTTACCATAAAAGTCAAAATAAAAGTTCAGACGTAAAAACATCAACTTTTGCACACAGTAAAAGTGTAGCAAAAGTGATATCTTTTTTTTCTTCTATTTTCCTTGTTGTTATTGTAATTAACTTGTGCAAAATAAAATGTTTGAAACAAAAATAATATATTATAGCATGATGATGACATGTATAGTATAATCACGCATACTGTACAATACTGTGAGGTTTCTAGTTCTCCCTCTCTCCTGCATTTCAAGGCAGATGTTCTGAAATAGGATTTATACTGATACATTAATACATTAATGCTGATTAAAATAGAAAAATTAGATGTTATGAAGAAAAGATTGTGATGTGTCCCCCGTACTTAATTATCTAAACCTTTACCCTTTTATCAGACACTGAAATTTGTAACCCTCCAGCGGCTCTCCAGGCAATATATGAATATGAAAAAAATAAAGCGTGGTAAATAGCAGCACTGTATGGATGTGTGTGAATGGGTGAATGTGACTTGTACTGTAAAGCGCTTTGAGTGGTCAATAGAAAGGCACTATATAAAAACAGTCCATTTACCATTTTTATTGATAGGTCTGATAAGGCCTTTGTCAGGCAATCATGCATTTAGACAAAGAGGGGGGAACATATTTTTTTTTTAAATGTAATCACTCAAATTTGAAATCATTTATTTTCATAGGTTAGGTTAGTAGTCAAGTTGATAAAATGTGCTTATTTCTAGTCCTTGGAGTAACAGATTGATATCAATAAGGAAATAGAAAAAAAGCTTGGTATCAGGCCTGATGCTGCTGGCAAACACTAAGATAAGCACTCATAAGATGAACTTAGTGTATTTGTGGTATAGAGGTGAAACACTGAACCATGAGAAGAATATTACATTTTTGGCAAGAGCAATGTATTGTATCTAATTAAAAAAAAAAATCCAAATCATAATCCTGCTGCACATCATAATGCACTTTAGAGAGACATTCTTAATTCTAAAGTATTTTATTTATACAGTGCGATTCTAAATTCTTTAAAAATTTCAAAAGAGAGTTTACCTGAAGGTGGATGCTGGTGTAAGTGTCCTGTTGGATGCAGCTGTGCAGGCTGAAGAAACTGTGACTGTACTTTTATATTCACCCGCGTGCTTCACTCAGTGGCATCTGCTCTGTGGCATCTTTGATGTGTCACAGTCACAGTGTAGCCGTCCATTTTCCTGTTTCAGCAGGTCACAGTTCGGAAACTGTGGTATAATGCAATTATTAATGCCACCGGCAACAAATGAATACAAGGATAAACGCAAACTTTACTTCACAGCAATGTCTTTCTTAACTCCTGCTTTATCTATAATTATCATGGAGCACACAATAACAGGTTCATTATTTTCTCAAGCACCCAGAAACCAACCAGTTCTCTACAGCTGAAATGATTGGTGGACCAATCAAATAGCTTATAGATAAAGAGAATTATTGGCGACAATTGAATACTCGTTTTGATTTGATTTTCCTGGTTTTCTATGACAGTGAACTCAACATTTTGGCAAATTTGATATTTAAACGTGGCTTCAGGATAAAATGACCCTATGAAAAATGTTAGTACATAGACTAACCACAATTTTACAACAAATGAGCTCATTATGAACTAGAGAGATGATTATGGTGTTATAGTGACAGGTCATTTGTGTTGTGTTTGAACTGTACTTTGATGAACTCGTTTCAGATTCTATTTTCTATCTCTCCTAGTGTATCTCTGACCCCAGAGCAGCAGGACTCAAACCCGTCATTAGTATTGTTATTGTTATTATTAATATTAATATCATTACTAATAATAACAACAACATAATTGTATTTTTTAATTATAAGTATCAGTCTGGTAGAGATTAAAGCGGCGGTTGTACAACTGTCCTCTCTCTCTCTCTCTTCTCTCCTGTCTCTCCTCCCACCCTCTTTCTGCCCACTTCTCCTCTCTTCCCCATTTCCCTCCTCACCCCGAACCGGTCGAGACAGATGACCGCCCACAACTGAGTCCGGTTTCTGTCAGAGATTTCTTCCTGTTAAAAGGGAGTTTTTTCTCTCCACCGTCGCCAAGTGCTTTGCTCATTGTGGGATTTGTTGGGTTTTCCCTGTAATATTGTAATATTGACCTCACTATGTAAAGTGCCTTGAGACAATGTATGTTGTGATATGGCGCTATACAAATAAAATTGAATAGAATTGAATTGAATATTGTTATTGTAGGAAATGAGCAGCAAAAACCAACTGAAATAACCAACCCACTAAAATCTATAATCAAGTGTTTGTAATTCCACTTGTAACTGCTTTTCCTAACGTGAAACTAATGTAACATTCATGTGTTTAATCTTCTGTGGGTCTTTCCTTCTGTAAAGTGTAAATGTTTGTTATATTTTATACGTTATATGTTCTGACAAGGTCCTCTCTGTCCTCTCTAAATGAGACTCTATTTAAATAAAGGCTTCAATCAATAAAATGTTACAGACTTTTTAAGTAACATCCCCTTTTTGTGTTACATCTCCCCAGACACAAAAAAAAGTATCAAGCCTCGCTAAAGTTAAACAATAAAACTTGAAATACTCCAAGTGAAGTTGAAGTTTAATACTTTAACATGCAAGATAAACTTTGCGTCTTTGGAGGGGAAATTACCAGAAATACTTCAGTATGCCTGAAGCAGTAACCCCGATAACAAAGCAATGGCTGCAGTCTGCTTTGTCTTGTTGAATCGTGGAGATGTCACTTCAAATATCCAATGGACCATAGCTGTGCCCTAGTTTGGTCACCCATGTTCGGGAATAGCTATTTAGAAAAACCAGTCAGGCAGGCCACAGTAAACCTCACATAGTCACACTACGAAACACAAAGTCACATTACAAGAAAACAATGATGCTGCTCCAGAGCCTGGCAGCCAATAAGTATAAAGAAACACAATATCAAGACAAAGTGAACTATGAATAAAGGAGGAGTCACAGATGTAATGAAAATAACAAATGTTTTGCTGGCTGTATGAGCTGTGCTGCATAATTTGTCTAAATAGTGGATTTAAACAAAAGGGAAAGATGTTTGCATCCAGGGCAGACACCAGTAAAAGTGTATGTGACCGACTTGTGGAGTAGATAAGCGCTCAAATACTGTGGTTCATAACTATGACCTATACCCACCAAGGTAATGACACTCCCTTCAGGCACAGCTTTACTTTTCATTTACTGCTAACAAACAAGTGTTCACATGCTAATACACTAAACTAGAGATGGTGAACATGATGAACACCCTGGTAAACATCAGTATTTACTTTAAAGATGATACAACAAACTTTTATCTGTATTTTTTTTGTCTTTATAAAAAGTATGGTAGCCTCACTGAGCCACAAATCAGTCTGTCATAATGAACATTTTGGCACTTTGATCATCACAAGCCAAATACCATTGACTTCCACTATACTGTGAAATGCTTCAGCTAATCTCAGCTTATCAATTGATGAAAAACAACTCTTATTTGGGTGAATTATCCTTAAGACAACTTGTAATGTAGATAACATTTTGTGGAATTACCAGCTTCTCATCTAGGCAACATCTAGATACATCTGTCTATCGAACTGATGTATACTCTGATAGAGCTGGTATGTGTGTTTGACTTGGGTGTTGCATAGCAGAGCAAAAATGGCACAAGCTGAAAAAATTCAGTGACTGTCAGTGGCTCTTTTCACTGTCTCAGTTCTTTTCACTGCGAGAGAACGAACTACAAAGTGAAAGTGATAGTCTCTTATTACATCTCAGAGCTAAAACATAGCTAAGTTAAACAGAAGTCATCAAAAACCAGCATTTTCTCTGATAATGAAAGAGAAAACTTTTTAAATGCCCTTAAATTGGTCATTTTCAGGTTTATGATTTTAATTTGGGGTCTACTACAACATGTTTACAAAATATAATGTTCAAAATACACATTATTTATATCATATTGTACATTGCAGCAGCACCTCTTTTTACCCTCTGTCTGAGACACTGTTAGGTCTAGGTCCACCTCCCTTAAAGCTAAAGCTCAGGTCTGATTGGTCAGCAGACCCACACTTTTGTGATTGGTCAGCTTGGCCAGTGTGTGAAGAAAATGTCATGCCCCTTACTTATCAACTGTAAACCCCGCTATCGTTTCTCCGCAATGACGATATCAAAAAATGGACGACGCATCTCCACTTCCTCCCACTGTACAAAAATTAACCCAAATTATACAAGATAGAGGTGCTGCCATCATTTGCTGGTGACATAATTTGAAGCCAGAGTCTGAGCAGCAGGGATCGTGGAATACAGCCATGGTATCGAGGTCCCACCAGTATGACCAACCGACCAATCACAAGTCAATCTCAGCTGTCAATCATGCGATCTCAGCCTGATTTTAGAGCACCAAATGAACATGAATACTTGATAAGAAGTAGATTGACTTTTTAGTTTGGTTCATGTCCCACCATCTTAAATGGAGGAGGCAGGGTCTATGACTATACTGCAGCCAGCCACCAGGGGGATGTTTTTGCTACACTTTAGGCTGTCATGTTGTCCATCTTTATATATAGCCATTTGGAGTCAGAGCTTCTGTTTAGCACTGAATGATACTCGTTCACTACACTTTTTGTGGCCCGAGGAAAACATCACAAACTGTTCAAATAATCATTTAATAGCAGTGTTGTGAGAATACGTTGAATAAGTTCAAGGAAACAATGACAATACCAGAAGGAAATATAGCCGCAAGCGGCGTTTGGAGGTTTCAAACCCTCTGCCATTCATCCCTTCATGGGATGATATCCAAACTTGGTGTGTTTATTCAACAGATGGCATGAGAGGTCCCCAGTGAGTTTGGTCATGAGAGGTAATAGGCATCTTGAGTTATGATCAAATATGCTATAGACCAAGCCCACATTCACGAATTAGGTGGCACATTTTGATCAATACTTGGCCCCAGAGCATGCACACTAATTTTGGTGAAATTCTGTTCAGTGGTTATTGAGATAGACATTTGTACAGGTTGGTAACAAAATACTTTAAGCAGACCTGTAGCTAATCAGAGCTGTAAGTTATATACCAAGATTTGTGATGATTGGACAAATGGTTAATAACTTATAGTCAATATTCCTCTAAGCCCCGCCCTTTGCAAAGACATTTTGGCTACTAGCGGCCATGTTTTTTGAACCAATCTTGATCATTTATAATAGAAATTTTATTTTTAATACTTTAAGGCAGCATACCAATATTTTGTGTTGATAAAGTCAAAATTTCAAAAGTTCTATTCATATTACTGTTTTTCAGTTTTTGCTAATTAGTGCAACATTTTGTCACCTGGCATGTCAGTGATTCAGGAGAGCACATTGAACTTGAGTCACGGTGTGAGGGGGGTGGTCTTTCCAATTTTTTATTTTTTGGGGCTTAATTACACCGCCACCATGTGGCCAATTTGGATTATGAGGGTTAACGCTAACGCACAACATTTTCAAAGTGACATAGTTTTGTGGTTTTGGCTTATTCTAGTTTAAAAGAAAAAAAAGGCCAAAGCAAAAACAATATTGTTCTCCCCCTGTCGGTGTTTGAACCCTAAAAATGGCCACCACAGCCTTTTAGTAGCATTCATGAATCCAGGTACACTAGGAGTTTTTTTCTTTCTTTTTTATTTATTCATTGCCGTTGGCTTTCATTGCGGTGTGTTTCTGCTGGATGAAAACATGACTGTAAACTGTGACACTGAGTCCGTCAGCAGCGTGGTTTCTCCTCCTCAGCGCCAGTCTTGCTGACAAAGAGTCTTTTGAGGAAGAGGAGCTGCAGGTACCCTGAGGTGATGATGAGGAGGCTGAGGGCTGTCGACCACCAGGTTATGTACTGTGAGTTGGAAAGCAGCAGAAAGTAGTCAGCGCTCTTCCGCATGCGACCGAAGCTGTAGTAGCGGAACGTGTGGAAGACGTGGTTCTCCACTTTGTGAGTCGCATCCTGCAAAAGCAGAACACACGATCCAAATGAAAGTAGGTAGTATCACAAACTCTATCATTATTACAAATACTAATGTTATTGTTGTAACTACTACATTAATTACAACCAGTCTATTACTATTCCGCGACCCTAGGAGGCACTGCTACCATTACAACAAATGAAGCTTAGTGTAAGTTCAATTGGGAACTTAAACTAGTTCTGCCTTTTCTAATCAGCTGGCTGTTTTCTGTAACCAAATCAGATGTCGCTGCTATCAAACTTTAAATCTGTTCTCCACTCTCTTGCTGTCAGCTGTCATTTCAGTAATTCGCTCAGCTTTCTCTACATCCCATCAATCCACCACCAGTGTCGAGATCCCAGAGAGGTCTCCTACAACACACAGACTCACTGCTTTTCAACCATGATGACCTCACGAGGGATCTCAGCCAAATAGACTCTCAAGTATATCACATCACTTTAGCCTTGTCGCACATGCCGATAAAATGCTGTTCATTTTTCAATGGAAGTCTACCCTGATTGAACAATAATAACAGCTGAGTGTTACCTGTATGATGCTCAGTGTGTTGTTCAGGTCTTTGCTGACTTCCTCTCTCTTCTTCTTTTCCTCATCTTTGCTGTTGGTGGGGCCTTGGTAGCCGTCGTAGTAAACACCAAAGCTGAGATAGACCTGCATGGTCCCGAAGTGGTTGTGGAAATTGCTGAAACACATTTGATAGAAACCTGGAAGGAAACACAAGTGATGATATACAGTACTGTAAATACAAACAGTATACAGTATTGCTTTGTATCAATTTTTACTTTTACACTCTTGCTTGTTTTTTTCACTGTGTACGTGTGTTCAAACTAACAAGAACGCACTGTGACAGGCAAAATGCAGTGCAATGTAAGTGCCCTGATGTTGAACTAAAAAACAGTCAAATGTGAACGGATGGACATTTCGACATTTCTTCTTTGCTACACCAAGGTAAGTGCAAGCTTGTGAAAATGGCGGCCAAGGAAGGAGAACATGTGGCAACACAATTTTTGGTGAAACAAGGGGAACACACACATTGTTATGGGGTACAGTAACTAAAAAAAATAATTAATCAGAGATATCAAAGTTTGATATCAACAATTTTTGACATGTCCTCCTGAGCCTAGGGAACACCACTTCTTGAGAACTGAAAGTGAAGGCACCGGCTGTGGCTCATGAGGTGGAATGGGTCATCCACTAACCAGGGCTCAGAGGTTTGATTCCCAGTTCATCTCGTCTGCATGTCAGTGTCCTGGAGCAATATTGAAACCCAAACTGCCCCTAAGAACTGCTTCATCATGTTGAGTGATAGAAAATCGGTGCATACAGTGTGTGTGTGTGTGTGTGTGTGTGTGTGTGTGAATAGGTGAATAGGTGAATGAGACTTGTGAAGTGCTTTGAATAGCCATTAAGACTAGAACAGCACTAGATACATGCAATCGATTTGCCATTTACCAAGGATATTGACCTAATAATTCATAACAGGCACTGCATGCTCAATTATGTATATGCTGCAACAGAGCAGAATCCTTAAGAACTTCAAAATATCTGAAGTCAGTTTTGTGTGTCGGGATTTTTTTATGAGTTTTATTGACAAATATTATTCACACAAACTAAAGAGTAAAATATATAATATCCATTCACCAGTCAAATTTTTACATTGCTGTGACCTCATTTAGCTCCTTTGAAATAATTTTTCATTTCTATTTGGTCATTTTTGTGAGGTTTTAGTAACATTTTGACGTTACAGATAGATACTGTACATAGACAGACAGACAGACAGTAAAAAAAGACAGCTACCTGTTTCCTCAGCCACAAAGTTGATCTGACCCTTTGCATCATCAACAGTTGACATTAACAGACCACCAGGAGCGTTGACATAGACAGACAGGTGTCTGTCATGGCCGACTCCTGTCACCCACTGGACCTACAGACAGAGTGAGCATGTGGTGCACATTATCCACATGTATCTTTTTTCATTTCAATCCCCCCATGCTCTTTGCATCTGGTGTTTTGTATTACCAATACCATCACATAATGATGCAAGAAAGGAGGTTTCAGAATGTGAGGGCCTGCAAATGTGGTTGTGATTGCAATTCAAGGACACAGAGACTTGTAAAACATGATATTACTATGTGTTCATAAAAAGACCTTCATGGCAGTAATTCAAGTTTCAGCAATTTACTTACTAAAGATGTAAAGAGAACTTCAAGAGCAAGGCCACATTATCTGCAGACTTTTTAAAATCATATATTATAGGTATATATAGATATTCTACTATACTGAAATTACTGAAATATTTTTTACACATATCAATAAATATATAAAATACTGCTATGCTGTTATGTAGGATTAGATGTTACAAGGCAGATTCAGGTCCAATTCTACATAACAGATAAAAAATAACTCACTTTCATGCATATATATGTATAAATATGCATTAAAGGGCCTGATACTTAACTAAAGTGAAACATATTAACCTATTCTAAATCGGCCTGTTAAGTTTTCTCATGTTTCAGAAAGAAACGTGTGGAGGCCTCAGCATTTCATCTTACCATGAAGCTCAGGTAGAATCTCTCACCATGGTGAGCAAAGTGCCAGAAACACTCCAGCCCAGCAGCAGGAAGCACCACAGAGAAGTCGTACTGGTCGGCACCCCAGAAGAGTTCCTGGTCTGTTACGTTGGGGTGGGGGTTTGTCAGGGGCCCGCTAAGAACCGGAGCCCAAAACACAAGAACAAGAAACATGCAGGGAATTCTCAACATGTCGGAAAAAATGGAAACTTCCCTCATTGAAAAGTACAGATAGAGTGTGAGTGTGGCAGCGTGGATAGATTGCAAATGATTAACTGCCACCAAACTCTTGCCTCCGTCAGTGGGAAAACTGGGTTGCCTTCACAGGTGGAGTCAGCTCTGATAGAGAGAAACACCTGCACATGCTGCAGAAGAACTGGAAGAAGGAATAAAAGCAAAGTCCGGCCACGAAAGCACAACTAATTTCAGCCAGTTGGGTGATGAAGAATCCAGAAGAAGCTCTAGAATAACAAGTAAGACCAGTGGTTAGAGATTTTAACAATTAGAATTATTTGCATTCATCCCCACTTGAAATAATGTGGAATCTTGCATCTGCACAAAAAAACTTTGAGGTGTTTTTATGCTGAAAACCAGATTCATCTTTGGCCTAGTGGACAAATGTGGTGACAACAGTTAAAATAGGAATCGGAATTAGGTAATCAGGTAGAGGGTATGTGTTGCCCCTGTGTCAACTTAAAAGCAGTTCAAGCTATATGACACAATTATGACTCCTGCTGCCTCAATATTCTGATGACAAGTCTCTTCAAAATTGTTTCCAACTGAATGCCCTCAGATGATCTACAAATTCATCTTTTAACACACATCACTAGTGAACAATTATCAGCTCCCATCTTAAAGCAAAATCATTGATGAAACCTGTTTTCATTAAAGTTGGACAACTTCTTGGCAGTAGAAAACTGTTTTGACGTCGTCCAGACAAGTTTCGACAGCACCCCTAGGACTGCTCTTGTTAAGATCTTCAATGACATCCACAGTGTCAGAATCTCAGTCATAATATTAGTGGACCTCAGTGTTGCCGGCTCTCTGGCACGGCGCTTAACTGGATTGAATCCTTCAAGACAGCGACCACTTTGTGTCTATTGGTAATTATACATCTGAGTGGACAAAAATAACACAAGTTCCTAAAGGCTCCATTCTGGGGCCTCTTCTGTTCAGCCGCACTAGCTCAGATAATAGAAAACAACAAAATATGTTACCAGTTATGCAGACGACACACTTCACCATCACCATCACCATCACCATCACCAGGGGACAATAATCCCATACAAGCCTCGAGTAAATGCATTGAACAGATCAATGATTAGATGTTCCAGAATTTTCCTCAATTAAACAAAAATAAAAAGAAGAAGAAGAAACTGTTAATGAGGACAAGGAAGAACAATGAAGTCAGTTCTCAGCTATAGTTGGTTAATCTTGGTGTAGTAATGGGCTCAGACATGAATTTTAAGGGCTTCATTAAGAAAATTATAGAATCAGACGAGTATCACCACATATGGAAGATTAAAAGACATTTCTCAGCAGTCCTGCCGAGACATAAGAAATAAGAGAACTTCAGGTCTGCTGCAATTCTCAGTTCATTTAAATCAATGCTGAAGACTTTCTTTTTGATACAGCTTTTTATTAAATCAAATGATTGCTTATTTCTTATACCAGTCACTTTCTTTTTACTTGATAATATTTCCATATCGTATTATGTTGCTTATACGATTTTTGTCTGACAAAAAACGACAGCAATCAGCACAACAGTTTCATTTCATTCTGGACCCAGAGAAACTTTCAAGAGGTAGAGAAGAACTGTCTTACAGGAAGAGATCATACAGGATGTAAAAATACTGTTACATTGTTTTTTGACATTGATTTTGGCAAACAACAAGACATAAATGAACCATTAACACAGATGACTGGATTAAAACTGGGCGCATGTATTTTTCATTTCATGGGGCTTTTAAGGTTTTCCTGATTATGACTTTGAACACACAAAACACAAAAACAGGAAGAGAGAAAAATGTTTCAAATTGGTTTTGAAAAGTCCACAGTGAAAACAATTTAGATTAAATTAGATTAAGATGAGAAAAAATAGTTGAATCTATTTCCAGAAACTATTACATTTGGTGTTTCCATCGCATTTTTTTCATGCTTTCTCAAACAGAGGTATCTAAAATCAACAGAAAGGGAAAATATTTTAATATATCATTTCATTGTGACTTTCAGCTCTTCACACTGTGCAGATACATTTTTACATAGTTTGACATAACAAATTCTATGATTATTATTCAAATAAGGATCATCAGAATCAAAAGATCCAGCATCTAAATGGATAAAAAAAACTTGTTCAACTGTTTCATGTGGAAGAAACACACACATATCCAGCAACATTGGACTCTGTCTGGGTTGAGAGATCTTTTTCCCTCCCAGCTGGGATGATTCCCCCCCCCCTATTTTTTCGAGTAAAAACATGACAGTAGATATGGACACTCAGCGTCTTGCTCAGGGACACTGAACATGGTTCCGCTGGCTCAGAAACAGCCTCCAGGTAATACGAAAAGCCAAAGAGCTCCACAGATCCAGCTTGACTGTCTTCAGGTCCCTTTGCCATTTTTGTTTCCATTCACCACCACCACCACCAGGAGGAAGGACGGTGCATCAGACTGAGAACTCTGCCCCGCCCTTCCAGGTGCGTTTGGGGAGAAAAGTTGGTAGTTTAAGTCCAGCGAAGGGGCTCATCCAAAGCAGAGAGGGCTGACCTCCAAATACAGACCTCAGCCCTGCCCAGCGAGTCCGACGCTCCCATGTTGGCTTCTCATTCTTCAGACGCTCAATCTCCTAACAAATACAGAAACAAAATAATTATGTACAGTACATGTGAGTCTGATATAGGCTTATGGCAGATGTAACAGTATCAGTAAGATCACTACGATCGAGTCAGTGGACTACTTTTCGAGAGCCTGCCTGGTTTGCCTATGTGTGCTGTAAGAAGGAGATCGGTGAACAAACAAATAAAGCTGAGTAAAACTCTTCGTGAATATTCTTGAAAACTTCAGTCAGTTGATCCGACGTGAGCGCGAATGAGGATTATGCAGGGAACGTCACTTGAGAAGTGTGTCCTTCAATGTGTCTGTGGTGCGTTCACACATGTAGTCAGGGCTGTCCCGTTATCTGACTTGATTTTGGATAATGGATTGGATCAAATCCAATGGGTTGTTCAAAACTAGAAACAGATTATGGATTTGGATTAGATTATGTAAACCAATCTTGATTTTAATCCAGATCAAACCTTCAGTTTGCGTTGTTCAAAACGGGTTATTGGGATTGGGATAAAATCAGGATTATTCTGATCCCAGCAGAATGGGGGATTCAGACTGGATTTCAGGAACATAATGTTATGAAACTTTGAAATTGGTCAAATAAACATTTATATCATGTAGTATATATACATTTATTCATATTTTGCACAGATTTTTATTTTTTTCACAATTACAGAATTAAAGTAGATTAAGTAGAAATTAGTCTTTCTGTACATTGAGGTTAAATAAAAGTATTTTGTCCACCTCAAATGATCCTCCAAATCAGACAAAAAATATTAAATTTAGGGTTATTTAAAATGTTATATTAATTTAATTTCATATAATTGCATCCTCTGTTGTATGTCCACTCAGTCACTCATTCTAAAGATCTTTCTTCTTAGAGAGGAAACAGAAAGAGTAGAGACACAGATTCTTCTGGCAGAGAAAAAATCACTCTCACTCATCAACAGCAAAGCAAAGCCAGACTTCAGAGCCAGACTTCAGAGCCAGACTTCAGATCCACCTAATAAAAGCATGGCTTCAAACTTTGGGTGAAGAACTGTGAATGTACTTTGTTCAAACCCTACTGTATATGGATAATGTGTATATATATATCTTTTTTTTTAATTTGTTGTGGGTCAAATGAGGGTGTGGATGTTTAATTTTTTTTAAATTTAATATAAAGGGATGTTTGTATTGTTTTCTGTTTCTTCATATGAATCACCACGGGCAATTTTACCTGTTGTTGTTTACATACCACAGTAGCCTTCAGTGTGATATGTAGTCCCATTGAAAGCACTGGTAATATGGTCATCTTAAAAAATTGTATCTGGATCAGTGTCATCCCATCCAATGTTGCTTTAAAAAAACAGTACGAAAGTAATCTGGATTACGTGATTGTGGAAAGCTAAACATTTTAATCCAGATTTGTTTGTTTTTTTAAACTGGGCGCAGGTCTGAACAGGGTCTGAGTTTGAAAAACAGATTTCAGATTCTCTAAAGTATCTTTTACTTTAAAATCTCTGCATCACAGTTCATAGCAAACTCCTAGCAACGTGCACAGCCAGCAGCCGTCCACCATTTGCAACCAAGCTAACGTAGGAATACGGCCTTCAGTACTCACTTTCCTCACCAATGAGCAGCTTATTGTTAGCCTCTCAAGTGACCCACTCGGAAAATATCTTGGTCATAATTCTTTAATAATTAAATTTCAGTATGTCAAAAATGTTCTGTGGTTTTGTAAAAAAAATATATATATATATCTGTTCATTTCAAATATCATTAGAGTTGTAAACCTGCTTATAAACAAAAAAGCAACAGCACATTATTTATTAAAACCTACTTGTTACAAAGTGGTGCAGAAAACCTTGTTACTACAAACAGACAAATACATTCACCATTCTGAAAATCACAATATGAGACGTGTCCTCACCGTTTCATCGTTGCAGATGGAGTGGAGCTGAGTACAGAACATGACAGCTGTGAAGGTGAAGAAGAGGAGGCCTTCCATGCAGAGGAAGATCATCAGCATCATCGTCACTGGAGGAGAGAAATCGCTGCACTCTGTGCGAAGACAAAACATAAGTGTTAGACTGCAAACCAGTGCAGGCTGCTGTAACCTGTGAGACCCCTCAGCAGATAGTCTTTACAGTCTGTGCAGCTTAGACCCTCCAATCAGACAAGGATACGTCCCAACAACTCACAATAAAAAAAAAACTGAAAATGAGATAAGGATGGTCACCTCTCCACTGGACTCTGATGCAGGTGATGAACTGGTACCCGCAGAGAGCCAGAGCGTGACTGGAGATTGCAGCGATGTACATCTGTTGACAGAAAAAAATGTCTTAGACCTCTTCCCTCATCTCAGAGTCTGATGGGAGTTTTTCATCACTTTCAGCCTGTCGTGTTGCCACTTGCCACATGAGTTACATTTACCAAAATAAATGACTGAAGGGTTCGATGTAAAGATAAAAGGGAGGGGAGCCAAACTGCAGAAAAGTAAGACATTTCACAATGCAAAATATGTGCACTAATACATACAAACTTCTCTGGATGTTCTCACTTTTCTGCATTGGATGGCTCCCCATGGTTTTTCTTTGTATTTCTGCTAATCCTTTTGGGACGACTTTTCCACTCTTTTTCATTAAGTAGTGTCAATGCTCATATTTTAGTAAGGCCACTTTCGTGGCCACTTCTGCTGAAAGGATGCAGAGTTGGAGGAACTTAAACACATCAGCTGGTTAGAAGAAGCAACACTACGGGCATTCTAGGGGGCCATCGATAACAAGGCTGCAAAGCTGCATCTATAACATGAACACCACTATGAAATTGAATCACCACTATCAGTAAATTTGCTCACAGTGGCAAAATGAATGAATGAGTTTTTGTCAGTTGACTAATCAAGCAATCGAATGCTTGCTCTGCATTATGTCCAGATAACTTCACCGCTTTGATGCAACATCCTTATCAGCGTTCTACACTAGTCGGAATCTTGCTGTCTGGTCTAAAACACACAGCAGCAATTCAGATTCAGTTTAGGCAGCAATGTCAAAGCTCTGAACATGTTTTCTAACTATTGATATAAATGTTACCACAGCACTGATAAACACAGTCTATTCTGTTCACACAGATCTGTCACTGATGTCGCTTCTTTATATCCATCAGAGGACTCACTGGCCTCCGATAGTTTAGGTCGGCAAATCAGGTGACTGAACATTAAAGGTAAAAGAAAAAGATAAAAATCATTCCATGCTGCAATTTAGCAACCCAGTCATGTTTTTTTTATTTCATCATCAACAACAGAATCCACAACCTTTCAAATGTACGGTCAAACAAGATTCTCAGCCTTTCGCTTATGGTTTATGAGCTTAAGTCCCAGCTGCTTGACCTCTTAGTCTCACTTCATTGCGAATCTCAGATTCTAATGTCTGTGATCTGATAAAACTGCTGACCTCACTTAAAATATGAATCTGGGCGGCAGACAGGAGTCTCAATACTCTGAATGTGTACTGTTCTACTTTCGCGAAACATTTTTGCTTTACCAAAACATTTTTTTTGTTGTTGTCATAAATGGACTTAACAGTGAAGAGGACGAAGAAGCGCTGGTTCTTCTCTCCGACACAGTTGTTGACCCAGGGACAGTGGTGGTCCATTTTGCGGATGCAGCGTTCACAGATACTGTTGACGAAGAGAATGGGGGCATTACTTACTTTATGAATCTCACTTTTGACATCACTACAGTAAATGTCACATTTGGGTCTCACCGAATAACATTTTTTTAAAAATGCAATAGAAAACAAGAGAATTTGTATTAATTCTCCTTATGCTTATTTTCTATATCTCTTCAACCTCTTAGCCATTTTAAATTATATATTTTTACTTGCTGCTTTTAAGGGTGACTAATCTGCCCAGGGACTTTTGATGAAAAACAGCCTCTTGGGTAACTGTGGCAGTGATTTGTATTCATGTGCATTGTCTCTGTAAAATAAACCAATAAAAAATGTAATGTAGGTAATGTAGAACTTCTGGTTCTACATTACCAACTGTCCAGTAAAATAAAAATGTGAAAACAACACAAACATTTAGTAATTGTACAGAGTAAACAATGCTGGAAAAAAATGCATTTATGTTTTGCATTAATTAAATCATGTTTATTTCCTTCATTCAAGTTCTATACATTTGGTTGAATTGTGTTTTTTAAATTTATAGTTATTTATGATAAGGTGTATGATTAAACTAAAACATCAAGCCTTGATTACATTACTTTGTCATAATGGTTTGGTAACGACATCTTGGGAATCTGAAGGATTTTCTGTAAGTAGAAAACAAGACCACGTCTCTGGTTTGTGACGACGCAGCTATAATAATAATAATAAGAAGAATAATAAGAATAATAAATTTCATTTATAGAGCACTTTACATTGCTGAAAGCAATCTCAAAGTGCTACAGAGTAAAAACAAGATAAAAAAACAAACAAAACAAAACAAATTGGTTTAAAAAGAAAAAACATCGGTAGAAGAAAAAGTACAAAATTTAGGCGAATGCTTGTTTAAAAAGAAAGGTTTTGTGGAGCCCTCAGGTGGTCTGGAAGGGACTTCCACAGGCGAAGAGCAGCTGAGCAGAAGGCTTGATCCCCCATGTTGCGCAGCCTGGTCTTGGATCGGTGAAGGGTGAAGGTTTTGTTTCCGGAGCAGAGGTTGGGTGAGGAGGTTTGTGGTGATAGTAGATCTTTGAGGTAGGGAGGGGCATTGCCATGGATGCACTGATGGGTGAGTAGGAGGATTTTGTATTCAATCCTGCATGAAACAGGAAGCCAGTGGCGTGAGTGAAGGAAGGGTGTGATGTGATCATATTTTATTATCCTCAACCTCGCTGTTTTGGACGTATTGAAGCGTTTGAATGCTCTTGCTAGGAGTCCCGATGAAGAGAGCGTTGCAGTAGTCCAGCCTTGAGGAGACAAAGGCGTGAAAGACAGAGTGTGGGACCGAGTTTGGCAATGTTCCTGAGGTGATAGAAGGAGGTCTTGCACAGGTGTGGGTGTCAAATATAAGATGAGGGTCAAATCTTACACCCAGGCTGGTGACTGTTGATGTCAGGGGTATATATGTTGACCAGAGAAGGTGATTTGGATTATGGGGGATGAGTGGACCTTGTGTGTTGTGCCAACTAAAATAGCTTCTGTTTTGGAACTATTAAGCTGTAGGAAGTTTTCTGTCATCCACGCGTTTATCTCCTTGTTTTTTATGTCGAGGTGTGTCATCAGAGTAGCAATGGAATGATATTCCATGCTGGCTGATGATGCGGCCAAGGGGAAGAGTGTATAGGGTGAACAGAGTGGGGCAAAGAACCGACCCTTGGGGGACTCCAGAAGTGACAGTGAGTGTTTGCGATTTTGCTCCTCCCAAGGAGACGTATTCTGTTCTTCCAGACAGGTAGGACTGGAACCAGCTCAGGGCGGAGTCAGAGAGTCTGATGGTGTGGTGGAGGCGCTGAAAGAGGATGTTATGGTCAACCGTGTCGAAAGCTGCAGACCCAGAAGGATAAGAAGCGATGGTGATCCATTGTCAGCCGCCATCAGCAGGTTGTTTGTGACCCTGACCAGGGCTGTTTCGGTGCTGTGGGCGGAACGGTAGCCAGACTGGAACTTCTCAAACAGGGAGTGAGCATTTAGGTGGTCCTGAAGATGTGCGGCGACTACACAAAACTTTCGACAGAAATGGGAGGTTGGAAATGGGCGATGATGAAGTTATTGCACTGCTCTTCTTTGGTATTGGTGTTTGAGAGAGTTTGAGGCTTGAGGAGATGATTTATGGTAGAGAAAAGCTGCTTGGAGTTGAAGTAATGAAAAAGAGCAATCTAAGGTCATTACAGCTGATAACATGGAGCTACACTGGAGTTCAAGGAAAAATGCTCTTGTACAAAGTTAAACCATAAGAGAGGACCAAGAAGACCAAAATTCTTCCCAGCTCAATATAACAATAACTCAGAGTAAAATGAGCCTTGTAAAAATGAATGAACATGCCCACTGGTTCCTGGGGGGCCCTGGACCAGAGCCTCTTTATGACGTGCACAGTAACATTTCTTGTTTAAAGGTCACAGAGATCAGTTAAAAGACAAAAAGACAAGAAGAACTCTCCCCAAGAGACACAAACAACCACAAATATTGCATTGTCTAATAAACTATCCTTAAGTATTAATTTACATTAACACTTGTCCACTATGAGCCAGTGAGCTCACGAACCGTCTATAACAGGCAGTTACTGTTGCTGTTTACTAGAGGAAAAGAAAAAGATTTAAGACCTTTGGAAAAGCATTGAAGACTTTTCAATACTTGTTTGAGGGAACTGACTTTGTTATGTTTTAGCTCTAGCTTCAGACCTGCAGATCCCAATGAAAAAATACATTTCTGCACATTTAAGAAGAGTAGAGGGACTTCAAACTAGAATCCTGGTTACTACCTGCAGTGATGAGCCCTCTCAGGTTTGATGCTGCAGCATTTAGGACATTTGTAGATGACCTTGCCTGGTTTCAGCTGCAGACTGTCCACATATTTCTTAGTGGCATTTCCTTTAGGAACAGCTCCCTTGGGAGACACAGGATAAACAGAGGGAAAGATAAACATCTCATGGTTCAGTTGCTGCAACCTGGTTCTTCAAATTTTCTCTATCAAAAAAAAGAAGAGCCTGAGCCTCCTCACTGGGTCGGTCAGCATGGTGCGCAGGTGGGAAGCCAGCGCCAGCACAGCCAGGCTGTTGAAGACCACCCCGTTGATCACAGCGTACCAGAAGCTCCTGGAGGGAAGCAGCATGACGAAGGTGACCACAAAGTCAGCGAAGAAGACCAGGAACCAGGTGATGAAGGCACACACCATGCCACAGCAGTCCTGGATGAACCATAGCTGCTTAACCTCGATTCGGGAACTCCTCTCCGCCACCACCTCCTCCGCTTCCTCCTCCCCGTCCAGCAGGGGGCGCTGTTGCTCCATATCCCTTAGACGGTGGCTTGAGGACATTCTGCCCTGATGGAGGTAGTAACAGAGTGAGATAAAGACTACAGATACATTACAGATTTCATCTGCCAATAACCAATTTATTGTGACAAACTTTTTCAATTTACTAGCCTGTCACGGTTTTTATTAACTGCGGGAAAAATTTGAATCTGTCCATTACAGTTCAACTGACATGAATAATATAATTCGGATTATTCACAGTTCCATTTCTAGAGATTTTCTTGTCATGACAGGGGAGTCACAGGACACAAACTGTGCACGATCACAAGCATGGCCGTTTGTTGTAGGTTAGAGCTGAAACTAATCATTTTCTCAGTTGGTGAATTGATTGTTTTGCAGTATATTCTCACATTTGTGAAGCTGGAACAAGATATTCTGTTTATTTTTTCAAAAATAATTACTGAAACTATTATTCAACTATCAGTTATCTGTTGATTGACTGCAATTATTGCAGATCTATTGAAGATAAATCTGATGTAGTACATGCAAGTTTTCTTATTTGTGAATGTTCCACACTTTCAAAAAGCCACCCAGGGAATGATACAGTTTAATTATGATTTGTGCTCCCAATAAAATGTCCTTCAGAGAAGTCAGATCCATCTGTCTATCCATTTTCTACCACTTTATCCATTTAAGGGTCATGGGGGGGCTGGAGCCAATACCAGCTGACATTGGGCGAGAGGGTACACACATGACAGCGTATCGCAGGGCCAACATACAGAGAAAAACATCTGGTTACATGACGTCTCCATTTATTGCTGCAATGTTTGCATCTCCGCTGCATTTGTGAGCAGTTGCGACTGTTTTAGATATCAGAATTTACAAAGTGAACATGTTATTTAAAATTTTAAATGCCTTCTTGCATTCTTGTATTTAACCATGCTTGTTCTTCAGTAATTAACAGAGAATTAATACAATAAAATAGCTCATATTTAGCATTCATCTCATATATCATGATGCATTTCTCTCCCTTACATCACACTACATGAGCTCCTTTTGACAATAAAAAGTATGGATATTAGTATTGATACAATTAATGGTATCTGGTATTACCTTGCATCAGATCAAAACCAAATTTCATGATATTGCTATTTATGGGCACAACCTGTAGAAACCCAGCTTGAATGCAGACTCAGGATGATGGACACTTACTTCACAGTGCGTCTACTTTATGACATTATCTCCTCTCTTCAAGCTGTTTTCACTCTGGGTCACATCACTGTAATGAGCAGAATAAAAGTTGTATTGTTGCTCAGTAACATATCCAAACCCTGTCAGTTTGTAATGATAGAGGTAGATAGCGACAGGTTGGCCAAGCCTTTACTGTTGACAAAGGTAAAAAATAACATGTCTCTTTTCACTTATTAATTGGGAGAATACAGATGTTAAATCGACCAACTAAACCCAAACAACCCAAAGAAGTACATTTAGTCAAGTATTGTACTTTGGTGTAGTTTTCATTTGACACTACTTGGTACTTCAACTCCACCACATTTCAGAGGGAAAACTTACTCCATCATGATTACTCAACAAATTTAACATTAGGTCTATGAAGCAAGATACATTGTGACATTCTTTAAATATATTTATCCAATAGTTAAAACAAAAACAATCAACAAATCAATATGAAAAAAAGCATTGTCTGTCATCGACTACTAGAATTCTTGACTAACCTGGCTTAGCTGTAAAGTAACTAGTTACAATATCTGCCTGATTAATGTGGTGGAGTAGAAGAGTGAATAGTTCCATATGGGAAACACTCAAGGTAGGTTATATTAACATAACAAAGCTGATAGCGCCAGACTTGTCCGCTGAATGAATTAACATTTTTGAAGTACATCTTCAATTAAATGATATGTTTACACTCGGGGACGTTACAAGACCACGGGCACAAGGAAGTGACATTACATGACAGTAGAAGCTAGTAGCTAACTTCAGCTAAGAGCTAACACATCTAGCTGTCATATATTCAGCCTCTGTGGCTATGAATTGGTTTGAGACGTTCTCACCTGGCATGTAAACTCACACAATGCCCGCGGTTAGCGCCGCAGGTCGTTGTCATTCTGCGGCTGAATATATAAAAACCTCATGATACTACACTAAGAAGCAACATCTACATTGCAGCGTATTTCAAATGTTGAAACATAATAGAGGCGTCTAAAAGCTCTACTTTTTCCCCCACCCGAGGTGGAACCCCCACGCGCCCCTTCGCTGACTCTGATTGGGTTCGGGCTAAGCATGAAGCGTGATGATTGGTTGGCAGGGTAGCTGTGGGTCTTCTTCCGCCAATGTCGGAAAATATTAACGCGTTTTACAAGACTTGTATTATACTATCTTCGGTAACATATTTCACGTTATTCTTCCTTCTGCTCGGGACGTTTTATCACGTGGATTCATCTGGAATGTTACCGTATAATACTGATCTTCCTTCCAGTCTCTTCCGTGTGTTTTGGGAGGAAGTATTTTCCTCCTGGGTTCAACCCACCAGCCCTTCTCCATCCGCCGAAGAAGACCGAGATGCCAATAAAGGCCTTTTTTTCTGTCCGTTTTTTCCCCCATGTAAAATATGCAAACCCTCAGATCTCTGCAGATTCACATTTATCAGTATATGAATCCACACTTATTTTTTTCACAAGTAGCATACATAATTCAAAAAATAATGATACACATCACATAAAAAATTATATAAAAAAATGACACTGTGATAAGGCTTAATGCAACGGTTACACAACTGCTCTTGGTCTCCCTCTTCTCTCCCCCTCATTCCACCCACCTCTCCTTTTTCTATATAATATTGTGACGTCTTGACCTCACTAGTGCCTTGAGATAATGTATGCTGTGATTTGGCACTATAGAGGTAAAATGGATGAACCCAAATAATTAACTTAATTTACTCAACGTCCTGTGAGTGACGAATTACTTTTTAAATGTGTCAGCAGCATTTTACTGTTGTAGCAGACTTTATTTATAGTTAGGTAGTTTTAGTCCAGTGCTTTCCAACCTAGGTGTTGTGCCCCTCCAGGGGATCAGCAGATAAATCTTACATGAGGAAAAGAAAAGAAAAACATATACATATGTTTGGATGGATTTTTCAGACATTTCTTCATCTTTTTTGTTTTTGTTTTTTTGTGTGTGAAATATTTATTTATACCTCTTTCGGTCTTAAACTGTTAAATCCCTGAACTCAACATTTGTTTCTTCAATGGCAGTGATCATTTACCAGCATCAAATAATCCACCAAACGACCAATCATTCCAGCTCCACTAAAGTAACTATTAACTGTATCTGTCAGATGAATGTGGTGGCGTAAAAAGTACAATATTTCCCTGCTTTTTGTAACTTGTCATGTCAAACTGTTTGGAAACCAGTGTTCTAATATTTAACCCTGTGTTGTATTTTATGATTTTATACATAAACAAAGGCAGCATAAACTGTACTTTAATACAAAAATACAATGTATTTAGTCTTGGGCTAATAATGCACTTTCTTTAATCTGTTTATTTTTTATGTGGTATGATGATAGAGTTTGAGTAGAAAAACACTGTTGTCAGTCTCAGTTGTCTATATAATGGATCAGACTTTATCTTTCATCATTAGATAAGGTGATCCCACATAAACTATATTATTCTCACCTAAATGTTAAATATTACTCCGATAAATCAGCTTTTGACAGAATTAAATACATTTTCTTTTCATATCTTCATCAGTTTGCTGCTAAAAAAAGTAACTTTAATTATACCTGTCAGTCTTGATTCTGCAGCTTAGAGGAAATGGAATACATTTGAGTTAATAGGATCTCACTCTTTTCTCGAGCCCCTTCACTTTGTCTTTTTGCCAAACCTGTCAAAAACAGCCCATTTTCATATTAAAGTAGTAACATTTTTCTATAAAACCATGCTGCAGCAACACAGCTATGTGAAGTCTCAGTGTTTAAATGTGTCATTGTGGTTTTGTAAAAGGAAAACGTGATTGTTGGGAATGTGCAACTGTGGAATTTTCAATTATTGTACTTTTTAAATACCCACAAAAATATATATCTGTCCTTTTGTGTACTTATTGCCACAGAATATGGTCTAAATACACCAATATATTGTACTATTGTAGTTTTTCAGCACCCCCCCCCCCCCCACCACCACCACCACAGATAAAACAGAGTCTAAATCATAGTTCAAATGATAGGTTTATTATTGGTTATTTGGGAGTGACTTAAATAAGGCACATTCACATTCACATCAGCTTTAAAAACCAAACCTGGATAGAAAAACGGATAGAAAAATGACAGAGACTTGACTCGTCATCCATGTGAAACACAAAGACACTGTTTGCATGTTTAACAGGCGAAACACCGCAGACAGGTGGAGGGAGAGTCACAGAGTATCAGGTATAAGTAGTGAGCTTCACCCTAACTCAAACTGTCTTCAATCAATCATACAGTGAGATAAGTGAACCATGTGAAATTAATGTGAACAGTAACACTGACAGTTATACATTACTGCATTATGACTTCATTATGCTGTAATACATTTGTATTAAATAAGGTTAAATATCTTCTGATGTTATAGGAACAACCTGATGGTTTCGCATGTTTTATTTGACTCATTAACTACATTCAATTTTACATCACCACTGATTACATTTCACACTTATACCATCCGTTTTTAGTTTTATCTACCCGCGGCAGCCATTTGTTTCAATTATTTCAGTACATCTTTTTTTTTTTAAATCTACTTGCTTGAGATGGGTAAAACCACCAAAACTGAATGATATATGGAAGATATACTTTTGTATGTATAGCATATCATGATGTGAAATCTTCAGTCACTGTTCTGCATTACATTTACATTACTGAGCTCTTCATGCACGTAAAACTAAACTTTTATCAGTTTTACATCATTGTGATGTACATCGTGGCTGCCAAATTACTCAGAGGTGAATTTACATTTCCAAATTTACAGCATTTATGAATCAAAATACTCATGTCTTCTCATTACGACTTCTACAGTGTTGTTTTTCCGCTAATGTAAAGAAGTCCTTTTTTACCAGCGGATGATGTTTCTGTGCATGAACTTGCCAAATAGAGCAGAACATGCAGCTTTATGTCACCATCTGGGGGCTGATGTAGTATTCATCAAGTTGAATCAAAAATATTTGACACATTTGTGTTGTTGAAGGTGCTGAATGTAAGTTTTCTTTGCCACTGAATGTGGTTTCTCACCATGAACATCAGTCATTGTTAGATAGATAGATAATTACTTTATTCATTCATTCATGTTGCATTTACAGGGCCGGTTTTTGTTTGTTTGTTTTCAGTGTTGGTGAATGCAACACAATTGGCAGCTTTGAGGATAATAAAGTGCTGTACTTATATTTTGTGATGTCATGCTGATCTTGTTTATCCTTGTAATCGTAGTGTTGCTGTATTTTAAGGTTTCATCATGGATCCATCCATCTTTTTTTTTACTCTGTGTAGCACTTTGTATTATGTGTGAAACATAACCAGTCTTTTATTATAGTTGAGTATTCTTTTCACATTTTGCCTAAAATGAACCAAATATATATATGTATAGTATATACACATACAGTGTGTAGTAAACGTATATTAACCAAACACACTACCATTCAGTTCAAATTTAACTCTTGGAAAAAAGTAGCAAGTTTCAAGTTGATTTTCATGGAAACAAACTTAGGTGGCTTAAATAAACCTAAAATCTGATGACATGAATTACCAGCAGTGATGTAAAATAAAAGATTTGTAATTAATGGATGGGAAATATGCAGAACCAGTGGTGTGACCTTTGAACTTGCTCTTAGACAGTAAGGAAACTCATTCTAACATTCAGGAGAAGTCAAACCTCTCTGAACACACCACACATTCCTGACAGCAAAGGTCATAAATAAAATTAAAATGTATCCTAATAAAACAGTACATGGATAAGTAAGATGTTATACAGGGGAAAATGACAAACCTCCCTGACAATCAAATCCATTTTTGATACACTGAAATCTAACAAACAACTAGTATTCAAGTAAAAAACAAAATCTCAGATCAGAGTTACAGTCTAGTGGCTTCAAAAAAGCTAAAGCAACAACATTCGATACAGTATGAAACTAAAACAACGGCAGTTTGCATCCCTTTTTCTTTAGGCTAGAAGAAGTGCTTCCCACTCAAGGGGAGGAGGGGGAGGAGGAGGAGATACAGGAGCTGCTACACAGCAGTTTTCAGTGGGAAAAATCCTCAGGTCTGTTAATATCACTGCTAAAGTCACAATGAAATGATGTGATACGCAAGCAGAATCAACCTCAGTTCCTAAACATGTTTTGTGTGTATTCAGTTATGTTGTTGATGTTTTTGAAATAAAGAAACAAAGTTTTAGTCAACAGGATGTTGGTTAGGAAGGAATAGGCCGTTTGATTTGATTCAAGTGTCTAAAGCAGTTTTTTGGGTGTACATCTATTCATATCAACAAAATGAACTACTAAAACGTTATGGGTTTTTTTTCCGGGGGGAGGGGGTGGTTAGAAAACAAATATGGCATACATTTTTCTGCCATTTATGTCACAACAGCTACTTCAAATCTCTCTGAATCAAGTCTCTCCGCTAAGACTGAGCATAAAAACATCAACAACAACAACAACAGGGAAAAAACCTGGGGATTTGTGTGTGCGCTGTCAGAGATGTGTCAGACACACGACGCCGCCGCTTTCACATTTAATTTTGACTTTAAAGGGTTAGTTATTCCAATCTCTTTACTTTCTATGGAGATACAATTATATTTTTGTTCAATCATTGTCTCTGAGATTTCTGCCTCCAGCTTGGCACAGCAGAGGGGAAAGGAAACATGGAAACAACATCCCTTTCTGCAAACAGTTTTGCGGTTACTTTTTAATAACACAGTTAAGTATGTGCAAGTGGACAATTCAGATATGTTTTCATCGCCACGGTGGAGACGGGGGATAAAATAATTGCAGCTGTGATGACTCTTTATAACCTGTCCATAATGATATGAACGCCTGTGCAGTGTTGTTGTGTCTGATAAACTGGAATTAATTGTTAATTTACCACTATGCTACTTTCGAGTCTCAATGCATTTAAAGAAGAGACTGATTCTAGTGTCTCATGTTGTTAACTATACAAACGCAACTTAATTAATCTCTACTGTACGGAAGTGGAGGCAGACATACGCGACCAGGACATATAAATCCAACTTGCATGACTAAATCCAACTACAGGTACAGTATGGAAGAGCATATGTTTTTTTGTAATATGAGTGAACTGACCCTTTAACCTATTACAATGTATGTGTGTTTCTGTGAAGTGAAAATTGTGGACAGTTTTTAGCTACAACCAGCAGCTAGTTGAATCCATTTGACTTCTGGACGGGGGGGTGGAGGTCAGCGGGGTGGGTGGGGTTGGAGTTCCCATCTTTTCCTTCTGACTGTGAGGCCTCAGCGTCGACACAAGGCCGAGTGTGATCATCAGATGGCTCCGCTAATGTTCCGGTAACAGGACAGAGGCTTTGGCTGTTGACGTGCGACGGCTCGTCCGACTCGTGTGAAGCAGAAGGTTTAGCTAGGATGTGTGTGGGAGGGGCGTCAAACAAATAATCATCATGTGACGACATGTTAGATGGCGGAGATGGTGAGGTCTCGCTACCTGTGCTATAGCTGGAGACATCAGTGGAGTGTGTTTCGTCTGTATCTCTGGACGTGTGAAGACCTGCTGCCAGAGTGACGTCAGCTGTTTTGTGTGTGTGTGTGTAAACAGTCTGACCGCTCTCTTCCGGATTGCATTCAGTTGTGTTGCAGGGCAGTGTAGACTCCAGCCGCCATGGCGAGCGTTCTCCAGAGTCCAGGGTGTGACATCGTCCCAGGGGCCGCTCTCCTCGCCGGGGGCCAGCGTGAAGGCTTCCTGAGGGGCTGCTGACCTCCACCGTCTCCCCTCGCCTTAACCTCCTCCTGTCTGGATTCACCTGTGAAGCAGTCAAGCTCAAGTTCACTTTTACTGTCATTAATCCTCTTTCAAAGTTTTCAGCTGAACAAAATGTCATTTCTCACGAACCAAAGTGCAAATTAGTGCAACATAACATACAACATAAAAACAGAACAAGACTATGAAGGTGTGTGTTACATATGATTGCTTGTGATATAATAATAATGATGATAACAATAGTTATTGTGTCAAACCTTGTCAAATCTTATTGAAAATGTGTCGAACTTGACTTAACCTGACTGAGCCATTGCTTTAGGTATGTTATGCTTAGAAAATCCACTAAATAATCAAAGTAGTAGGCCGCGTCAATACACCTAACTATACTGGAGTCACTGCTGACACAGGGAAGGTTTTTCACATGTTATACTTTCACATATTTACTGAAAATAATTATGTAACTTGATGCAAAAAGAGAAGTTCAATGAGGATCAAATCCATTTTACCAACTTGTTCTATGTGGTGGAAATCTGGTTTCCTCAAGAAATGAACAAATAACCATTCAAATATAACAAGTTTGTCTACAAGTCATACTTAATTAAATCAAAGTCAAGAGAACAACAGAGTCTGTTCAGCTGGTTCAGAGCTCCTTCACCATGGAATGGTTCAGAGGTCTGACCCAGATCATACAGAAAAGACAACTTCAATAGCCTGGCCAAGGCGGCCGGGGTCAGCAAGAGTGTTGGCCCTATCATCTTCCTGAATCCTTCTTCTTGGCCCAAATGTCTTATTACCCCTAATAAACCAGCTGTTCATTAACCCCTTGTAAACCACACAGTTTCCCATCTGCTTTTCTACTCCAGACTCAGCTAATTTTTACCTCTCGTAAACAGTTTTTCCCACATACCAGAAACACAATTCAAACAGAGTATATGTTAAAACATGATTATATGAGAAATTGACACCACACTCTACCAAAAACACTTTGTTTTTATGGTATAGGTCCTGAATTTAGCTAATGTAATTATAATTTACTATTTGATATAAAATGAAAAACATCTCATCATTCATTGTTGTTCATAACATATGATCATACATTTATTGCTGTTCAATGGTATATATATATGCTGAAATATTTTTTTATTGTCTATCTGAAAACATGCTCATCCATGTTTTCTTTTTTATGAAATAAAAACATATGAACATTCACTCTTGATAATGCCTGTTGAGATTCTCATTCATCCAGGTCATAGTTATCCACAACCGTATTAAATCCGGAGCAACTGGACTCCAACCAAGTTTAGTTGCTCCTGATTCACACCACTCTTGATAATAGTTGCGTATTTAATTTTATCCTGCCTATACATCCAAACATATATGACATAAAATCTGTTTAATTCTTCACAATTTCAGAGATATATTCAAAATACTGTAAACATGGTAAATATCTAGAAAAGTGGATCTAAAAATTTGCGCTGTTGCCCCATTACACAGATGCTAGTGCAATTAATTTCTTCAATACATTTAAAAGTTAACATTTTTTTTTTTTTTTCTTTAAATATCCAAAGTGCATTACGTGAAATCTCAACCATTTGCTAGAAAGCTTTAAAATAACTGGGGTCTGTTGAATAAAATAAAAGATTGTTTGTCATTTTACTATATAAGATTCTATATGACCATTAATTAGAAAGTGCAGTCATCCTCTGTAGACCATGAATGTCTGTATAACATTTAATGCCAATCCATAAGGTATTTCACTATGGACAAAATTGGTGGACAGAGACCATCTTCGGCCTCCCTTCCTTCTAACTGGGCTAAACAATGTGCACAGTAGAGTACCTGGTTCAGGGTTGGTGAACACCTGGGGGGAGAACCAGAGGAACCTTTCTTCATCTGCTGGACCCTGAATGAAAAACACATTAAAAAATAGTTTAAAGAACCACTTCCAACCAACCACAGTCTATTTAGCTCTAAAAGAACTTAGCAGTCTACCTGCTGATGGACTGAGCCACTTTCTGTCTCCTGCTGCTGGAGTGATCCTGCAGCCTGAGACGCTGCACAAATGAATGAGCTGTGGTGATGAAGAGAGACATAAAAGCCTGTTTGATAATTTACACAAGATCACCTGAGCCAAACTCTGAAATGACTGAAATGAGGCAGAGAATAGAAAAAGTGAGGTTCCGGAAGTGAAAATCCCATTCATATTCTCCATTAACATTTTAATTGTTAGCCATGATGTTGGAACAATCCAATGTAGACTTACCACGAGCTACGACGTTGTTAAACGTTGTAAAAAAGTTTTATTCGCAAAGTCATTGAGAAATACTACACTAACCACTAACCTAAGTTGTAACATTGACGTCTCCGATTGGTGGAGCTCGCTGTAAACATGTAAACGCTAACTACACCCACAAACTTCATGTCAGCTCGTGATGCTGCGTTCCATTATACCTTGGAACTCAGATTTACAGACCTACGAGTCGGAGGTTGCAACTGGAACGCTACGACTTAACTCTACGGTGGTTATACACTATATACGCACACAAAACACAAGCTGCAATACATTACAAGACTCTTATCAACAATATAAACACTATAGTGATGATGATGAAGGTTGAATTCAAGAAGTAGCTAAACTGTCAGTTGGAAGTAGTCGGAAAGGCATTCAAAAGGTTTATGGAACCAGTAGTTCCTTCGCTGTTAAAATAGTTATGTACACTTTAACCTTTTTACCCATTTTCCTTTTTTTTGCGCCAAATAAAATGTTTTATGGTAACAATTCATCTCATGGTTTATTGGATTGGTTACAAGTTTAAATTCTTTGTATAAGGATTTTATGAAATGGCAATGGAGTAAATGAATGGGTAACTCACTTCCGAAACCAGAGCCTTTCAAAAAGTGGGCAGTCACTGTTGCGTCCTATATCTAAAGTATATTTTTTGTAGCTTTTTTCTAAAAGCTTTAAGTAAAAGACATCTGCTCATTAAAGAGGAATATGTGGCATTTTGGAAATAACCAAATTCTAATATTACCTAGAGCTCCTTTGGGCACAGAGAGGAGTTTGATTGGCTCATCATCAGGGGAAAGTCCAGACGCTTTCTGCAGAGCTCTCAGGATCTCAGTGTTCTGCAGAAGCAAAGAGGAATTAGTGTTACTGCTGTAAGTGTTTCTAATCCTGTTTACCTCCATTTACAAGGCCTTTACGGAGGCCACCTCTATGGTGGTTCAGTGTGTAAGACTTGGTCTTACACACAAGAATTCAGCATTGTGTCCAAAGATGTTGCCGCATCAGATGCATGGTTTAAAAGGAACTTAGTCTCTGGATTTGTATTGATAGGAATTGCTTCTTCCTTTCACTGTGCTTTCGAGCAGATCATCTCTTTGTGATGAACAACATGCTTATTGTACAGCCACCTATGTAGGTGCACATTACCATCTTGATAATGAGCCTTAAATAACAGTGAAATACTGCACGACTGACTTCAGACCAGATTTTTTGTTGGCCAGAAGCACAATCAATTTCCTCTGACTCAAGATAGCAATGCAGCAACAATGCACCTAACCAGACATTATATTAAGACCAACACCCCAATGGGCCCTCAAATGGGTTCAAGTGCTATTTCTGACAGAACTCTTCATCGCAGCCCACTACTGCTACAGTTATACTTTCCCTGTCTGAGGTCTTTAGCATGCAGGTATGCTCCTTAATACACCCTGATTTTTATACTCAGATACTGTATGGCTGCACATTGACGTCTAGTTCATAAAAAAACTCTGATTACATGTCCAGCATTTTTACTGTCACAGAGCCTTTATAGGACCTTTGGACACAGTATAGACATTACTTGTCTGCTTTCTTACAATAAAGCATATAGCAACATATAACCCTGCCAGTCTCTCTTGTTTCTAGAGTGTGTTTGAAGGACCACCTTGCCGCCCAGTTCGTAGGCGCAGTCCAGTGGCGTCCTCTGTCTCTTGTTCCTGAGGCCGGGTGAGGCTCCAGCCCTCAGCAGCAGCTCCACCAGTGCCTGGTGTCCACCCCGGACCGCCTCATGGAGCGCCGTGTTCCCCTGGAGGTTTGCTATGTTCACCAGTGCTTTACTCTGCACAGAAAGAGTCATTACATTTTTTTTTCAAGTAATTGCACATCTTTTAGAAACAGAATCTCCTGTGTTCACACAGCTTACATGGATGAAAAGTTTGACATAAAAGGAGGTTAGATAATGATATTATTACTAATTATTTTCCTGATATTTTTTTGCACAAAAATTCTCAACAACTCAATTTTTACTTAACGTTTATTTAACATAACTAGCACAGCGAGATCAGTAGCATTTCTCTTTGTCCGTCGTCTCTCTAAGTCTTCATGTTGACCACGTTGCTTATCCAAAGTTTTGAACTGCCAACACATCCATGTACAATGTGTGTGTGTGTGTATGGAATGGAGTTACAGTGTTTACCTGCAACAGTATGGTGACTGTCTCCATGTTTCCACAGAGACAGGCAAGCATCAGAGGTGTGTTGCCATAGTGATCCTTCTTATTCAGTTTGGCATTGCACTCCAGCAGCAACCTCACCACCTACACACATTAAGGACACAACACATAAACATGTACGCACGTAAAGTCACTTCATCACAGCAAGGAAACAGACCTGAGGCAGATTTACACTGAGGAGACTTATATATGTTTTATGTTATTTTATGACAAGCAGTGCTCATTGTCTCAGTTTTTAACAAGAAAACTGGTCAGCAGACTCCAAACAGACATGGTTTAATCTGACTAAACAAAAGTAATATAAAATGTTCTGCAAATTCAATAAAAAGACCATCTCCATCTCGACTCTCGACCTTCCAACTTGGTCTCACCTCACGTTAAAAGACGATCAAGAAGAAACTGCATTTGTTTCCGACTATGCACAGCGGTGGAGTGATCCACATCTGGTGCTCAATTAAGCAGTCAGGGCAGCAGGACGGTGTGTGTTGGACATGGTAAATATAAATTACTGTGTGTGTCAATTCAGTCCTGGTATTAACATGAGTTCAGGTGTGAACGCACCCAAGACGCGACAAGGACACATGTGATCACTCACCACATTGGGGGGTGGTCATGGGACACATTCTTTCATCAGTGTGAACGTGAATGTGTCCTGGGCCTCAACTCAGCTGACGTCCTCTGCCTTGATGCCTTGATGATGTCATAATGAACCAAAAGTATTTTTGTGTTGCCAAATGACAAGGGACCCATCTGTACCTGCCTGTACAGATGGGTCCCTTGTCATTTGGCAACAGCTGGTCAAATACAATGTCATTTGATCTTTGGGATGGATGGATGGATAGATAGATTCAGTATTTTATTGATCCTAATTCTGGTGTTACAGCAGCTGCTTTTGATTGTTTGTTAACATGACAGGACAACAGCAGATCTGAACAGGGAACAGGGCAGTGTGTGTGTGCGTGGCAATGAACTGCACTGCCCTCTTTTCGCCTCACGGTGGAGCCACAAAACCTGTCAAATGCATTAAGCAGCTTCCTTTTTGCTGAGGCATGATCAATGTTGAGGTTGACCTACTTCTATGTACCACACTTTTTAATCACTAGTGTGACACAATAGTTTAACGCAACACTGTGACCTGCACCAGGAAACCTGCAGCCTTAGAAAAACATTTAGGCTGAGTCTGCATCCGCCCAGCAACATTTTCATTAAGATTTGATATTGTATCCAGATAAGTTTATTTTGTTTAAACATAAGAAAATATGAATTTAAGCACTGTTGACAGATTTAAGTAGAGTTATGATATTATTTTAACAGAGGTAAGTAACAAGTAACATATATATACAGTATATATATTTGGACCTCTCCGGGAACCATCACCTTACCGTGGTGGAGAGGTTTGTGTGTCCCTATGAACCTGAGGGCTGTGTTGTCTGGAGCCTGGTGCTCCTGTTAGGGTTTCCCATGGCAGAGGGGCCAGACTAAGTATGGTTAGTACTCACAAACCCCCAGCTGAGCACTGCTGTGTTGGAGTTTACCCCGGTGGACAAAAGGGTTGCCTCCTGTTGCATATGCACCACACAGCAGTTCACAGTACTAGGCCTTCTTGGAGACCCTGAATGGACTCCTGCATGGGGCCCCAGTAGGGGACTCCGTTGTTCTGCTGGGAAACTTCAATGCCCACGTCGGCAATGATGGAGACACCTGGAGGCGCGTGATTGGGAGGAACGGCCTCCGTGATCGGAACCCAAGTGGTTGTTTGTAATTAGACTTCTGTGCTAGCCATGGTTTGTCTATAACGAACACTATATTCGAACATAAGGATGCATGGTACATGGTACCAGAGCACCCTAGGTGAAGAGAGGGGTGGAGCTGTCAACTGATCACGATCTGGTGGTGAGTTGGATCAGGGGGTGGGGGAAGACTCTGGATAGACCTGGTAAGCCCAAACGTGTAGTACGGGTGAACTGGGAACGTCTGGAGGAGGCCCACATCCAGGATATCTTCAACTCACACCTCTGGCGGAGCTTTTCTGGCATCCCTGTCGAAGTTGGGGGCATTGAACCCGAGTGGGAAATGTTCAAAGCTTCCAATGCTGAAGCTGCGGCAGTGAGCTGTGGTCTCAAAGTCTTAGGTGCCTCAAGGGGCGGTAACCCTTGAACACTGTGGTGGACACCGATGGTCAGGGAAGCTGTCCGACTGAAGAAGGAGTCCTTTAGGGATATGTTATCCCAGAGGACTCCAGAAGCGGTTGCAAGGCACCGACAGGCCCAAAGGGCTGCAGCCTCTGCCATGTCAGAGGCAAAACAGCGGGTGTGGGAGAAGTTCGGACGCATGGAGGCAGACTTAAGGTCGGCACCAAGGTGCTTCTGGAAAAACCATTCGACATCTCAAGAGGGGTGTCAAGAGACACTGTCGACTTCAACTGAGGAGGTAATCGGGCGGTGGAAGGAGCATTTTGAGGATCTCCTGAATCCGACTAACACACCCTCAATGGTAGAGGCAGAGCTGGAGGTTGATGGAGGATCATCGTCAATTTGCCTGGCGGAGGTCACTGTGGTAGTGAAACAACTTCACAGTAGCAAAACCCCGGGGGTCAATGAGATCCGCCCAGAAATGTTGAAAGCTTTGGGTGTGGAGGGGCTGTCTTGGTTGACACGTCTCTGCAACATTGCGTGGAAGTCGAGGACAGTGCCAAACGAGTGGAAGACCGGGGTGGTGGTTCCCCTGTTCAAAAAGTGGGACCAGAGAGTGTGTGCCAATTACAGGGGTATCACCCCTCAGCCTCCCGGGTAAAGTCTACTCCTAGGTGCTGGAAAGGAGGGTTTGGCCAATAGTCGAACCTCAGATTGAAGAGGAACAATGTGGATTCCGTCCTGGACGCGGAACAATGGACAAGCTCTTTACCCTTGCAAGGATCCTGGAGGGGGCCTGGGAGTATGCCAATCCAGTCTACATGTGTTTTGTGGATCTGGAGAAGGCGTATAACTGGGTCCACCGGGAGATACTGTGGGAGGTGCTGTGGGAGTATGGGGTGAGGGGGTCACTTCTTGGGGCCATCCAATCTCTGTATACAGTAGCAACCCAGGGGACTTGAAAGCCAGATTCACAATCAAAAAAGGTAACTCAGAGACAGTTAGTTTTAACATAAAGTGTTCTTTAATAAATTAGGTCAGGAAAAGGGTCGTGGGACAAACTTTAACTCAGGATCCTTCCCGTCCGGGGTCTGTCAGCCTTTATGAGGGGCTGTCCTGTGGGGGTTTAAAGCAGAGCGAGAGATCAGTCCCTTTTTTCCAGCCAATCTCCTTACTGAACCCCACAACTCCTGCAGTGTTGTCTCTCTGGTCCTTTGTTCCTCACCCCCGCTGCCATGCGGCCTTGGGCTGGCTCTATTAATGCCTTCCCCTGAGCACCTGATGGGCTGCAGGTGTGACCAGTGCCATGTGCCAAGTGGCTGCAGCACTTGAACAGGCAGATAGACTCCCTCTATCAGCTCCCCCAATCTGAGCCTGAGCCTATGGACCTGCCCCCTGTGCCGGATTGGCTGGTCTGTTTCGACTGGTTTGCTGCAATACTCAAAGCAAGAGCTGTGTCCGGGGTTCTTGGCAGTAAGTCAGATTCGTTCCCGGTGGGGGTTGGCCTCCGCCAGGGCTGCGCTTTGTCACCAATATATGATGATATTCATGGACAGGATATCAAGGCGTAGTCGTGGTAGGTTGGGGTTGCAGCTCGGTTGGCTGGGGATCTCATCACTGCTCTTTGCAGATGATGTGGTCCTGATGGCACCATCGGTCTGTGACCTTCAGCACTTACTGGATCAGTTCGCAGCCGAGTGTGAAGCGGTTGAGATGAGGATCAGCACCTCTAAATCTGAGGCAATGGTTCTCAGCAGGAAACCGGTGGATTGTTAACTCCAGGTAGGAAATGAGTTTAAGTACCTTCTGGTCTTGTTTGCGAGTGAGGGGACAATGGAGCGTGAGATTGGCCGGAGAATTGGAGCAGCGGGGGCATTATTGCACTCACTTTGCCGCACCGTTGTGACAAAAAGGAAGCTGAGCCGGAAGGCAAAGCTCTCGATCTACCGGTTAATCTTTGTTCCTACCCTCACCTATGGTCATGAAGGATGGGTCGTGACCGAAAAAAGCGGCTGAAATGGGTTTCCTTCGAAAGGTGGCTGGTGTCTCCCTTAGAAGTAGGGTGAGAAGCTCAGTCATCCGTGAGGAACTCGGAGTAGAGCCGCTGCTCCTTTATGTAGAAAGGAGCCAGTTGAGGTGGTTGGTAAGGATGCCCCCTGGGCGCCTCCCCTGGGAGGTGTTCTAGGCACGTCCAGCTGGGAAGAGACCTCGGGGTAGACCCAGGACTAGGTGGAGAGATTATACCTCCACACTGGCCTGGGAACGCCTCGGGATCCCCCAGTCAGAACTGGTTAATGTGGCCCGGGGTAGGGAAGTTTGGGGTCCCCTACTGAAGCTGCTGCCCCCTCGGCCCGACCACGGATAAGCAGTTGAAGATGATGATGATGATGATGATTTTTGGATGTAGTGAAAAGTGGACAACAGGACACTAAATACTGGGAGATGACTTTGTGCTGTTTAAACAGAAGTACAGTTGTTCCAACTTTAACATCTGTGGTTGTAGGAGGCCACTGTGGCACTTAAAACAAAAACTAATGAGCTGAACTTTTTCAAACACTTTTTTAAATATTATATATAATAAACTTTTGCATCAATGTGATGATCAACAGTCGTTTAATTTTCTATGCATTACATTTGCTGGATAAGTTATACAGAGACCCCTTTTTCCTTATACTATTATTTTTACTGTTGTTGTTATTATTATTGTTAATCTTATCATTAACAACAATAACACCATTATTAACAATAATAATAATGATTAGATTTCATTAAAAAGTTATTCACAATGAAATCATGACAATAAACACAACAAACACTTTTATAGATAGATTCCTCAAACTTGAGAGATGGGGAAAATGCATATCCATCAGAAAAAAATTAAATAATATATAAAAAAATTGAAAATTGAATTGATTTCTTTTATTAGCCATTTGACAGAACAAAAGCGACTTAAAAGAAGCTACTGAGTCTAAGTTCACTGGGCAGGTTGTTTCAAAGTTTACACTATCTCCCCAGAAAAAGTACTGTACATAGATATATCATTATTTGGTCTTAACAGACCTAAATGACTCCCTGCACTATTTCATATATCACATTTTATGTGACGTGTTTTTGAAGTTGAACTTTATGTCATGTGTCTTTAAATCAAACAAAGAAGATCGATCTGCAGGTCACACACTGCTGATGACACACAATAAACATGAGAAACAACAGGACCTACACTGTGAGATGTTAAAACTACTTCCCACCCACACACTGCTCCTGCTCTGCTCCTACCTGGACGTGGCTGTTCTGGCTGGCCAGGTGAAGCGGCGTGGCGCTCTGGTTGGTGCGGGCGTTGATACTGGCCCCGTGGCGGATCAGCTGGGCCGCCAGCGCAGAGTGGCCGTGCAGGGCGGCGACGTGGAGGGGTGTGAAGCCGTCAACGTTACAGCTGTTAACCCCGAGAGTGCCGGCCTGCAGAACAGACAGCTGCGAGACACAAACAGGACAGAGGGTCAGTCAGAGACGCACGTCCATGTTGGATTTGTTCAGTCAATGCAAAGACACACAGAGAGGGAGCAAAGACTGAAGTCGTATTTGAAGTCTTATTGCTCACCAACAGGCCAGATTGTTATCACTTTACTTTAACTCCCATATGAGGCATTCAATTGAAAGTGGTTAAAATGTAGGTGTAAGCTCCTATTGCTTTTATGTAAAGCATTAAGTTACGTGCTGCATTTAATCCATGAAATTAAATACAGAAATAATTATTATTAGTTGTTGTTTTACTTTCATTCATCATCTGTTTACACCACAGCCTCCACTTAGGGGTGGAGAAGGAGTTGCAGCTGAATAAAAACTTTGATCTGCTTATAACTACATTATGGAGTTGAATAAACCCATTATAAAAAGCATGTTGTGAGCACTTCTGATCTATGGGATTTAGTTTGTGTTGCTGCCTGATGAGCTGTCAGACCTTCTGGGTGGGGCCACAGTTTGGACACTGACACAGCGGGTGGCAGAGCAGCGCCTCCGACCGAAACTCTCCTTCTTCCTCCTCCTCATCCATCCACTCCAACAGGTAACGCACCTGAAAACACACACACACACACACACACACACACACACACACACACACACACTGGGGTGAAAACAGTTCTGACTCTAAGTCAACGTCAACAGAATACAGTGTTAACACGGAAAGGTAAAGGTAAGGTTGACCGCTGAGGTTTAACTTTTCTCTCACCATCTCCACGTCGCCATCTGCCACCGCACGCAGCAGCTTCTCCACCTGCCAATCACACACGCATGCACACGCGCACACACACACAACATCAGTCAGGTAATAAAACAAAACATGTCATAAATAGACAGCATACACACAACATTACACTATACAGTCTACAAATACAATATGGAAGACTACACCTCTCATTATATCCTTGTCATATAAACTAATTAAACTCTGGTATAATGATATGACTTTAATATTTATTCTTTAATCAGATCACATTAGCTTCCGTAAAGGGGTCATTATTAATGTCTCCCTGGTGTCCACATAAAAACAGCAAAATCAAAAATCACGATATTAGTGAAATAACTCTGAATAAAGGTCGATAAAAGATTTAAAAAAATATTAAAACAATCAAAAAGTTTATTATAATATCTAAATGTATTATGTATCTGTGAGATTTATCTCTCCATTTTCTATGAGTCATCAGGAACACACTGTTTTTGCCCTGTACAGTTTCCTTTAAGGCGATTTAGTTCTGAGTTGTGAAGGAACTAAAAGTAAAGCTTATCATTTTATCTAATCTTGCCGATCTTCTTGACGTCTGATTTGTAAATGATTTTGAGGTGAGAAGGTGTCCTGTTCTATCAGTATGTTACTCCCCGTTACCTCTCTGTGTCGGACCCGTTCTCCCTCTGGTTTGGCCTCGGAGCCCAGAGAGGAGTTGCTGGAGACTGAGGAGCGGCGGCTGCTGCAGTCTGAGGCCAGAGGGGAGCGACTGGGAGACTGGGAAGAGGAAGAGGAGGAAGAGGAAAGGGCAGAGGGAAAGATAAAAATGTGTTCTTATATATTCTCTGTATTTTAAAACAAGAAACAAATGAAGTGACATTGCTGCACTGGAATTATGACTTAAAAAACAGATATTGTAATCATTTGACTAAATTTAGTCTTTTGGTTTTTTTTGCAGAAAAGGTAACTACTTTGTTATACAAAGCCAATGTGGTTAAGAAAATGGTTGGGAATGAACTAAGAATCAACTCTTTGTCTAGCACCTACTGGATTGTTTTTGGGTAACATTAAAGTTTGGGTTCTGTTACCCCTGACCTCTCAAGTTTACAGGTGGCTTGATGGAGATATTGAGCAGACTCACATCAACTCGGCTGCCTCTGCAATGACGGCCATTCTGAGACGACTGCAACAACACAAGGATCTACAGGGAGATAAAAGCAGGCGCACACACACACACACACAGACACACACTTATCAGCGACATAACGTTTTCTCGCAGGCTGCAACTGGAGGAAGATGTTTCAGTGATGATTAGTTTAGCCGATCTGAGGTCAGGTTAAGAGCACAGAGGCAGAAGTCGACTGTGCAGCACAGATACTGTTTAAAAGGATCATTGGGCTCTGTTCCTAGACCCCGCCGCTAAAACACCTCCCTCTGTTCCTGGAAACAAAAGCCAGATTAGCTGCACTGCAGCGCTTTGAAACATATGTCAACAACAATGTCAGCTTGGATCAAGTCAGCCGGGCGACTTGATTTTTTTTTAACCTTTTATCAGCTGCAAGTCAGCTCTCGCAAAAAAACTTTGCTGCCACCACTGTGACATTTAAAAGTTCAATCTGTACAGGATTCCTTTGATTCTTTTGCCACCTGCATTAAAGTGTGTTTTGGGTGATCGGATTCTAATCAAATTGAGCTTGACCACATGGAAGTACAGGTGTAAATTCACCCAAGACACATTGAGGACAGACTGTGATCCGATTCCAAAGCACCTCTGGAGGTGCTCAGGGACAAGTGTAAATTACATTACATTACATGAATCTCGATCGTGTCTTAAACTGAAGCAAAGTGAAAACCTGTGTCTGCCGTCTTTGTGAACACTGGAAAGTTCTGTATATTCCAGAACAAACAAATGAGACCTGCACCCACTTCATCTCGTTTCCGTCTGTGTTGCTGACCTTAGAGTTGAGCGCACACTGCAACGGCGAGTCTTTGCTCTTGTTGGGGACATTGGCGCTCGCTCCATTCTCCAGCAGCACCTGGATGATTCCCTCGTAGCCCCATCGGGATGCCAGGTGCAGCGCCGTGTCGCCTTTATCGTTCTGCAGGTCCAGCCGGCAGGTTTGGACGTCGTAGTACACCAAGGCCTTCACACACTTAACACACAACACAGAGCACAACCACCATCTGTGTTATTTATCAATTAACATGTTGATTACATTTACAGATTACAGAAAATTATACAAAACAAGTTACAAAATGATGTGATGGTAAATGGACTGTATCTATGTAGTGCTTTTCTTGTTTTATTGACCACCCGAGTCACCTTCAGCCATACACATGTTAGTACAGTGCTTCTATAGACAGAGCTCTTTCTATCACACATCATTCACACACCGTCAGGGGCAATTTAGGCTGAACGAGTGGCTGTGATCAAGAGGCTCTCATTGTTCCACTTACGTCCTCGTGTCCGTACATGCAGGCGAGGTGCAGCGGCGTGTTGCCGTTGTTGTCCTGAGCATCTGTGTTGGCCTTGTAGTGCAGCAGCAGCAGCTACAGGACAGACAGAAAATTATTTATTTTCATGTATCGTGTTTGTATTATATGGTATTACTCTATTTGTTTTCTAGTAATGTTGGTAATATTTATGAACTACCAAATAACAAAGGACAATATTGATGCAACATTGATGCATCATACATGCATTTTTTGGTGCCTGCATTACCCACAATGCATAGTTTTGACAATTAAGACGATGATAATTCTTATCATCATAACTATAGTACAGTACAGAAAACCAGGTCATTCCAAAGAGTTCACTGTTTTTTTTCTTCTATGTTGTACAATTCATCTTATTACTGAGAGAGGCAACAAAGTAGGGTAATAGAACAGAATAATAACTATAGTTAAGTATACAGTAATAAATATTGGTATGGTATGATATATAACAAGGCACATAATAAAACATCTAGTACAGGAAAATGTGTATGGGAGTTAATAGTCTTGTAGAATAGTATACTATAGGATAATAGAACACAGAGTGTTGAACAGTAATGATACAGAATATAATTGAAGGTAGTAGTAGTAGTAGTATACTTTGATTTACTACTAATAAATTATTATATTACTGTAACAAATATTATATTGCCTTCTATTATATATTCTGTATTTATTGTAATCAATGTATACTACTACTACTTAATAGACAGTATGAATCCAGTGGTCTCCAGAGGGCTGTGTGAAGTCTTGTGCATATACATTCTTATATCAAACTAAGCGTGTGTACGATATAATATTGTACATAGCTTTAATTCAACTTGTTGTATAATTTGCTCTCTACTTACTGTTTCCATTTGATATATGAAAGGAGATTTAATTTAATTTCTAAATGATGGGTTGTTTGCTACTTTTCAATTTTTAGATGTTTTTTATTCCTGGCATTGTCATTTCCGATTTAATCTGCTATAGGAACTGTTTCTTCATGCGCTGCTAGAAGCTAAATTCCCCTGGAGATCAAAAAATTATTATTATTTATTCACGTCTCGCTCTGCACTGTAACTGCATCACCTGTCATTTTTATTTTCCTCTTTAATCTGTCGCATTCATATTCTTTGAAACGTTTTCTGTCTTTTCACATTGTCTTGTTTTATGATTTATGTTAATTTCACGTTTATTTTCTATATTGTAATGTTATAGTATAACAGCCTGCTCTTCATTGACATGTACTTAACCTAATTCATGTCGCAAACTAATTTCTGACACCCTAATTTACACAGACACACACAAATGTGAGCTTGTGTGAGTGTGTTCACCGTGACTCCCTGGTATCCACGTTGGCAGGCCAGGTGCAGCGGTGTGAGGGCGTGGTAATCTGTGGCGTTGGCCGTCGCTCCTTTACACACCAGCAGGTCTATCAGCTGGGCCTGACCTGCCACCCACACGCACACAGATAGAGAGAGGTTGGTTCATCAGTTTACATGTAAATCAGGCATCATATTGTCCCTCTGTATGTTTGCAGCTGCTCACCACAGATAGCAGCAGCGTGTAGCGGAGTGTAACCTCGCTCGTCTCTGGAGAATGGCGTGACGATGGACGGGTCGTTCAGTCGCCTGAAACAGAATGCCAAAAGCCAGAGTCAGTTTACAGCAATGCACAACGGCCTATCAGGTTCTTCAGTGAAAGTAATAAAATTCAAATGCAGGCATTATTATTATTATTATTAATATATCAACTAAATATTATAGTTGGTTTCCCCTGCTAATCTTTTGGTCATAATTCAAAGCAAATGGAGAGTCAATGTTAGGGAGAGAGAGAGAGAGAGAGAGAGAGAGAGAGATTTACTGCATCACGATGGAAAGCAGGAGGCACTGGATTGATTACCACAATATTTTCATACGTGTATTAATCAATCAATCAATCACAATATCATATTGATAACAAATATCTAAATACCAATGTGACTTATGTCAATTGTTGGCCTCTAAAGATGACAACGAGAAATATGCTGACAATGGTCTGAATGTCACAAATTAACTGTTAATGTCGGTAATACACACAGTTATGTTAAACAGCTAAACCCAGTGAATGGAAGCTTAATAACCCAGATAGCAGATTGGTTGGAGTTCATGTCTGAGTTTGTGTCTGGGGTGAAGTGGGAAGTGAAATCAACACAGAGCTTTGTTTTTCCTGATTCTCAGCTCTGATGCAAAAATGGAGAAAAGAGGAAATGAACGTGTGTGGGGGTGTGTATTGCAATCTTGTCGGCGCCACTTTCACTTTTAAACACTGTGATGAACTTTTGGGTGGTGCTTACTACGTCGGTGGCCTGTCAGGGTTAGTCTCGGATTTTAGGTTACGGTTAGAGTAAGGTTTAGGTTAGGTTCAGGGTGAGGGCAGTTAGTTATGATGGATACGTGTGCCTGGATGCTGACCCGGACAGCTGGAGGTCACAGAGGTCACAGGAGCAGAGGGGATGACACATTCTAACGTCCTCGTCGCTCTCTCCTTCACTCAGCAGACGTTCAACCTCTGCCTCGTTTCCTTTGGCTATGTGCTATAACACAAATTTAAAAAAAGTGTAAATTCTTCGGAACTGCAAATTGGGGCCCCTACAGTGACCCTTGAATCACAGTCATACTGATGGTGCAGGTTCGTGCAGCTCACCTCAAACAAACAGTGGATGGGTGTGGCGGTGCTCTGAGATAATGACCTCATCCTCTCTTTGAACAACGCCTTGTCGTTCAGCTCACCTGGGCAGCCCTGGACAGAAACAACAAAGAATCTGTACCATTAAATACTGCTGAGATACAAACACTGTGTGTGCGTGTGTTTGTGTGTGTGTCTTACAGAGCGTGTGTCCTGCAGCTTCCCCAGGTTGATGTATTCCACCGCGGCCTCGAAGGTGCTCAGACAGTAGCTGAGCTCATCTTTACTGGAATGGCTGAAGCAGAAGTTCCTGATATAGCTCAGGTTGGCCATCCTGCAGACAAACAACAAAGTAACAAACACAGCTGCTGGAACAGTCGCTCATACTACTGTACCTGGTAATCACGTGCAGTGCATTCAGACAGCTTTCAGACCCCTCTGCTTTTTCCACTTTTTCTTATGTTACATCTAAATTACTTCCCCTAATCAATCTACAATCAATACCCCACAATGACGAAGCAAAAACAGAATTCCAGAGGTTTAGCCAATTATAACATTTGCATTTAGACACTTTGCTATGACACAATTTAGCTCAGGTGCCTTCCATTTCCCTTGATCATCTGTTCCACAACCTGGTTGGAGCCTTCTGGTAAATTCAGCTGCCTGGGATTTAGAAAGACACACACACCACCTGTCTGTCAGGGGTCATGAAAAATAACGGTGCCAGACAATTGAAGTTTATAAAGGATAATGATTTGAGCTAGTTCACAAAATATATAATATATAAAAATCACCATCACTCTCACCTGCACATTTCACAATATTCCCTGTGGTGTAAACTGACCTGCTGCAACCGATGAAGTCGCTAATCTGTTATAATCACCTTGAGGGTTATGTGGGTGACAAAGTAAATCATAGGGATTGCTACCTTTTTTTCTTCTTCATGGTTTTATTCTAATTATACATTAAATATTATTTTAACTTCTGTAACAATTATGGATAAAATATGTTTGTTTTTTTTGTTTTTCAACTGTATACGTTTTATTGAAATTATCTTGCAATGACCCCCAGTTTTGGAACCACTGGCCTATAGAAGCTCTCACAGCTGAGTAATTGGACACATTTTTCAAGGAGTCTTGTTTGAATTATTCTCGCTTTCCTAGTTTTATATTCTAAGGCTGTTTCCCACCACAGAACTTCCGGGAGCGTTCACACGCTCCAAAGATAACGATCTACATCGAGGCCAAAGTTGTCCCAGAGACTCCTCCTCACAGCTCACCAGTTGGGGATTTCCGTCTTCACCAGCAGGTAGAGGATGACAGAGAGAAGGTCGTCTGCACATACAGCCTCAATACTGACTGCAGGGGAAGACATGCATTCTGTCAGGTGAATCGCGGAAAATACAACACAAGAAACTCAAAGAAGCAATATTTTACATGTAAATCTTCTCTATTCATCCCACTGTGTCGTCCTCATGCTGCCGGACAGCTTCTCCCTCTCTCCCAGCCAAATGACTAAACTGGCTGCTTGACAAACAATAATTGGGAGTGGATCGTACCACTCTGCAGACTGACAGCTGGGTTTATGTGTGCCAACAAGCTTGGATTTCCAAAGCAAACTGGCCAAACACATTAGAGGCGGACAGAACAGGCACTGTCCCTTGTGCTGATCTGATTACAGACAGTGAGAGGACGCTGGCAGATGAGGCAGGAGTTCAGTCGGCCTGTCCAGAGAGGTGACCAACTTACTGATGCTACCAAATATTAGACCTTGAAGCCTATGAAAACTCCACCACTAAATAAATTCATACAAATAACACATGATCTAATGGCGATAAAGAGAAGCAGTGGAGTATCTCTTACAGGCTACTGGACATAAATGTAACTTCTTTTGAGAGACTAAATTAAAAGTTATATCAAATAAAAAATATTTGTATTTTCCTGATGGTTTCAGGTTATTTTTAGGAAATTCAATTCAATTTCATATGCATAGCGCTGAATCACCACATACATTATCTCAAGGCACTATAAAATACTATAGAATACCAGAAAGAAAACCTTCATTTTAACAGGAAGAAACCTCCAACACAATTGGGGGAGAGAGAGACGAGAAATGGATGTGATCCGGTTCAGCTCCTCTAACCTAAGTCTGATTAAAACCCAGTGTGAGTTGAACCGAGCGCTGCACCATTCATCATACATTAACTGTTATTACATATTTAGCTTCCATAATGAATTAAACTTGATCATATGCCAAACGGATGTTTTTGTTCAGACTGATGCTTAAATTAAGCGCTCCTAGTTCACAATCATATTATCTCTAGTTTAGTATTTGTTGTGAACACAGAGTGATCAACATACTGCAGCTATTCATTAATTTCTTTGAACAATTTAATATCTTTTATACTAGTATTGATAACAAATTTGAGTTTTAGTTTCAGGTAACTTTGGTAACTTAATTTGAGAAATATAAATATGTTTTTTAATAAGAAAAAAAGTGTAAAATGATGTTTAGACACAAACAGCCGTACAAGAACAAAAAAAAGGCAAAATATTGATTTTGGTGAACAACAGGATGTCCTCCATACTCTGTGTTATGGGCACATTTCGGTAAGACTCGGCAACATGGAGTTTGTTGACAGTAAGAAAAACAAACCAGCTTTATCTTTATTGGAGTAGCTGCTAACCAGTTTCTAGTGCTGTGAAATCTTATGGTGCATCAGGTTCAAATAGCACAAGAACACACAGGACTGTCAGTCATTTTCAATGGAAACCTGCTACAAAACTGTCATGACAACAGGAAACTGAGGAACTCCAAATGTGCACAGGAGCGAAACCCCAGACAAAAAAAATTTGCAATGCGTGTAAAATATGTGCTGCACACATTAAGAGAGTGACACAGACTGTATGTATCGTCCGTCTGAACACACTCACACAGACAGTTCTAGTTCCACAGAAATTACGTTTCTTTCCGTAAAAAGTGTTGCAAGACAACTGTCCCTGATAAAAATCCACTATTTATGATTTTGCAATGTTGTGGGTCAATTTAATGAGAGTTGTGTACTGTGATAAGAGAAATGGTTACATTGTTAAATGTGCAGTGTCCTTGTGTCTCTGTCGATTGTTTAGTTTAGCAGAATTTAAGCTCCAGTCTTCACGTTCCTGCGTTTGAAAAAAATGTAATTTAACTTTAATCCAAACCACATTTATCAGCAAGGCATATTGAAGAACAGGGAAAGTTTAAGTATTAGACACACACACAAACACACTATGTACCTGTGCATCTGGGTGTCTGAGTGGCAGTCATGGTGACTCTGCGCAGGCAGAGCAGTTTGAGGAGTGGGGAGGTCTGCTGGTTGAGCTGACTTAGCTCTCTTTTTGCACGAGACAAGTTTATACTACAAAAAACACAACAGTACAGGTTACAGCTGAGAGGAAGAGAGCAGCGTCAAATACGACTCAACAGATAGTTACAGAGTTCAAGACCTTTAAAGTCTGCCGGAGGAGAAATTCAGACAACCATATCTGGTTACTTTGAAACCTGAGATGAGAGGGACAAGCCGCTGACTTTTAACTTCTTATCAACACAACGTGTTCTCTTATTTGTCTTCTTGATTTGATTTTCAAACAATACGGCTGATAGAGGAACTGTTGTTTGGCTAATGCACCAAAGCTCTTGAATTTCTGGGTTTTCTTGAATGCAACACCTCCCTACCATGGAACACAACATCAAGAATAACATAAAGGCAACTAAATGTTATCTTTAATGTCACTTTGCCCTTTAATATAGCCATCAGTGTGACTGAACATGAAAGAAAGATGCTTCCATTGTGCTCCAGCCAGTCACACATCTAAAAGTTATATTATAATTTATATTATAATGAGTAGATGCCCTGCAGCTACAACATGTTGTACTGACCTGAACTCAGGTTTGACTCCCAGGTCTTTCTGCTGCAGCTCCTGCAGACTCCTGGTGGTTTTATTGAAGGCAGCATCCTGTTGATGAGTAGCACAACAAACGAAAATGGTCAATGGTAAATTAACTGACTGTATTTATATCGCACTTTTCTAGTCTATATCCACCACTCAAAGCACAAGTCACATTCACACATACTTACAGAATTTTTCTATCACACATCATTCATATACTTATAAATATATAAATATACAGAGCCGTCAAGGGCATTTTAGAGTTAAGTGTCTTGCCCACAGACACTAAACATCGGGCCAGGGATAGAACCATCAACCATAGTGGATGGCCCTCCGGATACCTGAGCCACAGCCGCCCCAAACACAAGAGCAGGTCTGTCACACACCATCACATTTTTAATACATTATTGTAATCTGTCTGTCCCTCCATTCATCAATCCTGTTCTGCTTATCCGAGGTCAAGTCACTGTGGCAGCAGGCTAAGCAGGCTGTTCTATATCCTCTATCAGCTCCTCCCCTCAGGCAGACGGTACTGAGTCCCCCTAAGCAAGGACAACCGGTTCAAAAACTCTTTTGTCCCCCTGTCCATTAAAGCCCTCAACACCACCTAGGCTGGACTGTAGAGATGCCATGAGCTGCCCTTGTACTTTACCTTATTGTTGTTCATCCCAGTAATACTATTATATGTGTGCCTACCATGATGATGAATCAATGCTAACGGGCATGTGCAGTTGAATGGACTTGTGTATTTGTTGTCTTTATGGCTGTATTTTACCGTGTCTGAATGTATGTACTGTGTTGTTTTTACTGTTTTTATAATGCAAACACTGAAGTCCCAGACAAATTTCCCCCTGGGACAATAAAGTCTATCTTATCTTATCTAGACATCCCTCTCCCAGCAACGCTTTCAGGTCTGGTAAACCAAAAGCTTTAGCTTCCAGCTCAGCTCCCTCTTCACAAGGATCTGGTACAATGCTCACATTGCTTACTGCTGACTAGGCATCACTTGGCACTATCCCCTACTCCTTACCCAGTCCTGCGAACAAGACCCAGAGATATAACTCGCTCCAACCCAGAGGGAGAAATCCATTTTCCTGCATTTACATCGACATGAAAGACAACATCAGTTTCCACCGCGTCTTTGATTCATTGACACATTTTCAGAGCAACATAAAAGAGACATAGCTTCATGAGGGAAACCTCCTTTGATCTCCTTCACCTCTAAGATCACTCGTCATCTCTCCCTCCTGAGCCACAGCCACGCAGACTTTAGCAGTAGTGTTTTCTCAGTCAGATTCCAAGAGTGATCCCCCATTTAAAACCGGCCTCTTTGGAACTAATGGTCTGATTAGCCTCTTTTAAACAAAGATGCGGTGATATTGCCATCAAGACGACCCCTCATTATGCTGCCTATCCTGCTGTACACTAAACCAATCAAAGCTGGCATACTGTCATTTTCAATTCCATGCTAGTGTTCCAGAGACAGGGATGTGATGTAGAAAACAACGTTCACGCTGTCAGTTGTGTGTCATACAGAATATAGGTGCAATATTCATGCCTTGAGAAGGCTGTGTGAAAGTGACTTGTGTTTCCTCTTGGCTGATTACTTTCTTCCTGTTTCAGGGTTGAAAGTTAAAGCACAAAACAGTAGCTCGATAAAGAAACAGTGTCCTTTGATTTTGAGGGACAGATATGAACTGTTTACATGTAACTGACTAACATTAAATGACATTTAACAATGATCGCTGAACATTTTCAAATTCTCTCAAGCACCTCTGAAGCATTTGATATCAAGTCATCTGCAATAATTACCCACAGTCTGTTTAATTTGTAAAACATAGATTTTTATCACTGTGTGTGGGAGGTGCATTAGAGCAGTGGGCTCAGACCTACCTGGCTGGCTTCAAGGGTTCCCACAAAGTTAAAGATGAAATCATGGATACCATGATGAACATACATCTAGGGAAAAGAAGAAAAGCCACTGTGGTGTCAGACACAATCCTGAAGAAATATCAGCTAAGCTATGTTTGATTTGGTGACTTTGATTCAGCAGGTCACTCAGACCACACAGACTAATTAATGGAAATTATACTGAACTATTTCAGCATAGAAGACAAAAATTGGCTTAATTCATACAAATTGAATATAAAGGGGACTGTTGGGCAGAGGCAAGCGCTCTACTGAGTGCCATTCTAGTTATGTAAGATCACTCAGGTTGTCATCCAGGTCATGCATGCGCTCCTTTATAGTGATGGGAAATACAGGTTATTGAATGGAGCCCGATCTTTTCTCTCCATTCTTCTCTTCCTGGCTTGTTCTCTCTAATCATGTATCGTGGAAGTGGTATTTTCATGTTATTCTCTGGTGAAAGTGAGTGGTGGGCAGAAGCAGTTCCCATGGTGAAAGCAAGGCCCCATAGTCACGGTAGTCCTGATGCCAAGAACTAAGCAACTCGGGGGCAGGCAGTGAAAGTTTTACCCTTTTTTTATAGCATCAAATAAAGCATCAAATTAGGCAAGACGCACTTTGAGTGGGCGATAAGACTTGAAAAGCGCTATATTCAGACAGTCCATTGACCATTTACTCTTTTACACTATTAAGAAATAGAGGCTGCTTGCTAACTTGAAGACCCATATTCATACTGAGAAGTCAAGACTTTTGTATTCCATTAAACATTTTGGTTCTGTCTGCTGGTGAGCTTGGAGTGTATTAGAAACGGATTTGACCTTTAATCCATAAACAAACGCTTCTTTACTGTTCTGAGCTGATGAGGTCGACCCTAAAAACAACAAGTTAAATTACCTCCACTGCCTGTTTGAGAAGAGTCAACTGAAGCTCCTGCTTTGTCAGAAGTTTCTGTAGAGAAAAAAACCCAAACATCTATCAGAGCAGTCAATGCAAAGAAATGCACAGCATGTGACGCAGCTCCTTGTATTACTGTGATTAGGCCTGAAATTGACCAGAGACGAAAAAGTGAGGCTGGATGAAAACAGCTACGTCTCAGATCTTGTTAGACTCCAAAGGGTTTCAGACATTCTCATGCCCTGTGGAGACATTACCGAAATTACCGCACGTGTCCAGGTTCAAAAGACACATAATTCAGAGACTGAGGTCAGACTGGAGATTTCTTCATAGATGGCACTTTGTCTCTCATGCACGCTATTCTGATGCCTCTGAGCACATGTCCAGGTTATACTACCAACTAGAGCCTGACCAAGATGGATTTTTGGGGCCAGACACTGATAATCGGAAGTAAAAATTGTAGATACCATTATATATATATATAACAAATTTATATATATAAATATAAAAAATGGCAATGATGCCTTATTACAAATAAAACGAAAACAAATAAAACCAAATATAAGGAAAGAAGACTATTAAGATTTTAACATTAATTTGTTGGGTAAAATGTAAACATAAATGCACTAATTTTCTGTTACCATACCAGCTCATATCAGCAGACATATAAACGCTGATACCGATATGTCTCATATTATCAGCCTACCAATAAATTGGTGTAGACTCTAATGATTATCAAAGTAAAGTTTCAGAATAAGACTTACATTGAAGGTTAGGAAAGTGCAGTACATCATAAAGCACGTGTAACTAATTAATGATATATAATTACAATATAACATGCATTTATCTGTGATGCCCTATAATGATAAACTTATTCAGGCAGCAAAGTTTCTATCCTGCTTAAAATTTTTACATCCTGCAGTGGCTTTTTCATTTGTGAGCTTGATGTGATACATCAACCAGTGGTCTATGAGAAACTGAACAGAAATACCTGGTAAATACAAAATGGTAGTACTGACATTTACAGACGTTAACAGGATTATGTGAGTATCTATACAGTTGGGCCATATTTTCTCATCTTCTTTGGTCTAAATGAGTAATATGGTCAAAAACTAAATTAAATGAGATCCAATCCAGTCCAGTCCAGTCCACAAAGTGTTTTGTTTTTTGTCACTGACAGGTTGAGATTGATGTAGAGATAAACCTTAATGTCTCCATTAGCCTCCACTGTATCAGACAAACAGCTGATCCAGGAGGAAGGTTTTCACTCACCAGGCGAGAGTCTCTCAGCAGACACTGAAGACATTTAATGTAGAGACCATTCACCGAGTCCTGAGTGGAGAGAAGACGGAAGGGCTGTCAGTATTGAAGCCGCGATGACTCATCACGACTTTTCATCCTCTTAAAACTGTCACTGCCATTACTGATATAATAAAGGCCTAACATGGTTTGGTTCATTTTAAGAAAAGTTAGAAGAGGTAACCTCCACAAATCCTTTATCCGTTTACTTAAGCTCAGGAAAAACAAATACTTTAAAGTTTGACTCATTCTAAAACTTGCTTTCTATTCCCTAAGAATCTGCATTTAAATTTAAAAACTCTGTTTGCTTTGATTATAAGAAAATATTTAAAAAAAAACAACAACACAGAGATAAGTACTGCATGCTGCAGGAAGTTGAGGAATTAACAAAGGAAGTGTAAAAAGCGTTGAGAGAGGGAAAGCAAGAGGTTAAGGGAATGGATGGAAAGATGATATACAATAAAAAGACAGAAAAGGGGAAAAAAGGTGAGGAAGAGGGAAGTAAAAGAGAGTGGTGAGGGGTGAACAAAATGTTGGCAGAAAGAAGGAAGACCTGATGGGGATGAAAGGAAAGGGAGACTTAAGTGTTCATCATACTATGTGGTGTCGGAGTCCCTTCCTCTCCTGCTCCTTGAAGGCCTGACAGAAGCTGTGGATGAACTTGTCCAGTTTCTGGGCGTGGCGGCCCAGGAACTCCCTGACGTCCTCCACACTCTTCAGGCAGTAGGGGGGCGGAGGGCTGAGTTCGGCGGGGCTTGTATCCATTTCGACAGGCCGGGAGATGCAGAGGATGCTGTAGCTCTGCTCAAGCTCATTGTAGAAGGTTTCCTCAAACAGGATGGGCACCGAGGCCGGAGCCGGGAAGCCGGATCCAAGCAGGATCTGCCTCTCCTGAATCCTGACCTCCTGAAACACACAACAAGAACAGGACAGAGTTTTTATACTGTCACGTAAACAGCCAAAAGAAGTTAATGTAGGCAAATCATCATATTTGTGTACAGTGAACCTAGTATTCACATTTTCATAGATTCTCGGTTTTGCATTGAAGTTGATGGAGCAGATATAATCATCGATATCTTTTAAAAAAGGTAACAATTTTGTGGGGGGAAAAATCTATGAAAAACTATTTCAAAATATCATTAACAAAACATTATAACATCAGAAACAGGTCTATTTACACACAATATACATATGACCCATTAGGCTGTGACCCAGTCGAATTCTGGGAGCTCATATCAATTTTTTCTGCCAGACGATCTGGATCCCCTCCATTGGGAAGCGATTTCCTCAGGCAGAAAAATTATGTTTATTTTCTTAATTCTAGTCCTAAAAAAGGTCAATGGAACTTAAAACCCTGGTCCCATATCATTGGAGAAGACATAGGATGCACTCACTATGTAAAGAGCTTTGAGACAATGTATGTTGTGATTTGGCACTATACAAATAAAATTGAATTGAATTGAATTGAATTGAGGAAAGGCATGAATATTGAATATTCATTAAAAATGGCTGCATTCTGTTAGTTGTACAAGTTCCAAGTCCCTACCATCTCATTCCCTTGCTTCTGCTGTGTGCTGGCTCAGTGACACAAATTTATAATGTCATTAGTTGTGAAACAGGGCTTTGTTGGTGAACAAGACCTTGAAGCATTTGAAACGGTTTAGACATTCTGATGTGTTTTATAATGCAATCATACTATATTCATAAACAAAATTGTTTCCTACAGATTTTTTTGAACTCAGTGATTAGTGGAGATAGGATACAAACCTTTCCATCCAGAGTCTGGTATCCATCCTCGACAGGCTGCAGGACATAGCTGTCGAACTGAGAGTCCGAGTAGCTGCTGACGGTCAAACTTCCACAACAGGGAACGAGGACCTGCCGGTTTTTAGTAGCATGGGAGGGAAAAAAATGTTGCATTTTTTTTCCAAGTCGTTTTTAATCATCTTTAAAAACGTTACTTTACTTATGCAAGACTCAATACAATCTTAATTTTTCCAGATATCACCTCAACTGTGAGAGCAGCAAAACCAAAACCCCTTATTCTGATGACCAGAGAGGCCTAGTAGATCTATTCTATTGTCATATACTGTATGGTGGCACCAAGTTGTGAGGATTTTGAATCCAATCCTAAATTTGCTAGTGTAGAGATGCCAGCACCAGAGTGATATGAGAACATAGAGCCTTGGTTTACAGTCATGCAGTTGAGTTTTGAGCTAACTATAAATGTGCAAGTGCATGCTGGCATAAATAATACAGTACAGTGCATTATAATAATAGAGACAAAGCAATGGTTGATGTGTTCTAGTCGTTGGATAGATTAAAAAAAGATCTATCTAGACAGATCTGAAAGTTCCTCAGGTTTTACTTATAAATTAAGCTAGACATCATCAGCATAACAATGTTAAGTCTTAATGACAGCTTGTAGGGGGAGAATAAGACTGACCAGGAATAGACCCTTGTGGAACTCCACAGGTAAGAGGAGCACAGTCTGGTGTTTTATTATCAACATAAAAAATGTGAATTCAAGCAAATGGTATGTGGTTCTAAAACTCTGAAGTGGTCTCAAAGTTCAGAGACCCCTCTGTATATCACACAAATACCTGCTTTATAACAAAAAAAAGACATGAATATCTTTCAACAATATGGGTCCTTTATAATTTAAGCTAAATGTAATTTCTGTTCACCCCATTTGGGTTATCCTCCATACTCTGACAACACAACAGTCAATCATACTCACGTTTACATAATACACTTTATTTATTGGGTCATGAGAATTTTAGGTTGTAAAATGCTGTCACAATTCGGAAGCTGTAAAACCCTGATGTGCTATACAATGTGTTTTGTGCGTATGCTGTGTCTTGTGATCTTCTTGGACTGTTTTGAAATGGGCAATACAAGCTATAATCTAGTTAGATATATTTTCCTGTGTTTGGCTGATATTTTTGTGCTCAGATCATCTGAGTTTCCAGAGAGTTTCCTGATGAGTCACAGCTGTTGGCCTGCTGCTAGACATCTGATTCACACATTTCAATCATCTTCACAAGCAAGAACATGCTTTGAAAAATTATTTTGCAATTGTTCCTGTTGTTTCAGGTAATTTGTGTTGCAGGCGGCAGAAAGTGTCTTAGAAGAAGAATCGGGCTATCAAACCCAACCTTAGCACACAATACTCATTCTGTCACCTTCCCCACATTAAATCTAAACTGAGAAATGCAGTAAGAGAGTGTTTGTTGAGAGGAGGATGTGTCTGAATGCTAAAATCACAAAAAAAACGTTGAACTGACGGCTTGACCTGTTTATAAGACAGGATGTTGTGTGAGAGTTAAACATTTAGCTTTACTTTACGGTGGTCTGTCCTGTGTTCTAAAACATTTGATCACTTGAAATGATATAGACTGCCAGGTAGGGGGTGGGGGTGAAAACAGACTGTTGGGTACTCAGGCGTATCTGTCAAAGAAACTCCTGCACATTTACCTGCCTTCAACCAGAGATGAGGAAGTGATCAGTGAAAGCTGCTGTATTGTTTTGCTGTTTAGGTAAAGTAGCAGAATAAGCTGAAAGCTATAATACGCCACGTTATGTTTTACTGTTTCGTTTTCTCTCTGCCGCGCTTCCTTCCGTTAGCATTTTTGGACTAGACTGTGTTACAGTGAGACATCCCTAACTGTCTGAGACTGTGACTGAGTAACTGAAGGACTGAAGAGATGAATGATGTTACATTGGTTGCCAAAGTGCTTAATTGTTGGCTATTTTGCTTTCAAAATGATTGGCCTGAACTGCTTCTATTAAGTCATCAGGGGGCGTAAACCAACTGTTTTGCCAATTTAGAGCATTTGTCACTAGATTTACAAATCTTTCAGGCCCTTATGCCCCATGCGTCCTCAATTTTGCACATTGACCATACATAGTTCAGACGTGCTAGATTTTGACCATTCTTGTTCAATGGCCCTAATTCTCAGTGGAGTGATTTCATAGCCTGGGACCCAGCTCATTTCATTTGCTCGGCCAGACTACTGTACGTCTGGATCACCTCCATTGGGAAGTGATTTCTCTCCGGCAGAAAACCCGCCCGTCCAATCACAACTGATTGCCTGATAACGGTTAAACCATGACGCAGAGAATTGTATCCTGAGTCATTTTGGTCTGGTCGAGGTCTAGTTGAGGTTGGGGTAAGCAACAAGTTGTAAAATCAAACTAACTAACAGGAGAAAACAAGTGTGACTCACGATGCCGTGGAGCTCTGCCACTCGGCTGCAGAGGTCTGGTCTCTGCTTCTCCAATGCCAAGTAGAAAGTATTCTTCAGGATGTTTTCATCATATAAAGCCATAAGGAGCTGTATGTCTAGATCCTGGAGAGGAGGGCACAAAAGAAGAGTCTGATAAAAAAAAAACTCAAAGGGTGTCATTTGGGAGGAGAGGAGATTCAGAGGTGAATTGATGAATGAGCGAATGAAAGGTAGAAGTTTGATTTAAGGTCCAAATTAGGGGGGGGGGGGGGTTATTACTTACTAGCACTAAAGATGCTGTACATTAATTCTAGTGAAATCAGAAACAAAACATTAGAAAGATTCACTCCAGCACATTTTTGTGGCCAACGCACATATAGAAGACAAGATCCAAAACTCAACAAATTTAACGAGGTTTCTACAGAGCCATTTTTAAGAAATATGGCAACATACTTAGTCATTTAGGACTGCTCTTGTGCAAAGTTCAGTGAGTTATTGTTCTTGAATAAAAAAGTTTTAGGTCGGGGGGGGGGGGAATTACAAAAGAAATGCTTGCAGTGACGTGGTCACAGTGATGAAAAAGATCTTGAGCATCATTACAACTGAACTGGATGAGTTACCACGTTACACGGGCAGGTTCTGTGGTGAGTGAACTGATAGCTAAGAAACTGAAACTTCATTCAGTTGAAGGAGACTTGTTGCTGCTGTGGAGCTGCTGGAACCAGACAGTCAAATTGTTTCCAAAGTGTCATGAAGGCAGATTACTGATATAGCACGAGATATTGAAAAAACACTTGAGGAAGAGGACTCAATAAAATTTCCCTCAGTAGAGCCTCAGTGTTTCCTACAGAAGTGGATCAATCTGTGGTGATAACTTTGCGTGCTTGGGGAGGTAGCATTCAGTTAGCTCTCATGTGCAACAGAGCACGCCTGACACTGACGGAAACGTGCACACCTACAACTGCAACTATGAGAGCTGCCTGCCAGGATGGTGAAACGTTCTGGGTGTTTTGATGGCAGATCGACGCAGGCGGGATTGCCAATGGAGAGAAAGATGGACAGAGCGAGCGAGACAGAGCAAGCAAGAGAGTTGTGGAAAGAGCACAAGACACAGCTCTACAATTAAGCGACGGCACAAAACATTAAGTTAGAGATTGTACAGTACATGCTATTATGAGTAGAGCCCGACCAACATATCGCTTGGCCGATAATATCCGTCCCCATTTCTCTCATCTCACCCCAAACGGTCGCGGCAGACGTTCCACCAAATACAAATAAAATTGAATTGGCTTATATGAGTCTTTCACAGATATATCAGTTTACATTTGCCAATATGTGTTCAATTTCAATAAAAAATACATAAAAAATGTGCATTTATTTGAGAGAGAAAAATACAGTCTTTGCAAGTTGTAAGGCGAGAATTTGTTTGAGCAAGCTGTTTTTGCTATGGCACCTTTTCACAGATACAACATCAAGTGTTTTACATCAATTGAAATACATTATTAAAAAACAACGCTGAAACAAACAATAGTTAAAATCATAAATACAAACAAATGAGGACAGATACACAAAAACAAGTACGAAATATAATATTACAGTCTAAAAGGATGTTGAATAAATTGAAATAGCCTATAATAGAAAAAAAGATTCCTATAAATAAATATCAAATAGATATTAATAAATAAATGATAACAATGACTGCTGTGTTTTCAATCAAAACATGTGAAAATGCTGCACATTTGCCAAGAACTGAGTTAGAACAGATTCCTGATGTCTGAGAAGAGGCGAGCAAAGCTCAAAAAAAGATCTTGTGATTCTTAAATGTCTCACAGCAACATAATATTCTTGATTAACCACTCGGTTTGAATCAGCAGCTGGGATTGAGGTCAACAAAACAGAGGAAAAAGTCCCTTTCAGAATGTTTGGAATAATGGTTTGGATGGTGGTTGTTATTTTTCCACTTGGTAATTTTTTTGTGTGAAGCCAAATTCTTTCAAATCTGCAGTTCCAGTCACACTCCCTCATGCAGACACGAGGTCACAATTCAACACTGGACATGATCCCTCAACAACTCCCCGAATTATATCCAAGCAAATATAACGATAATTAGCTTGTTCTGTTTTTCACTCTTCACCCCAAAATTAAACTCAGCATCTTTGGCTTTTGGACTGTCGGTCGAACAAAGCAAGACACTTGAAGACGTCACCCTGTGCTCAAAGGAATTTTTATAACCTTGGGATGTAAATTACAGTTCGATTTTGATCCATGAGACAGGAACGTGTGATCTGTCAGAAGTCAATAGCCTCAGGCCGAGCTGTGAATGTGTCTCTACTATTGAAAAAGTTCAGTTACACTGTAAAAAAGTGATATTAGCCTAGATGCGGGGCAGGCCATCACCCCATCAAAGGGTTTATCACACCTGCACAAGATTTCATGGAAACGTATCCGATAATTATTGAGATGTTAAATAATAAAATACATATGCAATACACATAATGCATTTCATCAACTCCCCTTTGTTGCCCATCAGCCAACAAACCTTATTCTAGATGCACCAAAATGAATTGACAAAATACTTAAAGGGCTCATATTATGCTCATAATCAGGTTCATACTTTTAAAAAGGGTCACCACATGAAAAGGTTTACAAGCCACAATGTTCAGAAGAGTCTTCAGTGTTCTCATACTGTCTGTTCCTCCAGTAGCTCTTTTCACCCTCTGCCTGTCATGCTCAGATTTACTCTCTCTCTCCTGTCTGGAGGGAGGGAAGGAGGGGAGACAGGCAGAGAGAGAGAGGAGCCTGGCTCGACGCACAACTCTTTTCATTGAATCAGACTAACGTTGCTTGTGTTGGGAAATAAAGAACCCCCCCTCTAAAAAATATAGCTTGTTATCTAGTTTGTTTTGATTAGTGACTAAATCAATTGAACTAAAAGTCGAGTAGATTTATTTTTTATACAGCAACAAATTTGTATTTACCCATTTTATATTGAAACACATTACTTCTTGGATCAATATTTGTCTAATGCAGGGCTGCAGCCTCAATCATTATTTGCTCTATTAGATCTTGTAAAACGTATCCTTTTTTCCATATTAGGTTCTCAGAGGAATGAATCAGGTCCCCATTCCACTCAGCTGCAGGCCTTAAGCCGAATTGCCTCAACTTATACACCCTTCAGAACAACTACAACATCTACAGAATGGACTACGGACCTTTGAGGTGCAGAACAGAAGAACAGTAAGTTTCTGTTATGAGATACAACTGCATAAAATAAAGTAAAAACAGTTTCAATACATGACAGGATCCACAGAACAAATGAGAAAAATGATTTTCTTCAAAATATCTTTATTTTTTGCAAATGTAAGGAAACCAGAACTATACACATATACAACAATATAGCAGCAGAGGCAATTTGCAACTGCAATAATGCCTCATTGTTTTTCTTGCAGTTGGTGCTGTGGGATGCCACAACAAGGGTCATTATCGCGTCATCCTCCGGATCCGCCAGGAGTTTCCGGATCCAGCTGACCAGTATGTTGGCTTCCGACCGCCTTTTGACTGAAGCCTGACATGTGGCGAGTAACCATTTCCTCCTTTGACGGCCTGTCATATTGAGATGACAGATCCTTGGGGGTGGGGATTTGTTCATCTACTCCACAAATGGTGCTGGGTCCTCAAACATCATCCTCATCAAGTCACCCACATAATCTGTAAAACATTCAATTCCACTTTTTTCATTTTCTAGTGTTTTCCTGAATCCACCTTTGTTGTTTACTTAAAATGTTCAGAATTATTTATTATTCATTTGAATTTGTTATCATATTTGTAATAAAAAAATTGTGTTTTACAACTTACTGAATGTGGGTTCTGTTTTAACAGGCTTTGTGTTGGCTTCACCCTTCTTTGTCTTTGAGGAAGAGGGAATCTTCATGCCCAGGGATGTTTTGAATGTTGTTAAACAGTGAATGCCACTTGGCCACCTTCTCAGGCCCTGAGGTTGAAGAGGTTGCACTCCAATATACATGGTTCTTTAAACCGTGTACTCTGAAACACAAGGGAAAATAAAACTATAAAAAATTTGCGTCTAATGACAACAATCACAATCAAAAATCAAAAATTTAATTCATATATAATATATACAACCATACCTGCCAACATTTGTTTTTCCAAATCCGGGAGATTTGTGATTGATTCGCGATGGGGGGGGGGGGGGGGGGGGGGTTATTTACATGTGATGGTGCCGCTGTGTTTTAATGTGCTGGGTAATGTCATTTTTCCTGCCGTGCGCTACATTAAAATCAATGCGACACACCTTACAAAAAGCGTGGAGGTTGTCGATATGACTAGGTAAGATGCATGTAAATTGTTGCGCCCAACACTGTTGAAATTTACAGCTATATTTTGATTTCTTTGCAGGAACACAGCCTTCACCTGCCATTATCGGCTCGGTTTCGGGTGTGAACTTTCCGCGAAGCTTGCGCAGAGATCGCAACTGGGTTATAGGTTGCCAGGTTGAGGGGACAAACGGGTTGAAAATTGTAGGTGTGTGGATTGTGTGATTAGGATGCTTTTCATACAAGATCTGGTCAACATTAGACAAACATAATGGTCCGATTATTTATAAAGGAGTTTGGGCCATCCAAATTACGGGAGTTTCCCGGGAGAAATAACAAGCCGGGTCCGAGATAGGGCTAAAAAACGTGAGAAACCCGGGAAAAAACAGTGTTGGCAGGTATGTATACAACATGTGCTGTGTAAACTACATAATACACATGCGTGTAAACAGACGAAGAGAACACAGGGAACAAAACACCCCACAGGATATTATTACTACTTGAAGTATGAGCCCCGGTTGTCTAGCTCAGGAAAGTCAAAACAGCCGCGCCACACGGGCCTCACGGTACAGAGCAGCAGCAGCACGGGGCAAAGTTAGCAGAGCTTATAAAATCAGAAGTCCACCTCCAAACCTGAGGTACATTAGCCGCGTAATAACTGGACTCCGATCGTAACATTACAGGCTATCAATTCACAAATCCACCTCCACAGGCGAGAGACACCGAGTTGGAAGTAGTAAACGTTCTGCCGCTTGTGGTTCTGCGGCATCAATTTGCGACGCATCTGCCCACGCGACCACTGTTAAATATGATAAGATCGGGAAAAAAAACCCCTGTACATTAATACTCAATTTTGCCATGTGATGGCGTCACACAGTCCAACTCTCAGTATCGCTCCTGTACTGGTGTTATGGCCCAACTGGTTTCCGATTTAACTGGTTCCCGTACCTAGCAGCTGCAGATGTTTTCCGCGTCAGTCAGCAGATTCGTCACTCATTCACAAACATATGACTGCCAATTTCCATGTCGCATCGGGTCGCATCTCATTTCTCCTTCGGCGAAAATGATCGTATCGTAACAGGCAAAGATGAAAAAATACAGTGAAGAAAATAAAAATCAAAAAGATCGCATGGAGCTGGATTCGATCTCACCACAACAAAAAAACCCTAAACGTAAAGTCCGCGACACTCTCCGTGAGCCACGGCAGCTCATAATACTACTTGTTGTCCATCACATATTGATAGATGATGTCATCCTCCGGGGGAACAGTTTGATTTGGATTCGCCTGAATCAACTGGTTACCCCTCGGCTCCACTCAGGAAGTTCCCGATTTCATCAAGATTGTTTTCTCGACACTGCGGCCACATTTACCACCCCATTACAGCCGCACACGACCGTACACTGACAGAAATAAATACTTGTAAGCTGTAACGATCTAACTCCGACTATATACTGTCAAAACACACATCGTTACTTGCTCACGCTGAGCCACAGGAAGAGGAAAAGAAAAGCAGGACTGAAGGCATGGACTTTACTGTCTCTCTACTTGCTTTTGTGCAACTATATTGGATAGTAAGTTTGGGCTTACTAAAATAACTGGTGACTGGGCTTATTTTAGAAAATATCCAAACATGCTTACTGTCATGTTTTCTAATGAAAAATGGCCATGGCCACGTTTTTAAATTATTCAAGCAATCAAGGGGGGAAATTAAAAACATCTGGCACATGACTATAAAAGGGGAATGGAGCAGGCTTCAGGTCCTTTGGTCCTTGATTATTTCACAAATAATATAACTACAAGTAAAGGAAGCTACTATGGACCCTGTCAAAGTGAAGGAGATTGTGGATTTAAAGATGAACAACATCTATCCTCCAAAATTCACCAAAAATCAACGCTATGTTCTTAAAAGAAAGGCTGAGGGTTACCAGTTAATAAGTAAGGCAACAGGACTGCGTCAATAATGTCAATGAATTTTCAAAGATCATTTCAAATGTTCATTGCAATGCAATCCCTAGATGGGGAACTATATTATCTGTGCCACAGAAATCGCGACGAACAGCAGCATCACCTTGCAAAAGTCGTTCGTACTCCAGAAGAAGCAAACAATTTATTTTTGGAGTTTCACACCAGTGCGATCTGGGCCCACTGTGGAGTGGAAAAGACAATGCATGCCATTATTAGACGCTATTACTGGCCTGGAATGAAAGCAGACATCACAAAATGGGTAAGTAAATTGTTTCTAAATATTTATGTGGATTTTGTGTAAATATATAAATATATCATAACTGACTGTTCTCAATTGTTTGACTTTATTAGATATCCCAATGTGATGACTGTCAAAAAAAGAGGACCACAATAAAGGAGAAAACTCAGTATAAACCGATAGAGGTGAATCATGTTATTACATTTTACACATTTAACATGGACTTCTTAGCTGATGTTATGCTTTGGTTTGCATTTAAGGTATCACAGCCATTTGAACTTGTTGGGATGGACCTTGTTGGGAAGTTAAAGTGCTCCAACAATGGAAACATTTACATTTGTGTCATGGTGGACTACTTCACTAAATGGCTCGAGGTCTATCCCCTCAAGAGTAAAAAGGTTGAGGAAGTGACAGCGTGCATAATGGATTTTTTCTATAAGTATGGTGCACCTAAACGAATCTTGACTGACGGCGGTAAAGAATTCATCAATAAAGTAAGCTCAATTCTGAGACATGATGATTATTTTATTTTTGGAAACAACTCTGGGAAATCAATTTGGTGTTACAGAACAACGTGTGTTCATTGTATTATCCAATTCATATTCTAGATCAACCAGGACTTGTGTTCAGAGCTTGGTATTGCCAGAAGCCTCTGCGCACCGTATCACCCGCAAACCAATGGCTTGGTGGAAAAGCTTAATGGAACCATGTGTGTGTGTGTGTGTGTGTGTGTGTGTGTGTGTGATTCTGATTTGTATTCACTTTCAGGGCTTTGAAAAAAATGGTGCAAGACCATCCAAGCGACTGGGAGAATTATATCAAACCTACAGTGTTTGGACTGCGCACCAAAAAACAAATAACCACTAAATATTCGCCATATTTCCTGATGTATGGAAGGGAGGCCCGTTATCCCTCTGAAATTCCAGACAAGTGGCAGGTATGATGGCAGTTTACTGCAGTAGGGGCTGCTCTGTCAACCATATCTATATCTCTTGTGTACTATACTCATGTTAATTAACTACACCAATGTTACAGATAAGTGATGAAAATGTCAACACCCTAATTAAAAATGAGGAAGTATGCAGCCGAATGACAAACCTCAAAGAAGTCCATGCAAAAGTGGAGGTCAATATTGCACAAGGACAACAGAGGGTGCGGAAGAGGAAGTTGTCGAAGGGGGAGGATGACAGCTTTGTGGTTGGGGACAAAGTGTTGCGGAAGAATATTCGGCAGGAACAAAGAAAGGGGGGTAAATTAGAAGCTGATTTATTGGGACCATTCACAATAATCAATATTGATGGGAAAAGTGCTGACCTGTAAACACCAAGTGGAAACACTATGGAGAAGATCAACATTGATCATTTAAAAAAATACGTGGAACCACTACCACGCATTCCAGCTAAATGGATTGCCACCACTTCCACTCCTCCTCTGGCACAGCAGCCAAGCCCCTCGATGTGTCCCGGGGTTCCCCAATCCCCCACTTTCTCACTGAGTCCCCAATCAGACCCCTTATCCTCAACTTTGAAGTCGTGCAACACAATTGGCTGTAATCCCGCAATTCCAGTCACCCCGGAGGAATGTAAGTATAGATGTCTATAAAATTTAATTTTAGTGACAAGATACTGTAAGACATATGCATTCACACAGGAGTATTTCATATGCCTCAGTAGGATTTGGGCGAACATTTGCAGATTTATGCTGCATGAAATTACAAACTAAGCTTCTCTAAACGTCTATGTATTCTAATTCTCAGTAATAGCTAACATCTGGTCCGGTGGAAGGCAAGGTGTGTTGTGGAGCAAAGTAGGGCCATACAAAATATTCGCCGCAGACCTGCAAAATCTGGCCCCCGGAAGGGAGGTTGAGAGTGAGGTAAATGCATACAAGAAGTCTTTTCATTTACATGTTAAGATATTTTCACATATATAACTCCACACAACTGTCACTTAAGGTTGTGAATGCATTCATCCATGCCACCATTGTGAGGAGTCAAGAGGAGTCTGGAAAACAACTATATCTTGTTGACTCCTTTCAAATGACTGCAATGTGGAAAGGATCATTCAGGGGATTAAACAAGGTGACTCTAAAAAATCCATGCATACATGATAAGAATACATAAAGGTATTCATGCATTATGTGTGTATGTTTTCTGCTTGACCCAATGGCCTATGATGTCCTAATAGGCCTGGTCTGTGACAATCGGCACTGGACACTTGTGGTGAGAATTTACATATACACATGTAGGTAGGGGTGTCCAGACTCTGTGTGTATGGTACCCTAGCATCATGATTTACTCTGATAATCAATCCTCTCTACATTACTTCACATATATTGTGAAGGTCATTTATCCAAAGGAGAAGCGTTCAATTTACATCGACCCCTTTGGTGAAACTCCTGCCCACATAACAAAATGCAAGGATATGACGAGGCAAGTTTCATAAATCAGTAGTTATGTCATTAAAGGTTCTTGGTAACAAATAACAACAGTATTCTGCTATTCCACAGAGCATTCATGAGACACAAGTGCCTCCACATCTCACGTTGGACTTGTGGTCAAATAAGCCATTCCTGTCAGCAAGACTCAACATCATGTGGGGCATTTGTCTTCAAGGTATGAGGGCAACTGACCCTTTGTTGAATACAGCTATTGGATGTAACTGATTGTACTGTGTTTTGTGTAGTTTGCAGAGCTTATCATAACTGGTGGCAAGCTAGATTTCCATACGGATGAGGCTGCTATCATTCAGTTGAGGAGGGAAATAGCTTGTAGACTGGTCACTGATTCAGGTATGAGTTAGTTATTTTAGCATATCATATGCATCACATTGTCATTGAGTAATTAATTGTATGTGTGATGTGTTAGAAAATGTGTCAGACCTGTGCAGAACATGTGGCAATGAATGCCAAAGTCCAGGCAGAAACAAAGATGAGCATGATGACTGGGTAAGCACAAACTGACAGTTCTGTTTGCCTACTAATGTAATGATTGGAGTTACTAATCTGCTGCCATGCTTCTCCTCAGATCCAGTGTTCCATATGCAGTCTATGGTTCCACTGGATTTGTGTTGGGAGGCCACCATTGGAGCATGACTTTTCCTGTCCAGCATGCACACTCTAACAGTAGGTAGAAATGGGGTTATGTATCATTCCAAATATTGTCCTTCACTACTGTGTATATTTCAGATATGACATCTTCTTTCAGTGATGGGGGCTCACCATTGTGTGCACTGCAGATGGAGCGGGGTTATCAGCCTGAAGCTCTCCACTCCGAGCTGCTAGCCCTGTGCTTCCGCTGACCTACCATTGAGTGCTCACGTCCAGTCATCACACTAGCCATCCAGGGATCTCTCCTCGTGGGTCCTCTCCCCCTCTTTCTGCCCGCCTCTCCTCTCTCCTCCCACCCAAACCAGTCACGGCAGATGACTGCCCACAACTGAGTCCGGTTCTGCCAGAGATTTCTTCCTGTTAAGGGAGTTTTTTCTCTCCACAGTCGCCAAGTGCTTGCTCATTGTGGGAACTGTTGGGTTTCTCTGTAATATAGTGAGGTCTCGACCTTACTATGTGAAGTGCCTTGAGATTTTTTTTGTCATTTGGCGCTATACAAATTAATATAGTTCAAAATCATTTAATTGAACTATTTATTGATTGTTGTTTACACATTGTGGACTTTGCAATAGATGCTTGACAAATGATAAGTTATGATTGTATTCTTGGTAATTTTGTATGTTGTCAAGCTCCTTAATAACACGGTATTGACGAGCACGTAATGGGAAATTTTGAGGTCTGAGTGGTTCGTCTGTATTTTACTATCCAATATAGTTGCACAAAAGCAAGTAGAGAGACAGTAACGTCCATGCCTTCAGTCCTGCTTTTCTTTTCCTCTTCCTGTGGCTCAGCGTGAGCAAGTAACGATGTGTGTTTTGACAGTATATAGTCGGAGTTAGATCGTTACAGCTTACAAGTATTTATTTCTGTCAGTGTACGGTCGTGTGCGGCTGTAATGGGGTGGTAAATGTGGCCGCAGTGTCGAGAAAACAATCTTGATGAAATCGGGAACTTCCTGAGTGGAGCCGAGGGGTAACCAGTTGATTCAGGCGAATCCAAATCAAACTGTTCCCCGGAGGATGACATCATCTATCAATATGTGATGGACAACAAGTAGTATTATGAGCTGCCGTGGCTCACGGAGAGTGTCGCGGACTTTACGTTTAGGGTTTTTTTGTTGTGGTGAGATCGAATCCAGCTCCATGCGATCTTTTTAGTTTTTTATTTTCTTCACTGTATTTTTTCATCGTTGCCTGTTAAGTAGTGCTTCCCTATACGATCATTTTCGCCGAAGGAGAAATGAGATGCGACCCGATGCGACATGGAAATTGGCAGTCATATGTTTGTGAATGAGTGACGAATCTGCTGACTGACGCGGAAAACATCTGCAGCTGCTAGGTACGGGAACCAGTTAAATCGGAAACCAGTTGGGCCATAACACCGAAGCCCGCAACAGAAACCAACCACGGTAGCTACCCAGCAAACACAGTTACTGCAGAGTGCTCATAAAAGACACATGCTTCGATCTCACGTCATCTCACCAACACTCAGCGTCAACGTTATTGTGGCCGCTCCGGCGACGGCATGTAACGGAATCCTGTAACTCCGGTGACAGATGTGATGTTTACGTCGGAGGACAGGGCTAGCTTAGGCTAACGCGGCTAAACTAACAATGCAGACCCAGGAAGCACACACGGTCTTAAATCTTACATCTCAAACACTTCGCATGTAAGGACGTGGAGCACATTCCCGGTGGCCTAAGCCAGAGTCGCCCCCGCTAAAGCCCACTAATGCCGGTAATATTAACGACACATGTATAGTTTACCTGAGCGTTAGCTCATGCTACCGCGGCTAAACAAACACGGCAGAACACTATGAGGACACACACACACAACGAAGTCTTAGAAAAAACTTACATGTCTCTCCTCTGTAGCTTCGCCACGGACAGTTGGAATTGCTCCATCTTGCAAAAAAAGTTTTTCTTCCAGTCCGGCGTTGCACTGGCCCAGGCTTGAAGAACAGTCTGACACAAAGTGCTTCACACACTCGCAGCAGCTTTTCACCGACTGTGGCTGGAACATTTCCATCAAAGATGAAGTCAATCCACCTGCTCGTGTGTCCTCTGAGGCTGGGAGCCCATGTACCGGTTTATGTTGGTCTGTACAGCCAACAACAGGCAAACATTACTAACTCTTTTCGGCATTATGCTAGCGGTCCGTCCGTCGCTTGTCGAGGGAAAACACTGGCGTAGATGCGCTCTGGTGTCTTGGAGTTCAGGGGCGGAGATTCTCAGGTTGGGGGCGTGGCTACCCCAGGAGCAGCTTCATGTTTCGTAATAGGACGCCCGGGTTGTGACTGGCTCGTTCAGAGCCCGTCTGAAAGGTTAAGCCAATCCACTAAATAACGACTTTGTGTTTCTTTTTCACTTTTTGTGGGCCGGCAGGCACCCCACATACCCAAAAATATGTGCAAAAAGGCTGAAAAAGTGGTTTTAGCATAATATGTCCCCTTTAAATCATCCATCTGGTAGCAGATAGTAAGTACGTCTGTAAACGATCCACCAAAACAAACACGCCACGCAAATATTTAGTCAATATAATTTGAAAAAGAATCCCTTTCTGTACGTCCTACAGTTTCTGGAATAAACCTAATCTATTGGCTTTGGTGCTTTGGTTATCTAAGACACGTCATGGGTGGTATTCATAAATGTTTCCTGGTGCAAAAATTTGCCCCTACTGTGGAAATTCTAAGAGAAATACTTACAATTAGGACATTTTCTTAGAATTTCCCCTCATGGTTAAGACTAGATTGTGGGAAAGATAAAAGTTATTCACAAAGCATCGTAAGAGAGCTGCTGTCATGAGGTGGGATAAGAACTTATGAGGCATTTTTCATTAAGCAGAGGAGAAATTTGTGTTTTTAGGTTAGATAGGATACAATGCCAGCATTTGTAACATCACTCACCTGTGCAAGAACAACCTCATTTGTGTTCTGCAGTCTCCCCGCTCACGTTTAGACTGCACCACAAACCACCACTTTAAACACTCTTCACTGGTTAACAAGGAGTTCAGCTGCTGCTGTGTTCTCCCACATCTGCCTCTTGGCTTGTGCCGAATTTTCCTCTTAAAAGAGTTTTACACTCGTCAACTAACTGAGTCAATAGCAAACACAGGTCGTTTGTCCAGTCGGCTTGTTCACTGGTACATGGTTACAGGCCAACCAATACTGCTACTATAATATCATTTCATTACATTAAATGGACTATTCATAATTTACTACATGGAAGACGATTCCAACGTCCTTTCAAAACTATTATCACTATGATATTTCTTTTGTTTTTAATCAACAAATCACGCCTTTTAAAAAAATACATCTCACAACAGGGTCAACCACATACCAGCACTAAAGTAAAAGTTTTCTTTTTGCCTCGCTCTGAAAAGTTTCCTAAGGTTATTAGTTATTTGAGGAGTACGCCCCTCATTTGTGATCTGTCATCGTTTCTGTCATACGTCCAGTGATCTAACAGCCTAAAAAGCCACTGACATTTGTCTGGTCTGTCCATTCACTCAGAAGAAATATAAAACACACTGGCCGTTCATAACCCTCCACACTTTAGCTGCTCACCTCATGCTTCTGCTCAGACATCAGATTCATCTGCCCTCAGCTCCAGCCCAGACAACACTGGGAAGCAGTTCAGCAGAGCAGAGACAGACCGCCCAGCCGAGCGAGCGGCCCCATGTCAGGCGGCTCAGCTGAGATGAAACTTCAGAGGAATGAGTCACGTGATCTTCGAGGTCCTTGTGACCTATCAGGCTCGAAGCTACCAGTGTATTGGGTGGTACAGAGGAATGTCCATACCCTCAGGGCCAACGCACGATTCGTTACATTACACAATTTAGATTGCAGTCATTCAGCTGATGTCTTAGCGTGGATTAATGTGTGTGAATAGCAGGATAATTAGTTCAGCAGCAACAAAGCAAACATCCAGCAGTAAGGAGATTATAGTTCAACCACCTTAAATATATTTTCTAATCAGAGCAGGGCTGAAACCATTCAAAGTAGATTTTTTTTTATTAACTTATCAAAACCTCCAAATGGAGACAATGCCTCTCTTAAGTATTGAAAGCAGGACCATCTAAGAAGTAAATGGTATATGGACTACATTTATAGAGCGCTTTTCTAGTCTGACTGACCACTCATTGTGTCTTGCCCAAGAACACTTGCAGATTGGAGAAGCCGGGAATAGAACCACCGACCTTCAAATGAATGGACAACCTGCTCTTACTCCTGAACCACATCCACCCATCAAGAGCAACTTAGTGATGAAAGGAAGAAAACAGAGGAACTAGAATGTCACTCTGCCAAGGCCCAACAGTTCTTTAATTCAATTAAGCCGCACCAAATCTCACTCACACATAGACATCAGTTCCTTAAACATGCCTGATTTTTTTCATGGTCATGATCATGATCCATGAAATATTCCCTGGACAATTGGTGAAAATGTCACCAATTACGATGTTAAAGAAGGTGATTCAAATTCCTGGATCAAACAACCAATTGATTAATCGAGAAAATAATCAACAGATTAATCGATAATGAAACTAATTGTCAGTTGCAGCCCTAGTAATTAGTATTGTGTAATACGTGTTCGAACATTGACAATCACTTTAAACAGCAGTAAACTTCCTTGTATGCACAAACATACATGGCCAATAAGGAGAATCAATAGAGGATTCTGATAATACCACATGAATAAAAGGTGAAGTGTTTCAAATGAATAAATGAATATGAAAAATGAAGTGTACCTTGCTGAGGGGCTTTTGATTCCCAAACTAAAGATTTTCTAACTTATCACACCACTTTCACGGACAACACTCAATAGAGTTACGCTTGTACACTTACTCCAAACCACAAATGTAATTTAATGGCCAGCATTTCCAAACCCAGCCAAAGATCAGAGATCTGTGAACAGGCCAGTGACCAACATAAGAGTGTTGGCAAAGTGTGATTGATTTTCTTTCTACAATCGTGTTCAACTATCTGCGAGATTGATAAATGCAGAAATGTGAAGCTGTGAGGACCTGAAGTGGTCACCAGACTACTACAGAGTTATCTATCCTTAAAACATTACAATGTTCCAATAGTAATCCTGCGTTTACGGAGACAAATGTTCAGCCTTTCACACCAGTAAAACTGCAGTGATAAAGTGCAGTGAGCAGATGGCAGAGGGGGTCAGATGAACTGAGCGAAATGAAAGAGGACAAAACTCCTGCCTTCTGCTTTCACCAGATCAATATAAATCTCTCTGAACAGGCACCAAAACCACCAAGAGTGACCATCACATCGCATACTTCTCCTCAGGGCTGCACAAATGACGCAGCCTGAACATACATACTGAAACTGTCCAAAATGTTTCTGAGTAAGACCTAAGTCTACTAGAGAGACTACACTAAGAGAAATCAAGAAGAAAATCTTGACCTATAAATAACTTGACTTTGTTAGACTCTGGTCTCTGAAGCATAGAGTCAGGTGTGAGGCATTGAACAGCAGCAATGTGGAGGACAAAAAACAAAAAGTTAAATCAACTGACCTTTAACACAAAACAATGATGTGTCAAATGAACCACACATAAGGACGAGGCTTTCGGGAGCATTTTCCTAATAAAAGGAAAATACTCAATGTGCTATATCCTACCACAAAAACGTGCCACTGAGGCTTAAATAGAAATATTATCTCTATTATAATAACACAGGCCACCCACTGTGCTACATATCAATGTAAACGTGCCATTGGTCTTTAAAGTTTAACCCTCTTCAAGGCAGGAGGTTTCTTTCGCGTGTAGAAGGATAAAACCAAACTCGCCTTCAATTTAGGCAAATTTAATGTTTCTTTGCTTGTTGACAAAAGTAAAAAGCACAATTAAGACAAATCGATCACCTGCGTCACTCTTCTGAGTCTTAAGATGCATTCGGAAAGTAAATTGTCCTCCTAATTAAATTTTAATTTCACAAAATCTCAGTTGTTATCCTTTTGGAATCTGCTCGACCCCTCAGTCTACGGTGTCATTAATTTAAAGAGGAAGCGAAATGATCGTCTAAATTCTTTGCTCCTTTTTCATTTTTTAAATTAATCGTTCCCTGTTCCTGTTTGCCACTCTGATAAAAAATTCAAATTTTTGAATGGAAACTGGCATGGCAGTTACATTTGCTCGGGTTGGGATTTAGGAATGTATGCTGTATAGGATATGGCAAAGAAATTGCTTTAAAATGCGGTGCCCATGGCGTATAATAAAATGGAGGTTCTATAAGGAGAATAGCCTGTTAGCTACACACAACATCGTTTTAACCAACCAAGAATTGATTAGCAGTTAGCAGTAGCTCTTCTGGCAACAGCGGTTTGCATTAGGATAATATATAGTGTTAGCTTATTGACATGTTAGCATGGCCAACACGTAACATGGAAATCAGCCAACCGGAGCGACGATTAAGAAGATGAATGTATTACCTGATATCAGCAGGTCGCTCAGGTCATCCAGGCTTTGGCATGGCAGTGATCAACACACAGAGCAGCCGTCAGGAGCTGTTTACTCAGATCTTCCGGCTTAACAGCTGCAGTCAGTTCCTTGAATTTGGCAACCGGGGTTGCCAGACTTCATAGAAGAAACACACAAAATAAGCCGTCAAAAGTGCGTGCGTGCGGGCGGTGTTGAATCGAATCCTGGAGAATTTCCAGGTCAAATGAGACTGTTAGTGTTGGTCCATCCACGTAGTAACATTGGGACCCAGTTACTGGTTTACTTCTCTAATGACCCAGATGCATCGAAAACACAATCACACAGGTTTACACTGCCCTCTACCGTTAAAGGGGGACTATCACCAATATTACACGGAGTTCATAAGGAGTATCACCCATCCTGTGATAACAGCTGTATGTTTAGTTTTATGATAATTTGTTTATTCTAGGCAGGAGACAGTGTACGAAAGTTCATGCTAAGAAAATAGACGGCAACAAAACGTGTCAGTGTAAAAGATAGATTCAAAAAGAGCTGAAAAGACAAACAGAAAAGGGATTATTTACCACGGAGTTAATGGCAGCATTGAATTCAGTCTGGGATACATTTAATCCCTCTCTGAACACTACTCGACATCTGGAGCAGGAGACATTAAAGCTTACTGGGCCTGGATCTCCTCTACTTCTAACTTTTTACTTACTAAAAATCTACAGGAGACACAGCAACATTTTTTTATTTGGGTTTAATTGTTAAGAAAAAATGACTTGATGGATGTCTGTGTGGTAACAGGTCATTAGTTGGCATAAGCAGGAGAAATTAATACAGCCAGAACAAGCCGTTTCATTATGGGCACAGTATTTTAAGGCTGGAAATTGAGGACTTATTCTTTCAATTGGATTTTGAATGCAGGACTATTATTTGTAATGGGGTATTTTTACACTATGTACTAGTACTTTTAAGTAAATAACTCTTTCACCCCTGCCCTCTGATTGAGGGTGAAAGCAGAAGGACAAAATCGCCCCGCCACCTCGGTGTCTCCACAGCGACCTCTAACGGACAGGGTTTGAAGGGCTTCTCTCTTTTTCGTCTCACGGATTCGCCGAAATCGTCCGTGCAGAGGCTCGCAAGCAGGTGCGTCTTAAAGTTTGAATTACAGGGGAAAAGTTACAAAACATTACATGTAGAAATGCTCACCGTACCTTGCTACATCCACATGCATGAAATATGTTTTAGTTTTTAGCGAGCTAGCATAACGGGCGGTGAGCTAACGGTAGCGAATTAGTTAGCTGACACCCGCAGGTGTCGGGTGTAAAATGTTGAGTTCAGTTTAACTTTAAATCGTTCTTTGATCTTCGTGAGTGTCACTGTTTTTTTTTTTGCAGTGTCTGCTGTTTTAACGACGAGGGACGAGTGGACTGACGAGGATATGACGAAAATATCAATTCTGAAGGTAATCGAGCGTGAAATTACCAATGGCTAACGTTAACTTCAGTCGATGTAAATGCTAGCACTCAGCAGCAGCTAGCTTTGTTTGTGTAAGGCAAATCCGGTCAGTTTAAAGACTTGTTTTTATTGAATCAATCTTAATCTTGAAATGGGATTATACATTCACTGTTCTTTACAGTGGGCCTAGTGGTTAGCACTTTCGCCTTACAGCAGGAAGGCTCCGGGTTCGAATCCCGGTTCAAACCAACCAGGGCCTTTCTGTGTGGAGTTTGCATGTTCTCCCCGTGTATGCGTGGGTTCTCCCCGGGTTCTCTGGCTTCCTCCCACAGTCCAAAGACATGCAGAATGGGGTTAGGAGACTTTGAGACTCTAAATTTACTGTAGGTGTGAGAGTGAATAGTTGTTTCTCTCTGTATGTGCCCCCCCTTACATTTTGATGAATATCTCGTCAGTTGTCACAGTTGTACCTCTTAATCTGAATCATCTTAATCGCCTCTAGGTTAAAAGGTAACCTGTGGAGTTGGAGAAGTGTCTTGCATGAGTGGGTCCCTATTTTGCTTTGTTTGTCTCGTCATGGTTTCACATTTTACATGAAACTGGGATTACAGTTTTGTCAATGCTCTTTTTTTCATAATTTTCCCTGGGGAGTGCCTTGTTCTTAATTTGGAAGTCAGATTAGTTAGTATTTGTTCAGTATGAATTGATATTTGTACCATTTTTTAGTTTCTGTAAAGAGCGTGCATCTACTTTATTTTGCCTGTTTGTATTAAATAACAACGTAGTCCTAGTGGCAATCATGTGAACAGCGAGTTTTTGTCTGTACAACTTTTGTCGGTTTTGCTGCCTCTACAGGTTGAGAACCCATCCTGCCTCTGGGGTCGGGTTGTTAGGAATCTGGGTGGCAACACGGAGTCGACAGAACAATATAACAATCTGCTGGCTCAGATGAACCTCTTCTACCATGAACTCACTCAAGACCTGTGCAAGTTGAATCCCACCTCGATAGAGGAGGGACAGGTACTGTGGCCTTAGTTAGATTGGATGTGTCTGCAGTAGGGATGTCCCGATACCAAAAATCTAGTAGTCGTTACCGATACCACCAAATGTACACAATACTCAATACCAAATTTGATACAAAAAAAACAACAAAAGAAAAATAATACTTCACTGTTTCATTATTCTTTTTTTAACATTACAAAAAACAACACTAGTGGCATGTGGCCTTCAAATAATGAATACAATTAAACAATTTAGCATTCCAAAAAATGATGTGCAATACTATACAATCAACTTTTTTTGGCACAGCTTTACTATTTTTAAACCTGGCCATTTGAAGCCATGGCTTCAACACATAATAAATAAAATTAAGCAACTCTTAATATGGCAAAAAAGAAAAACATTGGCATATAGCCGTCAAATATTTTTAAACAATACTTACATTTAGAAATCATATTTTCTGTGCCTCTGAAGAGCTTCTGATGTGGTTGGCTGTATTAATGTTTGCTCACCATGCTGGTTTATACTGAAAAAAAGAGAGATTTCAGTTATTAAACAAACTGTTTGACAATGACTTAGTAAAAAGTAGAGGTTACAGGAATAGTACTAAGGCATGTGAGCTCTAACACACGCACAGTCACAGACTCATACTCGTCCCGTTGCGTTTTCAGAATGTTTGGACCAACTTGGTACCGTAGTATCAGTTCTGGAGACATCCCTAGTCTGCATGTTAACTGTATGTCCCCTCAGGTGTGTGTGGTGTACTGGTCAGTGATGAAGTGGTGGTGTCGGGCTGTGGTGGAGTCAATCATCGTGGACTCGGAGTCCAGTCAGGCTCACTGCCTCCTGGTCGACCACGGAGAACGGCTCGTCGTTGCCTCAGACCAGTAAGGCTAGAACACCAGTCCTCCTCAACACTGTTCCACTGCCATTTTATCATGTCTTGAGACATTTAACAGTTTATTTTAACAGCTATTTTCTATAGTTGCACAGTATTTACCAGACATTTTGAATCAAGGCAAGATACTGTCATTGTAGGTCTGATGTTAAAGATTATGTATAATAGAGAGACGGTGCGCGCGAATGCATGATTGACTTTTGTTTTCCCTTGGTCTTATGAGGATCCGAGTCGCTGTACAGACTTTTTTCCAGCTACCTTTTTGGGTGAGGAGGTTCCACCTGGCAGGAATTAAACCAACAACCCTGCGAGTGTCTGTTTACGAGGAGAAGGCAGAGCTTACGTAAGACAACTTCTTTGTTTACCACTGAACTGTTGACAGACTTCTCTAAATCAAAAACCTCTGTGATGTAAAATCTAAAGTAGTTCTGTGTCTGTGTTGTGAAGTTGTATCTCTATTGTGGAATTAAGGCTACATTCATGCTCCTTATGTTTTAGTTTTAAAACGCATCTCTGTTTATGGCTGGCGAGCACTCTACTCGAGGTTTCCAGTACCTTGTCTGATCTAAGCCTTATTCTTTTCCTCTGCAGTCCGTCCGCTCAGTGGGACAGCTCAGCTACGCTCTACCTGCACAACCTGCTACAAGGTGAGCAGCACGGCAGACACACATTTTCATTTATTTCTGTTTTTGGGAGACTTAACTAAACTGTTGTGCCTGGAGATTGACATTAAAATGTATTTGCACTCTTGGCGAATCATTTAAAAAATCTGCTTCCTTTGAAATCAAAGCATCTACTTGGACAGAGGCTGTGTTGCTTGAATCTGAGTCAGACTCCACCTCCATCGAGCTCTTCCTCAGCATTGGGAACATCAAGGTGAACATTGACCCTTAAGTATTGGACACAGCAAGTCACAGTAATTAAGAAAAGTAATTTTAAACTGTTTTAACACCGAGCAAGGCAGGTAAAATATACATAAGATCTGTTTTTATTATGTGCTTATTGTTGACAACATTGAGTTTGTATTGCCTGTCCTCTTGTTTCTTGTTTGTGTGAAAGTTGTATATTTTGATGTCTGTTTTCGCTTACATTTTCTTGTGCATTTTGTTATTGGAAATTAACGTATTTTCATTCCAAGTGAAACAAGTTGCTTGAATTGCGTTAAAAAATGTTTCCTTTGTCTCAGATCTGTGTGAACGATGAGCTTGTGGCCAAGAAGTTTGCATACTACATCAGAGAGTCGGCTGAAAGCAGTGAGTTGGATGAGGTGGATCGACTTCCCATCATGTTGTCCTCCAGCATCTTAACCCAGACCGTCTCCATAACCTCAAACAAGCTGACAGCAGAAACTCCTCCATCTCCTGGTACACAAAAACATGTGACTGTCTGTTCAGGGTCTTGGGCCATAATATACCCAGGACATCAGGGTGCATTCGTTTGTACCACATTAGGTGTCTGTGTATGTGGACACATCCACGTGTGGTGTGAGCCAGTACAGTATCTGTGGTCATACACTTTTTGCTGCACAAAAACCGTTGCGGACATAGGCAGGTGATGGCCACTCTGCTGTCTGTGGCTCTGTGGAAAATGAGAGCTACAGTGGTTTATATTTTGGAAAACTGTCATGAATTTGAGTTTTGAGTTCATCCTTGGTGTTGGAAACGGCAGTTGACAAATTCTATTCCATTCCACAGTTTTCTTTTGGTCAATCACTGACATAGCAGCCGCCATCTGCTCGGATTCTTGTCGGTTATCTGCAATTCTGGTGCTTTTTTTTTTACTGCCAATTCTTTGTGAATTGAGTTTAAATTCTAATGAAAAATCAAATAAATGTGTGAATCTGTTTCAAAGTGGCATTAACACCACCCCTTTATCTGGTTTTACACAAGGTCTGGTTGCAGGCAGAGCAGGTGATTGGCTGACAGCGCCCTCTCCACCTCAGGTCAGCAGCTCTGCTAACTTTGTTACTGTCAGTACTGAAATAAATATCCACAGATCCTGACCTCTGACATCTCTGCTGTTTCAGAGTCAACAACCTGATCTGTCGACGTCCGAGGGAGACTGTAGGCCTAATGTGACAGATGAACGACTGTCTCCAGGCAGCCAATCAAAGAGAAGCTCTTACTCTTCTGCTGCAGAGAGGTGAGCACATGTTTGGTTCAGTTGGGCAATAATTGTTCAATAGAAAGAGAAGGGTGATGAGTAAATCTTAGATCTGTGACTTGCTCTTGTGTTGTTTTAGTGACTCATCAGATGACACCGACTCCTCTCTGGCTGCAGCTCTGACCAAAAACGTCAATCTGTTCAAGTGAGAGCTGACATCAGTCACATACAGCACCCAGCACATTGCACATCATTTTATCCGACTGCTTGACACTGAAGGGGCCCTCCTCTCCTACAGTTTCTTGAAGTTTCTGAATCCTTGCAGCAGCTACCAGCAGGCTGCTCGTAGTGTGAGTATAGTTTAGAGCATTCTTTCCTTGGGGCCAATTTTTTTTAAAGAACAATGATTTTGTGTGTCCTGATAGCCGAGTGGTGAAGGTGTCCATTGTCCATTGTACTGTTCTAGCTGGGGACAAGGGGTGTAGTGATATACAATTGTATTGATGTTAACTGCAAAATTAAAAAAAAATAAATAAATATTAATATCCTGTTGATACACATGATAATGTCATGTGAATAATCCAGAGCCTCTAAAAAAGTTTCCATTTCTTTTCATTGTGTGCGCTAACTAACACTATTACTTAGTAGATATTAGTATTTAGTGTTGCCAAAAATGGCGTACGGCCAAAAATATTCAGACTTATAAAACAGTGCGTACACACATCTGTGCGCAATTCTCCCTTTATAAATCACAGATTCAATTTTATTTGTATAGCGCCATATCACAACATACATTGTCTCAAGGCACTTATAGGTCAATATAACAATGTTACAGGGAAAACCCAACAGATCCCACAATGAGCAAAGCCCTTGGCAACGGTGGAGAGAAACAACTCCCTTTTAACAGGAAAAAATCTCGGATAGAACCGGACTCAGTTGGGGGCGGTCATCTGTCTCGACCGGTTGGGGTGAGGAGAGAAATGGAGAAGAAAGGAGAGCTGGGCAGAAAGAGGGTGAAAGGAGAGACAGTAGGAGAGAAGAGAGAGAGGACAGTTGTACAACCGTCGCTTTAGTCTCTACCAGACTGACACTTATGATTAAAAAATGCAATTAAGTTGTTATTATTAGTGATGATGATAATAATAATAATAATAATAATAATAATAATAATAATAACAATAATGGCGGGTTTGGGTCCTGCAACTCTGGGGTCGGAGATAGACAAGGAGAGATAGAAAACACAAACAGGGTTAGTGACATGTAATGTAAACATATCGAGGGGGGGAGGATTTGTATAAAAGTTACTTTAATCTCCATCAGACTGATACTTATAATTAGGGAAAACTGACACTTATAAATGCAATGATGTTATTAATAATAATAATAGTAATAATAATAATAATAATGATGGGTTTAGATCCTGCAGCTCGGGTCAGAGATCTACTAGGATAGAGAGAGAGTTATTGACATGTAATGTAAATACATGGGGAGAGAGAGAGAAAAAGAGGGATAAGGGGGGAGAGAGAGAGAGAGAGAGAGAGGGAGAAGGAGAGAGTTGGAGAGGGAGAGAGATGCTCATGGTATAAATTCCCTCAGCAGTCTAGGCCTATAGCAGCTTAAAAAAGAAATGGTTTATTAAACACCTGAGCAGCTCTAACTATAAGCTTTATCAAAGAGGAAGGTTTTAAATTTAACTTTGAATGTAGAGAGGGTGTCTGCCTCCCTGACACAAGAGAGAAGCCTGGTGGCTGAAGGCTCTGCCTCCCATTCTACTTTTACAGACTCTAGGAACAACAAGTAGTCCTGCGTTCAGAGCGAAGTGATCTATTGGGATGATATGAAACAATGAGCTCTGTAAGATATGATGGAGCTTGATTATTAAGGGCTTTGTAGGTTAGGAGCAGGATTTTGAATTCTATTCTGAATTTTACAGGAAGCCATTGCAGAGATTCTAACACTGGAGAAATATGATCTCTTTTTCTAGTTCCTGTCAGAACTCGTGCTGCGGCATTTGGGATTAACTGGAGGCTTTTCATAGACTTATTAGGGGAATCCTAGCAGTAATGAATTACAGTAGTCCAGTCTAGAAGTGACAAATGCATGGACTAGTTTTTCAGCATCCTTTTGAGATAGGATGTTTATAATGTTCTTGATATTGTGCAGGTGAAAGAAGGCTGTCCTAGAGACTTGTTTTATGTGTGAGTCAAAGGACATGTCCTGATCAAAGGTAACTCCAAGGTTTCTCACAGTAGAGCTGGAGGCCAAGGTTATACCCTCCAAGGTAACTATATGATCAGATAACGTTTCTCTGAGATGTTTAGGACCAAGTAAAATGACCTCAGTTTTTTTTTCTGAATTTGGAAGTAAAAAATTATAAGTCATCCAGGCCTTTATGTCTTTAAGACAGTCCTGAAGTGTGTCTACCTGATTAGTTTCATCTGGCTTTATAGATAAATACAGCTGGGTATTATCAGTGTAGCAATGGAAATTGATGTGGTGTTTTCTTATAATATTGCCTAAAGGAAGCATATATAAAGTGAAAAGTATCGGTCCCAGTACAGAACCTTGTGGTACTCCATGTCTCACTTTTGTATGAATTGAAGATTTGTTGTTAACGTTAACAAACTGAAATCTATCAGATAAGTAGGACTTAAACCATTCTAGTGCTGTTCCTTTAATCCCAATGTGTTTAAGTCTCTAACAGAATTTTGTGATCTACGGTATCAAATGCAGCACTAAGATCTAATAGGACGAGAATAGAAACATGTCCACTGTCTGAGGCCATGAGAAGGTCGTTGGTAACCTTCAGTAGTGCTGTTTCTGTACTATGATGTTTTAGTGTGGTCTGTTGTGCTGTGGTCTGAGTGTGACTGCGCCTGCTGATCAGCTCCTCCAGTGAAGATATTTAACATGCAGTTATTTGTGCACCGATGCACTTTAGTTATCACATTTTTCCTCTTTTGCTGCTCTGATGGACTTTTTTCCTTGAATGTGTATTGTAGATAGAATTGAATTTGATTTGTAGATAGATGGATGAACTTTATTGATTCCAAACTGGAAAATTCCTGTGTTACAGCAGCAGGTATCTCTCTCACAACACACCTTACAAAATATTGAAAAATATAAGAAATACAAAGGTAAAAATATAAGAACTGCAAAACTATACAAGTATAAGGAATATCAATATAAAGAATATACATAATATAAGTGCAGGTGTGTAATCAGTTACCAGTAATGTGCATAAGAAGATGACATGAAAGTAAAAATGGGGCTGGGTTGGTCTATCCCTGCTGCTGAAAAGATCCTACAGGATATTCTGGATGTGGTTTGCTAGTTAATTTTGGTGTCATCTGTCCAAGGGACATTATCCCAGAACTGAGCAGGCTTGTTTTTAGATGTTTTCTGACATTTTAATCTGGCTGTCCTGTTCTAAACTGTTACTATTGGTCTGCTCCGTTGTAAATCTACTGTATTTGAATTCATGAAGGCATCTCTTGATTATTGACTTTGACAATGACATGCCTACTTCCTCAAGAGACTTCTTGACTTGGCTGGATGTTGTGGTCCTCCAGACCTTTTGGTGTTTCTAAACTGGACTGGCCAGTGGATTTCTTCTTATGAATAATGTCCAAATGGTTGATTTGGCTATGTTATGGCTGGGGGTGCGTTTTGGACCAGGCCGACAGGTTGAGGGATGAAAGGAAGAACAGGTTTTATTGTAATTGATCTCTCTACCAAATATAACTGGTACAAAAATCTGGCAACATGTTTCTGTGAGGTCTGCTTCTTTATACTGCTGAGACTTGATAAGGATAGAGTAGATCCTGTGGTTGCCTTCACAGGTGATGGCAGTGAGCTGCTGACTAGTTAATCACACACATCCACAGAACACAGAAAAGAGGCAAGGTTGCTGGAACCCACCAGTGTCACAGCCCAGCTGAGACAGGCCATTCTTATGTGGCCAAATCATAATAGGGTTTGCTTTTGCACTGATAGGTTTTATTTTGTTGTTTTTTTCAGCCTATTGAAGGCATCCTTGCACCTCTTTGGACCTCATTTTGAGAGTTTCACTGAACAGCTACCAAATGCAAGTTCAACACTTGGAATCAACTATAGACCTTTATCTGTTTAATTTGTCCTGGAATAAACGACAAATGGCCATGAAACCGCTTTACAGTCAGTTGTTGAATTATTTCTGAGCCTCTAAAGATGGAGTTGTGTAAAAATGGCTGTTAATGTTAACTTTTGTTAAACTCTGCATTAAACCTGAAGTTTACACTTCAATTACATTTGACTGCTTCATTTCAAATCCAGTGTGGGGGTTTTGACAGTCCAAATACTTATGAACCTGACTATCTGTCAACACAACAATCTTAAAGATTAACAAATTATTGCATTATATCAAGAAACTATAGAGCAATGCCATCGTTCAGAACCAAAAGCCAAAAGCTTTTTTTCCTCCATCCAGGTCGATGAGCATGAAGAGCGGAATGACTGTCAACCTAAAGAGACAGCTGCCGCCTCTAGTATCTGCACAGGACAGGAAAAGTACGGTGCCAACATGTCCTCATGTCTGACAAATTCTCACACACTTTGTCACGCTGTGATAGAATGGCTCAGTTTCAGAACTGTCACCCTTTTTTAATCCCTTGTGTTTGCAGGTCCATACCACTAAACACAACGGCTACTGTTCATGAGTTGTATGTTTAATATTTCCCATGTATTCTTTTTTTAAACAGTGAGCATGTAACACTGGATGAGGATGTGCTACCTATGAGGTGAGGAAGCCAGCATGCACCGAACAGCTCCTTCAGCAACCGGCTCCTTCACCCTGTGTGTGAGGAGCGGTATCGCAGGTCCTTCCTTCCTGCTGCTGTGAGACTGTACAACCAGCACTGCTCCCAATAGAGCACACAGCCACTGTGAAATAACCAACGCTGCAATATTTATATTTATTCCCCATGAGCAACTACTGCAACTGCTCTGTACATATTATTTATATTTTATTATATTTTGTACATATATACAGGTTTTTTTTTTTTAAATCCTGTAAATTTCTTTCTATTCTGCTATTTCTTCTATATTCTGTCCATGACCAAATTTCCCCATTGTGGGACGGGAATATCTAATCTAATCATATCTTATGTGGAGGATCAATCCTTTTTTACTTCACATATTAACATTAGTTAAATGAGCCGACTGCAATATGTAGTTAAAGAGTTATTTAAACTGACCTTTCTTTTCAGCCATGAAAAAAGTGGAGCTGCAGGTCTTGACCTCACTCGGGTTGAATATCTGGCAGATGAAAACACAAGGTACAGTGAAATGCCCTGTACGTGTTTAACAGTCACATAACTCATTACATTGTAAATAGCAGGTGCAAAAGTAATCCAGCTAAATTAGATTAAAACCTTGTGTACTACTAGCACTCTGACACCAGGTTGAGCTGTTGTTCAGAGTTTCTGAGCTGAAGTTGTGTACTCTCTCTCTCTTTGTCTTTCAGCAGCTCCATTGGATCAGTAGAGTCAGGACCAGCAGAAGCAGAGAAGACGTTGAGTGAAGTGGGCTGGGTCTGTTCCCGGTGAGCTGAAACTAGGACTCACAAACATGCATGAAGAGATCCGCGTTACATCTCAAACCTTTCGACAAAGATACAACAGGACCAGAGTGTTTTACTACTAAAGAGTACACTAATTGTTTTTTTACTACAAATCTCTGCCTGAAAGTGTGTAAAATGAATAATTAAATTTAAGAATTGAAAGTAATACCAAACAGTCTTGTCAATAAAGCTGTGTGCTTGCTTTTAAGTAAAATTAATTAATAAAGTAAAATCCTTTAAAAAGAAAAAAAAGGGAAAAAAATAATTGTATCCATGGCATTTTTTATTTGAATTCTCTTGTAAATAGTAATGTAGAAGGTAAAAACACATGATTTTAATCTGACTTTAATTGTGTCTGGCCACAGGCTTTTGGAGTGGTTGAACCCCGAGCCTCTGAACCCTGATCCAGACGCTGCAGATGACGCTGTAGGTTTTTTAAATTTCCTGCTTCACAAATGATACGAGATCTATGTCCTGAAGGTTGATGCTTCCTGTTGTGGTGGCAACCCAAAAAAATGTTGGATGATGGAATCCTTCAAGCTGAAGAAGATATATATGTTGGCTACCTGCAAAAAAACATTTAGAAGAAAACTATTTGGAATAAAAAGAAAATGTAATCGAGTGGAACCACTAAAATGTTTTAAACATGGGGTTTTCCTAGGAAAACTGTTGCAGAGGAGGTAAGTCACCGACGCACCCCTTGTCATAATTGATTTAGTCACTAGATGATGGCCTAAATAATTGCCACGTTTACATTAGCATGGTGAATGAAATGTATTTATAATTCTTTTCTAGGCTTATAGACCACACTGCTGGAAGAGCCGCCAGAGGCAATTTAGGGTTAAGTGTCTTGCCCAAGAACACATTGGCATGCGGACTGGGGGAAGTGGAGATTGAACCAGCAGGTCGACACTTAATCATGCTGTCTAATATGCCTGTGTCCTGTCTCCTAACTGTCCTAAGGTTGTTCCCAGTGATCCCAGCATGAGTGGGATTCTAGTGCACTCTGTGCTCCCAGTTCAGCCCTGCACCAGTCTGGATGATGCCCCCATCACTGATGGTCTCCGTTGGGTAAACAAGAATGTTCTCTGAGTTTTGTTTGAGGCTGTTCAGACATGAAAATGATAAAGGAAACAGTATCACAAAGACAAATTTAAGGTTGTATGGAAATAACTTATCTGAAAATGGTTTCACCATTGAAAGGATTACAATTTTGAAAATGATCAATAGTTTTTTTTCCAAGGTCTGGAAAATAATGAAAAACAAATAAGAGAAAGAAACCAGACCTTTTAAAACAGTCAAAAGTACTTTGTTACCAACCAGAAAAGATCAGAGGATCATTAGACCAATACAAAATTTAGTGGCCCCAAACAGTGAGAACACAAAACACGAGCAGCAACAATGATCTGTCAGTTAATTTGATGAGTTAACAATTTAAAACTATAGTTATAATGTTCTCTATTTAAAACCATGCAAACATTTCATCAGCAGGTCTATGGCACAACATCCCACCTAAACCACCAACAAAAATATTACTGAGTAGAAATTCATTCCAAACAGTGCTAAAAAGAACTAAAAGTTATAGCATAATAAGTGATAGAAATTTAATCCATGTTGCTCTGTAACCTGACGTTGGGTTAGGGTTTTCATTTTGGCTATGAAGTTCAATCCCTGGTGACATCTAGGTTTTTCAGTGTTGAAATGTTTACTGGTTGTTACCGAATCTAATTCCCCAAAACAATCGTACAAAAGGGACCAAACTCCAGTGAGCTGAGAAGCTCACAGTTGTTCAGTCTTGTAATCAGAGCTTAATTTACTCAGGTTAATTGCAGTCCACAAAGGTTTTGGACATATTGATACACAGACCAGTTTACCGTGTTGACTCGGGTCTTTGTTCCTCAGAATCAAGTGGACCACTGACCATGATTAGTGATCTTTAAAGAAAACAGTAGTTACAAAGTGATTTAACTGCACCATTAACTCTTCATTTTGCGTAAAACTGTCTCAGGGACATTCCAGTTGCAAGCATGTAACAAACCTTACAAAAATAACTTTTAGGGGAAAGTATAAGGAAACTTACTTTCCAATTCGTTGCAAATATGCTGTTGTTTGCTTACTTTGTTTGTTGAGACATACATGGAGGAATTTATGTTTCAGGATACAATTGGGGAATAACTTAAGTAAGCCTTTCAAACCTAAGTGGGTAATTTTATTATTTTCCATGAGATTTTATAACTTTAGCAATATTGTTTTATTTTGTTTAATGCCATTGAAACTAAATGTCAATATCCTTTTTTTTTTTAAATGGTGAAACTAACCCGCACTATGGTAGTTCATATGATGCTGGTTGTTTAATCTTTGGGTCTAGTTTGAATTGAAATGTGCGTGATGTAACTACTGTTAACACCACAGGGTGTCCTTTACTGCCGCCGCTCCTACAGAATTTTAATGACCTTGCAATTACACAACTCTGCGAGGGCTTTTATTTTAACACGACAAGACACAATGTCAGAGTGCTGTAGGCGAAACGCCTACAAGATAAAAGTTAGATATATTTTAATATATGTCACGCATCAACGTAACTGCGCCTGTGTTTTGATAGGAGCTAGCACATTGTCCGAGTGAAACATGAACAGAGTTAAGCAGATAAAGGTCTGGCTGTACTTTAACAGAGTAAGTGACAACAAGGCAAAGTGCAGCAAATGCAGTGCGTTTATTAGCTGCAAGTCAGATCACACCTCGAAACTGGACAAACATTTAAGGCAGCACAACATTGATTTGGAGCAATGTAGCTACACTGTTGGTTTTCCTGCAGGCTGAGTGTGACTGTGACAGTCTGCTGATCAGGCTCCTCCAGTAAAGATCTTTAAAATGCAGTTAGATGTTGTGCACCGATGCACCTTAGTTATCACATTTTGCTCCCATTTTTGGTCTGATGGACTTATTTTTCTTGAATTTGTATTGTAGACAGTATTGAATCTGACTTATTGTGCCCAAACTGGAAAATTCCGGTGTTGCAGGTATTCCTTACACAACAGACCTTATGAAAATATTTTTAAAAAATCTGCTGCTGAAAAAAAGAAGGAACCACTGCACCATAAATTAAAAAGAGTCTATATGTGACTGTCAGATACTGTATGCCGTCCGTGTTCTATAGTACATCCTCTTTTGAGTGTAGGAAGGTCTTATATTGTATGCTCGCATTAAATCTCCACAAGGCTAATTTTTATACTTGGCTGGTTCAACTGGCTGCTGCTTTAACGTTAAGATCTGGACAGTGATGGATTTACTGATTGTAGTATGTTTCAAATAATTTATGAGTGCATCATATTTTGTAGAAAGAGCAAGTGTTTTAGGGATCTGCATTCAGACCTGGAGCTTTCAAGATAATTTAGCAAAAATAACATTGAAAAAAAGCAGTAGTAGTTTGGCACTATGGCAATCATGATAGTAAGGAGCCCCCAGTACAAACCACTGCTGGCACCACTGTCCAGAGGTTCTCGGTCCAAACTACAGCTGAGGGAGTTTCAGGGGCCAGAAGATGCCCTGGGTGGTTTTGGCAGTGTGTGCGTCCTGGCAGCAGTGACCAGAGATGAAGAGAGCCAAAGAATTGAGCATGTAGACGGGGTATTGTTTTTGTCGTGGGCCGTTCATGTCAGAAATATTCTTGTTCACACTGAAATCAAGACACGTACTGCTCACAGCCCAGCACCGTGCAGCTTGATTGGCATTAGTGAGAGAACACCAGAATTGACAAGTCCACCATTGGCACCCTGTTCTTTTCACAGACAAGAACAAGTTCACACTGAGCACATGTGACACGCGTGAAAGAGTCTGGAGACACCGTGGTGCCTGTAACACCATCCAGCACTACCGATTTGGTGGTGGGTGTAATGGAAAAATTGATGGAGTTGACGCTGACTCAGAAAGACTGAGACCAAAGACGTCTTAAGCAGAAGTATTTATTACAAGAGTCCGCTATATATCCAGGAGATTTCTGGTTTGGTACACATCAACAAGTGGTCAGTGCATGGGGTCCCAAATCTGCCTGTCTCCGGTCACTGTGGGTGTATCTAGCTCTCAGAATAATGTCGTCATCTCACAAACAGAATGGCTATCTCCATAGTACCACTCTGTCTCTGTCTGAGTATGTTCTTTATTTACAGCAGTGCGTCTTGTAAGATGTGAACTTAATTCTGCAACAACGACACCCAGAGACAGCCTTGGCTAACCATCGACTGTCCCGGCATGCCAAAGATGAAATGACCTTGCATTGGCGAATAAAACACTCATCTTTGCAGTCTCTTTGAGATTGATAATTTTAGTTTCCGTTGACCGTTGTTAACGTCATTTTGTTCTCAACAAATTATACAATGTACATCGGTAAAGATTTTCAACTTAAATAACTTGTTCATCAATATCTGATTTTAAGTGTTCCCTTAGATTTTTGGAGTAGTGTATATATAACTCCAGAGTTTTCACGTAGCGACCATCTGTCTCCAGGTGCTTCGGGGAAAGCAGTACAGCACTCCATCTCCAGCTGACTGTTATAGCTGGCCAGCTGTTTCTCGAGGATGCAACACAGTCATCGTGTCCCACAATGCTGACCAGCCCCTCAGCTACCTCACCCCACTCCTTACCCACATTCTGCTCAACTCCATCTTCAGCTCCCTCACCTCCAGCACAGGGGTGAGTTTATCAACACCACTCAGGAAGGTTTTTACTGAGTGAATCTTGCTCATTTAATCAGAGGGCTACCTTTTCTGAATTCTTAAACAACACAACAATAACATTTTAAAATAGCAGCACCATTGTTTGACTAACTGTGCTTCCAGTCATTTAGTTATTGACAGACAGATGGGGTTCTAACCTTTGGTTCTGTACTTTCTCTGTTGGGGGGGTTTGTATCCAGCCCATAGCAGTGCTGTTGTGTCCAGGCTGGGAGAAGGTCCAGGTGGTGTATGACCTGCTGGATGATAGCAAGATCGCCCATGTCCTTCACCCAGTTGTTGCGCTGCCAGGTGTCGAGAAGGACGCTGCAAAGACTGTCAGGATCCCAAAGAACTGTGAGCAAAACATATTCTTTGTCATCACTACACATTTGTGAGGTTAATAATGAAAATCTACATTTCCAACTTGGAATGTCGCATAATAAGACAGTTTTTTTTTGTTTTCTTCTAACGAGGTCGACTGTTGGTGACCACTCCCTTCAGTTTCGTCCGTCTGCTGTCCTGTCACTGCTTCATGTTCCTGCGTCTTTACCACCTGGTGCTGGACGAGGCCGACCAGCTCTTCACTCTTGCTCCAGACCAGGTACACAGTCAGTCAGTCATTTATAGTCAATAGCTACTGTTATCAGGGATCTAACAATACACGTATTTGTATTGAACCTGATATAATGTTCTCAGAGCCACTACGCTCAACAAGGCAACATGCTGTCTGCTCTTCCCCTCCCCAGGGCAAAACATTCCTCTCCTGTAAGGCACACCGGAGGCACAATATGCTAAGCTTGCTCGCTGCAATATGGTACAACAGTATGTCTCATCTGCGACATGAGAGGTTACATCAGTGGGACTAGTTCAGATATGTCAACTCATTTACGCTGACTTCACCCCATGTGTCAATAGGTAGAACTAGACGGAAACACGGAGCAACACAGACGTTGCGAACTATCCGCGCAGCATTCAGGCAGCCATTCAACTGATTCAAATAGGGAAAAACAAATAACGGCGGCGATTGGTACATTTATAACCACAGATTCCTGCGTTGTATACCAAAAAAGAAGCCCAAACAGAGTGCAAACTGTTCAAAGCACCCGCTGTTGCTCTGACTGCAGACTGCTGCACGTCAAGGGCTACACGAAGCTACCTGACAGTAAGGACAGATTACCTTACACAGGTAACGCTGTTACTTGGTTGTGAACGTCTGTCCCTAGTGAGAGGGTATTTTCCACTGCAGGTGACATTGTCGCATCAAGCAGATCTGTGCTGTGTACAGAAAATATGGACATTCTCATTTTTCCTTTGGAAAAAACCTTAAATTTAGTCAAAACAGTGAGTTCCATTTATAAAAATATTTTTCTTTTGTACTTTTCTTTTGTTTGTATTTGTTCATAACTACTACAATACTACACATTATTTGTTTTGTATGCTGCTAAGAAGACACCCCAGATGGGTCAAGTATAGCTCAATCATTGTTTAAATTAAAAAAAAAAACCATACTTTATTTTTAATAAATAAAAAACATTTTTAAATCAAAGACATTTGTCTAGCATTTCTACGTTCTGAACCGTGACGCCACTGTGACGTATCGTACCGAACCGTGAATTTTGTGAACAGTTACATCCCTAACTGTTATACTAGCTGCTAAATGGTGTGATGTGGTCAGCAATCACATTTACATTTACACTCTAAGTTTTTGAACAAATAGACGGTCTATTTTTAAAGATGTTTGATGGACTTCATTCATAAAGAGCTGTTCTAGACCCCTCAAAGCAATTTACATACAAGTCACATTCACAGTCACATATTCATACAGCACTTCAATATGCTGCTCTTTTCTTCCACATATCATTCACATTCTGACGGAATAGCCATCAGGGGTGGGTTAAGGTTCAGTGTCTTGACCAAGGCAAAAAAATTGTGAGCCAGTATGCTTATCGATACTGCTCAAGGATCTTACTTACTTTTTACTTTTAGAGAAAAAAAATTGAATTAACAAAATGTGAATGGAATGGACAAATGTTTTGTTTTTTCGTACTGTACATTGTTGAACAATGGACAGCACTATTTTGATCAAATAACACTTATAAAGAAGATGATGATGTATGTTGAGTGATGGGACTAACATAAAAAGCCTGTCAGAGGAAAAAAGTAACACAACTCAGTATAAACAAACAGACAGTTAACTAAAGTCATTGGACTCTACTGATGTTAAGGGTTGTAGGTCTTTCACTATGAACCTGGTCACAGTGAGGTGTAACTCATTCACTTTCTCCTCAGTCATCCTCCCACCAGCTGCAGCTGTAAAGGGCTTTAGGCTTAGATTTACTTTCACTTTCACTAAATGTTTCCACAGATCACTCGTGTTACCAACTTTACTTGCAAAATATTCATCACACTTGTGTCAATGAGTGTTTTCTCCATTGATTTTGGTTAAGTACAGATAGACTTTACCTCTCTGCATCATCACACGGAGCAGTAAGTGTCTGTCTCTCCTCAGGAGTGGGAATAGCAATAATTCATCATAGACTAATGCATTCATTTCTTCAATACCGTTTACAGCACCGATAACGTCGGAGCTTATTGATATTACGTTCTGTCATAATTGTGTGCCGTGGCACGTTTAATACCCGTTTAATCCCACCCCTAGATAAGACGCAACCCAAACTCCTCTCTTTAAAACAATTATAATAATTTAGCGGCGGTGTGGGGGGAAACATTGGAATATTTCCAGACAATATGTCAGATTTTAAAATGGATCTTTAGCACTTTGAGATTGCTTTTAGCAATGAAAAGTGCTCTATAAATGAAATTTATTATTATTATTATTATTATATTATATTATATTATTATTATCTCAAAATATTTCTAGACAAAGGTATACTCATATAGGAAAAATGACAGATAATGAAATTGACCAATGAACAAGTAGGGAGTGATCTGTTCTTTACAACATAATTATTGTTATTAATTGATTTGTGAACATAAAATCAGGCCTAAGTAATGTAGACTTAGCTCTGTTTGTTTATTAGACCATATTGTCACATGAACACTTTTGGCTCTCATAAAACTTGTATTTCTGATTCTGAAAAAAATAAATCCTCTCCTTTTTAGATGGTGGCCATCTTGCAGCATTTCCAGAAGGTGACCTCCACCGAGGAAAAGGCCTCTTGTCCTCAGCAGCTCATTGCTGTGGCGAAGCGGTGGACCAGTCACATGGAGAGCCTGTTAACCAATCACATGCCCTACCCCTGCATTGTCATGACCGTCCCTGAGGAAGCTGCTCTCTATGGGAACGTTCAGCAGGTAAGTCATTATAGCTGACATATTGTGTTGTCGCCATGACATACTTTGCTCTATAGATGCTAAAATATCTTAATATGTGATAATCATTTGAGGTTGCATTTTATTAGCATTAATCCAATTACCATCCAAGCTTCTGAAAGAATATAAAAAGCTGGTTTCTATTTTTTATGTAAATATATGTGATATCCACACATACATATATATATATGAGTGTTTAGACGTCATGTTATAGTATAAACAAATGAGATACTAAATGTTTCTCTTTCTACAGGTCATCCTCATGACTCTCGAGACCAGTAAGATCTCAGAACTCTTGGGCGTGTTGGATTTCAGCCCAGATGTCGGCCAGAAGACTCTGATCATTGCCAACTCTACTCAGGAAGTTGAAGACGTGTTCAAGGTGAAACAACAACTTCAGTTACTGCTCATTCCAGTGCTATAAATGTCTGGCGAGGTAGGACTGCCTTGGTCTGCCAAACACGTTTGTAAACTTTGCTGATAATGTTTGTCTCGTTTTTCTGTGAAACACACTCAATTGTGTTAAAGGGATGCACTTTTTTTTCAAGCGTACTTTGGCCATGTATTAATGTGCCAACTCGCCGCTATAGCTCTGAATCGAACAGCTGACTTGCGAATTGATACGCTGATTCTCTGGAAAAAACTACACTATCATTACCCACTACTCTACATCCGCTTGAATAAACTACAGAAGGAGGGCAGTGAAAACATGGCAGTTTAACCAGCATCTGGGGCGGTTTCCTTTAAGCTTACCAGTGTGTTGTCTAATTTTCAGGCCGTGAGCAACAAATCGGCATTCTGCCTCAAGACTCACGAGGGATTGACACACCAGTTCGACTTTGTCATCCAGCAGTGGAGAAAAATCATCGGCTCTGGCACTCATGTTATTCTTGGTAAATGGAATATGTTTCTGGACACTTCAAACAGGAGAACCCTAATTATCATTAAAGATATTTGGAACTGTTCGTTGAACATTAACAGCACTGCCATTCCTCTGTGTTTTTGTTGTTTGACCTTCGACCTTTAGTAACCACCCACGAGTGTCTGAAGTGTTTTGGGATCAGAGATGCAACTTGTATCGTCCACTACGGCTTCCCCACCTCTCCCAAGCTGTTTGGCAGCCGACTCTACTGCATGTCTGAAAACTTCAGAAACCTCTCAGAACGGGTGAGTTGTTATGCTCAGGATCAAATTGGGGGATAAAAAATCTTCTCACGTATAAATGATGATTGTACTGGACAGATTAGTAACAGTTGTAGTGTCCACATCAAAGGCTCCTCGTGCACCGATTCAATTATTTGGTGATATCTCCTCCACCCAGGATCAAGCAAAGAGCTGCCCCCATGCCACCAGGTCGGTGCTGCTGATCTCAGAGAGAAACGCCCGTCATATTGTCGGGGTTCTGCGTTACCTGGGACGAACCAACGCCGTACTGCCCCCTGAGCTACTGACCTTCGCCCAGGGCCTCCACGTGGCCCGGGAGGACCTGAAGACCAACAGGCCTCTCTGTAGCTACCTGAAGAGCTTTGGAGTGTGCAGGTCTGCTTTATAATTCTTCAAATAGTGTTTGTTTTGTTCTAATGTGTTTCATGTGATGATCTGTGTTTTTTCTGCTCAACTCCTTATTGTTATGGGTTACAAACCCAATAGTACCAAGGGGAAGAAAGGCATGCGAAGGCCACATCGACATTCCATATCAGTCTTGGTTCCTCCAGTCCTCCGGACAAATGAAAATATGTATTCCCTTTTGACATTTACCCATTAGACATCAGAGCATACTTTAAACCCTTTAAGTAAACGTATCAGAAATAAAAAAGAAAATAGTTCAAACACAATAAAAAATGTGTGTCATTAACCCATGTATATTAAAAGGACAGTAAGCGATTTTGGAGAAAGCATCGTTCTCTTTTCGATCCGGGATCTTGCGAGCTCCGGTATGGGAGTCCGACGCACTAACCGCTTAGCCAAAACCACAGAGTTGCAGTGTCACCCACTGTTATGTTCACAAACTACTCGCAGTGCTGTGTGGTACTATTTTTTTACCTTTTTTTTTTTTCGCACACACAAAAGCAACAGCTAGCCGCCTGGAGGAAATATTTGCAGATTTTTGCAAAACATGCATTGCATTAGAATCGCTTACTGCCCCTTTAAGGAGGGATACAAAACAAACAATGTCTGAAATAATCAAACGTGTGTGTGTGTGTGTGTGTGTGTGTGTGTGTGTGTGTGTGTGTGTGTGTGTGTGTGTGTGTGTGTGTGTGTGTGTGTGTGTGTGTGTGTGTGTGTGTGTGTGTGTGTGTGTGTGTGTGTGTGTGTGTGTGTGTGTGTGTATTTATATATCAATCATATAGTATTACTTAATAATAATATTAGGACAAATACTACAAATGTATCAATGCAAAGTCTTCCGGAAAATATCACTTTCTCTATCTCATACATTTCATACACAATTGCTACCCACTCTCCCTTTGTTGGGGGTCCCTTGTCTAACCATTTCTTAGTCATTGCCTATTTCTACTAGCTTCAAATTGTACTTTCAGACGGTACTTTCTGAGTGTGAAAATGAGTTGGAATATGAAATAAAATATAATAACTAAGAGCTAATAGGATTGGAATGGTGGACAATTCCAAAATATGTGAAAGTGATCTGCCATTGAATTATTACATTGTCTACAGCAGTGCTCAGATTCTCTAACTACTTAATTCATGATGTCATGAAAAACCTGATGTTCTTCCATGAAAATTCTGTCCATCGGCCAGAAGGGGAGGTGATGTCTGTCTGTTCAGCTCCTTTACTCTAATATCTACAAAGACTGTAACAGACTGTCATTGTGCATTATTGTCTGCAACAGTGTGTTTTTTACACTTTGACCAGAAGTATCGAGAATAAGAACTGATTTTTTATCCGACACATGGGAGCTGTAACTTTTTGAAGTTGCTCATTCATACACCAGATGTGGAATATTGCAGTATGATAAAATACACATGATATGATTCTGTATGTTCTCCTCTGAAGAGACAGCAGTGCATGTCCCGACCGTCACAGGTTCATTTCCCGGCTCGATCATTCTGAGCTTCCTGCCTCCGGAATCATAGAGGTGAGGACGTTTACATCTTTCTTTTGTTATGAGCTTTTGATTCTAAATGGCTATCAGACATCTCTGCCTCACTCCTTTACAGAACACCTTTAATTCAAATAATTTTCAAAGAGCACACGTATTTGCTTGTTTTTTTCTCAGCTAAAGTTGCTTTGGAGTTAAAATCTCATTCTTTGAACTAATAATCAGATCTTTGATTTGAAATAAATGGTTGCTTTTCTATTATCTCGTCTAGATCGTGATATGAAGCAGAGGCTCACAAAGATGGCTGATAAAGACTACAAAAACTCTCACATAAAATGTTTTTAATAGATAAAGCTGAGTTTCATCTGTTGCTGAATACAGTGTAGTAATCTTGGACCTGTGTTGTGTCTCAGGTTGTACCTCTGTTCATCAAGACAGCATCGGTCTTCTACGGTCGTATCGTCAGGAAAGAGGACGGGGGTTTTGATGGCTTGGCCTCTGAGATGGCTTCTTACTACGCTGATAAGAAACCAAGAGGCACAGAGTTGTTGGAGGGAGGCTTATACGCTGTGCAGGAAGACAACGTCTTCCACAGGTCTGACTCTCATTAAATACAGCCATCATCAATATCTCCAGAACTGGAAAAAAAATCATTGTTTGGTTTCTTTTAATTTAAATTATTTGTGAACTGCTTATTTCACTTTTTGGAATTGCGTATATCTGTCTGAATTGGAGCTCTGTGGGTGAAGGCCTGCAATGTAACTGTGTGCTCCCCGGCAGGGTGAAGATCCTCTCTGTCCCCGACAGAGGTGACCGCCTGTTTTTCAGGGTCTTCGTTCGGTTTATCGATGTAGGAAAGGAGGAGCAGGTGAAATCCCATCAGATCCTTCAGCTGCCGGAGCAGTTTCACTCTCTGCCTGGCCAGGCGCTGGAGATCGTTGTCTGCCGGGTCAGACCAGTAGACTCCGAGATCGACTGGCACCCAAAGGTTCCTGCTAACCTCCTCCCTTTGCTCTTAGACACAACATGTTAACGCTATTTGTTGATTTTATTTCCTCTATTTACACTTCTGTTCCATTCATCATACAAAAAAAATAATTTTTGAGGGTCACAGAGACGTTGGAGCCACTCGTATCAGACATTTGCCATTTCTAGCATTTTCCACTATGTGGGGTTTAGTCAGACCAAGCCAACACAAATTGACTGATAGAGGCATGGGTCTTCATTAGTTGTCCACTAATTGGAGGGTTGATGTTTTGATTCCTGGCTTGTCCCCTCCGTATGTGGAGGTATCCTTGGGTAAGATTGAAAACCAAATTGCTGGCAGTGTGTGAATGAGATGCATAAATGATAGACAAAGCTCTAGATAAAGAAGTGCTGTGTGAATGGATGAATGTCAACTGTCCTGTAAAGTACTTTTAGTGGTTGATTAGACTAGAAAGCGCGACAATAAATACAGTCCATTCACCATCTACTATGCAATTGATGACAGTGTTTCCCCTAGGTTTATTGGTTGGGGGGGTTAGGGTTAGGGCTCGTTAGGGTTACGTTGCACAAACACAATCTTTTATACAGGAATGAGGAATAAGGTGTATAAGGAAAGTGACTTTAAATGAATTATGCTTGGCATTATATGTAAAATACAAAAATAAAATACAAATTATAAAAAAATATTTTGACTTTTCGGGGGGGGGGGGGGGGCTCCCCCCAATTCAATGGTAGGGGAAACACTGGATGAGACAACAGACACCCAGTATTTAATCTGCTAATCAGGGCTCAGGCGGGGCGGCCCCCCAATTCAATGGTAGGGGAAACACTGGATGAGACAAACAGACACCCAGTATTAAATCTGCTAATCAGGGCTCAGGTTTCTGACTAAATACATAGGCGCAGTCTATACTAATCCTCATGCCATAAAGACACCTAATGGCATAGGTTCTTGTCCTGCAGGTCACCAGAGCCATCAGTCAGAAGGTCCGAGGTCTGCAGCATCGAGCCAGAGCAGTTCTCAGTTTGGGAACTACTGTCTTTGTTGATCCCATGGTGTGTTTTCTCATCTCATTCAATCATCTCCTCATACAGTCGCTGGGTTACTAACAGGTTTTCAGGGTTTCTTTAATAGCCTGTCCACTGTCTAATTTGTAAAATGTCTCCAATCCAGGAGTAGCATAAAAATGAAAAAAAAATTCAGTCTGCATGTTAGGTCAATTGTGAACTCGGGCTGCACTGGTTTCCGTGTCCACCATCAAACAAGGTTGCTTCTTGTTTATTTGAGGTTCGGGTGAGCCATGTGCCTGGTATGAAAACCGTGATCAATGAACACAGTGTCCAGGTTGAGATCCTCAACACTGGCATGGGGGTTAGCAACCAAGAACATATGAAACTGCTGAGGGCGTTGTGCCAGGAGGGTGAGGCCAGCAGCAGCAAGGAGGCAGACCACATTTATGGGTAAGGAAACACTCTACTCATTTGTCAAGTGGAGGGATCAAGTCAGGATTTCACAGCCATCCTCCCTATACTGAAGTAGCATGTTGCTGGTGATGTTTGTAGGTTTGAGGACATCTCAGTGTCTCTGGAGGGCAGGATCAAAGCTGAGGAAGAAGTTCTGGCTAAAGTCTTCAGAGCAGCCCAGGCTAGGAAGCTCTCAGACCCTCCTCATATCAAGCCATGTGATCCATTAAATCCAGTATCTTCAGTGAACCAGTCACCAGTCCCTGCACCACAAGCTCCTAAACTCCACTTGGTCCCAGTGTGTGAGGAGGCGGCCCTGTCAGACATTCAGGCTGCAAAAGAACAGAGAAACAATCGAACATCTGATCTGAAGCCAGCTGAACAGATGAGGAGGTTGGTGTCTTCACTCAGGAGCGCTGCTCAGATAGATTCAACCACATCACTCAAAAAATACTAGTTTAAGGTCCAGTAGTACTAACAAGTAGTAGTTACTATATAATCTAGTAGAAGAAGGCAAACCATGTTGTTTTTGAAGTCCGGAGTGAATGCCCATCTGAGGTTCACTCTTTTTTTATTTCTTTTTTTTATCGCTCTCTCTTTGGCTGCTTTTTTTTATTTTTGTCTTGTGAGGTTTTGCCTTTGTCCATTCAACTGTTCCACCATCTGCCATTTCCATCACTGAGGATAAATACAGGGAGAACACTATTGTCTTCCTTGTTTTGTTTACGCAATGGGTGATGCAGTTCCTCTGTGCCATAAATATAGTGATGAATGAATAACATTGTGAAAGCAAGACTTACAGGGGACCAATATAAGCACCCATGGTGTCATTTTGTATATCACCATTACACTGTGCAATCAATTTTAACATCATAATGACAAGTTTAAAGGGGCAGTAAGCGAATCTGGAAAAGGCCTGTTTCTCTCTTTGTTCTTGTTGTTGTGAGTTTACTGCTCTGCGCCGGTATGGGAGACTGACGCACTAGCCACTAGTCCAAAACCGCCGAGTGTTTTGCTTTAGAATCGCTTACTGCCCCTTTAAGTCTCCTACTTTATCTACTTTTACTGGCTTAGATTTGACTTTATGCCTGCTCATGTCCAGACATAATATTTTGGACCAGTTTTGGTGATAAGAAAACTTAAGCCACAATGGTGCAACTGAAGTAACTATGACGTTTGACTGACTTGGCTTAAAGGGGGCAGGAAGCGATTTTGGAGAGAACTTGTCTCTCTGTTGTTGTTGTGATTTTCCTGCTCCGGCCGGGCAGCAAACCCGGGTCGCGGGAGACTGACACACAAACCACTATGTGATGTTCGAGCAACGTGCACCATTTGTTTTGTTTTAGATTTATGGAGACTGGGCTATGCCGGAAAAAAACCCCAAATTTTCTTTCAGAGCATACACAGAACCGACAGCTAGCAAACCGTGGGGATTTGGACTTTTACGAAACATGTTTTAGAATCACTTACTTCTCCTTTAAGACCATTTGGTGCAACTGGCCCCTGGTCTGAGCTCAGCCCCCTATTATTCAGGCCTGGCCAATTATCGGAGCCGATATTCAACATTTTTATGAATATCGGTATTTTTTGGCCAATTTACCGATAAGATAATTTCATTTTAAAATGTACTAATTTGGCTCTGATGCAGCCGCAGTCACTACTCTCTGAACTTTAGCAATGTCCCTGTACTTCATAATAATGCTGCTGACAGTTCCCTGCACTTTTTTGGTCAAGGTCATGTTGAAAGGTTCTGTGAATTACACTTATGCTTTAAGGCATTTCAATTACTTATTTTTATTTCATTTTAACTGTATAAAACTTAAGGAAGCTATTTTACTTATTTGTTTACTTGTTTGTTCAATTTCATAATAATCCTGCTGAAAGCTCCCTGTACTTTGTGTATTAAGGTCATGTTCTAAAAGGTTCTGTGAATTAAAGATATGCTTAAAGGCATTTCAACAAGGTTTTGTGCTAAGAGTTTGTGTTATTCTAAATGTTGATACTTTTTTTTACTGCAGATAAATATCGGTTTCAAATATCGGTTATCGGAAACTTGGATTACTAATAATCGGTATCAGTCTGGAAAAAGCCATATCGGTCGACCCCTAGTTCTGATTGCTATAGCAGTATCCAGTGTAGCGTTAGCCAGGGCTAAAAGCAGTCAGAACATTGCATAGTAAAATTTACCATTAAAAATCACAGGGAACAATCACCACACACAAACGGTCACAGATGTTCTAAATATCAGGAGGGTCTCACTTCTTTTCTCAGTTTGTCTGACTTGTGGATTGAACGAACCTTGTTGATTTTGATACACAGGAACAGAGATGGAGGAGAAATTTGTCCCACACCCGACTCGACTGCTGCTCTCAAATCAGGTGATAGTGGTAAAATATAAAGTTCAATACTTTTTAGCTTCTGCAGGTTTTATCATAATCTAGAAGTTATGAGGATCATCAGATAAGAGTGGTGTAATAAATCATACAAAATTATATTATATCACTTTAAAATTTACTGTCAGGGGATTCAATCTGTAAAATATTAGGTTTTGTTAAAAGTGACAACACTAAGGTCATCGTTTTTGTGTGGGGTTTTTTTGTGTGTTTGTGTGTGTGAACAGGTTTGCCTGCAGGTGACAATTACAGCAACAGCCAGCAGGTTGCCATCAGAACGAATGGAATAGAAAATGATGTATCCACAAAAAGGTGCAAGACAACTTATCTGGATGAATGAAATAATATTTATTCTAATTACTCCAACTTCTGTTCTTACAAAGATGAGAAGTGTGAAATGGAAAAAACACGGTGGTTGATTTTAAAACTTAAGCTTAAATGTATTGTCATCTGTTTGTTTTTTTCAGTTTCCATCCTCCGGTCCGCTGGTACCAGAATTCCAACTCTATGATTGTAACTGTGAAGCTGATGAACCCAGAGAGTCAGCGCTGTGACTTCTACCCTGACCGGGTCATCTACAGGTCTGTCAGGAGCAGACCTGTGGTCACTCAAATCCTTAACATCACATTCAACATTCAGTGGAGCTTTTTATCCAGAGCTCTTTACTGGGAGTAGTATATGTTTAGCTTTGCAAGCCACTGTTTGAGTTAAACACACAAATGTCTAAAGTTTAAAGGTTAAAGTTCAAACCACTGCAAAGAAAAATTGTTTGTCATGTCAAAGTGACTCATCAAATATTGTTCTAAGTCACATTTAATAATTATACCTCATCATCAAAGTTACTTTACTAGTTTTAGTTCATTCACAGACTAAATTGGTTACTACTGCTTAGTTTTGTGAGGCTTTTGTTACAATTCAGTTCAAGTGATTTATTCAAGACTTTTTTGACAAACCTCAAGAGCAGTTTTGCCTATAAACCACAGAGGTCAAGGAGTTCAGTGTATGAACACGCTGGCGGTACAGATTCTTACCCACGTAAGCTTTATTACCGGGTAGAAATACCTTTAAATCATCACAGTTGTGGGAGAGCCAGTGAGTGAGCCCGTCCTGATCGCTGCGCCCTCGACACCAACTAGTGAGTCAGGGCAACTGCACGGTACAGTTTCTGTTACAATTTTAATGATATCGAAACGATACTGTACCAATCTTAAATGGGTCTTCAAATCACATGACACATGCTGGCCATGCCTAGTAAATTAAATAAAAATGTGTGTGCTACAAACTGTTAAATACAGAAAGTTTTACAAAAATGGTATTATTAAATAATAATAATAAATAATTATAACAAAATTATGAAAAAAAGAAATTAACAACAACATAAAATTCCAAATGAGTAGCTTATGTGTATTGCGGTATCGATCAGCCCAATCCTACTGCACAGGTCGGGGGTGGGATTGTGGAGTAAGTAGTGACCAGGAGAAATCTGATGACAAATGAACCCAATGAGGTTCGTGATTTTAGGTCTGGCTTTCTCTGATGTTAGTCTATAAAAAATATATATTTTATTGGGGTGGACTATTTTAATTTGCCATACAATCTGCTTTTCAGAGGAATCGTACAGATCACGGGGACATTTCTATAACACTGTGTTACGGATACAGTAACAACTCTAATACAAGACAATCCTGTTACAGAAAAACTGCGCATGCATTCATTACAACTAGGGATGTCCCGATCCGATCTCGTCGAGGAGAGATGGGTAACAAAACCCGGTATGAAACGGGCCCTGGGCTAAATTATGAAATGCCGTAGCATCGATAAGCTCTGACATTATCGGTGCTGCTAACGGTATTGAAGAAATGAATGAATCTTCGAATTGTTTTTGTTTGTATTTGTCTTTTTCTGACATAAGACGCTGGTTTGTTTGGCTCACTTGTTTTGTTTGGAAGACTAGATGGCGCGAAAAATCATGATTCGGATCGTGGAGCGTGATTCTATCCCAATAGATTGTGATATGATCTTTTGGCCAGATTGCCCACCCCTAATTTATATCATATTGTCTATTCATTTATATTGACATTTCAGAAAGTACGATTTGTCCAGAGGTTAACAATAAATATGTATGTATAAATTCCTCTAAAGCTCACAAAAATGTCTGTCGTGTTTTAATCTGTACAAAATGTAAAAACAACACATTTAGTTTTTAACTGCAGTTTTCTAGTCTATTTGAGACTTCCGTCCACCTTTGCAAGTTCTAAAACTTATTTCTAACTAAATTCTGACATTAATATTTCAGTTTTGGTAATAAAATACAAAATTTGGCATCTTACCTGCATTCGGCTTCAGCACCCCTGCACTCTGGTGGTTTTGTGGAACACATGGTTACTGACTGAACAACCAAAATCAAATGAAAAATAGTCTGGCACATAATGAGGTGCCTCAGACTTGTTACCCATCCGCTGCACTCAGCTGAGGATGGTGCTTTACAGCCTGTGGAGGCAGATGTTCTGAGTCCGGTTCTTCCTGTTAAAAGGGAGTTTTTTTTCTCTACAATTGCCAAGTGCTTACTGTGTAAATTGCCTTGCGATGATGTACGTTGTGATTTGGGGCCATACAAGTACGTGTGTGTGTGTGTGTGTGTGTGTGTGTGTGTGTGTGTGTGTGTGTGTGTGTGTGTGTGTGTGTGTGTGTGTGTGTGTGTGTGTGTGTGTGTGTGTGTGTGTGTGTGTGTGTGTGTGTGTGTGTGTGTGTGTGTGTGTGTGTGTGTGTGTGTGTGTTTTTTCAGTGGCAGAGTGAACGATCAGTCATACAGAGCCGACCTCGAGCTTCAGGGCAACATCGCTGTGGACCGCTGCTGCTGGGAAATGAAGTCCAATGAGCCAGTACTCAAACTGGTCAAACAAGAGCAGGGGCACTGGGAGAAACTCCTCAGGAACAAGGTACTGGAGTCAAAATAGTTTGGTGCACATACTTTGATCCAAAGTATCTGCCAAACTCTGAAAGTCTGGAAAGTACTGACAATAATGTAATCTTGTCACAATATCAGAAGAGAGAACAACAAGCCTCCCCCGCCACTGCATTGCTGCAGCTTGCATCCTATTGATCCCTCATTACTTAACTTCTGTAACAAATTTCACAATTCACATTATAATATAATAATTATATTATATTATTCTACTTAAAAATTTGGTCAAGCTTTTTATTAAGTAAATATCACACATTGCACATGTCATGTGAATACCTTGATCATGATTGAGTTGTCACACACGGTAAAAGTATGGCTAGTTTAATTAGCTCAAGATGAATAATAACACAAGTTGGGAGGAAAAACCACGGGTAAATTGTATGCATTATATTTCTCAAAAGTATGACCGTTTGTGGTATTACACTGCAGAAATGTTTTTGTTCTATGGATTCGATACGTTGTAGAATTGATTCCTGAATGTATATTGAGCTGTATAAAATTATTTCTTTCTACAGAATATTTTTGTGAGTTACGATATGGAGCACTTTGAAGATGATGAAGACAGAGCTCCAAATGGTAAGAACTGTGGTCTGTGAAAACCTGAAAAAAAAGAATTCAGTCATTTGTGATACAAGAGAACAATGTGGAGTGATTGTCATTGGGTGTGAATGCCCAATTAGGACATTCCGGCTTGTATTCAACTTTTTCACAGCTTTCATACTTTGTGAAATATTCAACGTTTTTGCCATCGTTCAAGTAATTACGCATAACTACCCATTTCCCACTTTTCCTACTCAGCTACTCAGCTCACCAAATTTAAGCCAGCAATCCAATTTAACGCCAGACTTTCAGCAGTCAGCACTTACAAGTCTGATTTCTTTCGGTTTATACCTGCTGTGTAGCTACATTAAACTGACACGTGGTCCTTGTGTGTTGATCTCCAGGTCTGTGGTCAGTGGGTGACACAGGAGGGGATAGCTGGTACGTGAACACAGAGAGCAGCAGTGATAGTGATTGAAGATTCATGCTGATCAACCCTGAAAAACAAAAAAAGGCCCTGTTTCACATCTTTCCAGAACCCTCCCGTTATCTGTCATTATCTTTTGGATCACAAGAATATTTGTTTTGGTACCATTGACCTCCTTAAAGGGTCAGTAAGTGATTCTGGAGAAAGCTTGTTTTTTCTCTTTGTTGTCATTGTGAATTTACTGCTCTGGCCGTGCCACTTACCCAGGTCTTCCGGTATGGGAGTCCGACGCACTAACCGCTAGGCCAAAACATCAGAGTTGCAGCGCCACACGCCAGCATGTCTTCTAAGGTGTCGACGAGTGATGTTTACAAACTGCACTTGCAGTGTTGTGTTTGAGCGACCGCTAACGCACAGTGAGGAAATATTCCCAGATTTTTTACAAAATGTGTATTGCTTTAGGATCGCTTACTGCCCCTTTAATATTGAAGATTGTACTGTTAGGTATATGGGAATCCTTCTGCAGGGAATTTAGAGATTCCCAAACCATGAAGTTGCCTCAAAAACTGTGATTCCTAATTTTTTCTCAAGTTTAAATAGACATGCGATGTGACTGGAAGAGTTCTGCCACAGTCTTGGTAATTAATGGGAAACACTTCTCAAGTTTTTGGCACTTTATTGTAGTATCTATTATTTACACTCACTTACTGTCCAAATACTTGTGGCCTGGAGTGTTGAATAACGTGATGTATCTCGCTGAATTTCTAAGTTTCATTACATTTTTCTTTCTAGGTCTTTAAATCCTCCACTGTTAAAGCTGAACACATCTTTTTTGAGTTAGTTTGTAATACTTTGAGAGATTGTTGTGTTGTGCATTGACTTTGTATGTAATCTACTCGCGCGAATAATTTGCATTACGTTTGGTGTGAACGCATGTGACACAATTTTTTTGCGCGGGCAAAAGTAATGTGAAAATTCGCATTGCGTCCGCTGTGAATGCACCATTAGTCTTGATTGGCCCAGTCAGTAACCTGACCTTAAATCAACAGACCATTGCTGTCTCCCAATTCAGGGGCTATTTACGTCACAAGGTCGTTCCGTCCTTACTGTTACATCATTATCTTTGAGTCACTGCACTTACTGCAGCTCGGCTCCTCGCGTAGCTGGTAATGAAACCAGCACAATGAATCCTGGGATAGGTTGGCCCAAGAAGACATTCTGATATGCATAAAGCTTTACATAGCTATTTTTTCTAATTGTCCTGGCTGCATGAACATTTTAATACTAACATAGTAATAATGTGTTGTTCCACATGACGGTGTGACTGATGACAAAAGTTTTGATTTTGGGATGAACTCTTTATTTTTCATTAAGGATTTTGGCAATTGAATTGAAAGAAAATTAATTTAATAATTCAACCTTTGTATCATTTGGTAGCAGTAAAAGAAGTAGTCAACTTTAAATTACATTTCTTTTAAACAGTATAAATGCTTCAAAACACTGCAGCACAATGCGGGTCAATGGATGGTTCACCACTGTCCCTACTCTTTAAGTTGGTGGAGTTTTAATCAACATGAACCTTTCGTTAAACAGAACAGTTGAGGTTTAAAAAATATATTCAGAAATGTTTGCATTTGGATTTTCTGTCGATTTTCTCCAGAACCACTCATCCTACAGTCGTTGCAGACGGGCTTGTGTCTCCAGCAGTTCAGCCTTGAAGCTTACTGCACACGGTTTCTCAACGTTATTTATAACATAGTGAGAACGCTGCTTTGTCGCTCTCTGACCCGTCCTACCTGACTCAAATCCGTGGGTTACGGGTGAACCTGGGTTTCACTGATGCACTTTCTTCAGCCCCCCGCAAAACACAAGTGAAGTTTGAAATTAAATAAATGAGTACTTCTCCAGATAATTAAATGACAGATTCATCAATTTACAGTTCGATACGTTTTCGTGGAGATTTAAATTAAAGTGAATTTAATTAATCCCACAGAGGGATTTGCTCATTTTCAAGATGCAAACGAAAACCTTTGATATTGTAGTTTTGATAAAAATTTGGTTTGTAATTTATTCTTTGGGTTAACAGTGCCATTAGAGGCAGTTGCTTTGATTTTGTGATGTATTTGTTATTAAAGAGTTGATTGGATGTTCAACCCCCTTCACTTTAGTATATTTGTATTTTTCTGTTCACTCCCTCAATGAAAGATACTTACTTTGAGCTCATTGATGATTAAACCTGTGAAGTTTCTGGTTTTACAGTAAGAACTGTGATTCTTGGGAATGTTTTATTTGTTGTAATCTTGTATTTACAGACGTGTTTCAGCATCTGCTTCTGTCAGAGTTTCGCATTTTTATAGGCTTAAAGGTGAGGGAGGGCAGACATCACAAACTGACACCAGCATGGCAGCAGAGTGAAACTTTGAGCCAAGCTTTTTCTTTTTTCCTCGCTGAATGTTTTCTGCACAAATAAACCTGCTTTTCCTTTGTTCAATTATTGTTTGACTTTAAAAAAATGATATTTGAAATGTCTCTGCTCTTTGTGATGGTTTGTATAGCTCGTCTTACAGGCTAAAAGCAGATGCTCGGACACACGCTATTTTCATGGTCAATCTAAAAGACATTACCTGGGAAACATGAAGCACCTGTCAGTTAGCCTGGACCCAGATAAATTCTGGGAGCACATTTCATTTGCTCTGCCAGACTCCTTTACACACGAATATTAGTCTAGCTACACCAGGCTACCTGTCAGTCACATGGAAAAATGAGCATGTTAAAAAACAGTTGCCTTGTTCTGCCTTATGTAAAAAAGGAAAGGCAAATCTTTTAAGGGTCCAACCAAAATGAGGTACTGTCAACCAAGGAGTACCAATCAGGATATCCAGAGGTGTGAATGTTGATATTTAAAACTCCGTGAAATATGTTGTTCCTCTTGGTTGAATCAAACTGGTTCCTGGCAACTCTGTGTTCACGTTTGTCAGGTGAGAGAAATGTCCTCATTAACACTACATCAAAGAAGTAGTAATACGATGTAGAGCCTGACCGATATAATGTATACTATACTGTGTAAAGACATTAAAGCCACATCCACAGCTCATCGGTCCACTGCCCAGTTATACATCTGCAGACAGAGCATGTGAAATCTTACAAAGTAAAAGCCTCCCTGAAGGAAACTTAACAGAAATGCAAAGATTTTCTACAAAACTAAAAGTGAAGGAAATAATCAGAAGTCATGAGCTCCATTTGTGGTAGTTTTATTTCTCTAAACCTGCCCAGAGACTACAAATGGAAATTTGCCCAAGCATCTTTTTGCTGCATTAGGTTCTATATAAAAAAAAAAAGGTTCAATCAAATTCTCCAAAAAAAAATTTATGTAAAGAGGTACGTTTAACAAAATAATACAATGGTCCATTGGCGTCACACTGATTGACACAAAACCAAATTTGTATCTTTCTGAGGAACTCTTCTATTACACGCCTCAGCAAACCCGACTTGTGCTACAATCACAGCTTGTGCTGAAAGAATTCTGAAATCCAGTTAACATAAGAACAGTACTGTGACGTGATCCCAGAACCAGCCCTGGGATCACCACAGAGTCCTGGTCTGTGGGTGAAACGCCCTCAGTTGATGGTGAGCACATCATTCTGGATCTCATGGCTCAGCTGGGTCTGCAGGTCACTCAGCTTCTTCTTGAGGACGGCCAGTGCTGACATGACAATGGTCTCCGGGCGCAGAGAGCCACATGACTCAACGTTGTAGAAGAACCTGCAAATGGGGAATGAGCTGTGGGTGAGTCTTAGCTGTAGTTCAGGCAGTTTGAATTTTCCTGGGCTGCTACCGAGTTAAGCATGTACCGTGCTTCAAGTATAAAGAGAGTTTTTTTTCTCACCTTTCCGGTTTTCCGTTGGGGTCATAGGGAGCCTGAACCTCATCCTCCTCAATCTCTGAGTATTCACTCTTCGGCCTAGAATTTAGAGTTATGTCACTTTAGTCTGAGTGCATACACAAGCATTATGTTGTGAGGAATTATTCTTTTACACATTTAATCCTCATGGTGAGGAACACAAGGGCATAGTAACGCACCACTCCTCAGGTCGTGGGTAGACTGTGTGCCGCAATGCGTTGTCTGGGTCGTACTCGAAGGACACCCCCGCTGTTGGGTTCCACTTGGCGTGCTCCTTACCAAAGCCTTTCTTGGCATATGCCCTGAGTCGCAGTTCCTGACCTTTACGGAGCTTTACCAGCAAGATGTCTGTGTGGTGTCGTGAATGAAGAAGCAGAGCGAGCAAGGACCAGGTTAATTTTTAAAATGTGTGATCAAACGATGGGGGGGGAAAACAATAACATGGAACAGACAAAGAGCTTAACAGACCGTTTTTATACCCCACAAGTGGACCTACCATCTTGTTCAACATAGTCATTGGGATCATTGTCTCGACTCCTGGAAGTCACCTGGAAAGCCACATTTAAGCACTGTCAGCTCTTGTCTTCTGCTTCCAAGGAATGACTTGCATAAACGGAGAGAGGACTCACCGGGATGACTCTGGGGTTGTTGGACAAAAGGTCACGTGAGGTGACATGACGCGTCTGATCTTCAGTACATCGAACGTCCATTGTCAACTCAACAGAACACTCTGGACAGAAATCATCACAGGTACAGTCCTGCCGGAGGAGCAGACATGGAGGGAAAATGAGGTATGCCCGTCAGTGAACAGCTACAACCAATAACCAGGAACTTTGGTATAATATCCCGCTATTACCTCCGCTAAGGAGGTTATGTTCTGAGCCCATTCGGTTTGGCCGCAGGATTACACAAAAACTGATTTCCATGAAACTTGGTGGAAGGATGGGACAAAAGGCCAAGAGAGAACCCATTCAATTATTACATGTATCCATACCAAGGGGCAGAATTTAAAAAAAACAAAAACATTGTGCATAAGGCCCTTTTATTTTATTTTTTCTACATTTCCAGGGAAATAGTTTATGGATCTTGATGAAAAAAGAAATCAGGCATATTTAGGGACCTGAGTGTGTGCAGTTTGGTGCTGCTTGAATTAATTTAAGGCGAATGTTGGGCCCTGGCGGAGGCTTGTGCCCTACTGGGTGCCATTCTAGTTTTTAGTTTTATGCTAGAGGGTAACTTGTGTTTAAGTATCAGCAGTGGTCCATTATTAATGGTGGTACATTTAAGGCTCACTGGGCTACCACACTAATGACTGATACCAGTATACTCACCCTGGAATACTGCAGTTTGTCAACGATGTCATCACTTGTGAGCGGTATGAGACCTGACAACACAGGAAACGTCACGTTAGAGTCAGTCGCCTCTGGGGTCATTTTTTAAAACTGTAAAAAATAACTGTCAACATGTCTTATTGGAAGTTCATCACAAACATTGATACATACCAACTCTGTGCGCTATGAACTCATCATGCAGTACGGATGAATTGGCATCAATCTGGATCCAGTCGATTGCTTTGAAATAAAAGCAATGCAAGTTAGAGTTAGTAGAGTTATGCAGAACACGTTTCCAGTGCACCCAAAACGCATCTCTCCTTCATTATTATATAACACCAAACAACAGTGGACTTCAGAAATGATTCATGCAGACAGATTATTTACATCATGTTTGAATTTATGTGTTGATTTTGGGCCAATCACTGGACTGAAAAGTTGTATCGTACTGGCTAATGACCCTGCAGCCTGTAGATTAAACAGAGTAGATATTAATAATGTCTGTGCCCAATACAAGTCAAAAGGAATGCAGTGTATAAAACCTACATCAAAACATCTCATTTGCTCCTGTAGTGGGTCAACTGCGACTGAAGGGTACATAAGCGAAACATATTGTGTTCTGTTATTTACTCTAAATCAATTTACACTCACATGATGCCAAACAGATATTGTTGTACCTTTGCCTATTATCAAATGTGAAAAGTAAATCTAGAAGTTGGTTTACCTATAGTGGGAACTTCTGACATAAAGACACGGCGGAGAGAATTAGTAACCCTGGGAAGGAGAAAGACAAATGTTAATTGTGAACAGAACACACACTGAACCAGCACAGTTACAAACCACTTGAGATGAACAAAATGACTCTTTCACAGATACCACCAAATCTGTGTTTTATTGGTGAAACCAAATCGCTGTCAGAAAGTGACAGCTAGCTGTGTCATGTTACAATATTGAAATGTGGATCGATCCATTCATGGTTTTTGCAGCAGAAGACAAGTGAAAACAGGCGTAGTGGAGGACTTTTATATATCCCGTGGAATTGGGTCTCAGAGGGGACGAACTCTGGACCTCCGTCTCATTTTTGTTTGCAAACAGATCAGACTGCATTGAGCTTGGGAATGCAGGTTGTGAGCTGCGGAGGGACAGTTAACTTTACGATGAGACATGTTCCTTACATTCACCAGTGGGAATCAAAAATCCAGGTGTATGTTTTATCACACTTTGTCTGTTTCCATCTGCAGATTTCAATCACTTTCTCAAAATGAATCCTCTCACACTTTGAGGCAGACACTTCCCCTTCACGAACACAACCACACTTCTAAAACCAAAAACATGGTGAAAATGATTTATTTATGGCTGTTGACACTGTCATATCGGATTTTGAGTGTTCATCCAATACAGCCTTATCCAGTATTTATTGTTCCGTGCTGGAGTCAATTAGTGAATGTGAAATGTGTGGCGGTGAGCTGGGTTCACGTCTACAACACATTTGGGATCCGGTGATAAGACTGAGCTGCGGACCTGAGATTGACTGCGGTTATTTGACGTGTGATGTCCGAGAACATCACTGTGTTTTGGTACTATGGGGAATAATGGCCGCTCTCTGACGCGCACACAGGCACGCTTCTCCGTATGGACACGTAAGTGGATACTCACGCCAAGTCGGTGTTTTCAATGACGAACTTGACATTTTCGTCCGTCAGCTCTGTGATTTTCACCGTCGGTTGGTTCGCGTACGGCATTGTTGGAGTCAGATAGGTCGAAAAGAAACGTTGTGGACTTGTCGACAGACACCACTGCCGCCGCCGCTTCTTCTTCTTCTTCTTCTTCTTCTGCTTCTTTTTCTTCTTCGCGTTTGTCTTTGGCAGTTGGCAAACAATGCAATGGTGCATTACCGCCACCAACTGGTAAGGAGTGTGGATTAGGATCATAGACATATCTATATTGTTTAAATGTAAATAATAATAATAATAATAATGAACCAAATTCAAATAATCTCCGTCAATGTTGTTCTCCTGACATTAAAAATAACACATTTATTTCCAGAACCTTTTTGTAAAAGATCACATCGATTAAAACTTAACGTTAGCAGGATACAGTAGCTATCTGCGGCTCTGTGTTTGGCCTAAAAGTCAAACTCGGCTATCCCCCCTTCAACTTTCCTTCCCCGCTGCCTCCCTTGACTCGCCGCAACTGCATAAACCATTTTCAAGGATTTTGTACTCATCTCTCTTTTGAGCTGCGAGGCCATTTGCGCACATTTGGCGCAAGACCACTCTCTCGAACAAGCTTTTTAAAGACACTTCCTGTTAGCGATCAATCAGCGACGCCTTCATGGTTTCCATGGGGCTGTTTACAACAACTGCTGCGTCCCTCTCTGCCAACTAGCTAGCAAGCTAAACGTTGATAAGGCGACGTAACAAATGTTTTGGAAACGAATCCTAACCATTTATAAATGGTTGTTAACCAACGTCACCATTAAGCGAAGAGAGGTTCTTTATGGGTGGGCGAGCTAAGTAAAGAGGCTTACCTCCCGTTAGTTGGTTAACACATCTAAGAAGAGGACGAAGAGCCATCACATAAAGCGAGTGTCAACATTTCCAAGATGAGTGAGCAGTTGAAATTCATCGTCGAACAACTCAACAAAGACCCGTTCAAGAAAAACTTAAACCTCATCACGTTTGACTGCCTCGAACCGATGCAGCTGCTGCAGATTTTAAACGATGTTCTGGCTGAAATAGACCCAAAGGTAAGCTAACTTTGTTGCTCCTGTTGCTGTGTGATATGTTATATTCAGAATTTGATTGGTGAATGGCTGCGTCATAGACTGCCATTATGTTGTTTAGCAAACCATAGATATACGTGAAGAGCTGCCTGAACAAACTGTGAAGAGGATGTCTGCTCTGCTTGGGATGTTGAAATACCGGCCTCCTGGCCACCTCTCCGATGTGTAAGTAGCTGCAGCCAATTTCAATCTGTGGAGCTTCTCATTTAGGGATGCACTTTTTATTTGTACTTATCACCTCTTCCCACGTGCCGCAGGAGCACCTTCAGACAGGGTCTGGTGACAGGCAGCAAACCTGTGGTCCACCCCATCCTCCACTGGCTGCTGCAGAGGCTCCCTGAGCTGAAGAAGAGGGCTTACCTGGCACGCTTCCTCGTCAAACTGGAGGTGCCTGCAGAGTTTCTGCAGGATGATGTCATCAACGAAACCTATCGCCAGGTTTGTTAGTATATTACAAATACAGTCTTTTTTTTTGACAGGCAAAAGTCAATTTTATTTAAATTTACATAATTACATAATTCCACATCATTTATGATTCTCAACAAGATTCCTCTTTCTTACGGTCAAACACATCCACTGCTCTTTTCACCACACGTTCCGCATCGATGTCCTCCTCCTGAGCGAAAGACGTGTCCAGCAGCAGCCGCTCTCGCAGGTTGCGAAGAAATGTTGCTTTGGATTCTTTCAGCTGATCGGCCATAGTCCTCATGTGTTCAGAGGACAGTTGATTGTCTCTGGCAGTCCTCATGGCTTGGGAAACGAGGCGTCAACAGGCCTGGTCAGCTTAGTCAACCACACTAGTGGCCCATTTCAGACGGTCGGCTTCCTTTTGTTCAGTGTTGTTCTCAACCGGGCTCAGTGGGTTCCTCAGAGCAGAGGAGATCAACTCTGTCACCCTTTGGATGTCACATTTGGATAAATCGTTTGTGGTGTTGAGCAACATGCTTTGTTACTCCCATGTGTTCCTGTGTGGATTTGGGGGCACCAAGTATTTTTTTGGGGGGGGTGGGGGGCTTAAGGTAGAAACGGTTACATGTTAATGTTGTATGTTCACAGTATGAAGAGCTGGTGGAAGAATTTAAGACATGTCACAAGGAGTGCGAACAGTTGAGGACGTCAGGTTTCTCCACAGCGGAAATCAGAAAGGTAAATAAAGCAGTCGATAAACCTTTTGTTTCTCAGTATCAAACTGGCATACTTTGACGTCGCAAAATGAATCACAACTATTTGGATAATATATCAACCGATTACATTTCTTTTCAAGAAACAATACCAACATTCACTGGTTCCAGCTTAGCAAATGTGAACATTTTCAGATTTTCTTTGTCCTTTTGAATGCTGAATAAAATATCTTTGGGTTTTACTGGTCAGACCAAAAAGTAATCTCAATGTCAACTTGGATTTTAGGAAATTGTGATTTCTGACATTTTATGGATAAAACATATACAAACCGTTTATTTAGAGAAAATTATCTGAAAATTAGTTGATGATGATATTGATTGGTAGTCGCAGCCCTTATTGACAGGGTTCAGCTGTGATAACTTATGTTTCTATACAGTGCTCTGAAATAATCCATCTCATCTCTGATAACAGGACATTGGTGCGATGGAGGAAGAGAAAGACCAACTGATCAAACGTGTCGAGAGGCTGAAGAAGAGGGTAAGGCAGATTGTTCTGGAAGCCCCCTTTGCTCTTGCAATGCTTTGAAGGCTTAATATTCACTGAGGATTTAAAAAACATGACCTCAGACATAAATGACCAGCTCTCTTCTAATAGACCTGACAAGTTTAAGGGAGGCTTTGTTATGTAATGAGGTGTAGGTTCTTACTTACAGCCCCTGTCAAAAATCTGACTCCTTTAGAGGTGCTTGGTTCTTTCTGCTGACCATGTTCTAACCTCTTTATATACAGTCTATGGTTATAACCTGCAGTTTGACTGAATGACATTAACATATCGATCCACTAGGTGGAGTCAGTGCCCAACCACCAAAAGATGCTGGACCTGGCCAGACAGCTGCGAGTGGAGAATGAGAGGAAGGAGTCACTGGCTCACCAGAAGCAAGAACAGAGGAACCAAGTAAATACCTGTGGCGACTGATGGTTTGTCATTGCACCTGTTCTCCTCGGTATATTCTACAGAGACATCATAGATCAGCCAGAAAGTAAACAGTTCATCAATCGATCAAGTAATCGATTGACAGAACATTAATCAGCAGCTGTTGTGATAAGTGAATCATCATTTCAAGGAAGCAAATTAGTGGGTTTGTTACTTTGTTGTCTGACAAAACAAGACATTTGAGGACATTTCCCTGATCTGAGAAGTTGCGATTAGCATTTTTCATTATTCTGTAACATTTAAAAGATGAATGATTAATCGATTAATTAAATAATCTGCAGGTTGAATTTATAACAAGCCCTATTTGTGGTAATCCATAGAGAAGATTTGTAATTACAGAATTGATTTGTGGCCACTGGCAACAAATTATTGATTACATCTTTAAAAAATTTAAGGGACACATTTTCTTCACATTTGCTTTTTAAAGTGGCAGTCAGCGAATTTAAACCAATACACGTTTTGTAAAAATCTGTGAATAATTACTCACGGTCTGCTAGCTGTTGGTTATGTGTGTGCCAAAAAAAATATTTAGCCTCAGCCCTGGCTCTGTAAATCGGAAACAAAAAAAGGGTGCAGACTGCACCACACAACACTGAGTGTGCATTTTGTAAACATCACTGTCGTAGTGAATGACGCTACGAATCAGGGGTTTTGGCCTAGTGGTTAGCTGCAGTCTCCCATACCTGAGGCTGCGGGTTCGCAGCCCGGTCAGAGCAATAAAATCATCAACAACAACAAAGAGAGAGACAAGCTTCTCCAAAATCTTTAAGAAGCAGCGTGTGAGATTGGACAGTGTCAAATGCAGAAATATAATTGAGACGTGGTGACTAGAGCTGAAACAGTCAGGCGATTCATTGACACTTTTGATAGTGACTTTAGCCAAAAGAGAGTCAATATGATGAGTATTTCTTTGAGTTTATGCCAAAATAAAGAAAAAATATTTTTAATTTAGCATTCGTTAGTCACACCCCTGAAGTTTAATGATCTTCTCTTTCCCTCACATTTCCTGCGCTTGTAATTGTTTTTGTCCAGCTGTTCCAGGCAGAGCAGAGACTGCAGAGATCACAGCAGCAGCTGAAGGATTTGCAGCAGGCGGCAGCAGATGCCAATCCAGACAGTGAGTAACCGGGTTCACCCAGGTCACCCGGGTCCTGCTATTGCCTCTGCAGGAAACAGCTGGATGGGAGGTTCTAAGACTCAGCAGAGCGTTAGGGTTTTCTCTCAGCTAATGGGAGACACTCTAATTATACTGATCTTTGAAGGACTATGATACAGCTTATGTGATGTTTAAATTGTCTGTCCTCTGCTATTGGGCTCTTAAGCTACAGAAGAGATTTACACATTTGCAGTTTCTAAAATGAACTGTGCGATGCAGACTGAGGTGGAGCAGCACACTTAGACACTTATCACCATTACTATAGATGGGTGTGCCCAATAAGTGCTTTGAATACAGCTGTCCATCATTACCACCACTTCCGTTTTTTTTCAATTTCAATACCAGTATATTTTACACTAGATATTAATGGTGTGTTCGTCCATATTTTTCAGTGATAATCAGCTTGACTCAAGTCATCACTTTATTGGCTTATTACAGAGCTCAGATTTCTAATGAAAGGCTCTCTGTATCTTTCAGGTTTAATGAAAAGACTTGAAGAGGAGATCAAGTTCAACTCCTACATGGTCTCTGAGAAACTCCCCAAAGAGCTGGAGGGCATGAGGCGCACGGTGCAGTATCTTCAGAAGGTGGCATCAGAGCCTGCCATGGGCCAGGCCGATCTCCAGGAGCTAAAGGACAAGGTCAGGAACAGAATGTGTTCTGTTCGTCTACTTTCACACATTGGCAAAATTCTGACGTGTTCGTCTCTGAGTGATGTTTAATCTACACTTCAAATTTAACAGATTAGAGAAGCTGATTTGCAGATAAACCAGCTGATTGAGAAGAGGATGATGAGAAATGACCCCATGGACGACAAACTGACTCTTTACAGGCAACAGGTGTTGACTTTATAGAATTTATTTGATGTCTTTAATTTTTTGTTTAGATTTTGTCTTGTGATCCGGTTTTACTCGCCAAAGGTTCACCATTAGGTTTGTTTATGTAACAGTCCATATTATGTATTGGATATTTATTTGTATACAAAGCAGGGATGATAGTGTTTAATTATTTGTTCCTATCTTCTCATGTACAGTTAGAGTGCTGCTAAAGTCCTTTAGTTCTGAGGAAGACCTGGAGGTTAAAAGTATTTGTCTGTTTTATTATCAACCCTAACATAACAAGGGCATCCTCTGGATTTCGTTTAGTACCTTTCAATAACTCTACTGGCATGTAGGATTAAATATCGCCTCTAGAAATCCTTTAATATGTAAAGAAATACTGAGAATAAGTATGTAGAATAAGTGCCCTGTCTCACAAACATTGACGGACACTTAAAATAAACTTAAACTTAAAATAAAAACTAATGGGATGTGCTGAAGTTTACATAAAAACGTGTGACTGTCCAAATAGTTAGTATGGTAGCAATATCAGCAAAACAAATGATTTTGTTCTAATGCAGACACATCCTTTGCTCCCAAACATGCTCAATATAAACGTGTTCATTTCTACAACTGTAGCCATGTTATACTAAATTAGCCTCAGCAACATTGCATTTTGGTCACACAGCAGACACTCTTTTGCTATGTTTGTACATCTACTGTAAAATGACTCTTGCAGGCTTCCATCATCATTCGAAGAAAGGAGTCCAAAGCAGAGGAGCTTCAGGAAGCGAGGGAGGAGCTGGCCACCGCAGAGAGAGAGCTGAGGCAGAGGAGCAGCCAGACACAATCCTCCGATGGGGAAGAGGTCATCCGTGGTGATGAGGTACACCATTGGAAAGGCACTGAATATCAGCTAGCTGAATTTCTTCAGAGCCATGTTGATGTTTTTCTATTTGTTTTACATGACACTATTTTTTTTAAAGTAAGTTTGTAAAGTTATGTTGCCAAGAGAACAAACATTTTCTGCATGATGATCTTCTTTGTTTTGAGTGGTAACTGCTAACATCACCTTCAGAGACTAAAGCTCTCAGTGCACACAAGTAGATCTGCAAACTGTAGAAAACACTAAAGGCTATTTCTGTTCTTGTCTCCCTGCCCTCCCTCATATTCCAATGCAGAACAATAAATAGAACAGAACAAGAACAAGGAACTGCACTGGACAAACTGCCCTAATTAGCCTTTTCCCCAATCTTTAGTTTAACTTGTCTCCTAATTCAAGTCAGCTGGACACCTAAAACAGACTTGGGGCCTTAACTTTTGTCTTTATTTATATGCCATGGCGAGGATCTTTCATACATATGGCACGTTCTTCTCTGAGCTGTCTCTTTGACAAACCTGACTGAGCTCCTGACAGGGAGATAAAAACATGCAACAATTATGTTGAATTTAAGTCAGAAGGCCTTGGGTAACCGCTTCTTCTTTTTCCTATGCATAGCTTAAAGTCAAAGCATCAGCTATAAAACAGTTCTGCATTAGCAGAGGGACACTGACAGATGGAGGTTGTGCTGTGACTGTATGCACTGTGTGGATGGAGTTTTTATGATGCAGATTGATATCTGGACTCACTACCTGTGAAATGACCACAGCCTTCTCCCTCCTCTGCCCTGTGGGTCTGCTGTCAGATCACAGCACAGCCCCAGTCTATCTGGTTCAGTCTCTCTTTGCAGCAAGCAGCTTTTTTCAGAGGACAAAGTTCTAAAAACCCTGTTGAACACTACCTGTCCTGCATCAAATGTCAGATAGCCAAAGTTTGCGACTATGTGGTGAACATTTAGAAGCATTAAGCAGCTAAAAAACTGATGGACACTAAACCAGAAACATTTTTCAGCACGCCAGAAACACAACTCCAAATAAATGCTTATTTTGTGTGATCCACAACTTATAGCTTGTTTCTTCTGCATTCAATATCAGTTAATGAAGGTTTAAAGTGTCAGTCTGCTGTAGCAAAGAAGCCGTCAAGTATCATTTGCAAGGAATATTTAGCATTCCTTTCTCTTTAATCAATTTAATCAATTACATTTGAGGTAATGTTGAATCTGCTTTCTTTGTACTTCAAAGCTGAAGCGTTTGGTGGTGAAATTACGGAGCAAGGGAACCATGTACAAGAAGAAACGGCAGGAACTTGCTGAGCTGAAAGCAGAATATGGAGTCCTGCAACGGACTGAGGAGATTCTCAAGCAGAGACATGAGACTGTTCAACAGAAACTGGTAACTCTTTGGCCATTTAAAATGTTTATGTCAGTCTGACTCAGGCAGAGCTGCTATTTCTGAAGGCAGCATCTGCTGCTCTTGCTCTGTCTCATTGTCTCACTGTTAAAGCAATGAAAGTTTTCCCGCAGGTCATATGTCCAGCTGGCCATGTGTCTACCCCTCAGCACTGTGCTGTTTTAGTGTTGCCTATATTGTCAAACCTGAAAAGCTTTGTGTTTGAATTAGTTTTTAAAGAGTCTTAATGTCATGGTTTCATAAGCTTACCTCAGCTTCATGGACAAAAATTATATGAAATTTTTTTCAAAAACGAATGTGCTCAAATTGTAAAGTCTACACTGATTAATCAAATTTTTTTAATTGTACATTACCATTTTATTTTCTTTCTACATTTCTGAATGTGTACATGAGTGACTGTGCGTGTCTCTGTTGTTTTTAAGCAAACATTGGAAGCTGAGAAAGGAATCTCTGGCTACAGTGACACTCAGGAGGAACTGGAGCGGGTGTCTGCCATCAAGAGCGAGCTGGACGAAAAGAAGGGCCGCACACTGGACGACATGTCTGAAATGGTGACTATACCACGAGGCCTAAAATATCCACTAATCCACCTTTGTAGATAATATCAAATTGATCAATACCAATAAACTATTAAATCACAGAATACATTTTGCCATTGCCTTCATTCTGTAAGTGCAGGCCATCTTAAACTCTTATCACTGTTAAAGGATGGAAACAGTTGCAACTGATTGGGCCATGTTCCAAGCTGCAGTGAGTGTGTTGATCAGTACCGGAACTGCAGACCATTCCCAGTGCTGGAGTCAAACATTCCTGCCTCCAACCAGAAAGTAGACCTTTACACTGCAACTGGGATATGCACTGCAAAGTTATAAAGATGAGATCCGTCATGTCATGATGAATACTTAACAAATTGTAACTTACTACTGCCATATAATCTTTGATGTACTTTGTGGTAAAGCACTAAATGGCACATTTTGACCCTGGCTATAGATGCTTTAGTTAGACATGTTTGTCAGTGATGTTTGCTGTTTTCTATTCAGAGTTTCAATAAATATAAAGTTAACTAGACCATTTTGTGATGGGATGACAACAGCCTCAAGGCCAGTCAACATTTTGACATTCTGACACACAAGAACTGTAGTTATTACTACATTATTACATGAGTACTCAGAACCCATGGGTTGGACCACACCCATCTTTGAACTCTTTTTATCTTGTCTCACGGTTGTGACACTGCTGCGGAGACAAAATCCATCTACGGAGACACACACACACACACACACACACACACACACGTGAAAACAATACCTGCCACTTTGTCACGGTTGATAAAATTGAATACTATTTCCTTTCAATTTACATTGTGAGGAAATGTAAGTTATGTTTGTTTTTACAGGTGAAGAAATTAAACTCTATGATAGTGGAGAAGAAGTCGGCTCTAGCTCCAGTCATTAAAGAACTGAGGTCACTGAGACAGCAGAGTCAGGTGAGTGTCGCTCGCTTCACCTCACTTCAAACTACTGACACTGCTACATGAAATAACCTCAATGAATCCTCACACCATATCAATTCATGTTTGTAAAGACAATTTAACAATTAAAACACAATTAAATTTAACACATGGAAATGAGCTTTCAAATAATTGCAGATGCATTGCCTACAATTATTGCCATATTTAAATAAGGACATTCAAAAGGCATGGCAGAGCATCTTTGTCCCGCTTTCACTAATACACTGATGACAGTTGGTGGATCAATAATCGGTTCTGAATTCAATGAAATTAATTCATACTCCAAGATGACATTTTGCATGCAGAATACACATTCTCCCTGCAAAGCCAGAGCACAAACATTTGAATTTTCAAATGAGAAAAACATGATAAACTATAAATCTGAAATCTAAATATAATAACAAATGGTGGATCTTTACAATGTGACTGCAAGCCAGTAAGATTGTGCTTTGTGCTCATGTGTTATGTTGAACTGGGTCCATTGAAATTGATTTACATAGTCCATAAATAAAATGCATGATGGGAAAGCCCCCCACATTGCTGAGCTAAAGCAGAGGATTACATTTTCCTATACGTGTTCCCAGAACACTGCTAATGAAGAGCTGCAATAAGAAGACATATAAACAAACAGACTTCGTAAGAGCCTGTTGTAAGTTAAACTGATGTTTATGTGAAACTGCTTTAAGTATGACAAAGGTGTTTAAAATGTGTATTTTGTGTATTAATCCCAGTTCTCATTCAGCGTACAGTGCATGAAATCATCAGTCCTCCATTTCCTGTGTATGACTGAATGGATTTTGATCTTAACAGGAGCTGAACCAGGAATATGAGGAAAAGAAGATGCAATTTGAAAGTTGTGCTGCTGGTCTTGAGAGCAACCGATCTAAATTGGAGCAGGTATAAGTTACTGTCCTGCATTGGATAGAATATAGTAAACATATTAAACATATTAAAAAGGTTTTATCTATCTTATTTCTGTGTAATATTTCATATCTTTAACATAGCAGCATACTGAATGTCTATATTCTCCTCGTGTTTTTTTCCAGGACGTGAAAGCATTGAGAGAAGAGACGGCACAACAGGAAAACCAATATCATCATATTAACTCCATGTCGAAGGCATGTATTTAAAAAGATTGTTGCTCATTGTAACTGTCTTACAGGCCAAACGGGGTCAAATTAAAACTGATACCCTTTGAAGTGACTTGCCGCCTGATGGGACAGTAAACCTGATCCCTCCATCTCTTTCCTCCACAGATCACTGAGGTGCAGATACAGCGGGCGGCTGATGAGATGAAGGCCTACGTGTCCTCTGATCCACAAGAGAGGAAGAAGACCATCAGGTGAGCGTGCTGAGGCAGGTCAGAAAGTGGCTCGCAAGATGAGCCGCCCTCTTTACCACAGGACTGTCAGTTCACCAGCTTCCACTTCATTCTTGCTAACAGCTGAGGATGTCAGAAAGTCATTACCTAACCATGTGATATTCAAGATATGCTGACACCACGCCTTTATTTAAAATCAGTTGGTGAGAACATGTGAGATTTAAATATTGTTTTCCTTTTTATTTTAGGGAGGTGTACAAGAAGAACATCTCAGAACAGGAGTTACTTGGAAAGGTGAGAAAAATGTGTGCAGGAACTGACCAAGCAGAAGCCATAGAAATACTTTGTTTGTAACTGAGGTTTTCCACTGTTTTCTGTTTGCACTCAACACTACCCTCTATTGAGGATGGAACATGACTTAATAATAAATAAATAAATAAATGCAATAATAAATAAATAAATACAGAAATAAATAAATGAATAAATAAATGCAGAAATAAATGTATAAATAAATAAATGCTCAAATAAATGAATTAAAAAAATTAATGCTCAAATAAATAAATAAAAGGGAAAAAAGAAAGCTTTAAATATATTTCTACATTTTTGTTCACCTACATTTATTTATTTATGTCCATATGTTAATGAGGTGGGAGGTCCTAATTTTCAGTCAAAAGCATGATTGGTTACAGGAGTGTGCCTGATTTGTGTACGCTACATGGACAGGCTTGGGATCGTTTGCTTTTTTCTGGCTCTCCGATTTGACCAATCATGCTTTTGACTGATTTTAGGACCTCCTACCTCATTAACATATGGACACAGAAATACAGAAATATATAAATGTAGGTGAACAAAAATGTAGAAGTAACTGTAAAGCATTCATTAATTTATTTATTTCAGCATTTATTTATTCATTTATTTATTTATACATTTATTTATGCATTCATTTATTTCAGCATTTATTTATTTATTCCTGTATCTATACATTTATCTATTTATTATTAAGTAATGTTCCATCCTCCATAACCTTCTGTGTTGCTAATTCGGTTCCCAGCTTTGTTTGACCTTCCTGCAAAGTCATGCATTTCCTGCTTAAAGTCTTGCATAGCAGAAAAGAAATTCAATGAAAAAAAAATTGTTAATAGTTGTGTTTGAGTTTAAATATTTACATACAGGATTTAGGCTGTTTGTAGAGAGAATACATTGTAACACATCACACTTGCTAGGCACCATGTTGAACCCGACCCCCCCCTGCCCATTTTTCATTTGCACTTCTCACTTCTTTCCTTTGTGGACTCCAGAGGTTACGTGAGAAGCAGAAGATGGTGAGGGAGAGCCACAGCACCAACATGGAGCAAATGAAGATGTGGCGGGACCTGGAGCAGCTGATGGAGTGCAAGAGGCAGTGCTTCATACGAGCACAGAGCCAGGCATCTATTGGTCAAGTCATCCAGGAAGGAGGAGAGGATAGGCTGGTGTTGTGAATGTTTAGAAAGGTTCAACTACAGTTCACCCACAGTACATTCACTACGATGAGTTCAGCTTATTGTTCTAACATGTCCTATGAGGTCAAATTCTTTTTACAATATAGGGTAGTTAAACATCAAGTTTGATTGTACTATAGTAGATGCAAATAACAGGTACAAGGTTTAGGTCACTTTGTTCATGGGGTTCATTTGTCCCTACAACTTGTCTGTTACACACTCCCATCGAGTTTCGCTTGATAGTTATCTTGTGTAACCAGTCACTTCTTGTGGTGACACAGTTTAAGATGCTTTGTGAATCCACAACTCTCAAAAACCCACGTATCAGGGGGTGTTGCATGGTTTTGACTTTCTCTGTCCCACTGGAAACTTCTTTTTGAGGCATCGCAAAGATTACACTTTCAATCAGTGTCCAGAGATAACACCATACAAAGTAGTGCATTTGGGAAATGACCCTGGTCAACTAACGACAACCATGACTTTGGACAGGATGTCTTGCCAGCTTTGGAATTCACTTGGACAGTGTGGATGAAATAGTCAGATTATTCTGCTTGTTTCTTTTTATTTTTATAATTTTTCTATAATAGATCCATATTTCTAGATAACCTTTGACATTTAAGAAATCCAGTTTGATATTTTGGTTTTCTATCTCCAATAAATGTATTTTACATTCATTTTTGACTTGTCATTATAACAGTGATCTACAATGCAACTTTAAATTCCTGAATTCTCTGTTGTAATATGTAAGATGTATTAACCAATTTCCATTTAAACTGAATAAGATAGTGAATACCTGTTGTAAGGCTTAGACAACAAGACTGTAAGACTAGAATAGAGAAAGCACAATGTATTTATAGCAACCCGACGAAAGGTTGGATGTTGACTGCATTTGCTTGCTTCAACTGGAGTTGCATTATCATTATTTATGTCTAAAATGAATTTTAAAAAATTCAAATCACAGCCCACATTGATTCAAAATGGGACACAACATTTAGTTGTCTTTTAAGGGATGGGTAGCAACCCTACCTCTGAGTGTTAGTTCACGTAGAGCCTAACGAGTGTTTTTCCCAGATTTGGATGTACAGTATAATATTAACCTGGATACCGGTTCAGCCGTTCAGTTCTGCATGAGTTTGAATTGAAATCATTCAATTGGCATCATTCACTTGCCATGGGGACCAGCAAAAGACAGATGATCTGATGAACTTAAGTAATTGAGTTATAAATCTGAACTGAAATGTATTTAACAGGAAACAAGATCAATAAGGAAGGATAGAAATAATAAATAAACAAATAGATAAAAATAAATACACAAGGAGAAATACATACTTATTTTAGTTGTCTTTAGCGGGAAAATCCTTAGACATAAATCACGTTACAATAGAGTTAATCATTTTTGTACTATCTCTACAAGGGGAAGTTGGAAATTTAATTAGATTGTTTTGTTTTTTTGTTTCATCTTTCAGGGATTATTTTCCCTGAAAGTAATATGAAATAATTATTTCATTTCCTGTCAAAGATCGAACTTAAAGTGGCCAATTGCAGCTGAATAGGTTAGTATTCCATTATATTTCTTGTCAGAAACACACTTTTGTAATTTAATAAAGTATGATTCTGAAGATTTTAATTTTTTATTTTGTGGAAAATTGTCCATAATCAAAGATTTGGACCATATATTACTTTCCATATAATCTTTACAGTTCTACAGAAGTTGCTCACCCAGTGCATATGCCAAAACATTACTTCTGGGATCTACGGCCAATAGATTTTACTCAGTATGGTTACTTCTATCCTGCCTCTGGGCTATGAGGATGAGCCAACTTTTCCAAATTCAACCGTCACAGTGGATGAGGGATTTTTCATTTTAATCAGAAAATTTGACAAACAAAAATGTTTAATATACAATAATAACTACTTTATTGAAGTCGAAAGTGATCCAACAGCAAAATGACAGATCTGTGTCTTTTTATACAGAGTAAAAAGATTGAAGCAGGACAGCATAATGTTTGGCAGTGAAACAAAAGTCACTGGTCCTGCAGATGAATAGAGCGAGAGACATTTGGCCTGTGTCAAATGATAACTTTCTCTTACTGAATAATCATAATCCACTTAATCCATAGTCATTTCAGACAGGTAATCAGAAAAAAGGGGAAAAGAGAAAATTAATTGATGTACAGCTTATGACACAAACTTGACGTTCTGTCAGGATCGGTGCGACTGATTGATGTTTTAACCTCATCGCCTCTGGTTCATTCCTGTCAAATTCTTCAGCTGTAAAACACAAGACACGTTTCACTTTTAAATGTCTAACATATTTTTAAACAATTACAAACTTTGTGAAATACAGAGCCCCTGTAGTGTAATTTTTTAAAACAGTGGCTGTGTAGTATAAATGTACATGCATGGTTCAGTTACCAAAATCCTCCTAAAGAAAGGTTTCAAATTAAAAGCACAGATCAGTGGACCGCACATATTGATTTAAACATTGAGTACATGATTGTTGTTGATGTGCGTGAAAAAGCCTTGAAAATAAGAATTCATACAAATGATGAACAAGATCACTGAAACAAATACTTACTGTTACAGCAGCTCCCATCAGCCCCTGCACAACTGCTTCCCCAGTCGCCTGCGCCTACAGAACAAAGCTGAGTAAGTATTCCACTGATGGGAAAAGTTGGGAAACAAAGAGAGGTGGCTGTTCCGAAGTATCAAATTAAATCTTAAACAACCACTTAATTGCAACCACACTTTTTATAGAAGGGGCTCTACCTGTTTGGCAGTGGTGGCCATGTTGACTACATCCTGAATGCGGTTGTCCAGGAAGTTCCAGGTGTCCTGGAAGTCTGGAGATGAGTCCTGAACCATCACCAGCTCTGTGGTGTTGTAGATGCCGGTCAACGCAGCCCGTTTGGTGTACCAGTTCATCTACATGAGACAGAAGTGGTACAGAGAGTTCACATTATAAGCGTTTCAAAGAGGCAAGGCAGGAATGTTTCCACTGCAGATTTCATTATAAAGAAACTAACAGTGTAACAGCAAATGGGGAAAAGAGAGGAGAAATTATTATAATACACAGAAACAACTTCATCTCGCCTGCACACGGTGTATGACATATTCCTACATCAGTGAGAGAGAATAGTTTGTTCAAAGAGGGACATCATTTAACCGAACAAGGCTGGATAACACCAGCAGACAGTGGACAGTGTTTTTCAATAAGGGTTATTATTGAAATTTTGGAGAAAGCTTGTCTAACCACGCGCTAACCACTAGGCCAAAAGCCCTGAGTCGTAGCATAATTCGTAAGCACGTCTCTTAACGTGTCGGGAAGTGATGTTTACAAACTGTATACGCAGTGTCATGAGGTGCTGTAAGCACCATTTTTTTGTTTTCAATTCACTGAGCCAGGGCACACAGAACCGACAGATAGCGGGACCGTGAGTAAATATTCGCGGATTTTTACAAAATGTGTATTCGTTTAAAATCGCTTACTGCCCCTTTAATTAGGCTACCGTGAAAACTCTGAGGCATTATTTTGTACATCAACATTCTCTTTTTAGTCTTTACTTATCCGTTGCATATAAAGATACAAAACAAAACTACAAAAATGTAAGATTCTGAACCAATGTCCTTTTTCACAGTTGAACAGGCGCCATCCATAGTACAAGAGTTTATCAATAAAATGACAAAGAGCTCTTGCAGGGCTGCATTTTTATATTAAGGTGTATTTATAAATTATGTATTTCTGCATTTCAAAGGCTTGAAAGACAATAGCTGTCCAAATGTATTACAATAAAAAAAAAATAACTTTTACTATTCTTTTGTATGACTTTTAAATATGAATCATTTCTAAGATCTATATTATCAGGAAGTGTGTTTTAAAATGTGCAGCAGAAAGATACAAATATCAAGCTAAGCTGTATTACTGTAAATATCTTTGACTATTGTATTGAGATGACAGGATTATTATAATTTTTCCAAAATCATTCCGTTTTGGTACAATGAAGCAGATGTTTAATATCAGGCTGATAAAGCTACAGTGTGTAATATTTAGAAGAACTCATTCACAGAAATGGAATATATTGTCCATAATTATGTATTCATATATGTATAATCACCTGCAACTAAGAACCAATGTTTTTTCGTCAACTTTGAATGAATTAAATTTCTTTTAGCCCCCCCTCCCGATCAACCCCAGTCCGCTTATTCTCCAGCTGGCCAGGTTTGTTGTGATTGGTCAAACACTTTCAAAACATGTAGGAAATGTCACGTCCCTTGTGGAGGGGTGGATTTGGAAAGTCCTTCCCACTTCCTTAGGAAAGGTATAAAGGAGGATTCATTGGACATAAAAAAGCCAACAGCGCTGCTCAGAGAATCTGAGTCCACTTCCCACTTAAGGTGAAACTACACAACCCTAGCAGGCTGATTCATGCAGTTTAAACATGGACAACACGGTGAAAAATATTAATTCATTACCAAGGTTGGAATTGAAATAAAGACAATAATATAGGCTACGAAACTAAAAGGAAAAGGTTGTCACATTAAAATGTTTGCTCACGCTCCCCTCCACTCAAATTTATCCACATGACCACCGTATGGCATAAGATGCAAATGCTTCATAGGCAACAGTAACTTACATGATGACTTGTGTTATAATAATGCTGCCAGAAATGAATTGAATTGAATTGTGGGGCGTCTATTTCTCCTTTCGTATAGGAAGGTCCAGTGTACCCTATGCTAAAGGAGATAGGATGGGAAGCATTGAAGCACCTTTCCTTAAGCATTTAAATAATTGGAGCAGCTCTCATCATGGCTGCTGATGTAAAACTTCTGGGTCATTTGACTCAGTTAGGGAACCTACCTAAGGAAATTTGACAATTTGACCACACCCGAGATTCTCCTGATTCTCTTTTACCCCAAAAGAGGCCCTCGTTGACAAAAAAAGTTGGAGAGAAATCTGAACCAGTGGTTCAGATCTAGACTATAGCCAGCCCAACAGGATCCACAGATACACACATTTACGTGCACAAACACGTAAAACATGTGTAAAAGTGATTTTTGCCCAATAAGTCACCTTTAAAGCCCCAGTGTGTAATTTTTGTACTTTTCTGGCGGCATCTGGTGGTAAAGTTGCAAACCGCAACCAACTGAGGATCCGACAGGGGACACATTATACCTCGGAACTCGGTCCGAGGTATAATGTCCGACCTCCCGAGTCACAGTGGAAAAGGAACGCAGCACAACATGACGTAGCAAACATGGAAACTCACACGGAGGTCGGGTCCCCCTAATGTTACTATATTTAACTCATTCAAAGTTGACAAAAAAACATTGGTTCTTTGTTGCAGGTGATTACACATATATGAACACACAGTTATGGACAATATATTCAATTTCTTTGAATATGTTCTTCTAAATATTACACACTGTAGCTTTAAGGAAGCAAGAACAGATTATGTAAACGATTGTTTCTGACCAGGTGTCCTAGTATAAGACAATAGTTATATTGTAGAGATTTCAAGAGAGTTACTTCAAATGTTTAACCGATGGACACTTAGTAAAATAAATACAACAGAACTAAAAATCATTAGTCCATCTTTTAAAACTCCTTCTGGCCATATAGGTATATTGTTTAAACCCTGGAAAGTTTAAATTCACCACTCATTTTTGCTCTGGTTACAAGCAGCCATATATAAACTGGGTGCTGATTTAGAACAAACGATTAAACCTGAATAGAGCTGTATTAAGATACACTAAAGTAAGACGACAAAGAAAAGACAGAGGCTACGTCCACACGATTTCATTATAAAATAAAAGTGATCTCCATCCAAACAAGTGTTTTAGTTCCATATGAGAAATACTAAAACACCTGAAAACATATATCGCGTGACTATTCACGTACACTGCTCATGTGTGTGACGGTGCAAATAGGAACCTTCCAGTCTACTTTGCAGTCGGTTGCTTGGCTACAGATGATATTGCGATCGGGGAACAGCAATGGTGAAAAGTAATAGCAGGCATTTCTTTTCATGAATCCAAAAATGAGGAGGAACTGTTACTGACAGTAAGTGTTTACAATGTTTTGCATTGTCCACTGGTAGTCGAGTCATGGCTGATGAAGTAAACGTGGGTGTATATGTCATCGTTTCCAAAATGCCCTCTTTTAAAGGCTTTAAAACTCTGTAAGGCATAAACATAACAAAAGTGATGCGTTTTAAAACTAAAATTCACTTAGTGTGGACATAGCCAGAGACAAGGACTAGTGGGGGAGGGGGAGTAACCTGGAAGGTTGCAGGCCGGACATTGTGGGGGTGGTGATGAAAGGGGGACAGGAAGGTATGAGCAGAAGAAGGAGGGGATCGAGGGTGATGGGATCCACTCACATCTGTGGATCGGTCTCCAGCATAGAACCAGATGTCGTCCACCAGAGTGGAGAGGTGCTTCAGGCTGTCAGGGATGTTGTGAGGAAGGAGCAGGATGCTCATTGCCTGAGGACACGGACACAAAGATGAGGATCAAATATAGTTTCTGCTTCATTTCTGACGCCCTTCTCTGTTGTGAATCGTCATCGTGCACACTATACCTGAGGCCATGTTTCAATGTAGGGGATGTACATCCTCAGTCTGGTCTCCACTGCATCTCTTAGGAAGTCAGCAGTCTTCTTTGGTCTGAAACACAGTTGAAATCTGCAATTTTCTATTTGGAGGTCAACAGTAACTGTTACAAAAACAGTAAACTAAACGACCAACTTCAGAGCGAGTGTTAGTCTGTGTGTGTGTGTGTGTGTTTGTGTGTGTGTGTTCGTGCGTGTGTGTGTGTTATACATACTCGGCCTGGCCCAGCTGAACATGCTTGTGTTGTTCGGCCAAGATCTCTGTCAGCTGTGAGTTGCACTGGGCGATGAAATGAAGCACCAAGTCTCCAGCACCATTGTAGAACATACCAGTGGAAGCAGAGGACAGGCCCAGAGTCTGGTGCCAACACACAACAAAGATCATTTGAAATCTCCATTAACAACTGTGCTAGTCATTTATTTTCTTCCTCATCTTTTTTTTTGGATTAACACTTGATTTGCAGAGCATTTGAAGTCTTTATTCGAGTGGGACAATAGAGGGGTTAGGGTCAGGGCTGGCAGAGAGATGGGGAATGAAAGGCATCAAGGATCCCTGGCCGGACTGAGAATGTTGTGGTTCATGGTAACCACTTTAATCCTTTTGGCTTCCACATCACTCCACATGATAAAGTTCTACGATCATAAATATCCTTCATATAGTCTTCCCAAATGCCCCCGTTGTGGGACGAATAAAGGAATATCTTGCATCTCATCTTATCTTGAATGCTGCATTCACTTCCCATCTGAAAATCAATCAAGTCAACATCTTTGAAGTGGTCATGTGTTAACTGTGGTTAGTTGACTGTATTTCCTTTGTACATTTGTCTCTTTTTAATGTATCTATGTATCAATCAGTGATACATATATTATGATGATGACTGCACACTAACCAGATGTCCTCACTGTGTGAGGTGGATACAATAACATCCTGGTCGATCTTAGTCAGACTGTACAATATATTTTTTTATTCATATCATATTGCATGATGACAATCTGGTGGTCTTTGTGCAATAGTGAACATAGAAAAAAAAATGATGCGAGCAAAGCATGTCTTCCCACTGCACTGATCTCATGGATTTTAAGTGCAGCAAAATAAACAATAGTACCACAGGGTGATTTTTCCACATGAGTTTAGGATTATTATTCTTTAAGCATGAAAGCTTGTGGTAGCAACAACCGAGCTCCCAGGAACAGATCTGAGCTCTGAGGCAATTCTGGTGTAACAGCTCTGCTCTCTACAGCAGGGTCACATGATGCACGCTGGCCCAAAACACAGCATCTGTAAAAACAGTGAATTCTTTTTTGGTCACAAACACAAGGTAACATTTGGAAGGTCTCATAGAGCTGTACCAGCAAATGATTTCAAACCATTCACGTGTGCAGGGAGCCAAAGGTGAGTCTGCTGGACCATCCCTGCCAGAGGACGTCTCTGAGCTGGCTGGGCTGGAGGACCTCTATGGCGACGGTACCTCACACATATTTTTGGCATATCTACCCAGTGAGCAGCTTTTATTGGACTGAAGGGTGCATTCGTTTTTGCACATTTTTCAGTTTTTTGAATTCATCCATGGTCTTTTCTGCATAACTTCGTGCCATAGTCTGACTGGTTGGTTTGAAAACTGGTTTGAAAGCTTGATTCCTCCAAAAGCGACCTCAGCTCACCTCAGCACCAGCCGCAATGGCTTCCATCGACCAGCCGTGCTGCGGGACGAACTCCAGAGCGGCGGCTAGGATTCGAGCTTGAAGCTGCTCTTCTGTTTCATACTCTTCACCCTGCTCTCCACTCTGGTCCTGGTAGCTTTACACACAAGGAGAGAGAAGGTTACAGGAGCTCAGGCCAGGAGGAGCCTATTTACATCTGGAAGCAACTGTTTGATCTTACAACAAACAAACAACACAAAAACGCATTAGATATATCATGCCAGCGGAAGACGTTTGTATCATCTGACCTGGTGTTTGGCCTGGAAGCCTCCTCCTCTGCTGGGTCAGCTGCTGCACCTCCCTGTGAAGCTGCTGTTGTGTCCTGTTCAGTCGAGTGAGCCTGGTAGTGCTCGTGGTAGGTTGTGGATGAGGAGGTGGGGGGTTTGTAAGGTTTGGATTCATCCTGAAGCCTCAGTGCTGCACAGTGGAAGCCTCGTCTCAGGCTGCTGCATTTGGGGTTTGTTGCTGTAGGTGCAGCCACCGCTGGAGGAGGGATATTGCATTTAGCTTCTGAGAATTTGTCTGGAGGACAGCCAAACGCCATAGAGAAATCTCGCAACCATATTTAAACTACAGCTCAACAAAACATCCATATTCACTGTGGGGGGGTTTTTTCGAGAAAAACACAGCACATACTCTTTTTCTGTCAACGGTTTGGTTTAGTTCCACTTCAAACAAAATGACAGAGTAAATACAATAGTGCTTTTAAGTACAAGCACTTTCAGGAAGAAAATGTGCAAAGGTCACGTGGTCATGTGTGTGTATGTACTCCCAGACTATGACTTCACTGTGATTACATTAGAATCACACCTCTCTAAAACAGCTCCAATAATGTGAGAATTGAATGCAGTGCTGTTGGATTACACTGGGGTTCCTAAACAACTGCACTTCGACAGCTTGGATAACCAGAGAGAAGACGCCCCCCAGTTGCAGGAACTTGTTTACCACGCAGTGCGTGTCTCCATATTGAGGTCAACAAAACGGCAGCACCGCATCAAACAACAATTCGCCGCCTGACCGTTTCGTTTTCAACGCAACAGCCAACGTGACGTTGCCAAATTCTGCCCTTCACCATCACCTTCTATGACAAGTGACATTGGGACGGACAGCAGACGTGAGCATTCGCTCGTTTCGACAACGTGCACGTAGAGGCCGACAGGACAGGCGATGCAGGAATCGATCCTCGGGTTGATTCCTTACAAACACGACGCTACAACAGCCCAGAGGCCCCGTCTCACTGCCTTACCGCCTCCCAGCCCCCTCAATGCCCTTCCAGCCCGCAGACCTCTCAGCAGCGCCGCCATGACCAGCTGCGTCACTTTCAGTGCGACTCGGTTGACGAACACAAACGTGTCAAGCAAGTTAGAATGAGGCCAACACCCCAACGCCGGTCCCTTCAAAATAAACGATTTAAATGTTTTCCATAAAGTTAATTCGAAAAACACAATATAATAGGCTATTTGATTTTTGTGTCAAAATCAATTAATATACCCCCCCCCCCCCAAAAAAAAAATCAAATCTCAGGACGTGTTCAGTGAATGCTTAAATGGCCAAAGGGTTTCACAACACAGCGACAGACATTTTATTTCGAAAATTCATGCCGGAAGAGATCTTCAGATGACCAAACTTAACACTTACTTCCACCGGCTAAAGCCAGCAGATAGGTGAGTGGGTAAATACAAGTGAAATATATGTTTTATTTCAGCCTTCTGACCACCAAAGGCGTTTAAGAACAGTTGTGTTGAAAGGTGAGTATTGTTTTGTCCGCGGGCTGTCGTGTCTGAGACGTTGGCCGTGTTAATAACGGCCTCATGAACACGATAAGCACCGGCGCCTCCTGTGTCACGTTGTTTTTATGTCGCACACCACTGACCTTTGCCCTTCACCAGTTTCAAAAGCGAGCTAGTCCGCTCACGTCTCACGTCTCAACGTTATCACTGCGGAGACACGCAGTGGGCTCATGAACTGCTGAGAGAGGACCTTCCACATCTTACCATAGATTTCCCCACGTTCTTCCGAATAACGTTTTATAATACTCTATAAGACTATATTCAGTATCGCTTGCTAGCTGCTAGCTGTCTCGTATTTAAAGTTATGATAAAATATTTTCTGAGTCCAAAGTCGTGGCACCTGCCCATAGTTTTATTGGATCAACAGACAGGTAGAGAAGCAGCAGGTGTCGATTTCTTAAGCATCATGTAATGTGTGTGATGAATTTCCAATCATAAATGATGAGGTTGTGAATCAACCAGTGAACTTGCTCGGTCATCTAACTCCAGTGGCCTCACTGAACGGGACCTGAGCCATGCTGATGCCCTTCCATTGTTCAGTTTACATAAGGCAGGATGAAACCAGAAACTCCCCCACTTATGTTTTCAGACAGTAATAATTTAGTCATCGTCTGGTTTTATGTTCATGTGATGATGGAGACCGGAGAGATATTATAAGCAGACGGAAGCTTTGCTTTTTTTCAGGGGATCATGGCAGATCTCGGGATCAAAGCAGGAGACACGGTGCTGTTTGTGTGGGCCCAGCCCTCAGCGCCTGCAGCTCTGAAACAATACGCTGAGGAACTGGGTGCCGCTGTTGGTGCAGACGGAAAAGTGTTGGTGGAGAACATGGAGAGACTGTTGCTGTGTGAGTGACCTTTAGCCTGACAGAATTACAATATGAAATAATTTTATGTTAAAAAATAACACTTTTTTTATTTGAATAACTGAATAACTGAAAAACTGTTTAATCACCACATATTGTATGTTTACCTTATTATATACAGGATGGCATTGTTCAAAAGGCAAGAGTAAAAATATCTTGGGTCCTCTCTCCTCAGCCTCCCATTCAGCCTCAACATTTGACTGGGTGCTCTCCTGTCTCCTGGCCAACAGCTCCTCTGTCCACAGTTTGGAGACTCTAGCCGAGATAGCCCGAGTGCTCAAACCTGGTGGGAAGTTAATTCTGGATGAAGCGGTTACAGGTAAGAAACTAAAGCTGTTCTAAATTCATTGATAATAGTGATAAAATAGTTTTACACATCACATGGGAATGTTTGAAATTTGAGACAGTGACTTCCTAGTCAAGTTATTTCAAGTAATGTGCATTATTTTACTGGAATTTGAGCTCTTTGAGGCAGGCAAGAGTTTTGACCCTCAAGTCCTCTAAGATGAAGTCACCATAATATGGCAAAGTTAATTGGAAGTGCTACACAAGCTCTTTTGTTCTCATTGTGTGTCAGTGTGTTGAACTTCCTCTCTCTGCTCCAGGAGCTGAGATGCAGAGTGTGAGGACTAGTGAGAAGCTGACGTCGGCTCTGAAGTTGTCAGGCTTCATGTCAGTGACAGAGGTGAGTGAGAGACGGTCCAGCACAGAGCTGCAGGACAAAATATGTTCACACACAAAGGGCTTATTGCACCATTTTCCATTAAAGTGTACAACAATTAGAAAGTAGCACAGTAAAGAATCCCAGAAGCCACAACCAGGGGGTTTATCCCATGAAATAAATATAAATGTTATATTAGTATTGGTGAAAATCAATTAAATCCTGTTCATTTTGACCTGTTGACCCTTTTGGCTTCTCTTCGTCTAGGTCAGTACAGCAGAACTGAGTTCAGAGGCATTGAGCTCACTCAGGACGGCCACTGGTTACCAAGGGAACACACTGTCTAGAGTCCGCTTTTCTGCATCCAAACCAAACTATGAGATGGGATCATCTAGCCAGATTAAACTGTCATTCGGGAAAAAGACACCAAAGCCAGGTGGGTTTTCAGCCTGGTTTTCTTTTTTTGTGTTTTTATATTGGAGGCAGTCACTGTGCATCTTTTGGGTGGTTTGTTCCTTTGTCCGTCACATGTGATGATGATAATAATAATAATAATACATTGGATTTATAGAGCACTTTTCACGACACTCAAAGCGCTATACAAAGCAAAACAAAAAACCACAGAAAAAGTGGAATGGGGTGGGTGGTGGGGCCTACGGATATGTAGAGGAAAAGAGATGGTTTTTAAGGCAAGACTGAAAGGTAGTGAGGGAGTCAGAGTCACGGATCTCTTAGGGGAGGGAGTTCGAGAGCCTGGGAACAGCCCTGGAGAAAGCTCTGTCCCCAAATCTGCGGAGGTTGGTTTTGGGGGTGGAGACGATACCGGCAGAGGTGGATCTGAGTGACCATGTGGGTTGGTAGGGGGAAAAGAGATCAGTGAGGTATTCGGGAGCAAGATGGTGGAGGGCTTTGAAGGTAAAGACCAGGACCTTGAAGGTAATTTGGTGGGAGACAGGGACGCAGTGGAGTTGTTTTAGGACGGGTGATGTGGTGCCAGGATTTGGTGTGAGTGATGAGACGGGCGGCAGTGTTCGGGACCAGTTGGAGTCTATTAATGGAGCTGGAGCTGATGCCATAGAGGAGTGTGTTACAGTAGTCAATAGGGGAGGGAATGAAGGAGTGGATGAGTGGCGATGTTACGGAGCTGAAGAAGGAGGTTTTGACTAAGTGGCGAATATGGGGCTAAAGGGAGAGGGTGGAGTCGAAAATTACGCGAAGGTTGCGGGCCTGGGGAGATGGGGAGACAGTGGTGCCATCAATGGTGAGTGTCGAGTTATTGATTTTGCTGAGTGTGGATTGGAGCCTATGAGGAGGAGTTCTGTTTTATTACTGTTGAGTTTGAGGAAGTTACGTTCATCCAGGTCTTAATTGCTGACAGGCAGGAGTCGATGTGGGAGAGGGGGGGTTGTGGGGGATTTGGTGCTGAGTTAGATCTGGGTGTAGACCTTGAGGAACGCCTTGTGTGACTATGCCTGTAACAGAGGTGTGATTGTGGAGAGAGATGAAATGGGATATGTTGGTGAGGTAGGACTGGAGCCAGCTGTGAGTGCAGTACCTTCAATACCGAAGTCTTTATGTCTGGTGAACAGGATGTCATAGCTAACGGTATCGAAGGGTGCACTCAGGTCGAGGACAATGAGGATGTTGAGGGAACCGGAATCAGCAGAGCTGAGGAGGTCGTTGAGGACTTTGAGTTGAGTGGTTTCTGTGCTGTGAAGGGGGGACAAACAAGGGTTTGTATAGTTTATTGACATGGAGATGGGATTGGAATTGAGTGGCTACAATGCGTTCCAGAGTTTTAGAAAGGAAGGGGAGGTTGGATTTTGGGCGGTTATTTAGGGAGGAGGGATCGAGACCAGGTTTCTTTAAAATGACAGCGGCAGTTTTAAAGGGAGAAGGTAGATGATTTGGAAGAGCTGATGAGTTTGGAGATTTCAGGAAGTGTAACTGGGTCGAACTGGGAGAAGTGGCAGTGGGGAGGAGGGGTCAGGAGGTCAAGAGAGGTGAGGAGAAGAAGGGCCATGGTAGGTGCTGGAGTAGTTGCTGGGGGGTTAGAAGCAGGGGATAATGATTGGTTAATTATGTTGATTTTGTCAGCGAAAAACCGGAGGAATGAGTTGCAGAGATCCGGGGTAGAAGTTGGAAGGATGGTGGTGCGGGGCTTTAGGAGGTTGGCTACTGTGGAGAAGAGGGTTCTGGGGTTTTGGCAGGGGTCAGTGAAGATGGTGGAGCGGTAGGCAGATTCGGCAGCAATGTGGGCGTCTTTATAGGCAGTGAGGTGGTGAGTGGTGATTTTTTTTTGTGAGTCGTTAGAGTTGGCGGCCAGTCTGTTTCATCTTACGGATTGCGGGTGTGAACCAGGGTGAGGAGGTGTTGAAGGAGGCGGTTTTTATTTTGAGGGGGGCCAGAGTATTGAGGGAGGTAGACAAGGTGGAGTTGAGATGGTTTGTGAGATCATCAGGTGAGATGAGGGTTGGGTCCAGGGGGAGGTTGGTGGAGAGCAGGTCAGAGAGATGTGATGTCTCTGAAACCACTGGTCAGATTTGAGAAAACATTGTAATGGTTCACACTGGTTAAAAATACTCATCAAAGGTAAAGAAAAACATTGTAACAAGTCATATCTGGATGCAGGTCAAATAAAACAACGCTGGTGCTCTACACGTTTGAATATATAATGGCTTTCCCATTGGATGATGTGGTTGAAAGTCAGATGGTTGCTTTTGTATAGTTTTTATATACATGTAAACTAAATATTCTAATATTTATTGATTATAGCTTGTGTTTTACATGTCATCAATCAGTGAATTACAATTTGATGGGCTGTAGGTCACAGGTTCCTAGGAAACTGTATTGTAATGTGCAGCTCATATCTGCTAATGTCTGTGGTTGCAGCTGAGAGACCTGCTCTGGATCCCAACACTGTCAAAATGTGGACTCTCTCAGCCAATGACATGGATGATGACGATGTGGTGAGTTATTATTGATTTATAACTCAATTTTTACCATACCTCATTATGGTAGCCGCTTCATACACAGACATGTCAGAAATCATGTCAGCGTTCCCACAGATCTGTGTTTTCATCATCTTTTTTGACCCTTCTGTTGTCTTTCTGTAGGACCTGGTAGACTCTGACACTCTACTGGATGAAGATGACTTGAAGAAGCCCGATCCAGCTTCTCTTAAAGCCTCCAGCTGTGGAGAAGGAGCTGGAAAGAAGAAGAAAGCCTGCAAGAACTGGTGAGGTCACGCGCAAATGTTTTTCAACCATAGATAAAAAACGTGTTGTGTGCATGTCAGGTTGTAACTATAACAGAAGCCGCGGAGATTACAGTACATGAATCTGTGCTTTGAGAAGCACTGAAACATTGCGTGATGGAATGTGTTGTATGTGTAGCACATGTGGTCTCGCTGAGGAGTTGGAGCAGGATACCAAAGGACAACAGAAGACAAATCTACCAAAATCTGCTTGTGGAAGTGTGAGTACATTTTTATCATGACTGCTGCGATGACAGTCTTCCATATGTCAAAAGGATATCTCAGGAACACCTCGAACATCATGTCATATCCTCACCACCTTCTCATATAACTAACCTGTCAACAGTGTGAAAAAATAATGATATTAAATTCTGTGTTTATGGCAGTGTTACCTTGGTGATGCGTTCCGATGTGCCAGCTGTCCATACTTGGGGAGGCCAGCATTCAAACCTGGAGAGAAGATTGTACTCGACAACGAGACACTGACGGACGCTTGAAACTGCGGTTCACACATCTATCGCTCCTGCTTCAAAACATCACATTCCTTATTATTCCATCCATCCTGCTATTCGCCTGAAGCCAAGACTGCAACTATAACAGTGACTGATGCTGCTTCTTCTAGAATGGCTAGAATGACACTCAGAGTGCATACCTTCACCAAACAGCCCCCTTCAATTAAATGAAACTGCATCGAATTGCCCACACTCTTGCTATACAATTTTTTTTCATCAAGATCAATTATTATATAGTGAATGTTTTTAAAAAAAAGGCCCTATCTCAATGTTGAAGAAAGTGACAAAAAAAATTCTGGGTCTGCACCGACATTAAATAAGTTCCTTCTGGCCTGATTTCCATCCTTCCACCAAGTTTAATGGAAATCTGTTATGTTGTTTTTGCATAATCCCGTTGACAAACAATTAAAATGTCAGGTTATTAGGGACGTCCACTAACCATAAGGTTGATGGTTGGATACAAAGATCCTCCTGTGTCCCTGAGCAAGACACTTAACCCTTAATTGCTGTACAGTATATAGATGTGTTGTATGCATGTGACTTGCACTGTAAGGTAAAGCGATTTGGGAGGTTGATGAGAAAAAAAACACTATATACATACAGTTCATTATTAGATTTTAGGAGCCCGACAGTCTTATCTGTCAAAAAGAAGTCAATGTAACTACAGTAAATATACCAAACAGACAACTACTAAAAAATTTATTCTATAACAACACATTTTGGTAATTGACAGTAATTCACAAAGCTTTCAAAGTTCACCCAATTTCTTTTGCTGTAAGGACCCTGATATGGAACAAACACCCAATAATTAAACAAAAATGTTTAATTTCACACAAGTGTTTAATTATTATAGCGTTGGTAAAAACTCTACTAGTTGCTTAAAGAAAAGCACTTCACATGAATTATTTACTTGCGTAAATCATTTTTATACTCATTAATATGATCAATTATGTTCAGGGCTTTGGTGGAAGGCTGTCATCTTCCACAGTCTAAAAACAGTGAATTCTGGTTTAGGGGTTAAACGGTTACATTTTCATTTTTCCGATATTGGATTAGGGAACAATACTGGCTGAAACACAGATGTTACATCCACCAAAAATGCAAACAAGGTAAAAAACATAATTTTCTTCAGTCCAACATTGTCCCATGTCACCCAGACTCGATGCTGAAGTCCATCTTAATGTCTCCTAAACTGGGTTCAAAAGTGAAGCTGTAAGACACCGCAGCTCTGCCATCCCCTGAGCTCTCCCAAGGGGACCTGAAGAAATACACCCCCTGCTTCCTGTGTCGAACCCACTCACAGTCACCCTGCAGGAGAAGACCGGACAAGAGATCATCAGAAAATCCAACAGCGTCAGTCACCAGTTTGTTTGTTAAATATCATATAATATTCTATATTACTATGTAAAAAGTGAAATAAAAAAAACATATTTCAAGCTGTAGCTAAAGTCATTAAATACTTCCTCAACAACTATTGTCAAAGGCACTGAACCTTCAACAACAGTTATAGAGTAGCTCAGTCATCACTCATCAGAAGTAAACTCAAAAGACTAGTGGGTGCAATGATGGAAAAGAACAAACGGATACAAAAACAGATAATATACATGCATTTGACACATTACATCACATGGATTAGACAGAGGCTGCATTCCCATCCAGCAGTTTTTATGCACATTATTAATTTGCACATTAAAAAACTGAAAAAATTGCTTTGTTTCCAAAACAGGAATTTTTTTGAAAAATTCAAAAGAAATATCAAAAAGTGAGAGAGGTAGAAAAGTTGGTGTTTCAGCAAATAAATAGTGATGCACAGAAACCACTGGCTTCCGCTCCAGGAGTGAGGAAAAATGGCGCCAGATGAAAGCATCATCATGCTGTGAACCAATTGAGAGACTGATCCTTGAATTAATACAAGAAACAGACAGTGTGCTCCCCTTCACTAAGCTTCCATTACATTAAAACATGTCTTCCCTTTCTTTGAGCTCTGATTGGCACTTTTTTATTCACGCCATTTTGTTGCGACCCCCCTTGTCTGCAGTGGTACAATGGTACCTGACTGGAGAATTTGTGTCACCTATTGCTTATGAGGAGAACTTCACGCATTCACCAATTCTCTCATAATTTGCTATTTCTTTCAAGTACTATCTCCCTCCAAACGACTTTGAGAGATCATCCATATGTTTATAAAATCATGTTTGGATTATTGTAATTCATTGTATTTTGGTGTCGACCAATTTTTGCTCCGTCGCCTGCAGCTGGTTCAAATGGAGCTGCATGCCTTTCGACTGGGAAGAGCTTTTTTTATTTGTTTTTAAATCCTTGCATGGTCTGGCACCACTATACATGTCCGAGTTGTTGCACCAACATGCTCCAGTCAGAGCAATGCGGTCGACACACCAGATGCTCTTAGATGTTCCTAGGTGCACGCTAAAAACCCGAGGTGACAGACCTTTTTCTGTGGCCGCTCCCAATTAGTGGAACAGTCTACCTGTAATGCTCAGTCCATTGATGACTTAAAATCGCTGCTTAAAACTCACGTCTTTGCACTGGCTTTTAATACAAGTTGAGCTTAACATATTGACATTTTATTATGCTCCTATTTTATTGTTTTTATTTTTCATATTGTTATATGTTGTTTTATATTTTGCTTTGAGTCTGTACAGCACTTTGGTCAACTGAGGTTGTTTTAAATGTGCTATATAAATAAACTTTGACTTGACTTGAAGTACGAACAGAATTTACGAGTTGGCCAGACCTGTCGTAGGAGTCTCATAAATTCGTCTTAATCAAACCAAGTTTTTCCACTAATGAGTCGTTTTTTTTTATCACTTTGAAGCAATTATTGATATTTGAATTAAATTAATGTAAAAAATTAAAAAAATTAAGGTACACATATATATTTCAACTTATGTTAACATTATTCTGTTGAAATCAGCAATTCGAATTATAATATAACTACCTGTATTCATGTACCTTTTGCTCAATGGCCAGGGGAGCGCACATCTTTGGCAGTTGCCATGCAATGTTGCGCACAGGCACACGGAGTTGTTGGCTTGACATTTCAGGTGTTTATTGTCACCATGCAAACTATTTTCACATCATTTACCTAAAATTCTCTCAAATTAGCTCGTGAAATATCTAGTCAACCTTCTGATGAGACAGAAGCGTTCATACTATAAGCGACATATGCGCATTCGTGCCGTTGTAAAGCCCACAGTTGGTGTTGTGATTGCAGGTAATGTCTGGAAGGAAAACTCAAAGATCCTCAATTTGTGCCAAAAACAAATATGAAAAGAATTACCTGTTCACTGATTGGTCCAATCAGACCTGCACTACTAGTGATGTCATGAGTTAGGTGGTATTCCATCCACAACGCGACACCATGGCAACGACCAACCCTGAAACAGACATTTCAACATCATTAACGACTGAACACTGAGATTATATGAAGAAAAAAATTAAAGCCCCACAGTGTAATTTTTTGTAATTTTTCTGGCGGTATCTGGTAGTAAAGTTGCCATCACCACGAACCCCAACCCTTCTCAAACTTGTTTAGACCACTTGCACTGTCGACCGACAGGGACACTTCATGGTGGCACACCATGGCGACTTAAACTGAAGTCGGGTCCACCTGATGTAACTATATTTAACTCATGCAAAGTTGACGAAAAAACACCGGCCCTTTTTTGCAGGTGATTATACATATATGAATATAGTATAGTAATGGACAATATATTAAATTTCTATGGATAAGTTCTTCTAAATATTACACACTGGACTTTAATATCATAGCTCCAATTGTGCTGCATCCATCTGTCCATGTCTGCAGGACCACACCCAAACAGAGAACTAATTGGCTAGCTGCTATTGTTCAGACTCAAACAACCGGAAATTAAGGTTTATAGTTGTTCAAAAACCAGAGCATTTTAGAACCAAATAGGTTGCTCTCTAACTCAAGAAGAACCTAGTATTGCATTATTTTGTATCAGACTTTTTGAGCAGGATTTTAAATCTAGCCTGTATGCTAATGACATTTTATTAATATTATCACACCCAGCTGAATCAGTCCCACACCTGTTGAAGCTCATACATGAGTTTAGCAAACACTCTGGATACAAGGTAAACTGGAGTAAGAGTGAAGCCATCCCTCTCAATCATTTAACATTCACAGCCTAGCCTCTACCCATATTGTCTGGAAGATACAGGGAATGAAATATCTTGGGATTACAATTAGATCCCATATTGATGAGATATATGAGTTGAATGGACTGAAATTTCTAAACTCAGACCTTGAAGCATGATCTTAAGAGATGGACAACAAAGCCTCTATCATTGTGGGGGAGAGCAGAAGTAATTAAACAAGAGGGCCTTCGCCAGCCTCCTGCTGGTCGGCGCTCGGCCCCAATGTATATTTCCAAGATTAGCTGTTCTCATGTATGCAATCCCCCTTAGGTTTCCAGAACAGTGGTTTAAAGAGCAAAATCAGTAGCAGTATCTGATGTGTATTCATCAGGTACAGGGGCGGCTGTGGCTCAGGATGTAGAGTCGTTCGTCCGCCAACCTGCCAGTGCACATGTTGTTGGGTTGTGGCAACACACTTAACCTTAACTTGCCTCTGACTGCTCTTCCAACAGTGTATGAATGTGACAGAAAAATGCGCAGTAAATAGCAGCGCTGTATGAATATGTGTGTGTATGAATGTGACTTTCCTGTAAAGCGCTTTGCGTGATCAATATGACTAGAAAAGCACTATATAAATTTACTCCATTTTTCATAATATCTATCTTACAACGGCAGGTACCCAGGTCATGGGCATACACAGGACCTTCTGAGAAAGGAAGTTGGAAGTGGCTAGAACAAAATGTCTTAGCTGAGAGTAGTAAATATCTGACTCTAGCATCTCTCTGGTATCACAGTCATATTCATAATCTTAGAGTGTTTCACTGTCTTTGAGAGGAGAGATGAAACCCTCTGTGGCTAGACTTTTCAGAGTGACAGTGACGTTAACTCCCACTCCACCACATTTAGTCAGTATCTGCTCACAAACCACCAGTGACATCATAATGATTGAATAAGACTGTACCTTATGAGAGGCACTGAGCCCTTTCTGCTGATTGGCTGCTGAGGGACACACTGCGTGAAGTCGAAGGTCATGGTGGCTGTGGACTGAGTCAGAGCGCGGCACGGGTACTCCCACAGGGGGTGGGGCTCTGCCTCGCGGGACTCATGGAAATCCAGAGATTGCTGGAGGAACACACGTGGTTAGTTATTTTTCAGTGGAGGTAATTTTATTGTTGTTTGTTAATTTGGCAGATTTTTGTCCGTATTAAGTTAGAAACAGTGAGGGAAAAGAGCACTGCACACAGCTCTACAATAAAGCAACTGTGCAAAACACTAATTTAAAGATTTTTTATTTTGTGTAAAAAAATGCATCATTGTGAACTCTATCAGGACAAATATAGTAAATGGTGTATAAATAACAGATAGATAGATTAATACTTTATTGATTTAAAGAGCCTGACCGATATACCGGCCAATATGAGCCTTTCGCAGGTTGCCGATATAAAAACTTTGATTTTACAGAACGTTTAATTTATATTTTACATAGAAAAAACATGTGTTTAATGTCTTAAATGTCTTAAATGTCTGTTTTCTATTATTTATAGTAAATCACAAAAAAGTTTTTTTAAACTGTAAAATATCAAGAATCTGCTACATTTTTGTCACAAGGGTTGGATAACTTAAAGTTAGGGAGCAATCCAATTTAAAAAACAAACAAAAAAAATTATATCAGCCGATATGTAGATATTGGAAAAAATTTACTGCACAATATCGTTATCAGCATCAGCCCCCAATTTGGGTGTATATACACACAAATTTGGGGCTGATGCTGATAACGATATATATATATATATATATATATATATATATATATATATATACACAAAGAGAGAGAAAGAGAGATAGAGAGAGAGATAGAATAGAAAGACTATCGGCCAATATATCTGTCAGAATTTCATGTCAGCATTGCCATCGGCCCCAAAAATCCAGTATCAGTCGGGCTCTATTGATTTATACATTATATAGTAGCTAATATACAATGTGCACTTATGTGCATCTCCCTTCTGATTTTTTTTCCATATGAACTTATCAAACCAACAGATGTAATACCATCCTACTTTGAACTGTTACTGTCAGTGAAGGCCACCTCAGTGGAATTTAAATCTGAGAGCTAACTGTAAAACATTACCTGGACCATTTCATCCATGGGTGTGACGTCAAAACCCTCACAGGTTCCACATGGTGCTCTTATCCTCCACAAATCCTAACAATCAAGGGACAAACAAGTCATTCAGCATCAACAACAAAAGTCATTACCTTTAATAATGATTATTCTTATCTACTTTAACTCCTCCAAAACAGAAGTCCTGAGTCCAGGCCCTTTGAAGTCATCATGACCAGTTCCTTACTGCTCTTATCTCTCTAGCACAGTTCACACCATTAAAAACCATGGTGTCATTTAGACCAGAACATCACTCTCCAGTCTCAGGTTAAAATGTCAAAGTATTGCTGTTGATTTCAAATCCCTGCATGGTTTGGTACTGAGCAACGTGGCTGAGCTTCTAAATTAGTCCTCACCAGCCTGAAGCTTGAGATCTTCTGATGATCATCCTTGACAGAAATTCCCTGTTGAAGCTGAGGACAGGGTGACAGGGTCGCTGCTGTCAGGACCCTGATCCTCTGAAACAGTTAACCTGTGCAACCATAAGTGCAACATCACTTATGGTCTTTGATTTTAAATGATGTTGTACAGTATTATTTAATTTGTTAGTCTGCCAAAGAGGTTGTTTTCATTGCTGTCAGTCAGTCAGTCAGCAGATTTACTCAAAAACTACAACACCGATTTCCATGAAACTTTGTGGAGGAGTGGGGTATGACCCAATTAAATTTTGAAGCGGATCTGGATAAACAAGCAGATCCAGGAATCATTTTTAAATTTTAATCTTTTCCCATTTTCTTTAACATGGCGAGATTGCTGGTGGTTAGGCTTGGCGGAGGTATGTGCTCTAAGAGTGTCCTACTAGTTCTTTGCTTTGATTGACTCTTCTTGTCTTTATTTTTCCTTTGTAAAAGGCTGTTTTCAAAGGTGATTTATCATAAAGATATCACTATATTATTATTTTATTAGATATTTACTTATGATAGTTGTTATCTTTAATAAAAGTGATTTTGCCACAGAGTCAAAAAAGGAATTCAATCTCCTAAAAAAGGAGTAAGAAGAAGAAGAAAAAAAATTACGATGAAAACAACAGTGGATGTTCTTTTGTGTCCTCTTTGTAGGTGTTCTAGAAGTAATTACAGAATATGTAAATATTTGTCCTGTCCTACCTCAAACTCCACAGCAACCATGTGAAGTGTGGCAGAGCAGGGCAGGATGGTGGCATTGGGCTGCAGGAGCCCTGCCAGGGCGGTCCGACAGTACCAGAAGAACAGGGAGTGCCAGGGTAGGAGGCTGGTGCTGAAGTACGGTTCGCCCATCAGAACTGAGATCTGTATGAGAGAAAGCATACACTTGCTCTTTGTGGTGTCCGATTGGGTTACTGAATTGAACATGAAATGAAATGGGTTGAATTCGGCCACAGGCTGTAAATGCAAGATCCGAGTGTGATCCAATTTTAACCAAATTTCTAAGAAAAACAGCAAAAGAGTCTCGGGGTATTTCTTTCCACTACCCTATTATGCGTACTGTATGTATGGGTTTCATTAAGATTTTAAAAATAGTACTCGTCTTACTGATACTGCTCATCCATCTGGTATTTTAACTGTATTCTTATTGGTTTGTATTGTTTGTTTTTTTAAAGAGAAAATTAAACTAATTACGGAAAAGGGAAAATGTATGGGTTCATAAATTCAACATGACCGTTACATCTCAGATAATAGGAAATTTATTTTCTCAGTACCCCTTACAGAACCATTAACGTTGGCGCATATTGATACTACGGTCTTTAATAAATTAGCCCTGGGGCTCGTTAATACCGTGTGTCGTTACCGTGCATCCATTTTTTGGGTGATACTTGTCAGTGGGTTTCTCACAACGAGCAACAATTTAAACAAAGTAATTTAATGTAAAAAATCACAAATGCAGCTTTTAAATTTTATCTCTTTTGTATTCTACAGATTTGCCCATATATGGTTCTCAGTAAATTATAGACGTTATAACAGTCTCATTACATTAAAATCTGGCTCTGCAGATTGTAACAGCCTGTGGTTTTGGTACAAAAATGTGTTGTTTCACATTGTGAATTGTAAAAGTATTGATTGGCACAGCTTTAAAGTCACTTCAACAGTTCACCTCAATGTTATATCAACATAGACACAGCAACGCATAGCGCAACACATCACTAAAGTCTTGTTCCAAAGGTACCTGTTCTCCTCCTATGTCATTCCTGGTCAGCTGGTCAGGCCTCATCTCCAGCAGCTCAACACCTCCTCTTATCAAGTTGGCCTCCAACACCTACAGGGAAACATTGGAAGTATAAGCTCTTCTCAACCTGCCCCTGGTGAGACGTCAAGGAGCATCTCTTAGTTCCCAAAGATTTACCTGCTCGATAACCTGTTTGGACATTCTGGAGTTCTCCAAACTGAAGACCTATGTTGAAGCCGAGTGAATGAAAAGACAAGTCATTAACAGAGTCTGAGTGTTGAGAAGGTACAATGTATGCACAGATGCTCAAAGCAGAGTACCTTCTTGGCTCCAAGCCTGTGAGCAAACACAGGAAGCAGACTTCCATCACTGACGCTGAGACACACGCTGTCCTCTCTCAGAACCTGCAGATAACAAGTAAGGCCAGTAATAAGTGAACCGTCATATCCACTAACTCATGAACAAACTGTCTGGACTCTGGTGCACCTTGACCTACACTGCGCAGTGCACTGAGATAGCTCTCTGTACGCAGTCTGTCGTTGAGTTCACCGAAACGAGGCCGAGTCCACAACAGGTGAGCCTGGCAGGTGCAACACGGCCGAGAGTGAAGAGCCTCTGTCTGTGAGTCTGTAGTCTGCTGGCTGAGAACATACACATGAGACTGATATTTAATCGGAACAACAGCCAGTACAAATGAAGAAGCTCAAATGTGTCTGTTTTATGAGTTTCTTTTGTTTACATTCAGACTAATCTGTCCTGAATGATCCTGCTCAGGTTTCCATACAATGCTCTGATGCTTCTTGTCGTTGAAAATCTTGCAATTTCGAAATATTTCAACTTGAGCCAAAAAGAAATAGCTTTTCCATAGTTGTGTGATTTATTTATGTATAGACAGGAATAAAGCAAGACACAATAATTATTATTCTTTCTATCCAACATGATAATGAGCACTGCAGCCTCTATGGCCCTGTTCAGACCTGGTATTAACATCCGTCCTGTATGATCTGATCACATTCTTTTATCAGTAGACCGCACTGAATGACCGGCTACTCGGCTGACGTCCTCTGAACTTCAACAGTTTCATAACGAAACAAAATAATTTTTACACTTTTCAATGTTTCATATACACTGAATTATTTGTGCCCACGGTATTAAAAAATATATATTTTGCAGGCTAGTTTAATTAGCTCAAGACTGATTATAACCTGGAAATTTCAGTGTGGGAAATTCAGAAATTCTGGCTTATTTAAAAAAAAGAAATAAAGTCAATCAATGTGTGTGTAACTGTTGTGTTGGTTGTAGACATATCTGATGTGATTTTACTTTATGCAGTAATGCTACTGGAACTGTGCTGACACACACTGTACTGGTGTAGCTTGGTGGTCAAAAAAGTCTACAGGTCAGTTACAGCTGGAAACAACTCCATCTGCTGTGGCAGACAGTGTGGTGGACGGCCACCAAATGGACCTTGTGTTGAGATTGTTTGCTCAACAACCGATGCTCTTGTTCCTGAGAGCTGCTGCTGAGCAGCACATAGGGAGTTTCACACATGGGGTTTGCATAGCGTCCCTGTGACACAATTCAGCTGTGCAAGAAGTACAGATTCATACACGGTTTCTACACTAGAGCAGGAAACACGCAGTACGTTGTCTCTGAGTTTTTTTTACCTTCGGGACTGCAGGCTGTACCACAGACTGTAGTCATCATGGCAGACAGTCAGATTGAGCTCCTCTCCTTCCGTCACCCCCCTCTCCACAGGCAGGAAGTACACACTCTGCATCCAGTGGTCACGCCACTAAAACACACCACAGCATTAACAAAGGGGCAATGGGGAGCCTGAATCAGAGTCATAACATTGTATAACATGTAACTCACTGGAGCCATCTTTGGCTGTGGGTATTTCCAGCTCGGAGCCATGGTGCACACAATGCTTCCACTCGGATCCATGTCAAGGTCCCACCAGGACAGGACCACCTGGGCCTGACCACTAGACTGAGCCACAAACTGGGAGGAATGGGACTGGAAGGCACTGCTCACCGGCCTACTGAAATCCACGCTGAAATGGAAAGGATGGGGTGTACAGGAGGGGAAGCAAGATTTTTTTTGTTTTTTTTGTTATCTTTCTCACTTTTATACCTGAACATGGCGCAGAGAGGACCCAGCGGGGTGAAGCTTTTTGGGGAAACCTGGCTCAACTGGATGTCACACACTGAATGAGCTCCAGCACAGTGGCCCACAGCAGGCGGCGGGACCAGACGGGCCCCTCCCACCTCCACCGGCTGCAGCTGAGCCCAGCTCCACAGAAGCTCTGACTCCACCAGCTGAGCGTAGACAGTGGCCCGATGAGGAACCGCCTCACAGCCCTCCTGCAGGGTGGAGGGACATGAGCAAAAAATTTGCACACACGCATGCACACGCACATGCACGCGCACATGCACGCGCACATGCACGCTCACACACACACACACACACACACACACACACACACACACACACACACACACACACACACACACACACACACACACACACACACACACACACACACACACACACACACACACACACACACACACACACCTGGACCAGATTTTGATGGGCATGTTCATAGCTGGGCAGGGCTCCTTCACCGATCAGCTCTGTATCAAACAGCTCTGTTATCAGGATGTTGGCCTTCATCTGCATATCTCCATCTGTAACAAAACACAAATACAACCCATCTCATGGGAATGTGTAGCAAATACATAGACACGTTAACATTACAATATTCATAAAGTGCAGCTTTGTGTGTGTTTGTGTGTGTGTGTGTGTGTGTGTGTGTGTGTGTGTTATGTGGCGTGTTCCTCTCTGACCTGGCCCCACAGTGACATCAGTGGAGTGTTTGTTAATAATCTTGATCCTGTCAGAGAAGCCGTTCTTCTCTACGATGCACTGGGCTGCTTCAGCCATGGGCTTAAAAACCTGCAGCCACAAAGGAAACAGAGACGACACCTCAAGTCAAGCTGCAGGAAATATGGTCATAATCTCTTCTTCCGTGTTTTTGCAAAACATCAGGCGAAGTTGACATTTGACCTTTTGGTATTAAAAACGTCATCACTTCCCATTTTTTATTTTATTTGTCATAATCAGAACATTTATTCTTGAGTTATGACCAAAACATGTTTTGTGAGGTCAGTGACCTTTGTCCACCAAAACAGTTAATCTTCGAACCCCAGTGAACGCATCACCAAATGTGAAATATGGTCACAGTCTTCCCTTCCGTTCCTGAGTTATATACTGTGTTTTGGCAGAACATCAGGTGAAGTTGACATTTTACCTTTTGGATATTGAATACCATCACTTTGTCATTTTATCCTACATGGCATTTGTGTTGTATTTTGTAATAGTTAGAATGTAGATTCTTGATGTAAAAGTGTTTTGTGAGGTCACAATGATGTTGACGTTTTGCAACCAAAGTCAAATCATTTCATCGTTGAGTCTAATTTCTACCAATTTTTTTTTTTAATTCCCTGCCGGCATTCCTGAGATTATCCCTCCAGCCATGGCTGTCGCTGGCGTGCAGACGTGAAAATGAGGGAAAAGCTGTATGCCCTACCAAAGTACAGTACAGTTTCCAATAAAGCAAAAATAGGAAGAGTATGTGTACCTCCACAGCATAGCAGAAGTCAGCACCAGCAGTGAGGGCCATCATGGACAGTAGGCCAGTCCCTGTCCCGATGTCCAGGATAATTACCTTCTCACCACGAGCCTTTACCCTGGCCACAGCCGCCCGGATCCCCAGGTAGTACTTCTCATTCTGAAAGGGAACGGACGTAAGCTGTGTTAGGGGAAGACTCTGTGGTGAACTGCTTGTTCATATTTCACAAACAGGATGTGGAGTTCAATCGGCATAGTTTTGTCTACAGCTGAAATACAAGAGTGCAATCAATTAGCCACAACAAAGAAAAATAATTACTAAATATTTTGATAATAAACACCAAAACATATAAATATACCAAACATCCCCATGTTATTTGTTCATTGTAATAGGAAGTGTGGTAATGGGCAGTAGAAGTTAACTGGTCAACTGCTTACCTTCTCGCTCACAACAATAAGTTATTCTAAAATGGATCAATGACTTATGCCTTAGAGAGCAAGAGAGCTTAGATAACTTGTATGGTAGCTTTTGCAATTAATCAGAGAAAAAATAGGAGTTGATAATAAAGCTTGAGACAACCATAGAAAAAAAACAGAAAAGAAAAGAAAAACAACTCTTAGAAGAATAGTCAGTGCAGGTTTGATAAAAGATGTTTTAAAAGATAACAAGTCTTAAATCTGAACAAGATTCAAACATCAAATCCCAATAGATTTTGATCAGAAACTAACAAACCGGGCCCACGGATGGTTTGGAAAAAGCCAAAAAGTGTTGTGTCATGATGGGAGAGAAGCTTTAAGAGTCTGTTCTGCTTTAAAAGAAAAATGTAATCGAGAACTGAATAATAAAAGAGGAGTACTATATAAATCAGGACCTTGATAAGAGCCTTACTTAGAAGGAAGTTCAAATGTCTATGAATACCTCTATGAGAATACATGTATGTATGTTTGTATGTATGTATACATTCCACAAGCACCCAAACCAAAGACACTGTGCAACCAATAACAGTCAAATGGTTAATGGACTGGAGTTATTAAGTACTCTTCTAGTCCTCTTGACCACTCAAAGCGCTTTACAGCACAAGTCACATTCACCCATTCACAAACATTCATACAGCGCTGCCGTTAACCGTGTAGCTTCTGTCATATTTATACACATTCATACACTGCCAGAAGAGCCGTCAGAGACAATTTAGGGTAAAGTGTCTTGCCTAAGGACACATCAGCATGTGGACTGGGGGAAAGCTGGGATCGAACCGTCGACTTTCAGGTTGGTGGATGACCGACTTTACCTCCCAATAGCAAAAGTATTGTTTTTCTTATTCACCAACACTTACCCTGTCGTGATCATGTAGCATGTCAGCGTAACAGGACCTAGAAGATAAACACACTGATCTCAGAATGTGGGGTGAATGATGTTGTAGTTGTTTTGTGTTGCACATTGTCTGTCTGTCTGTCTGTCTGTCTGTCTGTGAGTGAGTGAGTGAGTGAGTGAGTGAGTGAGTGAGTGAGTGTGTGTGTGTGTGTGTGTGTGTGCGTGCGTGCGTGCGTGTGCGTGTGTGTGTGTGTGTGCGTGTGTTTGGTGAAGTAGTGATATTTGGCATTTTAAGAACAGATTTGGAATAAATATTATACAAACATGCATTATTCCTCATGTTTTCACAGGATGCATATGAACGTCGGTGCTCCGTAAACTGCTCCATTGTGAGCGGCAGCACGTCCCTGTATTCAGTTCCAGAGTCACCTCGCTATCTCCTGGTGGTAGTCGTACTCCTCGCTCTCCTCCACCCAGTCCAAGGCCCCGGTGGTCGGGTTGGCTCTCCCACAGAAGGTCTTCATCTTCGCCGCCACAGCTCTTACACTCCACGAAGCTGTGCACGATTAAATGAACGCTGTTCTCCTGCCGAAATAATGCCGCACAAGTTTAAAAAGTACACCGGATTCACAGCTGAAGCGTTGCCCCGACGGAGGCTGCCATTTTTCCACACCGACGTCACACACTCTTTGGGTCACGTGACCGGTGTTATGTCGAGGACCGCGTGCCCATCGCGGGGACGCGCACAGTTTGTTAAGAGAGTTTGACACAGAGGTCATATTGCCTGTCATGTGAAGGTGCAGCGCAGTGGACAGTAGCACCAAACTTACTGTAAGTGGAGAGCTGCAGATTGTAGTAACAGTAATCCATAACATGTATATCTCAATAGTTAGCACCATACCTGGCTGAAAATAAACATTAATAAAAAAAAATGCATGCATTAATTTAAGCACAGTAGAGTTATACAGTTATATCTTTACCAACAGAACGATAAAATGTGGATTATTAAATATATGGTCACTTCACTCAAAATCTTTGTCAGTGAATTTTTTGATAACTGATCCTCACACGGATTTTTTTTTCTATATGACTGAAAACTGGTCACAGCCAGAAGAATATGTTAGTTAAAATGAATCAACAACCCCACACTTACAGTTATACTCATATTCCTCGAATCACAGGCCGGGAAAAGGGGTAGCAACAATTTTCCAATCAAATGTATTGGTCAACCTCTACTATGGAAGCCTATAGAGGCCTTAATATAATGATAATATAAATGTGAAAATGAAAATGTAATTCCACAAAAGCATTCTAATTAACATTAGCAAAGAACAGTCGTTGGTAACTTTAAGCAGTGCTGTTTCTGTAATATGATGTTTTGTAAACCCTGACTAAAGGTCTTTAAGCAAACTATTCCTGTGTAAATAGTCACATAACTGGTTAGCAACACATTTGTCAAGGTTTTTAGAGATGAGGGGGAGGATCCTGGGGTTGTTTTTATTTTATATTAGTGTGGAATAATATGTGGTTCTGGCTTCCAAACTGAAATCAAACTATTTTTCAAGTATAGGTGAGAATCATCTAGATTAGTGGAATGCCACTTCCTTTCTAACCATTGTATTGTCTGTTTTAAAGCACAAGTTTGTGCATTGTACCATGGAGCTATCCTTTCTTCTTTTTCAGAGGGGCGTCTAGTGTGATACTCAATGAAGCTGCTGTATACATGTTAAATGAAACAAATTAATCTATTGGTGAAGTAAAGGCAGAACTAAGACTGTTGTTGACTTCATATATGTGAATGTTGAAATCACCCACTATAATGACTTTATCTGTGCTAAGCACTAACTCAGATAAAAATTCTGAGAATTCTGATAAACATTCTGAGTAAGGGCCAGGTTGACGACATACAACAATTAGAAGAATTTCCAGCTTGAGTGTATGAGGCTAAGAGTTAAGCTTTCAAATGAGTTAAAGCTATGTTAAGGTTGAGTTTGGAAGCCTATAGGGGACTTACTTCAAATGAAAATGTAATTCCACAATAGCATTATAATTTGTGTCTTTTGAGTAAAAATTTGAATGAAAATGCAATAATCCAATTTTCAGTTTTCATTTTCACATCCTTGAATGCTCATTCTGTGACTATATTAAAATGATTATGCAATTTGATAACAATATGAATATTTAAATGAAAACTCCATTTTACTTTTCATTTTCAAAGACTTAACCTGCACTTCAGTGGACAATATTCAATTGTAAATGCAATATACACAATGCAGCCTTATTTCAAATTTAAGCAAGGAATATGTATGTCACAGTTAAATTTTAAATGCATGTCTAACCATATGAAAATGAAATTGCAAACTCGATTTTACTTTTCATTTTCAAAGACCTTAACCTGATCTTCAATGGACAGTAGTCAAATGTGAATGCAATGTAAACAATGCAGCCTAATTTTCCATTTAAGCAAGCAATATGTAGGTCACATTTAAAATGAAAATGCATTTTCAAATGGTTAGAAATGCATACTCCAATTGCAAACTCCATTTGACTTTTCATTTTCAAAGACTTAACCTGGAGACTCCCACTTAGGTGGACAATATGTAAATGCAATAAGTGAAACAGTGCCCCCAGTCATAGCATTTGAAATTACATGTTACCACGGTTTAGAACTTGGATTTGTGAATGCAATCTGTCAGTCCTCTCAACAAAGCGGGTCTTCAGTAAGGATGCGATCAAGTTCCAAGAGAGCGTAGTAACATGTAAATTCAAATGCTAGATTCCTTTCTAACCTACAGTGGCGTTCCACTAATCTAGATGAGTCTCACCTATACTGGAAAAATAGTTTGATTTCATATAAGAAAGCCCTCCAAAAAGCCAGAACCACATATTATTCTTCACTAATAAAGGAAAATAAAAATAACCCCAGGATCTTCGCCTTCATCTCTAAAATCCTTGAATAAATCTGTTGCCAACCAATTATGTGACTATTTTCACAGGAATAGTTTTCTTAAAGACCTTCAGTCAGGATTTAGAATACAGAAGCAGCACAGCTGCAAGTTACCAACGACCTTCTCAGTACCTCAGACAGTGGACATGTTTCTATTCCCGTCCTGTTAGATCTTAGTGCTGCATTTCACACCATTGATCACACGATTCTATTAGAGAGACTTGAACACATTATTGGGATTAAAGGAACAGCACTAGAATAGTTTAAATCATACTTATCAGATAGATTTCAGTTTGTGTTTGTTAACACCCAAGTGTGTAATTTTTGTACTTTTCTGGCAGAATCTGGTGGTAAAGTTGCAAACCGCACCCAACTGAGCATCCAACAGGGTACATTTTATGGTGGCGCACCGCTAATTCCATTTCCGGTGTTCCGCAGCGCTGGAAATTCAACACAAATTTTGCAACCGTATTTAATGCTGCATTCCATTATACCTCGGAACTGCTCGGAACTCGGACCCCCTAAGTCGGGGTGGTGATCTTCTTCTGACCTCCTGAGTCGCATTGGAACGCAGCACAAAACGACATAGCAAACATGCCGAATTACACGTAGGTCGGGTCCCCCTAATGTAACTATATTTAACTCATACAAAGTTGACGAGAAAACATCGGTTCTTTTTTGCAGGTGATTATACGAATACACAATTACGGACAATATATACTAAATTTCTGTGAATACTTTCTTCTAAATATTTACACACTGTAGCTTGAACAACTCTTCCAGTCATGCAAAAGTTAGTCCTGGAGATCCACAGGGTTCTGTGCTGGGACCACTACTTTTCCCTTTATATGTGCTTCCCCGAGGGGGAATTATCAGAAAGCTCTAGGGCTGTGGCGCTGTCAAGCGCTATACAGGTTGGTGGTGTCACCCCGTGAAGTAGCAACTGTAGCACGGCATGTTCTGCACAACACCTGACACTGTGCAGCATCGTCCTTTTTAAAACCAAAGAACTTCCAAACAACCAACGTGCTTTTCCTCTTCGACACTAAAGTCTCCGCTGTATCATTTTACTACTGTTCTGTCGAGCATGAGGCCATTGCGCTGCAGGTTAAAATGCAGCGTGACTGCTGTTTTTCCTTTGCACCGAGCGCTCCACTCGCTCGCGTATCACGTGACCCGTGTAATCGCACCCCTTGCGATTAGAAAATCGCGTTTTATTAAATCTAAAGCGAGTTCATCAAACGAGTTCTAACAGGCACTAGAAAAAGAGATAACATTTCTCCAATGTTAGCATCTCTGCATTGGCTTCCTATAAAATTCAGAACAGAATTCAAATCCTGCTCCTCACCTACAAAGCCCATAATATTCAGGTTTCCATCTTATTTTACAGAGCTCATAGTTACATATTATCCCAAAAGATAATTTCGCTCTGTAAACTGAGGATTACTTGTGGTTCCCAGAGTCTGTAAGAGTAGGCACCAGGCTCCTCTGCTCTGGAACCAGCTCCCAGTTTGTGTCACACATTTAAGGTTAGATTAAACTTTCCCCTTTGATAAAGCTTAGTTAGAGCTGGTCATCTCTTAGTTATACTGATATTGGCCTAGACTGCTGGGGGAACTCCCAACATGAGCATCTCTCTCCGTCTCTCTCCCCCTCTCTCTGCCCCTATGTATTACATTACATGACACTAACTTTGTTTCCTCTCTCTCCTAGTGCTGGAATCTCTCTACAATTATTATTATTATTATTACTAGAGTCAGTATAACTATTGTAATCATAATAATTTGTCTGATAGAGCTAAAAGCAATGGTTTTCTCTCTCTCTCTCTCTCTCTCTCTCTCTCTCTCTCTCTCTCTCTCTCTCTTCTCTCCCCCTCTCCTCTCTCCCCCATTTTGTCCCTTACCCAACCAGTCGTGGCAGATGGCCACCCCCAACTGAGCCTGGTTCTGTTAGAGATTTCTTCCTGTTAAAAGGGGTTTCTCTGTAATATTGTGGGGTCTCAAACTCACTTTGTCGAGTGCCTCGATATAATGTATATTATGATTTGGCAATATACAAATAAAATTGAATTGAACATGTGTGTGTGTGTGTGTGTGTGTGTGTGTGTGTGTGTGTTTGTGTGTGTATGTGTGTGTGCATACTAATTGGTAAAGGGAACAGTATTGAAATGTCAAATTATATCTGTCGTGGAAATTGTCTCTTCTCTGTGTGAGGTCATCTTATTTATATGGAGGCTGGGACAGTCATGGTCTCTGGGCGGCATATTCCTAGATTATACTCAGATAGTGTTTCTAAGATATTATTGACCATTCTGTCTGTTTGATGACGACATGATTCTGAGAGTTAAATACATCACTCTGACTGGGACAGAGAGGTTTTTGGGACCTGTACCTGACCACTTGTTGATTTGTGTACCAGAAATCTCATCAATATTGATCTACTGTATACTGTATACTTCCTGATTCAACTGCATAGATTTTTCCATTACAATATCTATAAATACTTTTTTGACAAAATGTATAAAAATTTGAGAATTTACAATGTGCCATTAAACCATACAAGTAAAATAGTTTTTGAAATACCACTGGGAAACAGCTGAAAATGGTATAAATACAATAAATCCATTTTATATAATATAAACAATGATACATGGAGAAAATAAAAGTTTGTAAAGAAGGATGAATGAAAAAGGTTTTTTTTAAGGGAGATTTGTTGGTAATGAATTATCAGCCTAAATTCCTCAGATCGGACGGTTCCCAGTTGCAGCGACCTGACGTTGTAACTCATTCAACAGACTTCACCTGTTATATTCTCCAAAACAACCATTAGTACATTTTATGGACTTCCTTCTGCTCCATTTGTACATGCTGGTATTAATTATACTAGAAATGAGCACAATGGTGTTTCATTCTGATTTTATTTTTCACGCTTCTCTATCTGAAGATATTTACATGAACCTAAGGCTCAACATGAGATGAAACAATGCATCATATACATGAACTGATGAGACAGTTCTTTAGTAGGGAAGTTATCAGAGGCTTTGCATTTGCTTTCATTAATTTAATCTCAGGGGCCACAGAAGTAAATGTTTATTTTTAATTGGAGTGCTAAAAAGCATTGCAAATTTGAACTAGATACTGCTGCAGAAATTGTCCATTTGGTGGCTGTGACTCTTCTGCACTTGTACTATACCACTTAACTTATGTTTTAGGATTCACATATATACATATTTTACAGTGATGACAATCTCCATCAAAACCCCACAACTATTTTTTAATCACGTAATTCTTCCTTTTTGCTACAGTGGCAACTGTTCAGCAAAAGTTACAAAGACACTGTTTTACCCGTACTAATTTTAAGGCATTAAAGCAGCTATTGTTATCAGCCCCAGTGGCTCATATATTTAGACAAAGGAGATTCTCAAGTAACTGAAGTTAGACCTGAACGAGCAAGGACCAGCTCAAATCCCAGGTAAATTGAAAGTGAAATAGAATATAATACAATAGGAATCTATTCTATAGATTCCTAGAATAAGCATAAGAGCATAATATTGTTAAGAAGCTCTAACCCTTCTTAACAATAAGAAGCTCTTGAGCAAGACCCTGAACCCGCTTCAGTGGGCAACAAAAGAAGACTGCGAAAGAGGCACTGGGCAGCTGGGCAGTGTGAAAGATGTGTGCAACGCTGCTACACACTCAATAAAAAAAAGTAGATGTGAAGCAACCAGGATAAACATTGAGTGGAAGAACTGAATACAGGTTGGCCATCCATCTAACATAACATGAAACCCAGCAGCTGCTCTGTCCTGCATTTTTAGTGCGATAACAAGCTAAGGGGACCTGGGCTTGAAGATTCAACGGAGAATCAGGTCCACCCTGGTTTGAATGAAAAAAACTGAGTACAGGCTAAAGTTTCAGTTGTTTTAGTCATGCACACTTGGCAGTGGGCAGACAGAAGGCCATGGTGGTGGGGGGCACCAGGATGTCAGTGAAGATAGGCCGATATCCTGCTGGCAGAGGGGGGGCACTCTGTTCCAGCAAGTCCAACACAGCCCCTCTGATGTCCCTGGATACATCACCGCGGATATCCAGCAGCACACACACATGCTCTTCACTGAGAGAATAGAAAAACATGCAGGTGTCATTTCTAACAGCTTTATCAACAATGTGTTTGTCATTTCTTTGTATTTTTAAATTGAGAATTTAGTAGGAGAAAATAGTATTGGCTAATTTAACCACAAGGATCTAGGTTAACATAAGTGGACTGTGACGAAAGTCTTTAACCACTGCACACAACGACAGCGGGTGAGGTAAGGTTACCTGATATCAGGGTATTTGGCTACGAGTCCAGACACTTCCAGAGTGAGCATGCTGGGGTCTTTGAGTCTGATGAAGTCAGCCAGAATGGGTAGTAATGCTAAAGGGTTCACGTCAGGCACCAATCCATCACCCTCCTACACAAGCACACAGTTACAGTACAGTCCTACTTAACATTTATGAGATAAGATTATAACATTTTCATTCACATAAATTAGTGTAAAACCCAGTACTTATTCAGTAAAACTCTACAGGGAAACTTTGCAACTACTACTATAACACAGTTTAACATATTTGTGTGCATTCGTGTGGAATCAAGTCAGAATTTTGCCATAGAACCAGTTAGAATCAGGATTTCCCTCATCAATGTCTCACATCGCATCCGTAACACGAGTCGTAACATCGAATCGGACACAGACAAGTATTAATGAGAAACTTCTCGGAACAACAATGGCTTGAGTAAATGTCAGGTAAGCGTGACCATGTCTTGTTTCAATTATACTCACCAGGCCGTGGAGGATTTCTCTGAACAGCTGGTCGTCCCGAACCATCTGCTGAGTAAGCTTCCTTCTCTCGTCAGCGCTGCGACACACCAGCCTCTTCTGCATCAGAGCCCGGACGTACTCCACCACCATCAGCCACTGGGCCTCCTCTTGCAGACGCTGCAAGACACACAAGTGAGTTTCAGCAGCACACCTTGACCATACCAAGGTTTTTTTCGACCAATGAGAGGGTCCCATATGTTCCAGCGACAGGAATAAAACACCTCCAATGCAGATGTTATGATACAGAAGATTAAACTGGAGAGCAGTGAATGTTATTTCCTGTTTGTTTTGGAACTGTCATAAGACAGACCTGTGAAACAGGTTAAAACAGACTGTTACTGTATGCAAGCGTGTATTTTGCGGTTACATCACAGAGGGTGAGATGATTCATTTACTAGTCAGGCAGGTAACAATCTACCTTAAGGTTTTGTTGATATGGGAATTCGGATGCCCAGTAAACCTAAAAATTGGTATGAAGCTCTCCAAAACATTGAAACAAAACCGGTGAATCATCCTCAGATATAAAGACTATGTCAAAGCAGTTTGACTAATTATTAACTGTATGTAAATGAGTATTATTATTATTTCAGGCAAAAATCCAATGCCTCTTGTATTTTACAGCAATGAAATATAGTGAGGGCTATGTGGTAGCTAGCACTGCCGGCTCACAGCAAGATTGTCTTTGGATGTGGCCGCCGTGACTCAGTGGATAGAGCAGGCACACATGTTCTTTGAGGTTTATGCCCGACGCCAGGGTTCAAATCCAACCTGTGACAAATTCCTGCATATCTTCTCCCCACTCTCACCTAACTGGCCTGTCAAATTAAAGGCAGAAAAAGCCCCCACAAAAAAAAGATTGTTCTTGGTTCAAATCCAGGTTCTGACCAACCAACCATCCAGGGCCTTTCTATGTGAAGTTTTCCTGTTCTCCCCGTGTCTGCGTTCCTTCCACTGTCCGAAGACATGCAGAGTGGGGTTAGGTTAGTTGGAGACTCTAAATTGACCATAGGTGTGAATGTAAGTGTGAATGGTTGTTTGTGTCTGTGTGTTGGTCCTGCGAAACACTGGCGACCTGTCCAGGGTAAACCCCGCCTCTCGGCCAATGTCAGCTGGGATTGGCTCCAGCCCTTTGGCTCCACCCACTGGGTTTTACCAAACATTAATTTCTTGCCTCGAGAACAGGTGTACCCCAAAGAAATACAGTATAGTATTTTTTACTTGAAATCCAAACCACTGCACATTTGAGCCTTCTTTCACAAGGCAATACTTGCATTCTTGTATAAATCTCTTTTTTTAAATCTTTTTTTTCTCTATTTTTTTTTATTGTATATTATGCCATATGTTGTGATATTTCTATCTATTTCCTGATGCCTTGACTCTTGCTGCTGCTGTAACAAGTGAATTTCCCCAGCGTGGAATAAATGAAGTCCTATCTTTTCTTATCTTACAACTAAACTACAATCTGTGAACTGGGGGTGTAAACTGAGCGAAGCTGTGACCTCTCGGCAGGGGGGCCGAACGCGGCCATACAGCTCCAGGTGATGCTCCAGGACATGGCAGAGTTTGGGAGTGGGGTCACCATGGACCAGCCAGGGTCGGGTCAGCAGGCCTGGGAGGAGAGGCTGAAGGTCCAAAAGGAGCTGATCCATCACCAGGCGACACGCCCGTCTCACCGCTCGGTCCAGAGCTGCCAGTGGATTGGGAGGAGTCCGAGAAAACTGGCCCGCCGAGCGGGATGTCTGCTGTTGCTGCAGGCTCTCAGTGGACTTTCTGCGTCATACACAATATGAAAATGAGATTTTACTCCTTTTTTGGGGTTATTCTTTAATGGATTTTTCCTTTCATTATGGGAGGAAAACTAGACCAACAACACTGAAGAAAACCTTGTTAAAGGAGAAACAATATACAACATATTTTTCTCTTTGAGTAGAAGGAAAGAGGAGGTTACTCAAAGTCTTTCCCAGTTGCATGTAGTATATGCTGAGTGTACACTGGAGAACACACTGTCACCTTCACCAGGATGCTTGTGAGGCTGGCTGACATGATCTTAACCCATAGGTTGCATTTCACCAATACCCTGCCATCATCTTACTTGAGGATGATGCAGTTGCTGATGGACGCCAGCAAGTAGTGGAGGTAGAACTTGTTTTTGTTGTTGCTCATATTCCTGCGATGCTCTTTCCCGAATTCCACCAGAGCGTCCCGAAACCTGGAGGTGAAGAAATGTGAAGACATGAAGGTATGTATGTAAGGTGCTCCCAAGCTAAAGCACGCACATACACACACACACACACACACACACACACAAACACACACACACAGACCTGTTCAAGAGGTTCTCCATCTCATACAGTCCCATCTGTATTGTCTGATCTCGTAGGGCTTCTCCTATCATCAGAGCCACACGGGCGTTCTCCTCCAGCATCTACCAAAGTCCCACACACAGAGCAAGGCCACACAGTGTCATTATAAAATGTGTCTAAAGGGAGTGGACAGTGATGAAGAAAGTGGATTAGATTGGATGAATCTCAATTTTCACCCTTAACTGCAGCATCTCTCATCTATACCTGTATGGACAGTCTTAGGTTTTTCGGTCTGAAAATTGACTCTATATAATATATAATATACTCGTCCCGTTGGATCTCAGTGCTGCATTTGACACCATCATTTTATCATTATTATTATACAGTGCTAGGCAGGTTTAGGTCATATTAATCAAACAGATTTCATTTTGGTCATTTTTACAACAACACTTCCCTTAGGTGAAATGATCAGAAAGCACCAAATAAATTTTGCTTTTTATTACATGTCACTAACTGTTTTCTCACTCCCATAGCTTGTGGTTGTATTTGTATACCTGTGTGATGATAGTAGGCAGACTGGTTTGATAGAAACCCTCATGATCTGTATCCGGCTCCTGGTCTCTCTGCCAGTCTTGCAGCTCTACCTGTAGAGCTTTGCGCATCCACTCTGATACACTCTTCTATGACAGCAACATCATGGAAAAAAAACATTAGGGTGACTTCATTGTGCTCCTCTACATGTCTGAGCTAGCTTTTTTCTACACAGTTACTCAGTACAGACTATGCCAGAGATGAAATGGAATTATTTCCGCAGGTAGTCAACACATCCCTTTTCCTAACTAAATGGTGGCAAATATGAGCTATGATGGGTGTCTAACATAAATTTTGTAATCCATCATGCATTCATGCATCCTGGTCCTTTGTATATGCTTCTAGAGGCTTGTCTGCAACAGGATAATCTCGAAAAAAATTAATAACTTTGTGACCAACTCACCCGAACACTCTGCACATATTTGCCCTGCAGCTGCTCCAGGCCCTCGGCAGAGATGAGAGGTCCCAGCTCTTCTCTCTCCAACTCAGTCACCAGGTCTGGGTGACCCATCATGTCTGGGCTGCCAAAAAAAGACTACCACACTCAGAGCTTTTGATGGTTAACAATGTCCTACAGGTTGATTATCAGCCTAAAAATCTTAAATCTTAATATATGTAAGTTAAATCAAAAAATATTGTTGTTTTGCCATATCAAAGCTTTATACTTGGGAAAAACAAGGTGGTGGGACTCTCTGAGAGTCACAACACTTCATCATAAGCTGCATATGTGTTTAACCTTTGAGCAGTGCACCCAAACGGATGATGTTTCATTCTCCATTGTTTCATTTAAATAGTTTTTAGGAAAATGACAATGTAAAAATATCCAATATTTCACAACAAAAACATTTTTGAAAGAAGAGAAGAAAAAAATATTTTGTGACATGTGTGAAATGTTTTTCTTATTCTTTCTACTTGACACACTGAATCTCAATTTAAGAGAACAGTTTCACAACAGATGGTTACAGTGCCAGTATTTGTATGCACTTCTGTTTCTTTAAATGCTAATTAAAAGGATGAGCAAAGAAAATCAGAGGCTGTTTATCTGCTTATATTTGTTCGATGACAAAGTCTCCACAAGCCAAAAGTTGGCATTTCTATTAATGTGCAGTGTTGTGATATTATAGCACAAACACCAACACACAGACAGGAAGATAAAGAATTAGAATACATGTGCATTGACCTCACCTGTTGTAGATGTGTCGCACCCAGTTGAGCACAGCAAAGATTTCCCCACTCTCCAGGTCCCAGCTGCTAACCTAGGCCAAACACATCACTTACATGTGTATAGTGAGGTCGTTTCTGATTAATACAAATCAAAAAATAAAATTGATTTTTTAATTGCATATTTAAATTTCATAGCTCCTACAGTAATGAAGTCCTAATAGTCTCTTTAATTGTTTACTTAGATTCAGGAGTAATATGGTGCAGTTGGTTGTGCATTGGTTTATTTCTGTCCCATCACTCACCTGTAACAGGTGAGCATGTAAACAGCGATGGCTGGCCCTTAGGTAGGCTCCTGTTAGCCGATAGTGGGGGGGCACACAGTGCTCCAGCAGGTGGCGTACAGTGGCCAGGTCAGCCATGGTAGCGTGCTGGAGAGCAGAGAGGTGTCCTGCCAGACCTGGACCACGTGTGTGCAGGTAGGAAACGCTACGGAACCGTGCAGAAACCGCCTCCTCTAGTACCTGAAAGGCCGGGCATGCAAGAGACCGTGACATACATTTAGAACTTAAAAAGTAGAGACAAGGTCAAAGGTGAAGTGTTATACATCAGCTGGTGCTGACCCGGAAGAAGCATGCTCTCCAGCAGCGAGGTCGTCCAGGGGGCATGGGCCTGCTGTTGTTCCCAGTGCCCCCTCTCTCCTCCAGCAGAACCTGGTCCAGGGCTTCCTCTCGCTCCACTATCCTCACTGCCGATACAAAGGGTGTAGGGTTTTGACGGGCCAAAGCCAGAGCACTGCTCACCACTGCCCACAGCTCCTTACCTACAGCAACAGGATGGATGTTATCCCAGAAACTCATCCTGGGACTGATCTTTTGTTCATTAATTCTCTCTGTCTCTCTCTCTCTCTCTCTCTCTCTCTCTCACCACGGCTGTGTGTTCAGTGAAGGAGGGAGAGCTCATCTTTCACTCTGTTTTTATGACCTGATTTATTCTGTTTTTTCAGTTATTTTGTTGTTGTGTGTGGTTTTTTTCCATTTCATTTGCAGAGGACCGTGATGTTCTCTGGTAAATCTTAATAAACATTGTGTTTTAAAAATCTAAAAATCTCTCTCTCTCTCTCTCTCTCTCTCTCTCTCTCTCTCTCTCTCTCTCTCTCTCCCTTTCTCTCTCTCTCTCTCTCTTTCTCTCTGCCCCCATGTTTATACCTTACATGTCACTACCTCTGTATTTTCTCTCTCTACTAGTGTATATCTGACTCCTATTATTAACAACATCATTGCATCTATAAGTGTCAGTATTATTACTGTAATCATAAGAATGAGTCTGATAGAGCTTAAAGCAACAGTTATGCAACTATTCTCTCTCACTCTCTCTCGTCTCCCCCTCTTTCTGCCCACCTCTCCTCGCTCCCCCATTTTCTCCTCTCACCCTAACCGGTCAGCAGCAGATGTTCTGCCCACAACTGAGCCTGGTTCTTTTAGAGATTTCTTCATGTTAAAAGGGAGTATTTTCTCCTCCACAGTCGCCAACTGCTGCTCATTGTGGGAACTGTTGGGATTCTCCATAATATTGTGAGATCACAACCTCACTATGTAAAGTGCGTTGAGATGATGTATGTCGATCAATGAAATTGAATTGAATTGAATTGAATTGAATAATACTGCTGATATTCATAACACTCTCTAAACCCTGCTCTCAAGGCTACAAATTAAATTTGGTCTAATGATGTGGGAGTCCATGAATCCCAGGGTCAGCAGAGGACAGCCATGGCGAGCGTAATGGAAAAATTGATGGAGTTGACGCTGACTCAGGAAGACGGAGACCTTAAGGTCTTCAGCACAAGTATTTATTGTAAGAGCTCAATATTGAGGAGATTTCTTGTTTGTTACACAGATCAGCTAGTGGTCAGTTTATGGCGTCCCAAGATAATCTGCCTGTATTTAACTCTATCAGAGTAATGTTGTCATCTCACAAAAACAATGGCTATCTGCATAGCAACACTATGTCTCTGTCTGAGTATGTTCTATATTTACCACTATGTGTCTTGCAAGATGTAGCCTAAATTCTGCGCCTATGACACCTCCAAACTGCCTTCAGCTACCAATTGACTGTCTCGGCCTGCCACAGATAAGATGACATCGCATAGTGAATGAGAACAATCATCTTTGCAGTTTCTCAGGAGAGGAGAGAAATTCCTCTACAGCGAGGAGCGCTATCACGTGATACTGATTAGTTTTTCTTTGAAAACTGTCATCATCATTATTCTTTTTTAAATTTAAACAAATAGGCAAACTTGTCAGTTGCAGTCTAAAATGAGCAACATTCAGATTTAAATTGCATCTAATCCAAAGTGGAAGAAAGCAATACTGAACAGGCCTTCAGTGCTATCTTTCTATAAATATATATAGAATAAAGTATATGTATGTGCAACACACACAAACAAAAACACAGCTCAGTAAACTACAATGTGAGGAAAATTCTCCTGCCATGTAATGTGAGCATTGTTTTTGCTTTTGAATGAGTTAAATTGAACTGAACTGATATTACTGAGTAAACTGTGAAGATGTCCTCACCCAGGGCGTCAACGAGCTGCCCAACACCAGAGAAATATTTGTCCACCAGCTCTTTGTCTTCACTGCTGAGTGCACTTCTTGCAGTCCCAGCAGCTCCGTGGAGCTGCCAGAGGATGTCGTCCTGCCACCGCTCCAAATCCATCAGCCGGGCGTGGGCCTCCAGGAGCCTCCGGGATTCCACCAGGCGCTCAGTCTCCAACACCATGCTACGCACTGGGCAAGGCAAGGAGTAGGGAGGGAGAACTTTAATTCCTAAAATTCCAATTGAGACTGTTGAAGAGTGAAGTTTTGGTGTCATTTTCTACTTTACACCATAACTAGCATGGAAGCAGAAATGTTTCTGAGGAGATGAAAATCCCTGTTATTTTCACTGGTCGTGCACCACAATAGTTGGGTAAAAGAAATCAGAACAAGAACTGAATCTGTTTCAACTTTATAGTAAATGCACTTTTCTTAGACCACCATGGTTAGAAAATATTTAAATTCAGATGCTTGTTAGTTGGGTGCTATATGTTATTCTTAAAGACATTTACAGGTGGACAGAAATTGGGTTATTTAGGATATGGAGTAAAACCAACTACACAAATTCAAATTCTCTGAAACAATATCAACAACAACTTAACTACGAGCTTCACAAAAGTGGCATTTACTGAACAGCAGATCAACTGGATTGCATTATTTCATATAGCCAGTACAATGTGTTAAGAATAATGTTACAAATGTTGAAATAATTCACTCATGCCACAGTAGTATTACGGCAAATGTAAAATGAAAGGTGATTACAAAAGACCATCATTAACACTATTTTAAACTAAAATGAATTACATTCGCTCCCAAATTTTTTATTTTCCTCACATTTTCTGATTGAATGTGAAAAAACGTATGTAATGTAGTGTAATGATTATAAAGTAAAAAGGAAACATTATGACTCATTATGACTGGATGACTTTCAAGTGTCCACAAAGCAGCGTCTCACCAGAGTAAAGCCGGGGCAAGTTGCTGACTGCAGCGAAGAGCTGACAGTGGTTGACTGACACCTCTCTCAGCCTCTCCAGAGGCTTCACCCTATCTGCATTTTGATTGGATTCCAGTCCTGCTTTCTTCAAAGCGTGAGACACCTCCCTCAGCTCCACCTTGGCCTCCTGAAGCTGCTCCAAGCCCCAGCCTACCCCCTCCAGGTACGACTGGACCATAGACTGGGGGGAAGTGATTGATAACAAGAAATAAAGTGGTACTGATTCAGTGCCTAGTGGCAGGGATTTGAGGGCATGATCCCTATCATTTATGAGACCATTTGATAAACTGTGATCTTACTGCATCATTTCATGCATTTACAGTATGTGTTGCATTTGGATGTGTCCCAGTGTTATCACCTTGAGCCTAGTGTGTATGGAAGCAGTCCTCTGACTCTCTCTCTTCCTGTACTGGCTTAGTCGCTCCAGATATTCAGGTCGACAGAAAACACCTGACGCCCACTTCAAGGCAGCACCACGGGCCAAGCACTCAGCCCTCTCCACCTCTGGCCATACCTCGGCCACTGGCACTGTGTCTGTTGGGCAGATAGAAGAGAGAAAAGTCTGGGTAGTGTTTTGAAGCAATCCTGCAGCACAAAATAATTTCGGAAACGTGATCATTTACTATTCATCTATTTTTTGTCACAGACAGAGACAAAAACTCTTTAAGCTAAAGTCACAAATGTGAACAATATGTTACATGATTACAATGTTATTTCTTTTGTTTCTTTGACGGTATTAGTCTTTATTTGCCATGGTCCTGTTTTGATACTAAATCTAAAAGTTGACAAAGTTGCAAATTTCAAAAGCAAAATTTAGGAAAGAATCAGAGAGATGTGTTTTAAAGCGAAACCCATCAGAGAAAATAAGGAACTAGAGTGCATACGTCGCCACGGCCAAACACTCATGCACTTGTCTGTCTAGCTCTTATAATAGAAAAAAAGGAAAAAGGAAGTAGTCTGCTAATCTGCATCAAATTACATGTATACACACTCACTGATATGCCTATTTATTCACATCATGATCCAAACATTATTCCAAAACCTTATTTCCTGAGATGAAGAAAATGTTGAACAATACTCGCAATATTAAATTAGTAATACCTGGCAATTATTCAAATCATAAGCATTATCAGTCTTGTGTGGTATAACTTTGCCAAGATATTTCATATACTCAGAAGACCATTGAAGGCTTAAATTTGATTGCAGCTAGAAAGGAAGAAAGTAGCATGGCCTCAGTTTTAGACCAGTTCACTTTTTAGCCATATATACTGCCAAAAAGTTCAAGCAATGTAAAAACTGCTGGAACAGAATAAAAGGATTGCTTAGATGAATCAAAATGTCATCAGCATACAAAGAGATCACATTAATGTCATGTCTGATGTCAATACCTTGTATCTGATCCAGTGATTCAGTTATAGAAGTGAGGGGTTGGATTCAAAGGGTAAATAATAACAGACTGTGGACGGACCAGCATTGTTCCGACAGATAGTTTGAAAGGAGTAGAATACACATGTTCTACAAAAACAAAAACTGGGACAAAATTTGATTTAAACATCGAATAATTATATTCAACTGTGTCAAAAGCTTTTTCAGTATCTACAGAGACGGCTGCCACTGGTGAAACACACTCATTAGTATGGGAGAGGATATAGCAATATCAGTGTATATTAATGGACAAAAGATGACCCTCCAAAAAAGCCTGTGAGGCCAAGGTGAACAAGATTCCAAAAAAAAATACACCCAAATATTTTTTTCATCGAATCAACATTTATGTGGTCCTGTATAAAACAGCAATGGGTCCTCGTCCCTTCCTCAGTTAAATTATGGATGCAGTACAATGATTCTTGAGATAGGTTGATTCCAAAGAAACAGAGTTGAAAACGTTGTGAAAATTGTCTGCAACGTAACCTCGGAGACATTCTGTTTGAGGGAACTAATAGCACTAGTGGATGAGAACTATTAAAAAATATACAGCCAGTGTCAATATTTCTCTCTGTGTCAAAGAAATGTTTGACGAATAAACGACGTGTGTTGTGACAAGTTTTGTTCCCAGATGGAAGACTTCTGCCAAGACTTATTATGTATTGCATTTTTTATTATTTCTTTTTAATCTTTCTCATTTACCAGCTCAAGAAAACTGATTTTTTTATGCTTTACAATGTTGTCCCCAAATGACCTCCAAGCTTTCTCATGTTCTCTAATCGGCCATAAAAAGAGACGATTAAGAGCAAGCCAAGCAGCAGTGATATTGATGTTCATGACACCGGATATGCTGCTCAGTCAAACACATCTCTGTGTCCTAATGGAGAGCATATTTTTGCTTGATGTCAGCCGGCCTGTAACGTAAGCAGGGTATCATTTCTCATCAGGTAGTCAGCTAGATGGGTGTCTCAGCAGCTCTCAGGGTCACATGGCAATGCGAATTACACATCCTAATTGGACTTACTGGATAATGAACTGGTTAGAGACTCAGCAGAGAGTAATGTGCTTTGCTGGGTCACCAGCACAGAGCAGGCTCTGTCTGTGACTCTAGGGATGGAAGCTTAGTTGATTGTGTTGAGATTACAAAATCTTACAGTCACATACTTGGCATTTATCACTAAAAGTTAAGAGTCTGGGAGTGAGAGGTCACGACAAGTATCTTGGTTCATGCCTTTGTGTGTGTGTTGATCTTTGGGCATCTCAGTTACAGGACAGTCTCTGTCTCAGTGTAGGGTTGCTGCTTTCTCCTACCACCATCAGCTCTGCAAACTACCATCATCAGCTCTGCAAAACGGTGAGTGGCATGCAAGCTGGTGCTGCCACAGCACAGTAAAAAACCACAGGTGCACATCAGTGCAACAGTTTACCTACAACACTAAGATTCTCCCGTGATGGTGGGCTGGTGTGGACGAAGCCAAGAGTCTCTTGTCATGATGATACATGGTGGAGAATTACTGATCCTCTGAAGGCACAATAACAAACAGGCCTATTTACAGCTTATCTTAAATATTCAGTGTCTTTAAAGGGGCACTCCACCAACATTACATGACAATTTACTACTCACGGGTAATGACTGTATATAAAGATGGAAGATATGTCTCCTCTTCCTCCGACTGCACAAAAATTAAGCCAGAATATCTCAAATGCAAACGCAGCCATCTTGCACTGGTGATGTCATTTGGAGCCGCCGATACACTCTGACCAATCCTGACTCAGTCTCAGCTCACGACATCATGATGTCTCTGAGCATTTTTTTTATAGCATCACATATCTAATTAAAACCAAACCAAATCAGAATAGTTAACACTTGTACATACATGAGTGATATCCACATTAAATGAAAGAACTTGTCTTTGGAAAAAAATATTTGATGTGCACTTTTTAGTTGTCCCATCTGCTAACATGGAGGGGTTGAGGTTTATGACCTATACTGCAGTCCTCCACCAGGGAGCGGATGAAATGATCACATTTGAGAGCTGTCATATCATCCATCTTTGTATACAGTTATTTGTCATGGGGATCACAACAGATGCATTATGGGAAGGGTTCCAGTCTTGGAGCTCGACTCATACCTAAAAGTCAGGATATATCTTGGCCTCTGTTAGTTTTGTTGACGTGTGTCAACAGTCCTTCAAAAACACAAATACTTTTGTTTTGTTTTTTTAATACAAAACACTCAATGCAGGTCCCCAAATCAATACACCAATCTAAACCTGAATGTTAAAATATGGCAACTCAAGAGTTCATTCATTCCTGTCATAGAAAATTAATACACAGTCGTGCAGAGCGTTGTTTTGTCTCTAGTCATTCAGAGATCTTAGACGTAAGAAGTGGGTGTTCGCCGTCAACAGGCAAAGTGTTTGTGTGTGTGTGTGTGTGTGAGTGTGTTCAGTGTGTGTCCCATTACCTCCTGGTTTGTCACCATCATTCGTCCTATCTCCTGCTGACATTGAAGTTCACTTTTCAGATGCCCATCCACCAGACTAGTCTCCTGTTCCCTGAGGGCCAGCACTGAGGTTGTGAGGGCTGCGACGCTGGCAGAGGAGGGTGAACAAAAACAGATGAAATGGAGGGCGAGAAAAAGAAGAAGAAGAAACAGTGGAGGGGAGAGGGCACAAATCCATTCTACTGACGGTTCTCCCTCTTTTCCCTTACACACACTCTCTCACCCAGACACATCCTCTGCTGAGAGACCAGCAGGAAAGGGAGGGAGTCGGGGGAGGAGGAGAGAGCTAGGGCAGGGGGGTTGGCAGAAGAGAGGGAAGAGAATAATGCCTAAGGGCGGGGAGGTGGGAGGGGAGAAAGGGGCAGGGACAGGGAGGGTATAGGGAGACATGCTGCATTCAGGGGCCTGTTGAGAAGATCGTAAATACTATTAAAAAGTAACATTCAGATCAGCTTCCGGATACAATTTCTACTTAAGGATTCAACTTAACAGCCTCAACTAATGATCCACTTACCAGCTTTTCCAAAGCTTTCAGCAACACGGCCCTCAATCAACCAAAAAATAATGTTCTGCATGAATTCTTTAAGGCTTGCAGGTCAGTGGATCCATCTCCATGACAACTGAGCAAACTCCACCCACTATGAAGATCATGCGATGTGGTCGAAAGCGCTGGAAAAAAAGTTAGATAGTGAGACAGTAAACCTTGATTTGGGATTGTTTTGTCAACCTAGTATTTCCAAGACAAAGAAAGAAATTCCATGCTTATCTAGATACATTTTATTTATTTGTTTTGGAAGTGCAACATTTTAGATATATAATACATATATTAGAGTCAGATTCGACTTAGACTCTAGTGCCTGTATGGTAAATTGCGATGAATTTAGACTACTACCAACAGCAGTTAAGTTAGCTTAGCACAAAGAGATACAACTAACCTCACTCCGTTCAGTGATATTTACCAACCCTCAGTCCCACAGCTCACTAATTAACAGATTATACCTAATTTAATCCATAAAAAGCTGAAATTTAAAGCATTTATTTTACGTGTGTCTACAGTGAGCCCGAGTCATGCTGTGTCGATTGCATTAAAAGTGTCATAGAAAGTTAAAACTAACAGGAGATAAAGAGAGAGAGAGAGAGAGAGAGAGAGAGAGAGATAAAGAGAGAGATAGAGAGAGACAGAGAGAGAGAGAGACAGAGAGAGAGAGAGAGAGAGAGTTTTAATTTTTTTAGAAAGCTTTTATTATAAAATTCACCAGAAACATCAGGGTTGTTTTACAAATGCACAAAAAATAAAAAAAATAAAAAAAATAAATCAAAGAATGCATTAAATAAAAACAAGGGATAAAAACAGAGTGAAAGATGAGCTCAACGCCCAGAAAAGGATCTCCCGAAATCGGGGGTTTCGGTCACATTAAAATAGTCCCGCAGCATCCCTTGTTTTCTCACTGTCCAGTGTTTTGTTCCACTCATTCAGAATGTTCCAGGTCCGGCAGGCCAACCTCAGGCCCAGCAGAGAGGCCACTGCCTCTGTGTTCTCCAGCTCTCATCAGTCTCTCGGTGAGTCCGGGTCTGCTGCCATCGTGGAGACAGAGAGAGTAGCGAGGAGAGGCGACCAGGAGAAGATTCCAGATGGGGGCAAAAGGGGTAAAGGGACAGGGGTAGGGGTGAGTACCCCAGAACCTCTTGGGAGTCTGAGAGTCTCCTTGACTCATGAAGTCAAACAATTAAACACACAGTAACAGGAAGAAACTATGTATAATGCATAAGTCATTAACCTACAATCCGTCGTAAAAGAAGGGAACACAAAGCAGCCAAGAACTAATGGAGCCCAAAACCATTACTCTCTCACTGAGCCTCAGAGGATTTCAGCCAGATCTCATTCTTGACTGAGATAACTTCCTTTGTCAATCATTACCCCTCCTTTAACTCCTTTGTGGCTCTGTTGTTGATGCCGACCAAAATATGTTTGATTTTTCCACAGAAAACACACTTTGACCTCTCTGATCCCCTGCAGCTGTTTGTTGACCAGCACCAGCTACAACCACTGAGGAAACCTTGTTTATTTGCAGACCAGTTGAGTCCTCTGACCCCACCAACATGTTTACGCCTGCGAGCTTCCCGGACCTCTTCAAAACACAGCAGGGAGCGTGCCAAGTGGCCCTGTAGCTGGAGCCAGCCACATTATCCAATCTGAAGGAAACACTCTGAAACATCAGCTTTCTGTACAATGATTCAGATTTGTCATGCAATTTGAAAATATATGTTGGGGTTTTGAATAACAAATCAAATCTGGAAAAGTGACAAAATTATGAAAGAACCAAAATTGAGAAAGCTTGTATAGCTTTTTTCTTTTAAATAAGCAAGACAAATACCCACAGACCCTCCAATTGACTCACCCACTATCTATAAAAAAATAATGAAGACCTACACTAATTTATACCAGCAATATCTGATGATATTTTTTTAGCCACCGGGGGGCAGTGGAAACGAGCTGTGAAAATGACACCAACATTTGTCAGCTGTTATTTACGGTGGCCCCAAGGGTCAAAAGACAACAACATTTCACAACACACAACATTTCAGATTGGAAAGGGTGGGAAACACTTCTTGTTTGTGATGGGATGGACACCAAGGTCCTGGCGACAGTTCAATGTCATTTCCTGTTTCTGTTTCTCTCGCTTGAATGTTAAACTTGAATTCAAAAGAATTGAAGGGGAATAGGTGAATACTTTAACTTATTTTAATTGAACTGAAAAGTTCAGTTCAGATTGAATGTTGAGGTTCAGGTGAAGCTAAAAGACATCTACAATTTAGTTTTAGTCATGCTAGCAGGGCCACCCACCTCAGTATCACCTCCCGTATCTTTGCCACACAGGAACAGTTTCCTTCAGAGTTGTCAGGAGAAGGAGCAGGGCACAGGTTGACACACCAGGATGTTGTGCAGAATGTATTCCTGTCAGGGTGGGACCACATCACCAAGGACAGAAAGGCAGCTGACCTGAACTCCCCAGTCACTCCTTTTGCCTGTAGAACAACAATGTGATTTGCATTCACAGTAGTGAAGGATTACAGGAACCAAAAGTAACTGAATTAAAAATTCTGAAAGGTTTATGATAAATTGATTGCCAGTGCGGCTGTGATAATCAACAGGGCTGTGTTGCTTTCTACTCTCTACCATTCATCGTGCACGATAAAACCTAGCTGATATTGTGTTTACAACAAGTTGAAATGTCCGTCTGAAATCCCATTGACGAACTGATCAGGTTTTTGTCACTAAGCTTGCAGTGGGCGTGGTTTGTGGTGGACAATTGGTGTGGAAGTTTACTGCTCCATGCCGACACAGCCGTGCAGCAGAATGTAATCACTAAGTTAAAAGAGGAAATCTAGGATCCAGCCAGTCAGATAGTACAGGGTGTCCCACTCACCTTTCCTCCAGCACCACCAATAGACCATCAATTTTAATTGTTCACAAGATGTACCAAAATCAGTTAAGCAAATTATTGGTCAGATTTCATAAAATGTTTGCATTTGAGTTTTACAAGGACAGATTTGTGAAATGTATTTGGGGTAAATGTCTGAATTAGCCTTACATACTGAGCTTAAAATACTGTTAAAACAGGGGAAGGTGACATACCCACACAAATCTTTTGTGTAACTGTTATAAATGATTGCCTTATGATTTGTAAATTCTCTACAACCAAAAGGGAAAAAAAGGGTGCCATACCACTGCTCAGTGTATTAAAAGGCTGTAACAGCCAGTGTTGGCTGATTAAACAGTCGTGCAAGACCCGAGAGCAAGGAATTGCTCCCCTCCCCTTGTTGTTCTCATCACCTTAAGCTCCATAACATCCAGCAGCGCCTCCACCCATAGGGGCTGTGGGACAAACAGGATGTCTAATTCAAGACCACTTCCTGTTTGACATTCCTGACCTGAGCCGCCTTCCTGCCAGACTCTCTCAGGCTTGTATGTAAAGAACATTTATGGCTCAGCCTCCTTAACTTTTCCATTCGTTAACATGTGAATGTAAAGGTACAAATTAGAGAAAGATTGTGGCCAGAAACAAAGGGATGAGAAGTTATTTTAACCATTAGATGGATTCATCCGTTTAAAATAACATTGCGTACCTACTTTCACGAGTTTTCCACAGGAAGTTAATACAAATGTCTAAGTGATATTACAGAATATAACACAGATGAGTAACTTTAAATTACTATATACATATATCCATTTTTAAACTGTATTTGTAGCCATTTCATTTTTTTTATTGGTACCTTCCATGAAGTGCATAGAATGATAATTGAATCACATTTATAACAAAGTGACAGACTGATAGGTGGAAATACATGAGAAAACAGAACATCAGAAAGAACTACATTCATTTTAGCAGCATCATCACTGGAGTTCTTTTACCTCACCCCTTCTGTCACGTGGTGCATTACATATATAACATGGCTTTATATGTGCAGCAACACAAATCATGGACTATGGAATATGACTGAACACTTCAGGGCACAACCCCAAGACACCAGTGACACATGCCTACAATAGATTTGTTGTTTCTTTAGTAATTAACAGCCAAATATGTATTGGTTCAGTGGAACAAAAAAAACATTTACTTCTATTTAGAATGGATTGATTGTGCCCTGACCAATAAACAGAAATAGGTAGTGTCTAAATGACTTGGAGAAGCTCCCATTCGAAAACTAGATTTCCTACAATATTTCCCTGCCATTTCAAATACATTCTCATCCATCATTTTAGTAGAGTTAAAAATTTCCTTCTCCTTTAATATTTATTAGTGTATCTATATAAATATATCCTAAGATAAATCAACATGAGATGCATCACGTTTTGCCTGGTTCTGTGTGTAGAATTTGGCTGTGTGGATTCAACAGTGAAACAGAGTCTAAGCTCATCTCCTGTAGCTCTGAGACTAATAATCTAGGAGCCATATAAAAGCTGTTTCCAGGATGCTTTCATGGACTCAGACAGTCAGAACTACACATTTGTATGTTGGGTTTAGTGATGTTACAGAATGCTCTCTCTCAAGTTCCCACTGCTCAACGCGTTTGACTGCTGACTTTCTGTTTGGGTCGCTGACGTTCGGTTCCACGTGTGAAAGTCCAAAAGAACTTGGTTGAGTTTCTCCATCCAGTCCAATCTCTCCTGTTTGGTGTCGGCTGAAAACCAACACCTGAGCAAGAAAGAAGAACACCAGTGATCAGAGAACACGGCAGGAGTGTTTCTAGCCACAAACCAATGATAATGTCACAGAAAGCGTTTCTCCGTCAACTGCCAAAAGTTGACACCCACTGCGACATCACTGGTTGGGTGCGGCAAGTTCATGCTTACAGTCAACAAAAGTGGCAAGTATGTGTAAACAGGTTTTCAAGATGAATTCAGGATTGGTCAAAATGTATGACATCAAAGACAATGAAAAGTTTGAGGTAGGTTGATCATAAAAACCAAATCACTGAGTTCTGATTGAAACTCTTACTAGCAACTACTAATCAGTTAGTGTATTTATTATCTTACACTTGACAAACTACTTATGAGCTTTCATTCAGACGTACTTGGCTAAGGCTTCCTGGTTGTCGTCCTGCTGCTGATTTGGGATGTTGCTCACCAGCTCAAAGGTGAAAGGTCGAGCACACGAGTACCTCTTGACAGGCCTGACACACTGACTGGGAGAGCTGGACAGAGAGATGCTGCCCTCTGCCTCCTGACGGGTGAACACACAGGACATAAAATCAAAGCTTCTGAAAACAACTGGTTTGTTGAATTAAGTCTGAATGTTTTGCCTGTTGGTGTATTCATACCTTGGTTTCTCGATCATTGGGGTGGTTCCAGTAGTACATTCTGCAACTCTCCAGGACAAAATATCTGCGATGCCACACCCCATATCCACTGATCAACTCAAATATCGTCTGGGAACAGATCCAGACAAACAGAGGAGAATGGGTCTAATTCAACTAAATGCAACAAAAACACACCATTAAATGTTCTTCTTAAAAGGAAAAAGTTAATTTTGTCTGTTTTGATTCATGGATGTTATATGTAGTGTTCCATTCAAATAGACAGAAAAATTATATGTAATAAGTTATATTCCCACAGGAGTGTAGTCTAAATCTCACTCCCTCTGCTTTTAAATCTCAACATTTTAATACAGTATGTATGACATTGTTAAGATGTTTGTGATGTAGCCAGAGAGATGAGTGTAACAGAATCGCCACTGACCAGGAAGCCTTGGTGCTGCACATTAGAGTGACTCTGGCTGTCCAGTCGTAAATAGATGTTGCCCTCTAGAGGAGAGAGGAAAGGCACCTGCAGGCCGGGGAAGAAGAGGGAAGGTACACTGACAAACTGGTCTTCAACAATAATATGTTGAAGACCTTCTTCAACACGCTCTTAGAATTCTTTGAATAGAAACACAACCTGAGATTCAACTGTTCTGGTCAAGCTGTGATCAGACATTTATACATGTACCTGATGCTGAGTTTGCAATAGTGTCCAAATATTTTCGCAAATAAATTTTACTATGAACACACACCACACAATGTGTGGTAAAAAATCTTAACTCTCACCTACGCCAAGGAAGTTGTGCTTTACCACGCGTCAAACAAGATTACGTAAAACAGAACGAGTTTCCGTGAAACTTGGAAAGATGGAACATGGGCCAAGGAAAAAGCCATTTCATTTGGCACGGATCAATAAAAAGAGGAGAATCCATAAATCTTTCTTAAATCACTTTCAACAGATTTTCAAGGTAATATATGGATATTGGTGAAATATATCAAGATCTAGCAGATTTGAATGTGGTTTAAAGTGGTGGTCTTCAGGGAGTACCAACGCAATTATGTTGTGATACTGTCAGACAGTAGTGCAAAGACAATAAAGCCTCTATCTGGTTTCATAAGGAACCTTGGCGGAGGTACGCGAGTGTAATTCTGTTGTTACCTTTTAGTCATTTAATAACAAATGGATTTTCTTTTTCAAATGGGAAAGAGGTTGAACTAAAGAGAGGAATAACATTCACCACAGACAAATGTAATAAACTGAGGCAGTGGAGTAGAGGGGAATGTGAGAGGTTGAATGTGTGACACTGTTTGTTGAGAAAAGAGTGAAACCTTTTCCTGAAATTCATCTCCCAGCAGCCTCCTGATTTTGCCTTCAAGTTTCATCTGAGTAGAGGAAGCAAGACAGAGAGAGCGGAGGGAGATAGACAAGTTACATCACCAGTGAACCCACCCATGTGCACAAAGTTCTAACAGAATAATGAAGGGACCAAAGGGATAGAGTGTGTAGTGGTGCCTGCAGTGCTGTGCTCTATTCAGTCAAAAATAAAAAGCACAGAGAATGTGTGTCAGGGACTATGACTTTCATTCCTTCCATTTACAATTTCCACACATTTACCTGTCTGTACTATTGGTGCCAAGGTTTTTTTTGTTTTAGTTTTTTACTTAAAAAATGATTCAACTGACAAAAAAAAATCCTGCTTTCCCCCAATATTGCTCAGTATTTGTGTTGCATTGTGTTCAGGCACAATCTTTGGGCCAAGTGTGATAGTGCGAGCAACTCTTCTCAAATATTTACCTTATCCAGAGGGAACTTGCTGAGTCCCAGTGAGGCCAAGGTGATCTTATGAGAGCCCACGAGACTAAAGTTACTGGAGCGACGAGTGTTGAGAGCAGGCAGAGAAGCAGCTGAGAGACAAAGAAACGCAGCAATATATATTTTACAGCATCATGACCTGTGACCAGCCTTATTTGATACAAAGAGGAACTACCCCACATGAAATTCACACAATTTTTTTTTTATAATTATAAACTACAATGTTATAGTTACTGGGTTAAGTAAATGAGGGGGAAATTATGTTTGATATTGACCAACATTAACTCAACTTACATGCCAGAGTGTTACTGGATCTCTGCTGAGAACAAAAGAAAAGGTTAAGGCAACATGGACTGTGTTAAACCGTGGCTGAAATGTTTAGTAGATATCCAATCAAATACAAGATTCATATACAGTATAATGACCCAAAAATAATCATCACTATCACATACTATAACTCATTTACCTCCCTTTCCCCTTCCTCTCCTTCTGGGATCAGAGATCTAAAACTCTGACTCTCCTTGGAGCAGTTTTCCTCATATTCCTTATTTATGATGCTTCTCGAAAAAAACGAACATACAGAGTAAAATTACCTATGGCTCAGGGGAAATGAGACAGCACCCAAGGGATTGCAAAGCGGAGAATAGCTAGGAAATGCTATATAGTTAGCATCAGAAAATAGGATAAATTAAACAACAAAGCAATATGGTACACTCACCGTGATAGTGTTGAGAAGTTTTCTCGGTGTAACCTGAAAATGTAAAGATGCCATAAGTGAGTTAGACAAAAATTGAATAATACCCTGGTCTTTATTTGTGAGGAATTCAACTACTTACTCTGGACTTGGTGGTGTTCCGGTCCATGCTCTGATTACCAGCTGAAGTGTGGGACTAGATGGCACAAAAACAGTCACATCATTTTTTTTAAATCAATTTAACAATTCAATTCAATTTTAAATTCAATTTAATTTGTATAGCGCCAGATCACAACATACACTGTCTCAAGGCACTTTACATAGTGAGGTCATTATTACAATATTACAGGGAAAACCTAACAAATCCCAACATGAGCAAGCACGTGGCGACGGTGGAGAGAAAAAAAGTCCCTTTTAACAGGAAGAAATCTCTGGCACAACCGGACTCAGTTGTGGGCGGTCATCTGTCTTGACCGGTTGGGGTGAGCAGAAACATGGGGAAGAGAGAAAAGGTAGGCAGAAAGAGGGGGAGAGGAGAGACAGGAGGAGAGAAGAGAGAGAGAGGACAGTTGTACAACTGCCGCTTTAATCTCTACCAGTGCTGCGAATGTATCAACTGAAGCTGAAAAAAAAAAAACCAACAACAAAAAACAAAGTTATAAGTTATACGTTCATCACCTAGAGAGAGGTGGCTTGCCAGTAATATTATGAATCAAAATGATAATATGCTTTAGCTGTTTTCGTTCTCAGCAGCAGCTCTCAGTGTACCTTTTGTTCATGGTGTGAGAATGTGCTGCGTGAATGTGCCAGGCTCACTGGCCTAACTCCCCCAACCCGAGCTGGTTAACATCTCAGTCTACCTGGTTGTATAAAGCACGCTGTCCATGGGAGGACTGCGGCCCAAGGTTTGCCAAAAAGCAGCTCGACTCTCCACAACCCTATTAGGACAATTATTTTGCGGACTGATAAAACTAAGGTTAAAGGTTGCTGTTGCCATCGGAGGTTCAACCAGTTATTAAATTCAAGCGTTCACTTACATTTTCCTACAGCACAGAGTGACTGCGTGTGTAAAAAAAAAAAAAAAAAAGGACCAGGATTATAATGGTTTGTGTGTTATTAACTAGGGTGCACCGTGCTCGGTCAGACTCTTCTCTACCAACACCGGTAATCAAGCATTCAACTGGCCAAATGTCAGTTGACTTTTATTTAGAAGGAACGTAGCGTCAGTCGCGGTCAGTGAGTCACGTTACCGGTGGTGCTAAGGTATTCATATGTCTATGATGAATATTCTCTATTCCAAATCCGGTGTCTCTGTGTGACTGTGTCGGGCCTGCGCTGTTTAGGGGGCGTGACTACTGCGCAACACACAGTGACACTCACCTGCTCTGTGACGGCAGAGAGTGAACGTGTTGTTGTACTTCAAAAAAAAAAAAAAAAAAATGGATGGAGACATGTTTTGCAAGTAAAGTCGGTAACATGAGCAATCTGAAGTGCCTGTATGCGAGTATAACGAACTGTGAACTGCTGTGTCGTCACAGTCGCCGTGCGCACCGATGCCTCAAGCATAAATCCAGCTTCGGCAGGTGCTGGGTTATCAGTGCCTCTGCGCTTGCGACGTTGCGGTCCCGTCCATGTCTTGCACAGTAACCCCATCGTGTAGGTCAGACAACTTCTCTCAGATGGTGAGGCGAAGTGCTTGTTCCAAAAATCTAGTGTTGTGTTAAGCGCAGAAGTGCTGCGCGCATGCACACATACACACACACCAACAAAAAACTTGAATGCCGTTGTTCACCAATCAAGTTCATTTGAAACGAGGACTACTTGAGGAATCGATCACTCACGCCCATCCGTAGCGGATGTAGCGTAGTCTCCGACACACACTTAACGCTCTTTGCCAATAGTGTAACAAATGTTTTGCAAGTAAAGTCGGTAACACAAGCGATCTGTGGATCAACACAACAGCTGCAGCTAATGGGAGGATGACTGAGGAGAGGGTAAATGAGTGAAAGACCAACAACCCTTTACAACAGTAGAGCCCAAGGGGTTTAGTTAAAAGCATGTCTGTATATATTGAGTGTCACTTTTTTCCTCTAACAGGCTTTATGTTAGTCCCATCACTCAACATCATATACTATGTATTGGTTTGTTTTTCAAAATAGTGCTGTTCAGTGTTCAACAATTTACTGAGTACAGTATGAGAAACAAAGCATTAGGTCATTCTGTTCTATTCTCTTTTTGTATAATTTGTTCTACTAAAAAGCAAACAAGAACCGGCTCACAATTCCTCTGCATTGTTGATTGTGTAAACCGATAAATGGGTCAGCCTCTAATATTTACTTCTGTCTACAACACAGCCAGCTAACAGCAAGCTTATACTTACATTTTAAACTATCCAGCATGCTGCTCGACCCACCAAGCAGCATGTTATTTTCAACCAGCACAGCACCTAAACTACTGAATAAACCTAATCTGTTGAGGCAATTCTGCTAATCTGCCCAATTCATCAAAGCCTCTTCATCAGAGTTGGGACCAGGAAGCACGCTTCTCCGCGCTTCTATTACAGCAGTCGCCCCCACAAAACCCCATAGAAACTGTTTCTGCCCCACGACCACTTCAACTATCTAAACCAAAGGGAAATGAAAGAGGTGTTATTCACACAAATCTCATAAAGATCAACACAAAGCCTATAAATGAACCTAAGAATAGAACAATAAAATGTGGATTATTTAATATTAGGTCACTCCCATCTAAATCTTTGTTAGTGAATGATCTGATAACTGATCAGCACGTTGATTTATTCTGTATGACTGAAACCTGGCTACAGCCAGAAGAATGTTAGTTTAAATGAATCAACACCTCCCTCTTATAATAATACTCATATTCCTCGGACCACAGGCCGAGGAGGAGGAGTAGCAGCAATCTACCAAGCAGACTTATTGCTTAACCCTCGACTTAACCATAGTTTTAACTCATTTGAAAGCCTAACTCTTAGCCTCCTTCACCCTAGCTGGAAATGTCAAAAACCAGTTATTGTAGTCGTATATCGACCACCAGGCCCTTACTCTGAATTTTTATCTGAATTTTCAGACTTTTTATCTGAGTTGGTGCTTAGCACAGATAAAGTTATTATAGTGGGTGATTTCAACATTCATGTGGATGTTGCCAACGACAGTCTTAGTTCTGCCTTTAATTCGCTCATAGACTCAATTGGTTTTACTCAACATGTAAAAAAAAACACCACTCACTTTTTTAATCACACCCTCGACCTCGTTCTGACATATGGCATAGACATAGACAATCTAATAGTATTTCCTCAAAACCCTCTGTCGGATCACTACTTAGTTAGATTTGAATTCTCCATTATTAACTTTACTGAATTTGGAGAAAAGTTCTATTACAGCAGGTGTCTATCAGAAAACTGTTAGTAAATTCAAAGAAAAAGTTCCTTCGTTATTTACTCCACTGCCATGTGTCCATACAGTGCAGGATAGTTATTGAACTTTACCCCCACACAAATTGATGATGATGATGATGTTGATGGTGCAGCAGCCTCACTACGTTCCACACTTGACACTGTCGCCCCTCTGAAAAAGAAGAACGTCAAACAGAGGAGGATAGCTCCATGGTTTAATGCACAGACACGTGCTTTAAAACAGACGTTACGTAGGTTAGAAAGGAAGTGGCGTTCCAATAGTCTAGACGATTCTCACCTAGACTGGAAAAATAGTTTAATTACATATAAGAAAGCCCTCCGAAATGCCAGAACCAATTATTATTCTTCACTAATAGAGGAAAATAAAAACAACCCCTGGTTCCTCTTCAGCACTGTAGCCAGGCTGACAGAGTAAAAGCTCTACTGAACAGTCTATTCCTCCAACTCTAAGTAGCAATGATATCATGAGCTTCTTTACTAATAAGATTATTACCATCAGAGAAAAAAGTTTACCAGCTTCTTCCCACTAATAACACAGACACACTGTCCAGTATAGTAGCTTCTGAACCAATAGTATCGCCTAATTTATATTTAGAATGCTTCTCCCCTATAGATCTGGCTGAGCTGACTTCCCTTGTCACTTCATCCAAGCCATCAACCTGTCTTATAGATCCTATTCCATCAAGTCTATTTAAGAATGTATTACCTTTAATTAATAATTCCATATTAGATCAGATCAATTTATCTATATTAACAGGCTCTGTACCAAAGGCCTTTAAGGTGGCAGTAGTTAAACCTCTGCTCAAAAAAACGACTTTAGACCCAGATATCTTAGCTAACTATAGACCCATATCAAACTTCCCCTTTATCTCTAAAATCCTTGAAAAAACTGTTGCAAACCAGTTATGTGACTATTTACACAGGAATAGTCTGCTTGAAGACTTTCAGTCAGGGTTTAGAAAACATCATAGTACAGAAAAAGCACTACTGAAGGTTACCAACGACCTTCTCATGGCCTCAGACAGTGGACATCTTTCTATTCTCGTCCTTTTAGATCTTAGTGCTGCATTTGATACCATCGATCACAAAATTCTGTTACAGAGACTAGAACACATTGGGATTAAAGGAACAGCACTAGAATGGTTTAAGTCCTACTTATCTGATAGATTTCAGTTTGTTAACGTTAATAACAAATCTTCCATTCATACAAAAGTGAGACATGGAGTACAACAAGGTTCTGTACTGGGGCCGATACTTTTCACTTTATATATGCTTCCTTTAGGCAATATTATAAGAAAACACCACATCAATTTCTATTGCTACGCTGATGATACCCAGCTGTATTTATCTATAAAGCCAGATGAAACTAATCAGGTAGACATACTTCAGGACTGTCTTAAAGACATAAAGGCCTGGATGACTTATAATTTTTTACTTCTAAATTCAGAAAAAACTGAGGTAATTTTACTCGGCCCTAAAAACATCAGAGAAACATTATCTGATCATATAGTTACCTTGGATGGCATAACCTTGGCCTCCAGCTCTACTGTGAGAACCTTGGAGTTACCTTTGACCAGGACATGTCCTTTGACTCACACATAAAACAAGTCTCTAGGACAGCCTTCTTTCACCTGTGCAATATCAAGAACATTAGAAACATCCTATCTCAAAAGGATGCTGAAAAACTAGTCCATAAATTTGTTACCTTTAGACTGGATTACTGTAATTTATTACTGCTAGGATGCCCCAATAAGTCTGTGAAAAGCCTCCAGTTAAATCCAAAATGCCGCAGCACGGGTTCTGACAGGAACTAGAAAAAGAGATCATATTTCTCCAGTGTTAGAATCTCTGCATTTGCTTCCTGTAAAATTCAGAATAGAATTCAAAATACTGCTCCTTACTTACAAAGCCCTTAATAATCAAGCTTCATCATATCTTACAGAGCTCATAGTTTCATATTATCCCAATAGATCACTTCGCTCTGTAAATGCAGGACTACTTGTGGTTCCCAGAGTCTGTAAAAGTAGAATGCGAGGCAGAGACTTCAGCCACCAGGCTCCTCTCCTCTGGAAACAGCTCCCAGTTTGTGTCAGGGAGGCAGATACCCTCTCTACATTTGAAGTTAAACTTAAAACCTTCCTCTTTGATAAAGCTTATAGTTAGAGCTGCTCAGGTGTTTAATAAACCATTTTTTATTATGCTGCTATAGGCCTAGACTGCTGGGGGAACTTATATCATGAGCATCTTTCTCCCTCTCCCGTTCTCTCCTTCTCCCTCTCTCTTTATCTCTCTCTCTCTCTCTGCCCCATGTATCTACATTACATTTCACTAACTCTGTTTTCTCTCTCTCCTAGTAGATCTCACCACAGAGCTGCAGGATCCAAACCCGTCATTATTATTATTATTATTATTACTACTATTATTATTATTAATAACATCATTGTATTTATAAGTGTCAGTTTTCACTAATTCTAAGTATCAGTCTGGTAGAAATTAAAGCAACTGTTATACAACCCCTCTATCCCCCGATATGTTTACAGTACATGTCACTAACCCTGTTTGTGTTTTCTATCTCTCCTAGTGTATCTCTGACCCCAGAGCTGCAGGACCCAAACCCGTCATTATTATTGTTATTATTATTATTATTAATAATATTAATATCATCACTAATAATAACAACAACATAATTGTATTTTTTAATTATAAGTATCAGTCTGGTAGAGATTAAAGCGGCGGTTGTACAACTGTCCTCTCTCTCTCTTCCCTCCTACTGTCTCTCCTCCCACCCTCTTTCTGCCCACTTCTCCTCTCTTCCCCATTTCTCTCCTCACCCCAACCGGTCGAGACAGATGACCGCCCCCAACTGAGTCTGGTTCTGTCAGAGATTTCTTCCTGTTAAAGGGGAGTTTTTTCTCTCCACCGTCGCCAAGTCCTTTGCTCATTGTGGGATTTGTTGGGTTTTCCCTGTAATATTGACCTCACAAAGTGCCTTGAGACAATGTATGTTGTGATATGGCGCTATACAAATAAAATTGAATTGAATTCATCTACATCATAACACATCATACACTTCTGTCAATAACATCACCAGTTACAGACAGAATAACTGGTTATCTGAATATTTCAGAAAGTTCTAGTATTAACACTATTGTCCTATTTATAAACAAACCCCAAAATACAAAAAAAACATCTGTGTTTAAGGTGACGTATAATGGAAAAATCACTTTTTCAGTGTTTGTGCATATAAGGTTGGGTATATGTGGAGCATGCTGGCCCACCAACTAGGATAAAAGACCACCCTGACGTTGACGTGTGATGGCAAATCCCTACAGCCTGGCTCTGAACAACTGGTTTAGCTTTTCTCCCACTGTGATGTCACAGTTGGACTCTTTTCGAGTACCGTAATTTACGGACTATAAGCTGCTACTTTTTTCCCGGGCTTTGAACCTTGCAGCTTATACAATGATGTGGCTTATTTATGAATTTCCCCTGCATTTTCGTTAGACCAGTTAAATTGCCAAACGAGTTAAGGTGAAACAACTTCCGCGCGCTCAAACTTCCCATCATTCTGATTGCGTTAGTCATTTTGTCACCCTCATCATGACAGAGACACGGAGAAATGCATATGATGCAGCTTTCAAGTTAAAGGCGATCGATCCGGCTGTTGGAAAAGGAAATAGAGCTGCTGCACGGGAGCTTGGCCTTAATGAGTCGATGATAAGACGTTGGAAACAGCAGCGTGAGGAACTGACTCAGTGCAAAAAGACAACGAAAGCTTTCAGAGGGAATAAAAGCAGATGGCCCGAACTAGAAAATGAGCTCGAAGACTGGGTCAACACACAGAGAGCAGACGGCCGAGGTGTTTCAAATGTGCAGATCCGACTGAAAGTAAAAACAATCGCCACCGCAATTAAGTTTGAGGATTTTAGAGGTGGATCATCGTGGTCTCAGATTTATGAGACGTAAAGGCCTGTCAATCAGGGTACGGACGAGTCTGTGTCAGCAGCTCCCGCAACTTCCACAAATTCACTGATGCAAAGATAGCGGAGCATTCCATCGGCCCGCATGACATCATAAATATGGATGAGGTTCCTCTGACGTTTGACCTGCCTCTCACTCGGACTGTCAACAGGAAAGGTGAATCATCAGTCACGCTGAAAACAACTGGGCATGAAAAAACGCACTTCACCTGTGTTCTGGGCTGCACGGCATCGGGAAGAAAGCTTCCACCTATGGTGATTTTTAAACGCGGGACAATGCCAAAAGAAAAATTCCCGAGAGATATTGTTGTGAAAGTCAACAAGAAAGGATGGATGACGGAAAGCCTAATGCACGAATGGCATACGGAGTGTTACAGCAAGCGCACGGGCGGATTCTTTCACAAGAACAAGGCATTGCTCGTTTTTGACAGCATGAGGGCCCACATAACAGATTCTGTGAAAGAAGCCATCAAGAGGACAAACTCCATTCCAGCTGTGTTTCCTGGGGGCACAACAAAGTATTTGCAGCTACTCGACATCAGTGTCAATCGTGCATTTAAGATGGCGCTCCGTGTTCAGTGGGAGGCTTGGATGACAAGTGGGGAGAAATCCTTCACTAAAACGGATGCGAAGAGCAACTTATGCTCAAGTCTGCCAGTGGGTCCTGAAAGCTTGGAGCATTGTCAAAAAATCCACCATCATCAACGGGGTTTAAAAAGGCCAGACTGCTGCGTGATCAAGAGGGCAGCATGAGCGCAGCGGGGAGTTTGCCTCCGGAGGAAAGTGACGAGAGCGACAATGAAAACGATCCAACATCGGATGAAACAATTCTGAGGCTATTCAACTCAGACACCGAAGGAGATGACTTCAGTGATTTCAGTGAGCAGGAGGAGGAGGAGGAGGAAGATAGTGACCAATGACTTTCTTGGTAGGCTACTGTTTTATTTTTTTATTTTTGTTACAAGCCGTGTTTCCTTAAAGCCTATTTATTTTTGTTACAAGCCGTGTTTCCTTAAAGCCTGTGGAACGTTCATTTGTTTCAATGTATCGGTAGGCACCTGCGGCTTATAGACACGTGCGGCTTATTTACGTTCTAAATAATTATTTTTTTTAAATTCGGTCGGTGCGGCTTATATTCAGGTGCGCTCAATAGTCCGGAAATTACGGTAAGCCCCCCTGCAATCTGAGAATCTCCACTTCTCTGGTGAAGTTGGCAAATTAGAGCAGACTGGGATTTATCGGGAGGGGGAGCTAAAATAAATCCAGGCATTTTAGACAGAGGGTGAAAAGAGGAGCTGCAGGAATGGGCAGTATGAGAACACTGATGCCTTTTGTGAACATTAGAGCATGTAAACCTTTTGAAGTGGTAACCCAAATTAAAAGTTTGAACCTGAATATGGGCATAGTATGTCACCTTTAAGGAACATAAAGGGTATGAATAATACTAGTTAACTTGTACATATGAGTTATGATAGAGAATCTGTGGTTCCAACCACTAAAATGAATATCTAACAAAGAACGACTGCAAATCAAAATGCCAATATTTGTCTCACCAGACTGTAGACTTCTACATCAATCTCGAAGGATGAGCGGATGTCCTTCCTGAAATGTCAAGGAGACAAAACAAGCTAAGGTTTAATCTTCATTATAGATTCTATTTAAAGAATCAAACTGATTTAGTAACTAAACTCACATTCCAAAGAAAAAATTGAGATAAACCATATTTCAGAAGCTCAAAATTAAATCTGAGTAGAATTATATGATTTGTATCAGAGTATCCTTTTATGGTCAAAGTTGTCTTCATGTGACCATTCATTAGATATCTAAAAATATACATTTTAATTGAGAAACTGGACTTATTTTTGGAGTGGTGGCGATCAAATGAAAAAACAACTGCAACTTACAGAGTTACAGAGGTGGGGAAGGAGATGGTGTCTCCGTTCTGAGCATCAGTAGCTGTGGCCAGTGGGGTGGCGATGATGTTGCAGGGCCCGTAGCGGATCAGGATGAAAAAGTAGTGACTTGGCCGACCTGAACAGGTAATAAACAGAAATTTCAGAGACGAGGTCAACCACCATATTTGTGTTAATCAAGTTTTTATTGAAGAAATTCAAAATCTTGATTGAGTAACCTTAAGAGGTACTTTACACCTTGCTGTGTTACCTGTGCGGCTGTGGGAGGAGCAGACAAATTCAACCTTAAGCGGTAGCTGGATGTTTGTGATGCTGATGGTCCCTCTGCAGGGCTGCTGGGAAACATACTCCCCATCCTCCCCTGCTACCTCTCCAAGCTCAGAGTTCCTCTCCTCCCTGAGTCTGGACACCTCCGCCAGCAGGGCAGAGCGTTTCTCACCTGAAACAGACAGATACAGTATATACCAAGACTCAGGAAACTGTTTTAAAAAACATGTTTTGAGAATATTTAAAGGAAGTGATTTCTACACTTCTTGTTCCAGAACATTCCTAAAAAGATACATTTATGTATGTGTTTTGTTGCTATCGTGGAGTTAATATTGTTTTAATAAACTGCATATAAAATATGTTAAATATTAAAATAATGCAATTGCTGTAGAGGCAACACGTTCCCTTAAAACATGTAAGACGTCAAGAAGAGTAACATGAACATTAGGGATGCACCGAGTGAATGTGTGAAAAGGATAATATTAATAATTTCTACCAGACAATGTTTTTAATGACGCAATCAAAAAGGTGCCAGTTTGGAATGCGGTGAGCGCAGTGTGGAAGCATTGAAAATGTCAGAGTATAACGTAAAAATAGCTTATCATCTGCCTACTACATTAACGGCATACCAGTGGGTGTTAATCGAAAACTTCTGTCTCTACTCGCCCCATTTGAGCAGCTCACAACGGAAATAAGCTTGCAGCACTAACGCGCCTTTAACCGAAGAGGCTGAAACAGACCACGTGAGTGAAAACAACTAAAAGGCTGGCAACACACATGTCAAGTACTGCACCGCGACTATATTTATCCTGCAATATAAAGATCATTACTTGGATGTGGGGGAAAAGCAGCATGCACAGGAAGTGTTCCTGGCTGAGTTGGATTTTGAAAAGCCGCTTAGTGATGGGATGCACAGCGCAGGAGATGGGGGAGAGAAAAAAAGGCCGCGCACACCCTCGATGTCCGACGTGTTTCGAGGGGGTTGTGCAGATAAAAGGTTTTCGCTTTTTTTCCTGTTCTAATTTGTTTATTTTAAGTTATATGAACATGCATACTAACTACACTACACATAAATTGGACAATGTAGATAAACAGCCATGAGGTCTACATACAAGAGACCAGCAGGAGTTTCTCAGCTTCAGCCTCCTCCAACGAGCCTCGTCCGTGCTCCTCATCAGTACAACAGCTCAGAGCCTGCAGGGTCTGGTTGATCACATTCTGCAGCTTCCCTGCTTCCTCATTCAGAGCCTGGACACACAAAACAACAAGTAGCATTATGGGTTAAGAACTGATCTGAGAGAATCTGGTTTCCTCCAAATATAAAATCAATAATAAAGCACTGTGCTACACACTGTGATTCTCTCCTTGGTGTTGACAGAGCGTTGAGGGTGTGACTTCTCTGGAGCTGGCCTCTGAGCCCCGGGTGTGATGCGCTGAATGGAGGGTAGCTTACTCTGCACTTGTGTACGATAGGCGTCAATACTGTCAATCACAAAACCAACCAATTAGATTACAGTTTAAAATATAAATACTCATGCTCATAGAAAAGGATGAGTGGAATGCCATACACAAAAAAAACATGGTAACGTATTCATCACACCATCTTAAAGTCCAGTCAAATTTTGGCTCACAGCAGAGCAACTATGAGGCACCTAAGAGTTTGACTTCACATATTCATACATTATTTAATTGCATTTTTATTTCAAACATTGTGTAACCAGGCTCTTTCAGTCACATGTGTGAAGACTTCATTGGTGAAAAACATGGATAACAAACAACTCTGGAGCTTGTGATTTCTTAGCGGGCAGCTGTGGCACAAGACGTAGAGTCCCTTGTTCGATCCCAGCTTCCTCCAATCCACATGCCAATGTCTCCTTGGTCAAGACACTTAACCCTAAATTGCCTCTGGCAGCTCTTACGACAGTATATGAATGTGTATGAATTTTTAAAAAGCGTGGTGAATAGCATCGCTGTTTGAATGTGTGTGAATGGGTGAATGTGACTTTTCTTGTAAAGCGCTTTGAGTGGTCTATATGACCAGAAAAGCGCTATATAAATAGTTCATTTAGATGTGTTGTCTGACAAAGCACATCACAAAGCATGACAGGAACTAGAAAAAGAGAAATATTTCTCCAGTGTTAGAATCTCTGCATTGGCTTCCTGTAAAATTCAGAATAGAATTCAAAATACTGCCCCTAACCTACAAAGCCCTTAATAATCAAGCCACATCATATCTTACAGAGCTCATAGTTTCATATTATCCCAATAGATCACTTCGCTCTGTAAATGCAGGACTACTTGTGGTTCCCAGAGTCTGTAAAAGTAGAATGCGAGGCAGAGACTTCAGCCACCAGGCTCCTCTCCTCTGGAACCAGCTCCCAGTTTGTGTCAGGGAGGCAGATACCCTCTCTACATTTAAAGTTAAACTTAAAACCTTCCTCTTTGATAATGCTTATAGTTAGAGCTGCTCAGGTGTTTAATAAACCATTTCTTTATTATGCTGCTATAGGCCTAGACTACTGGGGGAACTTATATCATGAGCATCTTTCTCCCTCTCCCGTTCTCTCCTTCTCCCTCTCTCTTTATCTCGCTCTCCTTCTCCCACTTTTTCTATCTCTCTCTCTCTCTCTCTCTCTGCCCCCATGTATCTATATTACATGTCACCAACTCTGTTTTCTCTCTCCCCTAGTAGATCTGACCCCAGAGCTGCAGGATCCAAACCTGTCATTATTATTATTATTACTATTATTATTATTATTAATAACATCATTGTATTCCTAATGTATGTCAGTTTTCACTAATTATAAGTTTCAGTCTGGTAGAAATTAAAGCAACTGTTATACAACCCCTCTATCCCCCGATATGTTTACAGTACATGTCACTAACCCTGTTTGTGTTTTCTATCTCTCCTAGTGTATCTCTGACCCAAGATCTGCAGGACCCAAACCCATCATTATTATTGTTATTATTATTATTAATATCATCATCACTAATAATAACAACAACATAATTGTATTTTTTAATTATAAGTATCAATCTGGTAGAGATTAAAGCGGCGGTTGTACAACTGTCCTCTCTCTCTCTCTTCTCTCCTGTCTCTCCTCCCACCCTCTTTCTGCCCACTTCTCCTCTCTTCCCCATTTCCCTCCTCACCCCGAACCGGTCGAGACAGATGACCGCCCACAACTGAGTCCGGTTCTGTCAGAGATTTCTTCCTGTTAAAAGGGAGTTTTTTCTGTCCACCGTTGCCAAGTGCTTTGCTCATTGTGGATTTGTTGGGTTTTCCCTGTAATATTGTAATATTGACCTCACTATATAAAGTGCCTTGAGACAATGTATGTTGTGATATGGCGCTATAAAAATAAAATTGGATTGAATTAATGATTCAATCTGTGACCTGTACCTGTACAGAGGAGCAGATTCAACAGGAGGGGTGGGGGTGTCTTCTGGAGTCAAGAGCAGGGATGGAGGATTGGATTGTTGACTTGCAGCTAGTCGCTGTTGGTGGTTTAAAACGCATTAATAAACAGTAAATATTTTTCCGGATTCTGAATCAATTAACTAGCCAAGTGTTAATTCATCCGGAAAATTCCCCCCTTATAAATTCTTCTTACCAGAGGGGTGACCACAGCCTCCACCGACTTGCTGAGAGGAGAGAGGATGCCACAAGGAGGGAAAGTGAGCAGCTCATCTCCATTGCTTTCAAGCTTCTTGCTCTCATCACACTCTTCTTTGGCCTTTTCCTCTTTTTCACCTTTCAGCTTCTCAGATTCTGTGTCCATTCTATGCTGGTCTCCTGTGGAAGCACCAATGCCACTATCGCGGTCCTCTGCCCCTTCATCATCCCCTCTCTCTTCCTCCATCCTTCCAGCATATTGGAGCACCTCCTCGAACATGCGGTCAATTATTTCAGTGGTATCGGTCTCATCATGTGAGCTAAGCTCAGCATCTAAGAAACGAAACATTCAAAATATTAAATATAAATGGATCAAATTGCTTTCGTAGGCCAATAAAGACTATAGTTTTGGCAATAGGTAGAGCGGGTGGTGAGATTCCAGATAACCAGTCTCTAAAATAAAAGAAAAACATGTCTCAGCTGTCCTGTTACACTCAAGGGGCTCCTCCCAACACAATACGTCTCAAATTACAGTATTATAAAGACACATGTAAAAGTCTTTGTTAATGTTCAACAGTACAAAAGAATGATCCATACATCAGATGTGTTTGTGTGCAGCAAGAGTGAACATGCTGCTCTTAATGTAAACCCAGTTTACCAGTGGTGAAGAATTTCACCAACGTGCTCCACCTCTCTCCATCGTGTCCTCAGGCAGCCCAGTGATCACACACACACATCTTCTTACAGACCTTACCTGACATGCTCGTCACTGCCCGGGACCCCAAAGAGGTCCTAGCATCAGATTGCGATGAGTCATTGATTAGCTCAGGCTCCAGGACAAAGGCAACTTTCTTTAAGCTCTCTCCTCCTTCTGCCTTGTGAGTATCGTCTGGCGGCCTGTTTATAACACCCTGCCTTTCATCTAATGCTTCTTGCTCCATGTCCTCTGTCAAAATGCATCCCGACACCTGGACCTCTGTTAAACTCAGAGCTGAATTATTTATAGCAATGTCTACAGGCTCGTCATAAGCCTCTGCCTTTGGTTGTGCTACATTCTCAGTTTTTCTCTGAAGCTCTATATAATCTGTCCGTTTTGCTATCAGAGTCACATCTTCAAAAGGAGATGCCTTGTGAGAGTCCTCCTCTGGTCTAGATTTCTCATATTCCTGCAGTTCAGAGGAACCGGCAATCTCAGCAGAGACATCACCCAAACAACATTCAAATTCCTGGATGTCAGAGGGATCACGGTGACCTGCAACACTGCCAAAGCCTTTCTCCTCTTCCCCGAATGATTGCAAATCTGCTTCCTCCTCTTCAGCACACAAATCCTCCTGCAGCTGTTCAGACATGACAGACTGTTCCTTTTTGCATGCCTTGTACTGAGGATATTTCCACAACCTACACTCCTCATCTGTTGAGGGCTCAATCTCCTCGTCATTGTATGAAGACTCATCATCCATTGTTTCATCTTCAAATGAAAAAATTTCAGCCCTGCTCTGTTCCCTTACAATGGAAACCTCATCGTTTTCCTTCTTGTTAGACTCGTGTGGACCAGTTGTTTCTATGAGCATCAGTTCATCGTCAGACACTCTCTGTTCATCATTGAAGGATGTTTTGGAGAAACTCTGATCCTCACTAAAAGACAATTCTAATACAGTCTCTGGTTCTTCGTCCCCCAGTCGCTCCTCTTCATTTCCCACCAAAGCCTTTCGGTCACTCTCCTTAATGAATTCTTTACTCTGATGAGTGTTTTCTTTCCCTTCCATGTGCAGCTGTCCTTCAATGGAGCATTTCAGCTCTACTGTTGCTGCTGGGGCTTCAGAGTCACAACCTGCCCTTTCACCTGTTGAAAGATTAGTCTTGCATCTTAACAGTAAATGCTTAAGCACCATACGACATAAAGGTTAGTGCATGTACAAAGTATTAATATCGAGCCAAAGGATATTTTAAATCTGTAGAATAAGATATTGATTGTACTGGGAAAACACATTCACTCTACTTAACAATAGGAACACATCTGGTATGATGGCAAATGCAAGGACTTACTGAATTTCCAAAATGTGTGTAAACTCCCTTTCTGAGACGGCAGCTTTGGTTACTATGGGTGCAATTATTCTACAAATCATTTTTTGTTTTCCCCCCACACTGCTGACTTGAATGTGCCCAGAAAGTCTGCAGTCTCAAAGTTATTGTTTATCTTGTTTTACTGCAGGCGCAATCAGTCAGTTATGATTGGCCAAAACATTCACGTGAAATATGATGTGTTATATTTACAAAATTGCCAGCTTGCTCTAATTTAATTTGTGTTGCAGTGTTAACTGTGAAATTAAGAATGAGTTTAGTTTCATTAGTAGAGTAATGAGAACTCAACAGGCTGCACCTGCAGAGATAGCAGCTGGTTGGGGCCCCGTGATTCTGTCGTTCTCTATCGTGATATGAGATTGTGTTTTAAGAATCGTTACACTTCTGCTGGTTAGTGCGGTTACTAATATATCTTCATTACCAAGAACATTGATTTTGCCTTTGTGCGCTGAACTGTGGCAATGACATTCTGTCTCCAGTTACACTTTTACAGTGAGGTTCACCATCGCCGAATCAATATTGTTAATTTAAATATTCTAAAAAATTTAATAGTTCTCTATCTAGTATATGCAGGAGATAAATAAAGGTTAAGTAAAAGTGGAGGAAACTAAAATGTTTAAATATCTAACAGTTAAACAATTTAAGGCTGCTCAGGATTAACAGCGAAGCATGATGCCATGTGCTGTTAACTACTGTGAGCATGCTTCACACTGTCAGCAGGTGGGCTAACGCAGCTGTGGACAGAAAACATTGCTGCCGTTGCTATAATTTATACATATTAGGAAAAATGACATTGTTGTCAGTAAAGTAGTTGAAAAGTGTCAACAAACACTGATTTCTAGCTATTGGGTGGAGCATGTAGCTCTTCCTCCTCCATGATAATCTGTCACTCGCCCAGACACCTCCAACTCAAGCAAGACTTCGCTGAGAGACTTGGTGAGAACTGGCCACTGACAGCTGTGGAGATGAGAGCAATTGAGAAACATCTTAAAGCGGAGGAATTGATCTATATATAAAATGATTGGCCACATTTATAAAAGTGGCAGAAGGACCTGTATTTATAATTACAAATAAATCAGATATTACAAATTATGTTCATTCCAAAGTTCAAATCAGTGAAACGTACCATCCCTACACTATGTGCAAAGTAATGTCAGATTGAAACAAAACATCACTTTTTAATTACACAGACATACACAAATAATTTTTTCTGAGTAATTTTTTTTATCATACTGTTCTCAGGGGTTTACAAAATTATGCTGTGGATAAATCACACCTGACTATCAGTTAATCTGGAGTGGGGCTGATCAAGAGCTGGTGGATTGAATTAAGAATTGCAATTTTTCTAACAGATATTGCGATTGCGATTTGATTTGCGATTATAATTAGCACACATGTTGAAGAAGATAAGGGAAGAGAGCTCTCTCTCTTTTAGCAGTCTGTCTCTTTCCCAAGGGAATAGTCGTGTTGTTCGTCACCTCACGGTGCCACGTGAGACATTTTCATATGGAGTAACAGTCTCAAACAACTCTCGTGTGGTTCTGTGTTCGTCACTACTGTCACTGACTTGTTGGCTGTACACTCGTCATTTAGCTGCTGTGGCGCTGTGCCAAACGCTATTGGTAGTGTTGCCCCGTGAAACCGAGGGGCTGTTCCTCTTCAAGACTAAAGTCTCTAGTGTAACAGTTTCCGACTGTTCTGTCGAGCTTGAGGCCATTGCGCAGCAGGTTAGTGCAGTGTGACTGATGCTTGTTCTTGGAACCGAGTGCTCCATTCGCTTGCGTATCACGTGACCCGTGTAATCCCTTCCACTGCGGTTAGAAAATCGCGTTTTATCATATTGCGATATTATTGCAAATGCAATTAATCGTTCAACCCTAGTTAACACTGGTTAACAATCGACCTCTGGATTGGGGTTAAATGTACATATAGCCTTTATGTCTTGATGGCCAGGCATCAATATTGACTTTGCACAGCAAATCAGAAAATTTGTATTTTACCCGGGTTAAGTCTGCACAATGGAAAGATGTTATTCATTTCATTCTGAATATTTCATTGGGGAAAAATTGCCAAAAAGTTTTACCTGTTGTATTTACAGGTGGATTATCTGCACTTGATGTAAGAACTTCAGTGAAGCTGCCATCTCTCATCTCAACATCCCCATCAACCTGCTGGAAAAAACATATCGGCACCATAAGAGGTAGCGCTCCAGAGCGCAGCTCTTTTTTGTGTAGATTATTGCAAATGAATATGGAAAACTTCAAACAAACATTAATTGCATATGAAGGGCATCTTCAACACAGGGAATGAACTTAGAAACTAATGACAAGGTGGAATAGTGCTCAATAGAAATCTGTCACTGTTTGATATATACTATATACAGTAGTGCAAATTTTTCACCCTGATAAGTGAGAAGATAACAGCCCTCTTCCCCAAAACCACACCACAGACCATTTAAGAGGTGAACTACTTTCCTCTAAAAAATGGGGCCATGCAAAAGGAACAATTCAGCCCATCAGTGCTTCAATAGCACTGAGACAGACCCTGTTCCCAGTCCATTTGCATTCTTATCAATGCCCAAGTCAAGATCACCTAGTGCATTGGCTCAAAGTTTTTCCCATGTGCACCCAGTGACCAGACAGTACGGAGTGTCGTCCCCCGCCCCCCACACTCACATCCAGGGGCTGCATGGGAGGCCAATGAACTCTCCTTCTAGAGCTAGGGATCCAGGAGGAGGGAGATGAGGGGCCAGGAGGAGTCCTTCCCTGCTAATGTTTACACACACAGGTGTGTAGAAAAAAAACTCAAACAAAGTGTAACAAAGCCCAATAAACATTATAGAAACAATTATTACATCTACATAACTGGGTCAAGTCTAACGCTGTTGCCAGTGTTCAAGTCTTGCTGCTGACGTGCTGAACCACCAGAAATTAACAAGGCATGACATTGTTTGCCAAAAAAAGCTGTACAGTTATATCTCCCTTTTTATCAACAAAAATGCAGTTGTTTTTTTTAAAACTCCTTCTTCATCTAGTCTGTTGATATGGTCACAGTTTGATGTCAGTGTCATCTCATCATAGTTTTGTCTTAGTGTTCGTTAACGAAAATGAACACTAGTTTGACAGGCAAACTGCCACAAGCACAAACCCACCTGAGCCAATGAGGGATCAGAGCTGCTCCTCTTTAACCAGGCGTTCTCACTGATTGGTTGGAAATGTAGCAAGTTCAACTCCTGCTCCCGTTCCTGAACCGGGAAACAATGTCAGATGCAGACATAACCTTTTTAGATTTTGTGAGATTACTTAATATGAACGGTACAGATATAAAATCAATCCATTCATTAATACACACAATTGAAAGGACTTAAAGATTTTAACATTTAATGATTTATACCACCACCATTGAGTATTGAGAATCATTTATACGTACTAAAGATTTATTTCAAAATGGACCTCATGCAAAAAACATTTGTACGAACACATCCCCCATTCACCAATCCTCTCATATTTTCAGTTTTCTTTCAAGTACAAACAGAATTTACGACTGTTACAGACCTGTCGTCACATTAAATAGTCTGATGTTAATCAAATCAAGTTTTCCCACTTATGGGTAATTTTTCATCACTTTGAAGCAATTATGCATTGATTAAATGAAAAATATAAAATAAAATACAATTTATATAAAAAACATCTAAATTGCACTCCGTGCTGACATTATTCTGTTTAACTGTGCAATTCTAATTAGTAATATATTAGTAATATAATTCTACATGTATTCATGTACCTTCCGAAGACTGTTGTGCAATGGCCAGGGGAGCACACATCGGGTTGCGCAGTGGCTAACAGAGTTGCTGGCTTAATATGTCAGTTTTTGTCGCCATACAAACTATTTTCAGATAATTTACCTAAAATTCACTCAAATTAGCTCATGACGTCTCTAGTCAACCTACAGATGCGACAGGAGCTTTCATACAAGTGTTATATGCGCACAGTTGGTGCTATGAAGGCAGGTGATGTGCCTTATCACAGCTTGTGTACTGATTCCGATTTTTTCATCCATAACAGTGACATCACCTTGACCTTGCAAGAATTGATCGCCCTACTTTGGCGAGTGTTGTTTTTTAAGGAATTTTCAAATCGATGCATTTAATCTTTATTTCAGTAACATTGCGACTCACAGGTGACTCGGCATTAACAGCTTTGCTTTAGTTTGTTTAGTTCGTCACTTAACTCCTGCTGACGCTGCTAAAATATATACTTTCATTTAATGATGTTTGAAAGCAGGACTTTAATCTCTGATCTCATGAACTTCTTTTTACCCTTTAACACATTTTTCATGAATTAAAACTTCATGACACGGGGCAGGAAGCGAAGTCTTATATGGTATTTTTGGGGCGTTTATTATGATAATTTGCCATCCTCGTTCACGCTCGGTCAAATATGCACAGGTGGCATTCCACATGTTTATGCAGGTAATTTACAAATTTTTCTGAAGATAAAAGCATTTGCTGAATCCGCCGAGCCTGTTAGTATGAATTCACGTTACGTACAAATGTAAGAGAAATGTGGGATAAGAATAAGAAAATGTTCTTTCATGAGGCCAAATGTTTGGACTTTTAAGATGGCTTGACTTTTGAACATATTTGTGTATTTTGAATACATGTATTTTACTTTATAGATTCCATTTATTCCATCTGAAACCTCTACAGACTGAAAAAGAGATATACACAGCTTTCCTTAACAGTTGTATAAAATGAAGTAAAATGAGTCTTACTGTGAGAAACCTCAAATGACACAGATGGTGCCAAATTTTGCAGATTTGGAGATTCTGCGTGACCATGTGCCAGCCTGATTACATAGAGGATATTCACTAAAAGTGTAACTTTTTTTAGGCCGACATGAAATCATTTATCATCAATCATTTTTGTGGAGTTCCAACTTCATTTGACCTTCCAGGGGACTGCAGATGTAAATTACCCCTAGGCTAAAAATGCACTAAATCACACTTATGTTTAAAACTGTACACGGTCCTTTGTAAATAAAAAATAACGAATGAATGAATTTACTCTGACCCAGTAACATCTAAACTGATGCTTATACATCTGGAGAGTTCTCACGTGTTACTTTTATATAGATACAATGATTATTGATATAGACCGTATAGAGATATACACCACTATTTTGGGTGTCTCATTTTTTAAGCAGGGCCAAGTACTGGGTACTCAGAAGTGCCCAAATATCAGTACTTGTACTTGGTCTGAAAGTGCTATCAGTGCATCCCTAATTAATACTAGTGCAGTGGCCATACATTTAAAAAAAAAAAAAAAAAAAATACATCAGTATGTCACCATCATTTATTTTATACCAACAAAGAAAATGTTCCCATTTGTCATTTATGTGATCTAGGGTAAAATACATCACGGTAAAATTAATGTTTAAAGTTGAGCCAATGTTCTTTCTTATTTCATCAGTCCTCCTGCCACTATCCAGAATTACATCATGTTGAGTTCAAGTCATAATGAAAAGTTGCAAGATTTAACTTTTATTCCAATTTTATTTTGGAATGTGGGAAGAAACTGGTGCATCCTGGAGTAAACCCATGTGACAAGGGGAAGAGATGGGGTTGAGAGTTCAGAGTGAGATTACGTTTCCCCAGTTCTTCTTAAGAGCCAGTAGAATCCTCTAAAAGAATTATTGCTCTGTAACTTCTTCATCCTACTTTCAAGAGCCGTTTGTCTTCCCATTAGTAGTGATGTCACCTCCTCTGTGGCCTCCATAGCTTGTTTGGAGGTATGAAGAGACTCCTGAAGAGCAGACATTTCACTCTGCCTCTGGAGTCTTTCCTTCCTTCCTTCCCCCTGAAGCAATGCTGCCTCTAGGTTGGAGACTCCCTGGGTTTGTTCAACCAGGACACAGGACTTGTTCTGCTGCCACTGGCGCAGTTGGTAGGTTGGACATTTCCTCAATCTCTCTGGCTAGACGTGTCTCCACAGTTTTTGATTTCTCTCTTTCCTTTGGCGTGGACGGCTTGTTCTAGTCCTTGGATCCTAAGGTAACCCTTCTGCTTCAACTGCTTCACTGCGGCAAGTCGATCAAGGATGTCTGCTTTATCCTTATATATATGATTTACCTCTTTCCTCATATCCTGTGCCTGTTTGTGCAGCTCACAATTTTCTAATTTTCTTCGTCTGTTTCTCTTGCAGGAGCCAGTTTAACTCTCCTTCAGGCATTTGAAGGAGGGCCTGTTTGTTATGGCTAAGGATGTGATCAGACACAGATTCAGAAGCGGAAGCAGCCGTCTCCGCCTCCATCTTTGTTGCACACTGGTCTTCAGCTATCCCTGCAGACTGTGTTCCGGTGGACTGAGAAGTCGATGCAGCCGCCTCTGCTTTCAGAGACGCTGTGAGTGGAGACAAAGATACAACATTTTCCTTCATCTTCAGTGCAGGCTGGTTTTGTATGTTTAGCAATGGAGGTCTTGGGAGTAGTGACACAAAGTTAAAGTTGACTCAAGAATTTGAAGATTTCATTTGAGATTTAATCTTCTGATTAGTCTGTTCCTCACTTGTGTCCTGTTTCAACATCCCTTTCTTAGGTGAAGGGGAATCACAGTCATCCAGCTGCTGGCAGGGTTCAATGTCTTCTTGAATCTGTGTTGTCTTCAAAGTAAATTGGACTTCCTTCCCTGTCTTTTTCTCAGCCAATGCATCAATTTTCTTATCAAGCTGTCATCTTTCCTCTGTTGGAGGCTTGATTCTGAGCGCAGTTCACTTTGCTTATCTGCATACTGAGTTTTCTATTCTCACCTTCCTGTTCACCAAAAGTGTCTTCTTTGTTTTCAAGGTCAAAATTATGTTTCAAAAACCAAAAGTGATTGGTTCTCAGTGTTCTAGTGCTTATACATTCAGTGGAAATGATGCCATCAAAGCCACAAAAAGTGATGTCATCACACATCAAAACCCCAGAAAGTTATGTCATCGCACATCAAAAAAACCCAGAATGGAATGTTTTGGGTTTTTTTAAATTCAACAATAAAAACACTACACTTGTAGTCGCTGTCTTTGTTCAAGTACAGTCAAACTTTTGACAATTCACCGCAGTGTTTCATCTGCTGGTCGGACTTTAGCATGCATGCTAAGCCAGCCCTAACTCCAAACAAAACACAGGCGCCGGTACGTTGATGTGTGACGTACAGTAGACAGACAGGTCCTGGCAGACGAATAAAAAATTCCTTGCAGGTAGTCACATCCTTGTAAATAACGTATAAGCAGAACCAAAATTCAACTTTTCTCACGGGTACCTGGTAACCCTACTCTGTCCTCCCTGTCTCTCCCGTTGGTGTGTCGCCTACAGCACTTTTGTCTTGTCAAAATAAAAGGCCTCACAGAGTCAGTCATTGCAATTTCATGACATTTAATAAAATTCTTAAGCAGTGGTGGCAATAATTTTGCAATTTGTTACAATTTACCCCATCATCTTAAGACACTCTCTGCAAATGTAACACCTACAGCAAATTTACAGAAAATTCAAGACTTTTTATGACTTTTTAAGACCCGTGGGAACCCTGAGGGATGTAGAAACTTTGGCCACATGCCCCCGAGGAGATAAAGGAGAGATACGAGTAAGGACAAAGTAGGGTTACCGGGTACCCGTGAGACAAAGTAAAATTTTGGTTCTGCTAATTGGTTCCTAGAGATATATTTATTAGGGGTGTAACAATACACGTATTTGTATTGAACCGTTTGGTACAGAGCTTTTGGTTGGGAACACATTACAAACCGGGTGATTTGTTGTAAAAGATAAATAAAGCTTAAATTGTGTGAAATATGTTCTCAGAGCTTCTGCGCTCAACAAGGCAGCCCACACTACATAACAGACATCGTGCTGTCTGCTCCTCCCCTCCCCAAAGCAAAACATTGCTCCCCAGTAAGGCACCGGGAGGCACGCTACGCTAAGCTAGCTCATTGCAATATGGCTAATAATGCCATTAAAACAACAGTATGTTGAATCTCCTACACAAGAGGTTACGCCAGTGGGACTACTTCAGACATGTAAACTCATTTATGCCGAAACACCCCGTGTCAATAGATGGAACTAGACGAAAACAAGGAGCAACACACATGTCAACTATCCGCGCAGCATTCAGGCAGCCATTCAACTGATTCAAACAGGGAAAAATAAATAACTTCAGCAGTTGGTACATTTATAGTCGCCGATTCCTGCTTTTAACAAAACAAAAGCCCAAACAAACAACTGTCCGAAGCATCCGCTGTTGCTCTGACCGCAGACGGCTGCACGTTAAGGGCTACACAAAGCTAATGGCACATTACCTTAACGCACAGAGTAATATATTTTTTTCTGAGGAGGAAATATATATTATATTTTAGTTTGATAAATTAGGAGCTACAAATGTGTCGATCCCCATTTTCTAGATGCTACTGTTTTTAGTCGTAAGGCCTTTCAACCAACCTGGCGCATGCGAGAGGCCTGCTTGGAGCTGGGCGTTGTCGTTCCTTGGAGTTTCTGATGAATGCCAGATACTAAGTTGGAGTGGGTTCGAGGGCAGAGGCTGGCCGGGCTCAGTGTGGGGCCAGCCTGGAAGACTGGCATTTTAAACCTCTCCATTCGCTGACTGAATTCTCCCTCACCTGGAGGGACATTAAAAAAATAGAATTATTATTAGAAATAAAATGAATTTTCAAACATAAATAAAAATTAAGAGAAGGTAATTAATACAGAGTATCTGCTGATACCAAATCCCAATCTTCAAGATATTTATTGGCATGGGTATTCCACGCAACACTACTTCAACTACAATTAAAATGCTACTGGTCTTAGTGTGATGTGGTTAAGAACTGGTATTCATAGGAACACAGAAGCACTTACCCACTCTCCCAAATAACTCACATTTGCACTCGAATATCCTCTCACTTATGCAGGCAGACGCGTGCACTGTGCAGCACTGTACCAACTTTACTCTACTACATTATCCATTATTTATTTGTTCATTATGCGTTCTTACCAAGGAGATGCTCTTTGAAGCCCTTGTCAAGGATGATGGCTGTTGGGCTGTCAGCCCCAGGATCTGACAGGCACCTCTGGCCCAGTGGAGCTCCTCCATAAAAACAATAAAATAAAACCCACAACTTTTCGTTATGAACAACAGCATTTATCATCTTGACCCAGATTACTAAACTCCTCTACAATAGTCCTTATCTGGCATGCAGATAGTATCCATTATATACTTGAATGTCCTGAAGCTTGAAGAACACAAAATATATCTCCAAATACTTCCAGTCTAGACTGTATACACTTACATTTATACACTATATTAACACCACCAAGCTAAGACTAATGCAGTCAATTACAACAGCATTGCAATAAATGTGTACTTTGTTTAAAGCTGTCTGCTGGATTGTATTGAGTGAGGTGGCTCTAATATTTAGCCAACCTCAATGATTAAAACAAAAACTGTGTGGACAATATATTAGAATGACTCCTCCAACAGCAGCAGAGAGGATTACCTTCTCTTATCTGAGTGAGCTGCTGGACTCTGGACCAGACTGAGGGAACCATTGGTGTATCTGGCTTCATCCCTAGCTCAGCAAGGCGTCCGGAGCTGGATGGTATGGGGCTTTGGTTCTCTTGACCTGCTGCCTCCAGACGCCGCCGCTTCTGGCCATCATTCATCCCTGACATGTAAATGCGGGGGAAAAAAAGACATATCTAAGTCAAAAAAACAAATAATTTCAATCAATGTTTGAAATATGTGGACAATCTGTATTTATGAAGATATGAACAGCACTATTGGAACAAACAAAACCTGATGGTGATAGGACATTTTCGTCAGAATCTGACAGAGGTGCTCTCTGTCTCTTCAAGTTGGCGTTGCCACTGTTCTCCTCGCCAGCTTCCATACTGAGCTGTAACCACAGAGACAGTACAGACAGAACATGTTTTCTTTATTGAACAGAAACCTACAAGCAGAGCAGCAGCAGACTTAGCAGCATAGATCTATAACAATAACTAGATACTGAGTGCCATCCAAACAAAATGGCGGCGCCATTCATTTCTATGGGAGTTGGTCACCCAGTGCATACGCCGAACAAGTTTCCTGGCTTCTGCATACTTTGGGAATCTGCGTCCAATAGATTTTGCACAGTAGTGTTTCTCCCATTGTGCCTCTGGGTTATGAGGATGAGCGAACCGTGTTCTGGATCTTGCTCTTGGCGTTCATGAATGCTATGCTATATCCTCCATGCTAGTGCACTTCACTGATGTATAATCAGACTTCTACAGGGCTCGCCTCTGACTTGAAACCATGGCTGTATTTATACAGGTGGCAACCGTGACCAATAATGAATTAATGTGAAAAGTAAGATTATATTAATTCGCTAAAAACATTGATTTCATGGTTAATCCATGTTTTTCCAGGGAAGACTACCACCACCACCACCACCACAAACCATAACCAGGCAAGAAGATTTCATTCAGTCTCTGTCATATATTTATTTATAACTGCTTATATTGAGAAGTATATTTGTATCACTTATTGATGAGCTTCTTTTTTTAAGGCATGTAGTGTTAATCCTGATATTTTTCATGGTTCTCCACAGCTGTCTGCTGCATTCAGGGCTGGAGCTGAGCCATGATATGAGTTCATGGATGTATTATAAGATCTTATTCCATGGTTGATCTCCGAGAGCATTCAACTATTACTTCTCTTCAGTGCAACACCGTCTCCCCCTACAGTCACATGACCTGTCACCATTTACTTATTTATGATATATATTTTTATATATATATATATATATATATATATATATATATATATATATATATTGCAGCATATCAGATAAAATATGTTGATTTGAACCAAGTGAGGGCCTGTGATTATTCAGAGCCTCACAACTTTGATCCACCTAAGCTTTTCGATTTCCCTTATATAAATATCTTAATTTTCACCAACGTCACTGTCAAAGACACTACTGTATTGTCATGATTGATTGACTGAGGGTCATGTATGTAAATTATAAACCTTTTTTAATTTTTTTACATTTATTTTTATCTTGTTTTACTCTGTAGAACTTTGAGATTGCTTTTAGCAAGGAAAAGTGCTCTATAAATTAAATTTATTATTATTATTAATATTATTATTATTAATTATTATCGGTCAAAAACAATGAAAAAATAAGCGCCTTTTACACAAACAGAAGAAAGGCAAATTATGGATTAAAACGTTTAGTCAGTGTCCACATTTTTATGAAACGCGACAACGCCCTACAGTTTCAGCTCAGCTGCCTTCTACAATGAAACACACATTCACTTCTAGCTGCGTTAGCAGCAAGTCAGTTAATGCTTTGCGTTATCTTATCAACGCTGCCATAAGATCAAAGTTTCCGGGCAAGGACAACCTGCTAAGTTAGTTCAATTAGCTTCTCTGTTAGCAACACTGATCTTTGAGTCAACTCAGCCCAGCTCATTTCAAGCCAACTAAAACGTTAGCCTAGCTTAGAGAATGGCGAGCTAACTTTAACGTGAACGAACCGTCTTGGTAGCGTGCTGCAAAGTTAGCCACATGAAAAATGCAAAACCGTATGTTGTCTTACCTGAGAAGAAGTCTGTTGAAAACGTCAGTGTTTGAAACAGGCTGGCACTAACTGACGGGAGAAGAGAAACAACCTTCTTACTGTTTATGAGCTTTAAGTCTCCTCCTCCTCTAACTTTGAATTTCAGCGGGTCTTTTGGCGTTAGCGGGGCACAGCCGCAGTCCCATAAATACTCTCCAACAGGGCTGATCTGGGAGCGGTTTTAAGACATCGGGCATGTCCTGACGCTGCTGCTTCTTCTTCTTCTTCTTCTTCTTCTTCTTCTTCTTCTTCTTTGAATGTTTAATGGCGGTTGGCCAACAACGTTTAGGTGTGCATTACCGCCACCTTTTGATATGGAGTGTGACTCTATATTCTTCTCATAATTCTGGTCCTTTCCAAGAAAATAAATACTGGTCTATATCCCACATGCCCTGAGTTCATTTGTATTATTTCTTTAATATTGAATTTAATATCTTCTCTTTCTAGATTATATTGTAAAATCTGCCTTTCCTGCTGATAGTTTGGACAATAAATAATGACATGCTCTACTGCTTCTTGATTATGACAGTGCTCACACATACCAGTTCATGTTTTCCAGTTATATTAAGCGTAGTATTTAATCCTGTATGCCCAAATCTCTTTTTATTTCTACTTATTTCTCTCATTATCCTACCTCCTTTTGTACACTGTAGAATTATCTTCCTTTAGTTTCCCTATTCCATTGTTCCTGCCACTTCTTTTTCATTTCTGCTTTCACTATGCTTTTAACTTCAGCCTTACTATAATTTACTATGATATTTACTTCTTCTTTGTTGTTGCACTTTTTGCATATTTGTCTGCCAATTCATGCATGAACTGGAATCCAGATGAACTCCTGCCTTGTTTATTCTGTAAACAGTTTGAGCTTTCTCCAGCATTATATCCTGTCTTGCTTCTGACTGCATGGTAAATGCAATGCTTGAATCTTACCCTATTAATACTTTATTTGTTTTAGAATTTTCTATCCCCTCAAGAGCTAAAAGAAAAGCCAACATTTCCCCTGTAAATACTGAAAGGTTGTTATTAATTCTTTTATTTAATATTATATTCAAATCTTGGATAATTAATGCAATTCCTATTTAATTATTATCTGTTTTTGAGGTACCAGTAAATAGTTTTATAAACCCAGAATAATGTTCCTCTATATACTTGTTAACTTGTTTTTTATCCATACTTTTCTCTTTCTTCCATTTTAACAGGTGCATGTCAACCATTAAATTCTCTACTAACCAAGGTGGGACATTGGAGAACGGTACAGCGGGGCTCATTATTAAATCCCCTATCCATATTTCCATAACTGCATCTCCTATTGTCCAACAAAGCTCTTGACCTGTCGATTTTCCTTCGCTGGACATAATGTATCTGTAACACCTTCTGTGTGTGGTGACTCTCCTTATGGCCCTTAAAATTTGCCCGGTAGTTTGCCTGTTCTGACTCAAACACCTAACATAATGTAGGCTTCTCTAATATGACTCCATATCTGTGACACTGTGGCTCGAAGCAAGGCCGTTTTACCGTACTAAACAGAAAAAACATTCAAACAAACATTCCACTACCTCACACTATCTACTTTAGCATTGAGATTCCAGCCTGAACCGTTGATACAAGGCAGGATGGATCCATGCTTTCATGTTGTTTACGCCAAATTCTGACCCTGCCATCCGAGTGTCGCAGCTGAAATCGAGACTCGTCAGACCAGGCAACGTTTTTCCAATCTTCTATTGTCCAATTTTGGTGAGCCTGTGCGAACTGTAGTCTCAGTTTCCTGTTCTTAGCTGACAGGAGTTGCACCCGGTGTGGTCTTCTGCTGCTTTGCTCATCTTCTTCAAGGTTCGACGTGTTGTGCGTTCAGAGATGGTATTCTGCATTCCTTGGTTGTAACGAGTGGTTATTTGAGTTACTGTTGCCTTTCTATCATCTCAAACCAGTCTGCCATTTCTCCTCTGACCTCTCACATCAACAAGGCATTTTCGTCCACACAACTGCCGCTCACTGGATATTTTCTCTTTTTCGGACCATTCTCTGTAAACCCTAGAGATGGTTGTGAGTGAAAATCCCAGTAGATCAACAGTTTCTGAAATACTCAGACCAGCCTGTCTGGCACCAACAACCATACCACGTTCAAAGTCACTTAAATCCCCTTTCTTCCCCATACTGATGCTCGGTTTGAACATCAGCAAGTTGTCTTGACCACCTCTACATGCCTAAATGCATTGAATTGCAGCCATGTGATTGGCTGATTAGCTATTTGTGTTATCAAGCAATCTATATAGAAGAAAACACCTGAGCAGCTCTAACTATAAGCTTTATCAAATAGGAAGGTTTTAAGTTTAAACTTAACTTTAAATATGGAAAAAGCTGTCTGCCTCCCTGACACAAATTGGGAGCTGGTTCCAGAGGAGAGGAGCCTGGTGCCAGAAGGCTCTGCCTCCCATTCTACTTTTTACAGACTCTGTGAACAACAAGTAGTCCTGAGTTTACAGAGTGGGGTGATATTGGGATAATATGGAACTATGAGCTCTGTAAGATGGAGCTTGATTATTAAGGACTTTGTAGGTAAGGAGCAGGATTTTGAATTCTATTCTGAATTTTACAGGAAGCCAATACAGAGATGCTAACACTGGAGAAATATGATTTCTTTTTCTAGTTCCTGTCAGAACTCGTGCTGCAGCATTTTGGATTAACTGGAGGCTTTTCACACGCTTATCGGGGCATCCTAGCAGTAAAGAATTACATTAGTCCAGTCTAGAAGTGACAAATGCATGCGCTAGTTTTTCAGCATCCTTTTGAGATGAGATGTTTCTAATGTTCTTGATATTGCGCAGGTGAAAGAAGGCTGTCCTAGAGACCTGTTTTATGTGCAAGTCAAAGGACGTGTCCTGGTCAAAGATAACTCCAAGGTTCCTCACAGTAGAGCTGGAGGCCAAAGTTATGCCATCTAAGGTAACTATATGCTCAGATAATGTCTCTCTGAGGTGTTTAGGGCCAAGTACAGTGACCTCAGTTTTATCTGAATTTAGAAGTAAAAAATTACAAGTCATCCAGGCCTTTATGTCTTTAAGACAGTGCTGAAGTTTGCCTACCTGATTAGTTTCATCTGGCTTTATAGATAAATACAGCTGGGTGTCCTCTGCGTAGCAATGGAAATTAATGTGGTGTTTTCTTATGATATTGCCTAAAGGAAGCACATATAAAGCGAAAAGTATCATTCCCAGCACAGAACTTTGTGGAACTCCATGACTTACTTTGTATTAATGGAAGATTTGTTGTTAATGTTAACAAACTGAAATCTATCAGATAAGACTTAAACCATTCTAGTGCTGTTCCTTTAATCCAAATGTGTTCTAGTCTCTGTAATAGAATCTTGTGATCAGTGGTGTCAAATGCAGCACTTAGATCTAATAGGAGGAGAATAGAAACATGTCCACTTGTCTGAGGCCATGAGAAGGTCGTGGTAACCCTCAGCAGTGCTGTTTCTGTACTATGATGTTTTCTAAATCCTGACTGAAAATCTTCAAACAAACTATTCCTGTGTAAATAGTCACATAACTGGTTTGCATCAGATTTTTCAAGGATTTTAGAGATAAAGGGGAGGTTTGATATGGGTCTATAGTTAGCCAAGATACTCTGGGTCTAGAGTCCAGTTCTAGCTTTGCCACATTGATTGATCCTTTCACGGGCCCCATTCAGACCTGGTATTAACATCGGTCCCGAGTGAGCCAATCATACAAGTGGACACCCAAGATGCATTTAGGACACATTTGAGATCCGATAACATTCGCATGTGGCCATGTTCTTTTAACAAGAATTGCAAGGCCCAACAATCCCCTTAAATTCAAGCAAGCCGCACCAAATTGCACACTCATGTCAGTCCCCTTAGATATGCCTGATGAATTTTTTTTTCATCATTGCATTATTTGCTTCAAAATCAGTGTTATGTGAAATAAACGTCCCATCTCATGATCTTAAGGAAAGCAATTAAAAAAATCCTGGATATGCTCCAAAATTGACAGACAAAAGAATAGAGGAATCACCTTCATGGCAAAGGTAAAAAATAAGAAAATGGATCAATGTGGCAAAGATGGAACTCCAGGGCCACTTTGACTACATTGATTTTGTTGCAAAGTGTGTCTATATTTTTTGCACCTACTTGCATATAGTAATAATGTTGATTTATCTTTGCTCAGCCTTGATGTCAATGTTTTTGTATCTACTTGAACGTTGGTGCAAATATTCATGAAATAATTTCTGATGTATAAATGTTGTAAACTAAAGAAAACAGGATGCGAAATTGATAAACGGAGCCATACAGTCCACTACTGTAGCATCTTTGTCTGGGGTCTAAGAATAAACAGAGACAATGTTTTGAATTATTTATTTTAAAACTTGCTACAAAGTTTTAGGTGAAAAGGTTGACTGAATAGTTCAATCCTGCAGGCAGGAACAGGTGAGTGTTCCAACAGTACAAGTTTTAAGCATCCACATCCAAAAGATTGAGCAGAGAAGTGAAAGCAGGCAGCCATCTAAACAATTTGAATGTAAATAGACTAGGGACGGCAGAGTGGCAGGTATTTCACAAGTGCTGATGATTCTAGGCACAGGTAAGACAGGTATTACAAGATTTAATGTGAACCTCAGAGGCGGCCATTGTCAGGGCTGAGTAGGAAGCAGGACCCAAATGCAGATGTAGGGGAAAAAGGATATTTAATAATAAAACGAAAACAGACTCGAATCAAACCAAGGGTGTCCACGAGATGTAGCAAAAACAGGTAATCCAAATACTGGAGCCCGGGGGGGGAAATGCAGAAACAGACGTCCCCGGACAGACTGGGGAAACACAACAGACGACCCAACACAGACAAAGGGAAGCACAGAGACTAAATACACACAAGGTGGGCGGGGCTAATAGAACACAGGCGAGACATATTAGGAACAGGTGCAGACAATCACAGGGGCAGGAGACACCGGAAAGGAAGTGAATCAACACGTGGGAAGGGCCTTAAGAACAAAACCGGAAACCAAAACACAGAATCATGACAGGGGCAGGAGACAAGGGCAAAGCAAAAAGAAACCGATAAAAGACTGGGAAACAGGAAGTGCAAACTAATTCAAAATAAAACAGGAAATGAAAACACAAGATCATGACAGAACCCCCCTCTCAAGGACCGAATTCCAGACGGTCCAAAACAAATCTACACAGAGCAGGGTGGGTGGAAGGGGGCCAGGACGGACTGGAAAAACTGTCACTGGGTAACTGGACAGGGGTTTTGCTGGGGGGCTTCAGCAGGCGTAGCAGTTCTGGGGGAAGGGCCGGTGGCCTGGCAGGCAGGCACGGCAGTTCTGGGGGAAGGCCCGGAGGCCTGGCAGGCAGGCACGGCAGTTCTGGGGGAAGGCCCGGAGGCCTGGCAGGCAGGCACGGCAGTTCTGGGGGAAGGCCCGGAGGCCTGGCAGGCAGGCACGACAGTTCTGGGGGAAGGCCCGGAGGCCTGGCAGGCAGGCACGACAGTTCCGGGAGACCACCGACGAGGGACGCGTCGATCTGCCCACCGACGGGGAACGTGTCGATCACCCCAATGGCTGGGGACGAGGAGCAGGCGACGGTCGGACCACCGACGGGGAACGTGTTGATCGGCCCAATGGCCGGGGACGAGGAGCAGACGTTGGTCGGACCACCGACGAGGGACGCGTCAATCGGTCCTTCGACTGGAGACGAGGAGGGACAGATGTGGACCGAACCACCGACGGGGAACGTGTCGATTGGTCCTGACGACGTGGAGACCGGCTGTACACTAGGAACCATGATGCTAGCAGGCCTGACGCTAGCCACCTGGGGTGCTGGCTGGATGCTAGCAGGCCTGATGCTAGCCACCTGGGGTGCTGGCTGGATGGCACACTGGGAGGTTGGCTGGATGCTAGCAGGCCTGATGCTAGCCAACTGGGGTGCTGGCTGGAAGGCACACTGGAAGACTGAGTGGGAGTCCAGAGTATTCAAAAAGTCCTTGAGCCAGCCAGGCAACGAACTCCTCAACCAGGGCCTCAGGGAAACTTCCCTGCGTGCCATGCGCAGACACCCTTCCTTGTATTCCCATCCCATCTCTTTTAAATTGTCAATGAATACAAGTAAGGGTGTAAATTAACTCACGAAGATCCAAATAAAAAAAATCACCTGCTGGGTCCATTTTGTGGTTGGGTCGTTCTGTCAGGGCTGAGCAGGAAGGAGGACCCAAATGCAGATATAGAGGAAAAAGGATATTTAATATTAAAACGAAAACAGAATCAAACCAAGCGTGTCCACGAGATGTAGCAAAAACAGGTAATCCAAATACTGGAGCCAGGGGGAAAAATGCAGAAACAGACGTCTCCGGACAGACTGGGGAAACACAACAGACGACCCAACGACGCACAGAGACTAAATACACACAAGGTGGGCGGGGCTAATAGAACACATGTGAGACACATTAGGAACAGGTGCAGACAATCACAGGGGCAGGAGACACAGGAAAAACAAGACACCAGAAACAAGACACAGGAAAAGAAGTGAATCAACACGTGGGATGGGGACTTCAGAACAAAACAGGAAACCAAAACATGGAATCATGACACAGGCAGGAGACACGGGCAAAGCAAAAAGAAACCGATAAAAGACTGGGAAACAGGAAGTGCAAACTAATTCAAAATAAAACAGGAAATGAAAACACGAGATCATGACAGGCCATAGTGTTTCTAACACTCGGGGTGTATGTCTTATGGGATTAACCGGCTTGATGAGTTGACTGTAGGGTGCGACTCAGGTGCAGGTGGATAGGTAGAAGAACAGGTACCAGGAGGACATATCCAGCCACACACACACACACACACACACACACACACACACACACACACACAGGTGGAAAAAACAGCAGGGAAGGAGGTAACATTCTCAACTCACTCAATTGCATTGAGTGCACAGGAGCTGTTTTTGTTGATAATCATATACACAGACTTGCCTGCATAGTTTATAACCGGAGTCAGCAACTAGGTTTGGCCAGTGTGCTATGTTAGGGGAACCAAATGCACCTGATGAAATTGAAATCTTCCTCTTTTTTGGGGGGGGGTTTAAACTTAACCAAGGGGTTGAATAGACATTGTGGAAGGCTGGACTCTTTCAGAGTTATTTTTTTTTAACACACATCATAGTGCCTGCCTTAGACAATGAGCCCCATGCCCAGTATGACAGTCATGATTATAGTGATAGCCACGCAAAAACAAATGTGATACATAGAGCACTACATTAATTATCCAGTGAAATGCATCACAGCATTTGTAGGAACTGCTTATGCTTTCCATTGCCTGTCCCTTGATGGCAATTATTTGTTACAGCAGTAGATGTGTTCATTTCTTTATTAGTATCTCCTTCCATTGAGGAATCTGAGAGCTTGTAGTTGAATTCAACGCCCCAATTGATTACGTGTGCAATATCTGTATACAGACATGTTGTGATAAAGGTATTAAAACCGTTTGTGCATTTCCTCTGTTTCCATAGGTGTTTTTATTCTCTGAACAATAATATCTTTATTTTATTTAGTTTTTGCAACAAAATGATGTAATGCAAAGACCACATCTTTATCACAATGTACAAACCTACTGATATACAGTTGGAATGTATGCAGTGTTGCACAGTGTATGGTGAAATACCTTGTGCTAATTTTCTATATCTTTTAATGAATCATGCAGGAACAAAGGAACTCTTGAAACCTGTTTACAGGATATGTCTACAATGATATTTTGACACTTCATAGAACCACATTTCCTTGAATGTTTGGTCAAAGTCTGATTGACTGCATGCAACACATACCTGTCAAAAGTATCTTTGAAAAGGATTTTTTTATTGTCATTATTATGTCCTAAAAAAACTCTTTCTTACACTGGCAGCGTGATGACAGTGTTAAGCAAATATATTACAGATGAGGGTCATGAGGAAATTGACAGGGTTCTTGGTGATCTAAATAGGTCACTGCTGCAATGCTAAACCTGGGTTTACGTGTATGCATCTGAAAAAAGCTGTGATAAGATCTTGTGAACATCATGGTATTTCCATCGCAGATTTGCATCAGTTGGGGAACTATACTGAGCTCATGATGAACCAGAAATGTATCTTAGCCTGGCGGAAGCAGAAACCAATATGATTTTGTGGCTGGTTATTTTATGTAGCTGTCTGATAAAAGGCAATTTATTAATGAACAATGACTTTTTAAATTAAAAAGATTAAATGAAACCAAAAATGTGTCTATAGCCTGATACCACTAATGGTCAATCTTTTCTTCTTTTTTGTCTGTTTGTTTTATGTACAAATCCACTAACCTGTAAACTTACTTTGACAGTTCAGGTTATCTGATACTGTTTTATTTTGTGGCTGGAACCACAGCTGGATAAACCTGCTACGAGGAGCTGGGGCAAAAATACAATAAGCTGCAGGGACACTATTAAGCCCACATTCCTCCCGATATTTTGTGCATTCTGCACAGCATTTCAATGCTTTCTTTCTCCAAACATCTGGCACCTATTGTAGATTTGTGGTGTGCCATTTTAATTACTTGCATCAATCTATGAGTGTAACATTATCAGGCACACAACACATAATATAATATAAAAAATGAAACGAATAAGAAATACAACTGTTAAAAAATATAAGACCTGCAAAAACTATACAACTATAAGGAAACAAATATAGAGAATGTACATGATATCAGTGCAAGTGTGTAATCAGTAACCAGTAATGTGCATAAGAAGGTAACAGGAGGGTGCAAAAGTGTAAAATGAAAAAGTGGCTTATCATGGGGAGCTGCTGCTACATGCTAGGGTTAGGGTTTGGGTTAGCCTAGCACGGCGCCATCTTGCATATACGTATATGTTACAGTGAAAGTGTTTAAGTTTTGAGGTGATATATACTTAATCTTTAAGTAGGTCTTGGTTACAAATACAATGCGTACACCTTCACCAAGTAATTATTTGCATCATATGAAGAAATGTACAAAGTGTGCATTCTCTAGAAGTTATGATGAGTAAATATTGTGCATGTCACCTCAATCTGCTGGCATCTGCTTCTGGAAACGTAAAAGGTAAAATTTGATCAGCTTATTTGTTTCCCTTGAAGCTGAGTATTGTCGAAAAAAATATTGGTTTCTGCTCTTTGAGTATGTTTTTGTGCTTTATTAAAACAACTAAAAGTGTACAATAAACTTCAATGCTCAAGCTAACCGTTCCACTGACTAAATTATAAACCAAGATGTAGAGATAAATTGATTCTTCCACTGTCTGAGGTTGACTTAACCCAATCTCTTCTTACGGTAACCCCCCCTCCCCTAACTAGACAGCTGCAGTGGTGTGAGCGCTCCTTCGTGGTGGAAAGCTGAGGAGATGTGGGGGAAATTCTGCTCTGAGGTTGTCTGGTAGGTCTAATCTATGAATTGGAAGGGCTGACATCATAGACATTTCTGTTCCACAATAGACTTTTTATTTAAATTGGAAGCGGGGTTTAGGCTAGATCACAGCAAAGAAGAAGAAAGACCAAGAACATCATCATCTTCTTTTCACCGACAACATCATGAAGACTCTTTGCTTGACTCTGGGGCTGCTGCTGCTCAATGTCTGCTGCTGCAACACCATGCGTGAGTGATCTCTGTTACTTATCATCTTCAGAAAACTCTTTATCGCCCACTTGATGCTTTGAAATTTGTCTTTATTAGTGTGGGTTATAAATGTACATGATAGTTCAAACATAATTGCATACATACATACATACATTAAGTTCCTCTACCATGGGCTAGAATAAGTGACAAGAACAATAGATGCAATAAATACAAGAAATAAGTGAGCGTGCAGTAGTAATCCTTTGAGTTAAACATATTAGAATAGTAAAACCACATACATCCCATAAGAAAAATGTTCAGCAGTATCATCACCTGTTGTTGTGTACAGCAGCAACTGTCTCTGGGGTTTTTTTAATAATCTTATTGGCTTTGTTAACTATTTTTGTGATCTTTCTTTTGCTCCCATAGCCCCTTAGTTCCCATAACCACATGTGATGTGATGATAACCACATGATTTTATTGACCATTTACCTTCCTAACAGCTAAAGCGTTGCAGTTCACCATGACACCTGGATACTGCTGCTTCAGCTTCCTCAATCGCAGTTTACCACCAGCGCGTGTCACCAGCATAACTGAGACCCACCGCTCCTGTCCACAGCAGGCATTCATGTAAGTCCGCCTTTAGAGTCTTTTGCTGGTTTCTCTTGCAAGCGATAAGTAAATGATGAGTAGAAAAATGGAAATCCTGTGAACTCCAGACAGGCTTTATCACAAGACTAAAGCATTAGGGTTGCAACAACAGAGGTTGAAAATGTTTGAAATAATTTGTCTCCTCTATCTGTTTTGCAGAGTCCAAACTATTAAAGGGAAACAGATATGCTACAGACAAACTTTCCCATGGGCTATACATGTCTACAACCTGCTCCACAACACTGAGGGCAGCGGTCAACAGCACTGAAGTTGTATTATTGTCTACTGCTCTGATAAAACAATGCCTGGTTTTGCAGGTTTAAATGAATAAATATTTGAATTTTGATTAAAAAAAATTATAGCTGTAAATTGGTGGCTATGTGTGTTTTATAAGAAGAGTTTCATAGACTAGGGGTAGACCATGTTCTGTATCTCAGGTTTTAAAATTGTGGCCTTCAGATGAGGATTATTTATTGGTTGTCGATAGCAACAACACAATCTGGCATGGGACAATTTCACCAAAATGCGTGAGTGACTCTAATATTTTCAGATCTGTGAGGTTCATGATTTTATTGTTAAAAGGAACCAACACTAACAGACAGGACATGAATTGCAGGTCTTATACTTTTTTCCACCACGGTGTTTCTCTCCACTTGATATTCCCACTAATACATTTGCCATTCATTTTTTTTTGCATAAACTTAGTCAAGTATTTTGTTTCTTTTGAGTGAACCTAACCAAAGAGCAGGTGAAAAGAGAAAAATAACAAAGAAAAATATGAAAATGGAAAATGTAACAATGCTCTGGCGCAAAGAGTGCGCAGATGAACAAACTACATTCTTACAGTATGTTCTCAGTAAGGCCTACTGTTTTTCTCGGCAGCAGACATACCTCAGAAAATGTGAACATTTTAGGCATCCAAAGGTCATTTGTTACTTGCTAGTACAGTCTTGACCAGGCAACTAAAGAATACATGTAAATGGTAAAATGTGTAAGATTAGCATAGTTAAATCAGATGCTACCTGAAGTGGGAAGTCAGGCACTCGGTATGTTTGCCGTTCAAGTGCTCAAGTCATGAGAACACTGCTGATGATTGCTTCAGAAGCTGACAATGTAGCAAGCAGGTGGGTAACATAATACAGGAAACATTTTTGGCATAATGATAGAGGGAATATCAATACTTTAAGAAAAACTGTATATTACTAAAATTACAATATATTAATTAACCAGGCAATGAAAATAAACTGCCACGCCCTCCACAATTTAATAACTGACTAAGTCATATAGATCAATATCTTTCAGAAAGAATGATGTGTTATTTTTCCTCTCAAAAGTTTGATCATGCTTTGAATCACCATATCTTTAAAGATATAACAGACATCAGTTTCCCCAGCCTTTTGTACTTTGAGATAGCAGCTTTGCTAGAAAATAGACAAACTGTTGATTTAAAGCTTTCAGTTTGTAGAAATATGTTCTACTTGTATAAATGTGTGAAGCTGTTCCATGATTACAAATGCAGCAATGCTAATGACATGCTAATAATTGTATCATTTTCAAAAGTGTACTTCAACACACCTTTTTGGAATATGATATTCAATGAGTATTTTTGATATTGAGTAGTGTCACGAGACAAATTTGTGATGCAGTTACAGCACTATTCTTCTCCTGCAAACAAACGAACACCGCAAGCGGTTTTCTTGTGATAAAATCAGCAAAGTTTTAGTATGTGCAAACCTGCAACAGAGCTTTTCTGTTCCTGTATGAAGATGTGTTTTTGTCTCTGTGACCACAGCTTGAAACAAACAGCAACAATAAATCAGCAACAGTGTTACAAAAGTGACTTTATGTTGTTTCACTTATAGCAACAAGAACGACAACAACTTTATTGATCTAGGTTATGAAATCTTAGTCACAATCAATGCGTTTTTAGAATTTAGCACATGATCTTGTAAATGACCAGGTTAGATTTTAGATTAGTTTACAATAAATGTATTTAGTGCAGGGACAGTAAGTGTTATATATAGTATTGCCTAGTATACAACATTTAGTTTAAATGATGCAAGGATCCTTTTTTAGAGTACACACACACAAAGACACACCCAGTACTTGTTGGGGAGAATATACACAATATCCCATCTGGTCTGGGAATGACTTGGGTTCCCCAGGAGCAGACCTCCGATATGCAGAAGAAAACGGATGGATGGAAAGGATACCAATACATATCTATTCCACTTTCCATACTGCATTTATCTGGCCTATGGTGTATTAGTTAGGGGACACCTTTTTCCAAACTTTGAGGGGAGGCCCACAATCTCAGACTTTGAAAACCCCTGTCTTAGAGTAATCATATATACTGTTGTTATATTCATACATCTCTATGCACATTATGCTGCACTTGATATATATATGAACTCTCAATAGTTCATATATAGGTCAATAATCAAATCTAATATTTTTTTCTTGATTTTGCCTTAATTGACGATTCTGAAAAAAACACCTTTTTAAAATTATTATAATAAAATAATATTATAATTATTAAAAACACCATCCAGAATGATTCAAAATCATTTGACAACATTCTAAAGGAATTGTTCATGTCACAGGTGTTAAAAAAAGAGGACTTTCACACAGTGTGAGTTAAAGCATAATCTTGTCAACTTTAATATTAAACATGTACAGTTAGAGCCAAAACACATGATAAAACAAGGAAGAGAAGCAGAAAACAGTGTACACACAGCACACACACACATATATATATATATACAGAAAATATTCCCCAAAAAATCTACCTAAACTTAAATTTATCTTACCTTGGTGTTATTGGAAGGATGAGTGGTTCACCTGCATTTCAAAGTAAAATTCACCTTTTCAAACCTGTAGGACAAGAGAATTGCTTTTCTCTGGACCTACAGACAAAATCTAGCATTATGGAGCAGTCCTGAGAAGGTGTACTCATTGGCATAGATGTATACAGAATAAATGTGTGCATAAATGTAGAGCAATTAAATCATGAACTCTTGAGGAGAGTTTGACATAACAGGTTCTGTTTAAAGTAAAGTTATTGTTATTCCTGAAAAAACCAAAAAAACTCAACAAAGGCCACTGAGCAGCCTCCAACAAATCCAAAAAGGTAATACCTAATGTGCTGAAGGAATAAGGTTTGTCCCTTTAGCATTTTGCTTTAAATGCAGGTAGTCTGAAAAACTATACTAAAAATAACAGATTAATCTAGACGTTATTTAAGAAAACTACAAGGAAAGGAGCCATTGTTCAACCATGCATAAAGTATTATTAATATCATCATATGAAAATAAAACATGACAACTCTGGGAAAAAGTTTATGAAAGTTTCGAACGTGTGGCACAGTGTGCAGCTTTCGAACTCTGAATTGGCTCGGACTTGATAGGAGAGCAGACAGGTCATGTTTTGTTGTATGCCAGATATTCTAAATTAGTCAGAGTTCAACAAGCTATGGCTGAATTGGCAAACTTCTTGGAACTGCTGCCTTTCTGGGGAATCCAGGGAGCAAGAAAGGACTATTTGCGCTTTTTCTGACGAATTGTCCCTTTGGTTGTTTTACCCAAAGTTAAAATATCACAATAATCTGGACAACGGGGTTCAGGTCTATGACAACACCTACCACTTACAACACAATATAAAACATTGTTGTAATCACTGTAACCTTTGAAATTGTAGACACCAATGAGGCTTTTGCATAATATCTTCTATTTAAATAAGAAAAAAACAAACTGCAATGACACTATTCTGGCTGATGTTACGGACAGTCTTCCATCTCCTTTATTCTGCCCGTATGGTTCAGACACACACTATCTATGACCTCAGACATAGCATTTGATAAAACATACCTGCCACTACATAGTAAATCCAATCTAAAGGCCCAGGCACACCATTATTTAAAAACAGGAACATTTTGATCAAACAAGTTTTTTTTCTTCTCTTGCATCAAGCTTTATTTAAGTTTACCTGTGATTTCGCATCCCTGGGCCATGGCAGGCTTGTACAGTCCAAATGGAGGAAGCTTTCAGTTAGCAAAGTCGTTTCATTCAAAAGACATACAATACTTGGTAATGGAACAATGAATGTAATTAGCAAAGCGGAAAAATAAGCGAATGGAACAATTAGTTCAATTTCTTTTTTTGTTTATTGTTTTTTAAGACATATTTGTTAAAAAGGCAACTATCTCCTAATCTGTCAATAAGTTCCATTGATTGACATATTGCTTTATAAGTAGTATTTGTACCATCAATTGAGCTAACGAGTAGCTAACTGACTGTTTCTTAAATCACCTTCATGAACTCTTTACTGAAAGTAATGATGTGCAATCCCAAGAATGAGCGAGTGGGAAGCATGGGACCCAGTATTGGGAAAACTTAGTGTAGTGCTAGCATGTCACCAGCTGGCTAGTGTGTTAGCAGTCAATTCTTTAGCAAATTAAGAAATTACCATTTTATCATCTGGGCCCGAACAACACACAGATTCATTTCACCGAGACACTTTTTGGTGTGACCTGGGCCTTAATTCCACCTAACTTCTTCCTCCACAGCTGCTGCCTTACTCACATACTCATACACCCTTCTCAACACACTCCCAGGAAGGTCATCATGACTGAGTATCTGAGTGTGTATACTCTTGTATTACATTTTTAAGAGGATAATTAAAAAGAGTGCATTGAGGAAGGAGATAGTACATTTATCTATCTATGAATATCAAGAGAATGTACAACAACTACATGTGTACAAATGGCTATGCGCTGTCCCCGCCACGTGTTTACTCAGTACTGTAAGCTCAGAGGAAATCAGGCTTCTCCTCATTGTCAGGTAATATAGGAAAATAGACTTTCAGAGACATGCGTACCTCAAGAAAATGACAGTCTCCACAAACACAGTAAAACCCTGCAGAGAGACAAGCATGTGGGATATTGTGGGCATCTGCATGTCTAAATGTAAGTAAATGTGTGTGTAAATAATGTCAATGTTTCATATGTTGCAGGTTAAACGCAACACAGAGGAATGTAATGAAATGAGTGTTATGTGTGTGTGTGTGTGTGTGTGCGCTTTATTTTGTGTTCTGAGGGCCACAGTAGACACAAGCTTTTGAGAGGAAGAGGAAAAAATAAGGTTGTGTAAAACTGAAGGTCTCTCTTCAAAAGATTTTCCCTTTCTTCTTGTTCTTTTCCATTGTCCTGTGTGAGAAACAAGAGGGTAGTGAGAACTGGGAACATTTCTTCTTGTACAATAATGTAAAAAGAAATCATCTTTAGGCTTCACAGGCATGTTGGGAGTATACTATAGCCAATGTAAATGGTAAGCCTAATCACATACAAAAAGATCTCGAGACTTCTGCAGTTAATGTTGTTGTTGTAATGATGTTGAACATCATCATAAAGATACATTTAAAGCAAAAAAGAAAAGAAAAGAATAAATTAAATAAATGAATACACCCTAACATATCTGATCACTCACAGGGGTATTGCTGTTTCAGCCACACTCTGTCTGGTGTGACCAGGGGCTGGTTGCACAGACAGCTGCTGCTAGCTTATGAAATAATTAAAATAATCATTTGACGTCTTTTCAGTAACTAGGGGCAACAAGGGGACAAACCGAGAGAGAGAGAGAGAGATGCAGACCATCCATCCATCCTCATCATCTACCGCTTTATCCATTTAAGGATCACGGGGGGCTGGAGCCAATCCCAGCTGACATAGGGCTAGCGGCAGGGTACACCCTGGACAGGTCGCCAGCGTATCGCAGGGCCACATACAGAGACGGACAACCATTCACTCTCACATTCACACCTACGGTCAATTTAGAGTCTTCAATCAACCTAACCCAAATTTTTTATATCTTTGGGCTGTGGGAGGAAGCCGGAGTACCCGGAGAGAACCCACGCATATACAGGGAGAACGTGCAAACTCCAAAGGAAAGACCCTGGTAGGTTCAAACTAGGATTTGAACCCAGAACGAGCACAGCGCCAACCACTACACCACCGTGCAGCCCTCAGATACAAACCGTGATCAGCTATTTTTAAACACCTCCCCGTGCTCCACGTGAGAGCCAGAGAGCGTATGAGAGACAATTTTTGTTTAGCACATCGAGTTCCCACTACAGTACTTCTCTACTTAACCTACTTTAACTGGCTTATAATTTGACTCTACGTCTGCTCCTGACCAGGCTTAATATTTACAGATGTTACATGAGCTCACTGTAAGGGGAACATAAAGCAGGTCCACCGCAGGATTTTACAACTGGTGTGTGTTTTGACCCTGAAAAGACATTAATCTACAGATGAAAACTATCAAGGCAGCAATTTTTAGGCTTTCCACAACTATATGCAGTGTTTCCCATACATTGACTAGACAGTGGTCTATTGACTTGTTGTGCCATAGACTCATAACAAACCAACAATATTTTGACACTTCTCATAGCATATAAACGATCTCTAAAGGTGTTTTCACAACGAACGCGACAAGAATTATTCACATACAAAAAGTCAATGCAAAGACCCAAATAGACAAGAATGTTTGTGTTTTGCACCGTTGCTTCAGCAGAGCAGCTCTCATGCGGGAATAACAGAGTGAGAGGGAGGCAGAGTGTCCCACTGTTCTTATTTATGTTAAAAGTGAAGTGGCTGTTCTCAACATGTAGGTTGGGAGCGGGCTGTTTGCTTGGCCCGCGGTGATGCTGGTTGCAGATTTCTTTTGGAAACAACAAAAAGTGACATGCAGTAATTGATGTGCACACTTTGTGCACATGTTGTGTGCACACATGCACACAACATGCACAAAAAAACTCACTGTATAGTTAAAGCATACAGTATATAATATTTCCTGCCCTTTTGTCACTTTAGCCTTACTTTAATATTTCAAGTGTGAAAAGTGATGAACAGTGTGTGTGTGTTACTGACTTGGAGGCATCCAGTTTCTGCTGCTCCAGGATTCTCTGCTGAGCCTCCCAGTTGGCCTTCTCGTCCTCATACACTCGTCTCTTCTCCTCTAGCTCTTTGTACTGTGCCTCCAAGTTCCTTTTCATCTGTTCGTGGCGCCGCTCCAGCTGAGGGTCACAACATTTCCCACATTCACTGTCTCTTAACACAACTTCAAGTTTGTGTGTGCCACTATAATCACACAAACCCCAAAAATATTCCTTCATTCACTTATATAACATATTTTGGATTTGGCTTTTCTGCTTTGAAATACAGCTACTGCACTATTTCCAGCTGGAGTCTGCTTAGTGGAGCTAAGCTGAGCAATCTCAGCTAAGCAATCTCCTTCAAATGATGAGGACTTGATGAAGATGCAGTTTAAAGCCAAAGATAGTCAGTTGCATTCATTTTTTTGTTCAAACTACTATTCATTCATTTTACGTACACTAATAACTATAGCTCCATGCTCTTTAACTAAGCTGTTGTTCTCTGTACCTCCACCTAAATAGCGGTATATTCATTTGGAACTGCATAAAACATCAGCGTCATAGATGTCTGATTATACTGTCTATTTCTAGAAAATAATGGATGCCTACTTCTAGCCAATAAGAACCTAGAATGCTCATTGTCTATGGTATGAATATTTTAATGGCAAGTCTTTGAGAAGAAAATAAATGACAATGATTATGACAGTGATACCTTAATTACCAAAGTGGGGCTTTGAAAGCAATACTACTAGGTAACGTTTAAAACATTCAAATGAAGCAAACTGGCCTGGCAGAGAAATACACATAAAACCAAATCTTCAAAACCCACCTCGGCCTCTGAATCCTTCAGTTTCTGCTTCTTCTCCTTAACCTTCATTTCAAAGACTTGTTCCATTTCTGCCTCCATCTTCTTCATTTTCATCACATGCTCCCTTCGCTCCTCCTCCATCTGTGCCAAGGGACTCCTATTGATCACAGAAAAAAGGTAGTAAGTGGCCAATGTAGCTGAACAATGTTCGGACAGCCTATTAGCTCTGCAGTTAACCCCTCCTGCTCCTACTGTTGTCCGCTGTCACTGTAGATGCACCATTCCTAGGAAGCAGGGACGCAATGATTGGATCCACAGAACCAATGTTACCGATCACCAATGAAAATTGTTTCTTCATTCAGATGAGAGGAAAAATCTGTGATTCTGCTTTGTTTAGTCACAGCGAGCTGCAGTTTATAGCTACACAGCTACGCCTATTCAAATTATCCCAAAAAAATAAAATAAAAGTTAAGTATAGGGACATGCAGCACATACAGTAACAGTCAAAAGTTTGGACACACTTTCCCATTCAAGTGAAAAAGAAAGCGTTTCCAAACTTTTGACTGGTACTGTCGGTGATGATGACAGGAAGTAAGTATGTCATGTAAAGTTCTTTGGTGCGCTTGCAAAATGTGAAACCAAAACTAACTAGATCAAATGTAAACAATGCAACAAAATCACGAGCGTTGGTTCGGACCTTGGTTTCGAACTTTTCAGTGAAAAGTGTGTTCCCAGACAAATATTTCTTTTTTCACAGCATCCTGATTTGAAGATTCAGCAGTTGTTTGACTGATCCTCCATCAAACCCTAACCCTCAAATGTGCTTCACTCACAGTCTTAACCTCCTTCAGTTTTTATGACCTACTGTACAGGGCAAGAGGCTGCCCTTTGGTGATTCTACACTTTATGTGGCATGTTCTGTTTCTTTAAAACCAGGATTGTTTTTTTTTTCATGACCCAGGCCTTACTTAGTGAGCTGTCCCTTGGTCTTTGTAGTGTCCACTCCATTACAGGTGACGGCAGCAAGTTTCTTACTGCGATAATTCTCGTAGTGGACATTGTTGGTGACATCCTTTAGATCCTGCATGTGGGTCCTTTGGAAATGGGCATAAAAGAAGAGGAAATGAATCACAAATGGTAAAACAGTAAGAGGCTTATCTATGAGCAATAAGTGAACAATAAACCTACTAATGAATTCAACAAGTAGTATATTCAACTGTGACTACAGCCACATTAGCATTAGAGAGGGTATAAATAATTTACTGTAAACCAATGAGGCCATCATAGCATAAAAAAAGTTTAATTCGTCAAATTTTATTCAAGATTTTAAGTTTGGAAAATCAAACCAAGAGAAACTGTCTCACCTGATGAGCATGTTGCGGAGCACAGTGAAGTCGCAGTGTTCCCCATTCTCCACTGGAACACAGGGGGAGAGAGGGAAAACAGAGAGGGAGGAACAGAGACACACATATCACAGTTATTACAGAGGAACACTACTCATAGTTACAATCATAATCATCATTATCTAGTCTCATGGGAGATTAAACTAGAAACACGTACCGAATGTACGAATATTTGATCTTCTGAACTGAAATGAACTCTGGGTAAATGGTGACCAGCTGCTGTGGTTTATCTCTGGCTATTTATTCATATACAGAGGCAGCCCTTGATGAAAAAAACGTTATTGTGTTTTTGGTGATTAAAATCATGACTAGTATGGGTTATTTACATGTAAAAAAGTATTATAGTAATACAGACAAAAGATGAAAAAATTATAAGCAACATGCCATTCAGGTAAAATTAATGTTATTATCTCAATGGACACGCCATGGTTCAAACACGCATATCATGACACGTTCAGTTCATCCATACATCAGTAACAAAAGAGAGGGGAGGGTGGGGGGTGGGGTGCAGTTGTAGTAGCACATTAGAAAAAAACAGCAATAGGCAAAGACACGTCAGGCCATGATCATATAGGATATGAGCATTGAGATGGGTTTCAACAGGTTTTGCCTAAACGAATCTATACACCTTAAGTATTTGAGGAAAAAGTTGAAAAGTTAAACATTTCTGAGTAGAGTAAGTCCAACTTCAGGCTCCCTTACCTTACCTAAGCCTTCAGAAGCAAACAACTCTACTGCAAACCTCTGCTAAGCAGAGATTATATTTTTACAACTACCACCTTTGGTATTTAGACATGTACGTAAGATGTAGCTAAACTTAGTGTTCTCTGGAATAACCTGTAGACTAGAATAAGCTACATGTCAGAGGTGGCTATTACATTGTGTTGCTTTTGGGTTTTCTCTGCATTATTGTGAGGTCTCGACCTTACTATGTAAAGTGCCTTGAGACGATGTATGGTGTGATTTGGCGCAATACAAATAATATTTAATTGAATTGAATTATCTAACTTTAGGTAGACCGGGGGTTAGGGTCTACCTAAAGTTAACCCTAACCCTTACCCTAACCTTTGAGTAATTGACATAATGGAATTAATAAACTGACTTTGTTAATCTTCCTTAACTTGTGCTATAGTTGCATTACATTCCTGCATGTCACAGATACAGACATGGACAAAATTGTTGGTACCCTTCCGTTAAAGAAAGAAAACCCCACAGTGGTCACTGAAATAACTTGAAACTGATAAAAGTAATAATAAATACAAATTTACTGAAAATTAACTAATGAAAATCAGACATTGCTTTGGAATGTGGTTCAACAGAATCATTTGAAAAAACAAACTGCCCTGGACAAAAATGATGGTACCCCTAGAAAAGATTGAAAATAATTTGACCATAGGGACATGTTAAACTAAGGTGTGTCCTGTAATTAGCATTGCTGTTTGGTATCATGGTGTGTACCACACTGAACATGGACCACAGAAAGCTAAGGAGAGAGTTGTCTCAGGACATTAGAAAGAAAATTATAGACAAGCACGTTAAAGGTAAAGGCTATAAGAACATCTCCAAGCAGCTTGATGTTCCTTTGACTACAGTTGCACATATTTTTCAGAAGTTTAAGGTCCACGGGACTGTGGCCAACCTCCCTGGATGCGGCCGCAAGAGGAAAATTGATGACAAATTGAAGAGACGGATAATATGAATGGTAACCAAAGAGCCCAAACAACTTCCAAAGAGATTAGAGGTGAACTCCAAGTTCAAGGTACATCAGTGTCAGATCGCACCATCCGTCGCTGTTTGAGCCAAAGTGGACTTAATGGAAGATGACCGAGGAAAACTCCACTGTTGAAAGCAAACCATTAAAAAGCGAGACTGGAATTTGCCAAAATGCATATTGACAAGCCACAAAGCTTCTGGGAGAATGTCCTTTGCACAGATGAGACAAAACTGGAGCTTTTTGGCAAGTCACATCAGCTCTATGTTCACAGACGCAAAAATGAAGCAAAACACACAGCTAAAAACACCCAAGAATGGCTTAGAACAAAACATTGGACTATTCTGAAGTGGCCCTGATCTGAATCCTATTAACATCTGTGGAAGGAGCTGCAACATGCAGTCTGGGGAAGGCACCCTTCAAACCTGAGACAGATGGTGCAGTTTGCTGATGAGGAGTGGGCCAAAATACCTGTCGACAGGTGCAGAAGTCTCATTGAGAGTTACAGAAATCGCTTGATTGCAGTGATTGCCTCAAAAGTTTGTGCAACAAAATATTAAGTTAAGGGTACCATCATTTTTGTCCAGGCCAGTTTCATTAGTTTTTTTTTTAAATGACTCGGTTGAACCACAATTCAAAAGCAATGTCTGATTTTCTTTATTTAATTTTCAGTAAATTTTTATTTATTATTACTTTTGTCAGTTTCAAGTTATTTCAGTGACCATTGTGGGTTTTTCTTTCTTTAACGGAAGGGTACCAATAATTTTGTCCACGTCTGTAAATGCCTACAAACAGTGTGCTCTGGAGTTCTTGTTTTGCATTTGTAATGAAACTAGTCTCTTTCAATGTTCATCTAAAACTTAGCTACAAAACCGCACAAAAGCTCCACAAGTAATTAATGATTAAAATGCCACCTTTGGAGAGACATTACTCTCAAAATGGTTGAAGTAAAAAATCTGGAGGTAAAATATCAATATTTATTTAGTGTGCATTTGTAAAAAAAAAAGTTGTACTTGTACAATAATTGCTTTTTATTTGTGTATGGATTTGAACACACATTTGTGAGTACCCAAAGTTATGCATAAATCATTGTACACATTTGTTACTCTTATTTTTCACTTGTAGACCATGTGATAAACATTTGTGACCATTTTGAGACTAATTTCTCTCTATTCCTAACTGACACGATCATGTGAACGACACAGCAATTTATAGGAAACATTTGTTAAAATTAGCCATAAGCCACCGGTCATACCAGACCAAACAGCAGTTAAACCAGATTGTACTGTAATTAGCAACAAGCTCAGCAACTCAACATTTATTTTTTGAGACAATGATTATTTCCAAAGGTTAGGAGAATGATGTTCAGTTGACACTTTCTCTGACCTTGAGTTCTCTGTCACTACTAAGCCTCAGTCACAGCTGAGTTTTGCGTTGGAGCCCAAGGAAAACTATCTGATCACAGCCTGTCACTGTGACACCACATAGTTAGAACAAACAATAGTTATTGTCATCAACAGTCAGACAAACAGTTTCACAACTGGTCTCATTTCAACATGTACAGTTAGATGATTGTGAATCTTTATCTCAACAACAAAGACATGGTTACATGGTCAAAAGGGATTGTGGAAAAGGACTGCAAATACTGCTGTTGAGGATGTGTGTGGCAGATATGCAGCCTGCTCTTCATCAAATCTGCTGCTCCTTATAGGTTAACCTCCATTCGACTGGCAGTCGGTCATCATCAGGGAAGCGAGTAAGGAGGACACCTTACCATTGATGAAACTTAAGCAGTCCAGCCCCTTGGCCTCCAAAGCCAGCCATTGACCTCCTGTCTCTTCTAGAGGAGGGAGCTCTGACGGAGGGGAGGGGTATGGTTTTTCAGTTACTGTCTGGAGCAGCTGGGTATATTATGGCTCAGACTTGGCCCAGTTTGGACCTAAAACCGGCCCATATTTGGCCCAGATTCAGCCCAGATCAACACCATTGCCAGCATGTTTCCAAGTTAACTGGCTAGAGAGGCTTGTGGGGGGGGGGGGGGGGGTGTGTGGTCATTGGAGGGGATGTTATATGAGATCTATGCATTACCAGCTGAGGACAGTCTCAATGAAGGAACAAGTAGAGGAGCTAAGTGGGGTCAAGGGTCATAGGACAAAAAAATGGGTCGTAACCCATGTCACTTAAGGTTTTAATGTCAATCAGTGAGACACAAATATTAATGGATAATTGCCTCTGATCATCAGGTGTTTTGAGCCTGAGGGCTTTATTTAATTGCAGTGTTTATTAAGGTAATGATGATGAATTGTACTGGTTTAATGAATCAAGAGTGCACAGCTGTTTATTTGAAACATGCACATATGTGTGTGTGTTGTGTGTGTATGTACGTGCATGCGTGCGTGCAGGATTTCTTTTTGCAAATGGTGTGTTTCTACATTAATAGACTTACATTAAAATCAATAATGGGGGAGAATAATGATACCAGCCGCTACATGCCCTTCGGCGAAACACTAACTCACCATTAACATTAACTGCTCATAAACCTATAAGCAATGTGTTAGGAAGGTGGATCCCGATCTTTGGTCCAGTGATACATTAGAGGACTGCACACCTTTCTCACCCTGCACCAACTGATTCAATCCAAACAAGAGTACAGTGAGCCGAGTCATGTGGAAAAGCAGGGCTGAGAGTAGACTGCTGCATTTCATACCATAGGAACAAAGAAGGGAACCACAGCATTAGTGATGTTTCTATTGCAGCTGTAGCTTCAGCAACAAACAGCCTCTAGTTTTCTCCATGACTATTCACAGCATCAGACCTGGGACAAATTAAATCAGTGTGTTGTTTTGTTTTTTAAAGCACATGACTTTTCTGAGAACCAGACAGACCAGAACTTTGGAGATATATGTTAAGTAAATATTACTGTGTTCTTACTTTTTATTTTGGCCATCACACTCAGTGATGATAATAATGATACTCTCCAAGTTAATTTGCTGAGATCTGGAAACAAAGTAATATCATGAAAATGTCTGATGACACAGAATAGTAGGATTGCAATGGTTGGAGATTTTCTCAATATGATAACAGTGTCATTTCACAAACACCCTGGGAAAGTTTGCTTGTGTGTGTGTCTCTGTATGGGGTCAGGTTAGGTTCAGTGTCTCTATTTGTAAGTTAGCGGTTGGTGAATGGACAGAGATAAAGCCAGGATCCATGAAGTGGAACTTTTTTTCCGATGGCATGTTTTAAGGTTTTTTGAGGGATTTAATTTATAAACTGGACACAACCTCTGATAAGCACGGAGGGATGTGTGCTTGAAGACAGGCAAACATGTTTGAAGTGTCCCCTCCTTTTGCAGCTACTTTTTCTGCAGACTTCATCAAGTGTTCTCATTGTGGGAACTGTTTTTCTGTAATAATGTGAGGTGAGGACCTTACTATGTAAAGTGCCTTGAGATAATGTATGTTGTGATTTGGCCCTATACAAATAAAATGGAATTGAATTGAATAAACATAAAGTTTCATACTATGGTTACAGCTGCAACCCTACAAGATGCACAAGTAACCAGCTGACCATGCAGGTTTGAAAAAAAAACCCAGGTTAGCAAAACACTTTCAAAGAGAACATGAGAAAAGAGAACAAATCATTCGTCAAACTGTTTGACAAACTGTGCCTTCTGTAGTTGTGCGCAAACACTTCCTGTTTAGCGAGAGATTATTAGCAACATTTCACTGCCATCTTTACCTCTAAACAAAGAAGATAGTTAATCCAGGTAAAGTGCATGTTTGTTTACAACCTGTTTGATCGTCTCACTCGCTTATGTTTCTCACTGTCAACTTCTGATGCAGAAGTGTCCCCTTGTTCCCAGATTTCAGAAATTACTGTAGTGAGCACATTGTTGTTGAAAGAAATGACAGTCTATAAAAACTATAAAAATAGGACTCAAATTGCAATGAACTCAGATTAGAGTGAACAATCAGTGAGGTTTACAAAGATAGTCTTTCAAAATGAGAGATAAGAACAAAAACAAAAACAATCATTCATGTTTCCCCCTCATGTGTTACAAGCTCATTTGCACAGTGGTAACATCTGGAATACACTGACTCAATGTGACTGATGACTGAAAATAAGGAGAGGAAAGGAAATATTTCTTAAGTATACCTTAGGCAAGAAGAACATCTTAAAAAAACACTAGGGGTGAGAAGTCAATGCAACTTGGGCTTTCCTCGGATGTAGTCTGGTTTAGTTTTTCCCTTTGATGGATATGGACTGGTGTGGGTTTTTGTTTGATAGGGCCCACAGCGCACTTTTGCATTGTTGTCTTACAGCCAGCAGTATCTTTAAATTCAGTGTTCTAAATTAAGATTTGTTTTAGTAAAGTAGTAGTAGTAGTAAGCAACAAATGGTCTGGCTGGCTGGGAGTCAAACTGGGGACCTGCTGCTGAAGGTATATGCACCCATGTGGTAGGTGCCCTAACCATTGGGCTATCGGGTCGCCCGAGATACTACATTTTTCATGCCAAACTCAAATTGATATTTGAGAGTTAAAAAGGGATTATGACATTAACACATTTCTGATAAGAATCCCTTAAATTGGCACCCAAGATATGGACCTGGTCCAGCAAAACATTTTACCATTCTAACCTTTTCCAAATAAACTGGTAAAAAAAAAAGAATCTGCATTGAAATTAGCCCAACATGCAGAATATATGGAATTTCTCATCACTCATTGTCAAACACATACCTCATTACCTAAATTTCTGTGATAAAATACAATCAACTGATAATGTCAGCCATGCTTAGATCTTGGTATGGCTCTAATTTACACAATGATATGAGGATGATATCCAATATTGTGCTTAGAACTACCGAGATATAGATAAAGGCTGTCAACAATATGTAGAAAAGGGAATATGGTACAGTGACAAATCACTGTTCAGTGGATGGATGTCTGGATTCTAGGAAAGATACTGCATGTGCAGAGTCACATGTTATGCATTTAATCCAAGTGCTGTCCCATTCAAGAGTAAACCCCAGAGCATCTGTTGCACTGATTTAACCATATATTTAATCTGTACAATACAAGAATCTGAATCATACTAATAATTACCACTTGAATTGTTAGATTGCGACATTTAGCGGCCTGTCAGCTAGCATAAGTCACAAGTGTTAGCAAAGACCATCTGGGCTTGTGTTCTTTCAGGGACACATGAATCATTTTGATGTCAGTGTTCTTTTTTTTGTCTTTGTCTTTTGTCAATAATAATTTAAAATTCAATAATTTGCGTGTATCCATGTTATTTGGTGCTTTTGAATATTTTGGAAGGTTTAAGTGAGTATTCAGCCCAAGTCTGATTCAAGCATTGGTTTGACCATTAGCCTAATTATGAGACAGCACAGCAACAGAAAAGTGGAGGGAGAGGAGGGATGGAGAGTTTGCGGGGACACTCGGAGGGAGGTGGAGAAAATGAGGTTGAAATAAAGTGAAAGATGGTTTTGTTTACCAAAAATGCCCTCTGTCAGTCATGGAAAAGAATTGACAAAAGAAAAAAAGAACAAAGAGAGAAAAGAAAGAATGAAAAAGTGAAAGACTGATAAACGTTCAACCACATAGAGCAAAAGAGGTATATAACTTTACTTGGAGATAGATAGAGCACATCATCGTTAAGGGTGCTTGACACACATGAAAACACCAGAAGGAGCAACAACACTTCATTGTGGTTAATGGTGAAAAGGTTCAGGCGCAGTCAGTGCTTGCTGCCATTCCAATTCAACATATCCCATAATGCACCGTGTCAATCCTCCTTTTTCAGAATGCCAATCAGGGTCAAGCAGCGCTGTCAAAAAGATTGTTTGCATGAGTGTTTGTTTGTCTTGAAGGGAGGAATGGTGGGTGCATAAGGTAACAATGTAGAAACTGCCAGATAACTTCACACCCGTCAAACTGCAATGACATTGGGTCTCCTAGGTATCCTAGGGTCTCTTTTACGCCGGGTATCCACATCGGGTATTTGAAAAACAATTCAACTTGAGCTAGCAGAATGGAGGATGGTGCCAGAAAAGGACTCAATGTCAGTAGTACAGTGTCAGCAGTTCAGCTATTTCTCGCCACAAAGTTACCTGTAAACATCATCATGGCAAATCTATTGAACCAGTTAATGCCTTGGTCACACTACACGATTTTCAGTCGTAAGATCTCTATACCATTTACTACATGACTGATTGGCGACATGGGCGACACACTACACGATCCTTCACCAGGAGAAATGTCTACAAAGTACGTTTTGTCACAAAAACATGCATGAAGTGACACAGGAAAATAGACGATACACGTGAAACAAGAATTTTTTGTCACTTTTCCGCTGGACGCCGAAAGAAAACTGTGTTCAATATATTGCAGAATACTCTTATGTTGAAAAGTCAGAAACAGGAAATAGTTTGAGCGGACGCTCTGTGTTGTGTTGAAGGAGAGAAATAACTTGACGCTTTAATATGTGGTTCAGTAATAAATAAAGTCAGCTCGAGGTTACATTCATTACCTGTATCAGTTAAGATGCGCAACATCACAGAAACAAGCCCTGAAAATAATCTGACCAATGGTTTGTTCAGAAACACGGAAAAGGAAAAGGCAGAAAATAAAGATGAAGAGTGTTGTTGTGTTGTTGTGCTACAGGTCCTTCCCTGGGTTTCCAGGTTGACACACTCACTGCCTGTCACATTACAGCTCATGCTGCTGGAGATGGGCTGGCCGACGAGTCCAGATACTTAGCCTGCTAGATATCTGGCAGACGTAAAAATGCGATTACAAGACAGCACGTCGTGAAGTATGAAGTTACAGCGATCTTAAGACTTTGAAAATTGTGTAGAGTGCCCTAGGCATCAGTAGAACCCAACTCAACTGTATCACACAAAGTCCGGAAACATAAGCAGTTATCACTGACCGACGAATTAGAGCAGAGAAAAAGTATGATGAAAACTGCAAACGATGGAAAGAGATGACTGAGGCTGTCACATTCTGTCTAGATAATGATATGGTGCTATAAACCTATGAGATTTAAGACACTGATGAATGTGACCATTTAAAAAAGGGTTCTTTAATCCAATATTGTGTTTTATATGTTGCAAATAGATAAGTTCATTGTCTGGATTGAGTCTGGAGATTCTACTCAATTAGGAAGAGAAATCGCAGTTCAGATTGTGGATCATGAACCTGTCTTAAAGAGACGGAGATAAAATTCTTTAAAACTATAATGTGCAGAGTGATTCAGGCTGTATCCCAATGTTAACCCCTCCATCTAGACACCCTGTCCAACCAGTAGGTGTCACTCATGATCTTGCTTCACCAGCTTCCCAGCTTTGGATCTAGCAGGAGGCACTGTGGCATTAACCTGGTCCACGTGGTGGTGGTGATTGCTCTTTGTCTGTGTTGCCATGCTGGTTGATTCCATGAAGACACTTGAACTGCCCCTTCATAAACCTGACACAAAAATTACGACTCAAAAGGGCACAACAACATGAAACGTGTGGATAGGCGAGCCAGCTACAAGACATTGGTGGTATTATGAAAAAAAATGGAACTTGACCAGCTTCACCAGTGGAAAGGGTCCACTGGCCCAGGGCTTGACTGATATTTACTCTAAGAGCAAACAGATGGGTAATGTTACTGTAAACTGACAAAACCAGTGCCTATAACAAACTAATTTTATCACTTGAAGCACTGTCATCTAGCAAAGGGTAAAAGCACACTGACTTTAACTCTAGCTATAAGACCCAACCCCTTGAATGATCAATCAGGCTTAAACTTACTTTCTTGTTTTCGGAATTTCCCATTTTGATATCAATTAAGTCTATCTTACCATCTATTTATCTATGTTGAAAAGTCATCATATTATCTGGTAGTTCATACATTTAGTGGACACAGGGTTGAACATCATACTTAATCCATTCCAAAGAAAGTCCTGAGACAGCTGGACATTCTCAAACTCCAGACGCCAGCATGCTTCAGCTTCTCTCGGCATCAGTCACTGTTTGAGCATGTTGCAATGTAAAAAAAAAATATCCCTAAATGCGTCCACTCATGAACCATAATATTTAACAGTTCACCTTTTAGGCTTTGCAGCTTGGTCACAAAATTAAAGCTGTGTTTTTCCTTTCAGGCAATAGACCTTAGTGGACCTACCTTCTGCCACTCCCCAAGGGTACTGGCGACCTCTGACCTTCTTGCCGTTCACCTCAATCACCACGTTGCTGCCGACTACTGCCAGGGGCATCTTCTCCTAGAGTGGGAAGACACAAAACTTTTAAACCACAAAAGCCCCCCTCAGCCCTCTCTGGATGGAGCATTGCTCCCTGCTGTTAAGGTGACACACCTGAGGACACAATTACATTTTACTTCAAGTATCAGTGCCAGTCGACTTTGTGTTGTATAGACTACTTCTAAGGCTAGTCAGTGAACTACTGTAATAAGATAACTGCACACACTGGGAAAATGCTACCTAGGACTTGCACTAGTTAGTCTCACTGAGCTAGCAAGCATGTTAAAAGTCAAATTCCTTTTTCATGAAGGAGTGGAGAGTTTAAAAAAATGGTGTGATGTAGCCTTGCTAAAAATGCTAGATCCATTTAGATTTCCTTGTTTCGTATGCACTATCCAGACAGCTTGCAAGTGGACAACCACAAACCTAAGCTGCGCCAAACTTAATACAACACAAAACATGCTATTTTGCCCTTGTGAGCTAATCCACTGAGTCATTAATTGAAATTTTTTTTTTCCTGCAAAATTTCAGAATTTTAAAATGCTAGCATGATTTAACCAACAGTGAGTGTTGTCCCACATCACCATTACAGTACAGAAAAAATATGTCACAATGTTGGTAGATACTAGCCTGGCGTAGCCAGACTAACACTCAAATGTATATTAGTCTGGAAACTCTCGGTTCATTTTCAATTTCCAAGAGGCCTTACCAACGGACACAGAACAAAATGCCTCTGGAATCAATTGGATAGCAACAAATCATGTCTGTTGAGTGATGCGTAAGTGTCAACAAACTAGAGCAGAGAGGAGATGCCTATGAAGATGATTCCACAATGTCTGTGAACGAATGCTGCCATGGGAGAAATGTTAAAATGGGTACTCAGTCAATAGCTCGTTCATCAGCGGTAGCCTTTGTTGTCAACTCTGTCCGTGTCGTGTTATAAACCCTGCCCATTATCAGATAATCGGTTGTGATTTGACCGGACAGTTTTCTACCGGGTGGAAATTCCTTTCCAATGGAATGGATCCAGACTGTATGCTGACAGAGCAAATATAAATGAGCTCCCAGAATTTGTCTGGGTCCCAGGCTAGGCAGATGCTATGTCAGAGGCAACAGTTACTGGGGGCAGAGTTACATGGATAACATGGATCACTCTTCAGTGAGCTTGTCTATAAAGCTTATTATCAGTTCAGCAGTTAGGCTGCAGGGTATGGGGAAAAGGTGTAGAGGCAGCTCCAGGGGTTGGATACTGACCAAAGGACAACCTGAACTTTGACTGTCTCTGTGTCTCTATTTATCTGTCTTCCTGCTGAGATCAATTGGCGGCACGTTTTAAATCACTAACAAAATTGTATGGTTCTTTACCTTTATCTTTCGAATGAGCTTGTTGTCCTCATCGTCCTCTGTGTCTGGGAATTCATAAATTTTGATTTTGTGCTCCTGTATCTCTTTCATTATCTGAAGGAGGGAGAAAGTAATCAGAAAACACACAATGAAGGCTTGCCTGCATGTATTTGTAGTTCAAAAAACAATCTTATTTTCTCTATTAGGTCTTTACACTTTAAGAAATAGTTTGACATGTTATCCTTGTTTAAGGCTTAGCCTAGCATTGGTAAGGATGGAAGGAGGATGAAACGGCAAGTTTGGCTGTGTGAAGTTCAAGACAGAAAGTCCAAAACTCATTAACACATTGTATCTGGTTTATTTAATCCCAAAACTATAACACAATTGTAACAATAAATTGAGGATTTAGAGCATGTTGTCAACTGGAACTATTTTTGACTAACAATAGTTTATTGATCCTTCCAGTTCTTCCATGCAGCATCTGTGCTGGATGCCTGACAACCTCACTGTAACAACAACACCTAGTGGAGTGACTGGACCCAGCCGTAGTATGCTGTGAACTTTGTTGTGGATTTATACACTTTGGAAAGCGCTGGGCAGCCCGTTTATAACTTCTTCTGGTGTTTGTGCTAAGCTAGCTAAATTGCCTCTTAGCTCTAGCTGCATCCTTGATGCTCAGGTACGAGAGTTGCAGTGATCTTCAGCTAACCCTTATGAAGAAAAGTTGTGAGCACATTTCTAAAAGGTCTGATTGTTGCATTGCATAAATAAGCTGTTTGTAGTAAGTTCAAAGATATGCTACAAATTGTTTGATGTATAACGACAGCACAGCCTAACGCTCTAACGTGATACATACAAACACAGTACCTGTTTTTTAAAAAGCTGGCACTCTTCAGGGGTCAGAGTGTCTGCTTTTGCAATGAGAGGGATGACATTAACTTTGTCGTGGAGTCTCTTCATGAACTCGATGTCCAGCGGCTTCAGACTGAAGGGGAGATAGAAAGAACTGTCAGATCTGCAAGCGACTGCTGATGACCAAACTCATCAAAAGTCAATGGACGCCAAGTCATTTCCTAAAAAGCTGGGCAACAGCTGGCAAGCGTTACAATGCTCAGCAGGTTTATGACTGAAGAAAGGGTGTCTGCATGTTCATTTCTCTCTCTTTTTTATTGTTAACTGGTAAGCTGTAGGCTGTTTCTCACTCAGGGCATTCTGGGAAAATCTCTGAACAAGATTCGCTGGTACAGAAGACTGGTGGCTGTTATTGACCTGTATGTGGTTCAACAGCCCCGTCAGGCAGCAAGACTCTCCCTGTAAATGAAGCATGAATTTACATGCATTGTTTCAGAGGAAATGGTCTGAATGTACTTCTTCCATGCAGGCTATTCAAAGGAAATGTAGTTTCATTGGGTCAACAGCAGAGGTCAACCCACAACCATATTTCCATGTAGCCTTCAGAAAAGACACAACAAAGCTGACTGAGTGTGACTAACTTTTTGTCTTAATTGTTCTTCTTCTGTGGTGACAACTCATGATTTTGTCATATTGAGCTTATAAGGGATTGTCTATGTAATAACCACATTGGGTCTCTATGTCTGTCTGAATGACGAGCTGGACTCACACTCAGCTGGTCAGGAATGGGGTCGGTGGGCTGTCTGCTAGAGGGGGCAGCTAGAGGGACTCAGGATGTAGAGTCGCTCGTCCACCAACCCGAAGGTTGGCGTTTCGATCCCAGCTTCTGCCAGTACACATGCCGTTGTGTCCTTGGGTAAGACAACTAACCCTAACTTGCCTCTGACGGCTCTTCCCACAGTGTATGAATGTGTATGAATGTCATAGAAAAATGCGTGGTAAATAAATAGCAGCGCTGTATGAATGTGTGTGAATGGGTGAATGTGACTTTCCTGTGAAGTGCTTTGAGGGGTCTATATGAATAGAAAAGCACTATATAAATACAGTCCATTTACCGTTTACATAATGGGAGACAAGTTTGTAAAAATAAAACTGCACATGGTTGAGTTCTATTATCCAGTTGTGACTATATATACATACTCATGTGGGACATGGTTCTGTAATGAATGTGTGTGTGTGTGTCTGTATAGGGGATGAGAGTTACTCATCCCACGGATGCAGAAACACAAAGAAGGTAAAAACAGCTTTTCAGTGGTGCACTAGTCCACAGGGACACAGAAAGTTTGTATGAATTAACTTCTTGGTAAGAACAGGGTCATGGTGGTGTGTGATGCAGCATAAGGGCTGTTGGAGTGACCGTGGCCCCAGATAAAACAGGAGACAGAGTGTCTGGTCTGTGCAGGGCCAGACTTGGAGGAGATACCAAATGTCATGGCCCTTTCTGTGATCTTGAAATGTTAGTTCTTTCAGTGTTAAATGATAAATCATCGGCACAATGACAAAGCAGTGTGAGAGAAAGACTCACTGTTGGAACTTCTGCCATCTACTCCAATGCCAAACATAAGAATGCAGTTCATGTCAAACGCTGGAGGTCAAATTTTACAGCCACATGTCAGTCACCTTTGGCAACATGCAAACTGTAAGTGAACTTACTGCATCGGATCAGCAACTGTACAACTTTATTAGATGGGTAGAATAGTGTGCTTGTTTTGCAGCATAATTTACTTTTAAACCCCTTTCAGCAAAGCACATTTTAACAAAAATGTAACAGGAGTTTTACAGGTTTAGCCTACTTATGTCTGAATAAGTGACTTTTTTTCAGTGATGGTGAGAGGAAATTGGGTGAGAGTAGGGACATAAATTGGGAGAAGAGCCAGGGATGTGATGCTCAGAGTGTATGCGTCCTGACCATTAGGAAGGTAGGTGGGTGGGTAGGTAGGTAGGTAGGTATAAGTAGGAAGGTAGGTATGTATAGGTAGGTAGGAAGGAAGGTAGATAGATAGATCGATAGATCGATCGATCGATAGATCGATCGATCGATCGATAGATAGATAGATTGATAGATTGATGATCAGGTATGCACTTTATTGACCCAAAGCTGGGAAATTACGAAACTAACATGCCTCACAATGACAATGTAACAGGTATAGTTTTTAAATTTGACCTGATGATGGCTCTACCGATCATGGAAGTTATTCAAATTTAATACCCCCCACCCTCCTACCCATCCCCACCATGTGAGACACTGCCGGATGTCAGTGGACAGAGTGCGTTTGTCTGGGAGGAGATGCTTGCCTCTGTTAGCTACTCTGAGCAAAACTCTACTGAGCATGAGCAGAGCTGGGTTATATAAGCTTTGTGGGTCACAAACATTAGCTGGCAGCCATCTCATCTATGGCAGACACACATTCACTATACATGGCAAAGAGAAGGAGCTGTGCGGAAAGGCAGACTCAACCAAACCAAAGGCAGGTCAAACTATCTGCAGGTCTTAAACACTGCATCAGTGATTTTTTCAGGATTCATAAAGGGAGCATCTCGACAAGAACAATTCTATACTCCCACTTGCCAACTGCTGCTTGTAAAATTGCTGGTTTTATCTTCCCCAGTTTTCAAGTGAAAGTACCATCACGTTCATTTAAAGCCTTGGAAGAAACCGAGCCCTACCCGTGTCCAGAGGGTGCGATGAAGTACAGGCAGCAGTGGACTCTGTTGTCTGGCATGGATCTGCGGTTTACCCTTGACTCTGCATTAAGGAAGTCCTCACACTTACTGTCAATGTAGTTTATGACTGGTTGCCAACTGGGGAAGCGGAGGAAGATCATAATGCAGAACAAGATGAGAAATTTGTTGAAGTTGCAAAGTATAATGTCATATTTTTCTGATAGAAAAAAAAACCCTCCTCACCAGTTGCTGTTGTCCACTGCATCTCCAAATCCTGGTGTATCCACAATGGTGAGCGTCAGCTGGACCCCTCCTTCCTTGATCAGCACTTTGGATTGCTCCACCTGAAACACACCAATATCCACAAAGTTTAGTATACCAATTATAAAATCCTTGCCTTGTTGATTACAAGCCTCCACCTTCAGAATCTGGATGGAAACCCATGTCATACATGAATCCTAGAGATTGCAAAGTTCTGAAAATCCTTCTGTGATTGCAGGAATTCAACAATTTGTAAATACACTTCAGAAAACGATTTGACAGTAAAAATGGGCCTACATTTTTTATCTTGTGACACTATCTGCTCCCACTCAGGGCACTGGTGATACATCGCCACTCTGCACCCACACAGCCTGCTGGGAGATTTGGAGAAACCATCTTCCGGTTGCATGTGTGTGGAGTCAGACTTTACTTCCTCTAAGCAGCAAATGTTCTCTGCACATGAACATGTCATCTTTGTGTGTGACAAGCAGAGTGTATGCATTTGTCTATGTTGGCAAATATCACTATCTTGATAATGAAGTCTCAATAACTGGCTAATGTTGCTCTATTACCATACTGACTTCAGAACAGGTTTGTTTTTGGTGATAAATGCAACAACTTTCCACTGCTTCAAGATAGCAATGTGCCAAAAATGCACCTGGCCGCACCTCAATGTAAGACCAACACACCTATGCACACTCAGATGGGCAAAAGTGTGTTTTTCTATTTAACCAATTGGGCCACTTGATAGGTAAATCACTACAGTCAATGTGAAACAAGCAAAGATATGTGCTTTGTGCTAGTTTGTGTCCCAGGGTCCTAAAAATGCAAAACTCGAGCTGTAGTAGTGGACTACAGTGTTGAATTAAGCATTCACAGTAAATCTTTCATACACTTAGTGACGGACCCTATACAGTCAGGATTGAGGAGGTTGTGGCTTTAGTTTGAAACAGTGAAAGAAGACAGAACCACTCTCAATCTTCACACAGATCCATCATTTCCTGCATCTCGTCCACTATTTCCTCACTTTGCTGCATACTTTCACAAGGCTATCTAGTTATTTTAAGATCCCCTTTAACTCAAACTACAGGCCTCTCGCTCTAACACAAACATTCTTCAGCTTCCACAAACCTTCAGATAATCTGTCTGACTTTACAGTTTAGCTTATATATATTATCCACCGCATTCATTTGACATGTGTGCTTAATTGTGTATCCAGCGTGTGTTGAATGACATGTCAGCCATCTCAAAACCAACTCTGCTATTTCCACCATTTTTGCAAAGGAAAACAGATTGGGAGAAAACCTCAAGAATGCCGTCAGTCTCAACACCACCATTTAAAAGAAATCTGATCTGGGGGAATGTGAGTGAGCGACACAACACAAGATTGTCCTGGAATATAAATACTCTGACCCCGTCTGTCCGCTTGGCCTCAGACCACAGAACCCATGGCAAACACACTTTCACATGCAAACTGTTTTGTACAGGGGAAAGTTTATTCCCCACATACATTGTGCTCGTAGGGTTCACATAAGGTTTGATGTGAGCGATGGACCGAAAGTGAGTCTTGAGCAAAGTGATCTTGATGTTTTTCAGTCTCGTCAAAAGAGTAAATTTAGCACTGTGCTGCTGTTTTGCTGGAAATGCAAAAGATACAGTGACATCACCTGATTTGCTTCCACAACACACTGCACCAGGAGACAGCAACAAACATCAATCTGAGGTTAAAAAGCCTTTACGTTTTACTACACAGTTTTCCAGTAGTAGATAAAACATTACCTTTTCTCTTAAGAAAAGCAGATGTAAAAGAAACGTCAAACTAAAATGGGTAAAATTCTTACTGAAACCAGGAACCATCCAAGTGTCTCTGCAAATGAAACCGAACTCCCAAATCCACTTTTAATCTTACTCAGGAACTTTCCACTGCATCAAATGGCCATCAGCAGTTTATGGAGTTGGTTTGGTTGACAGAAGATCCATAATTACCGTGGCTTAAGAATACAGACCCCTTCACTGTTTGCACATTTTGTTGTGTAATAAATTTAATTTTAAAAGGATACTTTTCCATTTTTGCCATCAATGTACACCCAGTTATCCAGAATAACATAACCATGACAAGATGTGAGATTGGGTTAGAAATATATCACAAACAAAAGTACTCTTCCTTAGTCTACAGTCTCTACAAGCTGTAGCGGCCCGAGCAGTAAAATCACAACAACAACAACAAAGAGAGAAACAAGCAATCTCCAAAATTGCTTACTGCCCCTTTAAGTGACCATTTGGTTCTTGGGTCACCTCCCTGACTGAGGCACTACTTGCCCAGGTACTCAGTTTGGGTGGACACCCAAATCTAGTAAGAGTCCTGGTGTTTCCAAACTTCTTTCATTTCATAATTATGAAGGCCACAGTGTTTGGGGGAACAGTCAAAGCTTTGGAATTGATCTATGTCTTTCCTTTTTTTCTCCCATTAGGATTTACATAGAGAGTTCCTTGGACTTGGTTTGGTTTCTGTCCTGTGTGCATTGTGGAACCTAACCTACACAGGTGCATGTCTCATTAAACCATGTTTACACAGTTCAGTTCACAGGTTGACTCCAATCAAGTTTTAGATGCATATCAAGGATAATTAAAGCACACAGGTTGTACCTGTAACATAAGTTTTGTTGCAGAAATGTAGCCAGACATTTAAACATTTCCAGCGAACTATGTTCGTACTGTTTCAAGTGTGGTCTCTGTCATTTTTATAACCTTATAACTAAAACTTTTTAACCATTGGATGCCAGTTATCAGAGTTATCAGAGAAACAAGCCGAACTAACATGCCCTCTCACAGTGTAACGAACCAGTCTTAGACCCAAACGCGAGACACACGTAGCTCATTCGGTAATCAACTTTATTGTGGAGAACACAAGCAAGGCTCAGAGTCAGGGGCAGAAGGTAGACGTCTATTCCGGGATCGTGGCGAGAGGGGAAGGTCGGGGACAGCAGGCAGAGGTCTTTACCGGGATTCAGGCGAAACGGGGAAACCAGGGACAAAGGCAGGGTCGTAACCAGGGCTGAGACGATACGGGGAAGTCGGGAGCAGAACCAGAGTCGAAACCGGGAGATCCGTCCGTGGGATAATGCTGGAAAGTCTGACATGGAGTACACAGAACAATCTGGCGGTGAGTAACTGAGTGAGAGGAGGTTAAATACAAACCTGATTGGTGATGAGCTGCAGCTGCGGGGCCAGGTGAGGTGATGAGGTGGGTGTAGCTGACTGCTCGTGCGGGACAGAGGGGAGGTGACGTGGGAACCTACTGGGCATGACGGTGGCTGACTGTGACAGAACCCCCCCCTCAAGGGACATCTCCTGACGTCCTCAAAAACAAATAAGCGGAAACAGACAGATGGGTGGAAGGGGGAAGGTTGGAAAAAAGTGGGCCTAATATTCGTCAGAAGCTGACCAATCCATTCTTTCAGCTGGGCGGGTGGAGGGGGTTCGGTGGAGGGATCCTTGGTCCTCCCTAGCTGTCTCCTCCCCGTCTGGCGATGATTCCCCCTCGTCAGGAAGATCAAGGGGAGGAGCCGAGGACAACTTATCCCCCGGATCCCTCGGATCCCCTGAGGACCGAGATGGTTGCTGGGGATGCTGCTGGTGGAACTCCAGGATCAGCTGAGGGTCTAGGATGTGGCGAGCAGGAACCCAGGATCTTTCTTCCGGGCCATACCCCTCCCAGTCAACCAGGTATTGAATTCCCCTCTCTCGCTTTCGGGACCTGATGAGGCGACGGACCGAATACGTGAGGCCTCCACCGATGAGTCGAGGGAGAGGAGGAGGAGGGGCAGCCGGGACCAGAGGACTTTCTTGTACCGGTTTAATTTTTGACACGTGAAATGTGGGGTGACATCGCATAGTCTGGGGAAGCTGTAGTCTTACTGCTGCCGGGTTGATGATACTCCGTATGGGGAATGGCCCGATGCATCGAGGTGCCAATTTCTGAGACTCCACTCGTAGGGGAAGATCTCTAGTGGACAACCACACTTTCTGTCCAACCTGGTAAGTGGGTGCCTGGGAGCGACGACGGTTAGCAGCCGTGGCGTACCGTTCGGCGGAACGGAGGAGCGATGTTCGGGCTTGAGACCAGGTGAGTTGGCAGCGGCGGATGAACGCCTCCACGGACGGGCAGGAAACCTCCTTCTCTAGGGCTGGGAAGAGAGGAGGTTGGTAGCCGTATGCACCCTGATTGGGGGAAAGCCCCGTGGCAGAGCTGGTTAATGTGTTGTGCGCATACTCAACCCACGGTAGCAACTGGGACCAGGATGAGGGGTTTCTGGATGTCATGCACCGGAGAGCCGTCTCCATCTCCTGATTCTTCCTCTCCGTCTGGCCGTTGGACTGAGGGTGGAACCCGGAGGAGAGGCTGACCGAGGCCCCCAGCTGCTCACAGAATTCCCTCCAAAATACGGATGTAAACTGTGGTCCTCGGTCAGACACCACGTCGACCGGAAGACCATGGAGCCGGAAGACGTGGTGGATGATCAGCTGAGCGGTCTCTTTGGCCGAAGGAAGCTTGACCAGGGGAACAAAATGAGCCATCTTGCTAAATCGATCCACCACGGTGAGGATGGCCGTGTAACCTTCCGATGGGGGTAGACCGGTGACGAAGTCCAGGGAGATGTGGGACCAGGGACGATGTGGAACCTGCAGAGTTCGGAGGAGCCCCGCTGGCGCCTGATGAGGTTTGTGTTGGTTGCATTTTGGACAGGCCTTAACAAACTCCTTGGTGTCCTCCTGCAGAGTTGACCACCAAAACCGCTGAACGATGACATCACAAGTCCTTTGGATACCTGGGTGGCAGGTGAGTTTGGACGCATGGGCCCACTGGATGACGTCGGACCTTAGGCTAGGAGGAACATATAGCCAGTTAGGAGGACAAGCACTGGGCCCAGGCTGGCCTTCGGTGGCCAATCGCACCTGCTCCTCTATTCCCCATGTAAGGACCGCCAACCGGCAGGGGACCGGAAGGATGGATTCAGGCTCGGTGGGTGTACTCTCCTCCTCTTGGAACTGCCGGGATAAGGCATCAGGCTTCGTATTCCGGGACCCCGGCTGATTGGAGAGGGTGAAGTTGAATCGCGTAAAGAACAGGGACCACCGGGCATGGCGTGAATTGAGTCTCTTGGCGGTTCGGATGTATTCCAGGTTCTTATGGTCAGTCCATACCAGGAAAGGATCCCTCGTTCCCTCCAGCCAGTGACGCCACTCCTCCAGCGCCAGTTTGACGGCAAGCAGCTCCCGGTTGCCGATATCATAATTCCTCTCTGCCGGGGATAGACGTCTGGAGAAGAAGGCGCACGGATGCAGCTTCTGGTCGTTCGGCGACCTCTGAGAGAGAATCCCCCCTACTCCTACGTCCGAGGCATCCACCTCCACCACAAACTGAAGGTCCGGATCCGGAACTTGGAGGATAGGAGCAGAGGTGAATTGTTTCTTGAGAGTTTGGAAAGCCTCCCCGGCGGCTGGGATCCAGGTAAAGGAGACCTTGGAGGAGATAAGGGCTGTGAGTGGAACGGCAATGGTGCTGTAATTCCGGATGAAGCGGCGGTAAAAGTTCGCGAATCCCAAGAACCTCTGTAGCTGCTTCCTTGAGTCCGGAACCGCCCAGGAGGAGACCGCAGAGACCTTTTCTGGGTCCATCTCTACCGTCCCCTGAGCCACGATGTATCCTAGGAAGGAGACGGTTGGGGCGTGGAACACGCATTTCTCCGCTTTTACAAATAGTGAATTCTCCAGGAGTCTCTTGAGAACTGCTTGGACATGGTGGACATGCTCTTCTTGTGACTCAGAGTAAATTAGGATATCGTCCAGATAAACAAAAACATAGCGGTTGAGCATGTCCCGGAGAACGTCATTCACCAGGGCCTGGAAAACTCCTGGAGCGTTAGTAAGTCCAAGAGGCATAACGAGATATTCGTAGTGTCCTGACAGTGTGTTGAAGGCCATCTTCCACTCATCCCCTTCCCTGATTCGTACCAGGTGATAGGCGTTGCGGAGGTCGAGTTTGGTGAAAATGGTGGCTCCTTGCAGCAACTCGAAGGCGGAAGAGATGAGCGGAAGGGGAACACCACCTCTGGAGTCAATTTGGTAGCAGTGGTGCGCCGAGAAATGTCCGCTCCCTGGAGACACACCTGATGGCAGGAAGGGTTCCATCCCAAAATGGCACCCGTGGCCCAGTCCAGATGCGGGTTGTGTCGGCGTAACCATGGATACCCCAAAATCACCGGGATGCGTGGAGACGTCAAAATATGAAACTGCACCGTTTCGTGGTGGTTGCCGGACAGGAGCAAATGGATAGGAGCAGTCTGGTGAGTAACTGTCCCCAGCAGGTGACCATCCAGCGCGTGTACTGACACTGGTCGAGGAAGCGGAACCCGATCGATCCCCAATTGCTGTACGAGCCCCTCGTCCATAATGCTGGCGTCAGCCCCAGAGAAAATGAAGGTTGACATTGTGTGAGAGGCCTCCGGGAGGAACAGCTTGATATGAAACAGAGGTCTCTTCTCCTGGAAGGTTTTAATGGAGGTATGGCTCACCAGCACCTTCCTACTTACTGATGAGCCCTGGCTTTTACCGGACAACGGGACACGAAATGTCCAGGCCGACCACAGTACATGCACAACTTGAACTGCATGCGATGCTCCCGTTCCTGCGGAGTGAGGCTGGATCGTCCGAGCTGCATCGACTCCGCCTCCTCGACCCGCGCTCCTGCCGGTGAAGAAGAGCCGCTGGCGGGAGTAAAAGCCTGACTCTGACTTTAATCTGATGTTTACAAAAAAAATTTTTTATCCACAGTAGCTGGGAGCTATGACATCAAGTTGTCTCTCATAATTTACCAGTTAAAGAATTGATTCTTCGAAGTTAAAAAAAAGGAACTTTTTGAGACCACTTTACCACTTCCATTTCACAGAGTTGTCTCGGACACATCGCCCTACATGCTGTACTTGTGTGTACTATGTATTTATGTATTTTGGAAAATGTCCACTGGCATAACATTGAAAAGGAATTTGCACCTGCAATGATCAGGAGAGTGTTTCTATCCATTACATGTTTGGTGATAACTCATCAATTCATCGAAACAATTCAGCCTTGCTTGTTCTCTATCTCAATGTATATCCAGTTTCTCTAATTACTCTTTCACACCTGAAAGGCTGATGTAAACAAGATGCACTTCCGATGGTGAAACAGGTATTAGTTCTAATCGAGTGTAGGTGCATCTGGTGCAACCTATACACAGGCCACACCAATGTCTCATCATTACATCCACGCACGCGCACGCGCGCGCACACACACACACACAGACGCGCATGAGTAAGTGTAAGAGGGTGGGAGTACTGGTTACATTTCATGGGAACATTCTTGCCCTGCTACTGACCTTCTCAGACCTCAGGGGAACTATGGGGACTCTCACCCAATTCCTTGTTTTTATTTGTCTCTCCCCTGTCACATCTCAATAAGCTCTGTCTCTCTCTCCACTCCCTCAGTGGAGTTACACTCTCATTCTTCTGCTTGAGCTTTTCTTTATCCCTTTCTCCTCTTTTACTGTATTCCCAAACTGCTTATTGTCTATCCCTCTGTCCTCTGCTGCTCCAGATGTAGCCTCACTCCTCAGTTTGTCACAACCATAAAAGGACAAAACTAGGCCCTGTGGCCTTGCTGTCTCCCTCGTAGTCTCACTTACTCTCTCTCCCTTTCCATGATGCTCCATCACTCTCTCTTCCTCCTTCCCTAAATACTCTATCCTTTAGGGCCTTTCTCCTCATTCTCTATATGCTTTAGCTCTATGATCTTCTTGACAAAGCTGATACAATGTTAGAGTCACACACACACACACACACACACACACACACACACACACACACACACACACACACACACACACACACACACACACACACACACACACACACACACACACACACACACACACACACACACACACACACACACACACACACACATACACACACACACACACACACACACACACACACACACACTAATTAGCTATTGAGCTAAAGATTGAATAGGCTCACCTGCACAGTTTTCTTGATGCGCTGGGACGGCCCAGGGTAGTCCTTAGAGTACAGGTCAGTCAGGAACAGAGAGTTGATGAGCGTTGATTTCCCAAGACCAGACTCACCTGAAGACACAGACACTAGATTAAAAATATTTAAGATAAAATATTCCTTTATTCGTCCCACAACGGGACAAAAAAATGAATGTAACAAAAACTATTTTAAAAAAGTGAAAAAGCTCAACGTGAGAAAGAGCTGTGCAATCTTATATATTTATATATATATATATATATATATATATATATATTGAACACACAAGGCCTGGGGGGACGGGGCTGGAGCAGGAAAAATAGAGTTGATTCATTGTCTGAGAGGGAGAAACTTGTCTGAGAGTCAGAAACTTGTCTGGCAGCAAGAAAAGCTTTCAGATATAGGGGATAAAACATTCCTCTCTGAAACTGCCTCTGCCCACCTATCCCAATTCATTCACCCCTTCACCGTCTCTAGCGCTCAACGCTTCCCTTAAAACTCCTTTCTCTCCTTACTGTGCCAAATTTCCATTCCCTGCTCCCACACTGATGCGAAGAGCACAGCAGCCACACAAACAAACAGTTAACATTGACGTGACAAAGAACACACACTTCAACCATAACCATTGTATACTCTCTCTCACACACACATTACTGTGATTAATGGCAGAGCTTTTGGCTCGTGTCTCGTGTTGGAGGAGAGTTTGGATGAAGGGAAGGAGAGCTGCCTGTCCTAGAAAGACCTCTACTCCACTCTAAACCACTACTACTTGACTGTCTCTCTCGCACACAAGTAAGGGACACATGGGACAAAGAGTATAATGGACGGAAATGTCCTGTGGCACAAGCCAATTGGAAATTGAGTGAAGATGCGGCCCGGGGGACGCCAGTTGCCCATCCCTGCTCTACTGGGACAAATATAGTATATCTATAGTAGCCTTCATACTAGGCAAATGCAGGGTATATATCGCCCCTCCGATGCTTAATTTTCTTTTCTTCTCTACTGTTTAGCCCAAAATGTTTCCATAATCCAAATAGTCTTCAGATTGCTCTGTGTTCAGCCTGAGAGCAGAGAGCTGCAAGTTTTCCATGTTTATATGATCATCAGATGTTCCTCCAGTAATTCTATATTTATGAGTGATTTTCCAGACATCCGAGAGCTGGCAATATTGGAGGTGCTTCAGATAGACTTGTTCTGCTGCGTTTGGTTAGTTTAGAGTAAAATGCCAATTCAAAGAAACATGTCAGAAGTACAAAAAAGGAGTTAAAAAAAAATTACTTTACAGATTTACTGTGAAATGCGTTTGTTTGCAGCAGTATTTCAGTTATATTCAGGTTATGGATAGATATGTTGACTCTCTTTAAATCAGTCACCTGCAGTGGTGAACATCTGCAGAAAGAAAGGTCTCCTTCACTCTGTCCGCAGGACATGTACACTGTGAATTCCATCATTCCATTTAACATGGTGTAATGGCCTGGTGGATTCCAGTCTTCACCCCCTCCTAACCACTCGGACTGTCCCTAGTTTGTGTCTGCACAGTAATGGATGATGTTCAGTCCAAGTGTGAGTTATGAACACACTTTGACTCTGTGGCTCCTGCGGCCATGTGAGTAAAAATCTGTAAAATATGACTATACATTTTCATTGGTTTCACCAGTGCACTTGACATTTAGTAGGTCTAAATTGAGGAAAATCAACAAGTAGCGGCAGTAGTCTATAATCGATTATGGTCTGTCACTGCATCGATGCAGCATAGTCCACATCCACATCGCTATGCATCGTAGAAACTATTTATTTCAACACCCCTACCATATGTATGTTTGAAAATGCGCCCTGTACTATTCCTTCAACATCACAACCTTCAAAACATACCAGAAATTCAAAATGAAGAGATCAGTTGATGTCTTGATTAAAAAATTAAAAAATGCTACCATGTTACACCTTTGTCTGCCCCACACACACAACATCATCTGCAGAGGTAACCGCTGCTCCGGACAGTGTCTGTTTCTTTATCGCCATGATTTGCTGATTTGATTTGTTGTATTTATAAGGATTGTATATTCTGTTTAAGATGTTGTTCAGGGTTAAACTGGAACAACAAGAAATACAAGAAATACAGCTCAAAACGCTTTACAACAAAGAAATGAGTGCTTCATGTAACAATAGACAAAATGAACACATAAGCATGCTAAACACACACACGCACACAGAGCTATTCCATGATGAAATAGCACAGAGGTATAAAAAACCGGGGTAGATTACACTCAGTCTTGAAAAGAAGGGACAGTTATCCAAATCTGGAGGGGAGGTGCTATGTGTGTGTGTGTGTGTGTGTGTGTGCTCCTGCTGTTAGCTTTTCAACGTTGGTAGCAAAGTGTTACCACCGATGCTGAAATGACAAAACAAACAGCAGGAGATGCTGTGTTACTCACCCAAGAATGACCCCACTCACATGTTGGCAGCAGCTCAACCCTCAACGTAGCTAATCAAATATCTATTTAACTGGTGTGTGGTGGATTAACAGGAACAACAACCCTTCCACAAATATCTGCAGTCATGCTTACAAGTCTCTGATAACATTAAATATGTAAGCTTTCCCTTTAGGTCAGCTTGTTCCAGTGTCCTGGTCACAATGGCACTGAATCTCTGTTAATTAAATTCTCCTCTTTCACCTTCTCCTGCTTTTATATAACATCAGATTGCGTGCAAAAACTGTATTGGCTCCTTTGTTGGGAAAAAAAAAGCATCATGAGCTACATTGCTACACAACAATGGAGTGTCTTCGACAATACTATGCAAGTAAAAACAGACCGAATGAATTGCAATAATTTGCATTCCATATTATCTAATAAAAAGTCAAATGAATTCAACAGACTTTTCATATAGGCGTGCCATCTTTTGTTTACACTGGGTGCATTCTGGAAGGATTTTCTATGTGAACCTCGCCAGGATATTCAACCTGTGTGAAACCTCACCTCCCCAACCCCACCCCCTGCTCTTGCTGAACCAGACTTGCCCAGTCCCGTCTGTGGTGCAGATGTGATACTGTGATCTGCCATCCCAAAAGTCCACACTGACGTCTAAAAAAAGCCCCTGAACCCTGACAGCCTGTCTCCTGCTCAAACATGGAGAGCTCATTTTAACATCCCTCTGACAGAACATCTCAGTAGATGCCGAGCAAACAGCACAATGGCTCTTCTGAACAGACTCAACATGTTTCACAAAAACTGCAATCTTTGGCACAAACAAAGCAGTGAAGCGTTGTAGTTGTTGAAGTAAACCAGTCAACATTTTTATCAAGTCATATTCAGCGAAAAACTGTCACTCGTTGTTTATGAGTTGTTGTGCAGCTGAGTTCTAGACTAAAAACAACAGGTCAGTTTCTGAGAGAGAAGCCCACAGTGTGACTGATGCTTCAGTCTCCCACAGCAGTAGCCTGAACCCCTGGGGGCAGGTCTGTCCCAATTAGCTTCCCTTGCTCAGATTTGATTAAATATTGGGTCCACATGACAAGTCGAAGCGCAGTGCCAGCGCCCTGCAAACTGATTAATGACCTAAACATCAGTGATGGATGGCTGACCCTCCATCCCCCAGCTCAGCCCCGCTGCTCCTCTTTCTCACTAGCGCACTCTCTCCATGGCTCCGTGTCAATCAACCTCCAACCACATTCCATTTTGTCCTGCTTCTCTGTCCCTACTGTCAGTTCTGTAGTTCAACTTGTTAACTGTTAATATGCTGATGATTTTCCCGCACATTATCCATACATCCGCTCATGTCTATGTCTACGTAATGTAAACCAGATAAATATTTGATTCTATTTTTATTAATCATTAGGAAATTACAGGTTTCACTGTTGTGTTAGCAGTTTGAAGGCAGGCTGGCCATACATCATGCAATACATACAGGCAACACTTCAACACTAGAAAACTTGTAATTGATTGGGCCTGAGGGAGAATGCATCATTCAGGGCCATGGTGTTTTTTCCTCTGTTTCCTGTCTATATTTTTGATATTTCACGATCATTAAACAATGACCCTTTAGCTTCGGCAGCATGTGTAAGCCAGTAGATGTTGCCCCTGTATTGACAAGTTCATTATTATTTGGTATGAGAATGATGTGCGCTATAATATGGCATCACAATATTACATATCATGTCAAAATAATATTGTAAAATTGACTTCCATTATCATTTTTAATGGTTCAATGACATTATTTTTAAATGATTAATACAATCAGTTAAACAGCTAATATCAGAGGAGCTTCCTGAGGCTGGCCACTCTTGTGAGGCTCTATCTCTGAATTCCTGGAACATTGGTACTTGAGCAGGTATTTGTCTCCACAGTTATAAGACTGCACATATAACTAACCTTGCAGCATGTGGACATGTTGATGTATCTGAATAAAAACCATACAACCTGCACACAGCTCTAAAATCAATCAGACTTTATTTTTAAAGTTCTATTTATGTATCTGTTTGTTAGCAGGTTTACTGAAAAAATTTTGAACGCTTTTGCACAAAAATTATCAAAGATAGGTCTCGGCCATGGTAACGGGTAATTACATTTTGGGAGGGATCCTGATATGGATCTGGATTGTGGAACTTTTGGTCAGATTCCTCACCATTGCCAGAAAACTTAACATTTTTAAAAATATGTTGTTCAGATGGAAATGGGAAAGCAAGTTTTGGGTGAAACAGCATTTAGGTTGGCGTTGCTCAGCCTTGGTGGATGTCTGCGCCCTCTGGTTGCTCATGTTGAAACTGTGGCAGGACAAATGAGAATAACGTGGGCCATCTACACAAGTGTTCCCTTCTGTACAGAAATTTAAAGATAAGCTGAGGACCTGCATGTCTCAACTTTTAAGTGACCATTTTTATTTATCTTTATCTTCGACTCTGGTTATTGTGCTACATTAATAAACTTAACTTGACTTAAACAGGGCTGTCACAGAGGAGGCACTTTATATTGCTGCCTAGCTTTAGCAATGTGACTGGCTGTAAACCTTCAAACTAAATCTTGTTTTAAAATGACCAAACCAAAAAAATAACTGATGGAAGCAGAGACGGCTGATGGAAATAACAGACAGCATGACTCTCATCTGCTGGCTGCTCTGAAACTGCTCCAGTAAAAGGCTGACAGCACCGTCAGCAGCTTGACAGCTTGCCAACTCGTACTTTCTATGACTATCCAAGTCTGTTTTCACATCCCAGATTATGACAAGGGGACGTTAGTTTTCATGGACACGTTTTTGAGTTTGAACAAGGAAGCACTGCATAGCTTATTACGGTATCAGGATGGACATTTATTCACCAAGTAAAACTGTGTACCTGATGCTATCATTGATGGTTACTCATTGTTTTTTGTTTTTTTACCTGTCCGATCCGGCGACTTAGGCATTGCAGTATGGGACATCTGGATGCCTTGCAGTGCCAAATTGTTAACCTACATATGGAAAACGATGTATATTAAATTTGAAAATGTTGAAGTAGTTATAACAAGCTGGACCGTGAGAGACAGAAAAACAAATACAAATGGTCCAAGTGGGTTTCCCATGGGATTCCACACATTCCTCACTCTCTCAGCCCTTAGGCAGCAGCTGGCCCCCCTCACATCCTGACAGGCCTACCTAGTGACTGACTGACTGACACACACACACACACACACACACACACACACACACACACACACACAGGAGCCATTGAGGGACACCACCCACTTTCCATCATTTTTCTTTCTTCTTTTTTTTTTTTTTAAATTAGAGAGTGAGTCTTCCACTTTGATATACCGAGCCTGAGACTAAATCTGACAGAATTGGCACATGCTGGGTCATGGCAGACATGTGTGTCTCAAAATAGAGACGCAAAGAACGGAAGCAGAGAACGGATAAAAGCTGAGAAAGGAGAGGCTTTCCTGCAGTGGTCTGACCGAGCAAGCATGACTCCCATCGGTGCATGCACATACACACCGAGTGGCCTGTTGTACCCGGAGGCGATCAGGCATCTTTGTGCAGTCATTTTAAGCAGAAGTATTTATTATAAGAGCTCAATATTGAGATTTCTGTTTCACTAAATAGATAGTGGTCAGTGTACGGCGTCCCAAGACAATCTGCCTAACCCCGGTCCCTGTGGGTGTATTTAGCTCTCTCAGAGTAATGTTGTCATCTCACAAACAGAATAGTTCTCCATAGCAACACTCTGTATTTACCACTATGTGTATTGCACAAATTCCGTGACTATGATACCCCGAGACAGCCTTCAGCTACCCATCGACTCTCCTGGCCTTCCAAAGAAAAGATGACCTTGCATAGTGCATGAGAACACTCATCTTTGCAGATTCTCAGGAGATCAGAGAATTCTTCAACACTAACCTGCTCCTAGAATCTGCCTGCTGAGAAACTGTGCACAGCCTGTAAGAAAAAGCAGCCAGCCAAGTATTTTAAGGCCACAAAACCCAGCTGTGTGTAGTCCATAATGTATTATACAGGGAGAGGACACAGTAAAAAGCAACACCTGCGCAATGTAACACAGTTTAACAGCCCATTCATTCATCCACTCATTTTCGAGGTAGCCCACGTCCTTTTCCACTTCTTCGTCACACTTTTCTTGGAGGCTCCTGAAACATTCCCATAGCAGATGAGAAGATCGCAGATGAACACCTTTTCCCAAAAGGACATATTGCTCAAACCACAGTTGATGACCTTTAAATATCTTGTGTAAAGTGGGGCTCTGATCAGCAATATGAGGAGAGCTGTTAAATGAGCATATGTAAGTTGAGAGAACTGAAACTCATGAGGAATTGCAGTCAGCCACTCTCCACATGGCAATGAGCTCTGACTGTGTGTTGGAGAGCTTCTCCAGGTTCTTTGTTGTGTTTTTGACCACAGTTTGTTTGTTTTCTTTCTTCAGATCAGAATAGTGAAACAGTGACAGCAGAAGGATGAAGCCCATCACAAGCCTCTATGATAAGAGTGTGAGATGGGATTGAGAGTGATTCATTGGATGGAAGTTCGGTCAGCATGTTCAAACAGTAAACGTGCGCTTGGTGTGTATTAACTCATCTTGTTAAACCAGCGGATTAACAAAACCAAAGCCTTTCTTCACTCACTCCCTTCTGCAAGGTCAGTAGGCAAGGCGGTCAATCCTAAGTCTGTCAGACCGTCTTCCACACACACACACACACACAAGCTTAGAGGAATGCAGAAACAACAACAGGATAAACAACAGGACAGACAAACAGTTGTACTATCAGTGAGGCAGATAAACAGACTACTACCGGAGAGGAAAGAGATTCAAGCTCATTCTTCACATCACTGGCTGCTTCATTCAAAAGCCTTCACTACTGATTGAAGGCCCTATTGTGAATATCAGCCCTTTAAATCCACCTACCAATTATTTTTAAAGGTTGTGGGTGGGCTGGAGCCAATCCCAGCTGACATTGGGTGAGAGGCGGGGTTCACCCTGGACAGACCGCCAACGTATCGTAGGACCAACATACAGAGACAAATAATTCCCTGCATGAGATGCTGCCCCCGTGACCAAACCCCGGATAAGCGGTTGAAGATGAGATGAGATTAAGATGGTGTGGACCGCACCTCACAACACTGTGAGTGCAGTTTGTAAACAACTAAAGAGACGTGCTAGCAGGTAGCACTGCAACTCCTGGCAACTCCTTGGCCTAGTGGTTTGCGCGTTGGTCTCACATACCTGAGGTTGCGGGTTCGGGGCTCGGCCAGAGCAGTAAAATCACAAAAACAAAGAGAGAAACAACTTTCTCCAAAATCGCTTTCTGCCCCATTAACATGAGATGCCAGAAAAAAAAATACTTTTACTACTTTTGTTACGCAGCACAGGTAAAACCAATTCTGACATGGTTGAATAATGAGATGGAACCCAAATGGAAGCTCATTGAGTCCAACTTAGTGGAATCACTCAGCACATTGATTTTCTCCAGTTACAAAAATAAAACAGATCAAAATACATAACCATCGTGTATATAATATACAAAAAATCTGGAGGAAAAAATAACTGCAATTAACTGAAAATAAAATGTAAACCAACTCTCATTATTCATCCATTAAAGAACAGGAAATTACTTACTAAAGAAAAATAGCATGGGATTTTACTCCTAACCGTATTGGTGATGTCTTTGAGATATGGGAAGGTAATTATTAAAGGTTATTATTATTATTATTAGGGCCCGAGCAAAAGCCTAAGAGGCTGGCATTAGCCATATTGAAACTTTGTTGATTATTCTTATTCTGCAAATGAATCGCCTGAAAAAGTCCCTAAACTTACTCAGAAACTTGTAAAACTTTGCTCCAAATTCTGACTTGGCAAAAAATTACCTATTTTATGGTGATCACGAATGGCAGTTAAAAATTGCCTCGACAGCATCACCTACAGAAACGCACCTACATTGATTGTTTATCCGACATGTACTAAATTTGGGAGGCGGCTGTATCATGTCGACCTGCAAAAAAGTCTGAGGCACCCACTACCTCCGATCAACAGGAAATCGGCCATTTGGGTAATTTGCATAAAATCATATTTTAACGAACTCCTAGAGATTTCACACGAGAAACTTCTACTTGAGTCTGTCACATCTAAAGACCTATGGGATCAAAAGATAGCGAAATCCTGACTTTTCGCCAGAGGGCGTGGACGTTATGGTTTGATGAACTCTAAGCATTCGGCTATCATTCGCTGTCAAACAGGAAGTGGCTCTTAGTCGCACATACATGGTCTGAGCTGTCCCCAAACTCTCAAGACTGATAATACACCCGCCCTCAACACATCTACATGTCAATATTTACCAAACGTCATTGCGCCACCTGCTGGCAACAGGAAGTAGCATGATCTACAATTTCACGTCCTGTGCCTGGCAGGTTCGCCTGATCCACCTCAAACTTGGTCAGCTAGCTTATGACACATTAATGATGTCATTTTAAGAATCTTTGGGCCATATATTAAACGCTGTTCCCGTGGCGATGGTATAATAGCCATTAAAATACAAATATGTTTTTAAGGGACTTGGGATGCTTTGAATCTCATGAAACTTGGATGCCATGTTGAGAGTGGCGAATCCTTATATCTGGAATGATTTCTTTGTCAAATTGTGTCAAAATGGCTCCATAGCGCCCCCTACTAACTTTCAAAGTGAATGCCCCCACCTTTAACTTTGATGTAGATAAGCAAAATTTGGTTGGTACGTGTAGCATGTCAGGACCTACAAAAAAGCCTCTTGGAGCCATGACCTCAGACCAACAGGAAGTTGCAAAATTTGAAATCAGTGTACAAATTGGTGCTGTTTTCAGAAACACGGTTGCCATGACGAGACTTTCTTGGCCATTAACATACAAATGTCTGTGCTTTGAATCTCACGAAACTCGGCTGCCATGTCAACCGTAGCAAATCCTTCGACGTACAATAGGTCTTAAGGCTAATTCTGTCAAAATGGCTCTAAAGCGATCCCTACAACTTTTCAAAGTCAATGCCCTCACCTTTAACTTTCATGTACATTTACGAAAATTAATTGGCAAGTGTATCCTGTCAGGACCTACAGAAAAGCCTCTGGAAGACATGACCTCCGACCAACAGGAAGTTGGCAATTTGAATTAAGTGTGAAAATTTGGTGCTTTTTGGGGCATTTTCAGACATTATACTTTAACGAACTCCTCTAGAGGATTTATCACAGCAACTCCATATTTGGTCATTGTCATCTACAGACTTTTGTGATGAAAAGTTATCAAAAATGATTTCATTCACTGGAACAGCATGGCCAAGCCCTCGCCACAAAGTGGGATGTTCCTCCCTGACAGGGGAGGTTCCTCTGCCTTGCTGGTTTACCTAATCCTCCTCATGTTTGGACATAAAAAATGTTTACTGATGTTATAAGTCAAGTGAGAAGTAGAGTCATTTTTTTCATAGACTTTTATATAAACTAGGGATGGGAAGATTTTGGAGAGAAATTGAGATGCATCGGTTACTAATTGTTTGCATTGGTAAAATCCGATCCATTGAATTGTTAGTATTTTATTAATTTGTTTAGAAGTGTGACATACCCAATAATTTTATATTATGATACTTTTTTCCTCCTAAATTGCACCTATATTACGTTAACTTGGACCACAAATTGTGTGGGGGGTGGGTTACATGGCGTAACAAACATTACGCCATGTGAACTGCAAATCGAAAGTTTGGGAACACTACGGGTTTCACCAGAAACGGGAACACTGACAAGTCTGATACAATCTGCAACATGTGCCGCGCTGCTGTTAAGGACACAGGCAGTAGAACTAATCCCATTACTCACCTGAGGTGATGACACGGTGTGACCGTGGAGGCGTCTGTCAGTTAATTTCAGTTGATTAATAAATAATCAAACTCATTGATTTGGGTAGCATCATTCCTTTGCATCATCCGCCCTCATTGTATAGCTTGGAATCGCAATGTGTTGAATCACATTAAGTGGAATCGCATCACATATCTAACAGGGTGTGAATCTTATCGTATCGCATTGGTAGTTGCTGAATATGTATCTTTAATGCATCGGATCGTTGACAGTGTATGGATAGGCGTATCGTATCGGCCTCACACCAGAGATTACCAACCCTAATATAAATAGATTTCTTCTTGCAACCAGTGAGTCACCCTCTGCTGGTGATTCCAGAGAATACAGGATCCAGGCACTTCCACATTGGCTTAATTTTCCAGACCTGACTACGTCCATTTCTATATACAGTCTATGGTTTGTACGTGGGTATATCAGAGGGGAACCCTTAGGCACGTCTAGGACTTTAGAGAAGGCCCAACATATCAGCCTTTTAAAATTCATATTTAACATATTTCAATTAATAATAATTATCTCTTTAATTCAAATTTTTGGCATCTTTTAAATCAAGTTTGCTTCAGAGTATAAGAATAATTGACCTTAAACCTTGAAAATAGAGTTATCCAATCAGATTTAGTTGTTGTTGTTGTCTTTAGGCAGAAAAAAGGTTACAGCTCGCTCACTCATTGGTTAGGACTTCATGATCGAGACAGAAGTCCGGAGTTTGTGTGTTCATTTAATAAATCGTAGTGGGCGGTACAAAAAAACATCATCATACCCTTCCAGAAGGCCATTGACATCTAGACGGGTCAGTGAGGGTGGGAGTGTGAGTGCAGACATAGTAATGACATTCAAGCTAAAGCATCTGGTGAATAATTTAGAAGTTCTATCTGTGTACTAACCCTAACCCCACCATAGCGCCGTGTCATGTTTTACAATTTTTGGATTTTAGTGGAGTCAATGTGTTGCTGATGATGATTGTGTGTGCATATGTGCCTGTGTGTGTGTAATTGAGCTATGTGTAGTTTGTTGTGCAGTGTGTTAGAGCTGTTCACATAAAAAAAAAATCCCCAAAAAACATTCTGATTTTGCAACGTTGAAGGCCCAGTGCCAAACCCCACGGTTCGCTACTGGGGTGTATGAATGAATAGTGTATATTGAATGTAAATGTGAATATGTATGGATATATATACACTATGATTAGTAACATCTACACTGGCACTTTAAATTAAATGTTTTGTGCATAGGTGAATAATAAAAAAAGCATTTTAAGTAAAAAATGTCATCAAGATGTTTAAAGGATATCAAATGTGCCAATAAAATGTAACAACATGTATTGACAGAAAGTATAAAAAATAAATCAGGAATTATCTGATGAAACATATGTAAACTACATTTGTGTTGACGTGTTGTTAAGGGCTCCGCTTTTGTCAAAGGGCTGTTTATGCTGTTACAGGCCTATATTTTATGTTTAAAGGGGAAGTAAGCGATTCTAAAGCAAAACACGTTTAGTAAAAAGCAGCGAAAATTTCCTTCCCCTTTTAACCAACAGTTACTCTTGCACAACTGCTTTTATGAAAAAAGCTGGATACCATAACAAATGCTCATCTGAACTTTGTTGTGATGACACGTACTCAGACATGACTCAGTTTTCAACCAGTCTTGTCTCTCCCTCTGTGTCTCTCTCCCTCCATGATTGTAGTTATATATATGAGCTTTGCAGATTATACTGTTCTCTTAAGTAACATAGAGTGTATGGTAAATGACGAGAAGACATCGCCACTCCCTGCTCCAGAGCACATACATACATATATACATACATACATACAGTATAGAGGCTAAATGGTGGACATGTCTTTGAGGACACAACAAATTGGTGGTTATTGTCTGCACAGAGCTTAGCGTACACCCTCTGCTGATGAAATGTATGTCACAGACAGTGTACTTGTTGGGCTGTCAGTTTGTCCAAAAATCTAATTTTAACAATGTTTGAATGACCAAATGATTTTGAATGCACAAATTGGGATTAGTTATGTAGGGGTGGTGGGGGGACTGTGGTTTACGGTTGCCATTGCTGCATATGTACAATAGCATATTAGGGCTTGAACTAAAGGTTTAATAACTTAATAAAAATTGTCTTTCCTTGTTATTGGTCAATACAAATATAAAACAATTTAATCATTTTAATTTCTTAGTATACTCCTTTTTTGGCCTACCATATTATATGGAGATCTTGTCTGTTTTGTTTCTTCTTTCGTGTACATGATTGAACACTGTTGTTATTTCACCCGTTTTTTAAGTAACACCTAAACAAATAGTCATTTGTAATGTGTGAAATTTGGATCAGCAGGGGTACGTGATCTGGGAGCCAAGAAAACTGGGGGCGGCTGACAGAGCCTGGGCCAATGTGTGCGAAGGCTTGAAAGAGGATCTGGTTGATTGACTTTTCCCAAGCCATCACTGCCATCTTTGTCTCCCTCCTGCTACTTGTCTACAGCTGCTGTTTACTAAACAGGATGCTGGAACCCCAGGATGAGATAATAAAGACTTGGACGCCTCTTGAAGTTAATGTCTGCATCCTTTCACATCGCCACTGATCATGGCCACCACATGATACACAATTAGATTTATGACTTTTCAAAATATTTTACTGGCAACTCGAACAGAGTTTCAAGAAAGTAGATATCCTTCAAAATCCACAAGATTTCTGGAGGAACAGAAACAAAGACGGAAAAAAAAAATACAAATGGTTTTCATCTTCTGCTCTGCTATGTGCAATTAATGCATAACAAGCTTGTAAGTCTTTGGTGCTGCCAGTAGCAGGGAAGTGTATGTGACAGTCAGTGCAGTCACATCGAGATCTGATTTAAATGGTGAATGTTAATAATTGTAGAAGTGCAATATGGAGATGTCACCATCAAACTACAATTTTTTTTTCTAATGACTGTACAGAGTTCAAATTTCTGAGTATCTAATACAACTGCACAATGCATACTCCAACTACAGGAAGCTCACACAAGCCAGTATAATTTATTTACAGTATAATATGTTTGACAGCTGAACAGCTCCACAGGACTTTCTCTGCTTAATCCATATCTGCACATTACAGGCCCCTTTCACACAGTGCATGGTTTAATATGCAATCACAACACTGCTCTAATGTCTAAATGTTTGTGTGTGTGTGTGTGTGTGTGTGTGTGTGTGTGTGTGTGTGTGTGTGTGTGTGTGTGTGTGTGTGTGTGTGTGTGTGTGTCAATACAGCCTGTAAAACCCACAGTTCCTCCACTCTGTCCACAGTGAGGAAACTCCCCTGGGAAACTGTGGGATTGAGCTTTTGCAAGAAATATTTTCACACACACACACACTGGATGCCTATCAAGCTTAACTTGCGCTGATGACACACACACACGAAAGCCTCACTCATTCCAACTTACCTACAACCATCAGTGTGAACTCAAAACCTCTTTTGACCGACTTCCGGTACACCTGGTTGGGGAGATTGGCGAAGCCCACATAGCCCTCCAGGTTCCGCTGCTAAAGGAAAACACACAAACACATTTTGTTTTAACGCAGGAATCACAAAGCATGAACTCAAATTCTCAAACTTGTCTAACTTAAAGAGGCAGTAAGCGATTTTGGAAAGAGCTTATCTCTCTTTGTTGTTGTTGTTGAACCCGAAACCTTGTGTATGGGAGGCCAACGCACAAACCACTAGACCAAAACCACAGCGTTGCAACACTATCCGCTAGCACGTCTCTTAAGGTGTTGACGAGTGATGTTTACAAACTGCACTCGCAGTGTTGTTGGTGCAGCCTGCACCATTTGTTTTGTTTTCCTTTTACAGAGCCTGGGCTCAGCTGAAAACAGGATTTTTTTCTGCGCACACAGAACCAGAGGAAATTTTCGCTGCTTTTTACTAAACGTGTTTTGCTTTAGAATCGCTTACTTCCCCTTTAAACATAAAATATAGGCCTATAACAGCATAAACAGCCCTTTGACAAAAGCGGAGCCCTTAACAACACGTCAACACAAAAAAACTCTGCTTCTATGGTGGGTTAGGGTTAGGGGTGTGTATACATGTGTGTATGTGTGTTTTGTGTGTGCGTGAGTGTGTGCAAATACACAGAAGAACAAACTGTTGCTGCTCACAGAAACACAGTCATTATGTGCACACAAAGTGATGAAAATCTTTTTGGTGAACCTACATTTAGCATTTCTGTGTCCTGCAGCGACGAAGCCCCTTTGAAGCAAAGCACAGCTGGGATAAATACAAGAGGGGAAAAGGACTGTTTGAAGGGGAAGAGAGGAGGGGGGTGGGTGGTGTTGCTAGACTCACACAGAGAAATAAAAGGCTTTCTCAGAGGAGCGTCCGCCAAAGTCCACCAAACATTTAAACTCAGACAAGTCGTGTAAGCTTATCAATTCATCAAAGCATAAATGCAGAAACATGAAGCTAAGGGGACAAAGACGTGGCGACGTAAACAAATAAATCCTGTCTTCGTACTGAGTCATATCCATCAGGTCACCCATGAATCTCAGTATAGATCACAGCCAGCTGCTCTGTCTCCATACCACCAAGGTGTATCCTCATCCCTTACTCCCTACCCCATCTCCTCCCTCTGCCTCTCTGTATCTCGCAGTGTGCTGTCAGATAAAATCACCCCAACCCCTTCCAGTCACTTTGCACCGTCCTACACGCTACATGAGGCAAACACAATTGATTGCTGGCCTCCCAGACTCTGTGATGCGTGGCTACGATGAAAAACTGCAGTGCTGAAGGAACAGGGTTTAAAACTATCTACATGTTGTGCTTATTTTGACAGATACTGTGATGAGTCACAATTTTTGTGGGAATGGTAATGACGATGATGTGAACAAGCATGTTCCCTTACCTCTGATTTGGCCGGGAGCATCAACGTGAAAGCGATATGTGCACAGTAAGTCAGGTAAAGTTCTTGAACGGCAGGAGTTTATTCTGTAATTACTGGCTACTGTATGTGGTTGAATTTGTGCTGAGGGGGTTGATGGGGGCAAGCAGTGTGAGGGGGCACAGTCTGTTATAATCCTGATGGCTTGAAGAAAGAAGCTGTTAAGCATCCTGGTCCTGGCAGAGATGCTTCTGTACCTTTTTCCTGACGGCAGGAGGTTAAACAGGTTTTGAGACGGGTGATGAAGGTTTGTGATGATGCTGGAGGCTCTCCCAGTGCAGCGTGATGGTAAATACAAAGTCAATGCAAAGACGCGCCACTTGCTTGAGCTCAAGCAAAATATTCACGTGACGTGATGAAAGACAATATGTTGTGATTGTCCCGATGCCACTGAAATCCACGTCCGATAGAGAACGTCAAATATTTGTAAAATATAATCCAAAGAAGCTTATCCACGACTGACCAAGGCCAGTGAACTTCTGTAAAGATAAAAATGGGAAGTAAAAATGTCCACAGAAAAAAAAAAAGACTATTTTAATAATAGATTTGAAAAGAGAGTGTATTTCCACGTTTCACTAGTTCCAGTTGTTCAAATGTGAGGATTTGCTGCTTTTCATTGTAAATGTTGAAATTATTTTAGTTTGGGACTTGTGATTGAACTAAACATTTCATTCGAAGACGTTGGACAGGGTTTGACGTTTTTTGACAGGGTGATAACTGGAATAATAAAAAATTATAAAATGAAAATAATAATTGACTCATTGCTGCACTGCAGGTCAGACATCCCACTGAGGTTAGTTTGACAGTTTTACCCAACAGTGTCTGCTCTGCATCAATATAGGGTTAGTTTCTGATCTGTACTGGGTCTTTGTTGGGTAAACCCTGTTATAATGACTGAAAAAACTGGAGAGTGGAAATCGGTGTGTCTACCTCTTAGCATGATTGGTGAGAGTGAGCATGCTGTCATTTTCCAAAACCTCAACAAGAGACCACACACCATTTTCAAGTGCAAAGCATTATAGATATCTATTATTCATGTTTATCTTTTAGTAGCATGGTCAACCAAAAAGGATATCAACACGGCAAATAATGTAGTTCTAAGACCACTGATTCATACTGTACCATCATCCCTTTTATCCCCAAAACTGGTTTCAGGGAATCAGCAGTAGAGACTTAGAAAAAACGCCTTAGCAGTGGGACTCCTCAACGTTTTCTATCTCATTGAGAGAGACCACATTCATAAACACAGGGCACTGACCCAATGACAGTTCACAACATAGACTGTAAATAATGATGGACGGTGAATCTCCACTTCCTGTACAAAACTGTTAAAAAATTATGCCAAAAAAATCCAGGAATGGGCGCTGTAATCTTGCACTGGTGATGTGTTTTGGAGTCAGAGTCTGTGTAGTAGTGATTGCAATGTGTAGCCATCCTGCCCATACACATGCTCAACCAATCTCGAGTCAGTTTCAGCTGTCAATCATGACGTACCACCTTATATTTACAGATTCAAATAATTTAATTAAACTAAGCTTATCAGAAACATGAATGCTTGAACATACATCAGTGTGATAAGACCTAAAATTACAGAAACCAAATAAATATTTGTTTGACTTGACTTTTTAGTTTGGTCCATGTCCCCTTTGCTGACATAGAGGAGGTGGGGTTTATGACCTGCTCAGCCAACCACCAGGGGGCAATCCAGGTTATTTGGCTTCACTTTTGGGAGCTGTCATGTTGTCCATCTTTATTTACAGTGATTGGTCCAAATCCATACTTAGACAAAATGTCAGCCTAATGTATTCCATTTAATTTAGCAATTATATATATATATATATATAGACAGATAGATAGATAGATAGATAGATAGATAGATAGATAGATACTTTATTTATCCCAAGCTGGGAAATTCCGGTGTTACAGCAGCAAATTCCACACAACACACTTAACAAAATATATAATATATATTAAAGCAGAAATTGCCAACTTTTGGCATAAACTTATCATTATGATGTTATTGATATTGATTCATTGTTTCACTGTTGTCTCTCACAATTAAAAACACATTAAGGCTTGAAGTACATTCCATAGCAACTCAAAAATAAAACTAATAATAATTACTAGTATTCTGTGTCTTCCAGGCAAGACTCCTCACACCATTATACATTCCAACCATTAGACAGTTAAATATTAGTTGTTGGCAAACAATTAAAGGCCATTTCAGGATGTCAGGACTGAGTTGCACTAGGTATAAATCAAAGAGGATCTTTTGTCACACAAACAGTAAATTAGCATAACTGGCCTAACTCAACATTCTACTGTATACTCCACATTTCCTCCTGTGGCGTGTGACATTCAGAAACCTGTAGGTTACCCACCAGCATCACCACTGGATGTTAAGGACACAGACTGCGGCAACAGAAAAAGGAAACAATCTATTTTTCCTCGTCAATACTCTGCGATGAATGGCAGCTCAACAGCAGGGAGAACTTCTGTGAAAGAGCCTGTAGCCTAACCCTAACCCTAACCCACTTTCCACCATTTCCATCTCAAATCCACCCACATACAAGTGCTGTGCATGTGAGTGTATCTTATGGTCGGGGGATCCTCTGATGGTCTGTCCATATCCTTAAAAGTGCACTGCAGGCTGCACGGGAAATGTCACACACTGTTTGTTCATTTAGCAAGAGGGAAGAACTTATTAGTGCAAGCTATTAGCTCTAAGGAACAAAAGGTCTCTCTCTCTCTCTCTCGCTCTGTGTGTGTGTGTGTGTGTGTGTGTGTGTGTGTGTGTGTGTGTGTGTCCAACATATAGTATGCATGTTCATGAGGTCATGAATGAAAGAACCTTTATTTGCAGGCATTTTGTGTCATAGTTGGGCAAACAATAAGCTTGAAACATCACATTTCCACCTTATATGCACCACAGTGACTCTGTACTGTTTGTAATGCTGCAACAGCCTATTAATATGAAATGTATTATGATGAGCATGGTTCTTTCTCAGAAGAAAATTATGTATGGAGAACACAGGCGGGTGACTTAAAAGAGGGAAGTAATAGGGGGATAAGAGAAAGAAGGGCTGGTCAGTCAGTGCATTTACATGCAGTTTAAAAACCCAATTATACCACTTTCACTCCAAAATTACCGTGTAGACCCGGGTTTTTTAAACGCGGATCGACCCGCGTTGAATCTGCAAGTAGCCACTTTCACACTGTGAATAGACCAGGGTCTGATGATACTAGCAGGAAAACACTGTAGTGACAGGTGGCAATCATAGTTGGCGGTAAAGAGCGATGCGCGCAATAAAACAAAGAAGAAGAACAGTGTAGTAAACAAGAGAAAGCGTGGTAGCCAGTGAGCCGGTGGTCAACATTACCTTATATCTTGTACTTGTCACTCTTTCAAAGTTTATAAACTCAGCTCAGTGTTGTGAGCAAAGCCTGGCTCTTAAGCAAGGTGGCCATATGGGTTTTGAATGGTTAGGGTGAGTGTGTATGAAGAAGGTTGGCGCTGCGCAATGTGGTTGTGTGTACGTTGTTGCAATGGGCTCTGCACATCATTCATGTTACCAACAGTTTATGGCCACTGTGAGAAGAGAGGGTCCGCCTGATGAGGCCGTGTATGTCCGCAGAAGGGTTGAAATAAAGTGCCCCGTTCTAAACCTCATCGATGATCTGGATTGTGTTAGTTGTTACCACCAACGTGCCAAAACAAGGCTAAGCGAGCTACCTACATGCGAGAGGTGTCTTTACTACAGTTCGGAGCCTGCGAGCTGGTGAGGTACCAGCAGCTACCTACGAAGGAGACGAGCTTTCATTGCCTTCTTCATCGCGCAAATTAGCGCGTTCACCCGGGTGTGACGTTCACATCAATGCCGATCGGAGGTGAAGCCGATTATTACCCGGGTCTATTGAAGAGTCATTTGACCTGGGACGTTTTCAAACTGCAGAAAACGCTGGGTTTAACCGGGGTATTCGTGCATGGATACACCTTAACCGGGGTAAGCTTGGGTTATGCGTCCGCGCATGCTCCGTAGGTTATAACCCCACTCGCAGGAAGCAACTGCGCCAAAAACAAGAGCAACAACACGAGCTTCACCTTTAAACCCGAGGACCGAACCATGACAAGTAACGTTACTAAGACATAGAGAATGTATGAAATGTACAGTGCTGAAAATTCGTCCATGTTTTCCCTGCTTTCCAAGTTGTTGTGATTTTGACAAAAGTCAGCCGAGGAAAAAAAGCTTTATCCTGACAAGTTGTACGTTGGCAGAGCCCCACCCACCTGACCGGAGGCAGAGTTACTCCCTTCATTCTTTCCATTCTTTCACACTCATGTATATGGGGAGAACTGGCATAACCCAGTTATTCACTTAACCGGGGTAAGACCATACCCTGGTTACTGCTGTGCATGTAAAGGCACTCTATACCATTCATGTTAACCCCTCCCCCAGTCCACCCAGTGGTGATAGTAGCTGCCTGGTTCACTGACATCATCTGTGCTGCCAAGTCCAGCGCCCTCATTTATTCAGCAGCTGATGCCGGTGGCTCTGTCATGGCTGTCCATCCGTTGGTTTTAAACTGTCGGTTAGTACATATTCAATATTAGCTATGTAATGGGAACCACCTCTGAATGCATCACAAACAGATACACGGCTACGAAGGCATTGTAGGCTGTGTTGTGTGATGATGAGTAATCGCTCACCGCTGAACGAAAGTGCCAAAATAAAAACACAAACCAGGTGTGGTCAACTGAAAGTGCAGCTGTGTGTACAGTCGCACCAAGCTCTACTCCACAACCGAGCAGTTGTGAAGACATGCTTGCCAGTAAATGGGGAACAGGCTTTTCATATCTTTAGTAGTGAACAGTGCACTTACTCTTGTCATATATAAAATGCAATTCATCAAGCAATGTTTTAATTATTTCAATTTCTGGACCAGTAACTATAGCAATATAGCAATACAGCTATATCAATAATACAGTAGCTATATCAATAAAGCAGCTATATCAATATCTAAGTCGGTGTGAAATCAAGTCCAAAATAGGATATATCAGAGACCCTCTTTCTCGAATAGCTATAATTGTGACCAGACCGTGTAAACCCTGGTGAATGTTGTTCAAACCAGGCTGGCTTTTAAATGACAAAATTATATCGTTATTTCTTGCGCAAATTAGGGTTGAACTGTACATTAAGCAAACACGATGTCCAGCAAACACAATATACTGGAAGAAAAATGCTAATCACGTTTTAGTGTTGCCACACAACCATACTGAGGTGGTGGGAGGAGGCGTGATAGATTTTTTTTTTTTTTTTACAACGACACGATTCCTTGGGTTTAAAAATTTTACGCAGTAACTTATGCCGAATTTATCATTGGGCTATCACAATTTATGAAAAGGTGTGAGCCATGTTTAATTCTTGCAGACGTCCTTATAGACACACAAAATATTCTAAAATGAGCACATTGTTAAAGGAATGCGGTGTGCTGTTCTAATCTTACATGAAGGGTCGGTACCAACAGGGTAAAAAAAAAGTCCGGTTAAATACTCACTTCCAACGGAAAATTTCAATCAGTTGCCCATTGAAAACATCAGCATTTTCTACATTTGAACATCGTTCAGTTTGGAAGGGGGGAGGACTTACAGCAATGCTGGGAACCGCAGTCTCTGGTCGCTCGATCATTGTACTGTGCTGTCACCACCCAGCCTGCACCCGACGGTCACCGAGGCATACACTGATAAACGTCCGGGAGAATGGCGGAGCAGAGAGAAACGCGCAGCTTAGCACCGTAAACGCCGCGGTTTGTTGTGAGCAAGAAGCTAAATGCGCCTATGAGTGAATGAATGAGGTAAAATTACATATGGCCGCTCAGGATACTACTACTACCAGATGTAGAGCACTGTGACGAAAAATGCTCCGACTGCTTTCCCTTCGAGGTAAATAATCAGAGAATATCTGGTTGTACATCCGGCTAATAGTTTCACAATAAGACGAAATGCATCGCTACAATTGTATCATTTAATTTGTACCGTGAACCATCTGGTGAACACAGTATAAGAACCAAAAGATTGAATATAACAATTCTTCTCTACTTTGAATAACATGTGTTTGGCACATCCGTGTTTTTTTAATTAATTCAGTTTTCTTAGTCCAGGACAAAAATTATGTAGTAGTTGATGAAATGCTAAAACAATTGTTGCTTTCTAATATGTATTTGTACAAAATAAGATAGCTATATCAGTTCAGCTTCAAATATTCACATATTTAGCCTTGCCGAAAAAAACAATAAATAATTATAAATAAATATGACAATCAAAGCCTTAGGGCGGGATTTAGGCTCTTATAGTGAATGTAAATACACCTAAGTTCCGGTCAGTTACTGGCCATAACTGGCTAGCTTGACACACATGTAACAAGGATACGCCTTGGTCAAAGCGCGAATGATATCCTCCTCTGATTGTTCGTGTGAGGCCTTCAAGTGCTGGAGGCAAAGCTATGCTGCCTTCAAAGACTGTTGTAAATAGAATACACCAAGCATATAAAAAATATGATTTGACATAGTATTTAGTGAGATGGTGTTATACAACTTCTTTGAAAAGCCACAAGATAAAGAGATTAAACTGAACTGTAGACTTTCTTTTACACAAATGTTTTTCAAAATATATTTTAGGGGAGTATTTAGCATCAGCTTTGCTGTGAAGAAATATTTTCATGAAATATTACATAAAATACAAAATATCATTATTCTTGATAGACCATTATTTTTTGCAGGGTAGGTAGAATATAAGCGGCATTGTTGGTTTGGTGGTGAATGTCATAAGATGTAGAATTTCCTAAATTTTCCCCATTCCCATAGAGTGCTTCTGCTTTTAGTTGTACTGACTGCATCAAGTGAACCATGATTATAATTGGATGGCTGGGATGAAAAGTCTGTCTGTAAGACACAGCATGTGATGCACTTCAACCAAAGGAAGCCAGGATTTCTGCGGGTGCTGATGAAATATTCATTTCCTTTAGTTTGCTTCCATCTCTGCCCTTGTTTGCACCATTGAAAGCAGCACCTAATACTCAGTGTGTCTTATCAGTGATGCTTCTAAAGGGACCGTGTCTTGTTGTTTAGCCCATTATATCAACTGATCTAACTCAACAATTTGCTCTTGTGATAGGTCTTTCTAACTATTACACTGAATGGTGTAGTTGCACACTCTAGTGGCAAAGAAACTAAGTTGCCATCAGAGTTCACACCTCCGTTCAGTCGTATGTACATTACTTCTGTAAACATTTTTCTCGGTACAACTATTTTGAAAAGGATCATCCCATCCAATGTTTAAAAAATATGCTGTATTGACCTTGTACATGCTGTACTTTCCGTTACACAGTTTGATATGTAAAGATGTGTGAAGTCTTTCTTTCAAATTGACTAAATGCAATGTTGTATGTAATGTATGTTTACACATATTTATCATATTATTACCATTTCAAAATATGTATTATAACAAATAAATATATATGTATTAAATATTCTCTTTGGAACTACATTAAAACCATAATATATGTATTTTCCAACTTTCTATAGATAATAATTTTTTTATAATAAATCATTTGTCATGATGGTATCATGGCAGCACTCCTGTCCCCCTTTTCGTTTCATTGTTTGTTTTCCCCTGTGTGTTATCCTGCATGTTTCTCCCCTGGTCGTTGTCTGTCTGTGTGTTGGTGGGCTTGGCTTCTCCCAGCAAGCAGGCAACAGGTGGAAATCATCAGCCGAGAAGTGGGGACTTTCACGCCTCTTCAGTGACTTTTCTGGGCTACATTGTGGAAAGCGGGCAGGTAAAGGCAGACCCAGCTAAGGTGCGGGCTGTCACGGATTGGCCTACACCCACCTCCAGGAAACAGCTACAACGTTTTTTGGGTTTCGCTAATTTTTACCACCGGTTTATCCGCAACTACAGCTAGGTAGTGGCACCCATGACCAGACTAACCTCTCCCTCTGTACCGTTTGTTTGGTCCCCAGCTGCAACTACTCGCCCTGAAACTGGCATTGGAGGAATGGAGTCACTGGCTGGAAGGAGCAGAGACACCGTTTGTGGTTATGGACCGACCACAAGAACCTGGCCTACATCCAGACGGCCAAACGTTTGAACTCTCGTCAGGCCCGGTGGGCCTTGTTCTTCGGCCGGTTCAATTTCTCCCTCACCTATCGTCCGCCGGGCAGCAAGAACATCAAGCCGGATGCTCTGTCCAGACAGTTTGGCCCTGTGGAGGAGGAATCAGCTGCACCTGACACCATCCTTCCCACAACCGTTGTGGTGGCGTCCCTGACCTGGGAGAACGAGGCAACGGTAAGACAAGCACTTGAGACTAACCCTGACCCCGGTGGTGGTCCACTGGGACGCTTGTTTGTCCCCGTTTGTGCTCGCTCCCAGGTTCTTCAGTGGGGTCACACCTCTCAAGTCTCGTGCCACCCAGGAGTCGCCAGGACTATTTCTCTCATGAGCAGACACTTCTGGTGGCCTACCATGCTGGTGGATACCCGGGAATATGTCCAGGCCTGCACCATCTGTGGCAGAAGTAAGGCATCTCATTGTCCATCGGCTGGTCTCCTCTGTCCTCTCCCAGTGCCCGGACGGCCCTGATCCCACATTGCCCTGGATTTCGTCACCGGTCTACCTCTCTCAGAAGGTAACAACACCATTTTGACGGTTGTGGACCGTTTCTCTAAATCAGTTCATTTTATTCCTCTGCCCAAGCTGCCATCGGCCATGGAGACGGCCAAACTCGTCATGGACAACATTTTTCGGATACATGGGTAACCTACGGACATTGTGTCGGACCGGGGTCCGCAGTTCACATCCCAGGTCTGGAAAGCATTTTGCCGGGCACTGGGGGCCACGGTGAGTTTGTCTTCAGGGTACCATCCGCAGTCTAATGGACAGACGGAGAGAGCCAACCAGGATCTGGAGACCGCCCTTCGTTGTGTGTGTGCTCGGAACCCTTTGTCGTGGAGTTCTCAACTCACCTGGGTGGAATATGCGCACAATTCCCTTACCTGCTCGGCTACAGGTATGTCGCCGTTCGAAGCCTCACTAGGCTACTCACCTCCTCTTTTCCCTGCTCAGGAATCGGAGATAGCGGTTCCCTCTATCCAACATCAACTTCGGAGGGTGCAAAGGATCTGGAGGGAGACCCGACGGGCGCTTCTCCGTACTCAGGAACAGAACAAGAGGATGGCGGATCGCCGCCGCACTCCAGCACCCAAATACAAGCCCAGCCAACAGGTTTGGTTGAACTCCAAGGACATTCCCCTAAATGTTTCCTCTAAGAAACTCGGCCCTCGTTTCATTGGTCCATATGTAGTCGAGGCTGTGATCAACCCCTGCGCTGTTTGCCTTAAGCTCCCTCCAGCCCTCAGGATACACCCCCTGCCTGCACCATGCGGTTTTGTTTGTTCCCTCGGAGGACGCCAGTTCCACGTGGAGGAGAGCCACGTATTGGATTGGGACTCCGAATCACTCTGCAAGCTCTGGAGAGCTCACCACCACCCACCTCTCACCACTGGGACCCCGGACACGCCACTCCCCGCCCCCTGTGCACCTTGCACTGTACATAATCTTACATATTAAATCACGTTATATTTTGATCCCGTGTGGTGTCTTGCATTTGGGTCCAGTCTCACCGTGCGTCGTTCGTGACATCATTGTGATAATACTGTTATAGTAAATTACTTTGCCACAATAATTGTGCAGTGAAAACCTAAAATATATGTACTAGTAAATTGTTTTAATGTTGTGGCTAATCAGTGTATGTACCAGTCTATACATATACAGTATGATGCACATCTCAATTGGCTATAGTAAAGTTGGTAATTATACAAATTATTGTTTTTGAGGCACATAAAACCGTTTATAGTGAGACTATCTAACCTTTGTTGTAAAGCAGCAACAGATGATAATTATAGAATAATATTAAATGCCTCAGTGAAACAGTGGCACAAACCGAAAATAATCAGCAAAATCAGCAAAAAATGACAGGGTGGTCTTTTTTCACAGTTCGTGGGCCTGCAGGCTCCACAGATGTTTTTTTAATTTTTACACAATATGTCACCTTTAACTACATAAATTGTTAAATATATACTAGTAAATGTAGAATATTGACCCCTGGTAAGAAGATAAGAAACAACACAGTCAGATAATCACTTTTTCTTGCTTTAATACGAGAGTCCAAATTGCAGCAGAAACATACCGTAATAAATATATTTTTTGTCTTGTCAAGTTTGGTAACTTATCTGTAACTTGAGTAACACTCAAGTCACTTTAAAAACAAGGCAAAGAGTTCACAGTGGTGCAGTGTAGAAACAGTGGTGTAGCCCATAGCTTATAGTCTACTGATGCCACCATGTGTAGCTGGGAGACGTTGGTCTTTCACAGTGAATATTGTCTGTAATATTCGTAGTAGATAGTATCTAATGGTTTAAAAAAACACATCAAAACACATTAAGTACCCAGATTTTTTGACTCTTCTAGTGGGTTTGGTGTGGCCATGGTTACAGGTTGGACACGTCTCCTGGCTTGGATTTGGTATCCAGGTGGCTGATGAGCTCCTTTACCCAGGTTGCTGAAGGTTTGGCACACATCTGGCGACCTGCTACTGTCGTCAACCTGAACAAACAAAACACAAACAAAACAGTCAGGCTCAGTACCTTCAATTGTAGGTGTAATGATGATTAAAATGCTGATGCAACATTATTCTTTCTCCTTACAGGACTGCTGGTTTTGAGCACCGCTGGCTGGTCTTCATGTAGCCCACCACTCTTTCCTGAGGTATGGAGTTCTTGTTGAAATGAAAGCAGCACTTCTTTGGGCCAGTACCACGCAAACCTACAAACAAGCAGCTGTGAACAAACAATTGCGACCAACAACAGACATCGCCTAATTTCCTGTTGGCCTGCATGAAACCAAACCTGATGGCTTTTATTTGAAAAAAATGTGTCGCCGCTCAGTTGTTCCATTGTGATAGGGACTGACTGACCGCAGTATTGTCAAGCACCGTCTTACCTTCGCTCAGAGTGATGGCAGCCAGCATCAGCACAAACATGGAGAGAACCATACGAGGAGCAGCCATCCTGAAATGTGTGTTTGTCTCTGTGTGTGTGTGTGTTCCCTTCAGGTGAATGTCTCAGTTGAGCCGTATCAGCCTGTTCTCTTAGCTGTGTGGACCTACACTCCGTCTGCTGCTACATTTATACAGCTCGTCAACATTGCTGGGAAAGACCCAGGGTTCTGTCTCGGGATTCAACTATGACGTGTCAGCTTCACATTTATCTGGCTCAGGGGGTTTACCAGCGATGGGAGTTTCATCTGTGGGCATTTTTGCTTGTATGTGTTAGTGGCGTAGGTCCATTTCAGTTCCCTAAACAAATTGACTATCAATGATGAACCCTGTGGTCATCATGAGAAATGAGGAAGTTTTTTTCTTTCCGAATTTGGTTTCCCTGTCATTTAAACTTTCATGGTGTGATTCTGACCAAAAATAGAGAACTTTTGTTTGTCTCTCTCATTTCCAACACGTCACACAAATATCCCATATATTTGTCATCCCTTCACTTTGAGCTTTTACATTTAAGTGTACTGTTCTTGCATTTTGCAGTAGCTTATTGTAAACCAGTGTGGCTGAAAAAACTATTCAAGTGACAAAGGTCAGAGATCAGGAAATGTCAGCATACAATAATGTGTCTGTACAGACAAAATAAAAGAGACTACAGAAGATCTTTAAGGGGCGGGTATCTAATCATTTGTTATGGAGCATCAACATTTGTAGATTTCTATGAGGAAGATTAAGGTGGAATGACTTATTTGATTGGCATCCAATTCAACTTTTATTTCAATGGAACACTTGAATACTAAGACACTTTAAGTGTTCCATTGAATTGGAGAGTGGTTGAGTCCTAGAGTTTGCATGTGTGAGTATGTGTGTGTTCTACTGATAGCAGTGCTGTTTTTAGAGTCTCACAGCAGCAGGAAGGAAGGACCTGCGATACAGCTCCTTCACACACTTGGGGTGAAGCAGCCGATCGCTGAAGGAGCTCCTCAGTGTAGTGACAGTGTCCTGCATGGGGTAGGAGTCGTTCTCTACTCTGATGATAGCTCATCCTCCTCTCTCTCACCACCTGCACTGTGTCCAAGGGGCATCCCAGGACAGGGCTGGCCTTTTTGATCAGTTTATCAAGTCTCTTCCTGTCAGCCATTGAGATGCTGCTGCTCCAGCAGACCACTCCATAGAAGATGAAGAAGACACAATAGTGTCAAAGAAGGTCCTCAGGAGTGCCCCCTGTACTCCAAAGGACCTGAGTCTCCTGAGCAGGCACAGTCTGCTCTGATCTTTCTTATATAGTGCATTGATGTTGTCTGTCCAGTCCATTTTATTGTTCAGGTGAACACCCAGTTACTTATAAGAGTCCTCTCTCTCAGTATCCATTCCCTGGAGCTTTACCGGTTTTAGGGGGGGAGTGACTGCGCCTGCGGAAATCCACCACATCCAGGGAACAGACATTGAGAGAGTGGACTCTCCTAAGAAATAAGGAGTTGCACAGCAATACAAATCATTTAATTCACACAAGGATGGAGATTTCATCTGGACAGTTTGGTCAAGTGTTTCAGTGGCTCAGTGTTTTTCCCAGCTTGGTGCTCAGAACCCCTCATGAGGTCTCAAAAGACACCTGAGGCCACAAGGTGGGCTGCAACTTAAAAGTAGGGATTGTTTGGTTTAATTACGTTGTAAGTAGTGGGCTTTCATAAAAATCATTATTTTATAATTTTTAAAGTAGGAATGATAAAATATGTATAACAGATGTGCTTCTAAAGAGGGGAAATGCAGAAGCAGATTTCATCTTCAGTGTACATAATGCACTGGAACAGGTGAGCTTGTTGTAGGGGAACTTACTGTAGGTCAGACTGATGTCGCTACTTTATTTTTAGCATGGTCTAGTCATAATAATCTGAACCAGTCATATGCGACAAATCCTTGCAGCAGCATGACAATCTGGAGGTAATAAGATGATCTTTTTCCACTTTATTTTTAACCGTAACTTGAAATAAAATAAATACTACTACTTCTACTGTAGTAGAAATATAGCAAAGACATAAAGAATAAGCAGCCTGAATTTCTGAAGCAACCTTTCATTAACCTTGTTCAGCAGACAGTGCTCTCATTAATCAGGTATGCAAGGCCACCTTTGAACTAGCCCATCTTTGATATACACAACAATGATGTGTAGTCTGCCAGGCACGGGTGGACATCGCACCATGTGTGTAAAAGCACCTCAGCGCACTCTCAGTCTGATGCTCTTTTGATAACTGTGGTTGCCCAAAGAGACACTATCTTGTTTGTGAGGAATGTCCATCACATCTACTCGACAGGAAAACTATTATTCTTCTGAAGTTATAAACTATAAAGTTGTATTTTTCATGAGATTACATATAAAGTCAATGCAAAAATGCGTGTAGACGTGAATTTTCGCAAAGACATGCCATTCGCTTCACTTCACAGTTGAAATATTTGACCTTGGGCGAAAGGCAAGTATGTGGACCATGAGTTGAAATTATTTTGTCCAAAATTCTTATTCCAAGGGCAAGAATAAACTTACCTTACATTTCACTGTTTTCACAAGATCTGTTTCATTGTTGATAGATTTAAGACTCAGCACTTAAATAGTTGTATGAGATGATTAATAAAATAAATGTTTAAGAAAAAAAAATCTGATAAAATAAATGTTTAGAATATATAAAATAAATGGAAAAGTGTCAGTTTCCTTGAACAAAGTAGAAAAAAGTTGTAAAAATGACAGTTGACAAAGAATTGGATTTGGGATTTGAATCTTTACAGTTGAAAGTAGCTTTGATTGATTGATTGATTGATTGATTGATTTGTCACTTGTTAGGCAGTGCATCAAGCTGTTAGGAAAACACTGGCATTACATATTATATTAGACATGTAAGCAAAGATTTCACCATTTTCACATCCAGCCGACATTGGGCAACAAAGAGTTTATATGAGGTTGTGTCTAGCTCACTTTGTCCCCCTGCTGTTTGGTGCTGGACAGCTAGTCTGCAGTAAAGTGGATGCATTTTAACAGCTTTTTTCAAATGATGAGAGTGGTGAGATTAAACCGAAACAATAAAACAAAACCAATGACCTGACAGATGTAATTGAGTTCTGTAGAGCTGAGCTGCTGAGTCGGGTAATTGCTGCCTTTCAAATGGAACACATTAGCTTGTGGTTCACGATTTTATTCAGACAATTTTTCTGCAACAGTGAAATAGCTTGAAATGCGCTACTGTCTTGACTAAGCCACAGATGCTAATACTTTAGCAAGCTTGCAGTTGGGTAATGTAATGCAGGAAATGCAAAGGCATAATGACAGAGGGCAAAGATGAGGTTGTTGGGAATATATATTAATTAACAAATAATATATTTTCCTTAGATGTATTTATAAAATTACAAAGAAAACCTCAATTTAAATCTAAAATCTCAATATATTACATTCTAATTCAACAAAAAAACTTATATTGGCTCTGCAAGAATTTGAGCTAACATGTCACAGCTCGTGAACTCTCGTGAAGGCAGCAATAATCTCTGGGTTTGTCATTACGAGCTCCTCCTTGACATGCTACACAGCTATTTGACCCTTTACTGTAAACATAAAGACTATTTGAGCTTTAAAGACTTGCTGAGATGCTTTTTGGCAGCACATACGGGTGGAAGAACCACAGGAATCCCCAAAACACCTCACAACTGGTTTTCTTTAGAAATACCGCAAATTATTTGGATATTAAACAAAGTGTTTAATCATTCATGGCTGATCTGGCTGAAGTTTCAGTGTAGGGGGTTTTCACTCTTGGAACAGTACCATATGTAAATTTTCAGTGCTCCTCTTCTCCCCCTGTTATTCAAAAGCAGAAGGACTCAACAACAGCTTCTTTCAGTTCTTCATACTTTGTCCTTTAAGAGAAAAACAAAGGTTTATTTTCATCAACTTGTCTTAAAATGGCAGCCTCACTGGAGAGCCAGAGACCTAGTAATGCTCTATCATACTGTGTATATGAAAAAAGATGAAATTAACTGACACAGCAAATTCAAAAATGCCCTTTCACTTGAGTGAAACTTGAGACCAAACCGGTGCTCCGACTGACCATTTGTACTAGTATTAAAGTCACTATTGGTCGTTAAATACTGACTAATTATTAACATACAAGCATAGACTAGAGCTTAAATAACGACACAAAGACAGACAGATAGGGATTTTTTTTTTTTTTTTTTTAAAAAGCAGAAGAAAATATGCAGTTTGTTGAGTAAGCTTTGAAAGAGAAAAGCTATTGATCCTCTAGCTACATTACAGAGATCAAGCTAGAGGAGCCCACCATGAAACAACCCCCATCCAAAGACAAATATCAAGTGGGGGAAAAATTAACAAAGACAATCATAGAAAATAAAGAGAAAAGTTAAAGTTAAGCCTCACCTCTACCCAGACTACAAACATGAAGCATTATTACAGTTCATGCAGCTACAAAACCTTACAGCACACGTCAGACCTGCTGTGCAATAATTCTGTCCTGAACTTGATGGGTGCAAGGTGTAAAGTAATGTTACTCGATGCTTCCAGACATACATGTTCGTCAGTAACAGGTAGCCTACTGTTTGATAGTTTAGCTTAGACCTTAGACACCAAAACAATGCATGAGTCCTGTCTGATTATTAGTTGAAATGCAATTTAAATATTCCAGTGAAGAGTAGGAGCAACTTGTAAGTGTAAATAGGTGAGAGTTCATGTTTGATATAAAGTGTCTCTTCCTCCATTTCTCTCTATATTCTTTATTCCTGATTATCAATCAAAAGAATATTTCCTGTATAGTTAGCATTCAGCACTGTGGAGACTGTGGATTATTTTGGTGTCTATGTTTTCATTACATTATAACAAACCAGATTATCCTACTGTTTTATTTCTGTGTGCATTTTTTTTTAGAATACTTTTTATTCTTCTGTAAAAATGACCAGTCATCTGTACAAGCAGCTTATTATAACCCACAGCTAATTTTATTAGCAAACTTGCAGCTGCAGTAATTATGATGGGAGAAAATGAGGAGGCCAGGTGTTGTAGTGTAAAGAGCAACTAAGTCTTGCCGAGGTTGGGGAGGATGGATGTATCAACAAAACACAGTACTTTAACACAGGACAGCGCTGTTTGTTTCCTTTGGGAATACAATAGTCAACATTGTTTCTTTTAGCTATGACTGTTTCACAGCTTTAACTGTAAGTTTATTATTGTAACCATGACAACAATGGTCCTCTGACCTATAGGAGGTGCTTAGTTTAGTATATCCCAAAAAATAATCTTTTCCTAAACCTAACCAAGTAGTTTTCGGACCTAAATCTATCAAACGGTGATTGTAACTATGTGTTTTACCTATTGTAAGAATGATGACAAAGTTCGGGTAGGCCTTCTGCGGTGGGAGGGCCAATTTTTTGGGAAACGCTTTGATGAGTCATATCAGTGGCAGGTCAAAATGGTCATTCAGGTCGGAGGGCTTTTTGTTAACTTGCAAATGATTCAGTGGTTGTGAATGCTTATTTCTGGTTGCTTGATTGTCATTACAGTCTCGTGACAAATAGAGGATGGTGCGTTCTGTGAACACTGTGATGCTCCTTATTTATTTACTAACCTAGCTCTTATTCATGGCTGTAATATTTACCACAACCCTAAATGGCTACATGGTAGAGCCCAGACATGGTGTAAACAAATGTGTAAGGGCAGTCTTCTCAGCCACTGCTAAGGTTGATAATAATGACATCAGGCAAGTGTTAAATTACAAACAACATGAATAAGATATACTAATTGGATTTTTTTTTTTTATAAGCAATGTTATTTTGATACAGCTTCCAACCACTAGTGCACATCTGAAAATCCTGTGCAGTATCTGCAATTAAAGCTGTACTGATCAATATTTCAACATGAATGTTGGCTAAAAATACTTTGTGAGGTAAACAGGGTTTGCTTGTGTTGATGAACCCATAAAGAGTATTTTAGCACCATTCGGCAAATTGTTGTCGTTTCAGCGCCAACAACGCCAACTGTTCTGGATCAGTCTAACTGTTCCCATCAGCTTCCTTCCAAGCAGCAGTAGTCAATGAAATAAATTTGACAAAACTGCTGTTAGCTAATTCCCCAGTATAGATCAAACCGATCTAGTTAGATACTAGCTAGCAAACACAATGAAGCATTTAGCAGTTAAAGAGGCAGATTTTTTTTTTTTTGACTGGTGAGACCAAAACAGAGTGCTTTAATGGAGGAATCAAACTTAAACATATGCCTAACTGACTAAAATGTCAGGGTCCCACAATTTGTTGCTTCCCTGTTTTCGGCTATAGGGCTCACCACCAACACCCACGCCAACCAAAATGTTGCCTTTACACCATCACATTTGACCTTCACACCTGCTTCTTTGTCATCAATTTCTACAATTTGTTATTAAATAAATGCAAAAATACAAACAGAAAAAAAACATAAAAGCTAAGATTCCAAATTCTTAAATTCATTAGCTCCACTTTTCAACTTTAGAAAATAACACAAAAGTGAAGTTTCATCATGAAAATGTAGCACAACTCCTACTGGGTGCTTGCTTTACAAGTAAGTATCTCTTAATGAACTGTTCGGCAGTGTACAGATGTTGTCATAGAAGAGGACAAATGCAAATATTATTAATAAACGTATATTTCTTACTGCTGTACCCCCCAAACAATACCCTATTATTTGCACTAAGAGAATATTCTCAGAGAAACTGTTAGCAACTTTCTGTAACTCATTTACAGAAATTTAGACTTATTGTCTATTTACATTATTATTTATCAAATAAACAACATATCCTAGAATTTGATCTCATCTGAAATTCACCTTCACACAAGAAGCAAACATCTGACAGACTCAACATAAAAAAACATGGTGAAGTTTGAATTGTAAAAGGATAGATAAAAACACTTGTAATAAGAATAATCATAATGAGTCAAAAAGAAAACAAAAACTGTTGTAAACATTGATCACCAAGCAGATATGGAAAATCCAATTGTATCTGAAACTCTTAACTGTTGGTGTAATGCATGTTTTTATTCAACAGGATTCTACATTTGTCATTTTTATTTTGTTTTAAATGCATCTTAAAAGGTGCTAACCTTAGCATTAACTGCTGTTTACATGCCATGAGTCTCACCGTTGCAAGACAAGAGGTTAAAAAATGATCTTTGGCAGCTCGACTTCTTCACTGTGCTACAGTGCAAAGTGGTATTGCGAGACAGGCTGGGGCCAGGGCTAGCTTGTTAGCATGCTTTAGTACACGAAAAAAAAGTGATAGAAACAGCAGCAAAACATCACTTTACAATGTTGCTTTCCGCCTATGGAGAAAGCTTTTGGCATAAAAATGTCGTTTGATGATGGACTTGCAATGTATCTGCTAAACAGCTGTTAGTGCTAATGTTGGCTATTAGTAATAGCACCCTTAAAAGAAATGTAGAGCCTGACTTTGGCTGTTGACTGATGACATCATTAACACCAACATGACTCATGTATTCCTGGTACAGTATTGATCTGGAGTTACCTGCTTACACGAAAGCATGTGTTTAGCCATGGGGAGGATAAAATTACTAAAACAAACTAATTAAATGTACATGTTCAAGAAAAAGAAATTACTCAACATTTTGATTACAAGTTAAAAGCTACCCCCCCCAAAAAATAAATAATAAAATAAAATAAAATAAAATAAAATAAAATAAAATAAAATAAAATAAAATAAAATAAAACAAAACTTACTCATTTAGTTCACTCAGAGTTTTTCCTGCAACCATATTTGGTCTTGTATTACCGGTTTGTAATACACTATACAACAGTTTGTGTTGGCTTAAGTAAACTTGTTACATTTTTGCTGTATATAGAACATTATTGAGTTAGTTTGATATCTTTCTAAACTTCTCCCTAAACAGAACTGTTAAAGCTCGCCTCATTTAAGATTTATTCAGAATTCTGGTTTAGGCCTGCTTCCACATTCAATAATGTTGACCGGGAGCACCGGAGCCAATGCATCTCTGGGAGTTGAATGCTCATGCTAATGTTATGCTACAGTAGCATGATTATGAATTTAATTACTCCCAAGGTTGTGACTTGTGTGTGGCTGTGGCTCAGGAGGTAAAGACAGTCGTCCATAAACCAGAAGGTCAGCGGTTTGAACCCCACTTCCCCCAGTCCACATGTTGAAGTGTCCTTGGGCACTTTACCCTAAAATTACCTCTTCTGACTGTATATAAATGTGACAGAAAATGCGTAGCACTGTATGAATGTGTTTGAATGTGACTTGTCTCTGTTAAGAGCTTTGAATTGTCGATAAGACTAGAAAAGCGCTGAAAATTAGTTGGTGGGCTAGTGTTGAGTTTTGGGACAGTCATAAAATGTATACATATACTTGGCACATTTTATAGAGTGTGTGCAGCAGGTTTCTGAAGGATGAGGTTTTGTAGTTGCCATCACAATATGGCTAGAGCAACTGGCTGTGCTTTCTGCTTTAAATAAATCCTCAGTATGTTTCTGTGCAAACATGCACAAATGCCACTCTGGCATACATAGCGTGTTTCATGTGCAAGATGCTTCTTGACTCGTCAGGCATTCAAACTCAAGCAAGCAAGTGTATCGAGCCGCTATTAACGTTGTAAACCTATACCGTTTCCTCCATGCATCAGCAAATCCTCAGTTCACACCAAAAATGTCCTTTACTTTTTGAACTTTCACCAATCATGGCTGAAAAAACATGCTATAAGTGTTGCATTACATCAAACAACTTTCTTCTTCAGTTTCACTCCATTATACAATACCTCTTGTTAGAAACATACACTATAGTATTAAACAGGCATCAAACTTACTATAAAATTAATGTGGTGACAATAGAAATATCGTTTCATATTATTTTTCTGCTTTCAGAAAGACTACTTTTAGATTTTTTGTTTTGTTTGTTTTTTGAAAAAAAAAGACACTTGTTGAGATTCTTCGGAATGATGTGGGAGTAGTAAGGTGAATGAGTGAGAGCAGAACACAAGGATATATGGTCAGTGCCAGTGCCAGTCAGCTGCTGTACACTTCACTTTCATCACTTAAATCATGTTTTCTTCTTCTTTTTTACATAGTCACTAAAGGAGGATCGAACTGTCCCTGAAGGTAGTCATAAAAAAAATCATACTCACACTACAGCTAAAACAGATCCAACAAAAGAAGTATGTGTAACATGGCTACATGAAACAATTCACTTTAAATAAATCTCTCTGAATCCAAGAGGGATTGTTGAAGGAGAGGAATGAAAAGGCCAGGTGATATTCCACAGTCAAAGCGTTGATCTTGGTGTGTGTGTGTGTGTGTGTGTGAGAATGTGTGTGTGTGTGTGTGTGTGTGTGTGTGTGTGTGTGTGTGTGTGTGTGTGTGTGCATGCGTGCGTGCGTACATGTGTGTGGTTTACTGAGGAAGATGAAAATGTCTCTGTCTATCTACTGTAGACTGAATTCCCTGCTCTTTTCCTCCAAAATCTTTCTACTCATACAAAACAACTTTGTTGCTGCTCTTGTGTTCATGCTGTATATCCATTCATCCACTGAGCAATTCTCTGCTGATTCATTCCTCCCAAGCATCACAGACGTACATAATTCTCTTTTAAGGAGCTCCACATCTGTAAATTCTTAACCCTTTCTCTCCTCCTGGTCGTCTGTTGTTCCTCCATGGCAGTGTTTAAAGCTTAGGTGGTCAATCTAAGGCTCCTCTTCCCCGGTGGAAACAGCCAATCGCATGGCCACAGACAGGTGGTCGGTGAGGCCAGCCAGCTGGGTGACGAAGCTGAACTCCTCGATTTCCTGTTGGGGGCAGAGATAAGAATCATGGTCATCAAATCATCAGTGGGAGTTAAAGTAAAGATTGACATTAGTCTGGGCACTCAAAAATATCACAATTCATATCCCAATCTTTTTTAAATACAAGAACAATCCACAATCTAAACTGCATCTTTCTTCCCAATTTTGAAATGTAGACTTGTACCAGCCCATGGACTGATCTCTTTGCACCACTTAAAACACAACATTGTAGTAAAGAATCTCGTTGTCAACAGTGCTTAAGAGAACCATATCCTTATCTAGACAGAATGTGAATCTCTCAGTCACCTATTCCATTATATGCTGCTTTTAACTGCTCTAATCCATCTGTCAGTGATGAATGTTAATTTTGACACTTGGTTTGACAGACAGAGGGAGTAATTTGGTTTTCCAATCAACTGCAATCCTCACAGACAGACAGTCATTTTTCTAAATCCTTGTGTTTTCTGTGGTATAGGAAAATCTAACTTGTGCATTTCCAAACTGTCCAATCAAATAAATTTAGCACAGTTGGCCACCAGTCAAATTGTCATAGCAAGGTGTCTGAATACTTGTGTCCAAGTGATATTTCAGTATTTTCTTTTAAATGCATTTGATAAATTATGCTTTCTGCATTGGGTATTGAGTGTAGATTGATGAGTGGAAATTATTATTATTATTTTTAATTTAGCACAAGGCTACAATATGACAAAGTATAGTAAACGTAAAGGGGTCACACATATACTACAATACTTGCTGTATACACTGTACACTTTTATGTCTTTGATGAAAATGAAACCTGTAATTTTTCATGGTGGAAATTGTACCTAACAAATTGCGTTACATTTCAGATGATTTCAAGGACAAGGCCGGAGTATCTTTTTATGTTCATATTGTAAAAGAAGAACATGCCACAGTGCAGCAGTGAGGTTCACTCATGTGTTACTAATACAACAATGGAGCTCTATGGCACAGAAGAATAAGATATATCAGGCTTTGGATACACAGACTTTATCAATGTGGGGTGTGGTCTTTTTCACTGGATCATACCAGTTTCCAGTCCTGCTGCAGGCCCTCATCGCTGTAGAGCATGTAGTCAATCCGGCGTCCGTTGCCCTTCAGTGGGATCTTCCTCCCTTTCTGACTGCTGGCGGGACACTGGCTCTTACTGGGAGGAAACACCAGGTACTCCTTCCTCCCGTCCTCGTTCTCCATCACTCTGACAGACACACATCAATAGATGTAGTATAGTTTGGACAGAGAGACAGGCAGATACAGAGAAAGACAGTGTCGCTCTCAGCATATTTAGCCACAGTCCAAATACAGGAAAAATGTAAGGAAATTAAAGTAACAAGACCAAGAAAATTACACACCGCAGAATCTCAAGTCATGAAGTATGGTATGCAGGTCAAAGGTTATCTGGGACTTTACTTTAATATAATATAACTGTAAACTAATACTTTTCATAGTTCCTTTAAACCTCGTACTGTCTGAAAGCTGCAACTGACTGTACTGTTGCCTGTTTCTCCATTAGGGTGCGCTGTTAGATTCTGGTGGCTTCCACCATAATTTCCTGCAGAACATTGAAAGGTACTGATTTGAATCCCTACACTTTCAGTCATGGCAGAATGCAACTACAACTACTGCAATGCCTGTGTCATGTAAGTTGTGTTTGGCCACACTCCACTTCTTTCCGTCATACAAAAATTAAGCTAAAATATCCTGAATGCGGATGCCACCATCTTGGGCTTTTGAAATTATTTGGAGCCAATCTGCGCAATAGTGATCATGGTGTGGAGCCGCAGTATTGTGGGTCAGTCTCAGCTGTCAATCATGATGTTTCACCTCATTTTTATAGCATCAAATAATTGATTAAAACCAAACTTACTTAAAAACTTGAACAATTGGACATACATCAGTGTGATACTATCTTAAATTAAAGAAACCCTATTTGAAAATGTTTTTTTTTACTTTTTAGCTTGGTCCATAGCCCATCCACTAACATGGAGGAGGCAAGGTTTATGACCTATTCTGCAGCCAGCCACCAGGGGGCAAAATAATTTGGCTTCACTCTTGGGGATCTTTAATGTTGTCCATCTCTATACACAATCTATGAGAGGAACAGGTGGAAGCAACTTCTGTCTAATAAATAACCTGAGTAAGAGATAACACTGATGGAGAATCTATTGGAAGAAGGTTTGGGAGACCCAGATGTCTTTAGCAGAAACAATTCATTGATTGATGCATGGAGGAGAAGAGACAAGGGTACAAGTCAACACTGTGTAATTTTGAAGGCTGTCCTTAATAGGGCACATTTAAACCCAGATATCATCACATGGAACATACTTGTGTCGTAGATATCAGTGACCTCTGTCCGACTAAGAGAGACTAAATGATCATGAATAGACGGTGGCTGTTTGTTACTACATTTGTTATTACATTTGAGTGTGACTTGTGTTGATAAGCATAGCCTGATACAACATAGAAACCTAAAGACCTAAAAAAAAAATACAGGAATAAATAATTGACACTGCAGTTAAGATAATGAATAAGTATAATATTGCTGTGAAATATTAAAGACTTAACCAAGATTTCTATAGAGTGGGGTTTTGGTTAGAAATATTATATCTGTGTGCTATACCTGCAGCTAGAAGCAGGCATGTTTCATGAGCTAGTCCTCACAAGAATAGTATGACAAATGTGTGTGTGTTTGTGTGTGTGTGTGTGTGTGTGTGTGGGTGTGTGGGTGTGTGTATTAATACTGCTCAAAAAAATGAAGGGAACACTTAAATCACATCAGATCTTGATGGACAAATCATTCAGTAGTTCACTGTATGATTCAGTAGTAATCATACAGTGTTCTCCTTAGGGAAAAAACCGAAAGAAAACTAAACATGTATTTGTGCGTGACTTACTTTTGTAAACTTTCAGGTGAGCTGACCTCGTCATCATAAAGGCCACTGGGATCCAGTAGAGTACCTGTTGAACATTCACACACATTTCTGTTCATTTATAATAATCTCTCATTTTCAGTGTCTCTCTAAATACCCTCATAAGACAAGGGTCACCCTTCTCGTCTTTTTCTGAGCCTCATAATGTCATTTGCGGGATTTATGTAAAAATGACTGCAAGAACTCTTAAAGGGCATCTAAATAGTCCAGTCTTTTTAAAGATTTAACCGTGTGACTGATGGCACTCCTTATTCTTTCTCTTTGTGGAGATCCATGATTTATCAGTTCTATGGAATGACAAATGAAGAGTGTTTGGTAACCCTTTATTTTATAGTCCACTAATTACCTGGTATTTAACGTTCTGGCTTGATGATGAGTCATGGGTGCTTAATGAACTGTCAAAGTGTCATGTTCTTTCCCAATACTTAAATATCACTTTTTGTGTACAAAACATATACTAGGACGGTAAAATAAAGACATGCATATTCCCCTGTTAAAACAGAGTACTTTCTGACTAAGTTTACATGGTCTACTTTAAAAGGGTTGGATTTGATCAATTCAAAAGTGTAATGTTCTTTCACAGTACTTAATTATTACTTTTTGTGTACTTAACATGTTCTAGGACTGTAAAATAAAGCCATGCATATTTCCCTGTTAATACAGAGTACTTTTTTTTACCAAAACGAACATAGTCTACTTTCAAAGGGTTTAAATTAACAATGATGGGATGATGGGAGGCCAATGTTTAAAAGTGTTTAAAATGGCCCATATTGAGCAAGCATCACTCAAGAGTTACTGTAGTTTTGGCAGCTTTAATTAAAAGTAGGCGCCTGATGTGCAGCCCACACTTTTCTCACATCTGAAAGCATGTTTAGGATCACTGAATCAATGATGGTCAGGTGTCAAACTCAGCTATAAGCACAAACTGACTGCTGTCTGGTTGCTGTGTAACCCTCAGTTCATTTGGGATCGAGCAGATGACAACCAAGATTCCCTATTTCAATTGGTTAACATGAGCCCAGTATCTTTTTCCTCATCAATCCCTGCATCACCACCGATACTGTGTACATGTGGGAATCAAGAGAAATGTTAATTCACACCATTCTATAACACAACTCCTAAAATACACAGAAAGCACCAGTAAACTACACTTCTGGGGGGTTTGGGTTTGTGGTGGACATGTTTATTCTGCCATTAAACATGAGCTTGAATGCACCATCAAAAGACTCTATGATATACTTTCAAGTTCTTTTTTGCGTAGTTCTCAGTTATTTAAATGCAGCACAGGCTCTGCTCTCATGAAATCTGTCGACACACTGCATAGCTGGCAGCCTCTCTGCTCGGCTCACTGATGTTTTCATTAAGGTCAAATCTCCTTTGCATAAGCTTTATGAACAGGGATCATCCTTCATTTCTTCTTTTATTTATTTTGTTCTGTTTCCTTGCTCTCCCTCTTCCCCTCCTGTAATAGCGACCTAGTTGGATGTGGCCCCCTGGCAAATTTCCATGTCAAAATAAACAAGTCCATCTATACACAAGCCCTTTCACTCTGTCCTGCCCACACCTGTCCCTCAAATAACGATGGCCTAATTAATCTGGACCAAAACCCTGCAGTCTGGACGTCATTAATGCCCATGTATCAGCATGCTGTACTGGGTACATTTTAATTCACACAGTGGTTGAATCTTGATTTAGCCACAGAGCCCGATTATACTCTGCTCTGCATGCACTGTATACATCACAAGATTTCCTGGGCAACTGAGGTTATGTATATATGTTCATGTGTATGTATAGCAACTTCTGTATATCATAATGCAGCAAAACATCTTTGTTTAAGGATGAGTTTGTGGTATTGATGTACATTCTCTGACAGTTTTCATCTGTGACTGTATTTATGTGCATGAGGAACTATGTTTGTCTGTGCATTTGGATGTGTGTGTTGTTACCCAGAGCCCACGGTTTGTCCTCGCCCGGCCCCAGGCGACATGGGTCCTTGTACTGAGTAAAAAGTGTATGCTGCTGTTCCAGCTTGTCCTCTGGAAAGACACACACACAGCAATATCACACACAGTAACAGTTTGGGTCCAAATGTGGCAAAAGAGCGACACATTACTGACATTTCTTTCTCAGCCGTCACGTGCTGTGTACTCTTGTGTGCTTATTTTTTTTGTTGTTGTCTGGCTAGATGTTGCATGGGGGGAAAGCTGCGTGCACCTTGTGATGCAAAACACATTTCAGCGAAATTAGATCAAATGAGATAAGATCAAACCAAACTCTGGGAAAAAGGTGTAGTAAGTAAGTGTAACTGATCAGGACATCAAATGATGAGGTGGGTTTTTCAGTTAACACCAGTCATATTTAGAGGCGGTAGCAGGAAAGACAATGGTTTATCATTCAGTAACTGTGATATCAATTCTGTACATTAGGGACTTGTATTTTGTGCTTGGAGAAGAAATGTTGAAAGAGGAAGCCTCCTTAAAGGGATAGCTTAGTGATTTTAAATCATGGTTGTATGTGTGGGGCTACTTACGCATAGTTAATATGTTACCTTATGGAGATGGTGATCAGCAATGTCATTTAATGGAGTTTGGAGTAGAAATGGAAGTAGAGTCCCACTGTTTTAAATGGGACCACCGAAAAACGTATTTTCCGTGACATTTTTAAATGCTTACCTAAAAAAAAAATCTGTTCAATTGTACATCTAAGGATGCATTTTTCTTAACTTACATTACTTCCACCTCTCCTCCAAACTCTGTTAAATTACATTGCTGATCACCATCTCCTTAAAGTAACATATTAACTATGCATAAGTAACTCATACAACCCCACTTCAATATCACTGAACTATCCCTTTAATACTTTTAATTTGGGATACCACTTGAAAAGGTTTACATGCTTTTTTACCCTCTGTCTAAAACGCCAGAATTCTCAGATTGCAGGCAAGGTTACCCCAAAAGAGTCCAAGTGTGACATCAGAGTGGGAGAGAAATTAGCCAGCTCACAAAAAAACAACACGGTGGTGTTTTTTCACAGTTTGTGGCCCGGCACGCTCCACACTGAAGAAGTGTAAATTTAGAATATAGCGGTTTAGTTGTGAATGCTGCATACCCGAGGAGCAGTTGTCAAAGTTGAGGTCTCCCAGGATGACATCAAAGGCAACCAGGTCTTCCAGCACCTTCTCTCCATCAGGCGGTTGGGATGAGGACTGGCGAAACTCTGCACCCCACCGGAGCAACAGGTCCAGCTGCTCACATCGTACAGACGCGTCACCTGGTGGACGGTGCAGTGTGTGTTTAGTAAAGAGAGGGAGGAAGCAGGGAGAGCGTGAGACAAGAAGCAAATAAATACAAAAAAGTTAAAGTGACCTGAACTGATGTTCAGATATAATACAATATATAACCATACAACATGATATATCAGGATATGATGCAATGTGGAATACTACACAATGCAGCACAACAGAACACAATACAATGTAAGTCTACTCAAATACATGCTGACAAAAAAAACTTTATTATTCCACAGATGATTCTTTTACAGAATGAAATCTATTATAAGATTTTCCCTCACACAGTATTTAAAATGACAAAAATAAATCTCTAAAAGTTGTTAATTTTCCTGACCAATGCACAAATGAGAAGCACCACTGCACTAACAGCACTAATTTGATATGGTTTGTGAAAACAGGTAACTGCAAGATATAATGTGATAGTAGATGCATGTGATAGTACCAAGGTACAGCCATCAGTCAACTTGGTATCGCAATATGGTGGCAATCATATGGAGATTAAATTGCCATATGATGCCACCATATGGCAATATTTTTCCATAATGGCAATCAGTTACTCTGTACTATTTGACATGCACAGTTAGTCGGGTTATTAGGGTTAGTTCCTCTGCAGCTCTTCAGACTGTTTTTAGTGATTTCATTACATTAGTTTAGTTTTAAGATTCACAAATTGACTGTCAATCTCAATCTTGTTTCCGGCAGCTGTTTCAGTGCAAATGGCACGATTAACCCATTGAACCTGCACAGCACCAAACAGTAGACAGACAAAGTTAGCAATCAGCTGGTGAACAGTTGGATTTAGCAGCTAAATAAGCTTCTGTAGATAATTCACACAGAAGTTAGTGGAGACAAACAACAGAGCGATGGCCAGAATCATGACCCCATGCTGATGTTGCTTCATGTCTGCTGCTATGTTTCACGATATACTGTCTGGCACTTTTCACTGCACATAGCTTGTATGTATTTTTGCTACATCGTCACGTCATGAAAGTACACACTGTACAAAACTGGTAAACTGCTACTGTCCCTGACAGTATGTTTTTTCCTTACTTGATGAAATGTATTCAAGTTGATTTGTTATGTTACACATTTTATTGGATTTTTCTAGCTGTTTTGCTTTGACAGCGTTTGCTGTCTGGAAGTGGAGCGCAACGGAAGGAGGTGTCTATAGTGGGAGGTGGTGGGTGAGAGTGTGTGAGAGAGAAATAACAGCTGAATAGTGGAGTGTGAGAAACAAAGAGGTGTCAAGATATTGGTTTGTGAGTGGGTGGCTTTGGCTTTATTACTCTCAGCTCCAACTGAAGTACATTAAATGTGTTTTTTGTTTTCTTTTCGTGCGACTGGATCACTTATAGCCAAAGATGGGGGCCATGTAGGTGTGCGTGCACATAGAACACTAAAACAATACAGTCCTACCCCCCACTATCTGGACAATATGTGGAATAATTAAAAATACACCTGAGTAATGCAGCTTTCTTATGTCTCCCTGTGGAGGATGCCACTTGTGTATCTGTTGATCAGTATTACAAAACGTTGTAAATAGAATATTAAAAGTCAAAAGTATCTGAATTTCTGAATTTACAACCAGGAAGTTGTCCTTGTATGGTAAACACAATACCAGTGGGGAATTTGGCAGTACAGTAGTTCAAAGGAACTGAGATGTTTCACTTGAACCCAGGAATTTCCCAGCTTGGGATAAATAAAGTAACTATCTATCTATCTATCTATCTATCTATCTATCTATCTATCTATCTAGGATGGGCAACTGGTAGCAGTTGTTTCAGGAGAGTGCAAAAATAATTGTAAAAAAATATAAATAAATGATACTTCCCTTCATAATGTGTGAAAATGACTATGTGAGCTCACAAGTAGGGATTCAAAACATGTTCAGGCTGCTTTGGCTCAAACATGGCTTCCATGGCTGATCCTTTTTGTTGGCTCACAGACTCTGAAAGTATTTACCAGCAGTGATGGACTGGGATCAAAAAGCGTCCCTGGCATTTGCAGCACACACTGGTCCTATTTTAAAACCAAACACTAACCCAACCCAATGTTGAAATAAAAAGCAAAAAACCATACAGACTGACCAGAATGCAGAAATTTGCGACAAACTCAAACAACATGATCTATCGCTACAGCCAGTGCCCGGAGACTGCGCCGAAAAATTGGATTTTGTTTTCGCACACACATAACCGACAGCTAGCGGACGGTGAGGAAATATTTAAAATGGCTTACTGCCACTTTAAAGCACAGTAGGCTACAGGCAATAGGTTGTGACAGTCTTACTGTGTATTCACTGAGTGGAGACTTTTTCAGACTGTCCAAGTATGTGGTGAGATTTGACAACTGAGACTGTAAATTCTCAACTGTTGCATCTTCATCAAATGTAAAGCTGGACGCATTTACTTATGTTCTGATGTGCATTTGGGGGTATTCCAATTGGGGGTAGGCTTTTATCATAGGGAAATTATGATGATCCAGACACACTAGATCAGAATAAAGTTCCCCGTGCTGCAGGAACCAGCGATGCGTACATCCTGATGCTGTATCGAGAATGGTTGTGGACATTGATTCAATAGGACGCCAATGGGTCTGTGGCTGTGTCCGCTACATTACCAGACTCCCCTGGCTGAGCTTTTTTTTTCTTGCTGTGATTCCTCACTCAGGACTTTTGTGTTTGCCGAGTTTACAAAATTGTCTATGGCCTCTTTCATGTCAAAATCTCTCACATAGTTTTTCAGTTACTCGTGTAAGTGTAGTGTTTCTTGACCACTGTATGGGCGTCAAGGAGGTACTTTGAAAAGGGCGAAGTCAGTGTGAAAATTCACAGGAACACTTGCGGAGTAAAGTCTCATACTGTAACTCCATGAAGTCGTGTGGTTTTACACGCACAGCTGGCTTGTGTTTGTGGCTGCATGCATGAAATAACTTTTTGAAAATAATCAAATACAAAATTGTATTTATTATTATAATTTATAAATTCTGGATGGCCAGACTGTAACTGTTTACCAGTGACCACAGACCCCCTAACTACAACCAGCATTTATTAATTTCAGTTGCCACTAAAGATGACATGGTGTCAGTTTTCTGTTTGGTTCTATTTGGACTACAGGTTTTGGCTTACATCAGGTAAAGGACTGAAACATGTAACAACAGTGTTTAATCTGGGGAAGTACAGTTTCAGGAGACTTCTGAATTCCTTTCAGTTCATTTAAGTTTTCAATTATTGCTTTCGTGTTTTACAGCTTTTCCAGTTCCAATGGTCCAGTGCTGTGCCCACTAACAGTTGTAAAACCAACTGGCCAATCAGAACTGTGTGTGGGCCAGAATCAGAAAAAATATCTCTGTTCTATCCAAACAAACCAAATGGCGAAGGGTGTGGTCATAACAAATGTATACTGCTCCTGGCAACCACGACCACATGCTTCCGTGATGGCATCAAAAATGCCATCAGGACATAACTGCCAGTTGCTGCTGACTGGTCAGGGAAGAAAAAAACCAAATCCCATCCTCTCCCGAACAAAAATTGTCTAACATGATTAGAAACATGTGACATGAAATGGAGATGCAATCTGAGTATCAGGCCCCTGAAGGACAAAAAAAGGGACACAATATTTCTATTATAATTGCATAATATTTCTAAAATCTTATTTTAAATTATCACACCCATACATCAGTTACTAATGTATGCATGGGGAAATAGATAGAAAACATATACAAATCAGTGATTTGTACTTAATACAAATATTTAAATGCTTAAGAATTGAATTACAGGCTCTAAAATGTAGACTTGGCAAATCTTACAGCAACACAGATCAGGTATTAATCTCAAACCAAATTGCACATTAAAAATAACCTGAAGTTGTTTAGAGTGACATATAACTAGTGAGAAATTTGCATGTTTAAAAATGTATGGAAAAAAACCCACTCCAAAACATCACTTTAATTCATATGGGGATTCATTCATAGAACAGATATAATACGGATAGCTTGATGTCCACATCAAGCTGCAGTCCTCCATCCTGTGTAAATAGATGTTTTTCTCCCATCAAATTGAGCTTTTTCCAAAATGGCCCCTGGAGAATGCACAGTATATCCTAAAACAGCAGTGTGGTGTCTCAGTGTAAACAGTAAACATAGTTTTTCCAAAGGAACGACCTAAGTCAGCCCAATTAGGGCGGGGGCAGTGTGGCAGAAAACCCTAAGCCTCTAAATACCAATGTAGCCAAACACACTGCAGAGCTGTTATGGTTTTGTCAGACATCATCATGACAAAGAAGGATTTTAATGCCTCAAAGTAGCAGCTTGCTTGTTAACATGTGTTTGTGGGCCTAGATAAAATACGCATTTCATACTTGTTTAGTTGTCTGATAACAGATGTAAACAAGAACAACCATGAGGTAAATTTGACTGCATTGAAACACAGGTTACCACAGAGAGCAGGAGGCCATGATACATCCCAAACTATAGAAAAAATTACTTTTTACGTCTGCTGCTAATGATGCCACTACCAGCATCTTTGTCAAGAAAGCCTTCTACACACACGAGAAGCTGCTATGACATTACATATACAGAAATATATAGAGACTCTGGACACACTGACAACCCTTACACATCAAAAGTACAGTGATACTGGACGAATACAACAGACAGTGTTGTCACAGTAATGTCAGATTAAGGTGCCATCACTGACAGACACTGTGAGATTAATTTTAATCACATCACACAGATTCTTCACATATAGCACTTTCCTATCAGAAAAAAAAATCCAGTCTCTGTGCTCCTCCCCCTTTTTTCTTCAACAATTTAACCCCGACCCCCGTTCCCAACCCCCCCTGCTTTATGTTTGATCTATTTTTAGAAGCAGCCCAAGCACTGCTATATTTAGCCCTGTGAGCAGTTTAGGGGCAGATCAGAATAGCTGGCCGAGAGGGGAGACATCTTTCGTAAAAAATGAGGGGAGCATCAACCAAAGGCTCTAAATAGGGCTGTGACGCCTTAAACAGCTTGAACCAGTCGCCATGGGAACAGTAGGAGGAGGCACGCAAGGGGTTTTGATGCACCCATTTATCTAGCTATCTGGACACACACACACACACAAACTGATGTTCTCCAGTCCTGAGAGGTAATATCACGTGCAAATTAACACATGATGCGGAACATGATACTGTACCTTCTATGGCATGGAGGTGAGTACACGTGAGGTATCCCACAACCCTTTGCTCCTGATGAGAGGTGCCCACGTGAACCTGCAGGGGACCAGAGACAAACATGACTTAATGTAACTGCACTGTGTTCAAACGAGTCACATCAAAGCCCACTTAACAAGGGTTAAATGAAAGGCGAGGTGAACCTCCACTGATCCCTCTGGGGGTACAGAGACATTACAGCTGTAATTTCATTACAGCAGTTTAGGTGAATCCTGGGGGGAAAACATATATTAAAAAAACATGTACCATATAATAAATATATAGAAGTACAATGCATTTACCTGAGTGAAAAAACACAATGAGATATTATACAATGCAATTATGACATCTGTATGAATTAACAGCTCATAATCTGGAGAACAAGAAAAGATTTTAATTAAGGTCCATCATATTAAAATATCCCTATAATGTAATAATTATGTAACATGACATTATGACAATTACATAATTAAGATATGACAATGATCTGTGCCAATCTGCCCTCCATTCAGGACTTTAACGTGTCCAGAGCCAGGAAATGTGCAGGAAACATCGCTGCAGACTCATCACACCCTGAATACAACCTGTTCCAACTCCTCCCCTCTGGTAGGCGCTAGAGATTACTGAACACCAAAACAGCCATACACAAGAACAGCTTCTGTCCACAGGCTGTCACCCCAATGAACAGTTAAAACAGTCAAACTGTCAGAACAATCTCTGTGCAATAAACTGTAACACTGAACATCCAATGAACCTACTAATCACAAAATATACTGTAGCTCTGTACAGTAAAAAACAAGGTTAAAACTAGACATTGTAAACATACACTTTCAGTCATGTCCTCCTCTGTTGTGAATCTTGTTAATTATTCCATATTTATTCCAGTATTCTAAATCGGGCATGTATAGTAATCTGTATTGCGCTAGTGATTTCCTTTGACAATTTGATAGCACCCCTTATTATACAGTATATATATATATATATATATATATATATATATATATATGTTTAAATAAGGGTGTCCTATATATGTATTTGAAAAAGCAGTTATTTTCAATTCAAAGATGTACTGTACATATGACTAAAAAACTAAAACTGGATTGTAGAAACGACACTGTCGCCTGTGACAAAACTATATCTTTTAAATCATGTCTAAATAAAAGGGGGGGTGCACCCACTCATAATCTTGCCTAGGGCAACAAAATGGCTAGAGCCGGTCCTGCACAGGAATGCCAATGGGAAACCAACACAAAGTAGTTGTGTTAACTGGGGCTAAACGTAGTGTCCAACTTCCTTGCTCACATTCTGCCAAGCCCTCTCCTTCTTTGCAATGTTGACTCATGTCAAAAAGCTTGGGGTGCCAACACACAGCGAATAGTTTTATCCTCCATTTCTGATAAAACGGAAGGATGTCTGACTTCAGGGGCGTACTGTAGGGAGAAACAACCCTGATTGGCTTTCGAGACAACGTATCACCTGAATAGTGAAGCAAAGTACAGTATGTGAATTTCAGGTTATTCGCGTCACCCATTCTCACAATTTGTCTCCCGGCGTGACAGACGTGAAATTCGCATCTAGTCCAATCTAGTCACGTCTTTGCAATGACTTTGTATGTTATCAAGATTTGTGTGTTAGCATAGAGCATGATATCCTGCTGATGTTAGCATTTAGCTCAAATACAATGCCAAAGTATAGCCTCACAGTGCTACCAAGGCTAGCTGACTTAGTTGTGTTGAAAAAACACGCAGGATTTAAGCCAGTAAAGAGTAAAAAACTTGGTGATAAAGAAAGAAGTGTGTATCCTTCCCTGCATGTCCTGCCATGGTCCCATGGACATGGTTACTTTTTTTTTAAATCAGTAAAAAGTCAGTTACTGACCACTGTAAAGCAAAAGACAAAATTGAGGAATAGGGCTTCTGCATTTAAACAACAGTAATGACAATTTCATTACTGTGTAATGCTGCATCCAAATACTCAAACATCTTCAAATGGGTTAGAAATTACATGTACAAGAATGTCATGTGATTCAGTGTGAGCAAAACACGAAGCAGAAGATATTATTTTTCAACACATCGTCATTGACTTTATCCATTTTTCAATACATCTCCCAGACCCCAATTTATCCATTCCCTGAGCAGCAGAGTAAATAATGCTGCAATGAACTCAACATTACTCAAGATTTAATCAGAGACCTTTAGCATCAGTGTTAATTAGTGCTGCAGCAACAGGGAAAATACTGAGTGAGTTAAAGGCTGGCAGCTCTGAAGTGTGGGTGGGTGGCGGCAGACTGACGAGGAGCAGGAGGAATAAAGTGCTGTAGAGGGAAGGGAGAAGGTGATTGTGGAGTGGTTAGTTTGAAGTGGGAGATGTCTGGGTGAGCTGATCTATAACAAGCATAGGTGTCATTTACGCTGGGGATGCTGGGGACATGTCCCCATCACTTTTTGAAATGGCCAATTTTGTCCCCACCACTATAATAATCTAATAAGTACTATAATTTATGATTATCCTGTGGTGGCCGCAGCGTTAGGAGATTAACAGGCTGTGTGTGTTTATTGTGACAATGATGACAATTGCCAATTTATTGAAGAGAGGTGATGCGAGTAATGTTACTGGTCATGTGACCATTGGAATTGGATAGCGGCAGTGTGAAAGAAGGACAGAAGAGACGTTAAAGTTAGCTTAAACATGGATCAAAAACTGTGGACCAGCTAAAGTAAAATAATAGTTGTTTTTTTTATCTGAAAAAAGTGTCCCAACACTTTTCAAATCAAAGTGATACGCCCATGATATAACAAGGAAGAATACACCCTTTTCAAGGGAGGGGTTTTATCAAAGTCATAGTATCAGCAATCAATGTGCCACCTAATCTAAGTAAGAAACCACATTGCATCATTTTTATATAGACCAGACTTGTCAGCGGCAACACAACAATATTTCAACATTCTGTTTATCAAATTAATGAAAGGTTTTATATTTGCTGTTCTTAAAGCTTGCTGTCTGGCAAGAAAAGCTTGCTGTCTAGGACTAATCCTCTGACAAACAGGACAATAGTACCTTTCAGTCTTTGTAATTTTTTCATTTCTGTATTTCAGAAAAACAGCTTGCCCTTTTTGTGTTGAACCTGTGCAGGGGTTTTCCATGTTGCTCCAGTGTTTTGGGTAAGCGTGTCTACATTTAAAGTATTGTAGCGTTGTATAGTGTTTGCCATTATCCCTACCAGTTATGACAACATCATTTTTAATCATCACCTTTACATTTTGGGTCTACGACAGCATATTAGGGCCATTGTAGGAAAAAAAAATACTTTTTTTCTTAGTTTTACACAAATCTTGGAATTTGGCCAAGTCTTGTAAATGTAGCTGCTGGCGGAAAAAAACAGACCCTGTCTCTACGCAAGGTGAATATATGCAAAACAATAAAATATCCATTTTATAGATTGCAGATTAGTTGTATAAAACAATGAAGCAGATTAAAGCACCATTTTTCAGACTTTTTTCTGATAAATGACTTTAATGTCAGAAATGTTTTTTTCTCTAAATATTACCCCCCCGTATTTTTTTTTTCTACAATGATCCTAATACGCCGTCTTAGGGGTCTCAGTGACTCCAGTCGTCACAGCTCTACTATAGAGTTCAATAAGTAATGCAGAGGGAGTGGTCAGACACCCAGGCAGGTTTGAGACAAATGTCTCATCAAATTTAACAATCCAAATTACATGAAGGAAATCAATGCCAATGCATCACATATGTTTATTGAGTGACAGTTTTTGTCACAACTTAAAATCTGCATTAACTGATTGACTTGACTTGATTTAATAATACTGCAATGAGGATAGTTTCAATGAGTTGTGGAACACAGTGACGAAACCATGAATGATAGCAGGCTCCTGCTATTGCCCAACCATAAAAGAACCAAACACTCATCATGCAGAGTCTGTGAAAATATTGTCACATCTGCACTGGGAAAGAAATTTGCCACCATGTTGATAGCAAAAAGGTCCATGATCGTGTAGTAAACAGATGCTACGCAAAGTCAAAATGCAACAGAATGACTGACACACAAGCACTAAACTAATCAAACAATGAATTCTGAAAAGGAAGAATTGGTTTTGTTAGTGGCTGAGGCATATGGCTCTAATTTTAAAGACGACATACACTAAAAAAAAAGAAACATTTTTGAAAGAATCCTAACAAATGGTAAATTGTACACCTCTGTCATGATCTTGTGTTCTCATTTCCTGTTTTATTTTGAATTACTTCATTGTGTTGTTTCACTTCCTGTCCTCTGTCTAGTTTCTGGTGTCTTGTTTTTTCCTGTGTCTCCTGCCCCTGTGATTGTCTGCACCTGTTCCTAATGTGTCTCACCTGTGTTCTAATTGCCCTGCCCTCCTTGTGTGTATTTAGTCTCTGTGCTTCCCTTTGTCTGTTGTTGGATCGTCTGTTTTTTCATGTTGTCTGGCCCGGTCTGTTCCTGCCTGTTCCTGCTATTTGCCCCGGTCTGTTCCTGCCTGTTCCTGCTATTTGCCCCGGTCTGTTTCTGCTATTTGCCCCGGTCTGTTTCTGCTATTTGCCCCGGTCTGTTTCTGCATTTTTCTCCCTGGCTCCAGTGTTTGGATTGCCTTTGTTTGCTGCATTTTGTGGACGCCTTTAGTTGGTTTTCTTTTATTATTAAATATCTATTCATCACCCTTGCATTTGGGTCCTGCTTCCTGTTCAGCCGTGACAGAATGATCCAACCACAAAATGGACCCAGCAGGTGATTTTTTTGATTTAGATCTTCGTGAATTAATTTACACCCTGACTTGTATTCATGGACAATTTAATAGAGACATGGGATGGGAATACAAGGAAGGGTGTCTGCGCATGGCACGCAGGGAAGTTTCCCAGAGGCCTTGGTTGAGGAGTTTGTTGCCTGGCTGGCTCAAGGACTTTTTGAATTCTCCGGACCCCCACCCAGTCTTCCAGTGTGCCTTCCAGCCAGCACCCCAGTTGGCTAGCATCAGGCCTGCTAGCATCCAGCCAGCACCCCAGTTGACTAGCATCAGGCCTGCTAGCATCCAGCCAGCACCCCAATTGGCTAGCATCAGGCCTGCTAGCATCCAGCCAGCCTCCCAGTGTGCCATCCAGCCAGCACCCCAATTGGCTAGCATCAGGCCTGCTAGCATCCAGCCAGCCTCCCAGTGTGCCATCCAGCCAGCACCCCAGTTGGCTAGAATCAGGCCTGCTAGCATCCAGCCAGCCTCCCAGTGTGCCATCCAGCCAGCACCCCAGTTGGCTAGCATCAGGCCTGCTAGCATCCAGCCAGCACCCCAGTTGGCTAGCGTCAGGCCTGCTAGCATCCAGCCAGCACTCCAGGTGGCTAGCATCAGGCCTGCTAGCATCAGGGATCCGAGGGTACAGCCGGTCTCCACGTCGTCATTTGGAGGACCAATCGACACGTTCCCCGTCGTTGGTTTGGCCGACGTCTGCTCCTCCTCGGTGCCAGTCGGAGGACCGATCAACACTTTCCCCGTCGGTGTTTCGGCCGACGTCTGCTCCTCCTCGTCCTCAGTTGGTAGGGGAAAGAGTGGCATTTCAGTTGAGGAGCTTTATGACATAATACGAGAACTCCAGGGATTTTTGGATGATTCGGCTCGAGCTAAGAACAGGCCAACAATGTCGGCAGGCCTGCGGCTTGCTTGCCTCCAGCCGTGCTCCACGTCTCCAGTCGGTGGGTCGATCGACACGTTCCCCGTCGGTGATCCGAGCGATGTCTGCTCCAAGACTCCAGTCGGTGGGCCGATCAACACGTCAGTCGTCGGTGGTCCAGCCGAACCCTCCTCGTCCCCAGTCGGTGGGCTGATCGACATGTTCCCCGTCGGTGGTCCGACCAACGTCTGCTCCTCATCCCCGGTCAGTGGACCGATCGACATGTTCCCCGTCGGTGGTCCAGCCGAATCCCCCTCGTCCCCAGTCGGTGGGCCAATCGCCGCATCCGTCGTCGGTGGTCCGGCCGACGCCTGTTCATCGTCCGTCGGAGGACCGATCGACGCGTCCGTCGTCGGTGGTCCGGTCGACGTCTGACCCTCCTCATCTGCAGTCGAAGGACCGATCGACGCGTTCCTCGTCGGTGGTCCGGTCGACGTCTGCCCCTCCTCGTCTGCAGTCGGTGGACTGAACGACGCGTTCCTCATCGGTGGTCCGGTCGACGTCTGCCCCTCTACGTCGCCGATCGACGCGCCGCTCGTCGGTGGTCCGGCCGAGCTCTGCCCCTCTACGTCGCCAGTCCATGGACCGCTCGACACGTTCTTCGTCGGTGGTCCGGTCGACGTCTGCTCCTCCTCGTCGATGGACCGATCGACACGTTCTCTGTTGGTGGTCCGGCCGACGTCTGTTCCTCGTCTTCAGTCGATAGACCGATCGACACGTATCCGTTGGTGGTCCGGCCGACGTCTGTTCCTCGTCTCCAGTCGATGGACCGCTTGACGTGTTCCTCGTTGGTGGTCCAGTCGACGCCTGCTCCTCGTCCCAGGTCGATGGACCGATTGACATGTTCTCCGTTGGTGGTCCGGCTGACGTCTGCTCCGCCTCATCTTCAGTCGATGGACCGATCGACACGTTCCCCGTCGGTGGTCCGGCCGGCATCTGCTCCTCCTCGTCGCCCGTCGGAGGACCAATCGACACCTTCCCCGTCGGTGGTCCGGCCGACGCCTGCTCCTCGTCCCCAGTCGTCGGGCTGATCGACATGTTCCCTCGGTGGTGGTCCGACCGGCGCCTGCTCCATGTCCCTCGTCGGTGGTCCGACCAAGGCCTGCTCCACGTCCCCGCTCGGTGGGCCGACCGTTACGTGCTCCACATCCCCGGTCGGGGGGCCAAACGACGCGTCCCTCGGCGGTGGTCCGACTGGCGCCTGCTCCATGTCCCCCGTCGGTGGTCCAGCCGAGCTCTGCTACTTCTCGCCAGTCGGTGGGCCGATCGACGCGTCCCTCGTCGGTGGTCCCCCGGAACTGTCGTACCTGCCTGCAAGGCCTCTTGTTGTCCCCCAGAACTGTCGTGCCTGCCTGCAAGGCCACCGGGCCTTCCCCCAGAACTGCTACGCCTGCCTGCAAGGCCACCGGGCCTTCCCCCAGAACTGCTACGCCTGCTGAAACCCCCCAGCAAAACCCCTGTCCAGTTCCCCAGTGACAGTTTTTTCAGTCCGTCCTGGCCCCCTTCCATCCACCCTGCTCTGTGTAGATTTTTTTTTTTTTTTTTGGACCGTCTGGAATTCGGTCCTTAAGAGGGGGGTTCTGTCATGATCTTGTGTTCTCATTTCCTGTTTTATTTTGAATTACTTCATTGTGTTGTTTCACTTCCTGTCCTCTGTCTAGTTTCTGGTGTCTTGTTTTTTCCTGTGTCTCCTGCCCCTGTGATTGTCTGCACCTGTTCCTAATGTGTCTCACCTGTGTTCTAATTGCCCTGCCCTCCTTGTGTGTATTTAGTCTCTGTGCTTCCCTTTGTCTGTTGTTGGATCGTCTGTTTTTTAATGTTGTCTGTTTCTGCATTTTTTCCCCCTGGCTCCAGTTTTTGGATTGCCTTTGTTTGCTGCATTTTGTGGACACCTTTAGTTGGTTTTCTTTTATTAAATATCTTTTCATCACCCTTGCATTTGGGTCCTGCTTCCTGTTCAGCCGTGACAACCTCCAGTCGGACTGAGTTTGTCAAGCTCTTGGCTGCTCTGAAAAACTTGTTTAGGCTGTGAGTGGTGCAAAGTGTGAGTGCAGCTTGCTCTCTGAAATCCAGCGTGCAACAGCACATGACTCAGATGTTTATAAAGTTACTTTGCACAGCATAATTGTTGCCTTGAGTAGTCTTAAAGGGGCCATATTATGCTCCGGGCACCTTTTCAGCCTGCCTCCACGTATATTTGGTTATCTGGGGTGTCTGCCAGCCCACGGAGAATGAAAAGAAAACAATGAGTCGTTGATTCGTGGTTTGGGTTGATCGTGCAGATGGTCTGTAAACGAGCCGTTCACAGCCCGGGCGTCAAGTGACGTAAGTTGACTCCTGCTACTGGGGCGACCACGCCCCCAACCTGAGCAGCACCTCCCCCCTTGAAGTGCGGAAAAACAGATCGCGTCTACACCATAATTTTCTCCCCGCAAGCGAACGACGACAAGCGGCTGCCGGCGGAGCTCGTGGCTGCCGGCGGAGCTCGCGGCTACCAGCCGGCGTAGCGCGGCCGGCCGTGAGCTCCACCGGCCGGGATGTCGTTAACGTTCTATCGCCCAGCCCCTTGTGCTCTGTGTAATTATGGAGAACGTGTTTGCTGTGCCTCCCGGGTCTCTACGTCATGTATGTGCCTTGTCACGTGCGACTGTTGTCATGGCAGCGCAACGCCATAGTTGCGCAGCAGACCCGGAGAGGAACGAGGCGGAACACGAAGGGAGGGGGGCGAGGAGTGAGCAGGAAAGCGCTGGAATCGACCATAGTCTCACAGGGCTGTTTATACAGAAAGAGGAGGGTGCTGTGTGGCTTGATCCTTGAGGTGTTTTGACATGGAATGGCAAAGACATGTAGTGCACACACCTGAAAACCAATGTAACTTGTGTAAAAGGGGGCATAATATGGGCCCTTTAAAAAAACGTGACCAGACACAACCTGATGGGCTGTGCAGTGCAAAATATGTGGGTCTTTTGTTTAATAAATGTATCTACATCCTGCACTCTGAGCACCAAGAGAACAATCCCTGGTTTAACCCATCCCACATTAAAGTGATGAAGCTGGTGAGGGAAATTAGTGAAATTAATGTGTATAATTTAGGATCAATTCATGTCTTATAATGAAGAAATATTCTCTGGTGAATTGGCCATGGTGGAGGACTCATTTAGACAAATGGAAACTGGTTGCAAATAATGGGATGACAGTTTTGGCTTGTTATCTGTCCACAGCCCCTAATGAAAAATCCTTAAAAGCCACAATAAAGCATTTGCCTAATTAGACTGGTTTTATTTCCAAATCTCTGTAGACTGAAACACAGTAAATACTCCCCACAGCAGAGGCCATACACTTCCCTCTAAAGATTGAGATATTAATTAAATTACTCTTGATGGAATGAGTATTTTGTGAGAAGGGGTGGGCAAGAAGAGCAGGAAAATGTGTCCACTTTTGTTGAATGCATTATCATATTCCTGCCTAAACATTTCTAATAATTGAATATGTGAGACAATAAAAATGTGAGATTTGCTGCTACCACATTTCCCCTGTAAATTAGTTTTACTCTTAACTAGTGCTTAATACCACACTTATACTGGGTCTCGGTCGTAAGAGATGTCCGCCCACAACTGAGTCCGGTTGTGGGGCTTGCTCATTGTGGGAATTGTTGGGTTTTCCCTGTAATATTGTAATATTAACCTCACCATGTGAAGTGCCTTGAGACAATGTATGTGGTGATTTGGAGCTTTACAAATAACATTGAATTGAATTGTTCCACTCTGGAAAATTTCCTCTGAGCCTCTGCTCCATGTTGACAGGACTGCATCACATTTTTGCACATTTGTAAGCTGTACATTTATGCTGCCAATCTCCTGTTCTACCACATTGCAAAGGTTCTACTGGGTTCACATCTGGTAAGTGGGAAGGTCACTAAAGTTCACTGAACTCACCGTCATGATCATGAAACCAGTTTGTGACGGCATTTACTTTGTGACACCATTAGAAAATGGTTAAATGTTGCAATAACACATTGCCAGGCTACATTGTTCAGTCTTCAAGTCCCCAGTGCTTGTGAGTCTGTGTCTACTGCAGCCTCAGGTTTCTGTTCTTGGCTGACAGGAGTCGAACCTGACATGGTCTCTGCAGTTGTGATCAGACCTCCTCAAGGTTGGATGTGTTCTTACTTTTTCTGATCACCACAGTTATATAGAGTAATTATCTGAGTGACCATAGCCTGTCGGCTCTAACTAGTCTGACCATTCTCCTCTGACTTCTCTCAACAGAACTGCTGCTCACCAGATATTTTTTTTTGTTGGCTCCATTCTTAGACAAACTCTAAAGACGTTTGAGTGTTAAAATCAGCATTTTCAGTGATACCACAGTTTATCCATTCTTATGTTTTATGTGCATATTAACTCAAGCTGACCTGTATCTACAAGATTTTGCAGTGCACTGCTGCTGTGATTAGATAACCTGACCCTTGCACCAGAAACCTGTGTATACATTATTGGCATAAGTGTCAGATCTTCACTAATCCATATTGAAAGGAAAAGTTTGACATTTTGGGAAATGCGCTCATTGATTTCTAGTCAAGTGAGGAAATTGTTAATAAGAAAGCTTTAGAGATGTTGAAAGGCTGATTTTATTTTACCTGTGTAGTGAGCCAGCCAAGCTATTTTTCTATTTTTATCTAAATCTCAGCGGAAAAAAGGCAAATAAGCTAGTATTGGTGCTAATATACCAACTGTAATTAAATCCATACATGTTAGGAGTATTCCCTGTCAGTTTGCTCCAACCACTATGTGTTGATATTATATAATATCAAAGTCCATGTTTGTTTCTGTTACTTGGCTTTTATTCCTTCTTAGCTTTTTGTCTCATTTTGAGTAAATCTTACCACAGGGGCCATTAAAAAATCTTCTAATAACCTCATTCTTTCTTTGTGTACCGTTGACTCTGTCCTCATTGCTTCCCTTTTTTGTTGCTCCCTCTCTCTCCCTCTTGTTTCCCATCTGTTCTTCTCTCTATCTTCATGCCACGCTCTGTATTAATATTTCAGGTGCTTATCTATGCTTCAATAGGTGTGTGTGCACCATGAAACTGACTAGAGACCTGAGGAGAATGTAATGTGTCATGTATACAGGAACGAATGGACTTCCACTGTTTTTATATTGTCCGTGGCCTATGCAGAAGATGGAATTCAGATAATGATCTGTGTAATGAGGAAGGAAAGCCTGGAGTAAATGCTACAACTTCCCAAGGGTGGATTCGGAAAGTCTTTCCCATCGACTTTTCCTAACCACTATTCCTTAACCTAAATGGAAAACGTAATGAGGTCAAGGAAAGGTGTAAAGGAGGATTCATAAAATAGAAGAAAAGCCAACAGTGGTGCTAAGAGAATTTGCCTCCCCTTACACTATACTATGTAATTACGCGACCGGGAATGTTACTGGCGTGCATCTGCCATGGTGAAACTACATATTTCCGAAGATGGACTACAAAAATAGCGCAACTTGTAGTCTACTTCAACCTGTGCATTCTTAGACAACAAGGTGAAAAATATTTATTCATTACCAAGGTTGGAATTGAAATAAAAACAATAATATCGACTATGAAACTGAAACTTATGACCACCATTGGCATAAGATGGAAATGCTTAATAGGCAATGGTAACTTACATGATGACTTGCATCCCTTCTCGGTTATACACTTCTTCTTCTTGTACTTCGGATTTAATTGTTTAATTTTGTGCATGACGCATCACGTTAATATTGCTGCCGCAATTACTTGTGGGCCGTCAATTTCTCCTTTCTTTTGCACATAGGTCCAGTGAACCCTATGCTAAAGGAGATAGGAAAGGAACAATTGAAGCACCTTTTCTAAGCATATAAAGAATTCTAACAGCTCTTATCATGGCTGCAGATGAAAAACTTCCAGGTCATTTCACTAAGTTAGGAACCTTCCTAAGCAAAATTGACAATTAGACTGCAGCCCAAGATTTCCTCTCTTTACAGGCAATTGTGTCAGAGCTGGGCGGAGGTGAAATGAGCTGTGAGAGGCGATTTCACACTGGAAGCCAACCAAAACAACCTGAGTTATAAAAGCCTGATTATGAAACCTCCAAGGGTGCTGAACTAATTACCTTAACTTAACCATTAGATGAGGGGTGAGACAAGCTTTCACCCTGCATTACTCGCATGAGTTTGATCACTTAACTTCACCAAGAAGCCAACTTATTGTAATGACCAACAGATGGAAGACAGCAGCAGATTGGCAGAAGATCTGTGGGGGTCTTTCCAGATGAGCAACCCAGAGACATTTTTATAGCAGTATCTTTAGGAGTTGTAGTGTAGACAAGTGTTTTTTGCTGATATAAATCCTGTCTGGTACTTTAGATCCTGCCTGCAATTGTCAGGCAATTTGTTACCTAATTTGAACAATGTTCCAGTCAATTAATGAGTATGTAAATTTTTCCTCAAAGTCATGTCCTTTCCACTGGATTTTAATTATGAGACACTCCAGATTTAAGTCAGGTCAGAAAAATATTAATCAAATCTCAATTTAAAGGTCAGTGGAAGACCCCATCCAGGCATGTTTTAAAGTAAATAAAAGTAATCTGCTATGCCTAATATTTTGTTTAACATTGTTTACCCGAAAAAAGAAGTCTTGCAGTCCCTGTTGCCTACATTTGAATATTTTGACAGCGATTTGGTTGTCTTATTTGTGACGTGCCAAATCTAGCTTGCCCAAGGTTTGTTTGGATTTGAAACTTCAGAGAGGTGCACATAAATCTCATCCTCCAGGAGAGGAATGTGAAAACACCTCTATAGTTACACAATTTGCTCAGATACAAGTACCTATAGTCAATGTCAGATATTTTGGAGGACAGAAACAGAAGGAAAACACTTTTTTGACTGGAGGGGGTCTTTAAAGTCTGAGCCAACTCTCAAATCAGTTAAGACAGATTTAAGTCAAATCCCAAAGGTGCTATATGCAAGTTTTTGCAGCCACTACAAAGTTAATATAAGGATTAGAAGCTATTTACTTACTATAAGGTACAATCAAATCCTGCTCAACAGACTACAAAAGAATGTGGGTGGGACTTTTTGGCAATGTGCTAAATCGTTCAAATTACATTAACAAGATAGGAAGTATGTCGAAACAACAAGATACAGAAAAACTTGGTTGTGCATTTATTTTCAGCAGGCTAGAATCCCTAAATCACCAAACTAGCTCCCTGTCTGTACCATGACAGATTTTAAACTGCCCTAAACTAATGGTCTCAGGCCTAAATACATCTCTGATTTACTTGAATTTTATGACGCATCTGGACTCAGGTCATCTGAGACAGTTCTATTTAATCCTTACTGATAGACGCAGTGCCTAAGACTGAATATCTTCTGTCTGGCGCATGAACAGGTTGAGTATTAATATCAACAATGTCACTTGACCTGGGATGTCCCCCGGCTCAGGTATAAGTTCCGGTGTCATCATAAGATCGTTTCCTTTTCATCATCTTGCTTATGCAGGTTAACACATGTTACTGCTAGATATTGATATTGTGTCAGTGAAGAGTGCGTACGCACTCCCTTCTCATTGCATATATCGTTTTTCTACTGATTAGCAGTGTTTTCGCTCGAAATGACTTAGTGTTGCTTTGTTACCTTCAGTTACTCTAACGAGAGCGTGTTCGCTAGGTTTAGCCTTATATATGGTTTTGTGTCATTTTCTTACGTTTAGCAGAGTGCTCTCGCTCAGGCCAACTTGGTGGGACGCTATCACAAGCACACTTTGGTGAATGGATGGACTACTTCTGTCCTAGCGGTGAGAGCATCCTTGCACCGTTTCACGGCATAAACTTTTCCCTGAAGAAAATAGAAACAGAGAGAGAACAGACAATGGCACAGGTGGGGGGCCACAGGCTGGTGTCCATCTTCTTAAAAGGGGCTCTGATATTGTGTCCCCCTAGCACACCAAGTGCTCCTGCATGGGATCTGCCCCTGGTGTTGGATGCCCTACGTTTACCTCCCTTTTAACTCTTGGCACAGGCAGAGCTGAGGTGGTTGTCAGCCAAATGTGCTGTTATCGTTGCCATCACTTCAGCAATGCATGTAGTTGAGCTAAATGACATGTCTGTGAGCACTTCTTGTTTGAGGTGGAACTCGGACAGCTCGGGGGTTACTCTATGGCCGAATACAGCTCTTCTCCCTAAGGTGCTTGCACACTCGCACCTCAATCATCCTATCCAACTGGTACGGTTTTACCCCCCATTAGGAGAGGGTCTGCTATGCCCGGTGTGGGCCCTTAAAGCCTATGTAGACGCTACTGCATGCATAAGGCAGCCTGACCAGATTTTTGTCTGTTACAATGGTCCTAGGGAGGACAGTGCTATCTCGAAACAGCGCCTGTCCCACTGTATCCTGGACGTCATAGCCTGCGCATACAGGGCAAATGGCCATTCTCAACCACCCGGAGTGAAAGGCCACTCTACCAGGAGTGTCTCCACATCATGGGCCATCCAGAGAGGTCATATGTGCTGCAGGCTCATGAGTATCACCAAGTACATTCTTCAGATACTACAGTGTAAAGGCTGCCACCCCCCATCCATTGGCTGTGGTTCTTCAGCCAAGTTCCTCTGCTTCATCTTTAGAATGTGGATACTCAGGAATCCTCATGACTCCTGGACAACCGCCAGAGTTCTTGGTCACTCAAAAATCTCGTCAACACGTGAGAAAATTCCCTAATAAATGATCTTGTGATGACATGGGAATTTATACCTGAGCTGGGGGACATCCAAGGTCACATGAGACTTTGTTGATATTAATACTCGACCTGCGCATGCGTGTTAGGCACTGCCTCTGGCTGTCATCCAGGATTCATAGACGCATAGTTACATTTGTAACTTTTGGTTTACACAGAGGTTTCTGTTCACTGGCTCAGAATCAAGCAATGTGAAGCAGCTTTGAGTTTCTTTTCTACAAACTTGTGGAAAGCTTCTTGACAACCTATTGTCAACTTATTTAAAACAGGACATGAAAAACTCTTTATTGTTGTATTCTAAATGCAATTTTATGTCTTCATATTAAATGTTTTCAATTAATCTATACCATTTGTTGTTACATAAAATTCTGACCCACGTTGACTCTCTTGTCCGTAGCTCTGTGTATCAGTAGTTAGTATTAGAGAAATGAACAGAAACTGACCACCAACCAGAACAGTTTGAACACATCTAATTATCAGCCCGAGTTTTCATGTTGATATTACTAAATGGAAAAAAAAAGAAACATAGTTGGTTGGTCTGACAAAGACAAACCATGCTGTGTGATTGTTTGATTTGATTTGATTCTTTTAAATACAGATTGAAGTCCTTTTGGTAGTGAACAGGAAAGCTATTGGTGTCAGAACAAACCAAACTGACCCAGATAGTGAACCAAGGGGCCTTCCGGTCATTACTGGCCAGGGGTAGATTAGGGGGAATTCTCCCATTGATTTCCTTTTCATTCATCCTAGATTTGAGTGTGTCGCTGTTCTGAGGCCTAATCTGTAATGCATTTGGACAATTTACACACACATACACGCACGCAAACACACACATACACACACTTCACCCATGCACTTGGCAGTTTGAAATAATTATGAGAGGGGATAAATGTTGAGACTGAAAAGCTTTAATTATAGAGCCAGCACTGGTTCTGTCTTTAGGGAAGCATTTTTAATTAATATCTCCCCCCCCCGCCCCCCCCCCCCCCCCCCCCCGTCTCTCTCAAGTGCAACACTTTTCCAGTTGAGATTTATGTTGCTGATCTGCTATCTCTCTTCAGGTAAATTAATCCATGGGGACATGATCAAAAGAATGGGTGTGTGCCTAGAGCTTGATTTGATATTTCATTTGAGACTGAAGTCATAAAAGATGAGCAGCATTTAACATGGTTACGATTGAAATACACCAGTCTTGACATCATAGCAAAAGATGGCTCCACGTGGATTTTCAGCAACATGGGCTCATCTGAAATAAATATCAGTTCATTCTAATAAAAAATAGATCATGTGCTTCATATGTTAACCAAAAAACTGCTCTGAAATATGGTAATAATACTCACAAAAACCTTTAAATGTAAGATAATGGCCATACAAGAGGTAGATGGGTCTGACTGAGAGCTTGTCCAATGCACGTCCACCAATACCTGCCCTGTCAGTGTAATTGACAGGGCTAGCTGTCATTCACACTGTATCCATGCCCCACGCATGCTTTATTTGATCTGTTACTCTAAATGAGACCATCATTTACTAAATGAAGATCATGCTTTATTTAAGAGGACTACAAACTTATTTTAAGACTGAACATGGGGATTTAATGTAAATATTGAGGTGCGTAAATCATCCTACAGGGACACTGGTCTGCTTAGACTGATGTTTTATTGATCATTAAATGGTTGATCCTTTGGCTTGCTGTTTTGAGGCCTAATCTGTAATGCATTTGGACTATTTACAAACACACACACACATACTATGAAAACGTCTCTCTGTTACATCTGTGTAAAGTTCTACTGTGCATTTTCTTCTGATTTCTGGGTTCGTAGATGTTAGATGCTGTCTCAACTTATTTATGATCAAATGTACTAATATCAAGCCAAATCCTGTGACAAAAGCATGTTGATGACTACAGTGTGTTTAAAATAAACAGAACTACCTTATGTGATCATAAGACAGACAAAGACTTTAGAGTGTCCTTTGGATTATGTTTGGGGAATAAAGTGCAAAATAGGAAGTGCTGAAACTGCTGATATGAAAAAACAAACACAGTATCTGGTAGAGTGAACATCAGGTACATCAGGAACATCAGGTATACATCACATGAAATGAGACATCCCAGTTGGTGGCAAAGCGAGGTGGAGTGTCTGGTCGTTATGAGTGAGAATGGCCAAAGGCTCATGGAGGAGAGAGCAAGGGTTCACAACCAGATGCAGCCATGGAAATCTGCCAAGACCTCTGGAGGTCAGTGAGGGGTGAGGAATGAACAATGGGCACATCAAAGCATCCCCAATGTCCGTTTGAACTCTGCCATTATTGATTAGCTTGCTTTAATGTTTGGTAAAAACCCGAACGATGAATTTTTCTGCACTGTAATTCAGGGCTTCAGCATCAGGGCTGGATAATAAAGTTAATTCAACCAGGGAACATTTCAGAAATAATTCTCATTCTTAAAAGCTGTGGGGAAAAACTGCACCAGTTTAACAGCAAAGACTCAACAAAAGACTAAATGACCACAACTAACAGACAACTATGACCTTCTCCATAAAAACTCAGCAACTCAATGCGTTAAAGCATGTGATCTCCAACGCTAGTCAGTGGATCTTGACTCTAGATTAGGTTTAAATAAATATTGATAATATACTTTCTTCATTCAACCAGATGTTTCTAGATGTTTGAATAAACCAATGTTTTTTCAAATTTTAATCTCAAATGTGTCCATTTTTGAGTAGTTTGACCCTTGCAACGCAGTTAGGTTTGGTATCTTTAAAAACAGAATCAAAATATTTCACAAGCATGCTTCTGCAGCTCAAGCATGCAGTGGCTAATGAAACCCATTGATCTAAAAAAAAAAACTTGGTAGTTAAAATCCTTCCGTCAATTGTTTTGTTGGAGCTCATTTGCAATAAAAATCCAGAGCAACAACAGAAAGTTGGGAGTGTAAGCAGCTTTCATTGACACATGTATGTACCAGCTGGCTAACAGCCAGCTTGTCAGTGGGACCTGGACTGACCTCATATATACATATACTTGTAAGCTGCACTGACAGGCAGCAGGCAGGGGGGCTAACAGGATGAAACTGTCTGCATGCAGGCTATGTTGGGAGTATGTGTGTATGAGATCTGGTATGTGTAAAAGGTATGTACAGACATAAACAAATAGATGCTCATACACATACAGCGCCCATTATCAACATCAGGTCATACAAAGCGGATCTGCCCCCAGCAGGAACTGGATCAGCTCCAGAATCACATCCTCACAGTCAAAGTAGGTGGCTGATTAATGAAGTCGCAGGCTGTCGACATTCATCACAGAACATACAATAGGACATACTCATCCATTACTCACTTCATTGCTCGTTGTCTGTGTACTACTGCTTCTTTTCACCAAACAGGTGGGCTACTGTGTGTTCTCTTCATGTCCTATCTCTACATGGGATCTGTCTTGCTACCAAAGGTGTATCTTGGACTCTGTAATTTAGGCCTTATACAGCAGCTTTTGACTGCAATGAGAAACATATCTCTATATCACCACTGACAACTTGAACAACAGGAACAGCTGTTAGGCATCCTGAAAAAAGGACTTTTTGTGCATCATTTTTCAGTCTCCAAGTAAAATGTCAAAATAAATAAATGAAAACAATGCAGAACGAATCACATCAAATAAAAAATCTATGAAAATTAAAAAAAATAATATACTCTCTGTTTCTGTTAGTTCTCTGACGCATTGATTGGGAGGTCCAATCCCGGGTAGGGACACTAACTGTGTGAAAATATTCAAGTGAATTTTGAAAATTTGCTAACAAACATGTAATGCTATGTTTTATTCTTGCTTTTTTCACACAGCAGCACAAGTTGTGGAAGGTTGAGTGCTTTGTAGCAACTGTGCTGCATGCACTCACCACAATGACAGATGTGTAATAGGTGAATGGATGTGGGTGTAAGTAAGTGTATTTGCCAAACACTGTCTGCAATATTGAGCATAGCGTTAGTTCAGGTAGGCCATGAAGTCAAGCTCAGCCACTATGCAGCACATCAGTGGAAAATAGAGATCTCTATACCAGCTTGCTGCTCAGCTGATATTCTTCTATGCATTCAATTGGCAAAGCTCATATTGTGCACTCTGTTTAAGCTGCTTTAACGTAGCTCCTCCTCTTGATTTACTGCACGCCACTTCATTTATGTTGCATTTCAACTTACCCTACTGCTCACCATCCTCCATGAGGATCCTTGGTAGATCGACTGCATTATAGATTATTAGCATATGTGATCTGAAGCAAAGGAATCCATTCATGGAGAGAGAGCTGTTTAATCTTCTTTACGCTCTTTCCCAGGAAGCCGCCGTGAGGGAGACACACCACAGCAGTCACTGCTCCAGTATTAATTAATTAATAAATAAATATTTCAGAGCCTGGTTTGCCTTTGCCCCCTCTGCTTATATTGAGGGCTGCCATCAGTCCACTAAACTGCTAATTCACTCTGCATAGGAGCAGCAACTACAGCATCCTACATAGCTCCCATATCAACGCTCAGTCTTATGGGTCGCTGGTATTCAACAACTTATGAATGTTACCTCCGGTGTGAAACTAAGGCTATCTTAGATGCTCGAAAAGCTATGAGTGCTCTGTGACTTGACTGGTTCAACATATATATTTTGGCTTATTTGCCGCCTGGACCTGGATGCAAATCGGAGGCAAATCAGCTTGGATTTGGGGCTCGCAAATCAGCACTCGATCAATATGAGTGAACTACCAACAACGCGATCAAAGTGACTTGTCGAGGCCTCACCGACGTCTACCAGATATATAGGAGGCTGAATATTTGGACTTGTTAGCGAATCCCAAATCCTATAGTGTGAGGGGTGTAGTGACTGGCAGTGAGTGCATCGACTGGGAAACCAGGGGGAGGAGCTTGGACCAGACTTTCCATGTTGTCACATGGAGGGTGGGGAGGTGTGCTCTCCCTTCCTTAAAGTCTTCCATGTGTGCACATGGAAGGGCATGGGGGTTAGGTTTGCCAATCATGGTTGTATTAGGTTGTATCCCTGCCTCACTTTCCATGAACTTTAAAGAAAAGGGTAGGGAGATGTGCTCCCCTTACCTCGGGCATTCCACATAGGCATGTGGAAGGGCAGGGAGGTTAGGTTTTCCTGGGGTTGTTGTTTTGGGGGTCACACTGATTATGGGGATCTGGAGAAATTAATGACCTTATTAAACTTTTATATCCGTCTGTTCTTGTCAAAACAAACATGCCAAACACTAAACGTTTCTGAACAAGAATGTCATATAAACGATAAACTTGTAAGAGACATGTCAGTGACACCCGGTAGATATACTACTACTCCTATCCCTATTCTTATATTAAGTGGGCATACATGCAAAAGGTGCAGTGCAATCCCATATAGAGAATTCTAATGTTACGCAGATATAATGAAATGAATTAGTTGCATCAAATTAGAGCCAGACTACTTAAATAACATATTTTAGAAGCCTTGAATCTAAACATAAACACCAATATCCAAGCTTTCTCTGTTCATTTTCAGCTGTTACCTTAGAAAGCTGTTGGTATAGTTTTAATTGCTTTATTCCATGTAATTTTGTCTACTTGGCTTTTCCTATGTAGCTACCTCCTCATGCTGGCCTTTCCAGGCAGCACCAAATACAATTTATCGCGATTATTAGATTGAATTAATTTGGACTATAGTGGTCCTGACTGAACTGTGGATTATCCTTCCTCACAGCATTTTGGTAACTGTAGAGCAGATAAATATTGACGATGAGCTGAAAGTCAGAATTTGGACAGTGAAATCTTTCCCCTACACTACTCAATAATACCGACAGTTGGCAGGTGATTTTACCTGTCTCTCTGTCCCTCTGTCACACACTCTTTCACACTCCTATCCTCTTTTCTACAAATGTAAAATAGATTCATTGCATAAAAATAGACTTAATGGACATATTCAATTACCACTTGCCAAAGTTAGCAGCATCAGAGATGACAGGATTAGCCTTAGGCGCAAACAGATCCAAGCAGTTTTCACAGCATAGACATAGACTGTATCCACTGCAGGAAAAGCATACAATTATGCCCATGGTGACATTAAGCTCTAATTCAGCTGAATTTGAAAAGAAATGAGATGGTGAAAAAAAATATTTTATATATTCATATCTTATATCTCCCTGAAGTTAATCCCTGCTTGCCCCAGTTCGCATGCCAATGTGTCAATTGGGCAAGACACCTAACCAGAAATTGCCAGAAAAGTGTGGTGAATAGCAGCACTGTATGAATGTGTGTTTCTAGGTGAATATCGCTTGTATGGCTGTAAAGCCCTCTTTGTGGTCAATAAGACTATACAATTGCTATATAAATACGGTTAATTTATTATTTCAAAACCTCCAAAAAGTAGACCTTTGTTGAAGTCAATTTTGCCTTCATAAAATAATGTAATTAGTGCTCCATCAAGTTCATTATAAAGTTTGAGGGAACACCCTTGTTGTTATTTTGTCTTGTTTTCACAAATGAGTTTAATAGTTGTAAGGTCATTGTAGAGACCAGGTAAAAATGTTATAACCAATATACTAGGCTTTATTAAATATTACACAATTTCAAGGTATCTGTACAGAAGCCCTGAGAGGCCAATGGAAAAAGAAAATCATTATTATTTTTCGACCTTTCTTTTTCATTTGTGAAAAAAAGAGGCTAAAGTCAATCTCTACCCCAGTGTATGTAGATAGGACTAAAATATTTAATGTTTTCTTCCAGGTGCTTTTTAATTCCCTACTTGCACTGTTAACAAAAGGTACATGTATTGAGTGTCTTTTTGCTATACATCTATCACAGTCTATGAAGGCTTGCTACCAGGAATGGTAAATGGACTGCAATTATATAGCACTTATCTAGTCTTTTTGACCACACAAAGCATTTACAGGACACGTCACATTTGCCTATTAACACTCACATTCATACGGCAATTCTATTTACCTCACGTTTGTGACCAAGGACACTTGGCATGAAGACTGAGAAAAGTGGGGATCAAACCCCCGACCTTCTGGATAGTGGATGACCTCTCTTTCTCCTGAGCCACAGAGGAAGGCTTTGAGATGTCAGGTGAGATAGAATAAAGAGTAATAGTCCACACATTGAAAAATTTTCATCAGATGAATGGGTCAAACAGCAGACTAGAATTTGAATACCACTTACATTTTCAACATATCTTAACTTAATTTGCTACACTTTTCACACACACACACACACACACACACACACACACACACTTTATTATAGAGGTGGAAAAAAGCTTAGAAACCTGTCTTCACAGAGTTCTGATAATAATGTGAAGTCAACAGGTATTTCAGGACAGAGACAGAGCCATAAAGTAAAACCTCTGACCTTGGCAAACAGCGCCCCCTTGGCTGCCAGTGCATCCTCTCCTCTCCCATTGGGGTAGCACTCATACCGAGCATCCAGAATAGGGTAGCGGCTCGCCAGCATCAGCCCACTGTTCAGGAATTTGAACCTGGAGCAACAGTCTTTCCAGCCGTACCGTCCAACATCACTCAGCACATAGGGAAAGTAGCGATGCAATTGCGGCCGCAGTCTAGTTGTCGATCCGTGGTCAAACACCTCCTGTAGAGCAAGGAAATCCAAATTGGCAGGGAAAAAGGCAGAGATATCATGGTCAAATGTCTCATCTCCGTGGCGGCGTTTTCGTCCTGGTCGCTTCAAGACTGACGTGCGCGGAACATGAGAGAGAGTATTGTTGGAGGTCATCCCTACTCCGCTGTCAACTCCATGGTAACGAGCAAGGGACTCCCTGGAAGCAGTCATGCTGCTCGTGTCTCCTCCTGCCTGGTCCCCAGGTTGATGGTTCCCTGTTTCTGCCTCCTCCACCTGTGGGTCTGGTTCTGGTGCGCTAATGCTGATTTGAACCCCTGAGGTGTGAAGTGGGCAGTCTGTGGAGAATTTTGCCTGGATCCCTTCTCCATGTATAGGACAGTCATGATGGCCAGGTACGCTCTGAGGCCCTGTAGAATGCATGGGGCAGTCTGGACTCTCTCCTGAGGGGTGAATGGGACACTCTGAGTTGTTATTAGCTCCTGCAGTGTGGAGTTGGCAGTCTGCCATGGTGTCTACTCCATCTGTGTGAAGCGGGCATCCAGTGGAGCCCTGGTCTCCTGCAGCAGGGTGAACTGGACAGTCGGCAGCACCTGAGGGGTGTATTGGGCACTCAGTGAAAGGTTCAGTTTCAGTGTCAGCTGGGCCGTTGATGGTGTGTGTTTGGTCTGAACGCTGTTCCAGAGAGGAGGTATGACGGAAACCTGTGGCAAGGCTACTGAAGGATGCCGCACTGATAAATGGAACAGAAAGATACATGGAATGAAAGAAAGAAGTATTCAAGATAGATTTGTTTGGCTTGGATATATAAGACATATATACAACTGCTAGAACACAAGCAGTAGGAGTCCACAAGAAAGCTCTCCTTACCTGATTGAAGTATTAGTAGGTGAGTCGATGTAGATTTTTATTTGAGGCCGACTGGCACCATTGCGTATCCTTTTCCCAACCTCACGGGCTCTCCTATGAGTGTCTGACAGGTTGTTGAACCTGGCCAGGGATTCGGGCAGCAGGCATACGTTGGCACTGGAGAAACAGAAGCTTCTGCCCTGTGGCCTCCATTCCCCAATACCTACGCCACCTAGACCTGCCTGGCCCTGCTCAGCCTGGTGTTTGTCTGGTCTGCACAAAGTAAGAAAGAAATATCATATTCAGTTAAACAGAGCTCAGAAGTACCCAAACACCCCCAACACAACAAAAAAGTGCACTTTGACAATTTAGGAAAATGTGCTTCTTCACTTCCTTGTTGAAGGTAGGATTAAAATGGTCAATATTAAGGTCAAGGTTAGCTTAATATTAAAAGCTGGATGCTGTGGGAAAACAGCTAACCTGTAAAAGCACCTATAAAGCTCACTAATTGCCTCCACCTTAGAGGTTATGTTTTCAACCATTAGTTTGTTTGCTGGGCGGTTGGTCGGTTGTTTTTTTTCCCATGAAATCCAGTGGAAGTATGGTACATCTGTTTCTTTAACATTGTGAGATTATGTTTTTTTGTTGACATTTTGACACCAATATCCCATGGAATAAAGCATATGTTTAATACATCAAAAAAATAACTTATAAGGTTTCTGGTTGTAAATGCCCTCCTGGAGCACTTAAGAAACGGTCAGAGTCATGCTAACCTTCCAAAGCTTTACATACCAAGCTAAGATAATCAGCAAGCTAAAAATAGTTATTAATTAGACAATACATAAGTTGAAGCGATATCTCTATTTACATCTGATCTCATAACAGTGCTGTGTCTCATAAAGGAACTGAAGTTTCTTTCACACCCTCCTGTGGCACAGCAGGTTATTGTTTCAAGCATGACTTCCAACCCGTGCATCTATCATTTCTGTGATTTTTGTGGTTGTTACTGTGTCCCATTGACAAAGGCTCAAGGTCATTGTGTCGAGGGGTCGGGAGAGCAGCTTTGTTTTTGCACATGTGCATTGCGGATGAAATTTGTGATCTTAGACGGGTGATTGGCAACAGACAAGTGTTATTGTCAAGCTGACAATGACTCTGCTTACACTGTTCTGAGATCAGGTACATTATTAAATGCATGTGCAGTGTGGAAGCTCTGGGCAAGACAGAGATGCTTTTCCTCCCAGGAAAGGCGTCTCCCACCAAACACCTCTCCATCACCATTGAGAACTCTGTGGTGACCCCTGCTCAAACTGCAAGAAACTTCTTGACACTGGACAACAGCTGACCTTCACAGCCAACATTGCAGTGACAACCTGCTCCTGCAAATTCATCCACAACAACATCAGGAGGATACATCCGTTTGTCACCGAAAAGGCGACAGATATTGGTGCTGGCTCGTCATCTCACGCCTTGACCCCTGCAACTACTGTGCCATCTGACCTCTACAGCTCATCCAGAATGCAGCGGCCTGGTTTGTCTCCAACCTACCAAAATCCTCACACACCGCCCTCCGCACCCTGCACTGGCTCGAGTCCTATTCAAGGCACTGGTAATTGCCTACCATGCTGCGAATGGCTTAGGCCCTTCCTATATCCAGAAAATGGTCAAACCTTACACCCCAGCCCATCCTTCTTCTCTGCTACTGCTATGGCTAGCTACGCCCTCAATGCGAGGGGTGAAAAACCACCGCTCATCTTAATCCCTTCTTTTTTCCATCCTGGTTCCTCAATGGTGGAACGAGCTCCATATTGATATCAGGGCAGCAGAATCCCCTTAATGCCTCCGTCGCAGACTGAATACACAGGACACTGGATTCAAGGATAATAATGACATTAAACCTGCAGTCGGTAGCGCACCAGCGTCTCAAGCTCCCTCTCCGCTGCACTATGATTCTTCCTTCACAGCTCCTCCCAGCCCACCTGCCCGTGCACGATACCATGGCAACTGAAGTCAGGCCAGGTACGTAACATGGCATTCGCATCGGTAAGAAGCTAACACTGACTACTGTGGACATTGCTAAACTATAACACGTTTTAGTTACCTATGCCTCATATTATTACCTGTGACTTTTTGTGTAAATAATATCGTCAGTGTTTTTGAATGTAGGCTACCGTTAATTCGTTTATATCAGCTTGTTTGAATAAATAGCGTTAGCTAGCACATTAGGTACTACAGAATGTTACATGGTAGGCCTGTAAATTAGCAGCTTGATCTTCACATACATCATTTGTTGTTTTACAGGATGATTGACATTTTTATCTATATTTTATAACATTATTAGAGCTTTGTGATTGTACACTGGACTCCGATTAGCAGCTACAGAACGTTACATGGTAGGCCTGTAAATTAGCAGCTTGATCTTCACATATATCATTTGTTGCTTTACAGGATGATTGACATTTTTATCTATATTTTATAACATTATTAGAGGTTTGTGATTGTACACTGGACTCCGATGTGGAGCCCCCCCCCCCCCCCCCCCCCCCCCCCCCTCGGCTGCTTTGACGAGTAGACAAGCGAGCAGAAGAGGGATTCGCCTACGAGGCACACCGGGCAGGGCCCGTGGAGGATGGGGCAGAGGTCGCCGCGTTGGTCCGACACCCAAGGACATTGCTGATCTTCATGTGATGAGCCAGTTGGTACCTGCTGCGTGCACTGGTTTCATCCCAAGGAGGGTGTAGCTTCAGTGACCTTTGCTAGATGTAAATAATGTGCTGTGCAATATATTTTTTTTCATTTCAGTCATTTATTTCAAAGTTATATTTGAATATTTATGCAACGTCAGTATTTGCCTTACGATAAAGTGTATGTTTGAAAGTGATTGGTTTCTCATTGCATGAATAAACAACAAGGTGAATTTAGGGTAATCAGATTCACTGATTCATTACTACATGCAATATCTCAAAGAAAAGCATAAGAAGTTTATCAAATTGAACAATGATGTAATATGTCAAGCTTTATTTTGCACATGAATAAAATACAAAGTAGGTGTGTTGAATATTTATAATATTCATGTAGATTTATGTATTTGTATTTACAAATTTAATGTTTGAATATAGTTTCAGGATTTGTTTCCTGAAACAAAGCATGCGCAAATATTCACTTATTTAACTACAACATCAAAAATCCCAATAATCTTGTCAAACATTTCTTATCCTTTTAATATGGACAGAGCCTTTCAGTTCTTCTTGTGGGTGGTCTGTGGACGTGGTGGTTGTGGTTTGAGCCGCAGTAAGATTCTGGCTTCATAACCTGAAGGGCTGATGCTTAAGCTTTTGCTGGCGTACAGTACATCAGGATGTGCTTATAGAAGGACTCCAGCTCTGCAGTTGACCTGCAAATTCAGAGTAAACTGTTATAATACTTTTTTATTAAAATAATTTAGTCTAAGTGCACGTGTTGTGTTACACAATCACAATTAACAAACAAATATAAGTGGTCCTAAAGGAAAATTCAAATTCATAACCGTACCTGAAGTGTTTTAGTGAGTTGAAGGGTTTTGGAGACAACCTGGTCTTTACATCACATCCCCACCATCAAAGAGACGACTCTCTCCATTCTAGACAGGTTCGTCAAAGGCCTACCCAAGAAGCAGAACCCCCACAAAGCAGCCTGAAAAAATACCTTGCACATCAACTTGTGTGGAGCTTTAGGGATGTTGTTTGTGATCTGTCTGAGCCCCTTCCAGACATTGCGACTCCGCATATTAAATATCACATAAAATATATATACTTAAACAGAGTTTTGTATTATAATTGAAGTCCTCATCAATATCATCATGGATGTCCAGTGATGACATACTAAATAGATGAAGAAAGACATTTCTTATTGAAACATATTCCAGATTTGTGTGGTAAAAGTACACCGTACACATCAGAGGGGAACCCCTTAGGGACTTCTAGGACTTCAGAGAAGGCCCAACATATCAGCATTTTAAATGTCATATTTAACATATTTCAATTCATAATAACTATGCCTTTTAATTCTACTTTTGCTTCAGAAATGACAGTCTAAGTGACCTAAAACCTTGAAAATAGAGTTATCCAATCAGATTTAGTAGTTGTTGTTGTCTCTAGGAAGAAAATAGGTTACAGCTTGCCTACTCATTGGTTAGGACTTAATGATCGGGACAGAAGTCCGGAACTTGTGTGTTCCTTTAGATAGTGACGGGTAAATAAGCCAATCATGTTTTGCTATCTTAGTGGGCGGACTAAAAACATCGCCCTAGGCCTTCCAGAAGGCCACTGATATCTAGAAGGGTCAGTGAGTGCGAAGCGTGAGGGACACCGTAGTAATGACATTTAGAAGCTAAAGCATCTGGTGAATCATTTAGAAGTTCTAACACGTGTGTACTCACAGTGTAACGGCGTGTCATGTTTTAGAATTTGGGGATTTTAGTGGAGTTTGAAGCAATGCATTGCTGGCGATGATTGTGTGTGTATACAGTATTCCACAAAAGTGAGTACACCCCTCACATTTTTGTAAATATTTTATTATATCTTTTCATGGGACAACACTGAAGAAATGACGCTTTGCTACAATGTAAAGTAGTCAGTGAAGAGCTTGTATAACAATGTAAATTTACTGTCCCCCCTCAAAATAATACAATGTAAAGTAGTCAGTGAAGAGCTTGTATAACAGTGTAAATTTACTGTCCCCCCTCAAAATAACACACAGACATTAATATCTAAACCACTGGCAACAAAAGTGAGTACACCCCTAAGTGAAAATGTCCAAATTGGGCCCAATTAGCCATTTTCCCTCCCCGGTGTCATGTGACTCCTTAGTGTTACAAGGTCTCAGGTGTGAATGTGGAGCAGGTGTGTTAAATTTGATGTTATCACTCTCTCATACTGGTCACTGGAAGTTCAACATGGCACCTTGTGGCAAAGAACTCTGAGGATCTGAAAAAAAGAATTGTTGCTCCAAATAAAGATGGCCTACGCTACAAGAAGATTGCCAACACCCTGAAACTGAGCTGTAGCACGGTGGCCAAGACCATACAGTGGTTTAACAGGACAGGTTCCACTCAGAACAGGCCTCGCCATGGTCGACCAAAGAAGTTGAGTGCACATCCTCACAGTCATATCCAGAGGTAGTCTTTGGACAATAGACGTATGAGTGCAGCCAGCATTGCTGCAGAGGTTGAAGCCTGTCAGTGCTCAGACCATACGCCGCACACTGCATCAAATTGGTCTGCATGGCTGTCATCCCAGAAGGAAGCCTCTTCTAAAGATGATGCACAAGAAAGCCCGCAAACAGTTTGCTGAAGACAAGCAGACTACGGAAATGGATTACTGGAACCATGTCCTGTGGTCTGATGAGACCAAGATAAACTTATTTGGTTCAGATGGTGTCAAGCGTGTGGCGGCAACCAGGTGAGGAGTACAAAGACAAGTGTGTCTTGCCTACAGTCAAGCATGGTGGTGGGAGTGTCATGGTCTGGGGCTGCATGAGTGCTGCCGGCACTGGGGGGCTACAGTTCCTTGAGGGAACCGTGCATGCCAACATGTACTGTGACATACTGAAGCAGAGCATGATCCTCTGCCTTCGGAAACTGGGCCGCAGGGCAGTATTCCAACATGATAACGACCCCAAACACACCTCCAAGACGACCACTGCCTTGCTAAAGAAGCTGATGGTAAAGGTGATGGACTGGCCAAGCATTTGTCCAGACCTAAACCCTATCGATCATCTGTGGGGCATCCTCAAACGGAAGGTGGAGGAGCCTAAGGTCTCTTACATCCACCAGCTCCGTGATATCGTCATGGAGGAGTGGAAGAGGATTCCAGTGGCAACCTGTGAAACTCTAGTGAAGTCCATGCCAAAGACAGTTAAGGCAGTGCTGGAAAATAATGGTGGCCGCACAAATATTGATACTTTGGGCCCATTTTGGACATTTTCACTTAGGGGTGTACTCACTTTTGTTGCCAGCGGTTTAGACATTAATGGCTGTGTGTTGAGTTATTTTGAGGGGACAGTAAATTTTCAATGTTATACAAGCTGTACACTGACTTCTTTACATATTGTAGCAAAGTGTCATTTCTTCAGTGTTGTCCCATGAAAAGGTATAATAAAATATTTACAAAAATGTGAGGGGTGTACTCAATTACTGTATGTGCCTGTGTTTGTTTGAGTGTGTGTGTGCAGGCACGCCAATGCTGTGTCTGTGCCATTGTGTGCTGTGTGTCGGAGCTTTTTACCTTGTGGTGTGACAATGATTGTGCGCGTGTGTGTGTATTGGAGCTGTGTGTCGGAGTTTGTTGTGCAGCATGTTAGAGCTGTTCACATCTTTAAAAAATACCCCAAAAACATTCGGACTTTGCGACGTTGAAGGCCCAGTGCCAGACCCCACGGTTCGCTACTGGTACACATACAGGGTATTCATATCTATCAGAACATTTAGTATAGCTTAGCATAGCATACCTTGTATCCAGGACCTGAATTGCAGCTTCCTCAACCAGCAAAGTCATCATCTCTTTAGAAAAGCAACATGAGTTAGTGAAACTATGATCCAGGAAAAAATATTCCTCCATTCCAAATTGATTGATCACAAATCGAAATACTATCAGGGGAATAAATCATCCACTTTATACGCTGCATGTTACCAACTTGCCACAAATTGTAAAAAGGGGAAAGTACATCATTTGTAGTCATGACTATCTGAGTCGAACAAAATGTGTAATTACATGCTGTTCACATCAGGGGAGATGTGCATTGTACTTTTCTTCATGGCCAAAGTAGAGTCTTGCTTCAGGACAAATGCCTTCACTTTCTTGACAGTGAAAGTAACAGTGTGTAAACAACACACGGGAACTTCAGCTTCGGCTTGAGACGCTGGTGCGCTATTGACAGACTAATAACGGCACTGTAAATCTACTACTGTCGATGTACTGCTACAGTTAGCTCTGCTTCAAATCACATTCGCTCAGTCATTTTCTAACACTCATTGTGCTCAGACATATAAATTTAAATAATTTCACAGTCTGCTCTACAGTGATTAGTGCATTTGTAAATTCAGTAGGCCTACGTGAATGTGACTAGTCAAAACTGGGAATATCGACACCTACTTAGCATTCAGCATAGCACAGGATGCTACATTTGGTGATAAATAGTGATGCTAACTAAACAGTACGCCATAGCACTTTGAACCTAGCAACTAGCAGCATAATAAAGAAATCACAGTTGCAAACGGCGTGGTTAGAGAGTGCTAAAATAAAATGGAAAATAAAATAAAAGATAAATGAAACAGGGATAATTACCGGTCAAGTAGAAAGAATAGTTTGTGAATCCTTTAGGTCTCGCAGCTCTCTCATCTGTGGAACGCCGCTCCAATATATACGAAGGTTTTATCTCTGGCTCGATCTGCATCCTTCTTTTTAGCTTGTTTTTGCTCGTAGTCTTTGTCGTATATGCAGTTACCGGCAAAGGAGGTGCTTGGCGTTCTCTGCCATTGTATTTTCAAACTAACTCCGCTTCTGCTGCTAGCTCCTTGTTGCCAAGACATGATCTTGACCGAGCGAGTGAGTATGTGCACAGGTACTGTCAGCGCTGCACAGCTCGTACCCCAGATGATTGACAGAGCGGAGAGACACCCCCTGACTGTGATTGGTGATTTTTCTTCGGGCGCGTGGATTCTTGCAAATGGCATTAAAGGCAGTAGGGGTCGCTAAATGAACTAGATTCTTTCACATATGTTCTGTCTCACATATTACTACCAGGATATAATGACAGTTTCAGCAAATATGACAAAAAGTTATTTTTGCAAATCCTACCTACCTTTAAAGGGCAGAAATTTTGAAAATTTGAAAAACACCAAGTCTCATTTTTATATGACTTGACAACAACAAACAGTTGTAGTTAAATGAATCAAACATGTGTGCCACCCTCACCAGTCAACACTAACCTGAGGTATGTGTACAAGTAGGGCTGGCGGACAGTCTGCAGGGGAGCCCAGATGATGAAGCCAAGAAGGGCAAAAGGCAGGGAGGTGAGGAGGAGGAGCAGGTAAAGGGGTGCAGAGATCAGGACACACAGGGTGAGAAAGGAGCAGGGGTCCTGGGATCGTTGGCGCTTCTCCAGCGAGGTGGCCACGCATGAGGCCAGGAGCCGGTCCAGGAGCCAGTAGCAGGGGAACACCAAGCTCCATGACAGGCCATCCAGGAAGTGCAGACAGGCACTGGAGTAAGGGGTGGTGTGGAGGACCATGTCTTTCCTTCTTTCTGTCTGTCTTTCTTCCTCTGTCACGTTCTCGTCACCTTGCACACTCTGTCCACACCCACATAAACTTTTTGAACAAGTACAAATCTGTTCCAAGCAGAAACATAAATAATAATTAAAACAACAAACCAGATTCAATTGTAGACCCTCCCCCCTCCTTGGAGAAGCTACACTACATGGTTTGTGTGATTTTTTTTTTTCAAAGGCAAGCTTGCTCAAGTCTCACTACCCCTCCGTCAGCAGTTACATCCTCTAGAAGAGGGGTAAATGAGCATAGAGTGGAGGTAGGGGGTTGCCATGGTGAGATCTTTTCCCTTGACGGCGGATCTATGACTGCGAGGACTCGAACAACCTTAGGAGGGGGCTGCCCTCAAACATCACCATTTCCTGAAGACCTGGAGTAAGTGAGCAGATTGGTAGAATGATATAGGAAGGAAACAGAGGAGTGAGAGAAGGAAGACAAAAGAGGCAGATTAGTGATTGACCCGCTCTGATGTAGGCATGCTGCCTATATCTTTCATGAATACAATTAAATCTTATTCAACTGACCAGAGATGAATTACATTACAATGGTTAATTGTAATATAATCAGAATTCATAATAATATCATGTAGTCCACTGAAACACAGACATCGCACAGACTGCTTAATACTTCCAACAAGTGTGGTGTATCAAAAAGGCCTTAAATTCTTATACGGAAGTTTTGCCACTTGGCAGCCATCTTTGCAACTCCCCAGGACAGTTATTATGGGTGAATAAGACCTGGGTTCTGTATAAATGGAGATCCACAATGGGACTTTCAGTGGCCACTGGGAATAAAAAAACAGCAACTATAATATCATTAAAGTTCGCTGACTTTGCCTCAAAATAAGGTTTAAAACGTTATCTGTACTCATGTTATACTTTTATACATTTCACTTACAATACAATACAATGGGCTTGATAGGATTTCATTTGGCTGTTGTAAAGAAGAAGAAGGGTAAATGTACTGCATTTATGTAGAGCTATTGTAGTCTTAAGAACAGTGCTTTATATTACAGTTTACAGTCATCCCTTCACACACATTCATCTAGTGCTGGTCTGCTACACTTCACTGCCTGCTCTATTAATACAGACGGATACAGATTGGCAAGTAAAAACAAGCTAAATTCAAATATACACTTAGTGCAGGAAGCCAAGATTTTTACTATGTGTTCGTGCTTTTTATACATTATGTTAAAATTCTAGCTTTCAGTTTTAATTAAAAACATGAATATAACCATCTTTATTATCACAAATAAATAACAGAATACTGTAAGTCTAGTAGGATTAAATGTTGCTTGCTTTGGACAAGCAAAAGAACTTCTTCCTTAAACTAGGTTTAAGCTTCTCAACAACCAAACAAAACAAAACAAAACATAAGGGTGTAAGGCTTCATTAATTAGCATTTAATGTTACATTGGAGTAAATAAAACAGGCGTAGATGTGTGTAGATAAATGTCAATAACTAAGCTATCTTAGCTTAGACCATACTGCATAAAGTTGATAATGATGTTGCCGAGTAAAGTAAACGCTATTCCCTTACATCCAAGAATTTATGCTGCCACCATGTTTTGATAATTAATGTCCCTTTTTAAAATAAGACACAGGCTTTGAAAAATACAGTAGTTGTTAAAAATTAATGGTAACCAAGAGCATGGCAATCAGTGTGACTATCGTGGACATCTTATTTTCTTCTTGCCCACAGATGACTTAACCAGAAATTATAGTCCTTTATTGATTTTCACCATCACAAGAGAATCAATTCCACCAGTATGAATAAATAATGAAGAGATTCATTCATTCATGTCACGACTAGGATTGACACAAATGCACAGAGAGAGGCTGACCTCACAGAGACCACCAGATCAATGGTTCAACAACCTCAAGCTTTTAAGCAAATTAAGTGTATCATCTACAGAATGACAAAACAACTCGATAATCTATTAAATGCCATAGCTGAAACTCACTATATTACATAAAGTGCTAACACCTGTTACATGCACATTGCATAGTGAAACATGCCATCGCACTGTTTCCTGTCACACTGTTGAGTAACTATGCTAAATGAACAGTTGTCAATTAAAATGAGAGATTGTCCTCCTCCATTTTGACTGCACATAGTGATACAGTGACCACACTGTCAAACAGGGGAAAGATGACACAAAGGCTGTCATATATTAACTGTTTTCCATAGCCTGTTTAAAAAAAAGAAATTTCGAGTAAGAAAAAAAAAAAACAGAACTGAAGACAACTGCGTGAGCCATTTGTCATAACAGTCTGCTTTTTTCTTCTATATGACTATATGTTCGACAGACTCATCCTCTGAATAGCGAATCTATGACAACAAAAATAACACTGTCTTCTCCATCCGAATAATTTTCTTCAGTACGGTCAAAACCTTTGCGTACTGTAATGATTTATGTAATTTAGCAATATGACTGACTTGCTGCCTGCTACTAACTGACATGTTGATGTCCTGGTTGACCATGCAGGCAAGAGATCAAGAGATGACCTGCGGACTCACCAGGCCAGAGTAGCATTATAGACAGACTATTTTGTTTCACTGTCTGACTGGCTTTTTGTCTTGATGTGTGATTGTCTGGCAGATTAGCCGACCCACTAACACATCTGTCATAACATAATTAATAATAAAGTGTGCACTGCTGTACTTCCTCATCCCACACCATTTAATCGCCGATGTCAGAAGTCGTGCGTGCTATATCGTCCTCCACTAGGTAAAACTGCCTGCATCATGACTAGTAATTCTCAGAAAATCAATAACTGTTGTTGTATGACTGGTGTAACTCCTGTCGGGAATGGAGCAGTGTGTGTGGTTTTGTGTGTGTGCTTTGTGTGCAAACGCGCAGGTTGTGATCTGTTTGTGGCAGCGCCCCGTGACAAAAGTATCAGTGTGTCTTTCGCCACGCTGTTGTGGAATGTAAGGGGTTGGTCCTAAGTGAAAGAGCGCTTCGGTCCTGGAGAAACAAAACATCTCTCCTGCTTCCCCAGTCCCGACTACGATCTGGACTCTGGACGCCGTGCAGGAAAAGACCTAAAAAGAACGTAAAGTTCACCAGAAAACAGTCAGTTCAAATCTGACTGGACTGATCCGTTTTGTTTTATTATACCAGACCAGCCAATGCTAAACCAAGGTGCTTGATATGCAAAGCAGCTGTCTGCAAAGCAGTGTGTGTGTGTGTCCAGTCTGCTCAAAGTCTCACTTTTCTCTTCTTGAGGTGGTTGTATATGTGCTGCTGATAGCTGTCTATGTGGAAAGCTGTTTAACAATCTTGTTATGCAGACATATGTCAGGACTATGTAGAAAAGTTGACAGTTATCTTTGCTATTCAGTCCTATCCTGCTGCAATGCTACTTGATGTATTGCTGTTGTCATTGTTTTTGATACTAGAGGCAAAATAAATAAAAATGTTTTTGGTTTGAGTCAGATATATAAAGATGTGTGGGTGTGTGTGCGTGTTAAATCCTGAACATTCTGGCCCTTGGCTTGCATGCGTGACATAATTTGGCCCTCGGGAAAGACTAGTTGGGGAACCCTGAAATAGACCAACAAGATGTTAATTTAGGCGAGCTGCTGGGTTACCTTTAGATGTAGCCAGACAGACTATTTTCCCCTGGTTGTCTCTGCGTTTGAGTCTTTGTTCTGCCCAAAAACATCACAGTACAATCTTGCCATGACAGACTCAGCGGGATAGTCCTCTCCATGCAGCTCTCCAGTCTCAGGGGAAGAGACTTTACGACCATGAGCAGTTGCTGACTCCTCTGCTCGGTGGAGTCCAAGAGCTTCATTGCAGAGAGGATGCCCTTCAAGCTGCAATGGCATACCAGCTCCATGACCTGACCGCCCAGTCACAAGAGGTGCTCGCCAGTCTCACCTCTCAGCCTTCCTCAGAGCCCGCCCCACCAGCTCAACCACAACCTGCTACACCGGAGCCTCAGCCAGTTTCTCGTCCTGAACCACTGGCTCCTAAGATCAAACGGTATCACGGCAATCCCTCCACCTGCCGCTCTTTTCTGACTCTCTTCTCCCTGACATTTGAGCTCCAGCCCCTGTCTTACCCACTGAACGATCCTGGGTGGCCTTTATAATTTACAATCTCATAGGGAGGGCACCTCAGCTGCAGCTGAGTGGAAGAAACAATCCTCCATTTGCCTCTCTGTAAAAGACTTTTCGGGAGCTCTGAGGAGGGTTTTTTGATCACCACACTCCAGGCAGAGAGACAACCCGAGGTCTGTTGGCACATGCCATTCGTTTCCGCACCCTGGTGGCTGACAGTGAAGTGAACTGAGCTCCCTGTCTGACACAGCCTTTCTGACGACATCAAAGATCAGTTGGCACCACTGGATTTACCGGTTGACTTTGATTCTCCTGTTGCCCTGACAATTAAGATCAACAACCAGCTCCACCGGAGGCCGTCACGCAAAGCGCCACCGTCTGACCTGCCTTCCGGTTTGGCGGGGATCGCAGAGGCTACAGCACCCCCTGTGCTTGGACGCACATATCTTTCTCCAGAGGAGCGGCAGTGCCGAATGAAGGAGGGGAGAGTCATCTACTGCGGACAGTTTGGGCACTTCTTGGCAGGTTCAATGAATGAATGACTGCTGCCTTACAAGATGCACACAAGGCGTTTGGCAAAGTCTGAATGAGGGAGTTTTGTATTTCACACGTGGCGGAATGGTCAGGGAATGGTCTTTTCCCATTTCATTTTCTTTAGTGGAGATGAACATGCAGTCATGAGGAGGGACAGAGCAGCAGCCACGAGAAGTGATCTGACAAGCGCGTCTCACAGACAGCCGCATGAGATGAAGACGGCCTAATAATATAGTTTCTGTCACGGATGTTTTGGATAATGATTATGGATAATATTAGTATAGTAACACAGTCATTATTTCCTTCAATCACTTCCATGAAAAATTATTAATTTCAGCAGAGTATTATATTTTAGATGTTATGTAGCTATAGGCTCTATTAATTAAACCCTGAGACACTTGAAGCACAGTCATTAATAACATAACTGAACAAAAATTAGAACATAAAAAAGTGATGACTAAACTTGAGTCCGGGCCCTATAAGCCACTCCCCTTAGGACGCCACACTATGACGTCATACACTTTCTCTCCGCACCCCTAACTCTGGCTGATTTGTTTTTGTGTACTTAGATGATATTCAGATTTTTTCCAAGGATGAGAAGGAGCATGCTCAGCACATTCGGCATGTTTTCCACCAGCTGTTGGAGAATCATTTATATGTCAAAGCGAAGAAGTGTGAATTTCACCAGCAAAGAGTGTCCTTCCTCGGATTCATTGTCTCACCAGGAAACATTGAGATGGATCCTGCCTAGGTTAGTGCAGATTGGCCTGTTCCCTCTGATCGCAAGCAGTTACAAAGAATTTGGGGGTTTGTGAACTTTTACAGACATTTTGTCATGAACTATAACTCTGTGGCTGCCCCTCTTCACACCATAACTTCTGTGGACCCCTCAAGCGGACGAAGCCTTCAAGTCCCTAAAACACGGTTTGCTTCTAAACCCGTCCTCACCTTGCCAGATCCCAAGCTCCAGTTCATTGTCGAGGTCGACGCTTTGGGAGTGGTGGTGGGTGCAGTCCACTCTCAGCGCTCCCCTTAAGACAACAGAGTTCATCCACGTGCTTTCTTTTCCAGAAAGTTTTCTCCAGCAGAGAGGAACTATGACGTCAGTTGAAGTGGATTGAATATGCTCACAACTCTCTGCCTGTTTCTGCTACAGGGCTTTCTCCTTTCCAGTGAACCGCTGTTCCCGGAACAAGCGGGTGAGGTTGCTGTGCCATCTGCTCAAGCAGTGCGCCGGTGCCACCTTACCTGGAAGAAGGCCCGGGCTGCACTACTCCAGGCGTCAGGCCGCTATAAGAGGGTAGTGGACAGACGTCGCACTCCAGCACCTCACTATTGTATGGGCTGTCCACTCAGGACATTCCCCTCCGGCCAGAGTCCCACAAGCTGGCGCCCAGGCTTATTGGCCCTTAAACCCATCTCAAAGATTGTCAACCCTGCAGCGGTCCAAATACACCTCCCCATGACGATGAAAGTGCATCCTACCTTCCACGTCTCCAAGGTTAAGCCTGCCAAGACCGGTCACAACACATGTTGGCTCTAGCAGTTGGCCGCGGAGCTCCGGCTTTTTAGGTAAGCATTTAAAAAAGTGCAGAAAAATATGTTTTTCGGTGGTCCCATCTGCAACCCTTGGGCTCTGACTTTCGCTACATCCACTTCTCCCGCAAAATCCGTAAAATGACAGCGCTGATCACAATCTCCATCAGGTAACATATTAACTATACATAAGTACCTCATACAACCTCACTTCAAAATCACTGAACTATCCCTTGAAGGTGTGCAATACTCTACTATATTCATAGCTATTTGACATACAATGGGTTTACAGGTCTTTTTTAAATCACTGAAAATAGGTTTGTGCTTCTTTCAAATGAGGTTGATGAGAATGAAGTTTGCTCGCTTGAAAACGAAAACAATGAGCTGAAATATGCTAAGATACGAGCAATACCGTTCACAGTACACACAGAGACATAAGCAAAAAATCTGGAACCTGTGCAGATGCGGTGACAGCGGCCCCCTGTCATATATCATATATCAGCTCCCTCGCATTTACAAATAAATAACTAACAAATGCATCTTTAGTGATGATCACACATTTTATGCAACTTTTAATTAAATATTACTAAAGAAAAGTGAGAGATAATTACAGAGCATCAATTTCTACATGGTTTATGCCCCAGACATGAGACAAAGGATGAAACATCTTTTCCGACCTTCAGACTCAGGAAGGACTTCTGATATCACCAATAAAAAGCAGGTGAAAAAAGTGTCACTGCTGATGCGTGTTGCAGCTGTTTTCACTCTTGATATTTAGTGCAAATCCCCTTTGAGTTTCAACTCCAGACAGTTGTTTCATACACTCATTTAGTCAGAGCTTTATGAGCCCAACTTTCTATCAGCAAGTTTACTCACATAATGTTAGCTAGCTAGCCACCACTAACATATATGTCTAGTAATGTTAGTCTTTCAAATTGCACTTAAAGAAAACATTTAGGCCTTCCCATGTTGGGGTGAAGGGTAGCTCATTATCCATTTGTGACTACCAAGTAAAATGTTGTTGGCTTGAGCATCTGATTCAGGCCGAAAAAAGTTATTAGCTGTTAGTCCCTGCTTTTCAATTCTAGTAACTTGTGACTATTAGAAATAACACAATATGATAAAATACAGTTAATTATATCAATATATGGCAAACCAACAACCATGTTCATGTGCAGTGTATTTTTTATGATCACACATTTAATATACCTTCATTTGAATTACTCTATTGCATTCTGAGAGATGCAGAAGGATAAACTAAGTCATTGTGAATATAATTTTTAACGCTAATGAATTCAGAGAGAGGGCTCTGTTTTACATTACTTGCTGGTGCCCAGCATGAATACAATAGAATAATGAGTGTTGCTTTAACCAAAGGGAAGTGTGGGAGTTTGTCTCCTGATAAGACAAAAACAGTAGCACTTCAAAATGACCTTTCCCTCAATTCCAAACATAATGGACAACATTTGTGTGTGTGTTTCCTCTGTAAGCGTATTTGAGTGTGTAAGATATCTGTGCATGTATATGTGTAAATGTTTTGTTTATTGTGTGAGGCATAAACCTTTGTAAACCTTTGTCTTTGTTCATGTGAGTTTGTTTGTCAGTTTATTGTTTTTTGATGGCTGCATGGATAATAACAGTAATCAATGCTATCTTTATGTTGTGTAGGAGATTGAATTGACCATTGAGTGACACACACACACACACACACACACACACACAAAAACACACACACACACACACACACACACACATGCACAAAAAACATATAATCAATGTCGAGGGAGTTGTAATAAGACAAATGTGGGAGAAACAACATGCCGCAGTGAACATCGGATCTACATTATCAGACTCTGCATTTAATATGTCTTTTAATTTTCCTTTGTCAGTCTTTGGCTCCTCCTTTATCTTACTCTTTTTTTTCCTTTCTTCCTATTCTATTTTAATTTCCTGTGTCTCTTTCCCTCACACAGTATACTCCAGTACATTCTGAAGGACCCACAGTTAATGCCACATACTGTACACACATGTGTACACACACACACCCACACACACACACACAGGAACAGAACATGCACACACACACACACACACACACACACACACATAGACATGCAAAGGCCAGTGACGTCACTGTTCTCAGCATGCTCCAGGGAGTGCTGTTGTCATGGTGACCCAGTCACATGCACTTAGTGACTGTACCAGTGTAGCTGCCTGTCAGTGTACAGAGAGCACATACAGGCACAGTTAGGACACAGCTGTGTCTCTCACATGAAGTGTTTACAGGGTATTTGTGTAATGTGGTGTGACACACACACACACACACACACACACAAGCACTGCTACAGTGAAGCATGTCAGGTGTTTAGTTCATATTTTATGGTCCAGAGAGGGGGGCTACTATATATTCAAAACTATACCCGACTGCTTTCTCTTTGAATTGTGGCTCTTGCTTCACATTTCCATCAACAAACAAAGCAATCTGGGCTGAAATCAGGCCTATGGGAACAGTGAAAATGAACGAGTCCCATGGCTTTTCAGCTGGATAAACTGTCAAATTACTCCTTATCAGCCGAAGCCTGCAGCTGATTACCCTCAATATTTCATAGCCGCATTATAGCACGTCTCAGGAGGACATCTATACATGGAGGTCAATATTGTGTAAATGTAACCATATCAGTAAAAAAAAAAACATCTTTTCAGACTTTCAGACAAAAAAAAACAAGTCTAAAGCTAAGCTGCTGCTCCTTGAGGCCATACTTAAGCACACTGGTACCGTGAAATGCTGACAGCATGCTAAGATGCTCACAATGACAATGTTAACATACTAGTGCATATCAGGTATAAAGTTCACCACATCAGTGCATCATGGTAGCATGCTAACATTTGCTATTTACAGTAATGTAGTACTTAACACAAATGACTGCGTTAGGTTGATGGGAACGTCAAATTAGTTTAGCAACTATTTAATCATAAGCTAAAGCGTGGACACAATAAAGTTTAACCTGATGGTGGCACAAGAGGAAAAGTCAGGGTTCCCCAAAACCATCAGAATTTATTCTCAAAGAACTGTCTTTCCCACAGACATTTCAGCATGCGGACTGGGAGAATAGGGGATAGAACCACGGAGCTTCTGGTTTGTCGACAACCTCTCTCTATTCTTCTCTGAACTATAAATAAAGCAGTTGGTGGCTATAAAGGCAAAGGCAATGGTTCACCAGTTTTTTCGGATTCATGCCTCTTAGGTAGACCATCCTAGAGCCATGCTCATCTCATCTTCAACTGCTTATCCGTGGTCGGGTCGCGGGGGCAGCAGCTTCAGTAGGGGGCCCCAAACTTCCCTTTCCCGGGCCACATTAACCAGGTCTGACTGGGGGATCCCGAGGCGTTCCCAGGCCAGTGTAGAGATATAATCTCTCCACCTAGTCCTGGGTCTACCCCGAGGTCTCTTCCCAGCTGGACGTGCCTGGAACACCTCCCAGGGGAGGCGCCCAGGGGGCATCCTTACCAGATGCCCGAACCACCTTAACTGGCTCCTTTCTACGCAAAGGAGCAGCGGCTCTACTCCGAGCTCCTCACGGATGACTGAGCTTATCACCCTTATCTCTAAGGGAGACCCCAGCCACCTTTCTAAGGAAACCCATTTCGGCCGCTTGTACTCGCGATCTCGTTTTTTCGGTCACGACCCATCCTTCATGACCATAGGTGAGGGTAGGAACAAAGATTGACCGGTAGATCGAGAGCTTTGCCTTCCGGCTCAGCTCCCTTTTTGTCACAACGGTGCGGCAAAGCGAGTGCAATACCGCCCCCGCTGCTCCAATTCTACGGCCAATCTCACGCTCCATTGTCCCCTCACTCGCAAACAAGACCCCGAGGTACTTAAACTCCTTTACTTGAGGTAAGGGCTCATTCCCTACCCAGAGTAGACAATCCACCGGTTTCCTGCTGAGAACCATGGCCTCAGATTTTGAGGTGCTGATTCTCATCCCAACCGCTCCACACTCGGCTGCGAACTGATCCAGTGAGTGCTGAAGATCACAGACCGATGGTGCCATCAGGACCACATCATCTGCAAAAAGCAGTGATGAGATCCCCAGGCCACCGAGCTGCAACCCCACCCCACCACGACTACGCCTCGATATCCTGTCCATGAATATCACAAACAGGATTGGTGACAAAGCGCACCCCTGGCGGAGACCAACCCCCACCGGGAACGAATCCGACTTACTGCCGAGAACCCGGACACAGCTATTGCTTTGAGTATACAGGGATTGGATGGCCCCAAGAAGTGACCCCCTCACCCCATACTCCCTCAGCACCTCCCACAGTATCTCCCGGGGGACCCGGTCATACGCCTTCTCCAAATCCACAAAGCACATGTAGACTGGATGGGCATACTCCCAGGCCCCCTCCAGGATCCTTGCAAGGGTAAAGAGCTGGTCCGTTGTTCCAGGTCCAGGACGGAATCCACATTGTTCCTCTTCAATCTGAGGTTCGACTATTGGCCGAACCCTCCTTTCCAGCACCTTGGAGTAGACTTTACCCGGGAGGCTGAGAAGTGTGATACCCCTGTAATTGGCACACACTCTCTGGTCCCCCTTTTTGAACAGGGGAACCACCACCCCGGTCTGCCACTCGTTTGGCACTGTACCCGACCTCCACGCAATGTTGCAGAGACGTGTCAACCAAGACAGCCCCTCCACACCCAAAGCTTTCAACATTTCTGGGCGGATCTCATCAACCCCTGGGGCTTTGCCACTGTGAAGTTGTTTGACTACCACAGTGACCTCCGCCAGGGAAATTGACGATGATCCTCCATCAGCCTCCAGCTCTGCCTCTACCATAGAGGGCGTGTTAGTCGGATTCAGGAGTTCCTCAAAATGCTCCTTCCACCGCCCGATTACCTCCTCAGTTGAGGTCAACAGTGTCCCATCCTTACTGTACACAGCGTGGATGGTTCCCCGTTTCCCCCTCCTGAGATGTCGAATGGTTTTCCAGAAGCATCTTGGTGCCGACCTAAAGTCCTTCTCAATGACTTCTCCGAACTTCTCCCACATCCGCTGTTTTGCCTCTGACATGGCAGAGGCTGCAGCCCTTCGGGCCCGTCGGTACCTTGCAACTGCTTCCGGAGTCCTCTGGGGTAACATATCCCTAAATGACTCCTTCTTCAGTTGGACAGCTTCCCTGACCACCGGTGTCCACCACGGAGTTCGAGGGTTACCGCCCCTTGAGGCACCTAAGACCTTGAGACCACAGCTCACCGCCGCAGCTTCAGCAATGGAAGCTTTGAACATTTCCCACTCGGGTTCAATGCCCCCAACCTCCACAGGAATGCCAGAAAAGCTCCACTGGAGGTGTGAGTTGAAAATCTCCTGGATGGGGGCCTCCTCCAGACGTTCCCAGTTCACCCGCACTACACGTTTGGGCTTACCAGGTCTATCCAGAGTCTTCCCCCACCCCCGGATCCAACTCACCACCAGATGATGATCAGTTGACAGCTCCGCCCCTCTCTTCACCCGAGTGTCCAAAACATGCGGCCTCAGATCAGATGAAACGATCACAAAATCGATCATCGACCTTTGGCCTAGGGTGCTCTGGTACCATGTACACTTATGAGCATCCTTATGTTCGAACATGGTGTTCATTATAGACAAGCCATGGCTAGCACAGAAGTCTAATAACAAACAACCACTTGGGTTCCGATCAGGGAGGCCGTTCTTCCCAATCACGCCTCTCCAGGTGTCTCCATCATTGCCCACGTGGGCGTTGAAGTCTCCCAGCAGAACAACGGAGTCCCCTACTGGGGTCCTTTGCAGGACTCCATTCAGGGTCTCCAAAAAGGCCGAATACTCTGAACTCCTGTTTGGTGCATATGCACAAACAACAGTCAGAGTTTTCCCCCCCACCACCCGAAGGCGTAGGGAGGCGACCCTTTTGTCCACCGGGGTAAACTCCAACACAGCGGCGCTCAGCCGGGGGTTTGTGAGTATCCCCACACCCGCCCGTCGCCTCTCCCCCTGGGCAACTCCAGAGAAAAAAAGAGTCCAACCCCTATCCAGGAGTACAGTTCCAGAACCGAAACTGTGCATAGAGGTAAGCCCCACCAGATCCAACTGGTAGCGCTCCACCTCCCGCACAAGCTCCGGCTCCTTCCCCCACAGAGATGTGACGTTCCACGTCCCCAGAGCCAGCTTCTGCAGCCCAGGTCCGGTTCGTCGAGGTCCCCGACCTCCACTGCCACCCGTGTGGCAGCGCACCCGACACCAGCGGTTCTTCCTATGAGTGGTGGGCCCACAGGATGGAGAGGAGGTAGGTGCCACGTAGCTTTTTCGGGCTGTGCCCGGCCGGGCTCCGTGGCAAACCCGGCCACTAGGCGCTCGCCGACGAGCCCACCGCCTGGGCCTAGCTCCAGACGGGGGCCCCGGGCTTCCTCTGGGCTGGGTCCCTTTTCCTCTTCCTCTGTTGTCCATGGTGTCTTTGCAGCCATGCTGCAGTTGCAAAAAACCCCCCAGAACAGACAGTACATTACATCAGTCAGTAGACAGTAACAATAGAAACACAAGAAACATATGAATTGTAGTTTAAGTGATTGCATAGACATACTTTGTAAACTAACTTCCCAGAGACAAGCTGTTTTCTCAGCAAGACTCTGCAAATACTATATTCCTATCATTAATAATATATTATTTTTTCTAGTTTTCACTGTACCGTAACCCACTTACACATGTGCCTCTAGCTATCCATCAACACAGCAAAAATGACAACTACCAGGAGTTGGTGCAAACTGTTCTATTTGCAACTATTTTCAGCAAATGAGGGGCCGTGGTCTGAATTTCCACTCTTTGTTGCCAGCATCTCCTTCATTCAGCAAGTATCTTGAGCTATCAAGAGATCACACCCTTCTCCTCCTCCGCCGCCTCTCTGTCTCCTTTGTCTGTGTAATTGTGGTTGCATGATTTGGTTAGTGGTAGCATATAATACCATCACTATGAGACACAATGTAATCAGTGTGGTCATTCGATCAGATCAGGACCTCCTGCCACCTGCTCTTGAGCAACATTGCTTCTTTCATAACAAATGGGATGAGGATGACTCAAGGAGGGAACAAGTGATGAGATAGTAGATAGATTGATCAATTATTTTAAAACTCTGCTGCATGTCTGAAACTTCAACTTCTTGCATTTTAAAAGCTATGTCCATAAAATAAGATGAGAGTGTCAGTCAGAAGACTTTTCTGGCCATTAACACCATGAAATTCATTGAAGTTTAATTGCAGCATACTCTAGCTTTAGCTAAAAGCATCAAACATCCAAAAATCTGAATTATGCTTTTTAGTGTGCTGTAACATTAACTATTTGTCCAGTTTGGAGTAAATCGCACTGCGATGGTCCTTTAACTTAGTGACATTAAAGCCTTGATTCTAGCCAGAAAATTGGAACTGCAATTAATGATAATTGATAGTTCGCAAAATTCCCCATATAAACAATTATGTTAGTTGCCTAACCTAAACCCAGAAAATTGAGATTGCAGTGCATCTTCTCTCTCTCTCTCTCCTACATTCTCACACACACACACACACTAATAGGCATCACAATTACATACATAAATCGTGTATATGTATTTTAAATATGAATGTACAGGCCGTGCATCGTCTTCATCTTTTCACTTTGGCGACGTCTTGCTTTGACTTGCTAGTTAAGCAACAGCAGGACATCTCAGCCTTCTCTCTCTGGTGATTCTATTTCTTCTTATTCTTATCAAAAATATTTGAATTATAATGAGAATAAATATAGAGAGGGTTATGTTCGCTGTTATTTTTACGGACTGGTTTAAGCGGTTTTGTAGTTTTGTACAGGCACAAGACAAATCTGTGATTTTTGCCACTAAAATTATATAATAAGAGCAGAGCTGCGTATCACAAAACAAACATTTGCAAATCATTCAAACAAGGCAATTCAAACTTTTTACCTAAGAGTATTAATACAAAGTGTAAAATAAACATATTTAAATTACATTATGGGATTGTCCAACGACCAGCGTTTTTGTTACGTCATACTACTCTGACAAGACATATTACCAGTGCAATCCAAGTAGTATCCAAAAGAGTTTTTTTTATTTTGCTGATGAGTTCACTATTAAGTACATTAATTCTCTAGACACTGAGTAGGGGGTATTGAATGAGTGGGTGATTTTGGACAGAACCACTGTCTTTGTCCCTGTCTCCTCCCTTTGTCTTTGTCAGTTCATCTGTTGTGCGCTCCTTTTCATCTCTGCTGTTCACGTTCCCCATTTTCATCTCCGGGTTCCTTTTGTTTCTGGTCTTGTTCTTCCCCTGTGTTGTTTTTTTTACATTTGGAATTTTGGGCTTTTAGTTTACCTACCAATCATTCTGCTCATTCTACTTTGACTGTAGGCCTGCCTTTTTGATTATCAAATTCACCTATCCTCGCTACCTGCCTTGCTCTTATATCCTGCTCATTCAAACCTAACAACATGCTATATAAAGCAGTAGCTGATTTGCCACATCATTAGTTATAGCCATAAAAACAAAAGACAAATAAACTCATTCAGTGGGTCAATATTTTTTGTGAAGCTGTCCAATACACCCTGCCCTGTGCACTGGGGGCATGCTTGGAAAGAGGGTGGGATCAGAATAAACATATTAATCTATATTATAAGTGGGCGTGTTAAGAGGTATCACAATCATGACCATTCACTACGTTCATCACCTTTGAATAAAGGACTGTCCCTGTCATTGATGTCTGGAATACAGGAGCTCTGATATACTGCCAGGAGCCAATCATATTTCATGTAATTTACAACCTTTTCACCAATTTATTAATCATACAATGATCTATGACTATCTGCTTTTAAAAACTACTGTTAGGCTACTGTATATGTACAGTGAAGATAGGATTGTTCATCTTGCATTTCTTACTTTAATTTCATTTTTCATTTTGTTTTACATAAGGAAATCTGTAGAAGAAATTGTCTCCTGGCTCCCTCTTCATATTGCAACATAAATGCGATCTTGATTAGGCCTGTCACAATAATAAGATTATTGACTTATCATATGATACATGAAAATGAACTCTATCATTTTAATTGATCATAATTATTATTGATCATTGCCAGTCGCGCTGCTTCCAATCTCTCATCTGCTCTGTGTTGGAGGCGCAGTTCACTCACTGCTAGATAACATTTATCTCAGCAGGGACACAAATAACCTCGAAAGAAAAGTGCAGTGACCTGCAGGCACAACGATCAATAGGCCTATTCTGCAAGCTCAATTGTAATGCAACGGTGTTGGCCAGCTGTTGGACAAATATGTGCAGAAACAACCACAATCATGGGCCTCTACATATATTATAATCTCTTTTTCTGTCTCGCCCCTTATTTCTCTTATACCCCTCCTCCCTCTTAATTCTCATTTTCAATCTCTGTCTCTCTGCCCTGTTGACCTCTGACCTTTTTCTCCTGTCCCCATGTCAGCCTTACAGTCTGTACACACACACACACAAATGCACACACACACACACACACAAACACAGACACACACACACACACACACACACACACACACACACACACACACACCGTCATTTGTGGCCTGGCTGCAGACAGAGCAGTATAGATTGTTCAGCATTGATTTGCTCTACATTTGTTACAGCTAACAGCTGCATGCTGATCCACTGTCAAAACACAATAACACAAAAACAATTTCACTCTGAGTCGAACCATGGAAATAGCTGCCACACACTGACATTCACAAGCTGCTTTTTAACAATTTTACAACTGGCTTGATGTTTCTGATGAAGCAGGACTTTAATTATGGTTGACCTCTTACCCAAACAGCCAGAAAATAGAGAGAGCAACCATCATGTTGCATTTTTTTTATGTCAAATGAAAACACTATAAATCAGTTCTGCCACAGTTAAAAAATATAGTGGGGAATTTATACTGACAACCAGGTGGTTTTTCCAATTCCACAGCAGGTTGTGAATGTGAACTTGTGAATGGAAACAGAACCATATGGGAGTTCCTTTTCAGGTTTTTCAGAAAGTGATGGGAAAATGTATATTTACCAAAGCCAAACTGGCAAAAAAATGGTTGCCTGTGAAAAAACACATCTTCTGGGTGGAGGTACATCAAAATGAAATACAAATAGACAAAGACCATAGTAGACCATAAGTAAAGTTGTTGTGCATTTACATTATACAGTAATAAGTTGCCAGATGCCCTAACAAACAAACAACAACAATGAATCAGGCAATCAATCAATCAACCAATCACACTCCCACAAGAGCACAGCATACATTTCAATTCATATTTGAAAGAGACTCGAGTTGGAGCTTATTAAACAAGGGTGTGCCTCGAGGTTTCTACCAGCTGGCTACTCCCCCAGATCTAAGATAGTCTTCAAGTATATCTGAAATTTGGCCCAATACTCCATATGAAGTGATTTACAGAGGCCTCAGAAAGTATTCAGACCCCTCGGTCCCACAATCCACACTACATGTCAGGACAAATACCAAACCAAGGCGTTCAAGGAACTCAGTGATAAAAAATGTGGTGCAGAATAGATCAGGACAGAGTATAAAACCATAGTTTTGAGGGTTTCCTGGAACACAGTGGCCTTAATAACGGTGGAATGGAAGTACTTTGGAGGTTGGCCATCCAGCTTAAATGCCCAAGTGAAAGTAATATTTATTAATTTATTAAAACAAGGTGTTCAGGATCACTCTGGTCCACTTTAAACCCATGGGCAACATACAGACATGTTCACTATCAATTCAAGAATATGCCATGAATTCAAAGATAGAAAGTAAGTAAATAACTTTGAAAAAATTGGGATAATTATCTCACATTTCCAAATCTTAGATTTTAAATTTTGGCAAGCACAGAACAATTTACAGTGTACTGTATTTCAAATTACAGCATGACTCACCAAACAGCTCCAGATTCAAGCCTTGACCTAATGTCATACTGAGGCCTGGAGGTGAGTACTGGATATTACAGGGTAGAGGCTAGATAAGTTGAAGATTGGTGGTTGGTTATATTTTAGGAGGTTCATCTGATTCTTCAGTTCTCAGTATTCAGAGTGTTGAAAGGCTCTGGGACATTTTAGCATGATGCAGTGTTTATGAATATTATGCATTACAAGTAAAGACACTATTGAAGTGATCTTTATCTATTGCCTCTAGATACAGAAAGGTTGCTTTCTGAATTGATTTTAGATTTAAAGATTATCTACTTTGCATGTTGCACTCCGCAGAGCATAGAGGCTGTATTCTGTCTTTTTAGCTGTCTTTTCAGCTATAAATAAAGCTGTTTAATTTGTATGTACTTTATTCATATTTCTTACAAATTTCCCTGTAGACCTTGTAAATTGATCTTGAATCATGAATGTTGGAATGCTCTTTAAACTTTGCTTTCAGCTGAAATTACTGAGATGTTAAGGTGGTAGGTAAAAACATTTGCCTTAAAATCACCAATACATTTCCAGACTATGAAATTAAGAACATTTAAATAACCAGCCTTTTGGAATGCTGACTAGCTTTCTGTTCTATGCAGCGTTACAGACTTATGTTATTGGTTTTCCTGTTTCTTACCCATTTGATGCTGTGGGAAAACAGAGGAGATCAAAATAGCCTTTTCGGGTGCACTCTTATTTTAGGAAGATTAGTCACAAGGCAACACAGTGGGAAAAAAGTTCTATGGAACTGTAAATGCACCATTTTCCGCAATCTGGTGAACTTTGACAGTAATAAAGGAAGCTAGATCTATGAAGGACTTTATGCTCTTGTAAACAAGTGTGTGCCATAGTAAAGAATGTAATTATAAACACAGGTTGTGTGGATATGAATGGTGATTACAAAAAAAAGGGGTCAAAGTAGCTCCTTTTGAAAATATCATTATTTGCATAAAACCAATAACAGCACAGAACAATTATCTGAACAATGAACATGAATAGTGAACTTGATTCTTATTACTGCAGGAACTTTTAGTAAAAGTAGCAATTTGTATAAAATTATAACCAGATGTTTGTGTAGTAGTGCGGCGTCAGTAACCGTGGCTTAATAAGGCTACTCCAGGTCACTTTTTGCAGTTTCAAAAAGAAATGTGCAACCAGCAACAACTTGGCTAAACATACATGTTGAGAACAATCACTACACTAGAAACATTAATAAGAACACATCGGGGCACTCTACCACCTTCTACCTCAGTCTGTTATCCACGCGTGTACATGATTGACGTACAACATGAGGAGCAGTGCGCTGCTGAGTGACAGAGCAAGAGAGACTGAAAGCTGCTCTGCTGAAGCAACGGTGCTAAACAAAAATTTGTGTCCAGTCGTGTCTTTGCATTGACTTTGTATGTAATCTAATCGCACTAATAATTTGTGTCGCGTTCGACATGAATGCACCTTAGAGATCTTTTGTTGCTATGAGAAGTGTAAAAATATTTTTGTTATGAGTCTATGGCACAACAAATCAACAACAAATTGACAGTCTAGTCAATGTATGGGAAACACTGATTTAAAATGTTACCCACTTTAATTAAACTAGTGTGGTATCTTGCAAATTGTAGGGCGTGTATTTACATACATTTTAAAAGTAAAAGTAACCATCCCTAAAAGCCTTTCCTCTTACAACCCCCTTAACATCTGTAGAAAAAGTCTGGCTGAAGGCTGTTTTTCTTCAGAAGAAGTTTTGAAACATTTTTTAAAATTGCTAATGTTATGCAAATAAATATTTATTATTACAACCCTGTAATAAAATAGTTTTTTTTAACAAGTGCTTGTTTTAACTTGAAATGCATTTCAGTGTCAAATAAAGTTAATTTTTGCATGAGCAGTGCTCCCTGTCTGCAGTGCAGCTCGTAGCATAGGTTTTGGTTGTGGTGAATTTGGTTTACTGGTTTGGATGAAAGGCTGTCAATGTCGGAGTTTATGTAACATATAATCCCGTTAGTTCTGCCTGTGATTTACTGCAAGGTGCCCTGTATTTATCTTGTTCCCCCATGACTGTTAACACATGTGATATCAGCGGCTTGTTTCAGCTGACAGAGAATGAGAGGCAGCGAGCACGGGCAGCTCATTTTTCTAATCACTTAGCATTATAAAGCTCTGGAACAGTAGCTCCCCAACTGCTTGCAAGTTGAAATATTGTAAATGGATGATTATTTAAATGGTCTTTTGCCCTGAACTTCTCCTTGTTATTATAACTATTCAATAGCTATAATTTTGTTTGCAATGTTTGAGCAATTTGGTACTTGTCTGATATAATGTACTGTAATGCAACCATTTTTTCGATACCTGCACATGTAGTGCTAAATATGGGTGGCATTTAACCTATATCTGCTGATTTTGGGGCAGCATCACTTGGGAGAAGCTACGAATAAAACATTAAGATATCATCACTTCATGAAGGTGTTAATTTTATAGAACTTGTTAGCAGTTGCCTTTTTACACATTTAGCTGATATGGAGCAACATTAGCATTCATTCAAGTCCAATATTCCCACTCATTTTAGCTAGTTTTGGGTTACCAACTTGTGAGAAAAATATAAAAAATATTCTGTCTTCTCAGCTGCTACATGTTCCACTGTACCCATGAGTTGGTTGTCAATGGAGTGTATATACTGTATTGATTTATGCAGCTTTAAGAGTTGTGTTTAAGCTTTAACACACAAACTTCTTGGTCGACAGAAGTCACTTAGGCTATATCCATACTAGTATGTTTTCTTTTTGCAACAGCTTTATAAAACTAAAAACAGAAATTCTGAAAAGAAAAAGCAGGGTTTTCTTTTCTTGGACTGACAACGAGGTGGAACCGTGACTGAAAGGAATTGTTTACAACATTACTGCCTTCACCGCTGGTCGTGACTGATAAGAAGGAAGTAAATGCAGATGAATGCAACATCGTTTCCAAATGTCTCAATTAGGGCTGGGCGGTATACGGGTTCATGCTGAATATCAGTGTTTATTTTCCGTATGATATGAATTTTTCCTATCCCGTAACACCGGTGCTGATGTTTGGAATGTGGCAAAGAGCACTCTGACCCTCTTCGAGGGAGGACCCTTTTCAGTGCTGCAAGGCATTCTTAAGCTCTTGGGCAGAAACCATGATAGACAGGTTGGAAAAAGAAGTTTCAGAAAGTTTAAGAGACCATGATGACGAAGAAATTATGCCAAAGAGAGGAAGGGTTTCTGTAGTTTGTAGGATTTTGTTTTTAAAAGTCTAAAGGGGACAAAATAACTATTTACTGCTAAAGTTATTGCCGGAGGAGGCAACACAAACAATTCGCTCCACCACTTAAACCGAAAGCATGTCATGGAACACGAAGAATGTTGAGATTAAGATTGGCTTCCACAACATCAAGTAACGTTGGTGAAATAGTAAACCCAAAGTTAGGTCAGATGTCGATTGAAGGCGCGTTAACTCGAGCTACTGCCTACGACCGGTGTCCAGGTCAGGACCCAGATGCTGTACTATCTTGACCCAGACCCACAACTGATAGATCATTGCGGATTATTAAATGTTGACAGAGCATTTCCATTTTACTGTTGGAGCGTCACTACACTGGGGTTGATCTTTTCCTGCTTGGCTTCAAGACCGTAGTCGGGAAGCAAGGGATAAGTTTCACTTTCTCGAGCACAGAAGGGGTGTCTCATTTCAGGACCAACCCCTTTATTTTCCTCAGCAGCATGACAAAGGACACACACAGACTTCTCTTTTAACTTGAGCTCTGCGGCATTTCTTATATTAAGACAGACTGAAATGGCACTGCACATTCACAATTCCGTTCTCTCCAGACCTTGCTATACTCGCCCCCGCCGCTCACTCCCCCATTCGTTCAGTCACACACCCTACAAGCTGCTCCATTCCTGACAAAATGTTTTCCTATACTGTATGCTCCTCCTGAGAATAGAATAAGTCATAATAAACCAATCTCCCTGAGTAGTTCATCACTCAATCTGTAAAAGGAAATGGTAAAACAGCCATCCCTATGCCCAGTCATGCAAAAAAACCCAGTATAATTTTATATATTATATATTATTATATTTATAATTTTTACCAGTATAAACCAGCAGCATTTCCAAAAATCTCAGTTTTAGGCACTTGAAAACATCCTATTCTGGATAGCAGGTTTAAATTTATCAACAGTGATGAGTTTCAAAACTAAGATGTACTGTAGTAGTATGTTCGTAGCCTAAGGTCACAGAGAGCTTCAGAGAAGCCCCAACCCAACACCTGACAGACTGATCAGGAGGAGAGTGGTAGCAAATCAACACCCGGTGTGGTTCCAGTCCCCGGTATTTCAACAGCAGCCATGAAAAGAGATGTTCGAATTCTTTAAATGCTTAGGAAAAATGCGAAAGTAGAGGAGAAATAGACTACATAATATGCGCCTTTTGTAGTCCATCTTCGGAAATGTGTAGTTCCGCCGTGGCCAACCCTCGTCAATAACGTTGCATAATTATGTAGTATAGTGTAAGTGGAGTCGGATTCTCTTTACTGTGTAGGAAAAGACATTAGGAAAGATTTTCTGAATCCACCCAATGGTTACTTAGCCTAATCAGTGCTGCACAAGCTGCATCTGCTCAGCCATAAAATACACTTAGAATTTACCACACAGGAGGTTGAGAATAGAAAGAGAATGAGGAAGTTGAAAATCAGGTTAACATGCAGCAGAGCTGCAGCGCATGCTGCCTCGTCGCCATCTTTAACATCAGAACCTTTCTAATTACCGCACAATGTTGCCTTTCCTCCTATCTCACCGTCTCTAAACCTCCCACACTTACACATTTATCGAGGTCAGAACATGGCCTGTAGTCCATGCATGTAATCACAGCCTGCTTGTGTAGCTCCATGCAGTCCTCACATGTCCTTGTAAGTGTTAATTTTCTCCTCTTGTTATCAGTGTGTGGCTGGTTCTCCTTGAGTTACTTAAGCCAGATGTGTGTGCGTCAGATGTGGTTTAACACAACATACACACACACACACACACACACACACACACACACACACACACACACACACACACACATGACTCCACCCAAAGCACCTCTTTCAGACCTCACACAAGAAGTAGATTAAGGGAGGACACCTCTGGGGCAGACAGAATGGCAGCACAACTACATCTGCGGCCAACATGTGCAGACCACAGACACAGAACTGTTGAAGTTCATGGAATACATAAAAACTATAAAGGAATATCACTCAATATGGTTAATAGACTGAATGATGTGCATGTTTATGATTCAGTCTGTTAAAACAAACACACACACACACACACACACACACACACACACACACACACACACACACACACAGTTTCCAAATTTAAACCTCAGAGTGGAAGATTAACTCAACCAAACCCAAATCCTGCTATCTGCGTCCTTTCACCAGAGGTAAAGACAGGACCAGCAGTGAAAACATAATCTCTCCATGTTCACACAGTCTGTTCACACTGACCTGCCAACAGCAGGAGGCGGGAAACTACCCCCCGTACCGAAGCATGCACCCCCGCCACTGCACATCTGTCCACTCTAAATGTAGCTTTAGTGAGATGTGCACACTTTAACAAAATGAGTATGATCCAGAGTAAATATCGTTCAGACCATCTCGTTCAGATGGATTAAAAAGAAGAACGGTTCCCTTTCCAAATCCACCCGCAGAAAAAACCCAATTTGAGTTCCTATAATCTCAGGCCCTTCAGTTTACATTAGTGAACATGAACTAGTTACCCAGTGGATAAGATAAGAAACTGTAACTAAGTCTCTTTAAAGAAGTTCAGTTGGGCACTTGGGTTTTTCAGAAACTTATTTTTTTTAAAGATTTATTTATGTTCATGTCCATTTCATGTTAGTAAAGTAACGGGTTTTTTTTCTCCTTTTACAACAGTATACCCTGTGTTTTTGGTTTCAAAACAATTACACTTCAATTTTGCTTGTTGTCCTCTGAATATGGCATAACACATTTTATGACCCACGACAGGCATGAAAATCATTCAAAGAAAAAAATACATAGATTAGAAAATTACAAACCAAACTAAAAAATGCAAACCCCTCCCCTCAAACTTAACATTAATCATTATAATGCTTTACCAATTTTCTGGCTCCCGGAATAACATTCATACACTTCCTTACCAGTGCTTGTACAAGTGTTGTGCCTCCAAAACTGAGACCTTCAGGATAAGTCTGGTTAATGACATTGCTGTGATGGTATCAACTGTCATCAACAGGCATATTCTATCCTCAGTAAAGATTATTTAAAACTCAACAGGTGTCGTTTTTATACAAACAATCACATTGGGTCTCTCTTGTATTTGAATCATGTGTCTGTCTGCGATTTTATCAGTATGCCTCCATCAGCAGTGCAGAAGAGTCACTGCTGATTTATGACGTACACACATCTTCTGTGAGAATGTGGCAAAAATTTTGGGATGTTGGCCTAAAAGTTGCCTGCGGTGGAGAAGCTCCATCTCTTCTCTGCAATAAATCAGAGATGAGAGCTGTCATGTTTGCAGATGTGAGGCTCATTAATCTTCAGTCTAAAATCACAAGAGGGTTAGTGGTATTGGTTTAGGGTTGAGGCTACCCCCTAAATATCCAAACCGGTTTACGGGACTTAACCTCCAGCAATATATTATGAATGATGTTCAGGAACAGCATGGCACGGTATTACAACACAACATGCCTGAGGAAGGACACACACATGTTTACTTTATATATGGGAGGGCAAGTCATTCCAAATTAATATGGTCTTCAGTTCCAAAAACCGGCCTTTGAAAGACATAGTCACACCACCTTGATATGATATAGGTGTGATCTGCCTTCCATTCTTCTGAGCTTGTTATTGTAACTCCACACTTCCATTGATGGTGCTGCCGCCTTGGCTCTAAAACTGACGTGATGATGAACTCTCCACTACAGAAAGTGGAGTATTATGGAATAAAAAAGCAACTTCTATGTGGAGCCATTCACGAAATAGAAGTAGAGTGCCGTTGTTTAAAATGCTTTGAGTTTTCCCTTATCAGTGTGATTTTTACATCATTACATTTGGAGAATTATGGGTTTTTTTCTGTAACAGGAGCAAAAGATGAGAGAGCCTCAAATAAGTGAAAAACAAGATGAGATGTATCAGATATGGGATTTTTTTGCAATAATAAATAAAGGGATTCGACTGGTTCTGAGAGGCGGTGGAAAACAAAAACAATGCTAAAAGGAGTGAGAATATTGGACTAACAACCATCAAGTGGTCCCAAACATGACTGAATATGAATGTTAATGGAAGTGTAAAGCGACTGTAAGCTAACGTCTCAGCCATGTGATTTTTTTTTACCATGTTGTGGAGTACTGCTACTAAGTTGTCCAAAAATGATTGATGCAGCTTTAGGGGGTGGTCTGTATTTTGTTTGTTAACAAATGTGCAACTGGCTTGCTCTCATGAACTTACAAAACCTTGGTCAAGGCTGGAATAAGATTTTAGAACAACGTAAATAGAAAAAACTTAACCTGTTCATTCGATGAGTTTACTATGAGATGGATGGAGGCTTGGCCGAGAAAAGTTTGTTAAATGGAGCTGTTTTCTGAAATCTGTAACAAAGATGGCATATGGGATTTGTGTTCTTGACCTTGCTATTGTTGCTCTGCTGTGAAAATATCACTGGCTCTGATAAATGTTTTATAACTGGAATGATGAAGTCATACATCAATTGCATTTCCATCTTAACAGGCCTGACAAACTCAGCTACCTTCAGCCATTTGCTTAATGTCTCCAAACACAATAGGTGTGCCAATAAATGATAAATAATAAAGAAAAACATCCAGGTTTTCTAAGTAGCCAGTGCTCATAAGCAGAATGTTCATTAAATTATGTAACACAAAATGCAATTTTTCATAAGAACTTCAGTTTAACACAAAGCACTACATTTTGATGATGATGGATGCAACAGAAAAATAACATCTCATGAGAACAGGGTGTCAAGCTGTATCCATCTCTTAGCATTCAGCAGCTATTCTTTGGACAATGTAAAACTGAAAGCAATCCAGTTTAGCAGACATCCTCCCATACTGCCGTGCTGGCACATGGACCTGCCAACATGGATTTAGAAGAAAAGATAGACAGATTGAGGATACAGAAAAGACAGGGGGATGGCAGACATACATGACTGATGGGGGAGAGAGAGGGAGAGAGAGAGAGATGTAAAGGACTTGTGCCCACATGGAGGCAGGATGAAAGGGAGGTGAAGCCCCTACAGTCTAAGTGGAAATGAAAGAGAGAAGATTGGTAAATTTGTAAGTGGATGTTGATACATGGTCTGGTCTATAATCAGCTCTACAGGGTCTAATTAGGGCTAAAGAAGTCACGTACTGTAATCATAAACTCTATATATACATGTATGTATATATATATATATATATGCTGCCTGGTAAAAAATAGCTGTACTCACTAAGGGTGGGTGCCATCCCTGACCCTGATCCATCTTGTTAAGTCGGTTTACCTCATACTTTGTCCCAGAATTATTTATTTATTTATTTGTATTGAGATAGATTTATGTGATGGGCTGGGTTGATTCTACATCACTGCAAACAGCTTTACTTGAATGTACCCGATTTGGAAGACAAATCATTTAAAAACAAATGGGCAGAGTGGTCGAATTCCCTGTGGCCCCAGAGCTCTCATAGCCCAAAGTACTAATCATTATATGCATCAGGTGGTATTTTGTATATTTAATGTTGGAGCCTCGTTATTTCTCTTGTGTGCTTATATGTTGAATATTCTTACATTTGTGTGTTTAATCACATCACCTAACAGCACATCAAGTAGTATTCTAGCCCTATGATTTCTAAACTCAAGTGTCCTACACACAGCACAAACAGGTATCAGAGGGGTTTTCATGCATGAGACCTTGAAGACAGAAGCAGCAACATTTATAAAGTATCAAGAAAATTTGGGCTGTTTATATTAAAAGCTCAATACAAGTGATATGTCATAGTCATATACTTTTTTTGGCATAGAAATCCAGAAATAATGGTTGCAGGAAAGCTACAGATATGGTTTACCTTAGTTAATAGCTCAACATTTTGATTACTAATTATATTTACTGTCTTCTCCAAGAGTGACATGTGAATATAAATATCAGTCCCATATCTATGTGGACTTGTTTAGCCTTGCTAAGCATTAAGACTGGAATCACAAGGAATTTGTGGACGTATGTGATGGAGCTATTTTTAACAAACAACTGTTTATCTTTCTGTGTAGTATTTCTGGCTAGAGTGATTTGCCACATAGTCAGTGACCACATGGGTTCTGCTTTCAGACCACACTGCAGACTGTACATCACGTTCTGTTGCTCTGTTTTTTTCTTTTACATTGATAAATGCATTAATAAAGCAAATGAGGTGCAATATAGTTAATTAGTGAGTTTTAAAAGTGATGGTAAATATTGAAGCTAGCTGGCTACTTACAATTTCAGAAAAGAAAATTGCAGAATTTAAATAATAACTGGATTCAGCCATAGAATCACCATCACATAGTTTTCCACCAGCACAGAATTTTTTTATGTTCCACGCAGTAAATCATGGTCACGACCAAACTCCTTTTGACTTCATTTAAAGAATTACCACACACTTACATTTTTTTTTGAGTTGTAAACTAAATGATTACTGTACCGTGATGAAACACATTGTTTGTGGTATTGAATGTCTCTATCTATTAAATATATCTTACCAAATTTATAAAAAAATTACACTTCATAGGTTGAACATTGTTCATTACACCAGAAGTGTTTCAAACCATCTTGGACCTTTCAAGGCCAATTCAGTCAACAGTTTATATTAAAATGAAAACCCTCTAATCAACTGCGAGCAGATGAATTATGAGACTGGGGAAATAGTGTTTACAGATAAATTCTAGTCTGTCACTCTCACATCTAGCCCTACCTCAGTTTTTTAAATTATGCAGTGGGGAGATTGAGGCTCAAAGCTGAGGGAGAAGTTACATCAATACAAATGTTTGATTGTGTTTTAAAAGAACATTAATACCAGGCATTACATTTTTTCTAAAACATAGACTGTGTATAAACAAGGACGAAGTCACTGGTTCTGGAAATTAAGCAAATGTGGAAGTACCTGAAGCCTGTATTCTCTGGAATCACCAGCAGAGGGTGACTCCACTGGTTGCAAAAACGAAGTCTGTTTCTACAGGAGTCTATGAGAAAATGACTCTACTTCTAACTTGATATATATACGGTCAGTAAACATTTTCCTGAGGAGTTTATGATCTCAAACTCTGTTCTAAGTCTGCATGATATTAGTTTTTGTGGTCTCATTTAAAGAAAAAAGAAGATAAAGCACAATTGCATGGATACATCGTGATTGACAGCTTGTCCGTCCAATCGGTGAATGGTGGCAGGTGTAGTTGGGCACGCAGTGGACGAGCTCTCAGTCAGACCCACCCCCAATTCTACGTCCAGGTAAAAACACAACAACATGGAGCTGGTCGAAAATGCGTAATACAAGGCTCTAAAGCAGCAGTTCACCAACCAATGGGTGATGTCATGGTGGGTTGCCACTTGGTGTAAACCTGCCTAATATTGATACTGTAGTACTGGCTATATTGAGGGCCCAGGATGATGGCCCAGTTCTGGATGACCACCAAAAGGATGGAAGGGAAAATGTCACTGGCGGGAGTTGATGGTGCTGTAGAAGGACAGCTTGTTCCACTACATGTATGTTTGGCGCAGAGTGAAAGATGGCAACAGAACAATCCAAGTGAGTCGGTGCTGCTCTGGATTAGTGGCTGCCCTACACTTGCCTGGTCTCCATGATTGCTGTTATTATGTTGATGTAGTTCTGGCTGGATCATCACTGCTGCCTATTCTGTGTCCAACCTTCTCAAAACTGCTGCTAAAGGAAAGAGTATATGTATGAGTCAGTCTGTGTAATTGCTACTTCATGTGTGCAAAATTTTCTTTGTGTGTAGTGTTGAATATCGTCTGTGTTTTCTAGCTTTGGTCTCCTTGTTAGGGATAATAAATGATTCTACTTTTTAAAAAAAGGCTACAATCTGGACACATTCAATGTGTTTACTGGGGTAGAGAGACTCTGTAGGTCAAGAGACATCTGTGACACAGAGACTCAACATAGAAATAAGCTGTTATAGTGATTTGAAATAAAAATTTCTGTAGCACTATCCTTCCAAGCAAATGTTTAGTTAAAGCAGCTTTATTTAGGACATCTGTCCTAATCAAAGAGACTTTAAGAACCCTTCATTTTAGACAGATTAACTGACTTCTTATGCAGTGCACAACAACATGCCGACCAGATGTGGTCTTAAGTAGGCCGTCTGAACAAAACACAAAGGATCAGGGTGACAATCCTATGAATTAGTTAATCTGAGAGGCTTTCATTGAGTGGCTGTCTGTTTGATCTGCTCACCTTCACTCTGTTTTATTTGATGGAAACAGATCAGTTATTGCAGCCTGTCAGTAATGGATATTAAGCATTTACAGTGGTTTCACCATACATTTTTGGTTGCATATGGGAATGTGTGTCTTGGTTTGTACATTTTTGTGACTGTGTGCGTGCCTCCTGCTCTGGACCCAGAGCTGGGTCTACAGGAAAAATCAAAGTCCACTGTCCAAACCACAGACTGTATATAAAGATTGTCCGACATTTTCTATTCTCTGAAATAAACATTTTTCATTGACATTTGTTGATGATAAATAGTTTATGTCATGTAACAGCATAGCCCTACAAATATCAAACACAAGTCATCCTCATTTACTAATGGAGTAGATGCTTTCACATACTACATCTTTTGTGATCACATCTGCTTTTGCAAGATTTCCATGTAACTGCATGAATATGTAAAATGAAAAGTGCACCACATCTTGCTGTGTGCATCTTTCTTGGTAGTGATGTCTGCAGAATAAAGGCAGCTCAACACTCATAATCATCTGAAGTTGTGTCCTTTGGTGTTTCCCTCAGTTAGAAACCAGAAACCGTCCAGATCTCTCTACATGGCTGTCAGAGCAACATAAATAAAAACACACAAAATAACAATACAAAATTGTCCAGAAATATGACAACTGTACAGGCGATGGAGCTGGAGCTGATGGAGCAGCGCAAGTTGTTGTAAGATGACTTACAGAAATTATAAGACTCAATTTAATGTTTCTCTGGGCAGTGTGACACTTGTTATGTTTTCTGCTCCAAGAAAATGTTAAGACAGCTTATGTGTCAGCTGAAAACAGTGACACAGCAAAACGAAAAGTCAGCAAGAAATCAAATAATGAAAATAACGCAATGTCAGGCTTAATGAATGAAGTTAAACAAAGTGGCAAATCAGACTTATTGACTCGTGAACAGTAAATAAGTCAGTGTGTAGGAGTTCAGCTTCTGACCTTTTCTTGTACCTCCTTATACTGTTTTATAATAAACACTGTGTTGTTGCTGTTGTTGTTATTATTATTATTCAGTGATATACTATACTATTGTTATAATTACAGGGTCAGACATGGTAGGCATTTCACAGTCTTAAATTGACAGCATAAGCTCCCTGGTATGACTGATGATTCCACTCCACTGCTGCACAGGACTACAACAAGATGAGAGATACAGATTTCAGCTTTAACAAGATTTGAAAAACAAGATGGATTTGCTGCAGTCTGAATTACCTGTGTGTGGTTACTTTTGATCAGGCGTCTTGTATGAGAGACTAGAAAGCAAGCGAACAGGCAAACAAACAGACAAACAAGCCAACAAAAAACAAATAAACCTACATAACCTCCTTGCTGGAGGTTACAAAAGTCCAGGTGAAGGCTCTGTTGAATGATTATGTGGTGGTCTCTGAGCTCTGACATTTTTGTGAAAATCAACAGGGACAAAGAATGTCAATGCATCTTTTAGCTACACCGCTTATCCTTTGAGGATGATGGAGCCAATCCTAGCTGACATTGGGCAAGAAGCAGGGTACACCCTGGACGAGGTGCCCGTTCTTCACAGAGCCAACATAAAGAGACAAACAAAAATTCACGCTCACATTCACACCCGCAGGCTATGTGCTTGGACTGTAGAATGCGGTCCATTCTACAGTCCAAGCTGTAGAATGCTCCCCTAACACACATAGGGGAGAACATGCATACTCACAGAATCCTCTTGTTGTCGGTCTCCACAAACAAGCATTCATACTGGTATGAACCTCAATTACTGCATCTCATCCAACGCTCTACACAATTAGGTATTAACGAATTTCACTGATGTTTATCCTGCTTGCACATAGGTAGAGAAACCAGATCCTGCACTATCAAGTGTCACTGGACTCCAGGATCTCCAACCAACTCCCTTATTCCCCCACCCCAGCCTTCCCTATTAACCTGCCAGCTCGACTCAACCACCTGCCTGAGCTGTCATGACCAGAAAGCAAGTTGGCTGGACACCCAGGAGCCACTTTGGTGGATGTGGCTAGAGAGGTGGTTTAGGGATTGATCTTTTCAGAGGCCACTGGCTATGGGGGGTTTGAGGAAAAGTAATTGGTTTGCAGGGAAAAATGAAAAGACACCAACAGAGGCCAGCCATCAATCCACACTCAGTGCCAGTCACACAGTGTTGTGATCAACACAATCTGAACTTGAATGAAAACCTTTACTGTAGGTTCACTAAAAGCTCTAAGCAGCCACAGGTTTAATAAAGACCCCAGGCTTGTTATTTCACAAAATAATAGATCTGAAACTCACTTGAAAAAATGTCGCTCATCAAAGAATGAAACAGAAGGGGAAACTTTAAATAATCAAACAGGGAGACATCATGAAAGCCAGACTAAAAAGGTTTGTCTCTAGATTAGGGTTCAAGATGTAGACATATTGTGAACCCTTGTGCTTCCTCTTGCAGACTGATCTAAAGCCAGAAACTGTATCAGGAACCTCACAGAAGCACATACAAACATGGTGTGGTAAAGGAACATGATTACAGTACTCTGAAACAGAGATCATTTCTTAAATGTGAGCAGATCTAACTCCACAGTGAGTCTTTGTGCATCTGGTGGGAGATAAGTTGAAAAAGACTTTGTACATGATGCTGACCTTCACAAACGATGGACTCTTTCAGCCTCAGTATCACAACCATGTCTTAGAAAAAAAGGAAGGGGTTTTGGCACATTATGTCACATTTGTCTCAGATCAGCCTGCATCACAAACAAGAAGCAGATGATTTGGACACACTAAGTTTCGGACTTGTTTTATGGGAAATGTAGGATGCAGACCTTTGGATTCTGACCCACACTGGAAACTACAAGTCAAAAGTTGGAGCTGTGACTCGATAAGGCTAGAGTATTCATGTCCCAGATACAAGGAAATAAGGGTATCTGTACACGTTTGTATGTGGTTTGGGCGGCTGTGGCTCAGGAGGGATAGGTGACCAGGCCACACCTAAATGTACTGTAGAGTAAAAAACACAAAAAAAGCAGCAGCCGATTCACCAGCTCCTGTACTTTCTCCCACAAGCTGTGATGTTGTATGTGTTTTTCAAGAAACCCAGCAGCAGCCTGACCACTAACTGGCTACTCCCACTATGTCTCTCTTTAATCCAACCAGTAAAATGACCACATATGGATAGTGACACTGTCTGGAAAATTCCAAACTGAAAGACTGGACACCACACAACTGAATACATTTGAGGATACAGTTATAGTCTAGAATTCTCAGAATCTGAGGAACACACACAAATAGAAGAATATGGCATAACAATAATGTTGGTAATATTAACACGTATTTTTCTTCAGTTGCATTAGCTGGCTTTTCTGATTCATACAAAAAAAACTGTGCACGTGTGTACGTCTATGTGTGAGCGCGTTCGCGCGGGTGTGAAAGAGGGACAGAGCTAGAGAGAGAGAGCGAGGGAGAGGGAGAGAGAGAGAGAGAGAGGAAGAAAGAAATGAGAGAGAAAACGGGAAAGGGAGCATCTCTGACCATTGGATCATGCAAATATGAGTCAAAGGTTTTACCCCGGGCAGGCACGGCGTAAGATTAGGCGCGGCTGAAAGACTTGCCTCAGTGGACACACACGGGCTGGTTATACAGACAGCAGGGCTATAGGCTCTCTGTGCTGTTACACAGCCCTTAATGAACTGATCTCACTGGGCAGGAGATCACTTAGGATTTAATAGGGTTTCTAAGCCAGCAAATATGAACATCCATTACCGCTGCTCTCCGATCCGACACATTAGACAGACAGAAAGAAACGAGGCTACTTACCTGTCTGAAATCGCTCCCACATGGATTTTATGTGATATGTAAATGGTACGGGCAGTTTTCTTCTTCTGGTTCCTCCCGTGCTGATCGCTAATAAACGAAATCCAGCGTTGGTGGACCAGCTGATAGCCGCGGACCAGCCGAGGGAGCGAGCGAGCGGCTGTCTGACTGAGTTAAGCAGAGAGGTTTCTCTTTAGCACCACACCGCTTTGAACAGCTCCACCTGACGTCACTGCCTAGATACGACGCCACGCCCTCTACCCTAGCGACCGCCTCTGTTGAGAGAGAGCAATTCATTTTTCATTAGATTACTTTTTGATCATTCTTACTCAGCATCATTGGACTAAGGGCTTCATTGTTAGTAAATCGTTAATGAGTAAGGGTGATGAGCCTTTTTCCTTTTGCAGCAATGTTTCAGTTTTTATAATTTAGAATAAATTAAAAATAATAATCTTCTTCTTTTTTTAAAGTAAATTTAACATGATGCTTCAATCCAGGCAACGGCTTGCTGCATTGCTGCAGCCCCCTATTTTCACCCTCTTTCTAAAACGCCTGGATTTATTCTAGCTCCCCCTCACGATAATCCCAGTCTGCTCTGATTTGCCAGCTGGCCCAGTCTGTTGTGATTGGTCAAACAATTTCAAAATGTGAAGGCAATGCCATGCCCCTCACCAAAAAAGTGGAGGTTCTCAGATTGCTGGCAGGGTTACCCCCAAAAGAGTCCAACTGTGACATCAGAATGGGAGAGAAAGCTGAAACAGTTGTTCAGAGCCAGGCTTTAGTGTCTAGCTGCCCAGGTGTTTGATGTCAGATGGCAGCTGGTTTTCCAGGTTTGGGTCAGTCAGTCTTGAGCGAACAGAGTCTTCAATAACACTCAGTTTTGAAAAGAACTGCAGGTTGTTCTAAACAGAGATGCAAACATCCTCAGAATGGGACACGGTTTATAGAACTGGAGAAGAGGGAGCTTTTTACTGTAGCTCTGAGATTGCCATGATTTTCACGTTTTAGGTCTTCAGGGCACATCAGCTAGTTTCACATAAAACAGCTTACCAATAATGTTCATTTCCTTTCAATTAGTTTTCATTTCCTGAAACCTCATGCCAAATGCCTGAAGAACAGTACAATGTCGGAGCAGCTTATATTCTTGCAGCATATTAAGATGCAGTGTTTCCTTTTTCCAGTTCCACTTGCAAAAGCATGCATGGCTTTCAAAGACATTGAATCCTCCCTCTTATCAAAATATGCATTGATGCCAACCATAAAATTGTTTACTTGGTCTGCAGTTGTTGTCTGTTGTTTCAGAACAGACCAAAGAGAAAACGTGAAAAATTCTGTCCTTCAGTTTTTTTTCAACAATTTTTACTTCTGTGCCTGCACGTACTGTAATATGGATGCTGTGCACGGGCACTGTGGGTATATGATAACCCGGAATGCCACATGATCTGCTGAAGAAACATCACAACAAAGAAAGGAAGCCAAGACGTAGCATTACCTAGTATCAGGTTGGATTAGTGGTCGCTAACATCACCTAGTCTATGCTATCTAGTGCACACACACACGCACACACACACACACACACACACAAACACACACACACTGATGTCAAATTATTCTTGTGTACAGTTTATGTTTGTAGTTGTAGCTTCTCTTGTTTATCAATTTAGAACTGAGATTGATGATATATGTTTTATTTAAGTACTATCGATTGTGAATTAGTAGTGCTGAAGTTTAATACACTCTATTATATTTATAACGCATTTAACTGCAATTTATTTTTGCACTCCAAACGGAACGTTGCTCATTGCACGAGTTCCCGGCCCGTAATACTGATGCACAGGACACAACGCGAGAGAAATGGAAACCGATGAGAAGCATGATGAGAGGTTGTTGCTGGGTTCAGCGGGCGGACATTTTAGTTCAACTACCGAGTGGCAACATGGATAGAAGCACAGGTGTGTGCAAATTGTGCAAGAAAGACTTTGCCTTTCCACCGGAGCACTTCCGGCCTCCGCTACCACCTCGACGACAAACAACGCCCCCAGTTCGAGCAGGCAGTGTCGCCAATCCACACTCGACTAGATGACAGGGTTCAGAGCCAAAATGAGTAAGTCCACGACTGACAAATTAACAAACGCACTGGCAAAGTGGATTACAGTAGACTGTTGGCCACTCTCGGTGGTGGAAGATCAGGGGCTAGAAGCGGTGCTACAGATAGCGTCATCTGACCCAACTTATGAACTGCCATACAGAAAGACAATTTCAAACAAAATTCCTCGGCTTTATGACACTGAAAAGCAAGCGAAAGTAGATTTATTGGAGAAAGCCGAGTGTGTTGCTGTGACTGGGGATCATTGGACCTCGGTCAGCAATACAAATTACGTCGGTGTGACTGCACACATCATTGACGTCACTGACAGGGAACGGCATCTTAAGTCTTTCGCCCTAACCGTGCAGAAGACGACCACCAGGCACTATGCTTCTGTGGCAGAAGCCTGGGGAGCTCAACAAAAGGTCACAATTTGAACAGACAGTTCCCGAACCATGATCGCTGCAGCCAGACAGCTCCCATTTGTGCAGATGCCTTGTGTTGCTCACATTTTGCAAAGAACCATCACTGTTTGCCTCAGTGACAGTGGGGTTAATGATACGCTGGCAAAATGTCGCAAAGTAGTGGGTCATTTTAAACACAGCCCTGCTAATACAGAGGAACTACACCAGGAGCAAACGGCGCATGGGGCAAAAAAGAGAGACACTTATACAGGACGTTTCCACAGGGTGGAATTTCGACGCTCTATATGATCTCTCGTCTCCTGAAGAACCAAGAGGCTGCGAAGGCTACTCTCTGCAAGCAGAAGCACAAGCTAACCATGCTGACTACAACGGAGTGGGACAAACTACAGAGGCTTGCGACCATCCTTGAACCATGCAGGTAAAAACCCACCTACACCATGAACTGTTTAATAGGATTTTTCACTAGATGGCATCTTTTCCTTTTAAAAGCTTTTTGAATTGACTATTGTTTTTAAGATTAAGATTAAGATTTCAAAAAGGAAAAAAATGTATTTAATGAATTTGTACAGTAATAAAAAATAATCCTTTCTTTAACTGTCCATTGCAGATATGTGCCCTTGGAGGTGAGACTTCAGGTCTCATGTTCTGTGGTGTTACCTGCTCTCCGCCACCTGGATCGCACCATGGAGGTCTCTGATGAGGACCCAGCCTACATGGTGAGGTTTAAGACTGCCTTCTCAAAGGATCTATCCCAACGTCAAGCAGCACTCAACCATGAATGGCTCAAGTTGGCTACAGTACTCGACCCACGCTTCAAGGACTTAAAGTGTCTACCTAAAGGAGAGCGAGTAGGGGTGTTGACCAGCCTTGAGGCACTGCTCCAAACAGAATCCAAAAGTGCTACTCCACAGCCCACAGAGGAGCCAGCAAAGAAGTAGAGACTACTACTGTGTGCGTCAGAGTCTGATTCAGATGATGATGTGGGGCCTAACAGGGTCTTGAGCCTCTACAGAGCAGAACCCGCAATCAGCGAGACAGACTGCCCACTGCAGTGGTGGTCAACTCATGCAGGGGTCCATCCACAACTGTCTGTCCTGGCCCGCAAGTATCTGGCTAGCCCTGCCACATCTGTCCCTTGTGAGAGACTTTTCTCGCTTGCAGGTAACATAGTTGAAAAGAAGAGGGCAGCCCTCAGCTCCGAAAATGTCAACATTCTTGTTTTTTGTCTCAGCAACTGGCTGAAGAGAGGGAGAAATAGGAGGAGAAGTATTGTGATGCCAGGCTAATGGGTTAAAGGGCTAAAGATTTTTTGCTCAGGACAATGGCAGAATAGGAGGGACTGTCATTAGTTGATGGATCATTTTTGTTTCTGTGTTGTTTTTCTAAACCGTTTATGGGAGAAAGGGCACTTGATGTTTAACTGTTGGACTGTTTATTTTATGCCAAGGATATTATTCTAACTATTTTGCAATGTTAGGTTTCCACTTTTCTTGAATATACAGTACTAAGCGCTGTTTTTTATTTTAATAAACAAAAACAAATGTGTTTAAGACATAGAAAGTTTACAAAAAGTCCTGAAAAACCTTGAATATAGCTAACTTGAATTTAAGTTTGTGCATTGTGAACAATGCAATTATATTGCACTTTATGTTAACACTCACTGATGAAAATAAACACGATTTTGTTGTTTAAGCTCATTTATGTGTCTATTCATTGATTAAGTCATATACCAACATCCATTTAAATTGAAAAATGTTGCTTCTCGTGTCAAATATTGATATGCGATTAATTGAGATTAATTAATTACAAAGCCTAATTAATTAGATTAATTTTTTTAATCGAGGTCCACCACAACTATTCATATTTGGCTTTGATAATGATTAATAACTTGCTAATTTCCAAATTTGCTCCTACCAATGCACAACACTACCATATCAGTATTTGGCTCTATGACGGTTCTCTGGGACAAATTTACACAATTTGACTGTCAGCTATTTTGTTTCTGTCAATTTGTTTGAATGAAGTGTGTTTAACAACGAGTTAAATAAGGCAATTAAGGTGGTCTTAGATCGGTGAAATAGAAACTTGTATTCAGATCGTGTACGGTTGAATTTTAATAAGGATAATAGGTGTGACAATGTTCCCTTTATTTCATGCACATTTAATTCTATCAGCTGTGGCCTCTGCTCTGCATGTGTATGTGAGTGTGCTTGTGTATGTCTGTGTGTGTGAGTGTGTGTGTGTGTCTCAGACCTACAGCTCTTTCTAATCTATATCCATGATGACATGGCACTTATTTGACACTTATTTTAATAGAGACACATTTATGTATGTAATTATTTTGTGTGTCTACTGATACAAATATTACACATGAGCCAGATGGGATAGAGGATGAAGAGAGAACAGGAGATACAGAATACAGATGGCGAAACACCTGAACTAGTAATGGCGGTTGCTGATTAAGTGTCCTTCACTTCACATTCAATGTCAGCATCTTTGTCCTTATCATGATCTTTGCTAGCTTGCAGACTTGTTATAAAAGTTAAGATAAATAGTATGTTTTTCCAGAGATGCTGTTTTTTTTCTCTACTGTTTTATTCATGTTTGTAACTAACTTTATTGTCTTATACACACTTGCCACTATCCAAATTCCCACCATCACTGTCATCACCTGACTCATCATAGATAACTGGTGCACCTTTTGGAGAATTCCTGGTCTGATGCGGAGAGACGGCATTCATCCAACTTTGGATGGTGCAGCTCTCATTTGTAGAAACCTGACTCGGTTACCTAGACGGTCAAACCCGTGACTTTTCAGAGTTGGGACCAGGAAGCAGAGTTGCAGTCTTACACGCTTCTCTGCGCTTCTATTACAGCAGTCACCCCCACAAAACCCCATAGAAACTGTTTCTGCCCCGCGACCACTTCAACTATCTAATCCAAAGGGAAATAAAAGAGGTGTAATTCACACAAATCTCATAAAGATCAACACAAAGCCTATAAATGAACCTAAGAATAGAACAATAAAATGTGGATTATTTAATATTAGGTCACTCCCATCTAAATCTTTGTTAGTGAATGATCTGATAACTGATAAGCACGTTGATTTATTCTGTATGACTGAAACCTGGCTACAGCCAGAAGAATATGTTAGTTTAAATGAATCAACACCTCCCTCTTATAATAATACTCATATTCCTCGGAACACAGGCCGAGGAGGAGGAGTAGCAGCAATCTACCAAGCAGAATTATTGCTTAACGCTCGACTTAACCATAGTTTTAACTCATTTGAAAGCCTAACTCTTAGCCTCCTTCACCCTAGCTGGAAATGTCAAAAACCAGTTATGTAGTCGTTGTTCATCGACCACCAGGCCCTTACTCTGAATTTTTATCTGAATTTTCAGACTTTTTATCTGAGTTGGTGCTTAGCACAGATAAAGTTATTATAGTGGGTGACTTCAACATTCATGTGGATGTTGCCAACGACAGTCTTAGTTCTGCCTTTAATTTGCTCATAGACGCAATTGGTTTTACTCAACATGTAAACAAACCCACTCACTGTTTTAATCACACCCTCGACCTCGTTCTGACCTATGGCATAGACATTGACAATCTAATAGTATTTCCTCAAAACCCTCTGTCCGATCACTACTTAGTTACATTTGAATTCTCCATTATTAACTTTACTGAATTTGGAGAAAGGTTCTATTACAGCAGGTGTCTATCAGAAAACTCTGTTAGTAAATTCAAAGAAACAGTTCCTTCGTTATTAACTCTACTGCCATGTATCGATACAGTGCAGGATCGTTATCAAAACTTTACTCCCATACAAATTGATGATGTTGTTGATAGTGCAGCAGCCTCACTACGTTCCACACTTGACACTGTCGCCCCTCTGAAAAAGAAGACAGTCAAACAGAGGAGGATAGCTCCATGGTTTAATGCACAGACACGCGCTTTAAAACAGACGTCACGTAGGTTAGAAAGGAAGTGGCGTTCCAATAGTCTAGATGATTCTCACCTAGACTGGAAAAATAGTTTAATTACATATAAGAAAGCCCTCCGAAATGCCAGAACCAATTATTTTTCTTCACTAATAGAGGAAAATAAAAACAACCCCAGGTTCCTCTTCAGCACTGTAGCCAGGCTGACAGAGAGTAAAAGCTCTACTGAACAGTCTATTCCTCCAACTCTAAGTAGGAATGATTACATGAGTTTCTTTACTACTAAGATTATTACCATCAGAGAAAAAATTTACCAGCTTCTTCCCACTAATGGCACAGACACACTGTCCAGTACTGTAGGTTCTGAACCAATAGTATCGCCTAATTTATATTTAGAATGCTTCTCCCCTATAGATCTGGCTGAGCTGACTTCACTTGTCACTTCATCCAAGTCATCAACCTGTCTTTTAGATCCTATTCCATCAAGGCTATTTAAGGATGTATTACCTTTAATTAATAATTCCATATTAGATCAGATCAATTTATCTATATTGACAGGCTATGTACCAAAGGCCTTTAAGGTGGCAGTAGTTAAACCTCTGCTCAAAAAACCGACTCTGGACCCAGATATCTTAGCTAACTATAGACCCATATCAAACGTCCCCTTTATCTCTAAAATCCTTGAAAAAACTGTTGCTAACCAGTTATGTGACTATTTACACAGGAATAGTCTGCTTGAAGACTTTCAGTCAGGTTTTAGAAAACATCATAGTACAGAAACAGCACTACTGAAGGTTACCAACGACCTTCTCATGGCCTCAGACAGTGGATATGTTTCTATTCTCGTCCTTTTAGATCTTAGTGCTGCATTTGATACCATCGATCACAAAATTCTGTTACAGAGACTAGAACACATTGGGATTAAAGGAACAGCACTAGAATGGTTTAAGTCCTACTTATCTGATAGATTTCAGTTTGTTAACGTTAATAACAAATCTTCCATTCATACAAAAATGAGACATGGAGTACAACAAGGTTCTGTACTGGGACCGATACTTTTCACTCTATATATGCTTCCTTTAGGCAATATTATAAGAAAACGCCACATCAATTTCCATTGCTACGCTGATGATACCCAGCTGCATTTATCTATAAAGCCAGATGAAACTAATCAGGTAGACAAACTTCTGGATTGTCTTAAAGACATAAAGGCCTGGATGACTTATAATTTTTTACTTCTAAATTCAGAAAAAACTGAGGTCATTATACTCGGCCCTAAACACCTCAGAGAAACATTATCTGATCATATAGTTACTTTGGATGGCATTACCTTGGCCTCCAGCTCTACTGTGAGAAACCATAGAGTTACCTTTGACCAGGACATGTCCTTTGACTCACACATAAAACAAGTCTCTAGGACAGCCTTCTTTCACCTGCGCAATATCAAGAACATTAGAAACATCCTCTCTCAAAAGGATGCTGAAAAACTAGTCCATGCTTTTGTTACTTCTAGACTGGACTACTGTAATTCATTACTGCTAGGATGCCCCAATAAGTCTGTGAAAAGCCTCCAGCTAATCCAAAATGCCGCAGCTCGAGTTCTGACAGGAACTAGAAAAAGAGATCATATTTCTCCAGTGTTAGAATCTCTGCATTGGCTTCCTGTAAAATTCAGAATAGAATTCAAAATACTGCTCCTAACCTACAAAGCCCTTATTAATCAAGCTCCATCATATCTTACAGAGCTCCTAGTTTCATATTATCCCAATAGATCACTTCGTTCTGTAAATGCAGGACTACTTGTGGTTCCCAGAGTCTGTAAAAGTAGAATGGGAGGCAGAGCCTTCAGCCACCAGGCTCCTCTCCTCTGGAACCAGCTCCCAGTTTGTGTCAGGCATGCAGATACCCTGTCTACATTTAAAGTTAAACTTAAAACCTTCCTTTTTGATAAAGCTTATAGTTAGAACTGCTCAGGTGTTTAATAAACCATTTCTTTATTATGCTGTTATAGGCCTAGACTGCTGGGGGAACTTATATCATGAGCATCTTTCTCCCTCTCCCGTTCTCTCCTTCTCATCTTTCTCTCCCTTTATATCTCTCTCCTTCTCCCACCTTTTTCAATCTCTCTCTCTCTCTCTCTCTGCCCCCATGTATCTACATTACATGTCACTAACTCTGTTTTCTCTCTCCCCTAGTAGATCTGACCCCAGAGCTGCAGGATCCAAACCCGTCATTATTATTATTACTATCATTATTATTAATAACATCATTGTATTTATAAGTATCAGTTTTCACTAATTATAAGTATCAGTCTGGTAGAAATTAAAGCAACTGTTATACTACCCCCCCCATCCCCCGATATGTTTACAGTACATGTCACTAACCCTGTTTGTGTTTTCTATCTCTCCTAGTGTATCTCTGACCCCAGAGCTGCAGGACCCAAACCCGTCATTATTATTGCTATTATTAATATTAATATCATCACTAATAATAACAACAACATAATTGTATTTTTTAATTATAAGTATCAGTCTGGTAGAGATTACAGCGGCGGTTGTACAACTGTCCTCTCTCTCTCTTCTCTCCTGTCTCGCCTCCCACCCTCTTTCTGCCCACCTCTCCTCTCTTCCTCCTCTCTCTCCTCACCCCAACCGGTCGAGACAGATGACCGCCCACAACTGAGTCTGGTTCTGTCAGAGATTTCTTCCTGTTAAAAGGGAGTTTTTTCTCTCCACCGTCGCCAAGTGCTTTGCTCATTGTGGGATTTGTTGGGTTTTCCCTGTAATATTGTAATATTGACATCACTATGTAAAGTGCCTTGAGACAATGTATGTTGTGATATGGCGCTATACAAATAAAATTGAATTGAATTGAATCATTATCATCATAATATAGATGCAGCCAGAAAAAACAATCATATTTTTTTTTCTGCATGTGCTATTGTGTTACTGTTTTTTATATATCATATTATTACATTTCAATTATTATTATTATTATTTTATTTAAACTTTTTAGCATTTCCAACAGTACAAAAGTGTGCAATAAAACAGCTGGATGCAAACATAATAAATTACAAAAAATAAATTGGCAATCATAAAAATTGAGAAATCACTTGGGGCGATAAAATAATCTCCAGATTCTCCAGAGGTGAACTTCAGACATACAGTCATGTGGAGGGTACGTGGAATCAAAGACATCATGCACAGATTATTTTTTATCATATTTTAAACATATTACTGGATGGAGTCCACATGTCAAACACATAAATATTGACAGATTATATCATTTATTGTTGTTGTTTTGATTATTAATCATGTTTCTGTTTTTTATGGCTCAAAGGTGGGAGGCATCCTTTATTGGCCAGCCGCCACTGGTGAGTGCTCTAAAAAGACTCCATTCAATGGTCTCATTCAAGAACTATTGGTACGAAGAGATTAAATTTATTTTCAAATACAAATTTAAGTCATGTAAATTGGTGTGCTGATAACCAAACCAAATTTTTCCACTTCCGGCTCAGTTTTCTTTTATTCTGTTAAATTCTGCTATCGAATTATATTATAATTCAACATGTTTGTGGCTAACCTACAATGGCCAGGGGAGCGCACATCTTGAGAGGTGACTGTCTGCAGACCTCCACTGGAGGTAAGTCTGCGACCGAGAACACGGTACCAACTGCTAGTTAAGAAATGAGCTCATCCACAGCTTGCGTATGCGCGTTGTCACATCTCCTGGAATTCAAAAGATGGTGGGCAACGGCTTAGCATCTCACATATTTTCTTTGATTTTACATTTTTAAAGCATCTAAATGCAGCGTTTAATTCATTTACGGTTAGGGTTGTGGGTAGGGTTAGTTGTCATCGTAGTACACTACTATCAAACAACAACTTTTCGAACATATCAATCAAAAACACAACTTTTGTTTGTTTGTTTATAAAAATGCAAAATTGAAAATAAAGTTATAAAAAAAACTATCAACTGGATGATCCACGGCTTTTGAGTGACGTATTGAATCAACAAAAACAACAAAAAAAAGACAAATATAATGTTGCTTTCCAGAACACATTAACCATAGCATCTTTGCCCAGTGGTCTTACATGCATCATCATCAGGAAATAATCTGCTCATAATTTTATACAAATGACTACTTTTACAAAACAATCCTGCAGGTATCAAGTTTACTTTTCATGTTAATTTTACAGTTAACTGTTCTGTGCTGTAATTGTTTTTCTGCAAAGAATGATATTTTCAAAAGAAGCTACTTTTCCCCCTTTTTTGGAATGTTATGTGGGTCGCCAATGTCCATACAACACACATATTGTAAGGATATTAATGGTGGTGATCATCATTCATATCCATACAACATACGTGTTTATGATTCACTCTTAATTACAGCACAAAATTGTTTACAAGAGCATAAAGTTCTTATATAGCCTCCTAAATTGCTGTCAAACTTAACCAGATTGATGGATTTAACTTTGAAATGTCCAAATTTTCTTCCGGGGGAGCGAGCCCCTGGACCCACCTCCCCCCACTGGGTGGGAGGCCTGGGACACCATCTTTCTCCCACTTATAATTCTGTACTAGTCCTATCATCTCTTCCAAGGAGACTTAAAAACAACGTACCCTCTTGTGGCAACAACACCTGTTTGGACAAAAGTGACTCCAAAACGACAATCAAGTCCAGTTGCTCCTGATTCAACACCCTTGTGGAAAACTATGACCTGGGTGATTGAGAATCTCCACGGGAGCATGAAGATGGGAATGCGTTTAATTACTTTCTATGTTATATAGCAGAGGCAGTGAATAATTTGTCAAACTTATCAGGTGCCAGCATAAGTATATGCAAAATTTTAACGTGTTGCTGTAGACTGCCCGTGTATGTTGACGTGGTGCTGTAAAAGGAAAAAGTAACTGACATTCACACTACACGGTGGCCTATTAGTTGGGAGTGGTTTTGTGTGTGTGCGTGTGACTTGACTCGTGCTGTGAGCCAATGGCTGTGATTTGATGGTTAATTGCATGCAGGTGTGTCTTAGTGTGCCTCTCTGGAAGTTGATATATATGCCACCGCTGCCAACACTGGCCTCTGTTGCTTCTCTGTTTGCCGGTATGTGCTTTGTGCATGATGTGACTTACCCAGTAAATAGGTGATTATTAAACCGGTTCTCATCACCTCTGTTTGTTTCTTTGTGCTTTTTACATTAAGATTCAATTGAGCTCTCTCATTCACTGTTGCTTCTCTGTGTAAAGGCGAAGTTGGGCTCCACTTAGGCTGATGGTGTTGCCAGCCCCCCCTAACCATAACCCAGTATGGTCCGGAAACGACCACCATCGAATGAAGTATGGTTAGAGTAGGACTGAGGAGCAACCAACCTGCGGTGTAGCTGACCTTTGGCCCTGGCCTCCCCTTCCTCCAGTCAGAGTAGGACATGCCCCAAGATCATTGGTTTTCCCTCCATTTTAATAGACTGTTCACTTTAATATTTTTATAATTTAAACTTACATTGTTGTGTTGCCTTTGGCCCTTACTGAGACTGGTTGAATCAAAAGAAACCCACACCCACTGTTGTCATTGTATAGAGTTTGTCTTCAAGGACCAACATCAGCTAACAAGGGCTACTCTCTTAGAGGTTATGAGATTAAAGAGTATTTGAGCCGATCCACTCCCTGAGTGCTTTCAGTCTTCTGCCTTTGCACATAACTGACCCTAAATGGTTTGAAAAGCCTTCTGTACAGGAGTGGTTCACAGTGGTTTGGACACTGACTGTATGTAGTACAGTGTATATGCTTACTACTGCCTATTTCCTCTCTACTTAATTGATGTTCTTTACAACACTTTATATATATATAGCCCCTTAAAAATGTATTTGTGTCTATTGCTCCATATATGAACACTAATAGCTCCCTGGAGTCTTGCTGTGTCCCAAAATAATTTTAACACACAGTTGGTTCAGCCTCTTTTTTTTTTTTTTAATTACCATGATTCATTCCTTGCCAAAAACTACAGGCACATATCTAAGATGTTTTTTTGTTTAAAAACATTTAGAGAAAGTTGTTTCCAAACCATTAAAACAGAGCATAAAGCAACGGTTAAACAAATGTTCCCTGTCTCTCTCGCTTCTCTCTGCCTCTTTCTACCCACATCTCCTCTCACCCCAACCGGTCGCGGCAGATAGTCCGCCACAACTGAGTCCGGTTCTGCTAGAAATGTCTTCCTGTTGAAAGGTAGATTTTTTTCCCTCCACAGTTGCCAAGTGTTTGCTCATTGTGGGAGTTACTCTGTAACATTGTGAGGTCTCGACCTTACTACAGTATGTAAAGTGCCTTGAGATATTGTTTGTTGTGATTTGGCTCTTTACAAATAAAATTGAATTGAATTGAATAAGACTCCACAACTCTGTGGTGTCACCTCAGTGGAGAAATAGATGGTGGAGCCGCTGGTCAAGTTAAGTATCAATATGTGCCAGAACACTGTGTAACACCAGTATCACCATCTACAGTGGCAAGCCTATTGGGTGAAAAGTGTCACTGATTTGGTCACATCGAGAAAACAAAAAAAACAATAGGGGGTTTTTATCTTACTAAAAGGGTGCATGCATTTTTTGTTATTTCATCCATTTACTGCATCTCCCCAGTCTTGTGTCAGCAGAAGGCAAACATCTCTGGATAAAAAGATTGAATTATAAACTAAACTCAAAAGTGTATGAGACTGCAGTAATTCATTACAAGACATGTGAGAAAACACATTTTAAATGTAAATCCATCACAATTACACAGTGAAGGCTTGTGTGTTTAATGGCTGCTAAACATGAGAAACATCTGTGACACAGTAGCAGTCTGTGGAAGAAAGAACAAGTTAAACAGTAAAACTGTCCACCCAATGTATGAATTAACTCACACAAACACACACCCCCACCCACACTCCCTTTCTATCCACCCTGTCATTTTAAGCAGGGATGGTGGACTCCTTCCAGGTTTTGCTTGGAACTGTTTTTTAAAAAGTATTTATATCTTCAAACTCCAAGATGCCTTGTCATTAGAAGGCTTCATATAGCAACAAGGCTGGTTCCACCTATTACAGCTCCGCTCCCACACCCCTTTCTCCGGCATCTCTCCTTCTCATCAAGGCCAACACCTTTGTGGTTTCACTTAAACGGTACCAGCACTAAGTTTCTGACTCTTTCAGATAAACAAGTCTATCCAAACATTATCTTTGCTGCAATTTTAAATTTGTTTTCTTATAGTTTCTTTGTAGACATGGTTTATGATAGCAAACATCTGGTTGTGCCATTATAAATCTAAATACAGTGCCTCAAACAGGCAGCAACTTTGACTATCTAGTCCCTACTGAAACACTATTAACTTGCTGACATACACTTTTTTCTTTAAGTAACTTTAACGTTGTTAAAACTGAGGTAAATATTCTAACCTAAGATTCAAACCTGAGGCTTTTTAATAGCTGCACCACTTTGTTAACTGGAACTCCCCCTAGTTAAGGTGCTTTAAAACCAGTGCATATAAACAGCTGTTAGAACCCCCAAAATGAAGTTAGATTTGTGTAGCTCTCATATTGACCCATAAAGGTCTCAGTGGATCCAGTGTTTTAGCTCTTTACACACTGGTGGTGTCTGTTCTTTTTTAGCGTTTTTATGTTCCTGATGTCAAAACCAGACTAGCTTCTGTTACTCCATCTTCTTTTACTCAGTGGAATCTGTCCTTTAGCCTTTTTTCATCAGCCTTTCCGAAAAAGTGTTTTACTCTATATTGTAAAACAGATTCACATCCACTTTTGCAGAAGGTGATTTTAGAATGTTTTTTTTAATTGCAATGTGACAAATGTCAGTGGGAGTTAGAATGAATGTTTCTTCTGGAACAGAGCCTGAAAGTTCAGAGTTCACTTTGCCACTCAATGTTACCAAACGTCGAGCGCCACCTTTTTTAAAGGAAAACACTGTCACTGTCTGATGTGATCAAAGCCACTTAATGAGTCATGCATTTGTACATTATTAAAATTCATTGTTATTATCAAGTATTAGCTATCAATTGAATGATTCCAGTGGATCAACTATGTAGTCATCTATGTTATGTTAAGTCATCCAATTTATAAATATTAATTACTGCTGATTTCCTACATTGAAAAGAAAGAAAGAAAAGTTCAAATGCTACATGTGCCATAGATGGATCCATTTATGATTTTAAGTAGGTGCCAAGCATTAATTTATATTGGTGAATGTTCACTGCTTAAAGAAACCACCATGAGTGGAAATGCATGGCAGAGGATACATATATATATAAAAGATGAAAGGAGGGGGAAGGTGCACTGTGGTTGATGAGGTAATACAAGGAGGACAGGGTTGGGTTGCAGTGAAGGGGAGTAGGAGAAGGAGAAGGCAGGAGGACGTTGGTTGGAGTCGCAAAAGGGAGTCAATGGAGGAGTTAGAGTTTAAATTGGTGTGTAATTACTCTCTTACTCTCTAAAATTAGAGGGGAGGATAGTGTTGCCAACTTCCTGCCCAAGCCTGATGTCTGTAGCAACATTCTTCCTCAACTCCTTTCTGTTTTATTCATCCTCTCATGTGTAAAACAGAAACCGTTTATGTGAGCCAGCCATGATGCAATGGCAATTTTGAAAATTATTTTCATTTCTCAACTGCCATGTCGACTTGTAGTCACACAACAGTGAAACTGGTCCACAGTGCCGATCTGACATCTGCTTCTCAACGAACACAAGGTGTGTGACAAACTGGTGGAAGGCATCGATTAGAGGTTGAGAACAATTGTTCCTAAAATTGTCAAGCACAAAAAAAGATTTCATCTTCATCTCACAATTGTCTGCTCTTTTTATTGTGAGAAGCCTGCCTGGCAAAGACTGTATGACAGTGCTTATACAAAAAGTTTTATGAGTATTATTTTTAGCCCAAACAGCTGCTGGACTGTTGATTGCCGGGGTACTGACGCTAGTGCTCACTTGGTTTGTAGTAGTAAAACTGGTAACTGGAATTAGTTTGTTATATCATACATTTCCAGGTTGCTTATGGGCTTTCACAACACAGTGTCGCCTAAGGCAGTGGTTCCCAACCTTGGGTCCAAGATGATGTGATGTATGGAAATCTATGAGCTTTCGTCAGACCCTCCGCATGGCGTGGCGGCAAACATTGATGTGCCGCCGTGAACATCAGACTGTCATATCTCCACCATATGTGGTCATATCTTTACCAAATTTCTCAGGCATGATAACAGTCCCACCTTCAACACATCTGCATGTCAATATTGAACCATGGATATAGCGTCACCTACTGGATACAGGAAGTTAAACGTTTTGTACTTCTCTGTCCTCTGCCTTGCAGGTTCACCAGATCCACCTCAAATTTGGTCAGCAAAGTTGTGAGATGCTGATGATGTCATATTATGAAACGTTTGACGTGTTAAACGGTGTTGCCATGGCGACCTATAGTTCGCCATCAAATACAAATGTGTTTGAGGGAATTGGGATGCTTAGAGTTACCTGAAACTTGGCAGAGGGGGGGTGAATTCTCCTGTCTACAATGGCTCTTTAGTCTAATTGTGGCAAAATGGCTCACCAGCGCCCCCTATAACTTTTCAAAATCAAGGCCCCCACCTTTAAATTTGATGTAGAAGAATGAAATTTGGTGAGCTGCACGGTGGTGTAGTTCTGGGTTCGAGTCCCGGTTCAAACCAACCAGGGCTTTTCTGTGTGGAGTTTGCATGTTCTCCCCGTGTATGTGTGGGTTCTGTTCGGGTTCTCCGGCTTCCTCCCAAAGTCCAAAGACATGCAGAATGGGGTTAGGTAAATTGAAGACTCTAAATTGACCGTAGGTGTGAATGTGAGAGTCAATGGTTGTCCGGCTCTGTATGTGGCCCTGCGGTAGGCTGGCGACCTGTCCAGGGTATACCCCGCCTCTCGCCCAATGTCAGCTGGGATTGGCTCCAGCCCCCCCGAAAAAAAACCCCTCTGAGAGCCATTAGCTCCGCCCACCTGGATGTCGGACATTTTTTAACTTTGTGTGCAAAATATATGCATTTTGCTGCATCATACTTTAACAAACTCTTCAAACAGAATTAATCACAGCAACTCATCTAAATACCTATATCATATATTTCCAGGTTGCTTATGGGCTTTCACAACACAAAGTCGCCTAAGGCAGTGATTCCAGACCTGGGGTCCAGGATGATTTGATGTATGTAATCTGTGACCCTTTGTCAGACGGCCTTCGTCAGTGCACATTCACATTTAGGCAGTCAAAAATGAGGGCAATGTGCTTAGAGAGTAATAATAATAATTTAAGTACGACGTGGAAAATGTCAAAATTCGCACACTAAAATCAAAATGGTCAACTTCCTGTTGGTCGGAGGTAATGGCAACTTTGTTAATCTACATCCAATGTAAAGCAAGGGGGAATGTGGTAAGGGGCTTCATTGAGCTATTTTGACACACCCATGCCTGAGACCCCTAAAATGTCAATTTTATCAAATTTTTCACCGGTTGTGAAGCGTGTGCAAATTTTTGGGTAAGTGGGAGCATGTTAAGTGCCTCACATTAGCAATTCATTTGACAGAATAATAATAATAATAATAATAATAATAATAATAATAATTCACTCAATTACAATAGGTCCTCTCTCTGACTTTGTCAGTGGAGCTTGGGCCCTAATAATCCTTCCAAAAACAAGAGGGCCATCGCCAGCCTCCAGCTGGTGGGCGCTCGGGCCCTAATTAAGTTTTGCATTCTACTCTTTGTACTGTATTACAAGGTTATTAGGTTATTGATAAGAAATAATATTTATCAAAGACGGCATATAAGTCAGCAGTTTTATAAGAGCATGCTGGCGGATCATTAGAACTTGACTTTCTTTCAGTTGTCACCCTTGAAGGCCATAATGAATTCAAGCAATGCCAAGATTTCTTTGAACCGTGATGAAGCACTCACTTGCACTAAATTGAAACAATTTTCACACAGTCAATACAAATGGATGAAGCTTTTATAGAATTTCAAAAGACACAAGAGGGTGTCCTTGGCAATACCTAATGACTGAGATGAGTATACAATATTTAAGCATCTTGGATTCATTCATGTTAATCTAGTGTAGTGCTTCTCTCAACAGCTTTGTTGTACTGTATGATATGTGTTTTATGTATGTTATAATAAAACATGTATGTAATTACATTCTGTATAAATCATGTACAGTATTAGGGAATATAGTGTTTTGGCTGATGACCACATAGAAGGGAATTAAGTGTTTACTGTAAACATCAAAGCGCATCATTAATGCAGACAGTATGTGCAGATTACACAAGAGAAGCATAGCCAAGGCATCAATGCTAATGGAGGAGGAGGGGTTAGGGAGAGGTGTTCTTGAGTGGATTAATGCTGAGACTATTTATGTACTGTAACATACATGCTGCAGTCCAGTTGGTCAACCTGCTGACTGGGGGTAAGAGTGGAATACTATGTAAAGCATTTAGTCTGTTGCCAGGAAAAACCTCATAATGTACTGTATCTGTACATTGTTCATTCATCCAGCAGCTACTGCTGCTACCTTTGCTTTCCACTCCAACCAAACGGCACTTTAACAAAGTACAAGAGCAGTTTCAATCATACTCAGGTGTTGTTTTTACAGATTGTTGTGATTATGTGACACAGCTTTAAATGACAATAATTAGTAGTTCTGCATCTCCTTAGCCAGTGGTTTTGCCTTATATTCAATAGTTATTTGAAATATGAGATACTTTTCTCTAACCTATTTATGTCACAATTTAACATTTTAACAACAACAACAAATCTGTGCTGGTGTGATTCACACCGAACGTGACGCATTTTTTTTGCGTGACAAGATCACAAACAAATTCAATGCAAGTAAACGCACATTTTTGTAGTGAGTGTGGAAGTTGGACACGAAGTTTAGTATAACTGCTATGGCTTTCCCATCGGCATTCCTCTCTGCTTTTTTTTACATTCAATAGTTGATGTTTACGTGTGTGTGTGTTCAGAGGAGTTTTGTCGGAAGAATGGGCATATATTCTTGGATTGCTGGATCATTTGTGCATTCATTCCCACATGAATAACACAAATAAATGCACAAATGATCCAGCAACCAAACTTGCACGAATAACGTGACGCGGTCTGTGTCAACACAGCATAAGACTAGAATATTTTTTAGCAATTTGCAATAATCTGCAAATACTGAATTTGTTGCTCTGAACCAAAAGTAATGGACAGATAACTGATACTCTCCGTTCATTGTGTATTTATTTTTACCCTCAAATTATGAAAAAGTACAAACAAAAAAAGAGTGTGTGCAGCATGACCAACCAGTCAACATGTTTGCATTATAATGATATCACAGTGTCCGAATCAGTGTGCAAAATCCATGCTCCTCTAGATTTAAGATAGATTCTTAGATTTAAGCTGATAAACCAGGCTTATTTTTCGATGAAACCAGCCTGGTGCAGCTTTAAGGAAGATAGGCTGACGTTGCGTGGTCTGATGTTAGACATTATGGGTAATCATTTGTACTTGATACCAGCAGTGAGTGATAATGGCTGTGTGTATACGGATGGACTTGTGTGACTATTACATATTTATGGGTGATGATGGAGGGGTGATGGTTAAAGGTGAAGCTGTCAGGCTGTCATCATTGTATAATCCTGCCCTGGAGACTAAAGAGGATAGACTTCCTGGCAATAAGTATGAGGATGTACTTTAAGTGGTCACTAAAGCCTCTGCCACAACACTTAGTGATAATGCATACTAACAGAGATATCAGAGGGTCTTGATAAAAAACAATAACAAGTTTGAACTTTTAAAACCCACTGGTTTGGTCTTTAGTCCCACTTCCTACAGACACCACTCTCTCCAGCTTATTTTCTCTGGGCCTGAATTGTCACAGTTCATTAATTTCAGGAGTCAAATGCGGACATACACAAAGACAGGTAGTTGCAATGAGGGTAGTTATTCAAATTACCAAAACTGTCTTTGTAATATACCGTGATTCAACAACTGACACACTGTGAACTGCACTGTGTTACTTTATTGAGCCGCTTCTGAGACGAACACAACAACAATACTGCTCAGCGGGGTACGGTGGCTAAGAGTAAAGACTCAATACAGAATAGCGCCCTCAGCGCTACCTCAATACATTACATCTCCCCTTCTTCATAGAAAGGACATACTGTAATTACTGAGTAATAATGTGACAACATTCAATTATAAGGCTAACAGTAGCTTATATGAACTTAGAAACTTAAAGTAGGCCACCACTTAAAACATTATATTGACACATTAACAAAGCAATGGAAGTGCTGAGCTTAACTTGTTGCTGTAAAATTTACTGTATCTTTACTTAAAGTCAATTACAGTACTTGTTTAACTAATGTATTCAACAGTCACAAATCCAGTCTTTGAGGGGGTCTGCCTCGTTTGGTGGTGTATGCCCAGAAGTATGAACTTGGCCATAGTCCAAGGGACTTTCAGCCTGTGAATCTGACGCTTCACCACTGACTGGGGAAACTCCTCTTGGCTGAATGGAGCCTCAGCTGGCTCAGTCCTGGGCTCATCACTTGATAAGTGACATGACTTTTTTTGCAACTGCCGTGCTCTTGTGAAGATGCTGACTGTTACGGCGAAGCTCTGTGCCGCCACAGTCCACAATGTACGATCTTGGTGCACTGTGTTTCTGAACAACAACTGCTGGAGACCACCTTGATTTCCCAGGCTAAGATTCCACTCTGACCTCTTCTCCAGGTGTTAGCGGAGGGCGGTGTTTAGATGCTCTACACTTGTCATAGTAGTACTGCTGGGATGACTTAGACCTGTCCAGCAGATGCTTTAATTTGAGAGAGTCATAGGCCTTTGGGACGAGCAGCTGTTGAGCTGTAGGCCGTTTGTTTTTGGGCCTACTACTCATCAGCAGTTGTGCTGGGGACAAGCCTACTGACTCAAGGGGGATTGTTCTGTAGTCTAACAATGCTAGGTGTTTTTCTGGAGCTTTGTACCACAGTCTTTTAACCTTTTGCACTGCTTGCCTCTACGTTGGAGTGAGGGGTGTGAGGTGATGACGTGCGGTATGAGATGCCGTAGCTGTCACAAAAGTCTTTGATCTCCCCAGCTGCATACTCCATGCCATGTCTGCTAAACTGAGCTTTCAGTGTTTCAATGACAGTGTGACTACGCTGGTCTTTCAGTACATCCTCTTCAATGAACTTTGAGTAGGACTCCAATAGCACCACATAGTGTTTTCCCTCCCAGTTCTGGAGTTACTGTTGGTTTATGAGGCAGTCTCGGCAGTCTGTTTTGGAACTCTCCGCACTTACTACAGTTTCTCACCATGTCCTCTATGTCAGCACTCATACCTGGCCAGTAGAGCACTTCACGCGCTTTCTGCTTGCTTTTCACCATCCCTAGGTGGGACTGATGTATGAGCTCTAGCATGCAGTGTCTCATTGTGGGTGGCACCACTATGTGCAGTCCTTTGTACACCACTCCATCGAATACTGTTAGCTGGCTCCGCGAATCCCAGTATGGCTGAAAAGCACTTCTGGCCACCCCTGCTGAATTATGTACTGTAGGATGTTAAGCTCTTTCCTTGTGCATTCTTGCAGCTCATTGTACAGTTCCTCACTCACTGCCACATAGTTTAGCATAGACACACACTCTAATCCATCTAACTCTGGTGTGTTGCAGGCGAGTTGAGCTCTTGAGAGTGTGTCAGGCAGCTCCATGTCCCTACCTCTTCTGTACCTGACAGTTAAATCGTACCACTGCAGGCGCAGACGCATCTTCTGTATGTGCATGGGGGTTGCGAGCAGAGTTTTGTGGTCATTATAGACAGTAACCTGCTTGCCAAAGATGTAATGGTGAAACTTGGTGCATGCATGAACAATAGAGAGCATTTCCTTTTCTATTTGTGCATAGCGTGTTACAGCATCTGTCAGAGACCTGGTGGAAAATGCGACAGGACAGTTCCCTTGCAGAAGCACAGCACCCAATCCACTGCTGCTTGCTTCAGAAAATATCTGTACAGGCTCTGCTGGATCATAGTACTTCAGTAATAGTGGAAGTGAACACAAGTCTTTCAGCCTGTCAAAGGCTTTTTGCTGAGCCGGTTGCCATGAAAACTCCACGTCGCTTTTGAGAAGCTGACATAGTGGTGCGTCCTCTTCCCTGACGTTTCGAATGAACTTAGACAAATACATGACAAACCCCAGGAAGCGGCAGACTCCTTTTTTGTCGGTGGGTGGAGCCATGCACCTGACCGCTTCAACCTTAGCCAGATCTGGCTTCAGACCATCTGCTGTCAGTAAGTGTCCAACGTACGGCACCTGGCTTTGACGAATGAGACACTTTTTGAAGTTCAGTTTCAGGTTGTAGCTTGTGGCTTTCTCAATGACTTTCCGCAGTATCACATCATGGGTTTTCATATCAGGAGCTTCTATCAGAATGTCATCTATGATGGCCGTGGCACCAGATATGCCTTCCAGCATACCATCCATGATGCATTGAAAAATCTCTGGGGCACATTTAAGTCCAAACGATAGCCTGAGCCACCTGAATCTGCCAACTGGTGTGTTGAACGTGGTGAGGAGCGATGAGTCATCATCTAGTTCAATCTGGAGAAATCCAGATTTGGCATCCAGGACAGAGAATACTTTGGCACTTGGCATGGAGGACACCACTTCCTTAACTGTGTGCATGGGGTAGTGTTCTCTTTTGAGAACTTTTATTTAGATCGCTGGAATCTATGCAAATCCTCATTTTTCCTTCACGAGAGACAGTGACCATCGAGATGACCCATTCAGTGGGCTGTTCAACTTTGGTGATTTAGCCGTCCTCTTCCATTTCCTGTAGTTTCTCTACGATCTTCTCTTTGAGTGCGGCAGTTTTCCAGCACACCGCATGCACAATGCCTTTAGCATTTGGCTCTATTTTTATAGTGTATTTTCCTGGCAGTGTCCCTGTAGTACGTGTCAGTTCTGGAAAATCACTCAAACTTTCTGGGGCAGTCTCTGCGGATGTGTTGTCCTTAGCCAGACTGCTTTTGTGTGTTTGAGCAGCCTGTTGCAGGGAGTCAAGCCTGACTATTAAACCTAAAGCTCCGGCTGTGCTTCCACTGAGCACACTTTTCTGTGTTATGTTCACAATCTCAAACTCAGCAGTAGTCTCACGTTTTTTGTAGCGAACTGTTAAATCCACTGCACCAACAGGTTTAAGCTTGTGATTTGAGTAGGAGCGTAGCAGTGTTCACCTGAGTGTAAGGGTCGCTGATAACTGTTCAGTGTCAGTGTGTTACATTAAGCACCTGTGTCTATCCTGAATGAGACCTGCTGTGACTGTATGGTGACACACACTGACCACTTGTCATCAATTAACGAGTGTGCTAGAGCAACAACTTGGTGGACATTAATGCTCAGAATTTCCTCATCTGACTGCTCATTTGCAGTTGACTCCACACACAGTGTGTGCACTGCACTCTTGCGACACACTGCCATCCAGTGATTGGGCTTGTAACAATAAGAACACGTTGAGCCTATTGCAGGACACTTGCCTTTATTCAACCTGTGGTCTGACTTTTTGCTACGGCTTGTACAGTTAGCCGATAGCTTCTGCTGCGCTAACTTGGGAAGACGTGTCTTTTTATTTCGGCTGAAAATCTTTGGTTTACTTGTCACTGTAAACACTTGAGAGCATGCAACATCATCTCTGACTATTCTTATCTATTTGTGACATCTCATATTGTTGTGGAATTTCCAAGGCTTTTGCTAGCGTCAGATCCTCACCTCTGTCCATCAGCCTTTCCTGCACTCTTTTCTCATGAACTCTGGCGATGATGGCATCAATTAGCATATCGTCCGGTTTGGCGTATTCACAGTCCATTAAAAGCAGCTTCAAGTCTTTTACAAAGTGGTCGAAATTCTCACTTTTTCATTGTTTCCTCTGCTTGAAACGATGACGAGCTATCCTCTTATTTTTCCGCGGTCTGATGTAGCTTTCAAACTTATCCAGAATCTTAATAGGTTTCTCGTCCTCACCATCCGCCCAGTTCAGCGTCTTATAGACTTGTCTGCTTTGTTTGCCTAACCATGTACTGAGCCAGCCCGCTTTCTGCTTAGCTGTTAGCTCCGACAGCGGTCCATCAAAGACGAATGTGGCGTGACTTCTGAATCTGTCAAACTCTTTATATAAGCCAGCGGCATCCCTGTCAATCCTCGGGTGTTCAAACTGTGGAGCAGCCATACCTACACTGTTGTCAGGTAGGTGAGCAGGAAGCAGGATCCAAATGTAGGATGTGGCAAAAAAGGATATTTAATAATAAAACGAACAACTCAAAATCCAAACAAGGGTGTCCACACTACGTAGTAAAAAAGGAAAACTGAAACACTGAAGCCAGGGGAAAAATCACAGAAACAGACTGGGGGAAAAAACAACAGGAACCGACCAGGGAAAACCACAGGAACAGACGACTCAGGACAGACTGGGGGAAAAACAACATACGATCTGACACAGACAAAGGGAAGCACAGAGATTAAATACACACATGGTGGGTAGGGCAAATTGAACATAGGTGAGACACATTAGGAACAGGGGCAGACAATCACAGGGGCAGGAGACAGGAAGTACAAAAAATAATTCAAAATAAAACAAGAAATACAAAACACAAGATCATGACAACTGTCTTATAAATCTGTGCTTGACAGAATTCTGACACCATGTGATATTACGTAATTCAACAACTGACAACAATACTGCTCAGCGGGGTATGGTGGCTGAGGATGGACATTATAGTAAAGACTCAATACAGAATAGCGCACTCAGCGTTACCTCAATACATTACAGTCTTAAAAGCAGATGTGTAAATGGACTGGCGAGCAGGAATAGGAATCATAAAAATGCGTACATAATGAACAAACAAACTGAAGTACTTGTTTTCCGTGTAACTGTGAGGCTCTCGTTGGCAAAGATCGGCCATTAGGAGGTGCTATAATAAAAAAAACACATTTTGGCCTATAAGTACAGTACATCGCACATTTATAAACCTTATATCCATGTGTTCCCTGAATGGAGTTGAATGTCCTGAATGAGCCACGCTGATTTCTAAATCCACTTTATTTTGCCGCAAAATCGCGATGAACCCTGCCCAGGTTGTGCATCCGATCTGCTCGAAACTTGGCACGTAGCATCTCCAGACTGAGCTGACAAAAACTTACTAACACAATCTTGCTCCATTAAAAAAATTCGGATTTTTTTTTTTTTTTGTGCACAATCGCAACATGTTCAAAACCTCCTTTTTCGAACTCCTCCTAGGGTTTTCGCCTGATCAGCCAGACACTAAAGATGGCCATGACCAAAAAGTTATCTAAATAATTTTGCTTAGTTGAAAAATGCGCAAATTATGAAAAAAAAGGCCGAAGTTTAGCGCATCTATGCCAAAGTAAATGCTATCAACACAAAACTTGACATTCAAATCTTGACAATCAAATTTGCTCTGGACCAAAGTTGGCAAAGATCGGCCATTAGGGGGAGCTGCAAATAGGAAAAGATTATCTCATTCAGGACTCTGGAATTTTTTGAACAAACTTGGAAGGTACGATCTAGGGCTGCTCCTGATGACATGCCTACAATGGTGTACTGATTGTTAAAATGGGCCTGGCCTATTACACCAAAAATTGTCGTAGTCATGTGTTAAAGTTGATATCTCTTATAAAGAAAAGTGAAGTTTACAGCTCACGCGTTGCCATACTCCTGACGTTTGCCACGCCGTTGTCGTGTTTTTCCGGGGGGGGGGGACACATGCCAGGCTTGGACCCTGTCATACACTGCTTGCAGTTCTAGTTTAGTCTTTAGTCTTACTAACACCTTGTCTGGCCTTGAACCAAATTCTGCAACTGAGAACTACAAAATCTTCAAAGACAAAACAATACACTCTTGCTTTGCCATGAGACTGGGGCTGTCTGAATTTATTCCTTTGTACAATTGTTCACCCCTCTACATAGTAGATACATGTACACTCTCTCATTTCAGACTATTAAATAACATGGCAGATATTGAGCACTATACATCAAAATGTGGTTAATTTTGGGCACAAAGCATATTGGAAGAGAATAACTGAGTAGTCCGCAACAACAATTTTGTGAGAATCCTACTAAGTTCTATGATTGGCTACATACAGGAGACTATAAAGGACACCATTCCACTTTCTGCCAAAAGCTTTGTAATTTAAGAGGCTTGGTACTAAAATGTCTAAATGTGTACATGTGAAGTGCCTAAACTTGAACATTGAACATAAATGCTACGCTACATCCTATGCTAGCGGACTTCATGGATGTTTACTCAGACTTCTACGGGACTCGCCTCGGATGTGAAACCGCGGATGTATGCAGACGGCAACAGCGACCGACAACGAAGTACATTTGAGAAGTAAGTTTATATTCTCATCTCTCATCTCATCTTCAACCGCTTATCCGTGGTCGGGTCGCGGGGGAAGCAGCTTCAGTAGGGGGCCCCAAACTTCCCTTTCCCGGGCCACATTAACCAGGTCTGACTGGGGGATCCCGAGGCATTCCCAGGCCAGTGTGGAGATATAATCTCTCCACCTAGTCCTGGGTCCAACCCGAGGTCTCTTCCCAGCTGGACGTGCCTGGAACACCTCCCAGGGGAGGCGCCCAGGGGGCATCCTTACCAGATGCCCGAACCACCTCAACTGGCTCCTTTCTAGGCAAAGGAGCAGCGGCTCTACTCCGAGTTCCTCACGGATGACTGAGCTTCTCACCCTATCTCTAAGGGAGACACCAGCCACCTTTCTAAGGAAACCCATTGCGGCCGCTTGTACTCGCGATCTCGTTTTTTCGGTCATGACCCATCCTTCATGACCATAGGTGAGGGTAGGAACAAAGATTGACCGGTAGATCGAGAGCTTTGCCTTCCGGCTCAGCTCCCTTTTTGTCACAACTGTGCGGCAAAGCGAGTGCAATACCGCCCCCGCTGCTCCAATTCTACGGCCAATCTCATGCTCCATTGTCCCCTCACTCGCAAACAAGACCCCGAGGTACTTAAACTCCTTTACTTGAGGTAAGGGCTCATTCCCTACCCGGAGTAGACAATCCAACGGTTTCCTGCTGAGAACCATGGCCTCAGATTTTGAGGTGCTGATTCTCATCCCAACCGCTCCACACGGCTTCGAACTGATCCAGTGAGTGCTGAAGATCACAGACCGATGGTGCCATCAGGACCACATCATCTGCAAAAAGCAGTGATGAGATCCCCAGGCCACCGAGCTGCAACCCCACCCCACCACGACAACACCTCGATATCCTGTCCATGAATATCACAAACAGGATTGGTGACAAAGCGCACCCCTGGCGGAGACCAACCCCCACCGGGAACGAATCCGACTTACTGCCGAGAACCCGGACACAGCTATTGCTTTGAGTATACAGGGATTGGATGGCCCCAAGAAGTGACCCCCTAACCCCATACTCCCTCAGCACCTCCCACAGTATCTCCCGGGGGACCCGGTCATACGCCTTCTCCAAATCCACAAAACACATGTAGACTGGATGGGCATACTCCCAGGCCCCCTCCAGGATCCTTGCAAGGGTAAAGAGCTGGTCCGTTGTTCCACGTCCAGGACGGAATCCACATTGTTCCTCTTCAATCTGAGATTCGACTATTGACCGAACCCTCCTTTCCAGCACCTTGGAGTAGACTTTACCCGGGAGGCTGAGAAGTGTGATACCCCTGTAATTGGCACACACTTTCTGGTCCCCCTTTTTGAACAGGGGAACCACCACCCTGGTCTGCCACTCGTTTGGCACTGTACCCGACCTCCACGCAATGTTGCAGAGAAGTGTCAACCAAGACAGCCCCTCCACACCCAAAGCTTTCAACATTTCTGGACGGATCTCATCGACCCCCGGGGCTTTGCCACTGTGAAGTTGTTTGACTACCACAGTGACCTCCGCCAGGGAAATTGACGATGATCCTCCATCAGCCTCCAGCTCTGCCTCTACCATAGAGGGCGTGTTAGTCGGATTCAGGAGTTCCTCAAAATGCTCCTTCCACCGCCCGATTACCTCCTCAGTTGAGGTCAACAGTGTCCCATCCTTACTGTACACAGCGTGGATGGTTCCCCGTTTCCCCCTCCTGAGATGTCGAATGGTTTTCCAGAAGCATCTTGGTGCCGACCTAAAGTCCTTCTCCATGACTTCTCCGAACTTCTCCCACATCCGCTGTTTTGCCTCTGACACGGCAGAGGCTGCAGCCCTTCGGGCCCGTCGGTACCTTGCAACTGCTTCCGGAGTCCTCTGGGATAACATATCCCTAAAGGACTCCTTCTTCAGTTGGACAGCTTCCCTGACCACCGGTGTCCACCACGGAGTTCGAGGGTTACCGCCCCTTGAGGCACCTAAGACCTTGAGACCACAGCTCACCGCCGCAGCTTCAGCAATGGAAGCTTTGAACATTTCCCACTCGGGTTCAATGCCCGAAACCTCCACAGGAATGCCAGAAAAGCCCTGCTGGAGGTGTGAGTTGAAAATCTCCTGGATGGGGGCCTCCTCCAGACATTCCCAGTTCACCCGCACTACACGTTTGGGCTTACCAGGTCTATCCAGAGTCTTCCCCCACCCCCGGATCCAACTCACCACCAGATGGTGATCAGTTGACAGCTCCGCCCCTCTCTTCACCCAAGTGTCCAAAACATGCGGCCTCAGATCAGATGAAACGATCACAAAATCGATCATCGACCTTTGGCCTAGGGTGCTCTGGTACCATGTACACTTATGAGCATCCTTATGTTCGAACATGGTGTTCATTATAGACAAACCATGGCTAGCACAGAAGTCTAATAACAAACAACCACTTGGGTTCCGATCAGGGAGGCCGCTCTTCCCAATCACGCCTCTCCAGGTGTCTCCATCATTGCCCACGTGGGCGTTGAAGTCTCCCAGCAGAACAACGGAGTCCCCTACTGGGGTCCTATGCAGGACTCCATTCAGGGTCTCCAAAAAGGCTGAATACTCTGAACTCCTGTTTGGTGCATATGCACAAACAACAGTCAGAGTTTTCCCCCCCACCACCCGAAGGCGTAGGGAGGCGACCCTTTTGTCCACCGGGGTAAACTCCAACACAGCGGCGCTCAGCCGGGGGTTTGTGAGTATCCCCTCACCCGCCCGTCGACTCTCCCCCTGGGCAACTCCAGAGAAGAAAAGAGTTCAACCCCTATCCAGGAGTACAGTTCCAGAACCGAAACTGTGTGTAGAGGTAAGCCCCACCAGATCCAACTGGTAGCGCTCCACCTCCCGCACAAGCTCCGGCTCCTTCCCCCACAGAGATGTGACGTTCCACGTCCCCAGAGCCAGCTTCTGCAGCCCAGGTCCGGTTCGTCGAGGTCCCCGACCTCCACTGCCACCCGTGTGGCAGCGCACCCGACCCCAGTGGTTCTTCCTATGAGTGGTGGGCCCACAGGATGGAGAGGAGGTAGGTGCCACGTAGCTTTTTCGGGCTGTGCCCGGCCGGGCTCCGTGGCAAACCCGGCCACTAGGCGCTTGCCGACGAGCCCGCCGCCTGGGTCTAGCTCCAGACAGGGGCCCGGGCTTCCTCTGGGCTGGGTCCCTTTTCCTCTTCCTCTGTTGTCCATGGTGTCTTTGTTGAACCATACTTAGTCTGGCCCCTCACCTGAGACCACTCTGCCATGGGAAACCCTACCAGGAGCACTAGGCTCCAGACAACACAGCCCTCAGGTTCATAGGGACACACAAACCCCTCCACCACGGTAAGGTGATGGTTCCCGGAGAGGTAAGTTTATATTAAATCGCAAAAATCGTTGATTTCATGGTTAACACGTGTTAAATATTAACCAGTGAAAACGAGTCACTGGATTCCCCACAACAAACCTCAACCAGGCAAGAAGAGTTAATTCTATCTCTGTCATTTTTATTGACACACTGATGCTGACTGTGTGTGTGTGTGTGTGTGTGAGTGTGAGTGTGTGTGTGTGTGAGAGTGAGAGAGAGAGAGATAAGTACTACGTGCGGGATAAAGTTATTATTGGGTCTTTATAAATAAGTTATTTACCTGTTTATATTGAACAGTATATTTGTATGACATGTCTTCAGGGTATTTTTAATGCTGATATGTGTCATGGTTCTCCACAGCTGTCTGCTGCAGTCAGGGCTGAGCTGAGTTCATCATGCAAGCAAGACTTCTCTTCAGTGCAACACCGTCTCCTCCTACAGTCACATGACCTGTCAGGACTTTATTTAGTTATGTTGCAGCATATCAGATGCAATCTGTTGATTTAAACCAATGATACACTGATATTTTGTCTTTGATTATTTGAGAAGTCTTTTAGGAGCCTCACCACTTTGATCCTCCTCAGCTTTTTGATTTCACTTATATTTATAAATATCTTTATTTTTAATAACATCGCTGTCAAAGACCAAACTGTATTTAATATTATAAAATTTAAAAAAATGTTAAGAGCCACATGTAGTTTGTCCAATAGACGAGCTGATGAGCATGTCACATGTATGTTTACTGTATGTGGACTGAAGTACAGCAAATATGATCTGTGTTCATGATTGATTCAAAATAAATGAAATCTTTTATGACGTGAGATTCATTTGTGTTTTGTAAGATAAACTCAACTTAATAATGGTGATGAATAATTGAAATATTTTGGATGTTTATAGTTGATTTGATGTCACAACATCATCAGACTTCCATATGTAGATGAATTGAAGGCTGCATGTGACTCTTATGAAACAGTTCCACGTTTAGAATATATAGAATATTTAGAATATTTCCACATCACTGCAGAACCACGTGTTTTCATGAAATACATTCATTCCCCACACATTTGATAAGGAAAAAGAAAAAAAAACAATTGAAGTTCAAGAACTTTACTTTATTAAAATATTAAAGCATGTTAATGAACATTTAGATGAATGAGATGAATGAGAACATTTAAAATAACACATAAGAACCGTACAATAACACTAACAGGTCGGACCGAAGCTTCATCGTCCCTGAAGGTGGGTTTACACAGTGTCAATTTTTATTTTTTTAATGTCGTTTGTCGAGGGGTACCCATCTTGCACCCCGGCCGCATTGGATTTTTTGCTGCAGTACCACGGACTGGCCAGCACGTCTTTTTTGCTTCAAGGCTGACCGAAGTCCCCGCGGCTTGGCTGGACAAACACTGATGCCTGCGAGCTGCAGCAGGTCAGTGTGGTAGCCGTCATGCAGAAGTGAGGTAAGAACTCATGCTTGTTACAGGACTCATGAGCTATCAATCACCTATAGAATGACCTCAGATATGACTGTTGCATTTCTACATATATTACCCTGACATACTTTCTAATCCTTTTCTCCTTTGTTTCTGTTGAAACAATTTTGCAGTTACTGATAAAATAATAATGATGAAAGAGAGGATTTGAAGATAAAATTTTGACTGAGGGTTACCAAAATGTCACAATATCACAATATGTCATTAAAGGAACATGCTACCCAGCCTAGTTTCCCTTTACAGAAACATGAAATCAGACTGACCACAAACAGTAGGCCATTAAGTTTTCCTGAGCCAGTCGGCTGCTGTTTAGCTCCTATAAATCTACAGGGCAGCAGGTCTTTCATTATGTGAGCAGGGCTTTGGGTGTGTCTGAGAGCCAGCCAGCCAGAATCTGGAAACCAGGCCACAGAAGCGAAAATATTTGTCCTCCTGACTGTATGAGAATACACCACCTCCTACTGTTTACAATGGGAACTACAAAAAATTGTTTCCCTGTGCAGCTCTCTGCAGTACTGTACACTACAGTGTATGCTGAATATGGAAAATACTTAACAGTTTCATAACCTTGAGTTTCAGTGTGGGAAACAGGAGGTTCTACCTCTCCCATAGAGCAGGATTACGAATATTTTCGATTTATCAGAAAAAAAGAACGAACAAATTATTATAGGGTCTTCATTAACTTAATTTACTTCATTATTAGGGCCTATCGATGACTTTTGTGAACTTGTACCCCTCCCCTATCTGTAAAGATGTGATGACATGGCAATATCAATATCAAGATCAATATCAACTGAAATTTATGGTTTGATGATATTGTGTTGATATTGATTAGTTAGCAAAATACTGGTGTAACTGAATAGATAGGCTCTATTAAAAATAACAAAAAAACATTTTTCCAACAGAACCAAACCTCCTTTTTAATGCGCAGTATGTTTCACGATAGAACGCTGGTCAAACTTAATCTAAGGAAAATACAATTGCATGGTGGACCTATAATTTTTATTTATCAATTCTTACTGCTCTTAAAACTAGCTTTCTGCTGACAGACAGCAGACAGAAAATGACAGTGAGAGGATTTAGTGAACTAATCAGGCTTCTTTATTAAGAACAGGTGGAGAACATCATCAGCCCAGGAGCATCTACGTGGCGCGCACGCACGCACACACACACACACACACACACACCACATCACATCACAGTATTGCCCTCTTCAGTCAGTACAATCTCCTCAGGTTAAGCCTTTCTCTCTAAACACCTCAAATTGTAAGGCAATTTTTCCACTGCTAAAGAAAATTTTGTTTATTATAAGTGTAACCTCTGGCTAACAGGGAGTAGTTTACAATCTGTCTTACTGTTTTTGCCCTGCTGGACCTATTTTAAGTCATGCTGCCATGGTTCCAGATTTATTTTTATTTTTACCAAGACAAAACCCATGTTGTTACAAAAATGGTTTCCCTTTAACAGAGAAGAGTAAGTGGTTAGCTGCAGCCTTCCGTGTTGCTAAGCACTATTCTTATACATACCTTCATGGCATTGGCCTCTTAAATGATACCAAAAGCACTTTGTTAATAACATTCCCTCTGCATGTCTTTTGTGTATAAATTGGATTATATTAAGAGTTATACAAAATTTAGCAAAAAACTTGGACGTCCACCAAATAAGCAGAAAAAAACATACATTCCCATTTGATGAATAACACTAACTGAATTTCACCATTCATAATTTGAACATGATATGATCTATGATCAGCACACATTTGCCTGATTACCATAGCCTAAATATGACAGCACTTCACAGAGTCTCGGTTTGACCCTGGAACTACAGAAGAGGAACATCAGATGAGTTTGAGCAAAAGAAAAATAGATTAATAAATTTATATATATTAAACAACATAGATGTAGTGTTCTTTACCAAAACACCATTAATGTGAATGTGAGGGTGAATGGTAACATTTTGTGATGTGTGCAATCTGAGGACTGTGTGTATTAAGTGGCATCTTCTCCACATACTGTCCTCAATCCGTGACATGGTTTTGTCATATCCGTTATACTTAATTCCTTTTGCGTACGGGTTGAGATAACCCTATTAATGACTGGTTGTATTCAAGTCAAAGTTTATGAATGAATTTCCATCCTCCCTTCCTCTGATTTATTTATCCCTTGTGATTTTTTTTCTTTTTAATATACAACGTAAGACCCAGCTAAGTCTCCAGTCAAGTGCAAAGTGCAAAAAACAGACAAAAGACCCTGACATTTAATTGTGTTTCTTTTTGGAATTTGTTACAACTGGTTGTGAGTACTACCCATATGTATAGCAGTGCTAGCAAAAAAAAAAATCAACTGTTAGCAAAGGCTAGCTTATCATGCTAACAAGCTAATGCTAATGCCTGAACTAGATTTAAATTACTGACAAAAATAAACACCAAAGCACAGGGGAAAGTAGTGCAACAAAATATGTTACCTGTAAAGTGGAATTAAAAATGGAACTGCATTGGCTGTGTTTCGGAGCTGTAAGATGTGGTGGAAATGGAGGGCAGGCACTAGGGCCACGCAGAAAAAGTGCCCACTCACTCTCGAAATGACAAAAGACCGTGGACATACAACATTTCTTTCAAAAAAAGAGCTTGAGTGACATCTTCAGACACAAGCTATATTAAGCTAGCTGATGTCACGTGTAACAGTCGAGTTTTATTAAATGTTGCGTATCCTTTTGTTTCACTGGGTAGTGTGTGAGACCTGGAGAAGAGGTACACACATCCACTTGCCACCACGAATGATGACTGTTTTCTTTATTCTTTTTATTTTGTACTGAAATAGAATTAAAGGCAGGAGTGGTGTCGCTAAATGAACTAAATTCTGTCACATATGATCTGTTTCACATACTACCAGGATATAGTGACAGTTTCAGCAAATATGAAAAAAAGCTATTTTTACAAATCATACCGACTGCAGCTTTAACTGTGACTGCATCTGACACAAACCCAGACCATACTGGACGATATCACATCTGGTTGGACAGACAACAAAACAACATAAAAATGGTCAAATGACTGGCAGCTGCGACTGCCAAACAAAAAACGTAAAATTAATGTAAAACATCCTAATTGAAATAAATGCAACAAAAAAAAATAAAAAATACATTTACAGTACTTTTCATTCAAGGTTTTGTGGTCGAATGCTGTTATTTTAAAGATTTTTTCTTGAATTATTACGATCAAACACCTTTAATAGAGTGACAGCAAATCGTTAAAAAAATAAACAATCAAATGACTGGCAGCTGTGGCTGCCAAACAAAAAATGTTAAATTTATTGAAAACATCTTAATTCAAATAAATGTCCAAAAACAATACATTTACAGTAACTTTCATTCAAGGTGTTCCAGCGAAACACTTTAGATTACGATCAAACACCTTCAATAATGTGGCAGGACTAAAAGTTCTGCAGACAAAGACGCGTTATTTTACATATTGTCACTAAATTATTCTGATGAAACACCTTCAATAAAGTGGTAGAACTAAAAGTTCTGCAGAGAAAATCGATTATTTTACATATTAAACCTTTCTTTATGGATTATCCCAAAATTATTCCAATGCAGAAAAAGACGTTATTTTATATATTTGTCCTAAATTTTTACGATCAAACACCTTCAATAAAGTGAAGGCACTAAAATGTCTGCAGAGATCACATTATTTTACAAATTTTCCCTAAATTGTTACGATCAAACACCTTCAATGGAGGTCAAATGATGGGCAGCAGCGACAGCCAAAAAAGACTATGTTAAAGTAAAATTTCCTAATAAACACATTCAGATACATACATACATACATAAATTTACATTCAAGGTTCTGGATAAAAACATTGTTATCTTACACATTATACACCTATTACAAACAACATACACACCACTATGAATTCTATAACACTTTTATTCAAGTTATTCAGATGTAAATTTGTAATATCAATTATTCACAAACAGTTCTTAAGAGCCCCTCATGAGAAATTGTGGTCTGTTTTTAGCTTGTATTTTCCAATTCAGGTTTATATTGTTTTTCACAGTATTTCCCTGACCCCTGGGGGCTCCGTATAATTCTGATAATATGTGGACAAACATTAGACTGTCTTTTAATTCAGAATCCTAACTATACAGTGCATTTATACAATCAAAACTTACCACAAAAGATCAATGAATTTTTACCAGAAAGTGACAGTGCAATGTAGCAGATGAATAACAATCCTTGCCAGTAATCAGCTGGATCCTTGGTGCATCTCTGGGAAAAAAGAGGAAAAAAAGGACACTTTGATATACTAAAAAGTCCTTTAAAAGTAGGATTTCATTTTTTTACCAACACTACAAAACACCCTCAATATGTGTAGAACTACAAATGAACTTTCTTCTGTCGATTCTTAGTTTTTTTGTATGTCACAATTCCAACCCTCCTCCTTTATCCAGGCTTGGGACTGCCAAAAGTGACCCAAAAGGAAGACTCTGGCGGAGTTACTTGGATTGTTTTTTTAAAGGTTTTGTTAGTGTTTAGTTTATTTTTCTTAAGTTTAGTTTGGTTTCTTATGGTCCACTAATGAGCCTACAACAAACATGAACATGGCCCTGACAAAAGATTATCAAAGGAATTTTGCTCAGTAAACCGTGTTACTATGAGGCTCTGGACTAAATTTGGTAAAGATCGGCCATTAGAGGGCGCTAAAAATACGAAAAGATTAGATCTCATTAAGGGGGAAGGACTCGCCAGAGGTGGGACTCGCCAGAGCTTGGACCCCGTCATACACTGCTAGCAGTTTTAGTTTACTTTTGTATTCTGCATGCTGTGCATTTGTCTTGCCCTGTTTTACTGCTAACTTTTCATGGTGTCATTACAAAATGTTACGTGAAGCTTGGTTGCTTCTTCTACTGTGTACGGTTGAGGACAGCCTTATTATCACCAGCGGGGAATATGTAACAGTCGAGTTTTATTAAAACGAGTTTTATTAAAACTCGACTGTTACACATTCGTTTTATTGTTTCACGGGGTAGTGTTAGACCTGAATAAGAGGTACACACATCCGCTCGCCACCACGAGTGACGTCTCTTTTCTTTATTCTTTTTATTTTGTAGTGAGTTGGTGTAGGACTGTGTTCTTGTGTGCAAGTATGTGACAGTGCTGTGAAGACCTGGCATGATATGGTCAGCGTAGTTATACAGTGAAAGTGCTGTGCGGATAAATCCCACCTGTTGCCTTCCAAGTCCTTCAGCTAACCGGAGCTATCGCTACCATCACCGGCCATAACCTTCACTTACACCAGCCTACGTTATATACGTTACGAATATTCATAGTAAGATCATGTTGGCATATTGAAATCTCTTTGTAAATGTCTTCAAGTTAATGTTAGCTAGCCATAGAAAGTTGCTCCGACATTTCTCTGCAGAACTTCCTCTGTTGTGTCTTGGCTGTGCTCCTCTAACTACGCTGGTTATTTCTACTGTTAGTGCAAGAAAACCTCTATAAGTCAAAAGCCATTGTTAGAAATCATCTGAAATAAAAGCTGGCTGTATGTAGTCTAACTGTTTCTTGCCATGTATCTAAAAATGTGTCTCTGCTGGCTGATACAGACCAGCCCCTCCTCCCTCTAACAGTGGAACCAGCACATGGCCAATTAATATGCAAGTCAGTGATGTCGATAGTGTGAGTAGCCTACCTGATTGACAGCAGCAGCAGAGGGAAGACAACAGAGGATAGGATATCAAGTGTAGGCTAATGCCCCAAAGTGGGGGGATGCACGCCGCTGCTGCACAAAGAGCTGTTCCTTTTTATTTAAAGTTCGCTGAATCAACATCAATCAGCTGTTTATTCAATATCAATCAATACTGAACGAAAATTGATTGAATTGATCTAGCCACCTAAATTGCTATCAAAATTCACCAGATCTATGGATTTAACTTTGAAATGATTTTCTCCACCCGATGCCCCTAAAAGGTCTGATGACATTATAGTCTCTCAAATTCTTCTGTAAATGCTGATGGACTGTTAGCTTGAAAAAAAATGACAGAATCCTCTGAGTTTGTACATTGGAAACATTTGGCAATAATCCAAATACACAATCCGCCAAAGAGGATAACAAAGGTCCAGTCTTTTGTACACAATTTAAAGGACAAAGTATTACAATTTTTTTTGACTGTTGGCTGCAATGATTTTTCCCCCTGATCATATAGGCCTAAAAAACTAATTTCAAAAGCCAAAGATCAACACTTTTTGCTGTATTTTTCATTTAAAATACAAACATCCATTTCATGAAGGTGAAATATCAAAATGATGATCGCTTTTTGTTCTACCTGTGGTATCTGAAAAATTAAAGGGATAGTTCAGTGATTTTCAAGTGCAAACTTAAACGTCTGTCAGACGGCAAACTGAAGCAGTGAAAAAAATACATCCTTTAGCTTACAACTGAAAGGAATTTTTTTAGGTAAGCATTTAAAAATGTGGCAAAAAATACATTTTTCGGTGGTCCCCTCTGCAACAGTTGGACTCCGACTTACGCTACTTCCACTGTTCCTCCAAACTCCGTAAAATTACATCCCTGATCACCATCTCCATGAGGTAACATATTAACTATGCATAAGTAACTCATACAACCCCACTTCAAAATCACTGAACTATTGCTTTAAAGCCAGAGTAATGTAACTGTGCCCCCCCCACCTCCACCTTTGATATAAAAATGATGCCCCTGGTTTGACTTAAGAACACTTACCTCAAAGCATTTCATATTTTATATTAGCACTGAAAATAAGTTATCTTGAAAGTCAATAATTGATTATTAAATCTTTAAATTATTTGCTTATGAAAACTCCTTCATGTTCCCCCATGATTTATTGAAATGTTACACATCAGAGGGAAATTAATGTTATTGACTGCCTCTTCTAAGCCTTACTCAAAAACAACTTAGTTAGTACAACAAATATGCCGTGAAGGTTTATATTAAAACAAAACTGAACTTACAGACAACAGTGAGAGAAAAAAGTATTAAAACAGGACTGGTATCAACAAAGTAACTGACAAAGACGAAGGGAATCAAAGTATATACACTATATACACACAAGGTGGGCAGGGCACATTGAACACATTAGGAACAGGTGCAGAAAATCACAGAGGCAGGAGACACAGGACCCATCGGGAACCCGCTATCTCGCGTAAGGGAGACTAACATACTAACCACCAGGCTAAAACTACATATTTCCAGCGCAAACCGCTATCAGGTCTTTTAAGGTGTGAACAAGTGATATTTACAAACGCACTCGCAGTGTTGTGTGGTGCGGTTCCCAACATTTTTGGGTTTTCGATTTACAGAGCCTGGGCTGAGCCGAAAACCCAGATGTTTTTTCCGGTGCACACACGGAACCTGCAGCTGGTGTGGAAATATTCGCTGATTTTTACAGAACGTATATTGTTTTAGAATCGCCTACTGCCCCTTTAAATGGCGAAATTCCAGATCGCTTTTAATAGGGGAATAAAACATAAAACTTATGGTGCATTTTAAACTCTGTAGCACCGTGCTATTCCAACCCAATCTATAACTTTTAATTTGAATGAATGAAGTTTATTGAAGGATAGCCCCTTGAGATGAACAATCCTATTTTCAAGGGCGTCCAAAACTTCTTTGGTGTTGGTCTGATTTATCCCATTTGGATCAAATAAAACCATTTAGAATAATGTCTTGAATATTAATGAACTGATCACTTAAGTTCAAATGAATCAAACAGAAAAACCTGTGCAAGTGCAATATAACTTCCTTTGGTGATTTACTTCCTTCATAGGAGACACTGGAGAGTTCATTGTGAACTCTCGCGGTAACGTATTATGTCACTTCCGGTTGTTGTCGCTTCTGTGAACTGTGTTTATCCACCGCTCCTCCTCGTCTCTCTTTAACACTGCGGTTTCTTCTAACTATTGGGACAACTATCCGCTCCACTCACCCTTGTTTAGTCTAAACACTCACAGCTCTCTTCCTCTTTTAGCGACTCGCTCGCTAACTCACAGCGGTTGACACGCTCTTATCTGCGCTCCTCACCGTAGCTTAGCTAGTTAGCTTTAGCAGCTAACAATGGCTTCTTCCTCTCCTGCTGTCTCCTGCTCTGTTTGCTCCATGTTTAGTTACTCCTCTGCCTCCTTTAGCGATAGTGATACTTGTAGTAAGTGTAGTTTGTTTGCTAGGATGGAGGAGATGTTCAGTCTGTGAGAAGCGCGGCTCTGCACCGTGGAGAGTAAGTCGTTAGCTGAGACTGTTAGCCAGTCCCCGCTAGCCGGTGCTAGCCGCTCCAGTGTAGCTTCTTTAGCTCCTTCAGATCCCCCAGCAGCTCCCGAGCAGCCGGGAGGACAGGGCGGCTGGGTGACTGTCCGCAATAAGAGGCATAGTCCTAGACTGAAGCCCACGGTTCACCAACAACCACTTCACGTTTCTAATAAATTTTCCCCTCTCGAAACACCCGCTGAGGAAACAACTCTGATCATTGGTAACTCTGTTCTGAGGAACGTGAAGTTAGCGGAACCAGCGACCACAGTCTGTATCCCAGGGGCCAGAGCAGGCGACGTTGAATCCCACCTAAAACTGCTGGCTAAGGATAAACGTAGATATGGTAAAATTATTATTCACGTCGGCAGTAACGACACCCGATTACGTCAATCGGAGGTCATGAAGATGAATATTGATTCGGTGTGTACTTATGCAAGAACAATGTCGGACTCTGTAGATTTCTCTGGACCCCTGCCCAACTTGAACAGTGATGACATGTATAGCCGTACATCATCACTAAACCGCTGGTTGTCGAGGTGGTGTCCAGATAACAATGTGGGCTTCATAGATAACTGGAGCACCTTTTGGAGAATTCCTGGTCTGATGCGGAGAGACGGCATTCATCCAACTTTGGATGGTGCAGCTCTCATTTGTAGAAACCTGACTCGGTTACGTAGACGGTCTACCCCGTGACTTTTCAGAGTTGGGACCAGGAAGCAAAGTTGCAGTCTTACACGCTTCTCTGCGCTTCTATTACAGCAGTCGCCCCCACAAAACCCCATAGAAACTGTTTCTGCCCCACGACCACTTCAACTATCTAATCCAAAGGGAGATAAAAGAGGTGTAATTCACACAAATCTCATAAAGATCAACACAAACCCTATAAATGAACCTAAGAATAGAACAATAAAATGTGGTTTATTTAATATTAGGTCACTCCCATCTAAATCTTTGTTAGTGAATGATCTGATAACTGATCAGCACGTTGAATTATTCTGTATGACCGAAACCTGGCTACAGCCAGAAAAATATGTTAGTTTAAATGAATCAACACCTCCCTCTTATAATAATACTCATATTCCTCGGACCACAGGCCGAGGAGGAGGAGTAGCAGCATTCTACCAAGCAGACTTATTGCTTAACGCTAGACTTAAACATAGTTTTAACTCATTTGAAAGCCTAACTCTTACCCTCCTTCACCCTAGCTGGAAATGTCAAAAACCAGTTATTGTAGTCGTCGTTTATCGACCACCAGGCCCTTACTTTGAATTTTTATCTGAATTTTCAGACTTTTTATCTGAGTTGGTGCTTAGAACAGATAAAGTTATTATAGTGGGTGACTTCAACATTCATGTGGATGTTGCCAACGACAGTCTTAGTTCTGCCTTTAATTCGCTCATAGACTCAATTGGTTTTACTCAACATGTAAACAAACCCACTCACTGTTTTAATCACACCCTTGACCTCGTTCTGACCTATGGCATAGACATTGACAATCTAATAGTATTTCCTCAAAACCCTCTGTCCGATCACTACTTAGTTACATTTGAATTCTCCATTATTAACTTTACTGAATTTGGAGAAAGGTTCTATTACAGCAGGTGTCTATCAGAAAACTCTGTTAGTAAATTCAAAGAAACAGTTCCTTCGTTATTTACTCTACTGCCATGTGTCGATACAGTGCAAGATCGTTATCAAAACTTTACTCCCACACAAATTGATGATGTTGTTGATAGTGCAGCAGCCTCACTACGTTCCACACTTGACACTGTCGCCCCTCTGAAAAAGAAGACAGTCAATCAGAGGAGGATAGCTCCATGGATTAATGCACAGACACGTGCTTTAAAACAGACGTCACGTAGGTTAGAAAGGAAGTGGCGTTCCAATAGTCTAGATGATTCTCACCTAGACTGGAAAAATAGTTTAATTACATATAAGAAAGCCCTCTGAAATGCCAGAACCAATTATTTTTCTTCACTAATAGAGGAAAATAAAAACAACCCCAGGTTCCTCTTCAGCACTGTAGCCAGGCTGACAGAGAGTAAAAGCTCTACTGAACAGTCTATTCCTCCAACTCTAAGTAGCAATGATTTCATGAGTTTCTTTACTAATAAGATAATTACCATCAGAGAAAAAATTTACCAGCTTCTTCCCACTAATGGCACAGACACACTGTCCAGTACAGTAGCTTCTGAACCAATAGTATTGCCTAATTTATATTTAGAATGCTTCTCCCCTATAGATCTGGCTGAGCTGACTTCACTTGTCACCTCATCCAAGTCATCAACCTGTCTTTTAGATCCTATTCCATCGAGGCTATTTAAGGATGTATTACCTTTAATTAATAATTCCATAGTAGATCAGATTAATTTATCTATATTGACAGTCTATGTACCAAAGGCCTTTAAGGTGGCAGTAGTTTAACCCCTGCTCAAAAAACCGACTCTGGACCCAGATATCTTAGCTAACTATAGACCCATATCAAACCTCCCCTTTATCTCTAAAATCCTTGAAAAAACTGTTGCTAACCAGTTATGTGATTATTTACACAGGAATAGTCTGCTTGAAGACTTTCAGTCAGGCTTTAGAAAACATCATAGTACAGAAACAGCACTACTGAAGGTTACCAACGACCTTCTCATGGCCTCAGACAGTGGATATGTTTCTATTCTCGTCCTTTTAGATCTTAGTGCTGCATTTGATACCATTGATCACAAAATTCTGTTACAGAGACTAGAACACATTGGGATTAAAGGAACAGCACTAGAATGGTTTAAGTCCTACTTATCTGATCGATTTCAGTTTGTTAACGTTAATAACAAATCTTCCTTTCATACAAAAGTGAGACATGGAGTACCACAATGTTCTGTACTGGGACCGATACTTTTCACTTTATATATGCTTCCTTTAGGCAATATTATAAGAAAACGCCACATCAATTTCCATTGCTACGCTGATGATACCCAGCTGTATTTATCTATAAAGCCTGATGAAACTAATCAGGTAGACAAACTTCAGGATTGTCTTAAAGACATAAAGGCCTGGATGACTTATAATTTTTTACTTCTAAATTCAGAAAAAACTGAGGTCATTATACTCGGCCCTACACACCTCAGAGAAACATTATCTGATTATATAGTTACTTTGGATGGCATTACCTTGGCCTCCAGCTCTACTGTGAGAAACCTTGGAGTTACCTTTGACCAGGACATGTCCTTTGACTCACACATAAAACAAGTCTCTAGGACAGCCTTCTTTCACCTGCGCAATATCAAGAACATTAGAAACATCCTATCTCAAAAGGATGCTGAAAAACTAGTCCATGCATTTGTTACTTCTAGACTGGACTACTGTAATTCATTGCTGCTAGGATGCCCCAATAAGTCTGTGAAAAGCCTCCAGCTAATCCAAAATGCCGTAGCACGAGTTCTGACAGGAACTAGAAAAAGAGATCATATTTCTCCAGTGTTAGAATCTCTGCATTGGCTTCCTGTAAAATTCAGAATAAAATTCAAAATACTGCTCCTAACCTACAAAGCCCTTAATAATCAAGCTCCATCATATCTTACAGAGCTCCTAGTTTCATATTATCCCAATAGATCACTTCGCTCTGTAAATCCAGGATTACTTGTGGTTCCCAGAGTCTGTAAAAGTAGAATGGGAGGCAGAGCCTTCAGCCACCAGGCTCCTCTCCTCTGGAGCCAGCTCCCAGTTTGTGTCAGGGATGCAGATACCCTGTCTACATTTAAAGTTAAACTTAAAACCTTCCTTTTTGATAAAGCTTATAGTTAGAACTGCTCAGGTGTTTAATAAACCATTTCTTTATTATGCTGTTATAGGCCTAGACTGCTGGGGGAACTTATATCATGAGCATCTTTCTCCCTCTCCTGTTCTCTCCTTCCCCCTCTTTCTCTCTCTTTATATCTCTCTCCTTCTCCCACTTTTTTCAATCTCTCTCTCGCTCTCTCTCTCTGCCCCCATGTATCTACATTACATGTCACTAACTCTGTTTTCTCTCTCCCCTAGTAGATCTGACCCCAGAGCTGCAGGATCCAAACCTTATTATTATTATTACTATTATTATTATTAATAACATCATTGTATTTATAAGTATCAGTTTTCACTAATTATAAGTATCAGTCTTGTAGAAATTAAAGCAACTGTTATACTACCCCCCCATCCCCCGATATGTTTACAATACATGTCACTAACCCTGTTTGTGTTTTCTATCTCTCCTAGTGTATCTCTGACCCCAGAGCTGCAGGACCCAAACCCGTCATTATTATTGTTATTATTAATATTAATATTAATATCATCACTAATAATAGCAACAACATAATTGTGTTTTTTAATTATAAGTATCAGTCTGGTAGAGATTACAGCGGCGGTTGTACAACTGTCCTCTCTCTTTCTTCTCTCCTACTGTCTCTCCTCCCACCCTCTTTCTGCCCACCTCTCCTCTCTTCCTCCTCTCTCTCCTTACCCCAACCGGTCGAGACAGATGACCGCCCACAACTGAGTCTGGTTCTGTCAGAGATTTCTTCCTGTTAAAAGGGAGTTTTTTCTCTCCACCGTCGCCAAGTGCTTTGCTCATTGTGGGATTTGTTGGGTTTTCCCTGTAATACTGTAATACTGACCTCACTATGTAAAGTGCCTTGAGACAATGTATGTTGTGATATGGCGCTATACAAATAAAATTGAATTGAATTGAATTGAATATTGTTTTATAATTGTTCTTACCAATATTTTCTGCTAACTTGGAGGGAATATTATTTGTGACTTATTTACTTACTTGGTAAGATGATTAATTAGTTATTGGGTTGGGTGGGTGTTTGTTTGTCTGTGTGCTGGGCTGCCCTGACGGCTTTTCACGCATGAACATGCACAGCAAAGCCTTATCAGGGAATTGACTGACGTACTGCGGTAACGTATTTTGTAATTTTCCGGTTGCTGGTGTAACCTGTGTTTATCCTCTGCTCATCCTCGTCTCTTTCAACACTATTGTTGTAGTTGTTTTATCTAACTAATGGGCTAAATATCCACCCACCCTTGTTAAGTCTAATCACTTACAGTTCTTTCTCTCTTTTAGCGACTTGCTCAGTAACTCATAGTGGGCTACTCGGACATTCACCCTCACAACACCTCATAGAAACTGTGTCTGCCCGACCACTTCAACTAATTAGAGGTGTGATACATTCAAACCCTATAAAAAATCCACACTAATACAATAAAAGAACCATAAAAATAGAACGATTAAATGTGGATTATTAAATAATAGGTCACTCCCATCTAAATCTTTTAGTGAATGATCTGATATCACTTTGATTTATTCTGTATGACTGAAACCTGGTTACAGCCAGAAGAATATGTTAGTTTAATTGAATTAACACCTCCCTCCTATAATAATTCTTATATTCCTCTGACCGCAGGCCGAGGAGGAGGGGTAGCAGTAATTTTCCAATCAGACTTATTAATCAACCCCCGACCCCGAAATAGCTTAAACTCATTTGAAAGCCTAACTCTTAGCCTCATACATCCAAGCTGGAAATGTCAAAAAACAGTCCTGATAGTTGTTGTATATCGTCCACCACGCCCTTACTCTTTCTGAGTTGGTGCTTAGCACAGATAAAGTCATTATAGTGGGTGATTTCAACATTTATATGGCTGTTGCAAACATGCTTTTATTAGACTCAATTGGTTTCATTCAACATGTAAATAAACCCACTTACCCTTTTTAATCAAACCCTCGACCTCGTTTTTACAGATGGAATAGAAATTGAAAAATCTAATAATATTTCCCCGAAACCCTCTGTTAGATCACTTCTTAGTCACATTTGAATTCTCAATTATTGACAACACTGAATTTGGAAAAAAAATTCTATTACAGCAGGTGTCTATCATAAAAACTCAAAAAACAAAAAACTTTACTCCCACACAAATTGACTTTCTTGTTGATAGGAGAGCAGCCTCATTGAGTACCACACTCAACACTGTCGCCCTTCTGAAAAAGAAGATAGTTAAACAGAGAAAGATAGCTCCATGGTTTAATGCACAAACAGGTGGCATGACAAGAAGCGAAGTCAGATCAGAAGTGGCCCTCAAAAGCCAGTAGATATCCATCGTTGTACATGTAGATTTGTCTGTTGGTAGGGTTGTAGCTCAGACTGGCCACTCCTTTTGCTACCTTCTCCAGTCGCAGTGCTAGTGAGTTGTCCTCATTGCCTGTTGCTGTGTCAAAGGCGTAGAAGACCTCCTCATGGTATTCGTCCAGATAACGAGTGGCATACAGCACGCCACACACCATGAAAGCATTGCTCACTGCCTTTTTGAACATTCTCGTCTCCCAAGTATGTGAGACATTGAGTGTCTCACTTTCACTGTCCCAAACTAGCTGGGTCGCCACTAGGTTACCATGATTACCAACGGTGGCATAGATGGCCCATAGTCCTGTCTCATCTGCTTCCACATCCACATCGCTATTGGAACGACAGTCATAGTAACAATACGGGAACTTGTTGTTAAAACCCACTCCAGTGCCTGGCAGTGTTACCCGTTTGACGCTGTTGGTTTTGAGGTCATAGCGGCAAACATCTGCAGAGCGGTAACAGTGATAGTACAGTGCTTCACCATATAGGACAGCGCTGGGACCCTCGATAGCATTGGCATGGGTGTGCGATGGAGCAAAGGTAAAGTCCTTGTGGTTGGCAGAGACCATGAAGTCGTCATAGTTTTGGTATACACGCAAAGTGTTTCCCCAGATGTGGCTGTTGATCAGAGGTTGAACCCAGTAGCTGGTCTTCTGCCCCTCGCTGTCCATCTGGGCCTGTTTGCCCCATGAACCAGAAATGTAGCTTTTTCCATGGGGACTGACCTTGGTCATGACAGGCTCGCTGATGTTGGTGACCAGACCCTTGAGGCAGTACCTGCCCTTGCCTGGAAACAGAGAGAGATGTAAGGGGTCTGAAGATTGAGAGAAGTGCAGTACAGCCTAGACTGTCATTACATCTTTCTTCCAAGGCCATAGGATTGTTTTCAGAATATAATATTTACAATATACCATTATACAATAAATGGTATATTGTAAATTTTATGGCATAGCATTTTTTTATTATAATTAAACAATAGAAACTGAATTTGAAATTTTGTATTGTTCTTTCCATAGTAACACATACAAAATAAAATTCTGCGTAAACCTTAAACCTTATATTGTTAATACACTAACCCCACTTAAAATCCTTAAGATTATGATTTTCTTTGACATAGACCTAAAATAAATGATAATACATGTATTTATCTATCTTTATATAAAGATCACTGTGCTTTACTGCTTGAACTCTAGCATAATCAACAAGCATAATCAACATTTTAAAAACACCTCTGTATTTTAGCAGAGGTAAAGGACACTGTTTAAGATAATTATGTATTAATCAACCCTTGACCTAAACATAATTTTAATTCATTTCAGAGCATAAGTCTTAGCCTCATACACCCAAGCTAGAAATCACCAAAAAACTGTTATTGTTATTGTATTGTATTGTTATTGTTGTATATCGACCTGGCCTCACAGCTAAAGTGATTATAGTGGGTGATTCGTGCTACATCTACATTCTTGTAGATGTTGCCAACAATGGTCTTAGTTCTGCATTATATTCACGAATAGACTCAATGGGTTTTATTCAACATGTAAATATACCCACTCACTGTTTTAATTACACCCTTGACCTTGTCCTGACATAAAATATTATTATATATTTCCTCAAGACCCTCTGTCAGGCATTTTTAAATTCGCAGTTATTTACCACACAAACATTCAGATAAAATTTCTTTTACAGCAGGGTTCACAGAAAACTGTTAGCAAATTAATGGAAGAAAATTCCATTGGTGTATGCTCCATTGCCATGCGTCAGTACAATTCAGCAATGCAATCAAAACTTTACTCCTACAAAATGATTTTGATAGTACAGGAGTCTCATTGAATAATACTTCGACTCAAGATAGTTAAACATAGGGGGATAGCTCCATGGCACAATGCACAAGCACATGCTTTAAAGACGATTTTACGTATGTTAGAAAGGAAGTGGCATTCCACGAGCGTAGAATATTTTCAACTAACCTATTAATCCTGTCACCCGGACGGTAGTTGGGGAGCAGGGAGATAGTTTCTCCGGGGCCGAAGCTGTCTGCTCCGGGACTAACCTCTTATTTTCCCTCCGACAGCGCAGTGAACAGACACACAGAGACTTCTGTGTGGAACCGAGGCTTTGCTGCATTTATTATTGGACATCAGCAGTAACATTAGCTGCACATCTGCTGCTAGCATGCACACTGGACTTCTAGCTGCTCTGCTCCTTTTCTCTCTCTCTCATGTCGCTCTCTCACTGCATGATTACTCACATACTCCATGCGCTGCCCCATTCACAACAGAAGTTACGTCACTCATACAACAAAAGCAATAGCGACCTACACTGAAAGCGTATCACCTCCAGTCTGGTCCGAGGGCAACGACGCACCGAGTTTGTTTTTTTTGATCAGCTTAAACTGATCCCAAACTTTGGACACTTTCTGACGTTTCCTTCCGCCTGTTTCATTGTTTTCACTCTCTTCATTCATTTTATGATCTTCACTGTAGCTTCCACAGCAGAAGCGGTGCGATGGTAAAAATTATCTTTGCGGAAACACAGTGAGCAATACAACCTTAAATTACATTGATTAAACAAAGCTTCATCGAGGCAAAATTATTTGCTTTTTAGTAGGGCTGTGACTTTATCGCGTTAATTACGATTAATTAATTACAGAAAAAATAACGCAACAAAAAAAATAACGCATTTAATTGCAAGTTATTTTTGCACTCCAAACAGCACGGAACGTTGCTCATTGCACGAGTTCCTGGCCCGTAATACTGATGCACATGACACAACATGAGAGAAATGGAAACCGATGAGAAGCATGATGAGAAGTTGTTGCTGGGTTCGGTGGGCGGACATTTTAGTTTTAAAAAACTACCGAGTGGAAACATGGATAAAAGCACAGTTGTGTGCAAATTGTGCAAGAAAGAATTTGCCTACCACCGGAGCACTTCCAGCCTCCGCTACCCCATCAATGCCAAACATGTTGCAGCTAGCACAGACAACACCCCCAGTTCGAGCAGACAGTGTCGCCAATCCACACTCGACAAGATGACAGTGTTCAGAGCCAAAATGAGTAAGTCCACGATTGAAAAATTAACAAACACACTGGCAAAGTGGATTGCAGTAGACTGTTGGCCACTCTCGGTGGTAGAAGATCAGGGGCTAGAAGCGGTGCTACAGATAGCGTCATCTGACCCAACTTATGAACTGCCATACAGAAAGACAATTTCAAACAAAATTCCTCGGCTTTATGACACTGAAAAGCAAGCGAAAGTAGATTTATTGGAGAAAGCCGAGTGTGTTGCTGTGACTGGGGATCATTGGACCTCGGTCAGCAATACAAATTACGTCGGTGTGACTGCACACATCATTGACGTCACTGACAGGGAATGGCATCTTAAGTCTTTCGCCCTAATCGTGCAGAAGACAACCACCAGGCACTATGCTGAAAACTGCGCGGAGCAGTTTCTCTCTGTGGCAAACTGCGCGAAGCAGCCCTCTCTGTGTTCCTTTTAAAAGCTTTTTGAATTGACTATTTTTTTTAAGATTAAGATCTAAAAAAAGGAAGAAAAAAAAAAGGATTTAATGAATTTGTACAGTAATAAAAAATAATCCTTTCTTTAACTGTCCATTGCAGATATGTGACTGAGCTTCTTGGAGGTGAGATTTATGTCTCATGTTCTGTGGTGTTATTTGCTCTCCGCCACCTGGACCGCACCATGGAGGTCTCTGATGAGGACCCAGCCTACATGGTGAGGTTTAAGACTGCCTTCTCAAAGGATCTATCCCAACGTCAAGCAACACTCAACCATGAATGGCTCAAGTTGGCTACAGTACTCGACCCACGCTTCAAGAACTTAAAGTGTCTACCTAAAGGAGAGCGAGTAGGAGTGTGGACCAGCCTTGAGGCACTGCTCCAAACAGAATCCAAAATTGCTACTCCACAGCCCACAGAGGAGCCAGCAAAGAAGAAGAGACTACTACTGTGTGCGTCAGAGTCTGATTCAGATGATGATGTGGGGCCTAACAGGGCCTTGAGCCACTACAGAGCAGAACCCACAATCAGCGAGACAGACTGCCCACTGCAGTGGTGGTCAACTCATGCAGGGGCCCATCCACAACTGTCTGTCCTGGGCCGCAAGTAATCGAAATTACTCAAGGGATCGTTTCAGCCCCTACTGCACTTGCAGTGCTATGTGGTGCGGTTTGATTTACAGAACCCACATTTTTTTCGGCACACACAAAAGCGACAGCTAACGGACAGTGAGGAAATATTTGCTGACTTTTACAAAACGAGTATTGCTTTAGAATTGCTTACTGCCCCTTTAACAGTCTACATACCAAAGGCCTTTAAGGTGGCAGTAGATAAACCTAAGATTAAATAGCAGACCCTAAAAAAAAAAAAAATCTGTCGCTAACTATGTGATTATTTGCACAGAAATAGTTTGCTTGAACACCATCGTGAAAGAAACAACACTGCTGAAGGTTACCAACAACCGTCTCATGGCCTCAGACAGTGGAAATGTCTGTGGTGATTTGGAGCTATACAAATAGAATTTAATTGAATTGAGAGAAAAAAAACATACAGACATTGTTATTTTTAAAAGCCAATACCATCAGTGGTACCGCATACAAGTTTTTTATTTTATTTTTTCCCATCAAGATTCATAAGTCATTACGTTCCTGGAGACAGTACAATATCCAAACTATTACTTGCCTCGCCTAACACTGAACCTTACCTAACCTAACTGTAACCTAAACTTAACCCTAATGCTAACCACTCACGCACACACACTTACCTCTGAAGTCTTTTGGGATTGACTTGCAGGACTCTGCAGTGTTCTTCAGGTAGCGGAGTTTCTCTTTGACAGTCTTGATGTTAATTGTGTCTGAAGTTGTCATCCTGTCAATATCTTTACGCAATTTACCCAACTAACAAACATGCGCACACACACACACACACAGAACATTATATTTCTTCATATTATTATTGTCATATCAAAAAATATCATTAAGGTGATATTTTTCTGTTTTAGATTCATGAAATGACACTATAACCACACATAATACTGTACCTCTTTGGAGAGTTTCTGTGTTTTGGCATTGTTAAACTGACTGTGGATGGCACTGACATCTGTTTCCAGCTGAACGAGCTCCTGTCCCAGCAGGCGCAAAGACAAGTCAGAATACAGGCCCTGGTAGTGCAGGTACTGGTAAGGCTGCAGCCGGGCCGTCACATTCTTAACCAGAACCTGGATCTGAGGGAGAACCTGATGGGACAACCTCACCTGTAAGGAGACAGAGGGAAACTGAATTTTTACACTTTCCCTACCTTCCCATAGTCACGACACATGCAGGTCATGTAAAGTGAGGAGTTTGAAATTTTGATAGTTATCATAATAATCACAGTTGTTGTTCTACCTGTTCCTGGAGGTTGCTCAGAGATCCTTCACAGGACATAACCTGCTGCAGCACAGCCTCGTACTTCACAGCAGGGAACGACCACATGTTGGAGTTTACCTCACACACACATGAACCGTTGGTCTTCCAGCCCGACACACGTTGAGCCTTGCCATCATCCTTTACTCACATATAGATGATATATAATATAACAATTAAAATATATAATAACACAAATGTTGTATACAGAGAAATGACAGTTGCAGAAGGATTGTAAAGAGACTGCAACAACAAAAAGAACCCCACGAAAGTCACAATGTCATAAAGTGCTATAATTTCCAATTGTATCCTTTGTAGAAGAAGAATATGTAACTCACAGTAAATGTCAGCAGCAGCAAGAGCAGGATCAGCATGTTTAGAGCTGGAGAAATGAACAGTAGATGGACAATGTCAGAAGCTGTTTGTACTGGAATGACCCTCTTTTCTCTCAAACACTCAATCACAGAAACACAAACTTTGATGAGTCAGCCTTAAAACCACTTACGTGGATGTGAAACTCAAAAAATGAGAAACTGGGGAGTTTCACAATCATTGACATTAACACAGGAGTGCCCCTTTCTTCATGCAATGTTATTATTCCCCCTTTGCAATATCCTCCTAGTACTGTTTCCTCTTTTAAAATGATTTGCAAGACCTCATGTTGACATTAGACATCAGGAACATTAATAAATATAAGCCCTTCCTGTTTTGTGAGTTTCGCCTCTCTGTCAGACCTGGATTCTGTGAACTGTGTGAAAGCATGAGCCCCGTGCTTCACTGTAGCAATCAAAGACTTCGATTCCCAGCATTCAAGTCAGGAGTGCCATAGATAGTTAGTGCTTGTGTGTTTCCTGCATACAAAGAATAAAGGTCATTACCAACTGTGCCAGTTTTCCGGTGTGCAGCATTTATAACCTCACCTGTAACAGTACAATCTGGCCAGTCATGGACCCAGCACACATCTTTTTGCCACAGAATCGTATCGAAAGGATTGAGGATGTTCTCCAGCAGCAGGCTAACCAGAATGCCGTCACCAACATCCAGCAGGCAGCAAATACCAACGCAGAGGTGCTTATTTCACTAACCAACCAGATGCAGCAGCTGACAGCCACCCTCACTCAGCCAGTGGTTCCGACTCCACTACCAGAACCTCCTGCTCCCCACCCCCACCACCCAGAGACTTTTCCCGATATTAGGGTGGGGACTATAGAAGGCTACGCTGGGGACACTGAGACTTTTGGCCCTTTTTTGAAAAACTGTTCATTGCTGTTTCACCTACAGCCCCATGCGTTTCTCTCAGAGGCAGCCAAGGTCGCCTTTGCCATCACCCACCTGACAGGAAGGGCTCGACTCTTGGATACCGCTGAGTGAGAAAGACGCTCTCTCTTCTCTTTCTTCCAGGCATTTTCTGAGGAGCACTGCAAGGTGTTTGGTATGGGGGCCTTTGGTGCATACGCAGGAAGAGACATGATAAGTACGCAGCAGGGACACCAGACAGTGGCAGTATTCCCCATTGTCTTTCACACCAGATCCTGCCAGATTGACTGGAATCCTCCTGCTCTCCGCGACGCTTTTCTCCATGGTCTGGCTGAGTACATCAAAGATGAGCTGGTATCGTACAACCTCCCGACTACGCTGGATGACCGAGCTAGCCACCAGAGTGGACCTCCGTTTCCAGGCTTGGAGACGGGAGAAGAAGAAGTAAAACCCTATCAGCCACCAAACTCATGTTCGACCATGTGGGTCCTTCTATGCTGGGCCGCAGTCTGAACCCATGCAGCTTGGCCGCATCAGTCTAACTCTACAAGAGAAGGATCGGCAATGACAGGCTAATCTGTGCCTATACTGCGGTCAGCCCTGCCACTATGCCTCCGGCTCATCCGCAGGGGCGGGCTTCTTTTTTGTTAAAAAGAAAGATGGGACTCTTCGATCATTCATAGACTACCAGGGCATGACATCACTATCAAGAACCACTACCCACTCCCTCTCATCTCCTATGCCTTTTAATTGCTCCAGGGGGCGACTATCTTCACGAAGCTTGACCCCCGTAGGGCCTATCATCTGGTCAGGATCCGAGAGGGCAAAGAGTGGAAAACCGCTTTCCATACCCCTGCTGGACACTATGAATTCATGGTCATGCCCAGGCCCGGGCTTACCATCGGGAGCACCGGGTGGCCTGATTTTTTTTTTTTAAGTAAATCTTGTGAACGCAACACTGTGGACTGCAGGACTGCCAACAGGGTGATGAGATGGATGGTGGGCAACAAGCGGAAAAAAAAAAAAAACGAGCGGCGGGCACAAACTGTCTAGTGATTTTCAGTGTACACGGATGGATTACAGTTGGAGCGGTCCTTCTCAGCTTGCCTCGGCAAGAGAAAGATGGACAGAGGAGCGACCAAGAAGAGGAAGAATGGAGCAGAGGGGGAGAGAGACAGGAAACAAAAGGTCCTCGCAGGCGATGCTATATAATAAATAATGATATAGCCTAATCTGTAACCATTAGTCCTCTAAATGGGCCGGTATGTCTACGTTTTACTCTTTGGCGTACCGTTACTTTTTCTTGCGTACCGGGGCTTCCCACAAGCTGCCGGTGCTCTGCATCTCTCGCTCTCTTTCTCCCTCTGTCACGCTGCCCTGCACGTACACATGTGAATAACAGTGAGGGGGAGGAGGACGAGGGGATTTGTTTATTCAAAGTTTGGTGAAGCTCGACTTAGTACATAGAACCCTCAATGGCTAAACTGGAGAATCAGCTGTGTCGCCATTGTCATGAACGCGCTGTTGTTGTGATGACAGTATGTCTTACGTTGCTGCCCCAAAGCACTGATCAAATGTTTATTGCAATCAATACTCAACATAACGTGTCCAAACTCAACACTGCACTTAACTGGACCCTTAACAACAAACATGTCAAGATGATTGGTTCTCAAGATATGACTGACTGACAGTCTGAAAATGAAGTTCATTTCTTTGAAGAACACAAAACATGATAGTGGAAATTAAAGGAAAATCATAATACAGACAGAATTATGGAAATAATGATGTTTCAAAATAAGCTACTTTCGCCTCTTTTATGTAATAATATGTGCGTGGGGCTCAGTGTCCATACAACACATATAGGTTGTAAGGATATGAATAGTGGTGATCATCATTCTCACCTATGTGTCTTAGATTTAATTATTTACTACAGCACACAATTGTTTACTAGTACAGTATCAATTTCTTATATATCTAGCCTCCTAAATTTATGTCAAAGTTCACCAGATTGATGGATTTAACTTTAAAATTTACTAAATTTTCTTCAGTGGTTACAGTGGTTCTCACATTGGACCGACATAATCAGCTGTTTTTGGGGGCCCCAGCTGTAACTTTCTCTCTCATGCACATTTATACCTTATCAAGCCTAGCCTCGGTCATAATAGTCTTGCTCTCAATTAGTTTGAAAAATGCAAACTTTGGCTGTTTCCTTCTTGACACTCCATGAGTTTGCTGATCTGCATCTCACGTCAGCCCTGAGCTCTCCAGAACTTTCCTAGCATCTTGTCTCTAAAAAAATTAAAGTACTTAAAAGGGAAAAATTAAAACAAAAATCCAATATTCACTAGCAGGTTATTTTCATTTCATCATATTATTATTTTTATTGAAAATATATTTAGGTTAACATAAAGTACTTGGGCACTTCTTATTTTAATCATTCAGTAATTGAGTTGTTGGCACTCACATTCAAACGATTAATAGTCTTTTCTTGTTGGACCACTTTTGTCATGTTCCACATGATTTTGACTTGTTAGCAGTTCCACCCACTAAACTATGTTTGAAGCCAAAATAGGTGAAATAATAAAACATCACACAAACCACAACAGGATGAGAAAAAAATGACAACAAGATAGTAGTAGTATACGTATGGTAATTTTTTTTTTTTTTATCCATTCTTGCAATAATGGAGAATTGCATGTACTACAGCTCTCACTATAAGCTTTATCAAAGAGGAAGGTTTTAAGTCTAACTTTAAATGTGGAGAGGGTGTCACAGACTGGGAGCTGGTTCCAGAGGAACCTGGTGGCTGAAAGCTTTGCCTCCAATTCTACTTTTACAGACTCTGGGAACCACAAGTAGTCCTGAGTTTACAGAGCAAAGTGATCTATTGAGACAATATATAGAACTATGAGCTCTGTAAGTTATGATGGAGCTTGATTATTAAGGGCTTTGTAGGATTTTGAATTATATTCTGAATTTTAGAGGAAGCCAATGCAGAGATAACTAACACTGGAGAAATATGATCTATTTTTCTAGTTCCTGTAAGAACATGTGCTGCAGCATTTTTTGAATTAACTAGAGGCTTTTCACAGACTTGTTGGGGAATCATAACAGTATTGACTTACAGTAGTCCAGTCTAGAAGTGACAAACGCATGGACTAGTTTTTCAGCATCCTTTTGAGATAGGATGTTTCTAATGTTCTTGATATTGCGCAGGTGAAAGAAGGACATGTCCTGGTCAGAAATAATTCCAAGGTTCCTCACAGTAGAGCTGGAGGCCCAAGGTTATGCCATATAAGTAATTATATCCTCAGATACTGCTTCTCTGAGGTGTTTAGGGCAGAGTACACTGACTTTGGTTTTTGTCTGAATTTAGAAGTAAAAAATAAAAACATATAAATCAAGTCAAGACAGTTCTTTAGTTTGTCTACCTGATTAGTTTAATCTGGCTTTATAGATAAATACAACTGGGCATCATCTGCGTAGCAATGCAAATTGATGTGGTGCTTTCTTATAATATTGCCTAAAGGAAGCATATATAAAGTGAAAAGTATTGGCCCCAGCACAGAACCTTGTAGAACTTCATGACAAACTTTTGTTTAAATAGAAGATTTGTTGTTAATGTAAACATACTGAAATCTATCAAAAAGGTGAGACCTAAATCATTATAGTGATGTTCCTTTAATCCCAATGTTTTCTAGTATCTGTAATAGAATCTTGTGATCAATGGTGTCAAATGCAGCACTAAGATCAAATAGGATGAAAATAGAAACATTTAACTACTACAACCTTAAAGGCCTGTGATACGTAGACTGTTAATATAGATACATTGATCTGATTTAATATGGAAATATTTATTAAAGGTAATACATCCTTAAATAGCCTTAAAATAACTGTTGCTAGCCAGTTATGTGACTATTTACACAGGAATAGTTTGCTTAAAGATTTTCAGTCAGGGTTTAGAAAACATCATATTACAGAAACAGCACTGCTGAGGGTGACCAATGAACTTCTCATGGCCTCAGATAGAAGACATGTTTCTATTCTTGTCCTATTAGATCTTAGTGCTGCATTTGACACCATTAGTCACAATATTCTATTACAGAGACTAGAAACCATTGGGATTAAAGGAACAGCACTAAAATGATTTAAGTCTTACTTATCTGATAGATTCCAGTTTGTTAACGTTAACAACAAATCCTCCACTCATACAAAAGTGAGTCATGGAGTTCCACAAGGTTCTGTGCTGAGACTGATACTTTTCACTCTATATATGCTTCCTTTAGGCAATATTATTAGAAAAAACACCACATCAATTTCCATTGCTACATAGATGATACCCGGCTGTATTTATCTATAAAGCCAGATGAAACTAATGAGGTAGACAAACTTCAGAACTCTCTTAAAGACATAAAGGCCTGGATGACTTAAATTTTTTACCTCTAAATTCAGACAAAACTGAGGACATTTTACTCAGCCCTAAACACCTCAGAGAAACATTATCTGATCATATAGCTACCTTGGATATAACCTTGGCCTCCAGCTCTACTGTGAAGAACCTTTGAGTTATTTTTGACCAGGACATGTCCTTTGAGTCGCACATAAAACAAGTCTCGGGGACAGCCTTCTTCCACCAGTGCAATATCAAGAACATTAGAAACATCCTATCTCAAAAGGATTTGTATTTGTCACTTCTAAATCCTACTACTGTAATTCATTACTGTGAAAAGCCTCCAGTTATCCAAAATGCTGCAGTACGAGTTCTGACAGGAACTACAAAAAGATATCCTATTTCTCCAGTGTTAGCATCTCTACATTGGCTTCCTGTAAAATTCAGAATAGATTTCAAAATCCTGCTACTAACCTACAAAGCCCTTTATAATCAGCCTCCATCATACCCTACAGAGCTCATAGTTCTATATTATCCCTATGGATCACTTTGCTCTGTAAACCCAGGACTACTTGTGGTTCCCAGAGTCTTTAAAAGTAGAACAGGAGGCAGAGCCTTCAGCCACCAGGCTCCTCTCCTCTGTAACCAGCTCCCAGTTTGTGTCAGGGTGGCAGACACCCTCTCCACATTTAAAGTTAAACTTAAAACCTTCCTCTTTGATAACGCTTATAGTTAGAGCTGCTCAGGTGTTTACTGAACCATTTCTTTATTATGTTGCCATAGGCCGAGACTGCTGGGGGAACATGAGCATCTCTCTCCCTCTCCCTCTCCCTCTGCCCCTCTCTCTCTTTCTGACCCCATGTATTTACATTACATGTCACTAACTCTGTTTTCTCTCTCTCCTTTTGTATCTCTGACCCCAGAGCTGCAGGATCCAAACCCATCATTATTATTATTATAAATAACATCATTGCATTTATAAGTGTCAGTATTTCCGTAATTATAAGTATCAGGTCTGGTAGAGATTAATATACAACTCCTCTTTCCCCCGATATGTTTACATTACATGTCACTAACCCAGTCTGTGTTTTCTTTCTCTCCTAGTGTATCTCTGACTTCAGAGCTGCAGGACCCAAACCCGTCACTACTATTATTATTACTATTATTATGACAATTATTATTATTGTTATTACTAATAATAACAGCAACATAATTGCATCTATAAGTGTCAGTATTATTTAACTATAAATATCAGTTTGGTAAAGATTAAAGCAGCAGTTGTACAACTGTCCTCTCTCTCTCTCTCCTCTCCTCCTGTCTCTTCTCTTCTCCTCTTCCTGCCCACTTCTCCTCTCTCCCCCATTTCTCTCTTCAACCCAACCGGTCTGAACAGATTGTCGCCCACAACTGAGTCCGGTTCTGACAGAGATTTCTTCCTGTTAAAAGGGATTTTTTTTCTCTGCACAGTCGCCAAATGCTTGCTCATTGTGAGATTTGTTGGGTTTTCCCTGTAATATTGTAATATTGACCTCACTATGTAAAGTGCCTTTAGACAATGTATATTGTGATCTGGCGCTATTCAAATAAAATTCAATTGAATTGAATTTTTCAGAGGAGCAGTAAATTTCTTCAGTGATAATTTTTGGTGCTCAGAACAATTTCACCACTTTCTCTTCCTGAATCCTGTCACCACAAATATTACACAAGTATCCCTCTAAGTTTAAAAAGCAAAGGAACAGATTAGTCACTGCTTTCCTTCCTCATCCATTCCTATCAACATGTCTCACCCCTGACCTCCACTGTGTATCAGCAGCACCACAGTTGTGACTGGTATCTGAAGGAAGCATTTGTTTCCAATGATGCACCAACTAGTAAAACATATCATAAGCCTGAATCAGTTTGATTGTCAGATGAACAGTAATGTATACTGTTCATTGCACACATTAGCTCAAGTTTTGAATGCAAATTGGTTTTATAATCCATCTACTATGAATTTGTGAAATGGCGAGTACCTGAATATTTTTCTTCACTAGATTCATGTTACAGCATTATTCACCAGTTAATCTTCAGATTACAATAGATATTACACATCGTGTGATCAACTCTCAAATGTCCATCTCGACTAGCTGTACCATACTAAAATACAACTTAAGGGTTAATACATCAGTTTTACACCCTCCCCCTCATACTATATTTATATTCTTAATTACCCTGCGTGTGTAGACAATATTTTGCCAAATTTGGAGCTAAACAGTCAATAAAAGGTCAAAGGTCAATACAAATATGGCAAAAAAACCCCTTCATTTTCACAAATTAAGAAGTCACATATAAATAAGTCAAAAATAATATCATTCATAGTTCGTAAATGTATTTTTCCCGGTATCTCTCCATCCTATAGGACTATGTACATGAGCTAACGCTCATATTATTATACTTCATTAGCATTGCGTAATTAGAGTTTAAAGCAGGGTATACACGCTAAATTAATCAAGTGAGTCAGTATATAGCTGAACAAGCTGAAGACAAAATATGGTATGGTATATTGTCAATTTATTAAGTTGGTTGCGGCTCACAGGTTAGCAAACAGACAAGGAGCAACATTAGCTTCCATGTGGTGTGTTTCTGGTTATTTTTATTATTACTAATAATAACAACCACATTATTGCATTTATAAGTGTCAGTTTTAATTTTGTAATTATAAGTATTAGGATGGTAGAGATTGAAGCTGCGGTTGTACAACTGTTCTCTCTCCCTCTCTTCTCTCCTCCTGTCTCTCCTCTCCCCCTCTTTTTGCCCACCTCTCCTCTCTCCCCCATTTTTCTCCTCACCCCAACCAGTCGAGACAGATGGCCGCCCACAACTGAGTCCGGTTCTGGATGCTGCCACACTGTTACTACCTTTAGCCTCCCTAAGCAGTGAAAACTAACATTTATTTTGCCAAAATGTTACATTTGATAAAAAAAACATGGCTATGATAAACGTTTGAGAGATATTTTGTTATATATATTTAGCTGTTAACTAAGCTTAGTAAGCTAATGCTAACTTGAGCCCGTGCTTCAGTTGTGGGATGACTGAATGGTCAAGGCAAATGATGAGCAACCATCTTGTAAGATTTCTTTAGGAATGCTTAAGCTTTTTGTAATATCAAAATAATGATTTTTGAGTGCTGCAGTTCTATGTAAAAAGTGTGAGGTGCAGGTTGATAAGACTGATAGAATAACTCTTTCTGCTTATGTAGTATGTTTTTTCTAAGTGTACTGTATTTGTGTAATTAAACCTAAAAGGAAACAGCCTCACTACATTCCTGGAGAAAATAGATTCAAGACGGCCCTTCCTCCTTTGCATTGAAAGTCTGCAAAATCATAACACATGAACTGAATGCTTTTATAGTAGGTTGTACTGGCAACACATTGTACTCTGACACATTCATGCATACTGTATAGAAAAGTGAAAAGTGAACATACTGTAATTTTCACAGACCAGCTCACATTTTTTAGACCCCTGATCAGCAATATTTCTACTGAGAGTGAGAGCATATATTGTTTCATTAATGTATTTCTAAGATGTTTGTGGTGCACATGTTTTAAAATAAATGTTGTCAACCAAACCTCTTTATTTCAGCAAACTTTATTTTGAAATTCATTAGAGCTATAGTTACACCTTGCAATGTTAAATATAGTAACACTTGAATAGTTAAAAAAGAGGCTCTGAGAGAGTTTATATCTACCACTACATACAGGTGCTGAGAACAAATAACACTGGTTGGTGTTGAAAAGTGTTAAATTTTGACTCCAAAAAGAATTACTAATTACACTAAATTAGTGTTAAGATACCAACACTCCAAAAAGAGTTAGAGTAACACTTTGTGGTGTGGACCCATATAAACAATTTTAAAGAGTTGAAATCAATTCTGACAGTGTTAATTTGGGTATGCTGATTTTGCTGTTTTTTACATTTTATTTCAGTAAAGAAGATGAATAAATATCATACCACTGACTTTACTGTAGTGTTAACAAGTTAATTACAAAAGGCTTTTTCCATAGTGATCGCATTTCCTTTCACAAAGTAAAAGAAATTCGCAGTTTCTGCAATCCCAACCACAAGGAGGAAGTGGTCAGGTGTCCTGAAGCATGATACGTCATGCCCACACGCACACACAACAAAAACACTGGCATGTTCACTCACATTCTGAGTTTAGTGGGATTGTTCTCAAGCTGCTGCAGTCAAACTGTGCTCAGGGCTAGTTTCCTTTACCTCTGCTCTTTGATCCATCATGATATTGTATGTGATTGTTCCCCTGTGTACTCTGTTCACCATCACCCAACAGGTAAGAAAATTTGTGATACTTATATTAATTTGTTAATCAATGAGTCAGATTTACTTATGATTTTTAGTCTTTCTTTTTTTTCATGCCATGTTAACTATTCTTGATTTCAGGTGACTTCAGCGGATAAGTGTGTGTGTGAGTTGACTAATACTGAGCAGGCATTCCCTCAAGACAAACTCAGTACGGTGGAGGACAATGCATTAAAATGCAACAGTGAGGTCACCGACCAGAAGGTAACTAGCCCTTTTTTCTAATCCAGAAAAAAGAAGTGATCCTCCCTCCGCAGCTGTAAAACTGCCTCAGGCTTGACTTTTGCTATGTGAGCAGTCATGCTAATAGTGTATCAAAGTAATCATAGGGTCTACCTGCTCTTCCCTGCAGACTCTGGAGTTGGAGAGTCTGCTGCTGGGTTTGGACCGACGTCTGCCCCAGCTGCAGGAAGACGTGTCATTGCTGGAGATGGAGGATGATGGAGAGCTTTATGGAGTTCTCAGCCTGCAGGTGATAGAGAATGAAATGAAGGACATCAGGCAGCTCATCGACAAACTCAACAGCACCACCTTGGGACACCAGCACCTCACTATTACCACTGCTAAAAAGGTAGATTTACTTAAATTTTATTTAACGCCAAATCACAAAATACATTATCTCAAGGCGCTTTACATAGTAAGGCCGAGACCTGACAATATTACACAGAAACACAATAGTTCCCACAATGAGCAAGCTCTTGGACCGAACTCAGTTGTAGGCAAAACATCTGCCGCGACTTGTTGGGGTGAGAGGAGAGACATGGGGGAGAGAGGAGAGGAGGGTAGAAAGAGATGGAAAGAAGAGAGAGAGGTAGAGAGTAGAGAGAGACCAGGGACATTTACCTAACATGCTGCTCAATGTTTTTGGTAGTTTGGACTTTTACTGCACTGTTTTACAGGATCTATGCAAATCTGTAGAAGTTAGGACAATGATTGTAACATTTCCATTCTCACAGACTTATGGAGGTGAAGAGCCTTTCTGATGTGTAGCAGTTTCATTGCCTCCTTAAGTCTCCATTCATCCATTATCTGCACTGCTTTATCCATTAAAGGCTGCGGGGGGTTGGAGCCAATCCCAGCTGACATTAGGCAAGAGGCGAGGTACACCCTGGACAGGTCGCCAGCCTATCACAGGACAAACATACACAGACAAACAACCATTCACTCTCCCATTCACACCTATGGTCAATTTAGAGTCTCCAATTAACCTAACCCCAATCTGCTTGTCTTTGGACTGTGGGAGGAAGCCGGAGTACCCAGAGAGTACCAATGCATACAAGGGGAAAACATGCAAACTCCACACAGAATGGTCCTGGTTGGTTCAAACCGGGATGCAAACCCAGAACCTTTTTCCTGTAAGGCGACAGCGCTAACCACCAAACAACCTTGCAGCCCCTCCTTTTTGTTGTTTGTGTCTTACAACTCATTGTGTTGCTATAACAGTTCAGAAATGTACTTTGGGGGAGGCTTTGAGAATGAAAAGCAGATCATCTACCAGTCATTCATCAACCTGATGTCAAAGTGAGATACTGAACTCTATATTGCCCCTGATGATGAACACTCAGTTTGTGAGCATGCGTGTGCTACAGAAGCGTGCAAAAGAGGAGCGCTGTTTGAATGTGTTGGTGTTGGTGTTTGGGTTCGGAATGTTCTCTCCTTTTCAATGTAATGGCCAGTCCAGTTTCTCAGATGACAGGTGATGCAGTTGGTGAAGTCAAAAAATTCTGTGACGTCTGCTGTGCTGCTATCTCTCAGCTGGAGGACCTGAAAGCAGAGATGAAGGAGCTGGAAAAGTACGACACCATGCAGGTGGTGAAAAGACAAGAAGCCAACCAACGTCTGAAGAGAGATCTGGACCAGTGTAGAAATGGACTTCACCCCATCATCCAACCCACTCAGCCCCAACACAGTAAGTCTCAAAACCATACAAAAGGAACATTAAGAGACAATACATAGTATAAAAGCCATAGTTTGTACTGGTATGTTCAATTTATGATAATTTACACCTTTTGTGTGACAGGGTCGACAAATGTTAATGTAGGGAGCTTAAAAGTCAAAAAAAGTCAAAGTCAAAACCAGGCTATACAATGCAGCTTGATGAGATTTCTTTTTACTTAATTTCAACTTCAGCGTAACCACAGAAATTAAAATAATAATAATAATAATAATAATTATGGGGCTGCACGGTGGTGTAGTGGTTAGCACTTTCGCCTCACAGCAAGAAGGTTCTGGGTTCGAAACCCGGTTCAAACCAACCAGGGCCTTTCTGTGTGGAGTTTGCATGTTCTCCCCGTGTATGCGTGGGTTCTCTCCGGGTTCTCCAGCTTCCTCCCACAGTCCAAAGACATGCAGAATGGGGTTAGGTTCATTGAAGACTCTAAATTGACCGTCGGTGTGAATGTGAGAGTGAATGATTGTTTGTCTCTGTATGTGGCCCTGCGATGGGCTGGCAACCTGTCCAGGGTGAACCCCGCCTCTCGCCCAATGTTAGCTGGCTCCAGCCCCCCCCCCCCCCCCCCCCCCCCCCGTGACCCTTAAATGGATAAAACGGTAGACGATGGATGGATTGATGGATAATAATAATAATAATGATACTCCAGAAAAATCTGATACAAATAGACCTTGACCTTGAGCATAATTACACCCAACCATTTTAGTTTTCTGTAACACAGGCCCCGTTCATACCTGGTATTAACATATGTCCTGAGTAATCAAATCATCAGTGGACAGCTCGAAAGGGGCATTCATACCGGACGCAATGACATTTTAGCTTCTTTTATTTTTAATTAATAAAATCTTTTTTCATTTTAGAGCTGTGTACACTGCATTGATTCACTCAGCCCCTCTTTACATACATTTCCATAATTTCTTTCTCTCTAATTCATTTTACATTTCCCATTCAGGTAACTGTCCACACGGTGTGTTTGTGAATATCACTGGGCCCAGGGTGTACACAGCAGGAGAGTTTCCTGGTTCTTACAAGTATGGCGCTTGGGGTCGGGATCCCAAACCAGAGACGGGGAAGGAGAGCTGGTATTGGCTGGTAATGATGACCTCCAGCAACAGATACTCCAACTACGTCCGCCTTTACTCCAGCCTTAGCTCTCTCATTGTTGGGGTGAGCATCCCAGGTAAAGAACTAGCCATAATGTCAGATAATGTGGGCCCTTGGGCAAGACACATAACCCCTTAATTGCCTCTGATGGTTGTACCGGCAGCGTATGAATGTCATACCAAAAGCGTGGTATATAGCAGCGCTGTATGAATGTGTGTGTGTGTGTGTTTGTGAATGGGTGAATGTGACTTGTACTGTAAAGCACTCTGAGTGGTCAATAAGACAAGCAAAGCGCTATGTAAATACAGTCCATTTACCATTCTAATGGACAAGAGCATGTATCAAAACCTTACAGGACAAAATATCGATTCACTGAAGTACAATTATTTTTTATAACATTTTAGAATCGCCATGATGATTCCAGAATCTTAATTTAATTCAATATTTAAATGGAGCTAGTCTTATAATGACAAGCAACTTACAGTTAGCTGACGAGTTTACCGCTTAGTCTGTTAGTATCAGCACATTAACCTGTAAGACGTGTGGTGAGATTTGTTGAGAATGTCTACTAATTGGCCCTGGACATTTCCAGCATCTGCTGAAATCAAAAATCCAACATGACTTCTGATATTGAATGTTTACTGCAGAATTGGCTTTTTTTAACCCAAAGCTGGGGCACCCCAAAAAATTACAAACCAAGGAATTTATAATATATTTCCTAACACAATTTTTACCAGGGGGGTGCAGCACATTTGGTGAGTATTTCAGGCAGAGGGACAGTATGTGGATAAAAATGTACAGTGGTTTACTAGTTTGGGGGGGGGGGGGGGGGGGGGGGGGGTTGGGTAATGTGTATAGGGAAAGTGACATCTGTTTGGCATTATATGTAAAATACCCCCCCCCCCCCCCCCAATTCAGTGGTAGGGGAAACACTGGTTATTCATTTTAATTGCATTTGTTGACTTTTCCTTTAAAAAAACATACTACTAATATGCTATACTATACTAATGATTACTTTAACTTAATGATGTTGTGCGTGGACATGGTAATAGTACCATTTGTCTAAGCAATATAGTTAATCAGTTATGGCTATCAAAATAATACCATATTAACATAAAAAATAATAATAATATTAACTTTAATTAATATCAAAGATCCTTTGGGCACCACCCTCAAAGGAAGGGAAATGATAGCCAATCAATTGATGCAGTCTCATTTACAATATACTAACTATCAATTTGGAATTCTGATTGATAATTAATTAATAATAATTACCACCAAAATCACCACCTTGGTAGTTGGCTGAGGTTGAAGGATTTGGAGTTCTACCGGTCAGAGGTTGGCAATACTCACACTTATGAAATATTAAATAGACCAGACTGCATATCGAATACCATTTATTTAAAAGACAAGTCAAATCAACAATATCTAATCCAACAAACAAAATATATACAAGTCTGAGAGTGTGTCTGTGTTTGTGTGTCTGTGAGTACACAGACTAAGTTGTACTAAAAACACAATTGCGGTGAACAAAGAAACTATAAAGTGGCGGCATCAGAGGTGTCGGCTCGGCCACATGCTGTGCTTCTTTGATAAGGCCAATTGTTGCAGTCAGTCTGTTAAAAGAGGGTGACTGACGTTAGCACCCTGTGACTAACCCTCTTTTAACCTGACACTTAAAAGAGGGTTAGTCACAGGGTGCTAACGTCAAAATAACCTATTAATAGATATTACAACAACATTAAGTGAACACATTGACTCAAATCAATACAGTACACATACAAGGTTAAACAGTCCTATGCTTAGCTGTGTTGCCAAGTCCATGAAAAGAAAAAGAAGAAAGGTCCTTTTGGGGTGCTGTTTGTGTGTCCAGAAAGATGCAGCAGTCGTGATTTTGTGGTTTCAGCTTCCTTTTGTGTCCTCCACAGAGTTAGAGCTCAACACTAACTCTGATTGGTGGTTTCAGATTTTGTGTCTGCCACTGATGTAAAACCAGACTGTCCAGACTTGGTTGGTCCTTTGGAAGGCTCTTGCGTCGCTGTCTGTGGAAGTTGCCACAGTCTGCTTCGGCAGGCCTGCATAGAGTTCAGGATCTTCAGAGAGCAGAGGCCTTTGGAGGTAGAAGAAGGAGATATTGTCTCCTTGAAGTTAGAGGCGAGAAGAGACTTTACCCTTCAAGGAGACATGAGGAAAGAGAGTGAGAGATGAGTGCGCTGGGGTTTTATGGGCTTGACGACCCTCTGGGGTCTGGGGCACATGGTGACCAATGGTGGCTGGAGCTTGGAGGAGAGTTCACACCCAAGGTTTGATAAGTGAAGCATTCTGGAAATCAGAGTTTTCCAGTCTATTCCTTTGTCTTTGGAACAAAGGACCAAATGGTTATGTCCTCCATTTTGTGAGGCACTACAATGATTACCCCTTTTTTTCCTTTCTTTTAGGCAATGTCCAGATCCACCCCACTAACCCAACCACCAACACCATCCAGGGCCCAAATGTTGTTTTGTACAGCGGGGCCTTGTACTACAACTGTTACAACCAAGATGCTATTTGTCAATTCAACCTCACCTCTAAAACTATTACCAACTTACAACTACCAAAAGGCACCAGGTTAGATGCACATCTTTGTCTTTCGGTTCATTCATAGTTGAGTCAATGTTTTATTGATTAGAGACCAAATACATTTTCCGTTGAATAACTTTTACAATTAACAATGCTAATAGGAATAGGAAAAAGCTTTATAGTTATGGGTGTACAATTGTAAATATGTAAAATCACAACAGAACAGTGAGTCCATGGAAGTGTAGTTTTGTCGTAAGAAGTAAGAATGATATTTTTTTTAAATTTTGCACTTAACATACATAGGCATATTATGCGTTGTATTTACATTTAAATTCCATACAGTATATATGTGCATATCTGTGTGTTGAGAAACCAAAAAATAAAGATCACCGACCCAACAACATGATTTCTTTCCTCTGTTTTGTCAGATTTAACTCAAAGGGGAACTTCTGCCACCTTGATGAATGCTACCCGTTCACAGACCTGGACCTGGCAACAGATGAATCTGGAGTCTGGGTGATCTATACCACCACCCAGGACTTTGGCAACCTGGTGCTGTCCAAGGTGGAGGAGGGTGAAGATCTGATGCTTGGCCAAACCTGGCACACCTCAGTGTACAAGCTGGGGGTGACCAACACCTTCATGGCCTGCGGCGTGCTCTATGCCACACGGTACATCAACAAAGAAATGGAAGAAATCTTCTACTTGTTAGACACCGTGACAGGGGTGGAGAATTTCAACGTTGGAATCTTCATCAAAAAGATGTCTCCCAACATTTATGCCCTCAACTACAGCCCTGTGGACCAGGAGCTACATGCCTACTGTGACTCCTACATGGTCTCATATAAGGTTTTGTTTGAGTAAATGGATAATAGTAATAGTAATTTTAGTAATAATAGTAATAGTAATAGTAATTTTCCATAATTCGGTACATAATGAATCCATCAATAGTGACTAGCACAAGCAAATAAAGGCTACTGAAACATGCTTGTGAAGACTCATCTGAACCTACCAGCTGCAACTTCCACTATCACACGCACAATACAGTCGAGTAACATAATTTTGACCTTACTCTCCACTTGACCTGGCTCCTTTAAAAGGTATTATTGTTTTCTCTGAACCCAAATGGGGGTTTCTTGCCAAGAGTTTTAGCAATCTTTGCTTCATCAAGACAAGAGGTTATAATCGTAGAGTGTTTAAAAATTGCCATGATGCCAAATACTTAAATAAAGAGATAAATACAAAGTTGCTTTGCAGAACACATAAAGCAGAGCACTTTTGCCCCGTGGCCTTAAATGAAAACAACCTTCAAGTCTGGTGTTTAAATAAAATCTTAATTGATTTGCATAAGCCTCCTGGGACTTCAGGCCTAGGTGGAAACGCAGACAACAATGGGCCACAGGATCATTTTAGTTTCTGGAAGAGTAGTTCCAGGAACTAGATCCATTGGTGGAAACGCAGCATAAATTCACATTCACGTTTTAAAGTATATAAGAATATAAGAATCTTTTTGCAATAGTTTCCATTTTATGTGACCTAGTGACTCCGAATACATACTACATATTATTACTACGCTGCCTATTGTATGACTATTTGTTATGGTTTTCCTATGGAGTAATTGGTGGTGATAATGCACCTGAACTTGAATGACAATACCTTAGAAATGAGAAAGAAGAGGGAGATAGAGAGCTTATAGATAAACAGAGCACATGGAATAGGGGTTTGTTATTTAAGATATATTCACACCGAAAGTCCCGACCAAGGTGCGAACCAAGGCACAAATTCTTTGCTAAATTGTATACATTTGATTCAGTTAGTTAGGGGTTCACATTGCAATTTAGGGAGACCACTAAAGTTTGTGTATCTGACGTAAGTGTGTTGTCAGTTCAGCGGGTAGTAGTCTTTCCAATGAATGGAGAAAATTAATGAGCTGGTTAATTTGGTAAATTTTCGTTGCTGCTATCATATGATAGTTTTACTACCAGGATCACCAACTTCATGTACAGTCCTCAACCCTAGTTGAAATGGATCAAATGAACTTCATCGTTCAAACATTACATCCGAATGCAAAGATTGTAAGCAATCCTGCAAAAATTGCAATGAAATAATTTGTCTAGGAGTCTAGACAGAGGTGCTTCATACAGGTGCCTTTTGAAATGAGCTTTAAAATGTGAGCCTATTTTTTGTTAGGCTAAATCAAAAATCAATTTGCATGAAATGAAGGGGGCTCTTGTCAACTTTGATGGATTCCCTGATATTTCTTGTTAATGACAGTGGATCTATTGCCATATAGTCATTTATGCTGCGTTTCCACCAATGGATCTAGTTCCTGGAACTACTCTTCCAGAAACTAAAATGATCCTGTGGCCCATTGTTGTCTGCGTTTCCACCTAGGCCTGAAGTCCCAGGAAGCTTATGCAAATCAATTAAGATTTTATTTAAACACCAGACTTGAAGGTTGTTTTCATTTAAGGCCACGGGGCAAAAGTGCTCTGCTTTATGTGTTCTGCAAAGCAACTTTGTATTTATCTCTTTTTGTTGTCGACGTTGCTGGCATCCGTATCCAGGATAAATGGCAGGGGGGGGTTGGGGGGAGTGAGAATGGGGGTCTCCGTCAATCCCTCCTGGAGAAAGCTGAAGGCCTGCTAGCACTCTGGCGTCCAAATGAAGCCACTGTCCTTCTGGAGCAGGTGGTACAGCAAGGCAGCTGTGCAGGAGAACCCGCGCACAAACATCCTATAGAACTAGGCTAGGCCAAGAAAGCTTTTCAGCTGACGCTGGTCAGTGGGTGTGGGCCAGTCTCTCACTGCCTGCACATTCTCCTCCAGGGTGCTGATGCCATATCTCCCCAGTCTGTGCCCCCCAAAAGTGGCACTTTTCGGGGTTGAGCTTCAGACCCGCTGCCGCCACTCTCTGTAGCACCAGCCGTAGCGCTCCCAGGTTCGCATGGAAGGACCTCCCGTGAGCCAGAATGTTGTCCAAGTAAACAAGACATTCTTGGCGGTGGATGCCAACCAGCACCTTGTCCATTAGTCTCTCAAATGTGGCTGGGGCGTTGCACAGGCCAAAACTAAGGACACGAAACTGCCACAACCCCCCACTTGTAGAGAAAGTAGTCTTTGGTGAGGCCGAGGGGCACCTGCCAGTAGCCACTGCGCAAGTCGAGTGAGGAGAACCATGATGTGAACCAGCCACCAGATCCAGTGACTCCTTTATGCGGGGCAACGGGTACGAGTCTTTCCTGGTCACAAAAGTGTCCTTGAATTCACACAGAACCCGCCACAGCTCCTCCTGTTGCCATTTCTCCAGTCCATCATAGTTGCACTCCCATATCTCCCTCACCGCCGACACTCTATCCACCTCCTCCATTGTGGAAGGCTGGACCATGGGGAGGGGGTTGCAAAGAGCTGAAAGGGTGGGGGAGCTACTCCGTTGAGCACCTGAGCCCAGCAGTGAGGGGCTATTGCTCTTGGCTGGTGTGGTTGAAGTGCACTCTCGAGTCTCAGTGTTTTTCACAGCCAGTTAGTGGGGTCTTGGTGTTTGTGTGGGGGATGTCATTTTAACAGTGGGGTCTCCAGGGAAGCTCAGCGTGTTATCCCCTAGGTCCAGCAGGCAGCGTACAAACCTCAGGAAGTCTAATCTCAATATACAGGAGTCCTGCACCTCTGCAACCCACACAGGAAAGGTCACGGACAAACCCCCCACATTTAGAGTCACTCTCCCCTTCCCTCGCATAGGGGCGAGATCCCCAGTAACTGTCCGCAGCTGCACTGTAGTCTTTTCCCATTGTGTCCCTACCAGAACAACATCAGGCCTCATCAGAGTTGCTGTGGAACCTGTGTCCACGAGGGCAGTACACAAGGTTCCAGCGAGGGTGGTTGGGACATGACAAATCCCCAACATGAGTCCAGCCCACCACTCCATGGTGTGATCTGCTTTCAAGGGGAAGTAGAGCCCAGCTCCCCCGTCTGTGCTGTTGGGCTCCTCCTGTAGGTTATGATGCAGCATGGGACACCACGCCAAGGGTCCATATCGCCCCAGTTTTACGGACCCCTCACCATTTCCCTGGTCTCTTGCGTGTTTGCCTGAAGATATGCCCGGGTTGGCCACACCCCCAACAGACCAGGGGGCGTTGGCGGGGTTGTGTGGCACTGCGGGGTGGTTGCAGTGCCACAGCCTGTATCAGTTCAGTCACTTCATCCACCCATGCATGCCTCTTACGATCCGGTCTGCTTTCCACTGCAGTTCTCATCACAGGGCCGCTGTCTCTCAGACCGTGCTCTGTTGTTCCCACTCCCACGATCTCTCTTTCCAAGGCCAGCTGCAGTGCCTCTCACAGGGTACAGGGGTCCACTAGTTGGGTCTGAATGCGCGGCTCTCTGGGGGTTATAGCCTGCACAAACTAGTCCCTGGCCAACTCACTCTGCACTGCGAGGGGCATGTGGGCATATGCCCTCCTTGAAAGCGTTACAATGTCATTGGCCAACACACATAGCCACTCTCCCGGTTGTCTGAGCCTGCCACACAGCCCACCACTGGAGCTAGCTGCTAGCACACCAGCTAGCTCTTCTACTTCTGATACCAATTGTAGCATCCCGTCCAGGACCGCTGTGTGAACAGTAAATAGGCGAGATGGTTTCCTTGCAATGCAAATTGAAAAGCCTTTTTATGGTTACTGTCAGACGTAACCAAGCTGTACAACAGCTCTCGAGTTTCTTGTCCAGCATGAATCCGGGACCAAAACAACAGCGTCAACCCCTTGGCGTCACTTCCTTAACTCTGCTGATAACCAACCACAGGCACAAGCACATTGCACATTTAAAAACCTTACATCCACGCATTCCTTGAATGTAGCTGAATCAGATGACCAAAGCCACGCCCATTTCCGTAAAAAAGAAAATCACAATCACGACATGCGCAAAACCTACTTTTTAAACTCCTCGTAGGGTTTTCTGCCCGATCTACATCACTATTTTTCGCCACAAAAATCAGTATTTATCAATAAACTACTGTTTCTAATTTATCCTAGGCCGTGCGTTCGATCTGCATGAAACTTGGCACATAGCATCTCCAGACAGAGCTCACAAGAAGTTATTAACAGAATTTTGCTCCATTCAAATATGCGGAAATTACTCACAAACAAATTTGTGTAGCTAGCTGCCAAAACAGCAACTTAAGCATATCTCGCCCAAAATGAAAAGCTATCAACTCAAAACTTTAGATTCTTGTTTGGCATGACACTGAGGTTGGCCAACAAATTTACCGAAGATTGGAATCTAAGGCATGCTACAAATATAAAATTGTGAATATCGCATTAAGGGCTTGTGCAATTTTTATGAAACTTAGAGGGTACGATCTAGGGCCACTCCTGAGGCCACGCCTACAATGGTGTACTGATTGGTCAAATGGCCGTGGCCTATTGCACCCCAAAAAATGCTTTTTTTAGATTCACCTCTTACACTAACCTAAACGACTTCAAATGTCCAGGGTACATTTACAATGTGCCATACACCTGACATACCAATAATAATGCATGTGGACCACTAGGTGGAGCTATAATCAACGCAGACGCGTTTTGGACTATAACTCCCATATTACACATTGCACATTTAAAAACCTTACATTCACATGTTCCTTGATTAAGCTCAATCACATGACATAGGCCACGCCAATTTTCTGCAAAGGATTTTTTCACATAATTGCAACATGTAGAAAAATTAATTTTTCAAACTACTCCTAGGGTTCCTGCCAAATATGCCTGAAACTAGGAAAATAGCATCTCCATTTGGCAGTGACAAAAACTTATCAAAGGAATTTTGCTTGGTTAAAAAATGCGCAAATTACGGACAAACACATTTTTGTAGCTAGCGAATGAACACGAACTTTAGCATATGTAGGCCAAAGTAAATGTTATCGATGCAAAACTTTGGAACCAAACTCTTGACCAAATTTGGCAAAGATCGTCCATTAGGGGGCGCTACAAATACGAAAAGATTATATTTTCATGAAATTTTTACGAAACTTGGAGGGTTTCTTTCGCCAGGGGAGGGGACTCGCCAGGGGAGGGGACTCGCCAGAGCTTGGACCTTGTCATACACTGCTCACAGTTCTAATTTGACTTTTTCTCATGACCAGAACATGACGCGGATGTGACTACATGAACTTTTAAATACAAAGACTTCACTAAGTCTACTTTTTTAATTGATGAGACAAGAAAGCACGCTTCACCTCCGCTGCTGCAACTCCTTCCTATAGGGGAAACACTGTAAATACAACACATTTTGTTTACAGCATTCTTGTTTTTCCACATTCTGATAGATATTAATTACACAATTCACCCTGGATAAACTAATGAAATACCTGTTACATCATTCATTTCATGAAACTGATTGGCAGTTTTTAGTACAAAATCTTTACCAGATGTGATTGGCTATTTTGCTCTTTGATATTCATTGTGGATGGTAGAGCTCTTCCACTGCGAGGCAACTCCATTCACTCAGGTTAACAAATTATCAGAAATCCCCCCCCAAAAAATGGCCAATGTCACAGAAAATATACCATGAGACAGTCAATCTTTAACTACAGAAACTCAATTTTTTTTCTTTAGGCCTGCATCCACTAAAAATATTTTTATAGGTTGGTTATTCAGTGATATCAGTGTCTGTACCATGTGGGAAAACATGCCTGCCTTGCCACATTTTGTGCTGCATTATGGTAAAAAGTGTGTTTGTGGTGGGCCTACATGCATTAGGAAATTACACTATCCTGAGTAAAGATGCAATACAAATACTATATTTATTCAGAGTTAACATGGAAACTCCATTATTACTTTAAGCAGGAGAGACAGGGTCATAGCTTTATCACAGTACAAGATGATGTATTACAAGCGGCATCACAGCAATTACAATTCAAAATAGTTTTCAAAGTCATAAATACCTAGTTACAGATGCAGGCAAACCATATACTTCCCAGAATTGAGAGCTACTACAAAGATACAGTTTAAAGCTTGATAATGCATGTATTACAAAACTAACTAATGAAGTAATTCTTCTAATAATGAGACATTGTATGAAGCTAAGGCACTGTAATACACTGTGCCAATTCCCTTCATACTTCTGTTGCACTGCTGTGACAATACCAGCATTTATTTAGTGGGTTTCATCTTTGTGGAGCCAAATATGAAGCAAAAATGGAAGTAAGAATCTTTATGCATATTTTTTTATTCTACAATTAATAAACAAAAGTCTACCAACTTGTATGTATGCTGTATCATGACAATAAAATAAATAAGACATTATCTGGATGCCTTAAAAACATGATCAAAATAATTACGAACACTAACCGTTTCAAATGGTGGCCTAATTGTCAACTCAACTACTTAGGGTCATGCAAAACATACAGGCTAAATGAGCACTGTGGCTTTGGTACACAACTCAAGTGAGCCCAGAAGCCTGCAAGCTGGTTTGATTTCATTGGCTGCAATTCAAAATGTGTGGGTAGTGTCAAAGGCAGTGACTGTATACAAAAACTGATATCGGCAGGTGCCAATCTGCATTGAATTTAGTACTGTACTGTTTCAGCAGTGAGTTCATACAGTCCTGATAAGCCACGAGGAAAAGGTGTCAGTCAGTCGTGCCCTATACTACTTAACTTGGTTGCATGTAGCGGTAGCAGACTGCAGAAATGCAAAGACTTCATTTAATCCTTAATGGAGGAAAGAGCATGGATTCCTCACATAAAGCAGAAAGGACAACATGTGTCATAGACCGACATGCTAGCAAAGTATCATTCTCACCTGTTGTTTAAGATAATGTTGTTTCCCACTACAGCTTTCTGTATATCCCTCTGAATACAGCACAGAAAAGTGTAAGTGATCACTACAGTAATACATTGGCATGAGTTTCAACTACTGTGCTCCAGGTGCAAAGTTACTTTTACTGTATTTTTTCCCAGTATTCAACAGATGCTGTTTTCATTGCCCCAGTGACTTCAGCATATGGAGCTTACAAATGGGTGACAACTGGATGAAGGAGACAATGTCACAACATGCAGTGAATGAGGATTAATCTGGTGCAGGTTACAATCCTTACATTGCTGCCACTAAAAAACACATTTTCATAATAAAAAATGCTGGCTCTAATGTTTCATACACATATGCTTAAAGAAAGAGGAATAGGCCTACTGCTAGCTGATTTTTAACAATAAATACACAACATGGGAATCTACTGTGATGTATACTTAACTTCAATTCATAGAAATAAGTTTTCACCTAATGTTGTAGATTTTGTAAGAAAAAACCCTTGAACAATGGTGATTTGTTAACAGTATTATGTTTTAGCCATTTCTAGATAGACGAAACAGTTACTCAAAAAAAGTAAAGTTATCACTCCTACCAAGCTGGAAAGTTGTGAAAATGTGGCTATGCCTGTTTCTGCTGTTAGTTATTGTACAGTGATCTTTGTAGCTCCACAGCACCATGTGTATCATTGTTTTGGATGCTCCCCCTGTTTCACTGCAGGAAAAAGGTCACGCTGGCACTGTGGGACCAAGAGCTTTGAGTCAGGGCAAAGAAAACCTCAGCATAATGCTCAGGTATGGCAGCAGTGTAGCACAAGACACGTCAGATGACAGTCAAGTGACAATGGAGCTCACAAATTATTTTTTTTCCAGCTCCAGCATAAAACTGTGTTTACTATAGAACTTTACCAATAGTGCTAGGAGATTTTGAGTGTTTCTTCCCTCTGCATATACTGTAGTATTTTTGAGTTTTCCATTATTTTGTCTTGTGCACCTTTAGTGCATGGCGCACTAAAATGATGTGATATATATCTAGTTTAAGTAAAACAACCAGCATTATTTTCCTCCCAGATATTAAGCTCCAGGGTACATATAACTATTGAACTCAAGTGTTGATTCACTTAGCTTACTCTCCATTGGCTGAAGCATTAGTGTCCAGGCTGCCTGCCTCTCTCTATCTTAACACTCAGTGTTGTTGAAATCATTTTTTTTTTTTAAATTTCTTTATTTGTTTCCATCGATCCCACATCCTTGACTACACATTTTCTTTGATTTCTTAAACAGAATGATTAATGGTGTGACACCAGACACGACGTGAATAACTCTTTTATTTGGGGTGTGACACCTTCTTAAGTCCGTAAATCGTTATTCCAAAGATGTAAGATCTCTGGCAGTCTCAACCTCAATGTATGTCAAAAATCATGTTGTGCTTCATCTTTAAAAATGTAGGGTCTATTTGGGAATAATTTTTTTTAGCTGTGTCTCTGTTAGGTGTTGGCACGGTGGTCCAGTGGTTTACACTGTCGAGTCACAGTAAGAAGGTTCTAAGTTTAAATTCTGGGATTTAGACTTCCTGTGTGAAGTTTGTGTGCTCTCCCTGTGCTTGTTTGGGTTTATCTGGGTGTGGTAGCTTCCTCCCACAGTCCAAAGACATGCAGGTTAATTTTAAGTGTGAATGTGAGCATGATTGGCTTAGTCTCTATGTGTCAGCCCATGAGGGTATTCCTACCTTTCGACCAATGCCATCTGGGATTGACAGTTTAAAGGATGAGCAGGATAGTGAATGGATGGATGGTTCTGTTTTACGTCATGCTACCATGATATAATGTCTACCATTATGGTTTTAACATCGACAGCCTTGTCCAATGATTCCCATCTGCTAGTGAGGTTGATAAAATTCCGTGCTAATGGAAATGATCAATTTCACATGTTTACTAGCAAGACATCATATTTCCCTACATTGAAAATCTCCTCACCCTCAGTGGCTCAGAGATACTGTGAACCCCCCTCCAACTTTGTGCGTGGGTGCATGCATATGTGTGTTTTCAAGTTCTTGAGGTTTTGTCCTTTTGTTTTTCTCTCTTTTGCTTTTCCTTATGTTATGTGTACAGTGTCCCATAATGCCATTATTTCTACTGCTTTGTTGTCTAATGCTGTTTTTAAGAAAATAATATATTTCATCCCCACCAAAAAAATACACATTTAAAGATTCCTGTACACGTTCATATTTCGGACTACACATTTAGATATTGTTCTACACAATTACAAATATGTACAGTGTTCCATTGCTCTCCACACACACTGCAACACATTTGGCCCCACTTTTACTTTCCTCCCACTTGTCAGCTCTCCCAGTTGTTGGAATGTTCTGAGCAAGAACACAAACACAGTTTAGGATTTAAGACTGAACCAAGAAATCACTGGTACGAGCATTAGAAGCTCTTGGTGCTGTTGTTGTTCAGTCCTGAGCGTGGGTGGGCCATTGTGCAGTTATTGTTGTTGTTGCTCCTACTGCATTTCTCCTTGCCTCCTGTAGTGACTCTGCTCTCAAGGATATGGACCTTGCCTTGCTCCTCCTTCATGAAGAGATCCACCAGTAGAATCTTCTCTTTGTGCATCTGGAGGCTGATGTCCTTAGGGATGTCTGGAATTAGCCAGTCTACAATGTCGTTCATCAGCAACACAACATTCTAGTGAAGATAAATGAAAGATAATTATTTTTTTGGGCTTTGTGTTGTTAAAATGAGCCACAGTAAGTTATGGATTAAATGTGATTTCAAATGCAGTCGCCAAAGCTACACTATATATAGTAACATATGTAATGTACTTTGTACTATGGAATATGTGAAGTTACAGAAAATGTTAAATAACCAAAGTTTGTGGATGGTAAGATGCCAGAATAGTACGTGTGGTATGTCACATTTAGATACAAAATGAATCCAAAAATGTGAAAATGTTTCTTTGGTATTACACAATAACATCGCACACACTTAAGTTAAAAGATACTATATTTTTGACTAAGGCTGCGTTCACACTATTACTTTTCATTTGAAAATGAAAATTATCCCTGTCAAAGCATTTTGGCTTCATATCAGAAATAATCTCTGTCCATTCTCAGAGAGTGAGATGAGAAACAGCAATGAAGGAAAATGAGAAGAGATTTCTTTTTTTGGATCAATGACGAGATGGAACTGTTTTCACATCGTTTTGCTCTCACCGCTGGTAGTTTATTCATGATTGATGACAACCAGTCAGGAGGCGAATGTGGGTGTCTATATCATTGAGCCAGCTGCGTTTTTTTTCATTTTTAGGCTATTCAAAGCTCTAGAGTGGTGTGGACATCAGGTGTTAACTTGGCAAAAGTGATGTGTTCAAATTAAAATGTATTAGTGTGGACATGCCTTCAATGTCCATAACTGAAAATAATGAAAAGCAACATCTGCATCATTAATGAGCAGTAGGGGGGCTACCAGGTTCTTCCTAACGAGTCACTGCCACTAACACCCCTCTGTTGAATTCACATGTTCACACAAAAATCTGAAATTAATTTACAGCTAAGTTTAATTAAGTCATAAAAATAATAATGGAAGGAATGATTAGAAAAAAATAAAGCACAACAGTGGTAGTTTTCATTAAATTTCCTAAAATGATATTGTAGCAAAGCCAATTAAAACAAGTTAAAGCGCGTGTGCTCACTCGATCATGATTGGACCAAAATAATCATGTGACACATGCAGTTGGAAGACAATGAATTGTAGCGAACAATATTGTGATTTATATGTGTTATATTGTTGACAGTGCAATGTAAAATGTGTGAGTGAATGAATTCTTACATTTGTAAAGTAATGACAGTTCAACAGGCTGCACCTGCAGCAGGTCAGGGTTGGGGTTACATGGTTGTGTCATCCCGTATCATGATACCAATTTGTGGATGTTAGCATGGTTTGTTTCAGAATCACTCAAGATGTGTAGTGTCCGTTTTTGGCCATTGTGCTGTTTAAAGGATGTTTTTAGATTGTATTCAGACAAATATTGAAATTTCCGTTATGATTCCATTTCACTACTACCACATACAATTTGAAATGTGATAAGGGAGGTCACTAGATGGCAGCAAAGCATCAGCATACTGCGAGTAGTCTGATTCCCTGTATAGTGATATCATGACTACATTCTCTTAACCAAGTTGTATTTGCTGCCTTGACCCTATTGTATCATTAATGGCCAATCTGTTCTGAAATCTTGTTTCTGTGGCTGACATTACAAAAGTGTATGAAGTCTTCACTGCATGCTCAATGACAGAGTTGACACTGAATGTGCTGTCTGGAGGTTCAGTCTGGTAGCCAACAGTGCTTGGACCGGGATGGGAGGTTGATAAGCAATGATCTGACTGCAGAACCATCCACAACAATTACACACAGATACAAAGCAACACGTGAATGTAGCGCATGACCCAGATCAGCATAGTTGGGGCCTCATGGCCTCACTGACCAGGGCAGAGCTGCACACATATATTTAAATACATAACAATTAAATAAATCTCTATTATTTGCTGCCTTACCTGGAAAACAATGACAAAGGCCAGTCGCACTGCCAGCACTGCCCAGAATTCCTTGGAGATCTCATATGGAGTGGCTGACCAAGGAGGTTCTCTGTAGTCCTTATACCTTTTAGAGAAGATAAAAATGTTTTCAAACTTTGGTTCCAAGTCTTCATAGGGTTCAGAATGCTGGAGCTAGAATTTTTACTAAATACAAAAAATGTGGACCACAGCCATGTGCAGTTACATCTGCTTGCAGTGCATCAATTTAGAACAGGACATAGTTTTCACCAACAGTAATGATTCTTTCTGTGACAGATTTCCCTGATAACAGAAAGTGGGATCACTGCGGCCATGCAGTGGTGAGTGAAGAATATGTCCTGTGCCATTTTTGCCCTTTCTCTTTTCAAATAAATAGTTTTTTGTTGTTGTTGTGTTTAAAAAAAAAATCATTATGACATTTTTGAGTGCCTGATATTGTTGTATTTCTTTCCGCTTTAAAGTATCGTCAATAAGACCAAAAAAGCGCTATATAACTACAGTCCATTTACCATTCTGTTGAGTGTCAGAGAGGCAGGGTTCCTCCAACAGGATTTTGGTGCACAAAAAGGAAAAGGGACCAAGAATAAATGAGAAGAAAAACATTGGACCGTTCAGAAGTGGTCTGAAACTGAACAGGGAAGAGTTGAAACTCCCCATTAAACCTGAGAGAACTGGAGCAGTTTGCACAGGAGGAGTTTTGCCAAAGTTCCAGCTGAGAAGTGTAGGTCTCTCTAAGAGCTACTAAAAGTGCCTCATTATGTTTGTATAATTATGTAAAATGTATAATATTTTGTCCATGCCCATTCATTTGTTGTATTGTTTACAATAATGTTAGAATGAAAAACAAGAGTAAATAGTGTGTTCTATTAAGATGAGATTATTATTATTATTATAAGAGGAAGGGTAAAATCGTTTAGACCATGTCTTGATTGATATTTAAAATGTTTCCTGATGAAATTGAAAACTGTGAACTGAAATTGATTCCCCACCTGCAAATCTCAACGGGGTAGCCAAGTTGCAAAGGATCCATGGTTTCTTTGCCGTCCTGGAAGTGACTGACATTAAAATAGGACAGCGTATGGTTGACAAATCCATGCATGGAGCCATCTGGGCTGTACATGTACTGGTAGACCATCCGAGGTATGAAGTCTGACGTGAAGGAGATGACAAATGCCTAAGAATTGTGGTTGGGGACATAGTGGTTGGGTGGGGGTTCAGAGATCAGAGAGAAAAATGAAAGTGAGAGGAATGTGAATAAATATTTCTTGTACTGTATGTGAAAAAAAAAGAAGTAACAATTTAAGTTGTGTCCCAATTCAGGGGCCACATCCCTCAAAGGCTGAATTTGAAAAGCGATTGCATCACAGCAACAGAACTGAGACTACAAAGGATCCAGGGAGTGTATCCTTTTTTGCCCCACATATTCCAGGATTCATTGTGCTAATGAAAAATCACTTTTCTAAAAGAGCACAATCCAAGGAGTACACTTTTAAATTTAGGTATCAGACTACTCGATCAAACGATAACAGTACAAATGTTGAAAAACTAAGGGGCCTTAAAACCTCAAATTTTTGTGAATATATTTACGTGTTTAGTTATGTGACGGATAATGTAAATAGATATTCTGTATCTCCATCGTTCAGTTTGGCCTCTGCAGTGTGAAGGTTGTGGCGCCTGATTTTGGATAAAGCCATAGTGTAGAGTGTAACTGAAACCACCTGGACAACTGGACTAAAGTGTTTGAGTTGAAGACGTTCTATCACTCATACCGAGGCTTCTACTGGCTGGATTCTCAGTAAGTGAAACTCTCTGCTCTTAGCATTGTCCATTCATTGCTGAGACAATGAATCAACGGAAGTAAATGAGTTCACAGTCATCATGGCAGATTCAACAGAGCCACATGAACACAGGTGTGAATTGAAGTAAAGCCAACTGAGAATGGCGCTGTGAATAGGTGGGCTCAGCACACTTGAAAAAAGCTAGTTCATATGCGTATTGTTCAACTCAGTTCCTATGTTCAAAATGAAAAGGCAACATTAGATGACCTGACAAACAATTTGAATCTGATTCAGGCCCGTGCACCATGTCTACACTGCCTACTGTACGTTCCCTTTAACTCTTCTAGAATACAGTGATAGTAGCACTTTAAAATCTAGGCATGCAATATATCCAGCCTCATGAAATTCAACATACTCTTCCTGCCACCAGGAAATGCAAATGCTGAATTTTATGAGGTTGGATGATACTCTGTATGTTTACAGTGAGGGGTCCCAAGTGCCAAGGCCTGTGAATGATCTTACTGTGTTTCACTTCACACAGTGGCTGCACAGGATAAGAAATTATAAGCTGTCACACACAGGACTGCAGATATTTTGTGGCTTCATTTTTGTAAAGTGGGACAAAGTAGGGATACGTCATCCATTTATATTTATAGTCATTGGTGTAAACAACTAACTAATATTACACAGTTTCAATTGAAACGTTTCACCCTGGCTCTGAAGCTAAACTGTTGGGATTTGGCGTCCCGGGTGTTAGTGGGTATTCACATCCATATTTGAACAGTGTGGGATTCATGGACCCTTTTGTCTGCCCATCACAGCAATATTTCAAACCCAGTGCCCTTGAGTACTTAGCCAAAAAAAAAACGGAATACCTACAGACATGTTTGATCATAAATCAATACATTCATGTGTTACTTACATTAATGATGACAGCCACTTTTGCTACTCCTCGTAGTATGTTGTACCATATACCTGTAGATATAACAGTATGCATCAATTACTGAATATCAGAAACAAGTCTGGTTTCTTTTCGTACAGTGAAAAGAAGATATGTCTTCACAGCTTGTTGGTCTTAAGGAGCAACTTTATAGGACAACAGCAATGAGATTTCACCAAGATCTCCCTGAATCCCACACTATCGAGTATGTCAGTGCATTTCATGCCTTTAATTAGCTGCAGTATGATGAATGTAACTCACCAATGTCTTTGGCTCTTGCTGCCACAGGTCTTCGCAACTCGGCCACAAATTTCTTAGCATCAAGCCGTATTTCAATGATGTTGTTGAGCAGAGCAAAGAGTGGAGCCAGTGGGAAGGATGCCACAAACAACGTAACAAAACCAAACTGGATGACTGGACACAGAGAAGGACAGATGAAAATATTAAGTTATCGACACCAACTGTTAGCTTCATATTGGCTGCTAACTAGTGAGGTGCATTTGATTTATACTTGATGCAGGCGATAACAGGAATCCCACAACAGATACTGAAAGGTTCTCTAAAGGTGGAATAATCTATTGATACTATGCATTTCTTATCATATTCAGTGTATATATCCTCAGGGTTTGTATGTGTGCTGGAAATGTAAATAGAAAATAAACAAGGTGGCTCGGACTGAACCAAAAAACACTATTTCACCCATGGAATGTGTGTGTGTGTGTGTGTGTGGTACTGTGTGGTACTGACTCATTTCCATATATTCAGGTGTTAACCCAGCAAATGGTTCCAGAAAGTGGTCCGTTTCATATCTCATTAGCTTCTTCTGTCTCTCTTCTTCTTGAAAAGTACCTTGCTTTGACCGAACGTAGCGAATCAGCTTCTTCAGCTTGCTGAGGAACACACAACACACACACACACGGGAAAACACAAGGATGCACACATTTCTCTCTTCCTTGTCGTGGTATTCTAATGCTGGACAGGAAAACATAAAGTGGCTTCAGTAGGTATTCAGACACTTTTTCCTCAAATGTATTGTTTTACAGATTTAAATTTGACAGTTTGGTTGAACCATTGATGTTAGAGACTTGTATTGAAGTGACTCCAGTGTTGTCTTGGCAGTTAGCCTCGGGTCAAGTAAATGGACTCTATTTATTAGGGATGGGACAATACCACTTTTTGTGTCCAATCCAATAGTGATCCTGCAACCTTCAGTATCTGCCGATACCGATCAGACACTAGTCCAATATCTTTTCCCCAGTCGTAAAATAAAATATTAATAATGCATTGTTCAGGATGCATTTTGCGGAATGTAAGCATCTAAAACATACATAGCCAGCAACATGACTGGGTTATGGAATACTGCTGTTTTATTTCTCACAGAATTTTTTGCAGAATTCTTTACGGTTAGCACCATTCAAACAAGCAAAAACAAATTGAACTGTAAACTGTTAATTGAAAAATAATAAATTAACATAGAATTGATGCCGGAATGTATAGGATCAGATTTTACTTCTTATTTTATATATATATATATGTATATATATATACATATATATACATATATATATATATATATCTGGCATGTATTTTGGAACGTCATGGGGATGGAGGTTGTAGAGCAATTTAAGGTGCAGGTGTATGTTTTCTATTATTTCACAGCATCTTTTACTCTACTCAAATTGCTAAATGGGGAAAAATATGCATATTATTTACTTAATTTATATAAATACATTTTATTTTTCTTTATTATTATTCATTGCTTTACCTGTGGCTGAATAACAAAAGGGATACTGTCATAAAGAGCATCGTGTAAATCTAGGCCATGTCTTGGTTGCAAGTTGCGTCACATAAAATTGTCTGAAATTTGCACAGAATTTATGAAGAAAGTTGCTCTGTTTCAGGACTGTGATGAATATGAAACATTTTAGTGCTTAAGCCTTTGTTCGTTAAAAATGTAGCAGTGATTTTCACATTAATGCTTCATGATTTTTAAGTCATGCGTACTTACGGTACTCCAATCTCAAAGAGGTTGTTCTGAATTAGCTGCTTTCCCAACATGGTGATACTCAGCTGGATGCACAGCTCCATCAGACAGCCTCCATGAGTACACTGTAAAACAGTCCAAGTTGTGTTATAGTGTGTCCTACAGGGAGCATAGTACTTGAGACGACAAAGTACTATGCTCCCTGCTATTCTGTGGATGCATATCCTGCATAATACACATAGTGCATGCATAGTGTGTGTTGTAGCAAAAGACCCTAATGCTGCTGCACCAGCTAAGTGTTATTTAGTTTCACACAAGCCAGTTACAATCTTAATAGCCAATCGTACTTCGGTGCAAATCAATACACTACTTAAAAATGTTTCAAAAACAAAGATACTGTGTTCTCAATCAGGACTTGATTTTTGTGTGGTTGTTTATTTGTTTGTTTATTTCAAATGCAACGATACAAACAAATATGGTTCACATAGGAAGAACTTCAGTTATTCACAATCTAGCAGCTGGAGCTCTGGCTGACTGTGTATGCATTCCCATGCAAGTGTTATTCAAATTTATTAAAAACTCCAGACATGTTTAGGCTTATATGGAAATCCATAAAGGAATTTTCTTATTGTTCACCTCTCTCATTCCTGCCCACCATCTTCTTTACAAGTATAAATAAACATGATTTGTGTTGACTGCAGTGGCACCCAGAATCCATATGGAAAATCATTATAAACTTTGTAGCTGACATATCACAGTCTGATTTTCTATGTAGAAAATGTACAATTATATTTCAACAAGTATGAGGAAAACAAGCAACTCTCTTGTTGCTTGTTTTCCTCATACATATATTAATTAAACAATAGAATAGTGTAAAAATACCCTTTCCCACATATCTGAATATAGACTAAAAAAAAAAAATGTTTCTCATTGATTGAATCGAACAGTACCCTGACATAACAAACCCCTTCATACAATAAAGGTAGAGATACGGGCTACAGTGACTACTGCTGGCCATTTATCTTAATGACTTGTCAGAAAGTCTTCCAACTCATATGATGAACTCATATGTGGTAAAAAAAAAAAGACCAAAATCGACCTAAAATAGCGGCCCACCACAACTTTTTCCCTCAGAAGATCTTGGGGTTCAAACACATGGTTAATGAGCTTGTAAAGGTAAGGGTGATGGTTAGGGTGACGACATGGCAGAAAATCAGCACAATTACTTTACAGAATATAAGGAAATCCATTTAAATATACAAACTTGATGGACTTACCAGGCCCACCGCTTACCGCTAGTGGCCATGTACATGACTACCACTAGAGGTCTACTGTTTTTATAACGACCACATACGTCGTAATACGCTGTTTCAAAAATGACATAGCTTGTCGTATGAGTTGGAGGACAGGCTGAAATTGATGTGTCTCAGTGCACGATTATTTTTTAGGAAAAATGCATAATTTCTTTAGCAGTTTATATTCATGAAATATTTCTAAGATTGTTCCAGAATAACAATATAAACAATGTAAAATACCTTGTTGCCACAAACCTATTCCCCAAAGTAAGATTGAGCATTGTAAATGTCAATAAAGTGGACGACAAGGATGTTTAGCTCAATTCCCATTGTGTGGTTGAAAAGGATTTTGTTTGCAGATAATTTGTAGAAGTATAAACTTTACCTCTTCCATTCTGTAGGACTCAAACACATACAGGTAGCTGCCTGGTCTGCCTACCAGTCTAGAGTGGAAAACGAATGAAAGGCTTTGAAGTGGATATCAAGTTATGAAATATTTTTGCATATATTTAAACTATATGAGCGGTTAAACATATTCAAATGAGATATATTATGTTACTTACCTTCCCCTGAAGAAAGCGATGTAGATGATGGGGGTGAAGGCATTGAAAAACTTGAGGATGAAGGTCTTGAAGATGAGTCGTTCCTCAAAACTTTTGTCTGTTTTAGGAACCTCTAAAAGTGAACAGTGAATTTATTTTTCCGATTATTTTAACTTTCAATAAAAAATAGTTACCTCTGAACTAAGGCCCTCTGCCATCAAGCCCAACAAATCACACACTTCTCTCAAAGATAAGAACAAGTGAGACGAGATGTTTGCAAGTTATTCAGCTGTGATTGGACTGTCTACGGAAGCCATTAGAAGGTAGTGAGAATTTAATTTTTGGCTAGGATCATTTGTTTATTTGTTTTTGGAATACTCGGGACTCCTATTAAGAGTCTGAAGTGCACCACTATCTAAGTCTGAATGGTACAAAAAGCATTCATGTCTTTTTCCAGGTTTTATTCTCTGTTATTTTTTATCAGTGAAGGTTTTCTGCCAAAGATGATAAAATAATGTTGTAATAACCGAGACAATAAACACACTATCTGAAACAAACTAATAACAAGAAATTTGAGTTTCCATTCAGGAACTCATTGGATATGGGCCATAAGTCAACATTTGTCCTTTGTGCAGCTCCATAAAGTAACCTTCCTAACAAAATCAACATAAACCAAATTTCATGTACTGTATGCCCCTTTTTGCTGTTGCCTCAGATTTGGACAAAAATGCAGACGGTTGTTTCATTCAGGGACTGTTGGGCCATGTCGATGTTATAGGTACAGTATGCACTCCATTCTCGTGATATGACAAATGACCTGTTTTCCCAGTTAATTGTCAGAGCCGCTTAACTTACCTAACACAGTGAGCCATCGTGCCACAGCGCCGTACACCTCGTCCAGTATGAGGATGACCACCAGGTTGATGATGGCTGCTGTGGTTTTAACTGTCAATTGGACATGGTTCCGTGTGATGGGATTGGAGCTCATATGGAGAGCGGCTTTGGTGGAGATCCGGTAGAGGATCACACCGAACACAATGGCAAATGTAACACCAATCTGACAGTGAAAAGGTTTGCATCATTATAAAGTGAATGTGGGACTGAGGGAAAAGGAAAAGTGATTCATCAGTGAGGTACAATATTTTTTCACCATTAACAGCATCATGACAATGTTAGTCATGTAGGCAGGAAGGCGGTCTTGAAAGGTGAGCTTTTCCACCTAAAACAGACATACAAACATGTTCACAACAATTGCAGCATACAGATTTATTGAAGTGTTTGTGTGTGTGTTTGTGTGTGTGAATTATGTTATTTCAAGGGTACTTCTAAGGAGAAAACACACCTGTGTTTTAAAGGGAATGGGAGATGGTACTATGATTGGATTATTGCAGGTCACGCCCAAAACACACCCATTAATTAATTAATGGACTAAGTACAACCCCTTTGAATCATGAGCCTGCTGCAGTGATGTTTTTTCATAATGTGGATCTGTGTCTGTCATGTTCCATTAGATCTTGAATGGAAATCACAGATACATGGAAAAATGCAAACCACTGCTAGAGGTTAAGTTGTATTTGTACAATTTATCAATCCCTTTATCATCAATACCAGCTCAGCTTTTAAATGGCAATGAGGGGCTGGACCCTGTTGCAGCTATTCACACTACTGTATATGTAAATTGCAAATTAAAATTGGTCAGATGTATACAACCAAGTAACCAAACATGTAAGACTGAAGAACACGCAAAAATAATGTATCTGATGTAATATAAATGACCAAACACAACGTGATGGATGCAAATATGTGGAGCCTAACATGTAATTACCTTGTGCTGTGATTTCTGATCTTTGCACATGGACTTCTGCATCACCCTGAACTCATATTCAGCCCTGGGGTGGTCCTGTGGTGGTGACACAGACAGAAACGACAGGTGAAAGTGAAACATATAGAAAAGCTGTTGAACTGAAGTGGGATTAGCAGATGGCTAAGCGTACAAGGGCTGCCCCCTGAAAGTCGTCTGAGCATTAGTCGATGAGAAGAATCTTACAACCAGGTACTGATTGGTCGGTTGGTGGAAGTAAAAAAAACTAATAAATGGCAAGTTTTCATCAGGATACTTTCATGTATAACCTCTACAAACAAGTGTGTTTATAATATTGTAATGCCTTTCAGGGGGACTGGAGGCTAATTTTGAGGAATGTGTTGTGCCTCAGAACTGTGGTCTTGTGTCATCTGTAGGTCCTACTGGCATTGTGGACAGTTTATTTTTCTTTCTTTTTAACTGCCTTGACTTACTTGGACTGGAAATTCCAATCTTTAGTCTGATGAGTTTGACATTCCACATCAACAAATTGAGATTACATAAGAGATTTAAATTAGTAAGCAATGTTCATATTGTAAACAGCAGACCTAAGATCTGCTGTCCAAGGGCCTCATTGAGAAGCACAAAATGTGCATTGAGTTCCAAATGTGTCCTCCATGCTACCAGTTCTCCTTCTGTTCGCCAGCTGTGATGACTCGTGGCTGTCCCAGTATCAGCCTATCAGGGACAGATCCAGTGACTCTGTCTCTGTCCTGCAAGTGGCTTGCTGTGCTGTGATGACATCACATCCAATGCACTTCACTTCAGCTGAAGTCAGCCTGCAAAAAGTCCAAAGCCCGTCCTCTTTGATTGATTGAAAGTGGCAGCAAACTGTCATCTCCATTTTTGTGGATGTAATCTTAGCTTTAATTAAGCAATGAGCCACACCCCAAATTCTCTAATTGTAACTCTCGGATCAGCAATACCAATTCTGACGAATGAGCAACACATTTGGATACAACTAGTCTAGACTAAAAATTAGTCGCTGAAACAATATGAGCCATAATCTATACTTAAGCCTTAGATCAATAACATAACCATTTTGTTCAACAAGAGTATTTTTGTCATAATTATTAAATAGAAAATGACTTGTCCTTTTTTAATGGCACTTAGTACTGTATATAATAGGGAAAAATGTAATGTAAAAGCATACACAATCATTATACAAGTAAAGATATCTGGGTCATCACCATCACCAAATTCTCTAAGGACATTTTTCTTTCTGTGGGTTAGGGAACGGTTATTAGTAGTGTTGGGAAAGTTACCTAAAATTAGTTATTAGTCACTAGTTATTAGTAATTAGATACTTTACCAATTATTAGTTTGTTGGTTTCAAATGTCGCCTCCACACACTGCTAAAAACCCTCCTACCCCTGAAGAGTGGCAGCTGTTTTCTCCCACAGCTCCAACAGTCTAGTACAGTTATACTCACCACCCGAACCACTGCAAGTTTTTTATCAAACAGATTTTATAATAAACATCAAGGTGATTGACTGTAATACAGTGAAGGGAAGATTCAGCTGGAGTTAAAGTGAACAGAGGAAAAGCTTGAGGTGAAAGCTGGTTGATAGAAGCTGCAGTCTGTGGAACCTGGGATTTTTCACTAATGAATTATGTAGTGAAAATGTGTTAACACTAGTTAATGGATCAATCAAAGTTTTGGATAAACATTGACATGTTTGCACAATTTCTGACTTTTTGACTTTTTCAGAAAGTGTTGCTTCATCATTCTCCAATACATTTTTGACACTGCAATTTGTGTTGTTGTACTGGACAGAAATGTACAATATATTTGTACATTGCATACGTTTGATCATCTATGGATGAATTATAGATTTTGTTGATTTTTGTAGTGAAAGCAGTTAATACTAACCCTGCAGCATAAACATAAAAGACATGCCTTTATTTCTATGTTAATGCCCTGTCAATTTTTTATGTCATAAACTTAAAAAAATGGAGAGATGTGCACAATACTAAGTCAGTACTAAGTAACCCCCCTTTGGCTGTGATGAAGTCGCAGGTAAGGTTTCCTTCACATTTAGACCTTGTTTGTTCACCACCACTCCTGAACATGCTACACCTTCCTGCAGCTCCTCTTTAATAACATGGGGAATTGTCTTTGCCTTTCAGCTCAGCAGACCTCTTGTCTCTAGCCCTTTAACTGTCATGTCTTAATGACACGAACAGTGCTGGAGTCACTTTGACATATTTTTTATTGGCCTGCTTCGTTGCATCAGTTAACCTTTATTTTCAGACCATCAGCCAGTTGCTTGGAGGAGGTAATGATTGTTGAATTTCACCACATAGAGTAAATTTATCAACTCTACAAAATGTGGCCAGCTGACAGTTTGTAATGACGGTTCTTGAACTGCCTTAAAGCTCCTAACAGGCGATTTAAGCCTAATGAGTTAATAAAGTTCGAATTGTTTCAGAGGGGGTTATAATTAAATCTTTTCACTTCATAAATCAACAGAATGTGTCAGAATATATACAAGGGTATTATTATATTATACCATTCTCCTTATTTTGTGTCTCTTGTAAAGGCATGTGGTTTGCTTGCGTCTGTCCCAGGCTCCAGTCAGTGTGGCTGTGTGAGAGAGAGAAGCAGCAGCGATCATGTGAGCAAAGTGACTCTGATATGAAGCACACATGAAACTCCTCATTCCAAAGTATAACCTTTCGCAGCTGAGGTGTGATAGAGTGTTTCACAGTAAAACACAACAGTGTTGTGGGAGAATTTGCACTTATGTGTGTACACATCATTTTTACATGTAACCCCCCATACATTGGGATGCTTTTTCAATGTAAAAAAGCACCAAATATAATGTTTAAATCCAACAGTAGTTTAGTTTTCCTTATAACATCTTACCTTATAAGGTAGTGTACACATGGTTTTCTAGTGTGATGTACAATGGTTCAGATGAGAAAATAAGGTGAGAGACAGAATCTAATTAGAAAACAATAAAGGTTTGTTAATTTTCCAGTTCATGATCAATCTTTCTGATTCCTGATTGTTACGTGTCACAGCACAGGTTGTGATCAGAGCAAATCATTTACTGTCAGGTCTACAGGATTTAATCACCACTGAGTCTGACTGTATCCACCATCTAGCTACTCACACAGAGCTCCAGACTAACCTTTTACATTGGTTGCACCGTTGCGCATCACTTTTTCATTTGGGTGAACCAACACATAATTTAGGTACACCCAAAAAATTTCTCTACGCCTTTTGGCTCCGCAATAATACACCTTTAATACCTTTTTCTTGACAGTTCCCATATAAATTTGTAAATTTATAGACACATTTTGTAAATGACTGTAAAGGAATAAAGGTGCTTTTTCAAGAGGATGATTTGGGATCAAAATTTTGTAAATGGTAGCTTATCTTTTGCGATGTTATAAGCAGTGTTAAATTTTATTAACATTTCTGACTCGAAGCAGTGAGGAGAATAATGGACAAATGTTTTGTTTTCCGGACTGTACACACAGTACATAGTTGAACATTGTTGAACACTGAACAGGTCTATTTTGAACTATTAACTAATATAAAGTACATGATGTTGTGTGTTGAGGGATGGGACTAACATAAAGCCCATTAAATAAATAAAATAATCCAACTCAATATGTACAGACAGACTGACCTGGTTCATAGTGAAAAACCTACAACTCTTTACAACAGTAGAGTCAAGGGCTTTAGGTATCACAGTGAGTTGACTTTCAGTTTCACAAATTTTTGTGTCGCTGCCTTTATTTGCAAAACATTAGTTACACTAATAGCAACGAGTAACGATTTTTTGATCGGTTCACTCACTGCGCCATCGCCAAATGGAGCAGGTTTGCGTGTGACAGATGGTGGGAGCTGGCGCCAGTGCTGCCACCGCTCAGACGCTGCTAACGTGGCAGTGGTGCTAATGCTCTGACGCTGCTAACTCTTTCAGCACCGATAACATCTGAGCTTATCGGTTCTACGGTCTTTCATAATATTGCCACAAAAAAAAGGGATGTAGTTCCCTGGTAAACGAAACACTATTTTTCCAATCTTTTTTCTCGTAAATTTGCGATTTTAATCTCAGAGAATATCCAAGTTTTTTCTCGTAGATTTGTGACTGTAATTTCATAGATTTGTGAGTTTTTTCTCATAGATTTGCAACTTTATCAAGTAAATTTACCATTTTAATCTCATAGAATATCCGAGTTTGTATTCTCGTAAATTAACGATTTTAATGTAAGAGACTCAGTTTTTTTGTGGAATCCTGCTGAAAATTAAATAAACCAACAGAAAGGGGCAAAAACATAACCTCTTTGGCGGAGGTTATAAAGGCATTACCCACAACACAGGTGCGCTCAGCTAGCTTTCAACCAGAACTCTGCTCCTGGTGTGGTTACGTATGGAACAATGCACACTGAGCTCCATGGGTTTCAATTTTAACCAGCTAGCTCATTTGGTAGTGCCGGCTCCCCATGTTCTCAGGCTTAAGTCCTCCTGCAGCGGCCACAAGTTCAGTTCCGTCCCCGCCCCTTTATTGCGTGTCTTCCCCACTCGCTCTCCCTTTCACACTAACAGCTATCCTGTCACCTGTTTTTTTATCTAAGTATCCAATTACATTTGGGTCCTTGAAATTTGGACACTATGTATTAAAAGGGAAATATCTCCAACACAGTTCTCTGACTGATGTAAAACTACTCATATCAAAGCTGAGACTCTGCACTTTAATGTAGTGTCCATTATTGTATCTCAAACTGAATGGGCTGAACCTCAGAGCCTGAACAACATAAAATGTACAACTGTCCAAATATTTATGGACTGTACCAGACATTTTTACCTTGTGCATACGCATAGCTCTAATGTTGAATCTGCACTAAGGTGTATGCATGGAAGAAAACCCGATCGACTATTACTGTTTATAACAAATTACCTTATGAGGTCAACTTTGTGTGCTCTGTGTTGAATTTTTTTCTCTTTGTGCACTGTCCTTAAGAAGAAGTGGAATAAATTAAGAGATATAAATGTGTTGTTGTTTTTTAAGTGCAGTGGTGATATAAATCACAGTTTTGTGAAGCTGATGATAAAGATTTGATGAAGTCTGGCACAAAAATATTCTTATTCTGTTCTGTTTACCTCCAGTATTCCTACACTGAGCTTTGAATCACAATCACTTTTGCACTTGTTTTCCAGATTTGATATTGGGCGTCATATTTTTGTTTAGAAGTAAAAATTTTGTTCACTTATTGATCTGTTTTTTTAATGTCAGATGACATTCTGATAGTGTAAAACCTCAGCTACAGTGTGTTGTACACTGCATTTGCAAAGACCATTTATAGTAATGTATGTATTTTGTGTGAGTTGTTATGAGAGGTTGGCAGCAGCAGCAGCAGAAATTCAACAAAGAGTTAAGAAAGAAGTTTATCTAGAAATAGGAATTCATCCAAACCTTGAGAGCTTCCTGTAAGAAATCATCCAGAGAGACAGAAACAAAGGAGGGTGGGGTAGGGGATGTCTTTGTTAGTAAAACAACAAATCAGATTACAACATTGTTTTCACAGCATTTTATTAGTATTGAGGAAGAATTGATCCCTCTGGTGATGGAGTCTGGAGATGCCAGGCTACAACAGGATTGGAATGACACAGCACTGTTATGCCACTGGTAATCTCACTGAATTTCCAATTGAACATCCAAATAAAGTAGGTGTGTCTCTTGCTCTCTAAGATGTTGTTGTTTCTTTATCCCCAGACCTCACCAAGTGTATGAAATATATGACCTCATCCACAATATGATAATGTGAGCTTAAATTTAAAAAAATGACCATTCAAACATTAGTAACACTGCAAAGCATCAAAATTGCAACACAAATAATGATAACAGAGACAGCACAAAAAAGACATTAATGGGTTAAAAAGGATATGTTGGGTGAGATGAAAGAAAAATAAATAAAATAAAATGTAAACATCTAACAACAAAGGAATGAAACAATGACAACTACCACTACATTTTATCAAGAGTTCTTTTTTGTTGGGACCCATGTTGTATACCAACATACACAAGTTTTTATTGTGTTTTGCTGTATGTTCTATATGGAGGACCCCATCTATTTAATGGATTAATACATTATTGTAAAATAAAAATATGCATTAATACATTTATTTACAAAAGTATCTATCAAACTATAAATCAATCAACTATGTTGCAAAGTAATTTATTATTTGACATTTCAATGGGGAATTAAAAGAGGAATGATTAAAAATAATTTACTAATGAAATCCATAAATAAATAGTTGAAATTAATTAGGCATTTACAAGTACAGAGAATTATCCCATTGAATCTATTGCTGCCTTTGTCTTCTTTAAGCTATATGGTGACTTATTTTCTTTGAAGGAGCCAATCCCAGCTGACATTGGGCGAGAGGTGGGGTACACCCTGGACAGGTCGCCAGCCTACCGCAGGGCTTCATACAGAGACAGATGTGTAAATGTTGTGTTTACTTGTTTCTGCTGCCCCCAAATTGCAACACTGTGTAACACTTGGTTATGGCCACAAGTGTTTCCTCAAATTCAAATTGTAAGATTATAATACGGAGAGTTGTCATATTCCCTCAAAATATTTTTGGCCAATGTATTTATTCATTATTATTATGAATCTATTGTTTCCAGATTCTATAATTCTGGTTGCATTAGCCTTTATCGATGCAAGGGTTTTCAGAATGTCACCAAGCAAGAATATTTGGAAGGTTGATATAATTGTAGCATGTTTTTATTTGCATGCAGTGCAGTGAGACTTGACTTTTAGCTCCCTTGCTAGAGTGCCCATCCCCCAAGCTTCAGGAGTTCGAAGCCAACCGTGATACATGATAGTGTATGATGGGCCGTTAGGGACATTATCCAGAATTACCTCACACACAAAACTGAAACACTCTCATGCACACAACTGAAACGCTGTCACGCACACAACTGAAACACCTTCCTGTTCAACTGAAATGCCTTCCTGTTCAACTGAAACGCCTTCCTGTTCAACTGAAATGCTCTCACACACACAACTGAAGCACTCTCACACAAACACACACACAACTGAAATGCTCTCTCACATACACAAATGAAACACTCTCACATACACAACTGAAATACTCACATACACAACTGAAACATTCTCACACACACAAATGAAACAGTCTCACATAAACAACTTCAACTACTGAATTCAGCTAGAAGGTCCTGGCACACATGCCAGACTTTTATTTTTGGATTTTTTATCTGCATTTAACACTATCCAGCCACATGTTTTAGTGAGGAATTTGCTTGTTGATTTTAATTTTGACATAAGCCTTTCAGGGCTCCAGACAAAAAAATGTCCTATAGTCTGCACAATGTATTCTTTACACAGCATGTGCCATGTCCAATATGCTCCAATGTCGTTACCATAAATACATAAATGTCAAAAAATTGCTCTCACACAGTTCTCAAATACAAAACCTTGTATCAAAGAATGAATTTATAAATTACAATAATGACATGAAAACAAATAAATGATAAACAAACTTAATATTGCATATCTTCTGTGATAAATGAGGAGGATTTGGTTCACTTTAAAATTATAAAAGAGCTAAAAGGAACAACTGGAACAAGAAGAACTATAACGGATGGCCAACCAGTCCAGCATAAAGAGCCAAAAAAATCCCACACCATTGCAAAGAGCCTCATGCAACTTTCAAAAAGAATCTTTGTAGGGTTCAGTGTTTCCTACAGGATTTTGAGAGACTATTGTGGTTGGACATCAGACCCTGTAGAGGGATCCGGGTTCAATCTCCCCCAGAAGAAAATTTTGTACAGTCCAAAGTTAAATCTTTGATAGCAATTTAGGAGGCTAGATCATACATTTTCACTATTGTAAACAGCTGTGTGCTGTAGTAAGGAATTTAATCAGAAATCCAGCCCACAAAGCAGGGCTCCAGATGGCGACCAAAACAGTCCCCAATGGGACAAACTTTTTGATTATACTACCTGTTTTTTTCTGCTAGTCGCCAGTGGCGACCATCCACAGACAAATATACAATACATACAAATAAATAATTAAAATAGAATCGGCCACATGTTTCATTTGTGTTACCGGCTAAACTATCATCTCCTCGCACCTGCATCTACCTGCCCTTCGTGAACGGGTTTGGTTTTGGTTTCACATACATTACCGTTGGTCTGTAACGTTACCAGCATTAAATCAGGAAAATAGCGGGAGTGCTGGTGTCAGAAGAGGAGAAGGAAGCGGTTAGGAAACTGCAGCAAATATTAAAAAAACTAAATAAGGCAAAGACACTGCCACATAAAGTTTAACTTCACCGGTATAAAAACTCCAGATCATCCAGCAATACAGACAGCGGCGGCTCTACGTTGGCTTCTCCGCTGCCGTGTTTGTCTCCTGTCGCTATTGCGCATTCCTGGGAGGACGGTTTAAAATCCTCTTTCATTTTAAACTTTGAAGTGGTATCATGTGTTTTATTTAGGCTATTTCGATGTAATTTTGTTTGACAGAGTTTTAATTTATAAGTTAAATGTAGCTAACCACATAGTTGGATAACGTTGGCCATAAAAAGAAATGCGTAAACGAAAATCATTAGATTACAATAATTTAGCAGACGCTTTTGTCCAGAGCGACTTGCACTAAGTGCATTCAACCATGAAGATATTACCCAAAAGTGCAAGAATCCATATAGAGGACATAGACATTTGTCAAATAGGCAGAAACAGCTTCAAGTGCTCAATTTAGGGTTGTTGTTTTTTTACATACATGTGTTTATGGTAACAAGATTGAAGCATAATGGCCATGGCACATACTGTGCAAAGAATACATTGTGCACACTATGGATGCAGGGCAGACAAAGGCAGACAGTACAAAGGATTGTAAGGGAGACATTAGACATTGTACTCTGACATCAATTTAATGTGGTTCCTAGATATTTTTTTTGTGTGGAGCCCTGCAAGGCTTATGTCAAGATTAAAATCAACAAGCAATTTATTTGCTAAAAACATGTGGCTGGATAGTGTTTCAATGCAGATGAAAAATCCAAAATTAAAAGTCTGGCATTGTGCCAGGACCTTCTTTACAGGAAAGTCACATTCACCCATTCACACAGCGCTGCTATTTACAGCGCATTTTTCTGTCACATTCATTCACATTCATCGTCAGAGGCAATTTAGGCTTAACTGTCTTGCCCAGGGACACAATGACATGTGGACTGGCGGAAGCTGGGATGGAACTGCCAACCTTCGGGTTGGTGGACGAACGACTCTATCTGCTGAGCCAGAGCTGCCCAGAAATGTATGCATGTATCAGGTGTATGTTAGAGTGTTTCAATTGTGTGTATGAGATCATTTCAGTTGTGTGTGAGAGTGTTTCAGTTGTGTGTGAGAGCATTTCAGTTGAACAGGAAGGCGTTTCATTTGAACAGGAAGGCATTTCAGTTGAACAGGAAGGCGTTTCAGTTGAACAGGAAGTTGGTTCAGTTGTGTGTGTGAGAGCATTTCAGTTGTGTAGGTGAGAGCATTTGTGTGTATGAGAGTGTTTCAATTGTGTGTATGAGAGGTATTTCTGGATAATGTCCCTAACGGCCCCTCATAACCCCACCCCCCACCTCTGCTTTTTTCACAATCATTGTCATTGTCAGTGCTGTCTGTGATTTCAGCTCCACTCACCTCTTCATCTTCAAACCCAGTCAGGTCCCACTCATAGTTCAGTCTCATCTGCCTCCTCTTCCAGTGCTCCATGAACATGGCAGCTTTGAAGCAGAGACAAAGATCAGACAAATACACAGAGGCACTCAGACACTGAAATTCATTTCAGAGAGCATGATTCGACTAGAGATACTGACACCTGGGTCATAGGTGCAATTTATGATGGGTGCTCTAAACATTTGAATCCCCCATGCCCACAAATACGAAAATTGTTACCATATGGATTTGTAAGAAGTAGTCAAATGCATACATTTCAGCATCTTAGGAAATTAACAGCATCATATATAGGCCAAGTGCACAATCCAACTCAAATCTGACACCACAATGCCTGTGGGACACCATGACAGGCCGCATTAATCGGCCAAACAAGTTATAATTGTGTATCTATTTTTATTGTTACACACAGAAAGAAAGCAGTCAGGTCCATGCAGTAAAATACAGTAGATCACCACATAGGTCCACAAAGCCACTTAATTAGGGCCCAAGCAACGACAGTCTGGAGGCTGGCAAAGGCCCTATTGGAATGGTTCCGATTATTATTAGGGCCCGAGCACTGACAGTCTGGAGGCTGGCAAAGGCCCTATTGGAATAGCAATTAATCGCGATTTTTTAAAATTTGCTTAAAGTTTGATTCTTTGCCAGAGGGTGTGGCCGCGACGGCGCATCAAATTTTGATGTTTTGCCATGAATAAGGAAGTTGATCTTGATCAAAGGTACATGGTCCAATCTGAACCACACTTCTCAGGCATGATAAGAGTCTCCCCTCAACACATCTACATGTAAATATTGACCGAACGCCATAGCGCTACCTGATTGGAACAGGAAGTGACATGTTTTATACTTGTACCTCCTCTGCCTTGCAGGTTGACCAGATCCACACCAAACTTGCTCAGACAAGCTACAACATGTTGATGATGTGATGTAGAGAAATATGTGACTTTTTGTCAGACGCCCTCCCCGTGGGGTAGCAGCAAATTTTGATGTGCTGCCATGAAGCATCAGACTGTCATAACTCATCCATATATGTTCATATCTTCACCAAATTTCTCAAAAATGATAACAGTCCCACCCCCCTCAACACATTTACATGTCAATAATAAACCATGGAAATAGCGCCACATACTGGCAAGAGAAAGTTACAAGTTTTGTACTTTTATGTCCTCTGCCTCGCAGGTTCCGCAATCCATTCCTAATTTGGTCAGCTTATTTTTGAGACGTTGATGATGTTTTGTCATGAAACTTTTGAAGATTTAATGAACGCTGTTACCTTGGCGATGCATTGTTTGCCATCAAATACAAATAAGACACTTGGCAGACATGTTGAGTGGCAATTCCTGATGTATTAAATGGCTTTTTAGTCTAATTATGTCAAAATGGTTCCATACAACATTTCAAAGTCAAGGCCCCAAGCTTTAAATATGATGTAGATTGACGAAATTTTGTAGGCACGTTTAGCATGTTAGGACAAAAAAGCCTATGGCAGCCATTACCCCAGACCAACAGGAAGTTGGCCATTTTGAATTTAGTGTGCGAATTTTGTCCAGTTTAAGTCTAATTGAAGGGGTCATACTTTAACAAACCCCTCCTAGGTCGTTAATCAGATCTCCCTCAAACTTGGCTACGAAAAGACCTCACCGATTAAACACTATTCAAGGTTTGAGTCTAAGTCGAAAGGCGCGACTGTGGCGACACGATTCACCATGAAACAGGAAGTTGGTTTTTAACGGGTTAGCCAGACCCATCTCAAACTTGCTCAGAAAAGCTTCAACACTTTAATGTGATGTAGACAAATCTGGGAGTTTTTGTCTGACATCCTCCCCGTGGCAGCGAATTCAAAGTTTCCCGCCATGAATATCAGAATGCTAACTCCACTCCAAGTGGTCATATCTTCACCAACTTTCTCAGGAATGATAACAGTCCCACCCGTCAACACATTTGCATGTCAATAACGTCACCTATTGACAACAGAATGTATTACTTATGTGACAAACATCATTTGATTTATATGTTGCACTGAATGCATTATGTATGCAGGCACGGGATGTGAAACTTGCAACAAATCCCGACTTGCGACACGTACGTGAGGGCCTGCTTTACACTGCTTGCAGTTTGAAAAACTAGTATTACATTTGGATTTGTTTGCACTCACCATTGTCAGAAAGTGGCCAAAATAAATACTAGATTGAACCCCCTTCACGCGACGCTCTGATTGGAGGTTAGGGTTTGGTAACAGGGGACTGACAGCGAAATAAGAAATCACAGACCCTTCAGTTGATCCAATCTTAGCATCAACCGTGAAGTTTCAGTTTACATTTAGCCCATACTGTATGCTGGCACACGTGTGTGCTTGTCAATGTCTTTGGCCGATCGAGCCCCAGAGCACCCATGGAATCGGCGCCTATGACCTGGGTGACCAGGTGCAGGACAGACAGGTGGTAAGGACAACAGGTACAAGACTGGTTGGTTAAAGTGAGGTTGAAAAAAAAGGACAACAAACACTGGATGTTCAGGATCACTCGTATTGAGGGACTGGTATCTTGGTCCTGGGTGAGCCCAATGTTTTCTTTTCTGATTTTTTCTAATTTCAAGGAGGATCCCATTATCATTGATATTGCAAATTACAAATTACAATTACTTACAACGAATAGAAAATAAAATGAATGAGATACAGTGTGCAGGGTTACAGCATATGGTCAATAATTGGTGTAGTATAACTTAGTGTTGCTTCATTCTGCTATTACTTCTTCTCAAAAAGGATTGACTGCATTGGTCAGAAAAGAAATGAGTCGTTTCAATCTGGATCCAAGTGAGTTATTTGTATGCCACTGTATCATACACCAAGAGAGATTGTGTGCACCATCATTGAAGCTCAATGCTGTGATGAAAATTGTTGTTTCTGCCATTTGCTTTAGCAAAGGCAGAGGACTAAATAGCAGCCAGTTTAGGAAGCTACTGGGTGAGCTGGAGTAGCAGAGCTGAATGTCGAGCTCAAAGGTCCTAACCAGCTTCTCAGCTCTCTTTTTTCAAATGTTAAATCATTTGAAGCTAAGCTAAAGCTGTGGCTAGTGCAACTGGAAAGGGGAATCACTGCGCACTTTCCAACTCTGCAAGAACAAAAAACAGCTGTGACACCTGAATATGCTGATGAATGTCCAAAACTCCTTCAGGCCTTTGTAGAGAGAAAAATTCAAATTGGCCACAAAGGTGGCATGATCTTGATGTTATTTCAATTAATTTAAAAAGGCCATAAAAATACATTGTGACCTGTGTGTCTTAAAATTTCAATGAGAGGTTATGTATTAATAATTTAGTATGGCCCCAAAACGGCCCTTGATAGGAAAAAGGTTCCCCACCCTGGCTGTAATAGAACAGTAAAAGAAGTAGATGTTGCAAACTGAAAATGAAACAACAGATTATTTGGCAACATACCCACACGACATGCTGTATGCTTGGCAATGGAGAGATAAAACATGTTGTTGTTATCATAGTACTCTCAATTCAGTTGACATTAGCAATGTGAATGCTGTCCAGAGACAAAGACAGAGAAATGCTCTTCTGATGCACGTAGAGACAGCAAGGGAGGGCATAAGACGACGGGTCTTAACAGGCATCAAAGACAAGATGTTTACAAGATCAGAGATTGAAGTTCTGCTAACAGAGATCCTGAAATGAAGGTCTTTATTTTAGTAGCATCAGCAGTGGAATTAAGTGACAGACTAAAGCAGAGCTGTTAATACTGTACTCACTGAAATAAAGAAGAAATGGTTCGATATGAAAATGACTTAAAAAAACAAACACTCATCACAGCAAGGTGATCGATGGCTGCAAGGAGGTCAAGGTGAAGTCTAGATCACTGATATGCATTAAAAAATACATGACATAACCGGCGATGTTGAACAGACATGTTTTATGCTTTTGCTGATGCTGGATCAGTACACCGTTGTTCATGCAATATTATACAATAAGTAGCATGTTAGAATTATTTGACATGTCTTATCTGTTGTAAAGCAGGTTACCACCAGTTGAATTGAGGCACGTCAACATATTTTTGAGTGAGCTGCCGTGTGTCCACTCACCCCAAAGAGCCATGAATATAGAGAAGAAAACAGTGGCTGGGTTGTCAAACAGGTGGCTCGCCCGAGCTGTTCCACAGGCAGTGCTGAGTTTCCAGTAGCTGCACACTCTATCACACAGAGGACACATGGTGATGTTGTTCTTTGGGTGGCAGATCTCCATGCTGGAAAACAACACACACACACACACACACACACACACTCATTGACATAATGTGTTCCCATGCCCCTTAGCCTAACCTTGACCATCACAATTAAATACCTAACCATACGCCTACACCAGTGCAGTCATTTAAATTAGTATAGTCTTCTGTGTTTGTCATTTTTATGACCTGTGTGGAATGGTGACGTATGCATTTTAAATTTTTGTGGCTGTTTGGACATCTTGAGGGTATTCATTTCAAACTCCTTCATGAATATAGAGAGGTCTGACAAAATAAACTGGTTAATTCTTTTTTAATAGGTGTAATTTGCAGTGCTAATTTGCTCCGTTGTCCTTATTCATCCATAATTGCGTGTGTAAATACCCATGAAGAACAACTGCAGCTTAGTATCAGTGTGAGATGAATGCAGAATTGGGTCTGTGCCTTCCACGTAATGCAAACTCTCAGTTCCATGATTACAATGCTGCACTATTAGCTTCACATTCAAATAATTGACAAAAGATTTGATTTAAAATTTTTTTTAAATAAAATGAAAAATTGGAAATGAAGCACTATACGATGTATGATTCACCAAACATAAAATGCACAGATTTATGAATATGATGTTCTTGGCACACATGCTCATGGATAAAACATCACTTTTGGACTTATGTAAAAGGTTTTCACTGTAAAGGGAAGAGCAGAGGAATTCATCAAATTAATTGAACTGGAATGGACAACACGTGTCATCCAATGTACTGAAAACCTCTCTCTCCTTTCCACCCGCCTCTACTCTTTCCCCCATTTCTCTCTCACCCCAACCAGTCGCTGAGTCCGGTTTTGCTCGAGGTTTCTTCCTGTTAAATTGCAATTGTTAAAAGGGAGTTTTTCTCTCCACGGTCGCAAAGTGCTTGCTCATTGTGGAAACAATTGAACCTCACTATGTAAAGTGCCTTGATATGATGTATGTTGTGATTCAGCACTATACAAATACAATTGAATTGAATTGAACATTGGTAGTTCATGTAAACAGAGCACCACTTTTTATAACATTGAAACAATTCATGTTAGATTGTTTTTGATAACTTGATTCATTTCTATAACTACGTTTGTTGCTAGAAACATTGAGAGGTTTGAACAATTTATGATACCTAAAAGCAGTCATCATTGAGGGCTTATTTACTTTTTATTCATCCATGCTGGAATGTGAATGTCACTCCATGCTATCTTAGAGGGAACTTGCTTAATTTTGTACCAGCCATCAGTTGACCCTTATCATTTCATACAATACAAAAATTTACCTTTTTCTGCAATGCAGATCAACAATATAGATTCAGGACACAAGTACATTGTAGAATTAATTGAAATCCTTTTGGGGAATTTTGGGGGACTGTACAATTTTAAAAGGTTTAGTAAAAGTCTAATTAATCTGTTTTTAGCAATTAAAAAAAAAGAGAAAGGATCTTGCTGTTGACCATTCTATTTCTAATTTCTAATTAACGTTGTTTTGTCTCTTTTTTTAAAATTTCAAAATACTTATTACTCATTTGCCCTCTAGGTTTCGTTTAATTTTAATACAGTGTCAAGCTTGAAAATGGTTAAGCTGAGCTGTTAGATTGTGTTACAAACACATAATGTCATTGATTCTTGAAACATGATTTGTTATTTAACAAATCATGTTTAAAGAATGCTTAATGAATTGATTTGTTTTTGGCGATTCATTTAAACAGAAAAGAAAGGATCCTAATGCTGACCATTTTATTTCTCACATTATCATGGATGTTTTTCTATTTTTGCTCCTTTTTTTGATTCTAAAACACTCATTACCCTAATGCTTTCTGTGGCCCAATAGTTCTATACAGTGATGAGCTCAAAACTTAAAACAAAAGCTGAGCTTATATATTGTTTTACTAAAACATGATAACAGGAAAGCATGTTTTAAGTGGTTTCTTCACAAAGCCTGTTTAATAGCTCCTCTACAGTGTGTGCATGAGTGGTTTAAGTCCCTGTTCCAGTCATTAGGGGCACTGCTGAGTATAGATCTACACTCACAAACTTTCTGGTCCCGTCTACATTTTAGCAATTGTTGAGAACAAAATGACGTTCAATGACGGTCAATGGAAACCAAAATCATCAACCCATTGATGGTAGGATTCAACATCACACCAAAAATCAAAGTAGAAAAATTTGAATCACAGGCATATCCAACTTGAGTGAAATTTATCAAGGCAACTCATAATGTGAGTCAGTAGTGACTATGGCTCCTGCATGCCTGTATGCACTGCCAACAAAGTGTGGGCATGCTCCCGATGAGTCGGCGGATTGTGTCCTGGGGGATTGCCTCCCAGACCTGAATCAGGGCATCAGTGAGCTCCTGGACAGTCCGTGTGAAATTACTGACCTGTGTTCTCTGATGCAGACAGGCGGTCTGCTTTGGCTTACTATGTGGTTGTGTGCTACGGTAATACTCTGATATTAACACTCCGTGTCTGCAGCAAGTGCAAATATGTACCGGCAAGTGTGTCATAATATCCTGTGGATGATGAGAAACAGGTAGAGGAAGGAGAGGAGGCCCTGTAGTTTCTCAACTCTGGTTCTGAGTCTGGTTCTGTCAGAGATTTCTTCCTATTAAAAGGGAGTTTTTTCTCTCCACCGTCGCCAAGTGCTTTGCTCATTGTGGGATTTGTTGGGTTTTCCCTGTAATATTGTAATATTGACCTCACTATGTAAAGTGCCTTGAGACAATGTATGTTGTGATATGGCGCTATACAAATAAAATTGAATTGAATTGAACTCATTAATCAAACTGTTTCCTTCCCCCTCTCTGTTTTCATTTCATTTCATCATTCATGTTGATTTCATTCAACTTTTAGAATATTAAAGTTTACAAAAGTGACTTCTTCTGTCCACTATTGAGTTTTAATATCTAATTTACTTCAAAAAGTAATAATTATATCATCTATCATTACACCAATATTGGATCAGGCCCTATGGTTGTTGTTTTTAAAAAAAAATCTTATAAGGATGTAAAACAATTCTATTGACGTCTTTTCATTTCATATTAGATTTCTTTGCAAATCTTCCGATCACCAGGGTTGGCTTGCAAAATACTACAATAACCAATGAGAAGTGCTGCCCAGTTTTCTGCACATCAAGCAAAGGCAAGACACAATCAGTACAGTGACAATCAATTTGTCCAATCAAAACAACTCAAAGACTTCACTTATTTTCTGTGCCCTTAAAATAAAGTTTGTGTGTGTGTTTGTTTACCTTGGTATGTTATCATCGACTGTTGCGCATCCATACAGAAAGACAATGACCCCCACTAGAGAGGCAGGAATTAGCATCTGGGTATACAGGCCCAGCCAGGCAAAGTACAGACCAATCTTCTCCCCAAAATACTTCCTACACAACACACACACGCGATACAAATTTGTTCAGTTTTTAAGACAGAACTTCCCAGTTGACAAATGAGTTACACTGATGTGCTTGTCCAGTAAAATGATTCAGATTAAAACAGTGTTGCAGTGAAACACTGCAGGGGCTAAGCTGGTGTTGTTCCAGCTCATGTTGATACAAGTAAATAAAATCAAGGAAGTCCAGGTGGAGGAACATTAAAAATGTAAAGGCTTATTAAATCAAATGATCAAATCTAATCAAATGTATTTATAGAACACATTTAAAAACAACAACAATTGACAAAAGTGCTGCACATTAAAAATATCCCAAAACCCAAGAACAAACAACACAAAACAAAAAATACAATGACTAGTTTAACAGATAAAAGACAGGGAAGAACAATCGCTAAACTGAGTTAAAAGCCAAGGTTTTAAAGACAGTTAGTGTAGGGGCCAGTCTAACGTGCAGAGGCAACTTGTTTCAGAGTTTGGGGGCTACAACCACAAAGGCACAATCTCCCCTTTGCTTCAACCTTGACCAGGGGATGACCAGGTCAGCAGATCTGAGTGACCTTGATGGGATGTGGGGTTTTAAGAGTTCAGATAGATATGTCTGAGCTAGCCCATTTAGTGACTTAAAAGCAATCATTAAAATCAATCCTAAAACATAAAGGGAGCCATAAAAGGGAGGCCAGTATGGGGGAAATGTGCTCACGCTTGCGTGTACCTGTTAAAAGACGAGCTCCAGCATTCTGGATCTGGCTAATGCCAGCATAAAGGGCATTACAATAGTCAAATTAGGATGTAATAGAAGCATGTATAACCCTTTAAAAAATCCTTTAAAAAACGACTTGACCTTGGATAAATATCTCAGCCTAAAAAAAACTGGATTTAGAGTTAATCTGTTTGTCCAATTTAAAATCACTGTCAATTATCACATCCAGATTTTTAACAATGGGTTTTACATTTGTTCCAGGGAACACAGATCCGTATGAGGGGGCACCAAAGACATCACTTCATACAAACATTAGTACTTCAGTTTTACTCTCATTTAAGTTTTAAGAGTTTAGGGCCAATTACATTCATGCATCCATATCATATTTTGCATTGTTGAGGAAAAGTTCTGTGGAGAAATACTGCTGCACAACTGTAGGGTTTTTCTTTGAAGATTGAATTGTTCATGTTGACATTGATAATACATATCACGTATTTAAAGGGGCATTATAGTTTTGCCCACTAATTTAATATGTTACAAGTTTTTGGCACCATTTGCATAATGGCAGACCGCAGTCTTTAGCTCCCATTTCCTTGTGTAAATTCTGTTATGTCTGGATACCTGTAATGAATATGTAAACTCTTAGTCCCTACATATAATACAAACACTAAAATTTAAAACATGACACCCAGACAACTTAATCATCACATATTCAAGGCCATGTGCAATGACATAACCCATTAACTAATGGAAATTGTTAAAAAAAAATGAAATGATTTACATTTAAAATATGTACAATTTGATGTGCTGGAACTACAGTTCTTAAAAATAAACACCCTTTAGGAAGGTTATTTTTACAATACAATGACCGATGACTGATCATTTACCTGCAGCAAAACGTACTTACCGCACAAGTCCGATGGGCTGGTACTTGTAGAAGACACCGTAGTTTGCCCACTCCTCATACAGAAGCTGAAGAAAACAATCATCAGTGTCTCTGCTAACTCATTAATTCAAACGTTTGGTAGAGTTCCTTTTCCTTTTCCCTGACAGTGAACTTGTGATCAGATCTGCAATGACTGACTATTTTTGGCCAATTGTATAAGCCCTATTTTAACAATCTAACTTCATGGTCTGAAATGTTGTAATTATAAATGTGCTTGATATTTAGTTTGTGTGAAAGTCCACCTCTTTTAGTTTCATGGTGGAAAAAACATCCCTGAGCAATCACTCCTCTGCTGCTTCAAGATGTCAATTCCCCCAAATGTGCCTGACCACACTACATTTTAAGACTAATACTATTTGCTATTTAAAAAATGTGGGAGCTGGATGAGAATTGATACCTGTGTCGGTCTGAAACTAGCAAAGACATTTGCATCTCCCTTAGTGCTGCTGGGAGTAATATAGGACCATATAAGTCAAAAAACTTAAATTGCTCTACATGTAATTAAAATATTTTGTGAATTTTCTTGTGAAAATTCTACGCTTTGGTGAGTAGATCCCACATCAGTGGTTGTGGTATTTAGATTTTGTTTTTGACAACAATGGCACAGACTGTAAATAAAAAATGGACGCGTCTCCATTTCCTACCATGATAATTGTAAATGGACTGTATTTATATAGAGCTTTTCTGGTCTTACTGACCACCCAAAACGCTTTACAGTACAGGCCACATTCATACAGCTTTTTTCTATCACACATTTATACATTGCTGGCACAGCCGCCAGGGGCAATTTAGGGTCTCAACCAAAGACACCTTGGCACATTTGCGAGGAGCCGGAGATCGAATCATCTACCTTCTGGTGGTTAGTGGACAACCTACTCTACTGCTACGCTAGTCAGCTACTGTGCAGTAGTGATCATGGTATGGTATCTTGGTCATGCTAATACACATGCTCGACCTATTGCACGTCAGTATCAGCAGTCAATCATGACCATTTGCCTCGTTTTCATGGCCTCAAATAATTTAAAGTTAGAAAGAAACATATCAGAAAAACAAACATACATCCGTGTGATAACAACTACATGAAATAACAGAAAACATTATTTAGAAATATAGACCAAATGATTACTTTGACTTTTTAGTTTGGTCCATATCCATTCCACTAACATCGGGCAGGCAAAGTTTATGATCTATACTGCAGCCAGTACCCAGGAGACGATTGAGATGATTTGGCTTAACTTTTGGGAAATGTCATCCAGCTTTATACAGTGAATGGTACAGAGGAATAAGACACTGTATATCTGCCACTGGAAACCCACACACAGTACTTAGTACATAGTACTTAGTATTGTTTTCTGAGTAGACTAAGAGAAAACTCTCTTACCTTTCTGTCATTCGACTCTGCAGTCTCCTTAATATCACCCTGAAAGGAGGAAGTACAGAAGCGTGATGCTTTCAGAATAACAGCTCAGAAATTTCAGAGGAAAACTACTTTTTTCCTCTGAAAAAACTCTTCATATAATAAACTCCTTAATTCACAGCAAAACCCTTTTTCTCCCTCAAGGAATGTATTTGCTTTTATAGGGAAGATAATCGGTTCTGCTAGTTAATGCACACTATAACAGGAGACTACGTGCCAGGATTTGATCATGTAGTATGGTTTGTTTGTTTTTTAAAGAAAAAGCTACCTACTTAGTGCCACCATCTTTTCATTCCAGTGATTACAAAATATGAGCCAGATTACAGCAGCTCCAAAACAGAGTATATGGACATGATGTGGAACTACCACCTGGGATAATCTATTAGTATCATGGTTGGTATTACTCACATCATGAAGAGGGTAAGCTGCTGTGTAAACACCGCTACCCAGAAGACTGGTGATACCTGCTGAGACAAAACAGAGGCATGTGTTAATATGTGATATATATCTTTTTTGTGATTAAGTTTCCATACAATTAGATAGGTGATTATATATTTGGATACTGAAACAGAGTTTAACAACTGGAATGAGCACATACATCTGCCAAGGCCCACTAGTCCCCTCATGTGTTTTATACAGATCTGCAAAAAAATGCACACACTACTAGATATCAGTTCCCTATATATTACTTTTTTATGCATCATTTCGTCTACCAAGGAGGATAAGTCTGTTTATTTAATTATTTTTTGAGGGGTTGTTTGTTTGTCAACAGAATTGAACAAAATCTACTGAACGGATTTCTACAAAACTTGGTGGAAGGATGATAAGTGGGCCAGGAAAGAAGCCATGAAAACTGGGCGTGGCATTTTTTAAATCTCTTTCTTTAACATTGCGAGATGGTGACATTTTTAAATGTTTTTTTACATTTTCACCAATTTCCCAGGGAACAATGAAGGACAGTGTGTAACAAAATGGAATTGTTTAGGCTGCATCCTAAACTGGTGGGGGCTCCATGTTGAGCAGTCCCCAAACCCGGCAGGATGGAGCTTGTCCACTGGGTTTTAGGATGTACTGTGATGACAACTCCCTTCATCATCATCATCATCATCATCATCATCATATCACCTCCCAGTTCCAGCTCATTTGTGTAGTTCCACATTTCGGGCAACCCTTAATGGATAAAGCAGTGTAGATAATGGATGGATGGATAAGGTCTTAGCTCAAATAGTCACTAATACAGTCGTTTTCAAAGTCGTAAGATCGCTGTACTGGTTATACTACACAATGTGCTGTCTTCTAATTGCAGGCTTTCAGTCGTTGTGCTGTTCACACAATGTGACTCATCAGAGATTGGGGGCCACACACTATGTGATCCTTCACCAGGAGTAATGTCTCCAAAGTACTTTTTGTCACGAAAATACACGAGAAGTGACACTGGAAAATATGCAATACACGTGCAAAACAGGAAATAATGATTGGCCGTTAGGGACATTATCGAGAATTACGTATCATGCACACAACTGAAACACTCTCACATACACAACTGAAATGCTCTCACACACACAACTGAAACACTCTGTGTTACACACACTCACACACACACACACACACACACAAGCACACACACAACTGAAACGCTCTCACACAGACAACTGAAATGCTCTCACACACAACTGAAACTACTGAATTCAGCTAGAAGGTCCTGGCACACATTCCAGACTTTTATTTTTGGATCATCTGCATTTAACACTATCCAGCCACGTTTTAGCGAGGAAATTGCTTGTTCATTTTAATCTTGACTTAAGCCTTGCAGGGCTCCAGACAAAAGAATGTCCTAGTGTGCACAATGTATTCTTTGCACAGTATGTGCCATGTCCAATATGCTTCAATCTCATTACCATAAAAAAAATACTCTCACACAGTTCTCAAATACAAAACCTTGTAAAAAAAGAATGAATGATTAAATTACAATGACAAAATGAAACAAATATATGATAAACAAACTTAATATTGCAAATATTTTGTGATAAATGGGGAGGATAAGAGAAAGCTATGAGGAAATCATTCTTAAAGACAACTCTGTGCTGCTTTTCACATTTGGTTCACTGTACAATTATAGAAGAACTAAAAGGAACAACTGGAACAGGAAGAACTATAACAGGGATACATAAAGAGCATAAAGCATAAAGAGCCAAAAAAACCCACACCATTGCAAAGAGCCACATGCAACTTTCAATAAGAACCTTTGTAGGGTTCAGTGTTTCCCATCGGATTTTGAGAGAGTGGACATCAGACCCTGTAGGGTGGTCTGGGTTCATGCTCCCCCAAAAGAAAATTTTGTACATTTCAAAGTTAAATCTTTGATAGCAATTTAGAAGGCTAGATCTATGGATAACTTTACACTAATGTAAACAGTGGTGTGCTGTAGTAAATAATTAAACACAGGTTGTATGGATATGAATGATGATCACCAACATTAATATCCTGAACGGGTTTGGTTTCGGTTTCACATACATCACGGACGGTCTGTAACGTTACCAGCATGATATCAGGAAGACAGCGGGAGTGCTTGTGTCAGAGGAGGAGAAGGAAGCGGTTAGGAATCCGCAGCAAACATAAAAAAAAACAAGGCAAAGAAGTTAAACTTCACTGGGAAAAAAACTCCAGATTATCCAGCAGCACAGACAGCAGCCACTCTACTTTGGCTTCTCCGCCATCGTGTTTGTCTCCCGTTGCCGAGAGGACGGTTTAAAATCCTGTTTCATTTTACAACTTTGAAGTGGTATCATGTGTTTTACCTAGGCTATTTCGATGTTATTTAGTGAGACAGAGTTTTAATTCATAAGTTAATGTAGCTAACCACATAGTTGGATAACGTTGGCCATAAAAGGAAATGTGTAAACGGAAATTATTAGATTACATTAATTTAGCAGACGCTTTAGTCCAAAGCGACTTACAATAAGTGCATTCAACCATGAAGATATTACCCAAAAGAATCAATAGAGTACATATACTGTACATTTATCAAATAGGCAAAAACTGCTTCAAGTGCTGATTTTAGGGTTGTTGTTTATTTACATTTATGTATTCATGGTAACAAGATTGAAGCATATTGGACATGGCACATAAGAATGCATTGTGCACACTATGGGATGCAGGGCAGACAAAGGCAGACAGTACAGAGGGGAAAGAAAGATAAGGGAGAGATTAGACATTGTAAATAATTATATTATGGCTCCTGAAAATTTCATTTTGTCACATCCAGTTCCCGCTCTGTTTGTTTGTTTCCCTGACTTCCTGTCTGTCTCTTTTTCAGGTCACTGGTCTTCCTGTCTTTGTCTGCTTTCCCGCCTGCGTGATTAGCCTCCCTTCCCTAATGTGGGTCACCTGGGTGTAATTGTCTTCCCCTGTCCCAGTGTACATATACTCACCTGGTGTCCTTCAGCAGTTGCCAGATTGTTGTAGTACCTTATGTGTCTCACTCTCCCGCGTTATCCGTGTTACCTTCCCAGTGTGTTTTTGTAGTATCTAGCCCGGATTTTGACCACGTCTTTTGCCTGCTGATTTTGTTACCTTCGTCTGTGATTGTACTCGGTACAATAAAACTCCATTACCTTTTACCCTCTGCTCTGAGTCGTGCTTTTGGGTCCACTGAACTCCATGACACATTTGGCTCCTAGATTTGTTTTTATCTGTAGCCCTGAAAGGCTTATGTCAAGATTAAAATCAACAAAAATTTCCTCGCTAAAACATGTGGCTGGACAGTGTTAAATGCAGATGAATAATCCAAAAATAAAAGTCTGGCATGTGTTCCAGGCCCTTCTAGCTAAATTCAGTAGTTTCAGTTGTGTATGGGAGAGTGTTACAGTTGTGTGTGTGAGAACGTTTTAGTTGTGTTCGTGAGAGTATTTCAGTTATATGTGTGAGTGTTTCAATTGTGTGTGAGAGTATTTCAGTTGTGTGTAAGAGTGTTTCAGTTGTGTCTGTGAGAGCTTTTCAGTTGTGTGCGTGAGTGTTTCAGTTGTGTGTGTGTGAGAGCGTTTCAGTTGAACAGGAAGGCATTTCAGTTGTGTAAAAAATATCAATAAATTATATTTGTACGACTTAACTTAAAGGGGGCTGAAACAAACCCTGCAAATAGTCAGCGCGATGATTTGTTCAGAAACATAGAAAAGGCAATGGCAATGGCATGGTTAATAATGTTTTCACATAACAGCTCACACTACAGGAGATGGGCTCACAGACACATCCAGATATTTATCCTGCTAGATATCTGGCAGAGGTCAACGGGGCATCGCCATGTCACTTTGATTGCGTTGCTGGTACCTCACACAGGATTTGTTGGCGAGTGAAAAATCGTGCTTAGAATTGTGTAGTGTGAACTCGACACAGGCAGCACAATGAGGAAATGAATTAGCTGAGGGACTGTGAGAGGGGTTTGGACTGGATAATATATTATTAAATATTAACATCTGTTCCAGAAGATACCATCATCAAGCACTACACAGGGAGTATATTTAGTACTTGAAAGACTCAATATTGTTGAGCAGTAGGAGAGGCTGAGATCCAGACTTACCCATGCTGTACTTGGCCTTGCATTTTGTTCTTTTAAGGATTTCAAAAACCTAAGATGGGAACAAAGAACATGACATGCAAATTGTAATCACCATACGGTGGAAGTGGAGGAATTACTCAAAATATCCAAGTGTAATTTTTAACCATTAGAATAACCATGGCAAAGCCAACATAATTCCCCATTGCTTCTGTTAAAATTAAGTGATAAAGCTAATATTTTAAAAAAGTGCTGTAAATGCATATGTAGGGACTGAAATAAACCTCCTATACCATAACTGCAGAGTACCATACTGTCGACTGTGTAATCTTACTTTTATTGGGAAACTGAAAAGTAGTGAATGATGATATGTGAGTGATGATACATGTCTTCCTTCAGTGGAAACGTTGGATAAATCACAAAGAAGCTTCAGGGGACTTACTATTGAACTCCTGGTTTTGCTGTCAAAGAAGTAATCTTTGTCTGAGAGGTCAAACCTGTTAAAACAAACACACACACACACACTTATTAGTCTTTCTCATTACTATTCAGATATGTATCTAAATAATAACTAAGATGTTCAGTTGTTGTTGTTAAACTGTTGTTACCCTGAGCTGGATATTGTTTTCACCTGTGTGTGTGGTGCGCGTGTGTGTGTGTGTGTTCAAAATAACTGTCATAGTTGGAATTTTCCCCAATTCAGTGGGAATTGTGCGTTGGTGGATCTTTAACCTCCTTCCTTAACTTTAGGAGCTGATCAGCCTTGGGGGGTAGACACATTCACACGACTGGTGTTGAGATGCGATTTGCCTGCTGTTGAGAATTGTACGCTTAACGCATGAATACAAAGCAAAAGTTGTATATACTGTGTTTATGAATCCTGCCTGTCTGCAGGGGATGGTGAAAATGTAATGCCTGTTATAAGGGGCCACAGATTAAAACCAATTAAGGTTTAAGGATTTCTCCTGGTGCTGCTGATGGTCGGTCTGACCTGTTACAGGAAGTCAATGTGTTTGCGTGAGAGAGGGAGATAGAAAGAGAGCAAGTGACAGCAGGGCAAAGAGCACAACGTTATACAATGAAGCAATGGTTCAATATAATGAATAAGGGATCTTGTATGTTGTGTAAAAAAAATTGTATCATAATGAAAATGTTCTTTACGTATAATGACCGTATAATTTAAAGTTGTTTTCAGACACGCACACAAGTTTGACTTTTACAGAATACAGCAGGAGTTTGTCTGAGTCAGATGCATTCACAATAGCAGGACATTTTCCAGAACATTCAGGTGAGGGGTAGAGTCTGGGTAGAGGGCCCACTTGCTCACCTTAAAATTCGGAAATCTTTATCACTAACAAGGACCACACCTCTCAGTTAGGAATAACAATGTTTATTTAAGTGTACGAATATTGAGACGATGTAAAAGAGAAGAAGGAGGGGGGAGGACAGGATGAAAGGTCGAGGGATGAAATGATGAAGGGTCAAGAGAATCAAGGGATGAAATAACGAAGGGTCGAAAGTATCGAGGGACGAAATGACGAAGGGTCAAATGAATCGAGGGATGAAATGATGAAGGGTTGAAAGCATCGAGGGATTAAATGATGACGGGTATAAAGAATCGAGGGATGAAATGACAAATGGTCAAAAAGGACTGAGGGATGAAATTACGAAAGGATCGAAAGCATCAAGGGCTGAGGAGATGAGATGTGGTTGAAAGGATGAAGGGATGAGGATGTAGGATATGGGTTAAGGATGAATGATTATGTTCTGTGGTGGTGAGACTCTGGATGGGGGTGGTGTCTCTTTGTTCTACGTGTTCACAATGGTACCCCCAAAAAAGCTTTGATTATGAGGGACTGCCCAGAATATGACTCGGGGGGAATCCGGATCTGAATAGAATCTGGCGGAGGTGGTGAAGGAACCAGAAACGAGTGGCCACTTTGCCTGACTCTGAGTCGAACAGTGTTTTGTGGGGTGAGGCTAGGCTGGCTGGTCTCAGGTTGAGATACATAGTTTCTAAGGTTTTCTCCATAGCTATGATAGGGGTCAGGTAGCCTGAGCATAGGGTTATGATGCATCCTGAGAGGAGGCCTGAGGAGTAAGTGGTGAGCGTATTGGTGCGGGACGTGGTTCGGCTTTGCAAAGACCTTTGAGGTGCATGCTGATGTGTGAGTGGGAGGTAGCTGGACATGGTACACCTGTAGACAGTTTTACTAGGAAGTTTATTCCACTGAGGTAAACTTGTACGGTCAAAGTTTTAATCTTGAGATGTGGATGTGCGTGATGAAGCTGGAGAAGGTCAGTACGTCAAGTGACGGAATGGGATGTTGAGGGAGGTGTGGAAAGCTTTTAAGCAGTTCCAACTGGTCATATAAGATGAGAGCGTACGGGGAGCGATGCTACTGAGGATGGTGGCCAGGAAAACTATTTGCGGAGTTAGTTGAAGAGGCTGGTGCCAATTGCCTATATTGGCTGAAAACGGTGGAACTGGAGTTGAAGGGGGTCAGAGGCTGGTGCCAATTGCCTGAATTTCTGGAAGGAGAAGCGAGAGAGTGAGTCAGCAATGGAATTTTTATGACCTGGGATGTGGCTAGCTCTAACGAACTGGTTCTGTGCAGAAATCAGAGTGAGCTTCCACATTAACTGCATGATGTCGAGGCAGTGCAACTGTCCTTTGTTTATGATGTTGACTGCTGCACTGTTTTTGGAGTAGATTGCGATGGTCTTTTTGGACCTTCATGCCCCAAAAGAAGGGCTGCAATGATGACTTGGTGCTGTCAGGGAATTTTACACTGTGAACCTGTTGATCTGGGTAGCTTCGGACAGGGAGTCGAAGATTTTTGGGCTGCTCTGGCACCTAAAAGTCAAGCGCACACTAAAGTAGTATGCGCCATTCCAGAGGATGCCGAAAAGGTGCCAGTAATCGAGGTGAATGGGGAGGACCTTGCAGGAGCTGGTGATTTACACTTTGGATAGCCAGGCTCCTTGGCCTGCGATGCGAATGAGGATGGTGGCGTGGTCTTTGGTCATGTATTGCATGGAGAATTCTGGGCTGAGGATGAGGCTATTAATGCTGGGGACTGGGGAACCTTGGGGCACTGAAAGAACTATTATGAGTCTCTTTTCTCGTGAGTATGTCCTAGTTGCTATGAAGATGGGGCTGACCCTGAAAGTGGGGCGGGAGAACAGACCAATACAATGAAGGATTCTTCGACTTCCTTATTTAGGAGTGTGTCTACAGTGTCTGGGTCGGATGTGGCTGATTGCAGGATGTGGCATGCGTATTAAGTATCTGGCATGCCTTGGTGAAAGCCATGAGTAAAGCCGTGTATAAGAAAATTAAGGAATTGCCGATCGGGGTGTTTTGTTTAGAGAGGTGGCTAATGTAGTACTGTTAATGGGGGTTTATGCTGTACTAACAAGGGTTGAGCTTGGTGTGGTTGATGGAGCAGGTATACCTGGCGTGGGCTCCACCGCAGAAGGAGCAAGTTAGCAGGTCGAGACGCTGCACCCAAGTAGTTAAAATTGTCTCGCTTTGGTAGAGGACTGGTCTTCCTTTCCTGTCTACCCTTTCAGGAAGTGGGCCGAGAATGGTGGGGGTGCTGCGGAATTTGTGCTAAAAGAAACTACTGGGGTTCTGATGTTTGGAGCTGTGGTGCGAGGAAGGGGAGTGGTGAGGGTGCATACTGAAGCTGGGTGGGATAGAGTTTGAGGAGGATGTGATACAACCTGGCCCATGAGAGGGGCTGCAGTAGAAGGCTGGACGTCGTGGAGAGGAGACTGAGGCGTTACGTGTACGTTGTATTTCATGTGGCGCACTGAACCCGGAAGTGCTCTGGAGGGTTGGAGAGGCATGATGTCGTCTGGCTAAGAATCGGAAAAGAGCTTCAAGAGCTTGGCTTTTCTGTCAGAGCGGTGGAATGGGGTTTTTTACTGGCAGAGTGCATTCATCAAACGCTTGATGGTCCAGTCTGCTATATTTAGCGGCAAGGGATGACTGGAGTGTTGTCGAGCCCGTGCTATGGTTGCTTTGCCTGTCATGCTGGGTCGAGATGTGTCTGAGCGGGATCTTCCCCTGCTGCACGGAGTTGATGGGCAGACAACGTTTGAGTTGCGGGAGGATGAATGTTGACTCCCGAGCTTGCTCGTGTGTCACTAGTCATGTTAGAACTGAATCAAAGAGCATGTATTGCATGGAGAATTCTGGGCTGAGGATGAGGCTATTAATGCTGGGGACTGGGGAACCTTGGGGCACTGAAAGAACTATTATGAGTCTCTTTTCTCGTGAGTATGTCCTAGTTGCTATGAAGATGGGGCTGACCCTGAAAGTGGGGCGGGAGAACAGACCAATACAATGAAGGATTCTTCGACTTCCTTATTTAGGAGTGTGTCTACAGTGTCTGGGTCGGATGTGGCTGATTGCAGGATGTGGCATGCGTATTAAGTATCTGGCATGCCTTGGTGAAAGCCATGAGTAAAGCCGTGTATAAGAAAATTAAGGAATTGCCGATCGGGGTGTTTTGTTTAGAGAGGTGGCTAATGTAGTACTGTTAATGGGGGTTTATGCTGTACTAACAAGGGTTGAGCTTGGTGTGGTTGATGGAGCAGGTATACCTGGCGTGGGCTCCACCGCAGAAGGAGCAAGTTAGCAGGTCGAGACGCTGCACCCAAGTAGTTAAAATTGTCTCGCTTTGGTAGAGGACTGGTCTTCCTTTCCTGTCTACCCTTTCAGGAAGTGGGCCGAGAATGGTGGGGGTGCTGCGGAATTTGTGCTAAAAGAAACTACTGGGGTTCTGATGTTTGGAGCTGTGGTGCGAGGAAGGGGAGTGGTGAGGGTGCATACTGAAGCTGGGTGGGATAGAGTTTGAGGAGGATGTGATACAACCTGGCCCATGAGAGGGGCTGCAGTAGAAGGCTGGACGTCGTGGAGAGGAGACTGAGGCGTTACGTGTACGTTGTATTTCATGTGGCGCACTGAACCCGGAAGTGCTCTGGAGGGTTGGAGAGGCATGATGTCGTCTGGCTAAGAATCGGAAAAGAGCTTCAAGAGCTTGGCTTTTCTGTCAGAGCGGTGGAATGGGGTTTTTTACTGGCAGAGTGCATTCATCAAACGCTTGATGGTCCAGTCTGCTATATTTAGCGGCAAGGGATGACTGGAGTGTTGTCGAGCCCGTGCTATGGTTGCTTTGCCTGTCATGCTGGGTCGAGATGTGTCTGAGCGGGATCTTCCCCTGCTGCACGGAGTTGATGGGCAGACAACGTTTGAGTTGCGGGAGGATGAATGTTGACTCCCGAGCTTGCTCGTGTGTCACTAGTCATGTTAGAACTGAATCAAAGAGGGAGGAAACGGAACAAGGGAGCTTAGGTACTTTCCGTGCAGTAATGAGGTGTGTTTGAGGCATTGTCCCTGTTCCCGAACTTAGTTATTAAACTTCATTAAGTGGGTTGGAAGGAAAAGTTCCATCCGAGAAGTTCAGGAAAATGTCCGGACCTCAGCGCATGTCAGAAAGAGATTAAGAGTCATTCATATTTTTAAACATTTAAAAGTAAGAAATACTTCTGTATTAACAGCAGTCTGTCTATCAATATATTGTGTAAATGTTTTAGAGACTTTACCCATAAAAGACTACAGTTGATTGAAGCACTGTGAAACTTAATAAGTAATTGATATGGGATCATTCAACAAAGTATCTAATACCAAAGCAAACAGAGTGAAATTGACATACATTATCAGAGGTATCAGAGTTATAATCAGAAACAGCACTACTGAAGGTTACCAACGACCTTCTCATGGCCTCAGACAGTGGATATGTTTCTATTCTCGTCCTTTTAGATCTTAGTGCTGCATTTGATACCATTGATCATACAATTCTGTTACAGAGACTAGAACACATTGGGAATAAAGGAACAGCACTAGAATGGTTTAAGTCCTACTAATCTGATAGATTTCAGTTTGTTAACGTTAATAACAAATCTTCCATTCATACAAAAGTGAGACATGGAGTACCACAAGGTTCTGTACTGGGACCGATACTTTTCACTTTATATATGCTTCCTTTAGGCAATATTATAAGAAAACGCCACATCAATTTCCATTGCTACGCTGATGATACCCAGCTGTATTTATCTATAAAGCCAGATGAAACTAATCAGGTAGACATACTTCAGGATTGTCTTAAAGACATAAAGGCCTGGATGACTTATAATTTTTTACTTCTAAATTCAGAAAAAACTGAGGTCATTATACTCGGCCCTAAACACCTCAGAGAAACATTATCTGATCATATAGTTACTTTGGATGGCATTACCTTGGCCTCCAGCTCTAATGTGAGAAACCTTGGAGTTACCTTTGACCAGGACATGTCCTTTGACTCACACATAAAACAAGTCTCTAGGACAGCCTTCTTTCACCTGCGCAATATCAAGAACATTAGAAACATCCTATCTCAAAAGGATGCTGAAAAACTAGTCCATGCTTTTGTTACTTCTAGACTGGACTATTGTAATTCATTGCTGCTAGGATGCCCCAATAAGTCTGTGAAAAGCCTCCAGCTAATCCAAAATGCAGCAGCACGAGTTCTGACAGGAACTAGAAAAAGAGATCATATTTCTCCAGTGTTAGAATCTCTGCATTGGCTTCCTGTAAAATTCAGAATAGAATTCAAAATACTGCTCCTAACCTACAAAGCCCTTAATAATCAAGCTCCATCATATCTTACAGAGCTCCTAGTTTCATATTATCCCAATAGATCACTTCGCTCTGTAAATGCAGGATTACTTGTGGTTCCCAGAGTCTGTAAAAGTAGAATGGGAGGCAGAGCCTTCAGCCACCAGGCTCCTCTCCTCTGGAACCAGCTCCCAGTTTGTGTCAGGGATGCAGATACCCTGTCTACATTTAAAGTTAAACTTAAAACCTTCCTTTTTGATAAAGCTTATAGTTAGAACTGCTCAGGTGTTCAATAAACCATTTCTTTATTATACTGTTATAGGCCTAGACTGCTGGGGGAACTTATATCATGAGCATCTTTCTCCCTCTCCCGTTCTCTCCTTCCCCCTCTTTCTCTCTCTTTATATCTCTCTCCTTCTCCCACTTTTTTCAATCTCTCTCTCTCTCTCTCTGCCCCCATGTATCTACATTACATGTCACTAACTCTGTTTTCTCTCTCCCCTAGTAGATCTGACCCCAGAGCTGCAGGATCCAAACCTTATTATTATTATTACTATTATTATTATTAATAACATCATTGTATTTATAAGTATCAGTTTTCACTAATTATAAGTATCAGTCTTGTAGAAATTAAAGCAACTGTTATACTAGCCCCCCATCCCCCGATATGTTTACAGTACATGTCACTAACCCTGTTTGTGTTTTCTATCTCTCCTAGTGTATCTCTGACCCCAGAGCTGCAGGACCCAAACCCGTCATTATTATTGTTATTATTAATCTTAATATTAATATCATCACTAATAATAACAACAACATAATTGTATTTTTTAATTATAAGTATCAGTCTGGTAGAGATTACAGCGGCGGTTGTACAACTGTCCTCTCTCTCTCTTCTCTCCTACTGTCTCTCCTCCCACCCTCTTTCCGCCCACCTCTCCTCTCTTCCTCATTTCTCTCCTCACCCCAACCGGTCGAGACAGATGACCGCCCACAACTGAGTCTGGTTCTGTCAGAGATTTCTTCCTGTTAAAAGGGAGTTTTTTCTCTCCACCGTCGCCAAGTGCTTTGCTCATTGTGGGATTTGTTACAGGGTTTTCCCTGTAATACTGTAATATTGACCTCACTATGTAAAGTGCCTTGAGACAATGTATGTTGTGATATGGCGCTATACAAATAAAATTGAATTGAATTGAATTATACTGTATGTTTGTTTGTTTTTCAACACCTGGACCATAAATACTAGAAACATCACCATGTCTTATCAACACAAAAAATAAAAGACCTCCCATAATCCAATATTTGTTACAATCATTATACGGGAAAGATTTTTGGAAAAACCAGGAGAATTTTGTTCGTTAAAAAACTCTAATTGATCAACAAAGTCTAATTTCAAAACAAAAACGGTTGTGAACACTGACAAATTTCTCTCTGATTGTCTAATCATAACGTTAACAGCATATTCAGAATACAAAAGCAGTTATAACACACGCTCTCACACACTCACACAACATGAAGATAATTTTCAGAATACAGAAAAACGGTTACAACACACACTCACACACACTGACAAACATACAGAACGTAAATGGCATTTTCAGAATACAGAAGCAGTTATAACACTCACTAGCTCACACACTCACAGACACACACACACACACACATAGAGAGAGAGGGGGACAACTCTATTCAAGGTTATATTTGATACTTTAAAGTCATTTAATGTCAAGTTTCATGTTAAACATTTAGTATGTTTATCTTCAATTCTCGCATCACAGAGGAATCTCATATTACCCTCACTCGTCTAAAACGTCACATGACATGATGACACTTGCAAAAAGGGGGAAGTGGCAACATATGATACTGATATTGATGTTCTGTTTTTTGTCACATGGCTGACTGGTGGCGTTGAAAATAGCTGATGTGGAAATTGTTGGTCCTGCAGAGGCTGATACACATTGTTAGATGTAGTCAGAGCTCAAACAACAACCCACATATTGATTTCACAACTGTAAAGACCTCTGCATCACTCATCATAATCTGCAAGGATTGATTGCAACAAACAAGGACAGGGTTCTTTCATGGGAACTCATGCAGTCACTCATGAATCTCATGGCTTTATTGGTTGTAGGGCCCTGTCTTCTGAGCTTCTCACTCTCACACCCATTTACTTGACATGCAGTGGCTTTAGAAAGTATTCACCCCCCTTCACTTATTGCACAGTGAGTTTTAGAATGGATATGAAATAGATAATCTTAATCTTATAAAACAAATATAGTGCCTCACAAAATGGAGGACTTGACCATTTGGTCCTTTGTTCCAAAGTCAAAGGAACAGACTGGAAAACTCTGATTCCCAGAATGCTTCACTTATCACACCTTTGGTGTGAACTCTCCTCCATGCTCCAGCTACCTTTGGTCACTGTGTGCCCCAGACCCCAGAGGGTCATCAGGCCCATAAAACCCCTGCGCGTCTGTCTTTCACTCTCTATCCTCATGCCTCCTTGAGGGGTAAACTCTCTTCCTGCCTCTAACTCCAAGGAGACAACATGTCCTTCTCCTACCTCCCTCAGGGGAGCAAAGGCCTCCGCTCTATGAAGATCCTGAACTCCATGCAGGCCTGCCTAAGCAGACTGCTGCTACTTCCACAGGCAGCGACGCCAGAGCCTGCCAAAGGACCAACCAAAGCTGGAAAGTCTGGTTTTACATCAGTGGCAGACACAACGTCTGGTCAACTGATCAAGTTCAGGAACCACCAAGCAGAGTTCGTGTTGAGCTCTAACTCTGTGGAGGACACAAAAGGACACCAAAACCACACAGCATTATAGCTGCATCTTTCTGGACACACAAACTGCATCCCAAAAGGACCTTTCTTCTTCTTCTTTTCCATGGACTTGGTCACGTAACTTGGGCATACAGCATAGCATAATGCAGCACGGCTAAGCATAGGAATGTTTAACCTTGTAAGTGTACTGTATTGATTTGAGTCAATGTGTTCACTTTAGGTTAATGGGACTTTTGACTTAACCCTCTTTTAACCTGACCCTCTTTGTCCAGCAACAAATGGCCTTATCAAAGAAGCACAGCATGTGGAAGATGCCACGTGGAAGATGCCACACACACACAAACACACACACACACATTTTGTTTGTGAGATTAGGTGTTGTTTTTTCAACTGATCTTTTAAATAGAGATTTAATGTTATTAAATATGTAGTCTGGTCTATTAAATATTCCATACGCGTGAGTATTGCCAATCTCTGACCAGTAGAACTCCAAATCCTTTAACCTCTGCTAACTACCAAGGTGGTGATTCTGGTGGTAATTATTAATTTAATTATCAATCAGAATTCCAAAATGATAGTTAGCATATTGTAAATGAGACTGAATCAATTGATTGGCTATCATTTCCCTTCCTTTGAAGGGTGGTGCCCCGAGGAACTTTGATATTAATTAAAGTTATTATTTAGTATTAATACTTTTTATGTTAATATTTTATTATTTTGATAGCCATAACTGATCAACTATATTGCTTAGACAAATGGTACTATTGCCAATGTCAATGCACAACACACATGTTGTGATTTTTTTCCACATTATCTAAACTCTCTTAAACAGAGAGAGCTGATGCTGATCTGTTCTAAGAAAACTCTCATTTACAGAATGATTTGGACCCTTCATTCAAAATTTTGTAGAAGCCCCTTTGACAAGCACAGCTTTAAGTCTTCTTTTGCCTGTTTTTCCCAGTTGGGCAGTTTATCTAATTCTTCCTGACAGATCCTCTCAAGCTCCATCAGACCAGATTTGAAGTGTCTGTGAACAATTAACCCCAGTTCTCCACAGATGTACTAATGTTCTATGGATTTTAAGTCTGGATCACTCGGGTACAATTGGAGAAATGGCCAATAACCACTCCAGTCCCATGTCACATAGACTCTGGAGCCGGTTTTCTTCAGAAGCTGCATTCATCCTCCCATCTATTCTGACCAGTCCAGGCATGAATACTTATCTAAATTTGCACAATTTCATAAAGTGTTTGTTTTTTCACTTTGTCATTATGGGTTAATGAGTTTAGACTTATGGGCAACATTGGCAAGGTAAATGGACTGTATTTATATAGCGCTTTTCTAGTCTGATCAGCCACTCAAGTCACATTCACCCATTCCCACACACTCATACAGAACTTCTAGATGCAGAACTTTTACTATCACACATTCACACACTGACTGTCTGGTGCAATTTGGAGGACACTTCTGCTTACTGACTGGGGGAGCAGGGGATCGAACCTTCTGGATAGTGGAAGACCCGCTCTTTATCCCATTTTATCCATTTACTATTAAATCTACAAAACTGTGCAAAGGTGAATTGGTCTGAATTCATTCTGAAGCCACTGTAGATGGAGGCAGGATCGGTAGGATGCTAGTGTTCACTTGGATCCCATTACATTACATACTGTACTGTACAGTAACTGTGAGGTGCTACACATGCTCTCTCGTTTTACCAGTTCTTGAACCTGAATCTGATGAGATTGATGTTAGGGCTGGGTTATAAAAAAAAATAGAAATTCATTACATATGAATTTTGTATTATGTAATATATATATAGATATATATATCTATATATATATTGGTTATGTATTGCGCAGGCACTGTGACACGGTATAATATTTAATTGGTTTTAATGTTCTACCTCAGATTTGTAAAATGTTTAAGCTGTTTAGTAAGTGTTTATCATTGACTGCCCTTAAACTTGAAAGAAATAATAATGTAATATTTGTTGTGATAATTATCAATATCAACTGATATGAAACTTTTTATCTTCGTAAAATATTTGGCCATATCGCCCATCCCCAATTGATGCTGATCTGTTCTAAGAAACTGAATCCTGGTTCAGCTTTTATGTTATTTTAATTTGTTCTCAATCAAGTAAAGCCTGCTCAGCGTAAATCTCCCTTATGAAACACTGTCTTTAGAATCACAATTTGTATACTTTATTTATTGACAATCACATTACAAGTGTCCACTTTTTTCCATAAAATTGTGACAGGTTAAAGTGCACTTACAGGTGTTGTTTTTCCCTGGAGAAAGTATGTGACAGATGTTTGATGTTCTTGGGCTGACGTTCCTCAACATGAGGGTGGAGAGGCTCCAGAGCTTTACTGACCAGAGAGCTGATCTTTTCCATGACCCCGCTCGACTGCTTGACTTCATACACCTAGAAATCCCCACAAAACAGACACTTCAATCAAGATCAAGATTACATCAAACCTGTGTATGTGGTTACTTATGCAATGAGTTTGAGTTATTTTTTCTGGGAAATGTGAAAATGTCCAATAATATGCTATTTTGCAATGTTTAAGAAAGTGATAGGCATTTTGTTTAATGGGTTTCTTTCTTGGCCAATGTCGCATCCTTCCACCAAGGTTCATGAAAATCCATTCAGTAGTTTATTTTGTAATCCTGCTGACAAACAAACAATCAAACCAACCAACCGTCAAACAAACGGGTGAAAATGGAAGCTCCTTGGAGGAGGAAAAAATACAAAAGAAAGGCTACCTCCTTTCATGATACTCTGATTAGTGGTGAAACAATGCAAATGTAATAAAGTCACAATGCTTTCCTGCCTCTTTGTCATGAAGTAATTCAGCATCCAATTAATTTATTAATCTAGGTAATACAAGTGTAAATTGTAATAGCCTTGCAGGTGGAGATCATGCAGATGCAGCAACATGAGGAAGACTCTCTTCCCATGACTATGCACTCAAAAATAAAACGTGCTCCATCAAAGTGGACACATTGTTTGTGCACGACGAAAATGAAGAAATCACCTCAAAAAACGCAGAATTTGGAAACAGGGTAAAACCACAAGAGGCCTTAAGCCTTATAGTTTAACCTGGAATCAATTTCAGGCCAAAAGGATCCTTGCTCAGAGGTAAACAATGATACAAGTATAGCACGAGAAACAGCAAGTCAACAATCTACAGCAAAACTATTTAGGTACACTGAAGGCGTGTGCGTGTGTGTGTGTGTGTGTGTGTGTGTGTGCATGTGTCCGTTTGTTGTCACTGGTCAAGGTAAGGGGAAGTCTGTATGTAATAAATGTAAGTCAATGTTAAGTTCTGAAGGATGACCTGCGAAAACACAAGTGACACCCCCTGAACACTGAATATGAATGGTTAATGATACTGTTTTGGTGCAGTGCACATACATGCAGGCAGTAAAAAAGTTGTGTAAGTTGACAGACGGACAGACAGAGAAGATGGAGAGAGGTCGGGGGTACAACCTTCTTGGTGGGCATTTTCAGCTTCATGAGCTCAGCCTCTCGACAGAGAATGTTCCAGGGAGCATGAATCTTCACAAAGCCTACCCCTGGGATCTTGGCCTGTAAAACATATATAACATACAGATGAAGCTCAGTTGTATACGACATACTGTATGTTTAATCATCAGCAATACAAGACAGAAAGTTTAAAAATGAAAATGTCAAAGACTCAATTTACAATTTAAAAAAGTGTGCCCTGTGTTCAGAAATAGTCCTAATATCCAACACAAACCCAAATTTGTAAAGTGAACATTATTACATCTGTGAATTTAAAAATCTGTACAAAAAATATTAATATTTATTAATTTTGTTATGTGTGTATTTGTAAAAACTGTTGAACAGAACTTGCACAAATTGCTTCATATTTGTGTGTGGAATTGAACATGGATTTGTGAGTACCTTACATGTTAAATGTTACTTGTTAAATTTAACATGTTAACTGTCACATGTTGTATGTTAAATGTAACATGCAAACAAGGTGTAACAGTCTCTTCAGGATTAGAGTTTTCTGTGGGAGAGATAAACAGTTTTTGCTGTGGCCTTGTAACTTAGCAGAAATTGTAAATGCAAAAAAAGATACATGTGCACAGTAAAAGAAAGGGATAACCCAAAAAGCAGTTAGTTTATTATTTAACATCCAGAATTAACATTTTACTGCTTACACTCAGAATTAATGAATGTGACAGTGTAGACTGAGTCATGTTTCCACCTGCTGATACTGAATTCTTCCTCGTAAAAATGTATTAAGCCTCTCTACAGCACTAATTTGTTCTGCCAGTGGTCACCAAAATGTCATGGGCCTCATGCAAGACCATGTTCGTATTCTTATCCTAACTATCTTGTACATCTGTTCGTACGAACAGGCCACAAACATAGCAAATTAGCACAATCAACACCCCAAAAATACCATACCCTATAATGTTTTGCTTCCTGCCCAATCCCAGGAAGATTTAATTCATGAAAACTTCATTAAAGAGTGAAAAGAAGTTCATGAGATACGAGTTTGAAGTTCTGTTGTCAGAGATCCATAAATGAAAGTTTATATTTTAGTGACTAAAGCAGAGCTGTTAATACTGATTCACCTATGAGTCACACTGTCACAGAAATAAAGAGGAAATGCATTGATATGAAAATGGCTTATTGAAAATAAAAAAACACGATTGATTGATGAATGCAGGGAGGTCAAACTGGGGTTTATAAAAATATGTGCCATAATCGATGATGTTGCACATGTTTTAGCTTGTGCTGGATCGTTAATTGCAATATTATACAATATGCAGCATTTTATAATTATTGAACCTTTCTTTTCGGGCGTGAAGAGCAGCTCACCACCAGCTGTGTAAAGGCAGACATCAGCTGTCTGATTTCTGCCTTAACACGTCTGAACAAGTCTCTTCATAAGAACGGTTCTTGCATGAGGCTTCACACGTGTTTGCAATGGGAGTTTGTTTGTCCCCCTTGTGGCAAGGAAAATAGGAATTAATCTATCCATCTTTTAGATAGTGGCATCCTCAGGTCAGCCATTTCAAGTCACTGCTGTAGACAGTCTTATTTTCTATTTATACGCTGGCATCAGGACATCTTATACATAGGCAGAATATCAGTTTACAATTTTACGTGGCTGATACTCAGATATATCTAAGCTGCAACCCTGCAAATAGTTTTACAGAATCTGTCTGCCCCCTAAATTGTTGAAGACATTGAGAAGTGGATGCCTCCACACTTCTAATAGATAAATATAAACAAAGCCAGAGTCATGCCCAAACGTGTCTGGCAGTTCTGTTTACTTGTGAAAATGACCTCAGTCTATGTCACTCTTGTAAAATATAAAACTTATAAAACATGTTATACTTAACAGACTTATGTATCTTCCACAACCTAAAACTGTTACAGCAGGTATAATAAAGAAGACAATTTCCTTGTTTTTCTCAGGTGTTGCAGCTCTTGAATTAATGCCAGTCTAATAGAATATATTAATAATTGTAAGAGGGCAATATAGGGTAATATATCTGCTTGTTCAGTTGAAATTATCTTGTGACACTGTAAAGTCAAGTCAAGTAGAACTTTATTCACAAGAGGCAATTGTTAGTGCAGCAGTAATCCAAAAAACACAAGACACACAACACAATTAATTAGAGTATATAGTCTGTGTTAAACTGCTAAAAAGTATCATTAAATACAATTAATAGAATAAACCAGCCAAGCCATATTTACCAGTAACGTTAGGAGGTGAGGCTGGTATTACCTTTGTTTCTTATTGGAGTTTAGCATTGAGATGGCTGAGGGTATAAAGGAGTGTTTATATCTGTTGGTTTTAGTTAGTGCAGTGATCCTCATTTTTCCAAGTGAGACGCCCTAGCAGAAAAAAGTCAACAGGCGAGCCTCCACAAAAACAAAATCCACTCCTGCCTAATTTGTTATCACCCTAATATTTGGGATGAGCGGAAAGCATGCATTTAAGTAGAAAATTGGGGTGTAACGGTTCACAAAATTCAAGGTTCGGTTCGATACGGCACAGTGGCGTCACGGCTCGGTATGTTTTCGATACAGCAGAAAAGAAATTTCCTTGATTTAAATTTTTTTTAATTTATTAAAACTAATTAAGTTTTTTTACTTCATACAATGATGGAGCTACAGTATACGTGACCCATCTGGGTTGTCTTCTTAGCAGCATACAAAATAAAAGCAGCTCCTTCTAAAAAATAATGTGTAGTATTGTAGTAGTTATGAACAAATACAAACAAAAGAAAAGTACAAAAGAAACATCTTTTTATAAATGGAACTCACTTTTTTTGACTAAATTTCAAGTCTTTTCAAAAGAAAGATGAGAATGTCCACATTTTCTGTAGCTACACAGATCTACTTGATGTGACAATGTCACCTTCAGTGGAAAATACCCTCTCACTAGGGACAGACGTTCACAGCCAAATAACAGTTACTTATTACTATAGTTTGTAACGTGTGTATTGCTCCTTGTTTTCGTCTAATTCCACCTATTGACACGGTGATGTCGGCGTAAATGAGTTAACATGTCTGAAGTAGTCCCACCAATGTAACCTCTTGTGTAACAGATGTGACAAAGAAGTTGTTTTAATTGCATTACTTACCATGTTGCAACGAGCTGGCTTAGCGCAGCGTGCCTCCCGGCATGCCTTACTGGAGAGCAATGTTTTGCTTTGGGGAGGGGAGGAGCAGACAGCACGCTGCAGCTGCCTTATGTAGTGTGGGCTGCCTTGTTGAGCGCAATGGCTCTGAGAACATTATATTTTTGTATTTAGGACAACAATGAATCGTTGGGTTTGTAGCGTGTGCTGAACCGAAAGCCCCATATCAAAGGGTTCAATATAAATGCATGTATTGTTACACCACTATTGAAAATATCTTTGTACTCATTCATATCACTGAATCTTGATTTAAACTCCCCCCTTAGCACCCTCTCCTCAGTCATCCGCCCACTAGCTGCAGCTGTGAAGGGGCTTTGGATCCGTCTGTGACTTGGACCAGCAGAAGTAGAGTGTACTTTCACTTTTACTAAATGTTTCGACGAAATGGTCGTGTTACTGCCTTTACTAACAATTTTTTTTTTTACATTTGTGGCAATGAGCATTGTCTCCATTGATTTTGGTGAAGTACAAAGGAACTTTAGACCACTCTCTGCTATCGTATGTCTGCGTCTCTGTATGTGCTCTGTATCTCCCCTTTTCTGCCTCTGATTGGCTCAGACTGTGGTATACTGAGTTATAGGCCTATATACCTTAGCATTGGGTTGTTTCGGTCATTGGGTTGTAATATTATTATTACTATTAAAATTACTTCCAAAAAAGATTATACGCGCGCCCTTCACACGCTCTCATAAAGGCCACTCCATCTCAAAGTCCCTAATTTTTGTCCCAGTACATCCCACATGACAGCATGCCTAGGAAAGAGCGACGGCTGGCAGCATATTTGGGAGCAGAGGCCTGTGTAATGTCTTGTAAGTGTTCTATCAGGTCTGATGCCATTTGCTGTCACCATACAGCCCAGGAACTTTAAGCTGGCTTGTCCAGGTAGTTTTGCACATTTGGCACACCCCTCAACACTGTCGCCATCATCTTTTGGAATGCTGCCTGGGCTGAAGCAAGGCCGTAGGGGACTCTACAAAACCGAAACAGCCCTTCATGTAATATGAAAGCTGCTAAATCCCGACTGTCAGGATGCAGCAGCACTTGATAATAATCACTCTCTGGATCAACAGTCGAGAATACAGTAGCCCTTGACAGTGAGGAGAGCAATTTCTCCATGTGAGGAAGAGGGTGGCAGTCAACTATGATTGGTTTGTTGGGCTCTCTAAGGTCTATACACATTTGAATTCCTCACAATTTCTTCTGTGTGACCACTAACTTTTGATGCGCAGGAACAGCTGTCAGGGAAACTTTCACCTGATGCATGAAACCTATAGCACATCTAACAGTTACAGGTGAAGCTGGCTGTGTGGTAACATACCTCACTGATGCTTCAGAGGACAGGGAAGAAGGTGATGCAGATGGCGGGTACACAGTGTTGCCCTCGATTCGCAGATGAAGAGCATCTTTTAAATCCCTTGCCATAAGTGCAGTCCCTGAGTCCATGACATAGAAGATGTCACAGACTTAACTGTCTTTGCTGCTTGAATGTCCACTGTGCAGTGTAGTTTGTCTGGAATTTTTGTGCCATCAACTACCAGGAGTGTGTATTCAGGCATTTCAACCTCTCACACTGAATGAGTTTGCAGAGACTGACTCACTCGTCGAAAATTAATTTTTTTTACTGCAATTTTTGCATGTTGCTTACACTACTGGACATTCACAAGAATTGGAAAGGTCTTTTTCTGAATTACAGCGGAAGCAGGTACACGTAGCAGAGGCTGGGGCATGTTTATGAACTGATCTTGCTGTCTTGACGTGTCTGCACAACATGTACAGGCTTAGCATGCTCACTAGCTGATTCAACCTGAGTAGCTATTGTAATAGCTTCGGCTAACGTCAGTGATGGTTTTAATAGCAGTCTCTCCCTTGGGGGGGTTGTACCTGACCTTTCAAGAAAGGTCAGGATTTAGATGACTGTTCATTTAGATGATGTGTGCTGTTCAATTCATGTGATATAGGATTTTTGCAATTTAGTTTTATTTGTGTTTTGTCAATATCATTCATTCATTCATCGTCTACCGCTTTATCCATTTAAGGGTCGCAGGGGGTCGCTGGAGCCAATCCCAGCTAACACTGGGCGAGAGGCGGGGTACACCCTGGACAGGTCGCCAGCCTATCACAGGGCCACACACAGAGACGGACAACCATTCACTCTCACATTCACACCTACGGTCAATTTTAGAGTCTCCAATGAACCTAACCCCATTCTGCATGTCTTTGGACTGTGGGAGGAAGCCGGAGAACCCGGAGAGAACCCACGCATACACGGGGAGAACATGCAAACTCCACACAGAAAGGCCCTGGTTGAACCGGGATTCGAACCCAGAACCTTCTTGCTGTGAGGCGAAGGTGCTAACCACTACACCACCGTGCAGCCCTGTCAGCAATATGTTATAATTAAATTTGTATAGGTAGTCATTTGATTCTGTATTTTATTTGTATCTATATGCTACAATTTTATAGTTTTTTTTTACTTTTAGTGTTGGGGGGGTGTCATATATAACAGGAAATGTGTACTGTGCAGCGCAGTGTAAGAAGGACTGCAAACACTGTGACCCGTGACACAGCAATAGTTTCTCCATGTTCACAATGTCCCTCCCTCATTATCCATTTCGCTTAGCTTACTTCTTATTAGATTCTACTTTATATCATCAATCTATCATAACATAAGTAACTGTAATAACAATATAATAATGCAGTGTTAGCTTTTCAACAGAATGGAAACAGTATTCGAATAACAGACACAATGAGAAATAGATTTCAGGTGAAGTGTTTCTAGAAAGACTAAATGGATAAAGATGTAAACTCACGTCTTCGTCTTTCTCCAGCTCCAGCCCCATGTCTCTCAGTTTGCCCTCAAATTCCTCCCTCCTGAACGCCTTGTGATCTTCGTGGCCATTGACGGTCTCTCCAGGACAGCCCAGCTCCACGTCGGCCACCGCTGATGTTGAGCCTTTCCCCCTTTGTGCTTGGTGATGTCGAAGACGTTCGTCACGGCCCTGGGGGCCACGGCGTAGGCTGCGGGCAACAGCATTCTCCGTCAACAGGTGCGCTGAGTGTCGACAGGAGCGCCCCCCACCTGGCTTCTTTACAGGGTAGGTGAGGACATAGTCAACACGCCGCTGACCATCCTGGAAGTAGAGGCCGTGCTGGCACTGGGTGTTTTCCTCTGGGGTTAGAGCCTTCAGGAGCTGGGAGAAAGCACAGGGGGACACATGTAATGACAGTCATGTATCATGTTTCATGGATGCAAAATTTTGATTAATTAGTTTTTTGTTAAGAGTAGTGTTTCCCCTATATGCATCCAGTTGCGGCGGTATGAAAGATCGTAGTATCAATAAGCTCCGACGTTATCGATGCTGCTAACGGTATTGGAGAAATGAATGCATGCGACTGTGATGAATTATCGCTATTCCCAATCCCGAGGAAAGGTCTGTGTCCGTGTACTGTGCAGGGGGCATGGCCAGCTGCGCTGACACATGGAGCACTGACAGACACATACTACTCTGTGTGACGATGCAGAGTTAAAGTCTATTTGTAATTCACCAAAATCAATAGAGAAAACGCTCGTTGACAGAAGTGTCACGATTATATTGCAAGTAAAGACGTAACACTAGCGATCTGTCGAAACATTAATTAAAAGTAAAACTGCACGCGTGCTTCACCTCCACTACTACAACTTCAACTCCAAACACTGAAGATCGTAAAAAATATCAAGAAGACAAAGTAAAACTTTCCACCTGCAGATAATGTAACACATAAACGCTGCCTTAAAATAGGGTCGTGTTTAACTGAAAGAGTCCACATGAACACCTCCCTCTCATGGAATACAACACCTCAGGACTTAAAAGTTCTAAATTCACAAGTTGTGATATTTTGGCGCATTCCATGGAAATGGGGCGCTGTAGCTCAGGATGTATAGTGTCGGTCTTCCACTAACCCGAAGGTTGATGGTTGGAACCCAGATTCCCCCAGGAGGCAGGTGTCTTTGGGCAAGACATTTGTACATTTGCCTCTGACAACTCAGAGGCAAATGTACAAATGTAACAGAAAAAGTGTGGTGTGAATGTGACTTGTCCTGTAAAGCGTTTTGAGTGGTCAATAAGACCATGAAAGCGCTATATAAATATTGTCCATTTACAAACAACTGACAGCTGCAACTGTTCCAGCTTTCTAAATCTGTTTGTATGAACGGTCCAAGCCTACAAACCCCTGTATGTGCAGGGGAAAGAAAGAAAAGAAAAAAAAAGCATTATTATTGAAATTTTAGCCGCAATTCAAAAGAAGGGCCTTAGATTTGGAGCAATGACATGTATATATATATATATATATATTATAATTAATAATATATATTTTAATTAATAACTAATAAATTACGTCGACCACTTTGATTTACTTCAAATGTTCACTACTGAGATAAAGATGTTCACGTTTCCTGTAATGTTTTAAACCTCTCAGAGATTTTTCAATTAGCGGATGCTCATTCACTTTGTCTCATAGGCAGCGGGAAATGTAAAGTACAATTCTACCAATGGTGTTGCACTATTCCACAGATGAGCAGGTGCTGGTGGCTAGACAAGACAAGATAATTTCCACGAGATAACCAACTGAAGGAAAGGGAGAAACTATAAAAGCATAATATGTCTTCTTTAAGGATTTCATTCACAGCTCTATTAATATCCCTCGTAACATTCTATTCTGCCTCTTTCACATGAACAAGCTTGTAGCTTGGAAAGGAAAATTCAGAGTTAATTGAACCCAGTTGAGAACCAGCTTCATGATACAGGTTATCCAGGACGGATAGTTGTTAAGTTTCCATTCAAATGCAACTGAATTTGAAGAAGTAAGAAAAATCAGATTACTGCACATTTCCCTTCTCTGTTCCAACGCAAATATAAGGAGTTGTTTTGTGAAGATAAAGAGACGTTAGCACTAATTCTTCAGTCATATGCCATTAAAGCCATTGCAGAAGAAGAGGGTGCAACAAGATGACCCTATTAAAAGAAAACCAGTCGAAGAATGAGGAACCATGTCAAAAATAGAGGCAAACCAATAAAGATTTTCAGTGATGCCAACACTGATGAAAATGGGGGGGGGGGCATTTTATAGTGACATATCAGACTGTCAAACCCTGATGACAAAAAAAAATGTAATGGCTTGATATTTTCTTGATACTTTACATTTTAACCATAATAACTATGAATGGCAAGCATAAACATTGAAACCGATATGTCTGTGAAAGGCTCATATCAGCCAATCTTTATCCGCCAACTGACAAAACAGTTGGCTCAAATAGAAAACATGATGAAAATAATGCTTCCATGTATTGATTTAAGAAAAGAAGATGTATGTTGTTACTCAACATAGATATTATTTTCGTAAGGATTATTAGGGCCCAAGCTCCACTGACAAAGTCAGGGCGAGGACCTATTGTAATTGAGTGAATTATTATTATTATTATTATTATTATTGAGACACTTAATGTGCTCTCCGACCTGCCCGAAAATTTGCACACGCATCAGAAAAGGTGAATTATTTGATAAATTTGATATTTTACAGATTTCTGGCATGGGCATGTTTAAATAAGTCAATAAAGCCCATTACCCCATTCCCCCTGGCTTAACATTTGATGTAGATAAACAAAATTTGGTAGGGACGTGTATCATATCAAGACCTACAAAAATAAAAGGTTGCCATTACCTCCCAACAACATGAAATTATTTCACTGTGCAAATTTGGACATTTCCGCACGTCATACTTTAACTAATTCTTCTGACACACTTCACACCAGCAACTTCAAGTTTGGTGTGTGTCATCTCAAGACCTATGGGATCAAACAATACTCAAAGCTTAAGATTTTTTATGTCAATGAGTGTTTTACCTGGCATATATATCTTCTATGAATCGAAGATACATGGTCCGATCTGTGCCAAACTTCTCAGGCATGATAACAGCCCTCAACACAATATGTCAATAGTGACCGAAGGTCATAGCACCACCTGCTGGAAGAGGAAGTGACACTTTTATGTCCTGTGCCTTGCAGGTTGACATAACTCGACCATTTGTAATCATATCTTCATCAAATTTCAGAGGAAGGATAACAATCCTGCTGTCAACGCATTGGCATGTCAATATTTAGCCACAGTTATAGCCACCTACTGGCAACAGGATGTTACAATTCCTTTTCTTTTATGTCAACTGCCTTGCAGGTTCTCCAGATCCACCTCAAATTTGGTCAGTTAAAGGGGCAGTAAACAATTCTAAAGTAATACACGTGCTCTGAAAATCAGCAAATATTTCCTCATGGTTGCTGGCTGTCGGTTCTGTGTGTCTGCCGAAAAATAATCTGGGTTTTCGGCTCAGCCCTTACTCTGTAAATCGAAAACAAAAAAAATGGTGCGGACCGAACCACACAAAGCAACACTGTGAGCGCAGTTTGTAAACATCACTCTTCGACGCTTTAAGAGACGTGTTACTGAAACTCTGTGGTTTTGGCCTTGTGGTTTTTGCGTCGGTCTCCCGTACCGGAGATTGCCGGTTCACTGCCCGGCCAGAGCAGTTAAACCACAACAACAACAAAGAGAGACAAGTTTTCTCCAAAATCGCTTACTGCCCCTATAAGTTGTGAGATGTTGATGATGTAATACTGTGAAACATTTGTTGATGTATTAAACACTGTTGCCATGGCGACGCATTGTTTGCCATTAGAAACAAATATGTTTCAGGGACTTGGCAGACATGTTAAGAGTGGCAATTCCTGATGTCTTGCTTTTAGCAATGAAAAGTGCTCTATAAATGAAATTTATTATTATTATTATTATTATGTCGGAAATGGCTTTTTATTGTAATTGTGTCAAAATGGCTCGATAGCGCCCCCTAAAACTTTTCAAAGTCAAGATCCCCACCTTTAAATTTGATGTAGATTAACAAAATTTGGTGGGCACGTGGAACATGTCAGGACCTAAAAAAAAGGCCAACCGGAAGTCGTCCATTTTGAATTTAGCCTGCAAATATGCTTGGTCTAGTGTTACACTTTAACTATCTCCTCCTAGAGGATTAATAGTGGCAACCCCATATTCGGTCGCTGTCATCTAAAGAGCTTGTTGATTAAAATATATTTGTATTCCATGGAACGCCATGGGTGTGGCTTTGTGGCAAAGATTGATGTTGCTCCATGACAGCGGACGTTCCTCTGCCTTGCAGGTTTACCTTATCCACCTCAAATTGGCTCAAAAAAGCAATACACTTTGATGATGTGATATTTTGCCGCCATGAAACATCAGAATGCATCACATTGTCATATCTTCACCAAATTTCTAATGAACAAATAACAGTCCATGTCAATATTGAGCCATGGTCATAGTGCCACCTACCGACCACAGGAATTCAGACTTATGTGACCAACATAATTTATGGAATATCAAGTGAACATAGTCAATGTAACTTAACAATTATGGTAATGTTAGTAACTTCCTGCAACTGAAAATTTCAGCAAACATTAGCCCAACTAGCCAACTTATAAAGGCTGCACAATAGCAAAGTTGTCATCGATCATAACTTTATATTTTCATGTGTTTTAAAATCTGCAGTTTTTCTCAAGTCTTAACTTGGTTTTTTGGGGAACACCAGTGGGTTTGACTAATACCTGGAAGAATCCTCATCCTTCCTGAAGTTCTTGTGCTATGTATATGTGGAAGAGATGCAGAGTTGATAATGTAGCTGGTATGGTATACCCACATATGCAATGCTCTACTCCAGTAGACACATATAATGTAATGAAAATAAATAAAAAAGCACAATTTCTCTTTAAAAGAATATCAGGCAAGTTGTGCACCGTCAAACTCTTCTGACCTGGAATAAAGTGTCAGCTGCAGTCGTTTGGCTTAAAGTGTCTCCTACTCAGTGCTACTCTCCATGCCTGTCTTACTGTACCATGAAGATATTAAACATTTTAAAGGTGATCATTTAGGGCTATTTTTGATGTTATTTAGGAAAGATGTATCAATATCTGATGAGAAGACTTCTAAATCAAGGTTTGTTTCAAGCACACAAGCAACGTATCAACAGCACAGCTACAAACACGTCAACAACCAGCAGTGTAGAGAGTGGCAGTGCAGTGGAAGCAGCCACTGAAGTAGCAACAGGAGTTGCCCCTCTACCATCCACATGGTTCTCTAATCCATAACAAACAACCAGCAACACATCAAGCACAATTAAATATTTTTTAGCTCTAATCCAACACTTAAAGTAGAAGTAGATGTATGCATATAATGAAACTTTTGACCTAATCTGGGTGCAACATTTTGCACTATTTTGTGGTGTCAATGCTGTCTGTTTGTCAACTCAAGTTGTTTTGTTTTGATTTGCACAATACGGTCAATGAGCTGATTGACTTCCTACCCCACAGATGAATGTTCTTATTTTTCTAATTTTCTGTAAAGAATTTGTTGAAAGTGGATATTTGTCGAGTGATTTTTTTGGGGGAGGTAATTGTTTTATATTGATTCAGTCAGGTTAGATACAAAAGCAAAGTCTACTTACAGACAGTTGTCACTTTAAACAATATAACTTATTTGTTTACTTCACTTTATCCTTCTGCTATTATGAAACATGACTTTTTTCTTTTTTTAAATGTATGTATTGGTTGAAATATGTAATTTAACACATCTGTAAGGTGCTGGAACATCTTGAAAAAACAACCTTGAAAATGCATGAAAGCAGCAACATTCACCCCGTTGTTCCCTTGGTTGCCCGAGGGAAGCCAAACACTGTTCATGTAAACACACTGCATTGAAACAGATCTGGATTCAAATCAGCATAATATCTCTAAGTTTCTAAAGAGTTGATGTTAAAAATAAGAAAACCAGCTGCTCTGCTCTGCGAGGAGCTCCGTGCACGGTGCATTGGCGCAACCGAGGGGACTACATTTTGAATGTTGCTGCTCCATAGCCCCTGCAGCCTCTCGGAGTAGCAGCGCTACGGACTTCGCCATCATGCATGACGTGAGTCAGGTAACAGGTTCCACTTAGCGCTATGGAGCTTGTCGGCCTCTGGCAACAGATTCCCAAAAGGTAGCCTATGGTGTGTCGCGTCCTAACTGAAGACCTGCCTTGGTGAGAGGACTGACAGATTTCATTTTCAAATCCAAGTTCTAAGAGCGTAGTAAATTGTAAATTGTAAATTCAAATGACTGGGGGCGGACACACCTATTTCATTTACATATTGTCCACCGAAGCCAGGTTAAGTCTTTGAAAATGAAAAGTCAAATGGAGTTTGCAATTTTATTTTCAAATGGTTAGAAATGCTTTTAAATTTTAATTGTGACCTACATATTGCTTGCTTAAATTGAAAATCAGGCTGCATTGTTTATATAACATTTAGATTTGAATCAAATGGAGTTTTCATTTAAATTTTCATATTGCTAACAAATTGCATTATCAAAGACATTAAAAAGGCAAATTTTTGGAAAATTATAATAATATTCTGGCATAACATATTAATTTAATTAATTAAGTCCCCTATAGGCTTCCATACATTCCTAAAGTTATATGATGCAGCTTAGCTTTTTTTGAATGTATGCAAAAGCATTACACTTTACTTAGCACCAACAATGAAACATTATAATAAAGAATGAATCATTATAGATACATGAATATGTACTTCACTTTACTTAACGCATACAATGAGGACCTATGATACTGCATAGAGTATTATAGCGTACTATGAGTCCTTACTACAGTGGATATTTGAGGTGTGTATAGGTAGCCATAATGTATTATAAACCCATCAGTCAACCTCTCGTTTATAACTAGTCAAAAACATCCATAAGACACTTGAATTTATAATTCATTATAGGTAGCATCTATAGTGTTGTGACTGCATCAGAATCCATTACCTGTGTTAATGAGGACAGTTATGAAATATTATGAATGCATTATAATGCACTACAATAATGCACTATAGATATGGGCTTCATAGAAACTGTATCTGGTTAAGCTGAAAGGCATAGGGAGATCCTCTATCATTGAGCAACATCAAACTTGAAATGTCCCGAAATTGAACACAAAAATCTAAATGGGCTACATTCAGGTGGGCGGAGCTAATGGCTCCCAAATGGTTTTTTGCAGGTCGTCACATGATACATGTGCCTACCAAATATTGTTCGTCAACATCAAATTTAAAGGTGGGGGCCTTGACTGTGAAATTTTATAGGGGGCGCTGGCGAGCCATTTTGGCACAATTTGACTACATTGGCATTTCAGACATCAGGATTCGCCTTTCTTAACCCGTCTGCCAAGTTTTATGAGATTCTAAGCATCCCAAGTCCCTCAAACACACATTCATATTTGATGGCAAACCATATGTCGCCATGGCAACACCGTTTAATACATGGTCAAAAGTTTCATAATATGACATCAACAACGTTTCACGACTTAGCAGATCAAATGTGAGGTGGATCTGTTGAACCTGCAAGGCAGTGGACATTAAAGTACAAAACTTGTACTTCCTGTTGCCAGTAGGTGGCGCTATAATTGTGGTTAAAAATTGACATGTAGATGTGTTGAGGGCAGGACCATTATCATGCCTGGGACGTTTGGGTCAGATCGGACCACGTACTTCAGATTACAAGCAACTTCCTGTTTCATGGCGAAAGATCGAAAGTCGTCACACCGTCACGCCCTCTGACAAAAAATCTGGATTTTGATAATTTTTCATGTCGTAGGTGTTTAGATGACACAATAAATTTGAGTGTCAAAACGGCAAAAATTTGACTTTGAAACAAAATGGCCGATTTCGTGTTGTTTGGAGGTAATGGCGGCTAGAGGCTTTTTTGTAGGTCTTGACATGATACATCTACCACCCAAATTTTGTACATGTGGTATAAACGCAATGTCGGGGCATCAATTTAGGGGGCGCTATAGACACATTTTGCCACGCCCATACAAAAATTAATTTCCCAAATATTTGTTGATTTGTTGCAGTGAAAAATGAGAGACCTGCAGAGAATAATAATAATCCTTACAAATACAAGAGGGCCTTCACCAGCCTCCTGCTAGTTGGTGTTCGGCCCCTGATTAAAGCTGTAATCAGAGTTAATTGGGCTCTTGCCCAATGCTTATTGGATGCTGTCATAATGCATTATAGATATGGGCATAAAAAGACAGAAAGTGTTCCCAAGTTTTTATAATTGCACCTTGAGTGACTGTGTTTTTATCTAATATTACTTTAATCGCCATATTATCACAGGAGAATCCAGTTCAGTGTACAGAAAATAATGTTTCATCAAAGCTTTGTTTGAGTTCAAGTACACAAAAAGAGAGATAGTCCATTTCATTGGTGGCAGCTGCTATGCCCAAAATGGCACTTCTTAGTAAATTCTAGATGTGACATGAATGATGTTTGAATTATAAACTGTTAACTTAATAGAGTAATTATCCTTCCAATGTCTACTTATAACCTCTGGCTGCAGACAGATCAATCTACAGTACACTCATATCCGAAGGGAAACTCCACCCATTTCACACTTGAAGATCAGTTTATTTGTCATTAAGAGCAATGAAGAAAACATTAACATAGCAGCTTGAAATGATGATGATGATGAGTACTGGCTGTAGTACTGCGGTAACGTATTGTGTCATTTCCGGTTGCTGGTGTAACCTGTGTTCATCCACTGCCCATCTTTCTCTCTTTAAACACTGTTGTTTTATCTAACTACTGGGCTAAATATCCACTAACCCTTGTTAAGTCGAATCACTAACAGTTCTGTTACTCTTTTAGCAACTCGCTCGGTAACTCACAGCGGGCTACTCGGTCTTATCTCTCTTTATTGTAGCTCACCTACTTAGCTTAGGTAGTTAACCTTAGTAGCAAACTATGGCTTCTCCCTCTCCTGCTCTCTCTTGCTCTGTGCTTAATGTTTAGTTACTCCTATGCCTCCTTCAGCGATAATGGTACATGTAGAAAGTGTAGTTTATTTGCCCGATGGAGGAAAGGCTCAGTCTTTTGGAAACTCGGCTCTGCACCATGGAGAGAAAGACATTAGCTGTAATGTTAGCCAGTCTCCACTAGGCGGTGGAAGCCGCTCCAGTGTAGCTTCTTTAGCTCCCTTTGCAGCTCACCAGCAGCCGAGAGGACAGGCCGGCTGGGTGACTGTCTGGAAAAAGAAGCATAGTCCTAAACTGAAGCCCACGGTTCACCACCAACCACTTCACGTTTCTAATATATTCTCCCCGCTGAGCGACACTCTCGCTGAGGAATCAACTCTGATCAATGGCGACTCTATTCTGAGGAACGTAAGGTTAGCGAAACTAGCTACCAGGAATGTAAGGTTAGCGAAACCAGCTACCACAGTCAAATGTATCCCTGGGGCTAGAGCAGGGGATGTTGAATCCTATTTAAAACTGCTGGCCATGGATAACCGCAGTTATGGTAAAATCATTAAGTGCCAATCGGAGGTCACTAAAGTGAATATTGTTTTGTGTGTACCTATGCAAAAACTATGTTGGACTCTGTAGTTTTCTCTGGACCCCTGCCCAACCTCACTAGTAATGACATGTATAGCCGCACATCCTCATTAAACCGCTGGTTGTCGAGGTGGTGTCCAGTTAACAGTGTCATCTTCATAGATAACTGGCGCACCTTTTGGAGAAAACCTAGTCTGAGGTGGAGAGACGGCATTCAACCTACTTTGGATGGTGCAGCTCTCATTTCTAGAAACCTGACTGAGTTACCTAGACATTCAACTTATTATTATATCAGACTGACCTAATGCGATGACTGACACTGCTTCTCCTTGGCGAGGCATCTGATGTCAGGTGGCAGTGATGACGATGCTACTCGCAGCTGGTTTTCCAGGTTTGGGTCAGTCAGTCTTGAGCGGAGCTGAGTCTTTGTAAGACTCAGTTTTAGAAAAGAACTGCTCACAGCCGTAGGTTGTCCCAAACAGTGATGCAAATTTCAGTGCATGTCTCATCAGAACAGGAAAATCCTCCACACGTAGATACAGTTTGTAGAACTCAAGCAAAGGGACATTGTTGTATCTACCTTTGAGCTCATCAATGCTTTGCAGCTCAATAATTTCGAGCTGTAGGTTGTCCGGCACATCAACTCGGTCTTATCTCTCTTTATTGTAGCTCAGCTACTTAGCTTAGGTAGTTAACCTTAGCAGCGAACTATGGCTTATCCCTCTCCTGCTCTCTCTTGCTCTGTGCTTAATGTTTAGTTACTCCTATGACATTCATCCCCACAACACCCCATAGAAACTGTGTCTGCCCAACCACTTCAACAATCTAAAGCAAAAGTAAATAAGAAAGGTGTGACACATGTGACACACAGGTTTTTCAATTTCAGCTTTGGAGTTGGTAAAGCAGAAAAAAGTATTGCAGCTAGAGAGGGGGATCTATTTCGAATTCCCATCCTTGACCACTCTGCCCCCTAGATCGAATGTTACAAGACCAGTAATAGAGCCGAAAGCAAGGCAACCCCATTTTAGGTCTTTGCAGAAACGCTTTCTTCATCCTCTGAATTTTTTTATTCCAGATAAATTGAGATATGGCTGCATCTAGTTTGTTAAAAAAGGCTTTGCTTATTAGGATAGGGATGCACTGGAAGAGAAATAAATATTTTGGTAAGAAAGACATTCTCACAATATTAATTCGACCCGCAAGAGAGATTGGAAGATTTGAAAATTTTGAATAAATCATTTTTTTGTTATGTATTTTATCTTGTTGTTTCTTATTGTCTTAATTCTCTTAATTTTGAAAAATCTGTTCCTGATGATTTTATATTCACTGATGTTAAGTACTTTAAGCAGCATGTTATATTACGAAGGGTGATACATAAAATAAAAAATAACTTATTATTATATCAGACTGACCTAATGCCATGACTGACACTACTTCTCCTTGGCGAGGCATCTGATGTCAGGCGGCAGTGCATGTCTCCTCAGAACAGGAAAATCCTCCACATGTAGATACAGTTTGTAGAACTCAAGCAAAGGGACATTGTTGTATCTACCTTTGAGCTCATCAATGCTTTGCAGCTCAATAATTTCGAGCTGTAGGTTGTCTGGCACATCAGCTGGTTCCACATTGAATGGTGTTGCAAATATGTTCAGTTCCTTTTGTTTACCTTTCAAGTCCTGCAACCTCTCCCCAAAGGCCTGAAGGAGTTTTGCACATTCCTCAACATATTCAGATGTCACAGCTCTTTCTTGCAGAGTGGGAAAGTGCAGTGATTCCTGTAATAGAAAATATTCTATATATTGTGTTACATATACTTTATACTGTGTGATTCGTAGTTCTATATCGCGTGACCTGATTGCTTATGTCTCCTTTCACATTCCTCCTCTACCTACCCCTGCTTTCACTCCTCATCCCCTGCTCTTACCTTGACCTCACTCCCATTCCCTGTTCTCCCCTCTCTCCCATTCCCTGCTCCCATTGTCCCATATATCTTTCCCATTGTGACATATATCTTTTTGCAGCACTTCACTGCTTGTGGGCAGGCTGAAAACAGACCTCAGCACCAACACTCTTTCAGATCAATACTTGTTCAGACTGCCCTGTGTGCTCTGTGAAACCTGTTTGCCTTCTGCTCGAAACGTCTGTGGTCCTCATCAGGATGCACTTTCAGTGATGGCATTTGGTGGGGGCCGAATGGTAACCCTTTCCTCCCCAAACACTTTTTTGCTCACTTTGCAAAGTTGACACATGGGTTAGACCATGTGTCAAAAGGAGGAATGTGAAGGGAGACATAAGCAATCAGGTCATGTGATATAGAACTACGAATCACACAGTATAAAGTACATGTAACACAGTATATAGAATATTTTCTATTACATTCCCCTTTCCAGTTGCACTTGCCACAGCTTTCGCTTAGCTTAAAATGATTTAACATTTGAAAAAAGAGAGCTGAGAAGCTGGATGGACCTTGGACCGTGACATTCCGTGACAATGTCCACCGTGAAGGCCAAATTACACAGCCACTTGCTTTCTCTGAGTTCCACGACTGCTTTCCCCTTCATCTCCATATCTGTTTTTTTCTTCCCTCAAGTTGTAAAACCGTGCAAGCATATTTCCACAACTTAGCCACCAGATCTCCATACTCCGACTCCAACTCATCCAGTAGTTCCCTAAACTGGCTGCTATTTAGTCTTCTGCCTTTAATGAAGTTTATGGCAGAAACAAAAAATTTAATCACAGCATTGAGCTTCAATGAAAGTGCACACAACCTCTCTTGGTGTATGATACAGTGGCATAAAAATAACTCACTTGGATCCAGATTAAGACAACTCATTTCTTTTCTGACCAATGCGGTCAATCATTTTTGTGCGCCAACCAAGGCTGGGGCTCCGTCTGTCGCCAGGCACCTCAGTTTGTGAAACTGCAGGTCAAATTTGTTTATGGCCAAACAACTTGCTCAAATAAATCCTCACCTTATGTTGTGCAAAGAGAGCATTTCCTCTCTGATATCAAAATCAGAGGTGATCCCTCGTACAAAAATGGCTAGTCGAGCTGTTTGTTATGCCCATTGTCTCATCACAGGCCAGAGAGAAAAACTGTAAATCTCTTGCGGTGTCCTTCAATGATTTCTCAATGTCTTGTGCCATGTCAGTAATCCGATCTGAGACAGTTCTCCGAGACAAACGGACACTTTGGAACAGATTTTTGTTTTTTGGGCGCGAGCAGCTCCAAAGCAGCAACGATGCACTCCTCACAAATTCACCATCGGCATGAGGTTTTAACTTCTTTGCAATGAGCTCCCTCACAACGAACCTAGCATGCGTGGTGTTGTCCTGGTCAGCTTGTGGCCGGACAAAACCGCTTGTTGGCCAGCCAAACTCCGCCGAAGAGTGGCAACTTTATCCGGGCGTGCTTGTCCTTGCTCATCCAGTCTGGCAATTTTTTGTGGTGTAATGACGCTCCAGGTTAGCCTTTTTCATCACAGTCAGTGTGTCCCCAGACACCAAGTTAATTTTTATGGGGTATATTAATGTATAGCCTCGCCGAGCGGATCAAACGGTCTCGCGGGCCGTATAGGCCTGATGTTCCCCACCCCTGGTTTAAATGATCAACACCTCCCACTTAGAATAATACTCATATTCCTCGGTCCACAGGCCGAGGAGGAGGGATAGCAGCAATTTTCCAATCAGACTTATTAATTAACCCCGACCCAAAAATAGTTTTAACTAATTTGAAAGCCTAACTCTTACCCTCATACACCCAAGCTGGAAATGTCAAAACCAGTTCTGATAGTCGTTGTATATCGACCACCAGGCCCTTATTCTGAATTTTTATCAGAATTTTCAGATTTTTAATCCGAGTTTGTACTCAGCACTGATAAAGTCATTATAGTGGGTGATTTTAACATTCATGTGGATGTTGCAAATGACAATGTTAGTTCAGCTTTCATTTCAACATGTGAATAAATCCACTTAATGTTTTAATCACACCCTTGACCTTGTTTTGACATATGGGATAGAAATTGAAAATCTAATAATATTTCCTCGAAATATCACTTCTTAGTCACATTTGAATTCTCGATTATTAACTTCAATTACAGCACGTGTCTATCAGAAAATTCCTGAAGTAATTTCAAGAAAATATTCAAACGATATTCATTCCGCTCTCATGTGCCAGTACAATGCTTGATAGTATCCAAAACTTTACTCCCACACAAATTGACTATCTTGTTGATAGTAGAGCACTGTCGCCCCCTCTTAAAAAGAAGACATTCAAACAGAGGAGGACAGCTCCATGGTTTATGCACAGACACGTGCTTTAAAACTCACGTCACGTAGGTTACAAATGGAGGTAGCATTCCAATAATCAAGATGATTCTTACTTAGACTGGAAAAATAGTTTAATTACATATGAGAAAGCCCTCAGAAAAGGCCAGAACCACATATTTTTCTTCACTAATAGAGGAAAATAAAAACAACCCCAGGTTCCTCTTCAGCACTGTAGCCAGGCTGACAGAGAGTAAAAGCTCTACTGAACAGTCTATTCCTCCAACTCTTAGTAGCAATGATTTCATGAGCTTCTTTACTAATAAGATTATTACCATCAGAGAAAAAAAAATATCAGCTTCTTCCCACTAAAAGCACAGACTCACTGTAGCCTCATTTACAGTATCGCCTAATTTACATCTAGACTGCTTTTCCCCTATAGATCTGGCTGAGCTGACTTCACTGGTCCCTTCATCCAACCCAACAACCTGTCTTTTAGATCCTATTCCATCAAGGCTATTTAAGGATGTATTACCTTTAATCAACAGTTCCATATTAGATCAGATCAATTTATCTTTATTAACAGGCTACTTACCAAAGGCCTTTAAGGTGACAGTCTGCTTAAAAAGCCGACAACAGACCCAGATATCTTAGCTAAATATACACCCATATCAAACCTCCCCTTTATCTCTAAAATCCTGGGGAAATCTGTTGCTAACCAGTTATGTGACTATTTACACAGGGATAGTTTGCTTGAAGACTTTCAGTCAGGGTTTAGAAAACATCATTGTACAGAAACAGCAATACTGAAGGTTACCAATGACTTTCTCATGGCCTCAGATAATGGACATTTCTATTCTCGTCCTATTACGTACCTTTTTCGTCATCATACTTTGCCCAACTGCTCGGAAACATGTCACACCAGCGACTTCAAACTTCATGCGTGTCATCTGCACATCCCTGGGATCAACATAAAAAAAATCCTGACTTTTCACCAGAGGGCCTGGCCGTATTTTTGATAAACTTTTAACCTCCGCCGAACCCTTGCCGTCAACCAGGAAGTAAACAGGGAGTGGCTCTTCATTTCACATGCATTGGTCCGATCAGTCCAAAAATTCTTAAGCATGATACTAGTGCGGCCCTCAACACATCCTCATGTCAATATTGACCACATGCTACAGTGCCACCTGCTGGCAACAGGAAGTAGCATGCTCTACACCCGTGTCCCGTGCGTGCCAGGTTCACCACACTGACCTCAAATTCAGTCGTTTAGGGCCTCAGTGCCATATCACAAATGCTGTTCCCGTGGCAATGCTGTAATCGCCACCAAAATATGAATAGATGTTTCAGGGACTCAAAATACTTGGAGCTTCATGAAAATTCATACACACGTTGACAGTGCCCAATTGTGGTATCTGAAATGGTTTTTATGGGTGATTGTGTCAAAATGGCTCCATAGGGAGCCATAGCACCCCCTAAAACCCTTAAATCTCAAAGCCCCCACCTTTAACTTTCATCTACCCAAACCAAATTTGGTGAGCACCTGGAGCATAGGAGGATCTAAAAAAAAGCCTCTGGGAGCCATGACCTCAGACGTACACGAACACAGGAAATTGGCATTTAGTGTGTGAAATTTGACCTCTTGAGCAAAGATCGTCGCCATAGCGACCAATTCAGACTTTTTACCTAAAAATGGTGTGTTTGAAGGACTTGGGATGCTCGGAATGTCACGAAACTTGACCATTGAAAATCGGCCATTTTGGATCCAGCGAGTACAACTTTGGTGCTCTTTGGGGCATTTTTTCACATCTTACTATAACGAATTACTCCAGCAACACCTGCTACCAATAGGAAGTAGCATGCTGCCCTCACCCATAGATTTTAATTAAAACCTAGATACCGGATGTCGCCCAGACAAGATGGCGGCGCCAATCATTTCAACGAAAGTTGCTCATCCAGCGCATGCGCCAAAAAATTTTCTGACTTCTGCGTTACTTCCTGGACATGGGCCTACTGATTCTGCGCAGTAGCATCTCTCCCATCATGCCTCTGGGTGATGCGGACGAGCAAACCGCGTTCTGGATCTCGCTCTGCGCGTCCATGAATGCTACGTGATGCTACGCTACATCCGATGCTAGCGTCTTCAGGGATGTTTACTCCGACTTCTACGGGACTCGCCTCGGATGTGAAACCGCGGATGTGTGCAGACGGCAACAGCGACCGACAACAAAGTTCAAGTGAGAAGTAAGTTTATCTTAAATCGCTAAAATTGTTGATTTCATGGTTAATACGTGTTACCAGTGAAAACAAGTCACTGGATTCTCCACAACAAACCACAACCAGACAAGAAGAGTTCATTCTGTCTCTGTCATTTTTATTGACACACTGATGCTGAGTGAGTGAGTGAGTGAGTGTGTGTGTGTGTGTGTGTGTGAGAGAGAGAGAGATAACTACAACGTGCTGGATAAAGTTATTATTGGGTCTTTATAAATACGTTCTTTACCTGTTTATATTGAGCAGTATATTTGTATGACATGTCTTCAGTGTTAATGCTGATATGTGTCATGGTTCCCCACAGCTGTCTGCTGCTGTCAGTGCTGAGCTGAGTTAATCATGCAAGCCTTCTCTTAAGTGCAACACCGGCTCCTCCAACAGTCAAATGACCTGTCAGGACTTTATTTATTTATGTTGCATCATATCAGATGCAATGTGTTGATTTAAACCAATGATACACTCATATTTTGTCTTTGATTGTTTGAGAAGTCTTTTAGGAGCGTCACCACTTTGATCCACCTCAGCTTTTTGATTTCACTTATATTTATAAATATCTTTATTTTCAATAATGTCACTGTCAATGACCAAACCGTATTTAAAAGTATAACATTTAAAAAAAGGTGAAGAGCCACAAGTATTTTGTCCATTAGACAAGCTGATGAGCATGTCACATGTATGTTTATTGTATGTGGACTGAAGTACAGCAAATATGATCTGTTCATGATGGATTAAAAATGAATTAAATCTTTAATGACGTGAGTTTCATTTGGGTTTTGTAAGTTAAACTCAACATGTTAATGGTGATGAATAATTTATATTTTGGATGTTTATAGTTCATTTGATCTCACAACATCATCAGACTTCCATATGTAGATTTATTGAAGGCTGCATGTGACTATTATGAAACAGTTGAGAGTCCTGTGCATGGCATGTTCACCCAAATGATGCGCCCCTTCGATCGCGACACACTCCGCCGCCCCGCGAGTACTCGGGCCTGTCCACAGCTGCTTGCAGCTTTAATTATTATTATTATGCTTATTCTTCCGTAGCGACTATCTCGTCTCATGGCGTTTGAGGTTCGTACACTGTTTAAAAAAATCACTTGATGGTCAAAAAAATCACTTGATGGTCAAAACTCGTCTAAGCTCTATCATATTGCAGTGCTTTATATAAATTTTAACATGAAAATTTGACTAAAAACTGTCCTGTAGGGGACCAACGATGCGGGTCGCTGCGGGAGTCCAAGAGTCTTGGTGCTTGGTGCTTTCTTTGTTAGGCCTTTGACATTCCAGAAGACCATGCTTTCACTCTGAGATGACATGCAGACCAAAATTCATTTACCCATGGTGCTCACGCACAACAGGGCCAATTATGCACCTGACAACACCTCATTTTAACAACAGCACACTGGACAAAAAATAACAACAGTGTCGGTCCGAAGTGAGCATCGCGCTTTGTGCAAGGTGTAAGATCGAGTCCTAAATGTCTGAACATAAATAGTAAAAACTCAGTAGAGCACATACCTTTGGTAAGGCCCAACAGTCCCCTTAACAATCCCCTTACTATTTGGACTGGTGGATAATCAAGCAGTAAGATGACTGGCTTGGATAAGCAGTGCCCAGCACATGACAGGGGGGTGCCAGTGTGCTACTCATTTGTTTTCCAACTGAACCCAACCCACATGTATACCACAAGTTTGGATATGCGAATACAAAGTAGTGTTTTTTAGAACTAGCAACCAGAGACCAGCATTAAGGAACAGTACTGAAGTTACTTAGACTTCACAAGAGAGCACACAAGCACTGGGGAACATTCCTCTGCATATACCCAGCGTCACAGTTAGATATTTAGCAACTCAAATGATATCTGTGTATTCAAGTGGGCCAAAAATAGTTAGTTATTTTATGTTGTGCATCATCATCAAATGTCAGGCGAGTCATGTGATATGATTCACAACTTGGTCCTGACCACTTGTTCTGGCTTACAAAGCTTTTAGGTGGAAAAGGAGACCAGAATCCACACACAAGTTAGAATCTCATTTGTGAATACAGGTGTTTAATGGTGGAGGCCCCAATGTCTCTTTCGTTCTTTTTATGTTTAATCCAGCCCCTATTTTATGGGCTCTTTGCTGCCCAGACCACCAGTGAAGGGACATCTGGGCCATGGAGGTCTGGGCAAAAAAGCCCAGTTAAGTGCAATAAGCAGAATTAACTTTGTTTTGATCTTCCATGTGGACTGAAGTAGCAGTGATTGTGCAATACGATGTCAAATCAACAATAATTTGTTTGGCAGCTGGAATAAATGGACAATGAACACAAACAATAATGGAACAGCTTTAGTCATGTTTAATGGAACAACAGACTGGAAAATGTGTTGCTGTATTGAGGATTATTCATCTTTTTTTGTACCATTTATTTGCACTTCATTCTGACTCTGTGCCAAGTTTTATTATCCTGTACTCCATGTTTTTATATTTGTAATATTTGCTAATGTTGAGATCTCCACAATAATTCCTGTTTTGTGGGTTTGTGACCAAACATCAGACTGACACACCAGTGAGATTATTAAGGTTTACAAGCTGAATTGTGGCCCTTAACCTAAAACAATCTACATATTTTGACCCTTTTGACAATATGACTTTCCCAAATCCCAATGTACTTCCTGTCACAAGTACCTTTGGACAGTCCAAACTGTGTACAACTGATTTCCTTCAGTGACTCTGTATATCTCCCTTTCAGTCTCTGCATACTGTGTTGCTCATGGAAACGCTCACCTTAAACTTGCCATGGAAGATAACATCTCGTAGAAAATGTGGAGCCTGTTGCTCAGATCCAGGGGTCGGAGACAGGTTGACTTCCACTTCTGCGTCCTCTGTCATTGTCCAATCCCCTCAAATTGTGTACGGAGATAAACTGATGTGGTGAAGAGTCGTTTGCAAGCCGAATAGTCCACTTTGTGCTCTTCCTTTCTCTGTACGTCTGCAGCTCCTGTTTGAAATGACTTGTTATATGACAGTGTTTGGTGTTCAGAGACCCCTCCCTCTCATATGATTTTCTTCTTACTTGCCACGCTTCTGTAGCTTTGCTTGCCTTCCTTTAAAGCTCTGTGAGGAGCTGGGAATCTGTCTCAGTGTGGAGTGGCTGAAGTGAGCCTGCTGCCTTGTTACTTGAGAAGCCTTCTGTGAGCCAAGATCTAAACTTAGATAATGATAAAACTCTAATGAACCTCCCTCACTCCCAATGTCTGCTCAACTGCAATCACAACAAGATAACCCCCATTCCACAGCCGACATCTTTCTCTCCCTCCCTCTCTTTTAGAATCACTGCAGATGGCTATTAATCAGTGCAAGGTCAAATGTGGTGCACTTCGCTCAAGAACTGAAAACATGCCCAAACAACAGTCCTAAGTCAACAAAAACGTGTGTGTGTGTGTGTGTCTAACATCATCTGCAGACTGAATGAATTGATGTATTAATGGTAAGCTTTAGTCAGTGAAATTTACGACGATGGCAACTGCAACCGCTGCTGCAGTGGACACCCTGTGAAACACGTGGAACTTCTTCTGGACCACCACAAGTTACTGTGCTTCAGTGTTCGCCTCATTCTCCACCCATCCACTGTGGAGTAACATTGCCTGAATGTTGTGTAATTTCTTTTCTTATGAAACTATTGACCAGTACCAAATAAAAATATCATGGCATGCTGTGTTCAGTTATTATATGTTCTGATTTGAAGGAGCAGGACCCAAATGCAAGATGCGAAATAAAATTATAATTTTAATAAATTGAAAACAAAAACACACTTGCAGTCTCAAACGGTTTACTCGCTTTTGGAGCCAGCCTCAAGCAGGCATCTAGTGAACTGCAGTTTATAGCACTTCCGCATTTGCTTCATTTCTCAGCCTCAGAGTTGGCCCCTTGGTTTCAACGTGTCTGTTCTGTGTTCCTTGATGTCTCCTGTGCCTTCTCATAGAGTCCCATGTTAAAATGCCCAACTTTACAGGAGAATTAAAAATGTTTACAGCCTGGTTCAGAAAACGGTTTCATCCCAATGGCTGAACTGTATGCCAGGAACACTAACCATCACATGTAACTTCTGTTTAGTTAACATTTATTTGATTTAATTTATAAGAATCAAAATATAGTGGTGCAAACTAACACTAATACAAATAAAATAAAAACGTAATTTTTAAAACGTAACAAATATTTATTTCAAACGTTGTACCAGTGTTATTCACCACATGTAACGTTGGCTGGGACGACTGGTACCGGAGCGCACGTTACCGCAGTCAGCCGCGGCTAGCCGGCTCGCACTTAGCCTAGCTTAGCTCCTTAGCCTCAGCTAACTGGGAAGCTTCGACGTAGGTGATGACGTTTCAGCGACCAGTCTGCATTCGGCCCACCTCTATGTTCATATTTTGATTAGCCGGGTAAGAGAGGAGTCGATCCCCGCCAACATGGCGACGGCTGAGCTGCTGCGGAACCGCCCACTTTGGGCTTCAAAACCGGCCTGCAGAAACCAATGGGTGACGTCACGGAAGCTACGTCCATATTTATATACACTCTATGGTTGAAACCAGGGCAGGAATCTAGGTTGTCTAGGTAATCACAGATGAACTAACAAAGACAAAGGGAAGCACAGAGACTAATGCTGCGTTTCATTAGTGGTTCAACATGCCCTCCTTCACTTCACCTCAGCCCTTGGTATTTCGTGACCGCATATGTCACACAGGCCACTTAGAGAGCAGAGGGAAATAATGAGAAATACCTTTAGACTCATTTCAATGAGACAAAGGCGTTTTCTACGGATGACTGAAATACGTCGGCCCCTCCGTCGGGGGGGACTGGGACACAGATTTGTCCCTGTCATGATTCTGCCACTTATCAATTATTCATCACCATTAACAAGTTGAGTTTAACTTACAAAACACAAATGAATCTCACGTCATAAAAAATTTAATTTATTTTTAATCCATCATGAACAGATCATATTTGCTGTATTTCAGTCCAATCCTATGACAATGTTGGCCTGAGTCGAAAAGAAAAGGAGCATGTGACAGAAGGGTGATTCAAAACTGGTGCGCTTTTCACTCCGCTGCTGAACAGACATTTTTCCAAGGACAAGACCGGGGTCAGAAACATGAGAGCTGAGAAAATGTACCTCCAGTTCTTAGGTTGATGTTTGCTGCATTATTTTTGCGCTGCATAATTTTTGCACCTTCAAATCACGTCATTACAGGAGACAGCATTATCAGTCTGTCAGTCACAACTGTGTTGAGCAGGGTCACAATGACAATATGAAACAGCCTCTTGAAAGTGGCACAAGGGTTGGCTCAGTTTGAGTTTGGGTGCTCACTGTGTCCCTCCGTGTTCAACAACCAGACAAAATACTGTATGTAGAGTTATGAGCTGTGAGCAATATTCATATTTCAGACTTTACCATGCCTCCAATTAATAAAATACATTTACATAATGAAACTACATTCCCATAATGTTTGTGTATTATTTTTAAAGATGGTTAATTTGCCATACCAACTGCAATATTTTATAAGGTTATCATTAAAACTCACACTGGCAATTCTGATAACTTAAATGTCCTTTGGTGAGACACAAGAGGGCACGTGCATCATTCAATGGACCATGGACAGTCTGAAGACAAAAGTGACACTGATGTGCTTGTTTTTCTGTATTTTCAACAAAAGAAAGGAAGTAAATACATTATTTCAAATGTATGCATGTAAATCATTCATGCTTGCTTCTGGAAGTCAATATGGGTGTCCAAGAATGGAGCAATAACATGCCTCTGCTTCTCGTTTGTGTGCTGACATAAACAAATGAAAAATGTTTGCATTGAACAAAATCCTAGGGTTGCTAACTGAAATTTTCTTTCTAGAGACTGCCTGCCTTTGTGCCATGATGTTTGTAAGAATAAATGAGTTGTCATGGTCTCCCATCTCAGTTATATAATCAGTTGTGTTTTCTCTCTTGTTCATTAATATTAACATAAATGAGTAAAATGTCAAGCCTCAAGAGAGCAGCAATAGGCTATATGGTCAGAACTTGTCCTTATGTAAAAAAAACAAACTCATTCAATTTAACTCAGAAGTTGGATGTCTGACCTGGGAATTGCTTCACATCCTGGTTTACTGTGATAAAACACACATCCAATTCATTGAGTTTATTCCATGGGTTGTTGGCAGTGGGGTTTGTTCTAGCCAAGATTTTAGCCCCTGTTAGCAATTCAATGTTATATGCAATACAAGACAAAACAAAACAATTGCAAATTATGTTTAAAAGATAAAACAGAACTACAGCAAAAAGAGCCAGTGAATTCCAAGTGTGCACACTTTTTAGTTGTATGGCATTTGTATGAATGTGATTATGTTTTGACTTTGGGATATTTTTATCCTTTGTGTGCACATTTTTTAGATCATATATCCACGACCAAATGATAATCGATAGCCTGAAGTTAATCTAAAATGATGATGAATCCATGAACTTCTGTTTTCCGTAACCAGAAAAAGTACAGTATATCAATTCAACACTTCAATCAATTCAGTTTCAATAGAGAATATCTTCTTTAAGAAAGGGGCCTCAGGATACATTTCTGGGGTGAGGGGACATTCATTTTCTCCTGTGGGAGAAGTCACATAGCTTTGGTACATTAAGCTCTGGAATATAGACTAAATACAGTTTGATTAAATGACTTCATTATTGTTAGTATTAACTTTTAGTGAGGAGCTCAGGAAACTTGTGACGTTCTTCCTCAAGGCTAATAAAAACTGGCCAAACATAAAGCTTGAAGTTAATTCTGTGTAGATTTTTCTCTGTGAAGCTGTTCCAGGAAACTGTTCTTTCTTCCTCATTTGTTTACTTTGAGAGAACTAAGATCCAGAAAATTTCTGTACAACCTCTCATTCCTGACACTTCAAGCCCACAAGCTTATATAACACGGCAGCAACATCCGCAGTCAAGTGTATTTTTAGATTTAAGAGTTAAAAAATATACAGCGGATCAAGCAAAGGAAAGCAGGGACCTTGTAGCACAGGCTCCCAGGGGGCATGACATGTGTCTGACTCGATGGTGGGAGCAAGATGTAGGGGTCGAAGGTCAGTTCTCACAGGAAACAGAAGGAAGTGGTGTTTGTGTTCACATGCTGAGACTCAGCTCTTCAATACAATGGCCAAAACATTATCAGTAAAGTTTTACTCTTCATCATAAATGCCTCTATATACAAAGAATGTCTCTTCATAGTGTGGCATGGGGAGACTCTAGGGGAGGAATCGCCACCATAATCGAACTATCTGACTACGCCACATGGGGACTTCGACCCCAGGAAATGATTTATTTCTACCTTGACTAGCACCCCAGTTATACAATGGCTACAGAGGTTCACTGACTGAAGCGAGACAAATGTGGTTCCAAAAGAAATACAAATTTATTGATGATTAAATCATTGATGACTGGAAGTGCCTGTAAAGAGGATGGTTAGAAAATGTATATAATTAATCAAATTACAATGGAAAATGTGGAAAAAGTGCTGCACAGTGGTGTAGTGGTTAGCACTTTTGCCTCACAGCAAGAAGGTTCTGGGTTTGAATCCCGGTTCCAACCAACCAGGGTCATGCAGAGGACATGCAGAATGGGATTAGGTTAATTGGAGACTCTAAATTGACCGTAGGTGTGAATGTGAGAGTGAATGGTTGTCCGTCTCTGTATGTGGCCCTGCGATAGGCTGGCGACCTGTCCAGGGTGAACCCCGCCTCTCGCCCAATGTCAGCTGGGATTGGCTCCAGCCCCCCCGTGACCCATACATGGATAAAGCAGTAGATGATGGATGGATGGATGGATGGAATGTGGAAAAAAGTTTATTACAATATTACTTAGCCATCAAAGGTATAAAAAAAATTAACAAATACACTCCAAGTTGTTACTTAAATTATCAAAGGAAAGGAAAAAGGGGGGAAGTGGGCAGAGGCCAGCTCTGGAGAGGCAGTCTAACAAAGGGTGTGTTCCAGGGGTGCACCAACTTACCAACAAGCAAACACAACTACAATCGTTTAATTGTCAAATTTGCTTAGGAAGTTTCTAACTCCTGAAATGACCCGGAAGAATTTCATCAGCAGCCATGAGAAGAGCTGTTTAGATCCTCTAAATGTTTAGGAGAGTTGGTTCAATGCTTCCTTTCCAATCTCCTTCATCATAGGGTACACTGGACTTTACTATGGAAAAGGAAAGGAGAAATAGACGCCTCACAATTCATTGCGGCAGCAATATTTAACATGATGCGCCATGCACGAACGTTAAAGATTAGATCTGAAGTAGAAGTAGAACAAGTGTATGAATATGACGATGAGAAGAGAAACAATCATTATGTAAGTTACTGTTGCCTATGAAGCCTTTCCATCGTATGCCATACGGTGTCATGTGGATAAATATGAGTGGACAGGAGTGAGAGCAAACTTTCTCAATGTGACAACATTTTTCTTTTACTGTTGTAGCCTAGATTATTGTTTTTATTTCAATTCCAACCTTGGTAATGAATGAATATTTTCACTGTGTTGTGCATGTTTAGCATGAATCAACCCGATAAGAACGCACAGGGCCAAGTCGCCTAAAAGATCCTTTTAGTAGTCCATCTTCAGAAATGTTTAGTTTCACCATGGCAGACACACGTCAATAACATCCACTGAACATAATGACGTAGTTTAGTGTAAGTCGGATTGTCACTGTAAATAGTCCTTCAGTGGTGCTGTTCACATGACTTCAATTTAAAAAGTATATTTCTTTAAATAAATTAATTACCTTTGCTTTTTGTGTTTATTTAAGTTTCACATGAGCAAAATGTGTGAATATTTTGGTAACTTATTATTTTAGATCATAAAATAGATTTTATCAAAGATTACAATAAATTGATTTTACAAAGCTTTGTTTATGGGTTTACTGGGTTTATTCACTACTGAATCTTATGTACGTTATAGTGAATGAAACCTGAAAATATTCACATTTAAGAAGCTGAAATCAGAGAATTTTGACTTTTTTCAGAAAAATCGAAATCGTTGGCAGTTAATTTATTTGTCCCAGCTGGACTAAATTGATTAATTGTTGCAGCCTTGTTGGCTCAAGTTACAGCCAAACAATTTCTGTACAACAGATAAGTGAGCAGTATTGAAGGTGCTCTGCAGTTCCACGGGAATCAACGTCTATGTCCCAGCTGGACAGGCACACTCCAAACCTCTGGAGCTATTCAGTGTGAAGGGAGGAGCAGTTGGTCAACGCATCAAGAAATTGTTGATGTAAAGTCGTCAAAATGTTACTTGTGCATATTAATATAATGAGTAGTGCTGTTCCGTTTTCTTGCCCTCATTTATCCCTTCACAAAGATCTACTGCTTCCTTAATTACTACATTTTACTGCAAGGTAAAATGTAGTAATTAATTACCCTCTCTACTTCATGAACCACAGACACCTAATGTACAAGGTCTCAAATAAGGGCTGTTCTCGAGTTTTCAAGGTGGTCTCAATGGATAATGTCCATGTGGAATAATTATCAGATATTTTTCTTTCATCAACAAATGAGACAGTTTGTAATAATTGTGTGCTGTTCATGTCATGCAGGGAACAGCAGAGAGCAGTGTGCTGGAGGACCTGAAAATGCACAAAATGAGGATCTATGCTTGCCGTGAGCCAGATGTAGTGGGCATCATCATTGAGGCAATTCAAGTGCTTACTGATCTGACCAGAGCATGCTGTCTACTCCTCTGGATAACATATGCCATGAATCTCCAGTATCCATCCAAACCATCCAAAACAAAGACTTTTAATGGGACTCTATGCTCTGCCAAGTTAAATGTATACGCTAAGACACTGTTCTGTAAAGGTGTTCTAAGCTGCACTTTTAACCTCTATGTTTGTTTATTGTTTTTGTAATGAAAATGTTTTAATTGAGAAAAATATACCCATTTACAACCTTACTTACATGTATCAGATTTAGGCATATTGTGAAAATAAAATACCTGTAGTTGTTAGGTATCAGTTCTGTTTTCGGACCAAGTTCAGCAGACACAGATTTCGTAGAGAAGGAAATTAGTTTATTCAAGAATGACTCAAAACTGAATGGAGGATCTGTTAGGTTCTCACCGGTGCAGATTTGCAGAAACATTGGAGCACAGGAATGTCTGGCTGTGATCCAAATTCAGTAAAACTGGTTCAATAATCCTGAAACGTCTGCCTGGAGAGCCAATATTTTATACCGCGAGCGGAGATGAGTGATTTAGCATAGCCGTGCCTGTTTAATCTGGTGCCGGCGAAGATCCACTCTGAAAACCATACACATCTACAAGCATACAACACTTGCCCATTCATACACACCCAAATCATGCGCAACCCACACTCACACTCACAGGTAAAAGACCGCACCAGTGTCACAGACGAGCCGTGACTGTAGTTGTTGCTGATCTTTTGTGTCTCTGGGGCACAGCTGTTATTACTGTGTTGAAAATGTGGAAATTTTAACTCATGATTCACAAAGTAAAATATGCTATACTGTGAATATGAAGATGCTTACCTTTTTGACAATGGTTAAACTAAATTTTTGGGTTGTTTCTCGTAGACTAAACTAAATTTTTTTGTAAACCGTAAAAGACATATTACTGAGTTTTCCCAGCGTAAAATAACAAGAAGTTCACTAAACTTTAAACTTTAAACTAAGCTTTTCTGAAGTCCTATCAATCCTCCTTTACAATATTCCTTGACCTCATGACGTTTTCCATTGAGGTCTATAAAGTAGATTGGAAATACGATAGGGAGGACAATCCCAATCCACCCCATGCAGCCCTTTTCTGTTCGGGCCCCTCAGTTATGGAATGACCTGCCAGATGAGATCAGGAAAGCAAACACACTGCATCTTTGAAGTGGAGTTCCCCAGGGGGAAGGGTTGAAAATCTACCCCTACGAAATGGGACACCCTTTGGAACCAAGGGGCCAACTCCAAGACTGAGAAATGAAACCTATGCAGAAGTACTATAAACTGCAGTTCACTAAATGCACGCTGGAGGCTGGCTCCAAAACAGAGCAAATCCCCATGGCGCCCCATGTTAAAATACCCAAATTTACAGCAGAATTAAACATGTTTACTGCCTGGTACAAAACACGGTTTTGTTCCCAATGGCTAATGGGGGGGACATTTTTTTATAACTCACCCGTTTAAATATATTAAGGTTTGAAATTCTGCATAATTAGGGGTGTGACAGATGATGCCACTGTTTACTATCCGCTGGCAGTGCTAGGTGTCACCTGAGCTAATCCCCAGCCAGGGAACATGACTTCTCGACCGTGGTTTGGTAAGTTGTCCGAACAGAGAAGTCCAAAAAGCTTGCTCTCCTGTTTTTTCGGTAAGTAAAATTATAGTATTGTTCTGAGTTTGCAGTAATTAGCAGGTGTCGGTGCTAAAGCGCTTATTAGCCAGCTACCCTGGGTTTAGCCTCGAGCTAGACTCCCAGCAAGACTCCCAGCTCTGCTGAAGAGGCTAGTGGGATCAACACAACACGACACCTACATGAGCCGGTAAAAAGGCATCTGCGTGTGGTTGGAAAATATGGTCCACCACGTTAAATTTGCCATACCAGCAACGCAATGTTAACGTGACATTAATGCTAACTGTCAAGGTATATTAAGGTGTTTGTAATGCAAGTGTTAATGTCACATATCAGCATTGTTTCAGAAGATACCGTTAATGTAGATTTGTGTTCTTAGTTGCGAACAAGTTTTTTATTGTGCCTGTACGGTAACTTAAAATGCAACAGAAGAACACAAGAAGTTTGATTCATATTTTTTACTACAACCGACACAATAGATAATTACTTCTACAGTTGGGCAAAGTGTCATAACGTTTATTTGATTGTTGGTGTCACTCTAGTGAAAACTAAGCATGACTGTCACATGAAAAAAATATGTGTATGTAATAGACCTGTAACTACATAGGAGCTGACGTCCACCAACTGCATTTCTTTGGCTTAAATATTCTTATGTGATGTTGAACTTTGAAGTAATTTAATATTAATTGTTTTCACATAAATTGAAGTCTGTTAAGGAGATGAATGTATTTTTTGTGTAGTTTTCATTCCAGATGATCCAGGCAGACCGGACCAGTGGTAGCTAAACATGAGGCAGGACTGAACTCGGACTCATCACTTCAGCACTGCCCAGAGATACATTTTATTGCTCAATGGTTGCTATTCTACAGCTCAGGAGACAAAACTGTGACTCTCTTTTCAGTCTTGTTTGAGATTCAATGTTGTCTTTTCATATGTTGCTCCTAAAATTCACTGGGAGAAATAGGTGAGATAGAGCAATAGTAGCAGGAGTCATAATTGAGACTTGAGAGAGATACCTTACTCTATCTCATTAATGGCTCATTTTTTTCTCCTTAGGAAAGAAAATGAGCAGTACCAGAGCTACTATGGAGCAATATGTGAAAAAATTTTGGACACTTTCATCAAATGCTGAAACAAATGGACCCTTTATTTAATGGACAAGTTGAACAACAATCGTTGAAAATGGTCCAGTATTAAAACAATGAAAAGATTATTAAAAAAAGAAAGAAGAAATTGGTCCAGTATTGAGCAAGAACACTGTAAGGCAGCCGCGAACCGGGCTACAATGTAATCATATAGGGCAAATGTATCTGTCCACTGAAAGGCTCAGATTGTTATTCTAAGTATCTGAAATTATGGAAAGGAACCCTACAGAGATAGACCTTTTTGTTAAAGAGTAAGATCCTTTTTGTTTAAACAGAAACAGCTCAGAAATAGCTTTTGCCAAACCCACCAGAATCTGCATATTTCCACATATAAATCGGTAAATGATTTGTGATTGTTGGAAGAGTGGAAAGTTAATTATACAATGATTAAATAACTGTTTATATGAATAGAGTCTGGTCGGTTTGGGGGAAGTAATTTCGGGGATGATTCATGTTAAACAAAAATCGTGTTACTTTTTAACAAAAGGGCTGACCTCTGTAAGGATCCTTTCCATAATGTTGTCTGAGCATGTCAGTGGTAAGACAAGAACTTTTTGAGGATGTTGAAGGTTGCGCAATTGGCCAATGCTGAAATATTTTTGGAACTATCTCAACAAAACATCCATCTGGTTAGCCACATTCAAGAATTCATGAATTCAATTCTTTGTGGCCCTTATGCGGCAATGGTTTATGAAGGCTTTTTTGACCTTGGCTTTCTCCACCAGTGTCCATCCATCCAGTGTGCCACAGCGCATGATGTAGGCTAAAAGAATAAAAGAAAGCCAAAATTATAGATGAATTTCCCTTGCATACAGTAACCGTGGTGTCAAATAATTACTAAATTGTTACCAGGGTAATAGTCAATGTCCAGTTTTTGCTGTACAACGTGTTGCTGGCTATTCAACTATTAAAGTCATTGCCAACTATTCATATAGTGTATGGGCAAATAAATAATGGTAAAATGTTGTAAAACAAAACTTTGAAAAAGTCCAACACACACACAAACACACAATTCTACAAAACAAGACAAATCTACAAAATGAACAATGTACTTACTTTCAATCCCATCAACTTTGGACTTGTCCAGGACTGCTTTCCCTTCTGGCACCTTTCCGTGTTTCCCAAATGCCACTGCATTTTGGCACTCCTCTACACTGACAAATCCGTCAAAAAGAAGATGGAGTAAGCGAAGGCAGTCCTTCCTTGCCTCTTCATGGATTGGTATCGGACAGGAAGAGGCCACTATCTGGATACAGCTCTTGCTTCCCAGATCTGCTTTTTGTCGCCATAACACCAGCCTGAGGTTGTATCTGTTCAACTTTATCCAGAAACCCTAATGCCTCAAGTTGTTCACCACCTGTAACACAGAAGATGAATTATCACTTTCCAGGGATACAGCAATGTTTAAAAAATCAAGAAAGTAGCACTTGAGGTTCCTTAGGTGTTCTCTTGATTCAGTTTGCACAGATGGTTCTCCATATTCTGGTAGTGGATCAAACTCAATGATATAAGTATCTGCACATGAGCCTGAGCTTGTTGAAGAACTCTCATACTCAGATATACTAGCCGGACTCGACTCAGTATGTACAGGGGATGATCTATTAGGTATAGTTGGACTGTACAACATTCTAAGTAAGCTTTCTTCGGCTGTTATGTTGTTTGGGGTTGTTGATTTCTATTGGTTATCCAAATCCACCAAAACAGGCAGCTGTTGCAATTGGTCTGGAGGCATGAGCTGTAGTGTGAGGCTGGTGATGCTGTGGATACTGAGGATGGCTTTGGAAAAGTGTGATTGGCGGCGGAGTGGGTGGATACTCAGGTAGGGTGCACTCAGTCCACTACGGCCCTAACCCTAGAAATTAAATGTAATTTAAGAATTTTGTTATCATAATATCAACTAAAATAATTGGTAAAATTAAGAAATATTTATTTAAAGAAATAACATGAAATTAAAAAGATGTGCAGTTAGATGACAATGATTCATTTACCATCCTGGTCATCTTTGGGTGAGCCGAGGTCTGTTTCATACAATGTCATCTTCTTTGGTGGGAGGTGTGCTCTTTTGGGCATCTCTTTTTTAGAATTTTCCGCTGGGCAATCCATTCTGTGACATAAAAGAATAGCACATGTAAATTAAAAAAGCAGTTCTAGGTAAATTTTTTCATTTCATTAGGTCTCAGAATTTTTGCACTGAAACCATTTGTGACACAGTGCTAAATTTAAACAATTAAAACACTCCAGCATTGATTAACATGCTCAAATTTCGAAATACCAAATGAAGAAACCAAGACCTTGAGGAACAACAAAGAAAGTGTGATTTTGTATTAAAAAGTATATTTGGAGATTCCACAGCTTTTAACTCCATGCAAAAAAAATATACTAAAATAAATTTTATCGCCGTTGTCGCTTATTTGCGTAATTCTTTATTATTATTATCTGGCCATTCTTCCTTCCACTTTCTCTGACAAACCTCATCTGAACAAACACACGCAGAAAAAGACACGCACCACAGACACGCAGGTACACATGAACTGTTGAAGGAAAAAAAGGCAAACCGGAAGGAACGGGAAAGCCACGTGTGTCACACGTGAACATTAACCGTTGAAGGAAATAAAGGCAGACAGGAGTTCCGATGGGGAGGTGGTTGTGCTAACTGCTTAACTGCTTAGCTTAAGCTAGTGTCCAACTTCCTCTTTCACTTTCCATGGCGTGGCACAATAAAAGTGTTAATGGAAAAGCAAATCAGCGCGACGCGGTTTGGCTCGGCGTCAGTGGAAAAGGGCTAATAGTGTTATCACCATATGTATATGTGGACCAGACTCTTCAAAAAAGGAAGAACCCAAATAAATGCCTTCAATTTTTTACAAAATTAAACTTAGCAAAGACTTAACTTACCTTCTTTTTCCGAGAACATATAGTGTATTTCTCCTCCATTCCTCCTGGCCGCTTCGCTCCCTGTGTTCCCCGTACGTTAATCAGCCCACCTTTTAGATTAACCAATCACGATGCAGCATGTGTAATGGACAGCGCTCTTGTCCAATGAAATCTCCTAATGCTGGTTCAAAGTTAACATCTTTTTACGCAGAATTTGTGAAAGTGGTAAGTGGATAAAGAATGATATTGCTTTTACCGAAGAATAAGTAATTCATTGATAGTAATGAAGTGTAGATATGATGCGTTTGATTGTAGTCAGTAGTAGGAAAAAGCTGTTGGGAAGTTTGAATCAGCAAAAAGAGGATATACCCCAATGAAACTGTTATGAAAATAAAAGGTTTATATAGTTAACTAATAATTTTGTTTTTTATTCTATACTCTTTGTAATAGGTTTATCAAAATTGTTTATTCACACAGTCAGACGTGTTCAGCCAGGAATTCTTCATCATTCTCAAAATGCCACTGTTAAACTGTACTTTGTCCATTAAAGATTATTGTTTTTTATCTTCATCTTAATCAGTTTTTTAATAGGAAAAGTTGGATAAATGTATAATTGTCCTTTAAATGTAACACTGTTCAGTCAGGAGATGAATGTATATCATATCTTGTGTATACAAAAAGTTATAAAACTAACTGGTATGTATGTAGTGTGTAAGACTGTCTTTTCTGTCATTACTAGTGTCACCGTCTTTGCAGCTTCTGACACGCATTCAAGCATGAATATTGCTCTTCCAAAGAATTTACATGTGCGTTCAATGGTAGTTGGGTACGTCTTTATTACACAACCTAGCTCTATATGTGTTACACACACACATACAGACGGATGGGAAATTTAGGGAGAAACCAACATTTAGTGCGTTAGCAAGGTTTTGGGCACCACAGGCCACCAGAACAGATTCAGTGGGCCCTTGCCTAGATTCTCCAATTATCTGAAGTTAGGCGATGGAAACCAAAAGATCTGTAAAGAGAGTGATAGAATGATACTGGTCTACAAAGATCTGTAGCTCTGGGGAGCTACAGGAGCATGTTTTGGGTCCTCTTGTCCCTTTATAGGAAGAGGTTACTGCAAATAAAAACGAAGTTGCTCTGAATGATCACCTTTTTGCTCTGATGAAACATTTTTATCCTGATGGGAGTGGTTTTTTCAAGGCTGACAGTGGTTGGAGTGGTCACTGAATGGTTTGATGAGTTCACAGTCACAAGATCTCAACCCAGTTGAAAAACTATGGCTGGTTTTGGACTGACTTGTAAGATTGTGCTCTCCCCCAACATCATCACCAATTAAACATAAAATGAATGAATATTTTTGGGAAAAATGGTCCTCATCCTTCCAGTAGAGTTCAGAGACTTGGAGAATCCATGTCAAGGAGCACTGAAGCACATGTGGTGGTCCAACATCTTACTGAGGCACTTTATGCTGGTTTTTCCTTTTTAGCCTGTCTGTATGTGAAAATATGATTAACTTATTTTATAGTATGGTCCATAACTTATTTGCAGTGGGAAATGTAATATAATTGGGAGAGATAGACATTTTGATTTTGATTGTATGATTGATTTTTGATTGAGTTTTCAAATGCTTATTCATACATAGAGAGGTTATTTTGTGTATGTTGACATTTTTTCAGGCAAACAGTTGACGCTTACTGAATTTGAAAATGGAACAGAGGTACGACTCACGCTGGAGAAGAAGTCAAGAGCCAGCAAAGTACTAGCAAAAGATAGAGAAGAAAGGTGAGAACATTTCAGATGTTTTTGTTGTTATATGGACAGCTGTTATTTATGTTCTTCTCTCAGGCCCAGTTGAGCAGCACCTTTGCTTCTGACAGCATTGCTAAATAATTTTTTTACATCTAAGAAACTCGTTTTGCTTGAAATAAGTTAACAAAGAATATTAATTTACTTGCCAATATATTAAGTACACGTGAATAAAATTATGCAGTATAATACAACAGCCCTTCAATAAAGCCTCCTTCATTGGGATTATAATATTCAGTTTTATTGAGGTGTTGATTTATTTTAATGATCATTTTGTAGGCTGTAATTTGTGGTGCTGTTGAACTGTTCTTAGTGAATAATACTGAGATTTTTTTCCTAATAATTTTTACTTCCCATTAACATACATTATGATTTAAGTTTTGTAACTGTATTATATCTCTCTATTTTCAGGTGCAGACACAAGTAGTGGAGAACACAGGTAACAACTTATGTGTTTAGACTGACAGAATTACGATGGAAAATAAACTCAAGGAGACTAATGAGCCACAAACTCACCAATGCTGCTTTTCAGCATTTTGTGTACGTGACTGACTACAACAAGACAATAAATTTGTAAAATATTTTACAACTGTTTTGTTGTTTTGGTTTCTAGAATCAAAGTTGAGGCCAGATGACTGCTGCACTGAGGGAGTACCTTGTTCTGTTACTCTGGAAGTTGAGGACTTTGCTGATCTGGAAAACCCGTCATCATGAATTCTTGTGACGTCCGTAACTCCAATCTTAATTTTTCCCAGTGTTATGAACACACAAAAGAGACACATGGCACTGGCCTAAATTCAGAATCAGAGAGTGAACTGTCTTATTACACAGATACATTTGTTGATCAATTTGTTGAGGAGGTGACTTCAGATGATGACTTCACATTTTATGATGACCTATCATTTGAGGACGGTATAGAGCTTAACATAGAGTAGGGAACAGGACTCAAACCCCCAAAAAACACTCCACAGTCCACTTTTCAGAAATGCAAAAATTTCTGTCGCAGAGTCTTCTACTCATACTGACATTTGCGAACAGACACAAAATAACAGGAAAAGCACTTAGTGACTTGCTCCCACTAATCACTCTGCACTGCCCCTCTGACATCCAGACTGAATGTCTTTTCAAGAATTTACAGGAATTCAAACATTTTTTTGAAAACTCCTCTTCCTCTTTTACACGTTTGCACAAATATTGTAGTGCATGCCTTATGTCTGTTGAGAGTACAGACACCCACTGTAAATCCTGTGAAGCAAATGTGTTCTCAACTTCCTGTTTCATTGAGGTTCCTATTGAAGCACAATTGAAGTCATTGTTTGCTAAAGAAGGTTTTGAGGAAAAACTAAAGCTTAGGTTTAATAGACAGAAAAAGTGTCACGACAGTATCAAGGAAATATTCGATGGAAATTTTTAAGAAATTAACAACTTGCAATGGGCCTCTCAGTGACCCGAGAAACATTTCTTTAACTTGGAACACAGATGGCATACCCATTTTCAAGTTCTCAAAGTTTTCTGATTGGCCTTTTTATTATGCCATAAATTAGTTAAGTTTTGCTCAACGCACAAAACGAGAAAACATGATATTTGGAAGTCTTTGGTTTGGGGACTCAAAGCCATCACTGTTGACATTCCTTGAACCACTGTGTGACACTTTGAACAAAATTGGAAGGGATGGAATTTTTGTTCAGTTTACAGTAGCTCAAGAACCTTTCATATGCAAAGTTTTTACCTTTGCTAGAACATGTGATCTGCCAGCAAAAGCATTAGTCCTTAATTCTGTTCAGTTCATTGGAAAGTTTGGGTGTCTTAAGTGTGAACAGCCAGGTCAAACTGTAAAGACAGGAGAGAGAGGTCATGTCCATGCCTTTCCTTTTCTGGAGGCAGATCAAAAAGGCCCCCCTTGAAAGAAATTCAACCACCATTTTTAATTAGATTCCCTCGCTCTGTGGCTTCTCACAGAATGTTCTCTAAAGCTTCTGAGAATAGGCCAATTTTATTGTCTTTTGGGCCAGTTGTGTTCTGGGGCATTCTAGCAGGCCTATACTCTAACCGCTTCCTGCTCCTTAGTGAGGCTATCTTCATTCTTCTGATGGAGTCAATAACGCGTGCACAAATAGATCATGCTGAAAAACACACTCTTGGTTTCACTTTGACAAAAGACAAAAATGGGCACTTGCTTCGTCTTATAAATGGGACCCAAAATATACCTGTCCAAATTGTGAATGCTGTAAAGATTATACAATGTCTCCCTAGCTTCAGACAAAACATAAAGCTGAACACTGCAGCCTTTGAGTTCTTGGCCAGAATGACAAGTGACAGTAGTTATCAGGCAAGTAATGTTGTAAGCACTGTCACGATGATTGGGGCATCAGTCAGTCTATGTCTTGAAGTTGATGGTATGTCTCTTGTGGAACAGTTTCTTGGTCAGAGATTACATAATAATGTTGTGAAGGCATATAACAGAGCTCAAATAGGGAAAACTGTTTACACTTCAAAGCAGTACATCAAAGCTAAACAAAGGAACAATTATACAGTGTTATTTTGTGATGGTATGCAGATCAAATATTGCCAGATTGAATTACTGTGTTCTTAGAAAGAAACAAGTGAATGTCAAAATGAGATTAAACTTGCTTTTGTGAATGAATTCTCAGTTGCAGCCATAAATCTTCTACAGGATTCTCTGAGAGATGGGACATGTTTTCACATTGTGAGCTTACTAGAAGTTCCTGTGAAAAGGACAGTAGTTTCACTTGAACATTTTGGGAAAGTTTATGTTTATTGAGTTGTCCTCAATGCCTGGTAATTTCTTTGTTGCACATTTCCCCAACAGACTTGAAAGGGACTGAACATATTTTGAAGTCAAAGAAGAGGTAATTTTCTGAACAGAAAAGCCCATGATTTTTGCAACTAGTTCAGATTTCTTATTGAAAATTTGAAGTCTATGTTGATGGGCAGATATTACAAAGTTTGTATTGTGAAGCGATACCGAAACAAAAACTAGTGACCTCATAGTGGTCTATTATATAGGCATATCTATTGTCACACTAGAGGGACAATTTTGGGCCCTGCATGAGAAGATAAAAACATCTGAATATACTACATTTACACCAGTTATGTGTCAGTTCTGAAAGTGCTTTGGCACAGCTAAAATGCTGTCTTGTCCTTGTCTAAATGGTTGCTGCATTACATGAAAGGGATAATTTTATGAACTTGAAAGACACTTTGAGCTGAGTGATATTGATATACTAACTGGTTATCATCCTTGTTACATCTAGGTTTGTTGTCTAGGAGAAATACATGAGACATTTTTGAGAGCTCTTTTCTAGTTTTCTTTTCCCCGGGGTGACTCCATGTACTCCACATATGGTTTGTAAATAACTTAATGGTCACATTTTTCCCACGGAAAACATGAAAACATAACATTATTCTACGGTGCCCGTAAGCTTTGATAACAATTCAATATTTTATACAAACTGTACTGTATACTCATTGTGTTGGTAGAACACTCTTAAAACTAAAACTAAAAATGTATCACTTGGTTCTTATCATTACATGCACTGTTACACAGCTTTTAAAATATATTTAAATCACACAAACCTGTTCATGCTTAATGTTTTATCTGTAGTGTATGAGTTATGTCAATTAATAGTCAAATTTGAATGTTTAAACTCACATTCAGTCAGTATTAACGACAAAAATATTTAAAACATAAACATAACTTATGAGCCAGAAACAGAAGTTATAGATTAACTCTCTATTTTTAGTGATGGTACAAAACACAAAAAGCTGGACAGTATTAAAATTAAATTACACATTTAATATACAGACTGGGCCTGTGCAAGCGGTAACAGTTCACCTCAGAATGAGCCCAGAGCTGCAGTGTGGTGGGAAAAGGGGATACAATGTGGGATTGATGGGGAGGGGAAGAGCGGAGGAAAAAAAGTGTTATAGCTATAGTTAGTATTTTTTATCAACGATAAAAAACATAAAAATAAACCCAAAATTGTCCATCAAAGGTCTAGGTCTAACAAAGTTTGTCCTGAAGACCAAATTCAATACCAGTGACACTGCCAACTGTAGCAGTTACAGGTCACCTTCAGGTGAGAGAAGTCACAAGGTGCTGGAGGTGAGTCTGCTGCAGATTGTCTTAATGCTGACCAGCCTGATGCTACTAATCTCCCTAAAGTTGTCGTCACCACAGTGGATGATGAGGCAACAGCTGCTGCTCTTCCTCACAGGGAGGGGGAACAGAGTGGAAGAAGGCTTTTCCACCACAGTCCACCAGCCAAACACACAAACTCATCACCACCTCCATGTTGTGACTGTAGGATTAAAATGAATAAATGAGTGTTATAAATGCTTTAGATAATGAAAAATGTGAAGTCCACCATAAAGTGTAGATGTTGATAAGACTGTTATGTCACATCTGTAGGATGAAATGGAACTAAAGAGCTACAACTCAGAGTAAAGATGACAGTCCCTCATACTTTATCTTAGATAGACTACATAACTGTAAAGTCAAGCAGCCACGACTGGTACTTGTTTGTTTTGTGCAGCAAGTGGAAGCATCACAGGTGAACTCAACAACAGCTGATGTGCTTAAAGTAATAAACATCTTGTAACAAATATAAAAGTGCCTTTCTTACAGTCATATTCAAAGTGATAATCTCGTACAGTAATGTCTATAGCAGTACAGGTACACTGTAAAACCCGATAAGTTAATATAACTTAAAATATTTGGTGAAACAGATTACATCGAAATTTTTAAGTTTCACTTACTACACTTTTTAAAGTTACATAAACGCTCAAAATTAAGTTGTTCTAACTCAGTTATTTTACGTGACACAAACTTAATGTTGTAAGTTAAACAAACATTCTAAATTAAGTAGTGGTAACTCTGTTATTTTAAGTGAGTTAAACAAACATTCCTGATCAAGTACTTTTTACTTGGTATTTTGTTTTAACAGTTCAAATGTAGCCAAGTATAGTTAACTTAAATATTGTATTAGAGTACTTTAATTATTTTTTGAAACTGATTACATAAATTTTTTTAAGTTGCTTTAACTCAAAATCCATGAATACACATATTTTGAGAAAACATTAAAAAGAAAAAATGTTAACACACAATTCAAATGCACGTCACTATTTATTTAAAAAACAGAGCAAAGCACTCGGAAATGGCCTCCTGAGAAGTGGACAATTTGGACAAAATCCTTATACAGTGCATGCTCAACTCTCAGGATAGACATTATATCACTGAATCCTAATCACTTCCATACATTAAAACACTTATCCATAAAACTTCTTCAAACAGTGACATCAGAAATGTAACTGAATTTCAAAAGTAGTTCAGGACCTAAAAAAGAATGGCCTGAGGAAAGTTTTTCTTGAACCATCACTTCTAGAAGTGGACAATGGGTACATTGTATCACAAAACCTGTACACAGTTTTTCAAAAACTGTACAGAGCCTAAAAAATGGCTTCAGGATTTTTTTTTCTTAAACTATGATTTCTTTGAGTGAATAAAGTTATTGTATTTGCCACATGGCCCATGAACACCGTAGTTAGATAACAAAGAGTATTGCAGTATAAACAGTGGCAAAATCTTTTCCATACTAGTTTACACATCCATACAGTAAAACCCTCCATAAAACTTACTTTAAGTTGAACAGTAATACTTCTCAATACATCTATAAGATGTTGAAAAACAATAAAAACCCCAACTCACTGTGTGTGTGTGTGTGCGTGCGTGCGTGTGTGTGTTTGTGTGCGTGTGTGTGTGAGAGGGATGTAGCGGAGCCAGTCAAGGAAAGTGGAAAATGTCAGTGTCTCTCTGCTTTTGCAGGCTGTCCTTGGTCAAACTGAGCATGCACTCCGATACACATCCATACAGTAAATACCTCCAAAAAACTTACTTTAAGTTGAACAGTAATACTTCTCAACACATCTATAAGATGTTGAAAAACAAAAAACCAACTCCTCTGTGTGTGTGTGTGTGTGTGTTTTAACCATCATCTCCTCGCAGCACATGCTGTGCACTTTGCCTTTGTAGGCTTTCAACAATGAGCAGCTCTTATCTGTGAAATGTGTGTTTTTGTGTGTGTGTGCTGAAACGTGGTCACCAATCCCTCTCTGACACTTTTTTCCGAACTCCTGCCAAAATGACAGTAGTACATGTGAATATGAAAAGTCAAATAAAAGGACCAACTTTGTCAGCTTTGTTCACACGTTAAGATTACTCCACTTCCATCAGGTGATTTTTAAGGCTCAACACCCTAGGCTTCAACTTTCCATCATCCAGGGTAAAATCAAATGTGTTGGCAAAGTCTTTTGGGTAACTTAGATGCAGGCCATAAATCAGTGCAAAAAGCATGACAAATGCATCAGGAAATGTGGTGAAGTTACCCTCAAGCACAACAGCAGTCCTGTCTGGACAGAAAAATGACTTCTTCCTCACTGACAAAATTAAGCTTTTGATGACACAAGGACAGCTCATACTTTTGCAAACATTTTTTTTTAATTCTAAATTTAACTAAGAAAAAATAAGAGAACTTTCTTCCCAAGCCACTGAAACAATGTAACTCTTTGAGAAAAATAAATAGTTGTTTTCCAAGATCAACTGACCAAAATTCTAATTCTAAACTATTAATGACTCACCTCCCACTGCTTCAGAAATCTTGAGTCATCCTCCTGTAGATATGCTGGAAGTGCACGAAGGACAGCAGCATGTCTGACATGGATGTCAACTTGTTCCTTGAGCATGAGAACATATTCTTGCTTCACTTAGGATTCTTAAGATCGTAGCCACACAATACTATCACAATAAAGAGCTCTCTCATGTCTGAAGAAATGAGAGTTTCAGTTAAACCAAAATCAACTGTAATATTACTATCAGTCACTAAGAAGCATAATCAACTAACCTGGAGGTCATAAGTGCGAAAGAGCTGACCCAGAACATCAGCTACTTTCCCTGTGCGTGCAGCTTTCTTCCTGAACAAGCTCTGAAGACGGGGAGCATGTCGGTCAAACTCTGCATAGAAGTGGTTCTTCAGGTTGATGTTTGCAATTCTGTGAAACTCGGCACAGACCTGCACAAATATTAAATTACTGTTTAAGTGAGAGTGTAGTGTATATGTGGCCCTGTAGAAAGTTTAAATTATATATAGACAGCTACCAAACATGCTACGCTATTGCCCAGTAATTTCACACAGTAATGTGTCAGATTTGGGGAAAAACATGCAGATTTTAACACTGCCAAATCATATGCCATGGTTGTAAAACTGTTAAATTTATCACTGACAGTCACACAGGAGAATTAAATGTAATACATCTGATCAAATAGGTCGACTTAGGAAAATATTTTCACCTTTGACTCTATTTTAAGCCCAGCGTTCCAGGATCTCTCCAACAGGTAGGTCTTCATTGATGACCTCTTTGCGCCGCAGGGCTAAGGTAACAATCCACCATCTCATGTTGTTTTAAATGTGTCCTGAAATGACTAAGAAGACTTTGATCATTAAACGGCTGCTTGAATCCACACAGAGGACAAATGAATGACACACGTCCCACCTGATTTTCATTAGGCTCAGGTGTCTGACTATGTAACCTATATAACCGTGTTAGGTGAATTTTCAATGCATTTACTGACTGAAATGTGTAGATACAGTCATCATACAGACAAGGCAAAGGACTGACTGAGGAAACATTGCTATGTTGTAAACGATAGTGTTCAAGCAACTGTGCACTTTTATCGAAGACTGCAGCACAAAGTTTGCACTTCCAAGCCATTGGGAAATTAAACAATATTATCCCCAATCCAATTCACAACTCTAACATGCATAGTGAAAACAATTATGAACAGGTTTTTGATGATTTTCAGTGTTGTGCATTGATTCACATTTTAGTAACTATGCACAACATACCAGATAGAAGACTCCGTAAATCAGTCAGTTGCTTCAGCTTCAGCCTTAATAAAAAAGAAGATTGAAAAGTTACTTAGGTTGCAACACATTCACAAAAGCGCTATGGACAATAAGTTGTAAGCATTTAACACTTACAACTTAGCTTACATTACAGGCATATTATGAAATGTGACAGAGAGCAGGCAGCCAATGCATGTTTTCCTGAAGCTTTGCTATATTCCAAACTAGTTAAACAAGTTAATTAACGTGAATGCATTTAACCTCTGTGAAAAAATAAAGTCCTTAGTTATCCATAGAAAGAAAAAAACCTTCCAAATGTCCTTATATCAATAGACAAAGATATAAACAAAAGGCTCTCTCGGATCGAGAAGAGACCTTACTTTAATTTTTTTCCTTAATATTATTTATAAATGTTTAAATCCTTAGCCTAACATTATTAACTGTTTGGAAGTCAGGTTACGACGTACAGACCGGGGACATTGGACTTCACCGACTGTGATAACGTTAGTTATTTCCCACACTGATTACAAGCCTAAATTATATCGTTAACTTGCCTTACAAAAATGCAGAGCACAATGGTAACGTTACAGCATTAACGTTATTGCATGAAATTAATGTAACATTAAAACCTCTTTGCAAACTATTAACTCTCCTTAAGCATGCACAGACAAGTCAGGCCGACATTTTGTGGTATCATTTGTAAAAAAAAAAAAAAAATCCCCAGAAAACTTTTACACAAAATACACTTTCCACTTCAAGATGGGGAAAAAATTCTAAATAAACTAGCTTCCACTTTTTAATTATTTTTAACATGTGACGATGCGGATATTAGGCTGATAAATAGGGCTGCAACTAACGACTATTTTGATAGTCGACTAGTCATTGATTATTGAAACGATTAGTCGACTAATGGATAATAAATCACAGTGAAGTCCAAGAGTATCACTTTTTTCTTTAGCACTACAGTAAAATATTAATGTTCAGTGTTTTCAGCAGCGGGTACTCCGGTACCCCCCCTGGGGGGCGTGTTGCGTTCAGCGCTCCGTCACTGTTTCTTGTTTCTTCGTTTCAAGTACTTTTGCGAATTAAGGACATTTCATAAAATTCTGTAGCAGAGGCGGCAATAATTTAGTCGCGGCCTTCCGAACGTAGCGGAAACCATGACGTTAAAAGCCATGACAACTCTGTCTATATATAGCTAGCTACTTAGCTAACAAGAAATATCAAGCTAACCAAGTTGTGTCCGCATCGTCCTGACCTCCAACACGCCTCCTTGTGTTTTACCGACGTGCTCCCGTGATACGAGCGGTGTTATATCACTGATGTTTACCTGCCATCACGATGCACACGCGGCTCCCCGCAGAGACAGGAAGAAACCGAAACATCTCGCTCCGTCTAAAAAATTATGCTGTTCAGCGCCACAGCGGGAAAAAGCCGTGTGATGACGTAACCGACAATAATCGACAATTAAATTCGTCGGAGACTAAATTTGTCATCGATTTTTGTCGACAACGTCGACTAATCGTTGCAGCCCTACTGATAAAGTGTTAAGCTTATCTCACCTCAAATCGCATTCCCTTTTCAAATGCATGAAATAACTGCTGACAGACTAAATGCATTTGATGCAGAAAATAATAAAACGCAACAATAAAACATGGTGCTAAATCAACACATAACTCACCAAATTATCCTTTAGCTTCGAAATATACTTTTTCCAAGTTGTTCACAAGTTGCAATCTTCTTGTCGCATTTCTCTTCCACTGCGAGCAGCAGCAATGGCAGGCTTTTCCACAGGCTCGGTGAAGAAGCACGTACACACGTGCATGACGTCAGAGGGATAACCTAAACTATTTGAGTACAATGACAAAAATAAATTAAAGTGGTTGAGCACTGTAAACTTAAAATTACAAATTTGTTCTTATGACTCGGGGTGGAAATAGAGGTGAATTAACTTTTATAAATGTTTGGGTTAACACAACCCATTTTCTTTAACAAGCTTTTACTGTTCGGGTCTGAATCTTGGCTCCCCCAAAGGCTGTGTTGTTTCTCCCCTTCTTGCTCGGTCTCACCCTTCCGCTTCCTGGGCACCGTCATCTGCCAGGACCTCCGGTGGGTGCTAAACATCAGCACCCTCATCAAAAAACCGCAGCAGAAGATGGACTTCCTGCAGCAGCTGAAGAAATTCAATTGCCAAAGAGAATCATGGTGCACTTCTACACAGCCATCATTTAATCCATCCTCACCTTCTCCATCACAGTCTGGTACGCTGCTGCCACTGCCAAGGACAAAGCATACTGCAGCTTATAATTTTTTCATTTGCTCTACAGAGAAGGTGATCGGCTGCAGTCTGCCATCCCTTCTAGACCTGTACTCTTCCAGGACTCTGACCTCCCCCCTGGACATTATGCATAAAATTATACACACACCCTGCTCCCTGCTCATTACACAGCCTTGACTTTTTCCATCTCCTCCTGAACATCCTGCACAGCTGTAAAATCTCAGCAACACATTGCTCATTCTTTTATAGTTTTACTTTTTATAAATATTTTTTATTGTACAGTTTACTTCAATTTATTTCTCTTGTACTTACAGTGTTTGTGTAACATGTTTAAAATATGTCCTTGTTTTAACATATGAATTTCACCAAAGAGTTTGTTGGTTCTGTATTTCCTGCCTGTGTGTACTGTCTCCAGTTGTGTGTGTGAGCGTGTGTGTGTGTGTGTGTGTGTGTGTGTGTGCTTGGGGGGGGGGGTGTCAACGTGATGACATATTCGTGATGACATCATCGGGTGCGGATGCGTAAAACACTGCTCTTATATGATGGGAGGAGAGCCACGCATCCCAGAAACACGGCTCACAAATGTACATTTTTGTCATTTACCACGTTGCTGAATAAAAAAAGGTCAGAAACCCAGTTCTGACTCCTTAGATTCCAAAGTAACCAGAACACAACACAGAGAAAAGATACACAGGTTACACTTGTTTAAGCCTCCTTTATTTGCCTATTTTTTTAGAAAGAAGAAGACCATGTTTGTTATGCACCAGTCACCAAAGCAAATTCTTTTTATGTGAGAACCTACTTGGCAATAAACAAGATTCTGATGCTGGGTGTAAGGGTTGTTTTGACACTGTATGACAGATGGATCTGTCATACAGATCTCTCTCTCAGTGATCACCTGTGAGAAGAAACTGCTCTTGTCTCTGGATGTAAGCAAACATGAATGCATTGAATGTACAGTACATGTTTGAGTACATTTTTAAAAAAGGTTTCTTTTAAATTAAAAACCTTGTTGCACAACATATTAGCTTCAAAACGTCTGCTTTTTAATTCATTCCTAAATGCAGATGATCAGTTTTGATTATAAATGATTCATACTTATTTTATATATATATATCACACTGGACAGACAGCGGAGCTCCTTCTCCAATAGACTGATTCAGCTTCGCACTCACAAAGACCGTTACAGGAAATCTTTCCTGCCACAAGCCATAAGACTCTAAAACACCTCACTGCTGTCTGACAGATAGACTCTGTTTAAGATAAACAGTAAACATAAATCCCGGCACATTTGCACCTTAATGTTAGCATGTTCATCTGCACACTAGTGGTAACTGATTGCACAACTGCACTATTTCCACTGTTAATGTTTCATGTAAATTCTTAAAATGTATTATTCTTATTCTCTATTTTTTTTGCAATTCGTATATTTTTTTATTTATTTTTGTAGATATTGTATATATTTTTAAAGTGTTCTGTGTGAAACATTTTGCTACTACACTGGAATTTCCCAGCTTGGGATAAATAAAGTATCTATCTATCTTTTTATATATATATATACATATAGTCTAGTGGCAGGAGCAAGGGAAGGGGAACGGTCGATAACGCCACCTGGGGGAATTTCGCCCCCAGGAAATTATAGAAAAATAGAAACAGGCAACACGGGTTCGTTACACACAGGACAGACATTGGGTTCTTAAAATTAATTATTTCATTTGATCAAATATACCCTTTTTTTAAAAAACAAACATTTAAGATGATTAAACAATGGAAATTGTGAGAACACACCACCACCAGGAGATTGGGCTGCCGCTCGTGCCGGCCCACAGCACCTGTTCAACAAAGAAAAGAAAGGAAAACAATCACTCAAAACATAACACTGGCAGAAGTTGCACAAAGAAAACAAACAAAACCCAAATACACAGACACTTAAATCATTTAAAACAATACCACACAAATCTTAACACTGATCTAAATACAATTTTTTTTTTTATAAATAACCAAATTATATACTACCAAATAAACAAACAAATAAAGATCAATTCAAAACAAATGAAAGAACCTGATTAATCAAAGGAAGGTATTCTTATTTGCTGAATGTTGGTAGTTGGGTTTTGGGCATCGAAAAAACATTTGTGAAAGTGAAAGTCAACTCACTGTGACCTGGTTCATAGTGAAAGACCTACAACCCTTTAAACAGTGGAGTCCAATGGCTTTAGGTAACAGTCTGTCTGTACATATTTAGTTGTGTTATTTAATTTATTTGATTGGCTTTATTTAAGTCCCATCCCTCAACACACAACATCATCTAATTTATATTAGTTATTTGTTCAAAATAGAGCTGTTCAGTCTTCAACAATGTTCAACTATGTACTGTGTGTACAGTCCGGAAGGAGACAGCACACTCCCCTGTGGAGCTCCTGTACCACTCACCACCATGTCAGACAGAACATGGCCCAGTCGTACGAACTGTTGCCTGCTTGTCAGGTAGTCAGTGATCCAGGAGAGAGTGGATGCGCCGACACCCATCAACCGCACATTTACATAATGTGTTAAGAAATTGCAAATGTATATGGGAACTGTCAAGAAAATAGGTATAATTGTTGTATTATTGCGGTGCCAAAAGGCGCAGCAAAAATTTTTGGGTGCACCTAAATTATGTGTTGGTGCACCCAAATGAAAAAGTTAGGCGCAACCAATGTAAAAAGTTAGTCTGGAGCCCTGCATCCCCACACGTGACCAAACAGCTCAGACCACAGTTTAAGCTCTATGGACCCATGTCATCCAGCCCTTTGGTTGCCCCGAACGGTTCCACTCCGACCACGGACCAAATTTAGAATCTGCGCAAATGAGACAATTGTGTGATACCTATGGTATAGCTAAAAGCCACACTACCCCGTACCACCCTGCAGGTAATGGCAGTGCAGAGCGTTTTAACCCTTTAACTACACAACTAAGAAAAAAGCATTGGAAATGTTTTTTGTTTGCATGTCTTTGTCTCTTGGGGCAACAATAACAACAATCCAAGGTTTTTTTTCCTTTTTTTTTCATGGTTTTTTAATTATGGGCCTCTACCAAACGGTAGAGATGTCACATCATGGTAATAGTACCAGTATACATACAAATACCAAAAATATTAGAAAATATAGAATATAATGCTTACTTCTAAAACAAATAAACAACAAAAAATGCTTTGGGGCATTGTGGTTGCATTTGTGGTTTTCATTTCAACTAGGGAAAATGCAAAAACCGAAAAAACATTGCATTTTGCGACAATTTCACACTTTGTGGGTGGTGCAATGGCACAACTATTGGCAATCAGATTCAGTTCTGATTGTTACAGTGCAACATATTGCAGGTTTACTTTTTTTAAAAAGCCTTGAAAATATCCCAATAACACAAGAACATATTTTTAACTATTTAATCTATAAACACATCTGTAATAAGGTGTGCAACAGCACAAATAAACTGCTTATCAGTTTGACTTCAGATTTTTTGCCTCGGAACAAAACATTGCTAGTTTGCACTCAAAAACTGGGATGAATCACGAACCGGGCAACATTGCATTGTGTTGTGGTACAACGGCACATGTTTTTTGGGCAGGAGATCCACTTTATCTCTGATGGTATGCTTCAAAGCATTCCTGGTTTGGATGGGGATTTGTTGACCTGGTTTAAGCTGTGGGCGACTGACAGGTGGAATCTTTTCATAGGCATTGGTTTCACTTGCAGTGGGCCACAGTCCCTCTTATTGACCAGCCAGGAATTTGCGATGCACAGCTCAAGGATGTAACCAAAGAGGGGAAGGTACCACCATCTTGACTTTGCTGGGGTCTTGTACAGGTGTACCAGCATGTCAGAAAGATCAATCCCTCCCATATGCTCATTGTAGGCAGGGATAAGTGATGGACATGGAACAGCAATTTTTTGCACGGGACTCTTTACTTCACCGTTTAACCGTTGTAAGAGGCATGATACCACAGGCATTGCTCAGAAGAATGACACATTTGTTGTCAAACCATTTGACAGCAATCAGCCCTTCTGCAGACCTGTAATCACATGCTCCATGCCCTTTCTGCATCAGCTCTTTGTCTATCATCAAGGGCGCTCCTCCGATGCGATTTGCTTGGACAGTGCCAATGCACTTGACACCCAGGATGGCATGCAGGTTCTGGACCAAGTTGAAACTTGTGAAGAAGTTGTCACAGAATACAACAGAAAGCCGTGGCTGTGTTATTGTTTTCCAAAGTGTTGTCACCACTTTGGCCCCTAGAGGTAGCAACTGGTCTTGCTCACTTAGGGCAACATTGAACAATGACGATGCCCCTTGATATAGTAGTAGGTCATGGATGATGCCGGATGAGCTGGCCCGGCAGAACAATTCAAAGCCCCACTTGTCTGGCTTTTTGGCAATGTATTGGCGGAGAGTGCCAGTCCTTGTGCCTCTATATGCGACCATAACCTCATCCGCACTGTGCTTATAGGTGGATTGGATCAGGAGACATTGCTCACGAAGCATCTCAGAGAGAGGGCGGACTTTGTAAAAGCGATCTGGACTCTCGTTGCACTGCTGATTATCATTGAAATGAATAAACCGGCGTAACAGCTGGAATCTCTTCCTTGGCATGATATCAGCTATCACGTTGAAACGGGATTCATGATGCCAGTAGTCCTCCAGGGATCGGAAGTTGAAAAATCCCATGAAGACTAGGATTGACAGGAAATCTTCAATCTCTTCAGTGCTAGTCTTGACTGAATCCCCCAACTCCTGGGCAGAGTACAGGTTAGTATGGTAAACAATATGTTCAACTATCTTATCAGTGAAGAGCATTTTAAAGTACTGGAAGGGTGTTTGTACGGCCTCAGGGGGTTTAAATCTGGAATCTAGAACATGGAATTCCTCAACGTCTTCATGCTTCCAGATTCTCTTCGTGCCTTTGTTTGTGTCTGCTGGTGAACTTGAGTCAGGAGTGCTGTCTGGCTCCTCCATGGAAACCGTTCTCAGGACATTTTTATCATGGAATTTGTAGTATTATAAGTACTAGTATTATTTCCACATATTTATTCTAAATATTTAACATTTTTACTTAGAAAACTCAAAAAAATCTAAAATCATACTCATGATGACATTATTCAAGCATATTTATGAAAATATAAGTTCATAAAATGTATAACGTATCATATTGACCGCAGTGATTGATCAGAAGTTTTTATTTCAAACCAAACATTACATTTTTATCACATTAGCTTGATTTGCTACCTTTAGCATTAAGTGACAACTCAACCATTTGGTAGAGCATGTTTTAAAAAAAAATAAAGACTCCTACATCAGGACGCTCTTTGTAGACTACAGCTCCGCTTTTAATACGGTCATCCCTCACAAACTCACCCATAAACTGTCTACACTTGGACTGCACCCCACCCTCTGTGACTGGCTCCTGGACTTTTTACTGGGAGGCCCCAGCAATCTGGTTGACCAGACCATAAAGTTCCATGCCCTTTCTTAGTTGCTGCAGCATTGGAGTCAGTCTTGTTGTAGAGGGCAAAAAAATAGCACTTTGGAGAAAAGTACTCAAAAATGAAACACTAGTTTGAAAAATAAAAACCTTTAACAAAAAAATGACAGTTAACTTTCTTACCGAATGATGCTTTCTTTATTATCCAACTTGTTCTGGGCAGTGTATCCACAGTTTACTATGTTCTCAGCCAACAACATCAGAAACTCTGTATCTGACACATTTTCAACCTGAAAATGTTGAATGTTTAAAGAACCAAGAGAAGCCAAAGGTGGTAGACCTAATGCATATCTTACAGTGCTAGACAGGTTCACCCTGTTGATGAGTAGCAATGATTCCTGATCTGCTACATCCTCTTTACAAATCCGGCTTAAGTCCACCGCTCCAGTGCAGATGAAATTGTAGCACCACTCATTAAAAAAAGCAGGAGCTGGGCCATCTTGGGCTAGGTTGACTCTAATTATTTCATCAATAGTTCTGTGTGAATACATGCATAAATAAGTCTCAGTTAATATAAAAAAATACAGTGTGCACTACATATAGTACAGTTCCTTACATCGAGTAATGTGCAACACGTGACCAACCTGAAGTTTTCGTTATCAAGGTCTGTCAGAGAGAACTTGGGATTTTTACCCTGGCTCCCAGGTCCTTCAAAGAATCTGTTTTCAATACCTGAAATCATAACCTTAGGCAGAAAACCTATACTCAGTTTTAAGTGATCTGTTTTATTGATTTATACCAGGACCAAACCAAATAAGTCATGGACAACTTACAAGTCAAAAATTCTTTCCTTAGCGCTCCTGAATCAACACCGGCCTCACCAATATGCACAACCTTGAGAGCACTTGCAGGAGATGCAAGCGCAATACATTTACCGTGCTTAAAGAAGAGGACAGAAAATGTATAAGTCCTAAAATAAATTCTTATACACAGACATTGTAAACATTCTTGTTTATCAGACCCATTTAACAAAGAAAGGGCTAGCAAAAGAATTGATGAGATTACAGATTTAGTGACTAGCTAACTACGTGGATTGTATATGTAGTGCTTCACAAAATGGAGGACCTGATCATTTGGTCCTTTGTTCCAAACCACACAGCACGACTGCTGCATCTTTCTGGACACACCCCAAAAGCACCCTAAAAGGACTATTATTCTTCTTTTTCACGGACTTGGTAACGTAACTTGGGCATACAGCATAGCATAACGCAAGACGGCTAAGCATAGGAACGTTTAACCTTGTAAGTGTACTGTATTGATTTGAGTCAATGTGTTCACTGTTGTTGTTATATCTATCAATAGGTTATTTTGATGTTGTGACTAACCCTCTCTCAACCTGAAACTCTGTCTTGCAACAAATGACCTTATCAAAGAAGCACAGCATGTGGCCCAGCCGGCACCTCTGATGCAGCCATTTTGTAGTTTCTTTGTTCACCGCCATCATGTTTGTAGTACTTCTTAGAACCTTTGACCTTTAAGGTAACCTAGTCTGTGTACTCACACAGACACATAGACACACACACACAATCTCAGACTTATATATATTTTCTTTGTTAGAAGAGGTTAGATTAAATAAATGTTATTAAATCTGCAGTCTGGTCTATTTAATGTTGCATAAGTGTGAGTATTGCCAACCTCTGATCGGTAGAACTCCAAATCCTTCAACCTCTGCTAACTACCAAGGTGGTGATTCTGGTGGTAATTAATGATTTAATTATCAATTAATCAGAATCCAAAATTGATAGTAAGCATATTGTAAATGAGACTGAATCAATTGATTGGCTATCATTTCCCTTCCTTTGAAGGGTGGTGCCCTGGGGAACTTTGATATTAATTAAAGTTATTTTTTAATATTAATATTTTTACTATTAATATTTTATTATTTTAATAGCCATAACTGATCAATTACATTGCTTAGACAAATGGTTATTTTACCAATGTACAGGCACAACATAGATGATGTTGGTTATGTATATGAATGCATGCAAAACTAATTTTAACCTCATACTTTTCTGGTGTGCATACTGGAGTTTCAGCAGACATACATGGACTGTTGTCTTTTGGCACTGTACATTCAAAGCTGTACATGAAACAGTTTCAATAATCACACCATATGTAAAAAGCATGACGAGAGCAGATAAAAACAGATTACCTCTCCCCACAGAGATTAGGATGTACTGTTATCTCATCTTCTGGAAATTCCTTAGTGCAAATTGGACAAACCACCTGGAATTTGAAATGTTACAAACAGCTGAGACAAAGATGATTACTGGTCCTAAACTAAACTGTAGTAATTTTGGATTGTAGTGATCTGTTAAGATGGTCTTGCTCTCCACAATGCATATGTCAGAGTACTGCAAACATACAAATATAAAATAACAATTTTATAAACATTATGTGTTTTGTCATTTCCAACATTCTTAACCCCCAGCCCCCCACCAAAAAAAATGCCCTCACCTCATCATCAGTAACCATTTTTCCTTTGCATGTCTTAACATGTACTGCAAGCATCTGCAGAGGCATCACTTCATTACACTGGCAACAAAGTGGTGAGAGTCAGGAGGCAGAGGACATGTGTCTAATGTCTCCTGAAGTGGCACTATGTAAAGAGTGCCTTTGCCCCCTCCTGAAACAGCTTTCAAAGTTGTGACAGAATACCCCTCTGTTTCTGGTTGAATTACAGGGAGCTTTCTTCAACCACTGCCGACTATATTGAGAGGAAGAAAACAAAAAAAAAGATGTTTATTTTATTGATGAGAAAAAGTACTGCTAAAAACTAGTAATCTTTGCAGCATTAGCAATCCTGCAACCAAATTGAATTAATGTTGGAGAGTGGGATGTGACAGACAGAAAATACAAAACAAGACAGTAAATAAAAAACAATACACGAAAACCACAATGGTATCCATGCAACAGCCATCCTCCAAAAAGACCTTCCATTTTCAGAAACGTTTCAGCCAGGAGCCTTGAAATCTTGATTGAAGTAAAGGGGGAGAAAGAACAGTACAGGAAGGTCTTTTTATTACTACCTATCCAAGAAATCTTATAGATAATTTGCAAGATTCATGTAAATAGTTGTTGCTGAATGTTTTGTCTAATTGAAGAATCTTTTACTTTCAAAAATGTATATCTCCTCCTTTTTCAAGAAAATCAAAACTGGGAGGACTAGGTGAGTTTGCATGGAATGACCCCAAAACAAACAAGTGGACTGAAAACTGTACATCTATGTGGTCACCATCCTCAGGCAGGTTTACAGTTTTCAAGCTCCTCAGCTGGCAAAGTGTGTGTTGAAAGAAAACGTGTATATGCAACTGGTGGATTAAAGGCCTCCGCTGCAGCTGCTGCCGTTGATTCAACACCAGAGACCTATTTCCTCATTCTGGAACTCCTATCTCTGGACAAAATAGAGATAATCAGATATGTCAAAAGTGAGAACTCCCCGCCAGTGACGGCATGTTCATTAATCTGCCGCCTGTGGCACTTTCATGTCGAAGAACCTCATGCTAATATACTATACTACAATACTAATATTATTGAATATTACGTTTTTTTAATTTCTGGTGTTAATTCTCTAAAGTCCTTGCCTGAGTTACCACCGCAGGTCCCCTGCGCTCTTGTGTAGAATGAGGGAGAAAACAGGGGGGGACCTCTCCTATATGATATACCCACTGACCCCTACTATTTGTACTAAACTTTCAAAGGAAAACATCTGTGACCCTGTTACAGTAACTGCCCTATACCCTTACTCTCTGGGGCAGGGACCTATTCTCTGGTCGGTCAATTTTGTTGGATGCCTCCGGTGTAACGCGGGGGGGGGGGGGTTTGAACCCAAGAGCAGTACACCACGGAGAGAGTTGGCAATGTCCTTTATTGCAGCAGGTTGGCAGAGAAAACAGGCTAAAGGCAGCTTGTAGCGTATACCAGGCAGAAGAGCAGGCACCCAGGAGCAGTCCAGACGACCGGGGCGTAACACAGCTTAGAGTCTGTAAGATGAGGCAACCCTTCTCCCTGTTCTCTTCGGTACAGGGAGAAGGCAACCCTTCTCCCTGTACCGAAGAGCAGGTACAGGGAGAAGCCAGGCCGCTGAGGAGACAGGCAGACAGCGCTCCAGAAACACACTGACAGCGTCATGTGGGCTGGCATATAGATCTCTACTGTCAGCTGATGTGCTACGTAGTGGCGGCGCTGGACCTCATGGCCTGTCTGAACTAACGGTATGCTCAATTTCAGTCAGGAACATTATAGTCAGTATGAATTAATTCCTATAATCGCAATTGCTTATGTTTGGCGGGGACCTCCCTGCCCTTCCACATGCACATGTGGAAAGCCTGGGATAGGAAGAGCACACCTCCCTATCATTCCATGAGCCTCCATGGAAATTGATGCAGAGAGAGCAGCAATTAAAACACCCTAGCGTGTGCAGATTGAACACAGTTTCTCCTGTTGCTCCCAGCTCCCTGAACAGTTTTCTCCTTTGACCATCATATTTCTTGCACTGGAGTAGTAGATGCTTCACTGTTTCCTTGTCCCCACACTCACACTTTCCATCAGGATGTTTTCCAATCAGAGCCAACCCAGTCCTCAGCCCACAGTGCCCAAGCCTCAACCTGGATAATATTACTGAATCTTTTCTTTTGCAACTAAATGTGCATTTTTCTTTTCCTACTGTTCTCTGTATTGAAAAATATGCCCTCCCCTTCCTTTCATTCTCCCATGCATTTTGCCACGTCTTTTACTGATCTATTTATTATTTCTGCAAAATATGGTAACCCAAGTTAACTTGTACTCTTTCCTCCTGCACCGCTTTCTTTGCCACCTCGTCTGCCTCCTCATTCCCCTCCACCCCCATGTCTGCCGACACCCAGAGAAACCCCACCTCATACCCTGCCTTGTGAAGTCTGTACAACACCTGTAATATTTCTGCAATCAAGTCAGGCCTGGACTTGGATTTAGATTCTATAATCGAATGTAATGTTGCTGCTGAATCACTGCATATGATTGAATACCCCTGTTTGTTTTCCTCAACCCACCTTAATGCCCATAGAACTGCCATTATCTCTGCTGTGAATACTGACGTGATCTGGAATCCTGTGGCCCTTTTTAAACCCTATTTCAGGTATGCTTATGCCAAAAGCCGTGATCCCACTCTCTGGATCCTTTGACCCATCAGTATATATTTGTAAGTTGCCCCCCCATTTTAGGCTCTCCTGGACTTTTACCTTCTTCACTACAGCCTCTGACATTTTCCTTTTGTTGGTATTCAGAAAATAAAGGTTAACATTGGGATCTGGGATCAACCATGATGGTACAGCTGTGCGACATACTGGTGGACATACATTAATATGCATAATGCCATTACTTTGAGTTTTTCTGCAAAGTTTGTTTGAGCTTTTCTTGATGTTCCCAAAAACTTCCAGTGTTGACTCAACCGTTTTTTGTTTCTTAGTGTATCAGTCAGATCCTGCCAAACGCCTTTAGAGTATCAATAATTTTCTCACACTTCAAAGAAACCATCTCAATATGTTTTTCCCCTGTCATTCTTTGATCTAACCATACTCCAAGAAATTTGAAGTGTTTCACTTTTTCAAGGGTCTTACATCAGCTGCTGAGTTGGCATTTTCTTCTTGTTTCCAAACACCATGTATTTCGTTTTATCTATAGAAATTTTAAAACCCCAATCATTTGCCCACTCAGTAACTATCTCCAACGCTCCTTGGACTTGGCAAAAAATGTATGGGAGGTTCCTCCTTCTCTTCCAGATGGCCCCATCGACTGCAAATAATGAAAAATTTTAATTATTCCCCACTCTATTAAACATACCATTGACCAATATATTAAAAAGAACTGGGCTGATCACACTTCACTGAGGGGTTCCATTCTCCACCTAAAGCTCCTCCGACAGTTCACTTCCAATCCTCACCTGTATGGACCTGCTACATAGAAAGTTCTTGATCCAGTTTAGCATTCTTCCTCTGATTCCTGAATCGTACAGTGCAATTAGCAGCCCCTCCTTCCAAAGCATGTCATAGGCTTTTTCAATGTCCAGAAACACTGCTACAACTACTTCCTTATTAGCAATGGCTTTCTTTATGTCCATGTCAAAACTTAAACAGATAATTTTTAATTTGGATTTTATTTTTTCAATTGTTTTCCAAATATTTCACATCTCCTACTCCTGTTGACTTCACTTACATTATTGGGCTATGTACTTTTTAAAATGCTTACCCAACATATTTGCTTTTCCTTTATTATCTACAGCTTCAGCTCCATCACAGTGAAGGACAGGGATTGCCGTCTGCTGAAAGACCCCTGTCATTCTCAGACTACATTCCAAATTTTTTTTATGGGCTGTGATTTATCACAAAAATTCCTCCAACTTTGTCTTTTTGCGTCCTTAATTGTCCATCTGGCCTTAGCTCTAAGTCTCTTATATTCCATAGCATAGCTCTCTAATAGTTGTTTCCTTAGCCTTTTATAGGCCCTATTCCTAGCTCAGACAGCATGGCTACATTCTTCAGTCCACCATGGAACCATTGTTCTTCTTTGGGGTACTTTTTTCTTTGGAATATTCCGGACTGCAGCTGACCACATTACCTTGGTTAGAGAACTATTCCAATCATCTACCCCTTCCTCACTATCTTTTGATGACACACCCTTATTAACCTCCTCCTCAAACATTATCCAATTAGCTCTATTATAATTAAGCCTCAGGGAGAGATTAGCTGGTTCCTCGATTAAACGTCTCCCAAATTTACAGATTATAGGCACATGATCACTTCCAACTGTGTAACGGTCCATTGTCTCCCACCTACTGATAGATGCTAACTCCACTTATGCAATTGTGATATCTATGGCGGATGACACTCCTCGACTTGTTCTAAACCATGTGGGGCGACCATCATTTATTACGACTAGGTTATATTTGTCTATGAAATTTCCTACAATTTCCTACTCTTTTCTTATTTCCCCACAGCTCATTATGAGCATTAAAATCCCTGACCCAGACCACTGGAGGACCAATCTTATCCATAATTTCTTGGAAATTGTCTTGCTCTAAATTAATGCAGGGGTTATACAAATTGACAATGGTAATTTTCCCTTGATCAGTCCATACTTCTGTGACTACATATTCTAATACTCTATTGATTTCTTTTTGTCTGTACTCTATTCCATTTCTTATAAAGGTTGCACATCCCCCTCCTGATGTATTCTATCTTTCCTTTCACATTTATACCCAGGTATTATAAAATCTATTCTCAGTTTTAACCAGGTTTCCTCAACGCAAATTATTTCTGGCTTTTCTTCTAGTTTACCTAAAAAGTGTTTATATTCTTGCCCATTCGCAATTAGACTCCTAGCATTCCATTGCATTATGTAAAACATTATACAAAGGACACTAATCACCATCATACTCCCCATATCTACTTGCCATTTCTACTTCCTCATCATCATCCACCTCTAAGTTAAGACTTCCATTTGACCTTTGATCTGTACTATCCTGTGAGTAAGTAAATTCCCATATTTCCTTTGGATTAATTCCTTTGAAGCCTAGCAGCCTTTCTGCAGCTGAGGCAATTTCTCGTGCCGCATCTGATTTTTTGTTTGCCACCGTTTTAACTCTCTTGACTGGCCCCACTATAACCCTCCACCCTTCTTGCTGCCTCTGCATAAGATATTTTGTTTACCTTCTTTATTCTTTCAACATTTTCTGCTTTAACATAATTTTGACAGCCCCTGAACGAAGCTGGATGATCACCCCCACAGTTACAACATTTCATAGGTTCATTACACTCTTTTCCATCATGATCCTTGCTACATCGTCTGCACCTTCGCTTTCCATTACACACTGCTGCCACATGCCCATATTTCTGGCACTTACAGCATCTCAGAGGTCTTTCATACTCTTTCACTGTGTAGCTCATATATCCCAGCATGACTCTCTTAGGTACCACATCATCTCTAAAGGTGAGGAGGGCTGGGGTGGTTCCTCTTCCATTCTGACCTCTGCCCATGTGCTTTGCAGCAGTGACATGGCCTCCCTTCAGACAGGTTATTATTTCTTGTTCAGATACTTCCAAGGACACATTGTACATGACTCCTTTGACCTCTGTATTTACCCGTGGCTTAAAAACCTCCACTCCCTTAGCCAGCACATTTTGGATTTTGAGCGCCTTAGCCTGTTGCATTGCTGATTTACATATGATAGACATCATTCCATTTTGCAAAATTGAGGCATGCATTACCTCACCAATCAATTTTTTAAGTTGTTTGTCAATATGAGGGGACTGACAGCAGTAAATCCTGGTCCTCCCTTTACTTTAATTAGCACTTTAAACCCTTCGTCACTGTTTTGATCAGGTCTCATTGTTTTGGTCTGCAGCCTGTCCGTATCGCTGTCCTGAGAACTATATCCTCCATCTATCCTTTTGTGTCTATTCCTGCTTACTACGCTCCACTCCTCCCCCCCATCCCATTCGGTCCCACGGGCATGGGCTGACTCTGATTTATCACCGACTGTTTGAGACGTAACAAGTGGAAGGTGAAATGACAGCCTGTCTCATTTACAGGGGACACCCACACGCCCTCTTTTTCCTAGTGATCTATCCGCTGAGATCGCACAGACCCGTGTAGGAATATCGTTCCCGGACCTATACAGGCCGTTGGGCAATATCCCCACAAACAGTTCCCCGCAATACTCAACCGAATAATCCAAAATTCAACTCCAACACTTCCGACTACAAACCAATCTTCTGAATATATGTGTTTGTAATATGCCACTCCTCCACCCACGCGACTCCTCTCCTGCTACTTTAGCATCTGATCTGGCAGTGAGTCTGTGAACTGGAGAGGCTTATATACTGGGTTTGATTGTGGATGAGATGCAGCTGAGAGACCAGGTGAGGGGAATGAACTAACGAGGTTGGTGTGGCTAGCTGGCAGATACGAGCAGAGGTGGGGTAAGTGGAAATTTACTGGAGCCAGTATGGAGGTAAGCAGATCCGGTGCGAAAGTATTAAGAAACCTCTGTCAAAAGAAACTGATAACGGATTTATTCCACCTGACCCTAAAACTATGAGGGCCTCACTTTTTTCTCTGAAATTGTTAATAATTTAGTTTTGTAAATATTTGTTCAAATTAATTTATGCCTATTTTATATTTTCTAAAATATGAAAGAGGGCGGTGAGGGAGGCAAGACACTTAACCCTAACTTGCCTCTGACGGCTCTTCCGACAGTGTATGAATGTGTATGAATGTGACAGAAAAATGCGCGGTAAATAGCAGCGCTGTATGAATGTGTGTGAATGTGACTTTCCTGTAAAGCGCTTTGAGTGGTCTTTATGACTAGAAAAGTGCTATATAAATACAGTCCATTTACTGTTTAAAGCTTCAAGGATTCTTTTGATTATTTCAGAGCAACACTGCCAGCAAACACATCCACTACCTGCTCGCCTGGCAAGCCGTTCTCCAACAATCTGATACGAAACCCCTTTGGTTGCTACTGATCGCTCAATACGGCACAGAATTACACTCCATGAGTATGAGCAGACAGTCGTTCCACCCGGACAGAGTTGGCTCGAAAAGGGGTTCAAAGATGCTAAATCCACCCATTCGCCAATTTCTGTCAAGCTTCTCGACCGTCCACTTCCACTCAGTGGGTTTCTGTTTCAGTTTCACCAAATACAGTAGAGGCCAGTTTGATACGCACCATTCAGGAATTGATGAAGTCTGTCCAAGAGCCCGTCTAGAGTGCCCCCTCGAGTCCGTGTCCAGAATGCCCCAGAATCTGCCATCTACCGTCTGCAAGAGCGCCGCTTGTTTTGTACCAGGCTCCGCTAGAAACTTGCAGTCCTCCAATGGGCTCAAAGCTCCGCCCATAGCTCCACCCAAAAGCTCCTCCTCTAGGTAGTTTCCCAGGTGGTACAGAGCAGTCCCTTCTCAAGAAAGGAGTTTCCCAGCTGAGGTCACCTAGAGTCCAAGCACTGATGCCGAGGGGTTATTGGGGTTTAACTGACGGAGAAAGCCAACAGGCCATCGACAGGACACGAAGCACTGATAAGAGGAATGCTGCAGTTAACTCTTTCTGGGCAGCTTACAGTCAGTGCTATTCTTATGCATCTGCCAGCTAAAATACAGTGACCTCTTTATTAGTCAGAATGTTAAACTTTTCAGATTCATGATTATAAGACTAATTTATAAGTATACATTATTTTACATTTATAAAATATTTTTTTTTACCATAAGGGTCATAACATGGCTTTAACTCATTGAAATGATTGAGATGCAAAATAAAACAATTCAATCTTGAAAATAAAATACTGATCATGCACGTGAAACATCTAAGCAAACCCTTGTATTGCTCACAGTTTAGACACCTTCATCGTATAGTTCCAGAGGCAAAGTAACACTGTATTAATTAAAATCCCTACTTGGTTTTAGAACTTAAAACCTTCAACCTTTAAACTGTCTAGTACTTTCTGTCTTTAAGCATTGAATACATGATGAAGCTGGTTATATAATGAATATAATGATAAAATATGAAATGATAATTTCATATTAAAACATAAAATGAATACAAGTTAATAAGTAATCTTTGATGTCTAACAGCTCCCTATCAGGGCTTAGGTTTTGTGGAGATTTCCTCCTTAGTTACTTTTTGTTTTTGGCCTTTTTAAGCTTTGTTTTTCAATCAGTCCCGAAGACTGCAAATCTAGGGCTAGTTGGAATAATCCTACCACACCTAGGATTTAGGTGTGTGGGAAACATTTTTTGGTGATAGATAAAAATGTAGGGCTGTGGTCTTCTCAGGTATCTTCAGCTGCTTGATGGCGGTGAAATACTTCTTTTTACCACGAATGTTTGGTTTAAAATATCCTGGAAAGTGGTGCATAAAAACAGAATTAATTTCCATATAGAATTAGTTTCTGAAGCTATCAAAAACGTTGTCACTACTGTACCACATTTGAATCAATATGTCTTTGTGGTAAAACAGACAAATGGAAAATGAAAAACCTTGTCATCTCTTGCTGGACAGTTCTAGGCTCTGGATGTCCAGTCCCTGTAACATTAGGTGTTAGTGAGGCGAGTTAACCACTTGTGCCCAGGGTGTTCATCAACAGAGATACAAGGTTTCTGGCTGCTGACTCGACTGCACCTGCGCCATGACCCTAAATCAATTCAAGAAGTAATGTTAAGATGTTTTTAGTTAAAATAGCAAGAATTACACACAAAACTGACCTTATAAATGGGGTAAGGTTCCTCAGAAAAATAAGCTATGATTTTACTTAAAAAAGTTAGGCCACCTCAGATAATTCGGTTTTCTACTGTGGCCAGGGTGAATACTCAATTCTGATTGTGCATTATTTTCCAACAACACGGCTAGAGCCTGATCACAAAAAATGAATGAAAAAAAAAAAATGATGTTCATAGCTTGACTTTGCATTACAGGGTTGATGTTTTACACGCTTTATTACATAATAAATCCAAGGGACTTCTAATCTTGCAAGCATACTATGTGCTGAGCGGACTATATTATGTGCCGTGGTTACGTTGTATCTAGGGTCTGATTTATTTACCAGAGTAGTGAATAAGGTTTCCATTACAAACACAGCTAAGTTAAAAGCTATGTATCCTGCTAGTAATGCTATACTCTGTATAATTGGTCGGGCGCAGGAAATAAAAACCAAACGCAAAAATCTCTACTCACCTGGGGCTGTGGCGGAATATTTGTAGTGTTATTTTCTGTCATTAACTATTATTTCTCCCTCTTTTTCGATCAGTTGCGAAATACGTTCATGGTTAAAAATCCCTCGAAAAAAAACCAGCCAATCATAGACTGGGGGAGGGAGCAATTCGGATTTATTTACATCCAGTATGGAAGGCTTGAAGCAGCTCCCTCCAGCCAGTCTGTGATTGGCTGTTTGTTTTGGTGCATTTTTAATGAGGCTGTGCCAGCTCGAGCGAGCGTTCAGGCAGAGTTGCTAAGCGTACATGAGATGTCGAGAGCGCAGAGACACTGTGTGCGAGCGTGCAGGTGCTTGTGAGCACACAGAGCAGAGATTGAAGAGTCTCACTGCGCGCTCACTAATGTGGCACAATAATTGCGGCATAAAGGACGCGCTGATCCAGTGTGGGACCCTTACATTACAGCAGCTTGTGGATGCAGTGGGGCTGGCGCTGAGTGATGACCATTGCTTTTATTTCTGTTCTAAACCCTGCCGTTTTAAACCTCTGTCGTTTTTGTAATCTGCGTGAGACTGTGAAACTGAGTGTTAGAGACTCAACAGTTTCTTCTCTCTTTTAACAATGGTTTTTAGTCTCTTTAATGGGCTTTTTACTCAGAGGGTTTTGATCATTGGAGCTGGCCACAACAAGAGTAACGAAGAGAAGTGGCAGGTCCCTAATTTTCTTTTAGGTGAAGCTCAAAATGGCGATTTATGTAAGCAGCAAGAACCGGTGGAGAACAGGGAAGGGTAGGAGGCCAGAGTATTGTGGTTGGTGAACCTCAGAGGCCGACTCTGGCAAGAGTTTAGATTTTATAAAAACATTGGAGATATGGAAGCTTTTAAAACATAATTTGTACTGCTGAAAATAATGAACTGCATTTTGCACAATTTTTAACTGGCTGAGTGTTTTTTTTTTAAATGAAGTATGCACTGAATTGAACTGGATTCATGGAAATAAAGTTTTTTTGTAAAATCTCAAATTCCCCCCCTACTATTATTATTATTAATTATAACATCATTGCATTTATAAGTGTCAGTATTATTTCCATAATTATAAGTATCAGTCTGGGAGAGATTAAAACGGCAATTGTACAACTGTTCTCTCTCTCTTCTCTCCTCCTGTCTCTCCTCTCCCCCTCTGTCCAGTTCTGCCAGAGATTTCTTCCTGTTAAAAGGGAGATTTTTCTCATCCACAATTGCCAAGTGCTTGCTCATTGTGGGATTTGCTGGGTGTTCCCCGTTATATTGTAAAATTGACCTTACTATGTAAAGTGCCTTGAGACAATGTATGTTGTGATTTGGCGCTATACAAGTAAAAATTGAATTCAAAATTGAATTCAATTGAGACAGGAACAGACAAGGGAGAGCAAAGTTGTGTACTTGGTGGAATCCAGAGCCCTTTGTGATTTTGGAGGAGGTGGGAAACACAGGGGTGGTGTACAGAGTTCAGCCAGAGAAGGGTGGTCGTGTGCAAACTATACATAGAATTGCTTTGACGGTTTGTACAGCTCTGCCAACAGAGGTACCTCCACTAGGTGACCCAGCTGCAGAGACTCAAGGACTCACTCAACTATTGATTTACAGGTTCTTCCCAGCTCCTGTGGCTATGCCCCCCGTAAATGAGGAACCTGCCCCCTGCAATGCTCCACAAGGGTGAATCTGGTGCAAACCCCCAATGAAGTATAGAGACTAAGACTGTTAACATGTTGCAGGGACTGCAAACATTAAAGTGTAAGGAAATGACAAGTATTTTTGTTTATTTTAGTGTAGATTAAAGAATAGATTAAAAAAAAAACTAATTAATTGCACATTTTTATGTGATTAATCGCGATAAATCACTTTTTTTTTTCTTAAGACTGAAGTTTGTAATAATGGATATTTAAATGTAAAATGAGGGAATCAATGTACACTCAACATTAAGGAAGTATTTAAATTCAAGTACTATTGTTTAAGAGCATCTTTTTAACATTGAGCACAGATTCTCTCCTGTGAACAACAGATTTCCAATGAAACCATCAAGGCAAAAGTGACTCACTGAGGCCTCACCGACATATCCAGATATCAGCTAAATATCTTGACACTTCGGGGAACCATCTCTTCTACTAGCTGCAATGTGACAGGCATAGTGTCTCAACCTGGAAACCACAACAACACTCTTTTTTTCTGTCATGTTGTGTGTGTTTTAACACGTCAATTTATTTCTCTTTCATCATAAGAGTATCCTGCAATATATTTATTGCTTTTCTTTTTGACGTCCATCGTGAAAGTGACCATTCCTGTTTCGCGCATGTATCGCATATTTTCCCATGTCATTTCTCGCTCGTGTTGTCGTGACAATACGTACTTTAAACTCCTTCCTTGTCCGTATCCATCTTTAGCCAGGATGGCTAACAATTATGTGGCACACATCGTCACACATGTCAGCCGCCACAGGAAATAAACAAAAATACGTCAATGTCACAAAATTTTTCACAATTAATGCAAAGATTAGCACGTTAATGATAGCAGCTCTCGTCCTATCAGCAGGCGAATGGGAGGGGATTCCGGCAAGAATACGGAAACAATAGGCACCAGGGACAGGTAGACGGAGCACACAGAGAGGAGAAAGACTGAGGAACACCTGGAGAGCAGAGAGCAGAGGAGACAATTTGAGAAAGTGAGGGGACAACCAGCACGTGTGACGCAATGAACACGCAGTGAACACACCTTTGGAAACTGTGACGCTCTGGTGCTAAGATATAGCGTTGCTGAAAAATACGTGTGTGTGCACCACACTGGCTGTGTTTCTTTTGTCCCTCAGGTGTGGCATCCGCTGTGTGCTCAAAAGTGGACCCCAAGAAGGACCCGCACAGGCGTGTGAAGAGAGTACCCTGAGCCTGGCTATTTTTATCCTCATCCTTTATTGAATGACTTTTTACGTGGACTTTTAGTTTTAAATTTATCCATCTTTTTAGTGAATTTTGACTGGGCGAGCAGAGTGTTCTTGCTGTGTATTGTACAGATGCTCTTTGTTAATTTTGTTTGGGAACGGGAGATTTGGACAGGCTTAGTTTTGTAATCGCTGATTTGTGCACTTTCACCTTTTAGAGTTTCGATTTTCTTAGTTACACTAGGAACAGGGGTGTTGTCTTTAGTGTGTTTTGTTTGTACTCAGAATTAGGTTTTGATTTCACTCTGTTTATTTCTTACAGATTTGGATTAGTTGTAAACTCTGCTATTTATAGAGTTCTCTTTTCGTTTTAATTGCTTTTTTGATTTAAACAGCATCCACCGTCCTGTTTCTCCTCCCTTAGTTAAGACACACAATTGTTGCTCTCATATTTTTCTTGTTCACATTAAATAATTTTATTTAAATCACCAAAATCAGTTTTTTATGTTACCACCGTTTCCCCAGATGAGCTTAGTTGTAACAACTAAGTATACAAGTATATACTGTATATGTATTCTTGAAGAGTATGACTTCTAGATGGACAATGTGCTCTTTTATTTATTATTATTGTACCATAAATCAAAGTGCTAGCCTGGTTTGTTACAAACAATACAAATGTAAACAAAACCTTTTATATCTTCAATGTTTATCTGAATCTCATTTAGCACTTACAAACTGACATTCCTTGTATCAAGAGCTCTGCCAGAATTAAAAGATAATTTAAGATGTAAAAAAGAAATGGAAAGTATTTCAATATACATCTGCTGATGGACTTATACACATTGTCACTGATGGAACCTGGGGTCATCAGTTGTTTCGGGTCTTTCAACATCATACACTCTTGCCCAGGCGACCCAGTTGGGATTGATCAAGTCCTGACTTGTTTCTAAGTAGCATGTGCCTACAAATCGCCCCTCTTGATCCAAAGCCATCAAGAGGCCTTCTCAGGTTCCTCTGTGGTGTTTTTGATGACATTTGTCTGGCATGCACCTGTGATGCCCAACAGGCTGTATGCTTTACAGAGAGACCGAGCTGCAAAGTCTCTACAGCCCACCTCTATTGGCACACACCGAGCATGCCACCCCCGCTGTTACACTCCTCCAGTAAGTCAGCATGGCGCGCTTCCTCTCATTGGCCTCCTCCATCTGCTCCTCCCACGGAACGGTCAGCTCAGTGGATTCTGCGATTTGCTCTGGGAAACAGAGAGACCAGGAGATCTTGCGGTCTATAGCTTGTTCCCATTTCATCCATGCGCCTTGCTGTCGCATTCCCACCATCTGGCTAGCATGCAGTTCGTCCACACCAGCTCTAACCTCCTCTTGGACCAGTCAGCGTCTGTCTTTGCCGAGGGCTTCGTCTGGTCATCCAGATGCCACTGGGCTGACTAGCACAGCCTGCTCGACTGCATCCTCACCCCTCCACTTCCTCACAGTCCTGACTACGATGCCAGGCCCTGGAGACTTTCGGGTCACTGGATTCCCAGTATTGTGAACTTGTAGACCAGCAGGGGCCACAGAATCCAGTGGAGAATACTCTGCTGATAAATCCATGCCTTGAATTTACCAGGCATTCCCGTGCAGGATCCTTAAAGGTGCAATCAAAGAGACTTTTGATGAGTTTCTCGCTGACAGATGGAATCTGGGTGTCTCCCAGAGAGAAGCGGAACTCGTCTGTCACTTTCCCTCTGTTGAGCACCAGGGACCTAGATTTTGCAGGCTTGAAACACATCTGAGCCCATGTGATGCTTTTCTCAAACCCCTGGAGGATCCATCGGCACCCCGGCACTGACAACATTGACTCTCGGTCAAGGCTTGGTGAGTGGGCATCTACACTCAATTTCGACTGCCTTGACCAACATGTCCATGGCCAAGGCAAAGAGGGTCACTGAAATCATGCATCCAGTGATGATCCCTTTCTCCAGCCGATACGACTCAGATGTGACTGTCCCAGAGGTGACACTCAGATTGAAACTGTTGTGATAGTCCAAGATGAGGTCCCTGATTTAACCTGGGACATGGTGCCGGTCTAGTGCTTTTTCCACCAGCTTATGGGGAATGGACCTATAAGCACTGGTGAGGTCAAGCCACAGCACTGCTAGGTCTCCTTTCCCTTCTCTTGCCTCTCTGATCAACTGTGTGACCATGTGAGTGTGCTCGGGGCATATGATGCGTAGAAAATCTTCCCCTCAACGCTGAGCAGGGAGATCCTAAACGGCTCAATGTTCTTAGCATTCTCCTCCTTGGGGATCTAGACACCTTCTGCGAATCTCCATTGCTGGGCTACCTTTCCCCTCCCCCAGATAACCCTCTTGATCTTCAACAGCCAGTGAAGGAGTCTGGCACACATCTTGTAGACTTTGTAGGGCACTTAGCTGGGTCCAGGGGCTGAAGCTCTAGCTGCCTTCACGATCTCCTGAACCTCCTTCCAGCTGGGCTTCTTGCTGTTGAAGCCCGTGGTGGGTTCTGGTGGGTCTATCAACGGTCTGTAGGGCCCTAGGTCTTTCTCCCTTGAAGAATTGCTGTAGGTGTTGCGGAAACTGTGGTCACAAGAGGGGGGGGCATAGAGAAGAAAAGCACTAACCTCGGCCAGGGCAGTGACAACCTTTAATTCTATAGGCTATCTACTTTCATTAAAAAAAAAAAGTATTTTTGTCGACCTTGAAAATGTTTTCCTTGAAAAGTATACATATCATCCTGGAATTTTGTCTATCCTCCCTGAGAAACTCAGGCACCATCTTATCTATGGCAAGCCGAAACAATCAGTGAGCAGCTGAAGTCTCTCTTGGGGTGTCATAGTCGCGGGAAGATGATGACATTGCTCAAAGCTAAATACACCACAGAGACTGGAGATAGGCAGACTATCTTGGGACGCCAAACACTGTGAACCTGTTGATCTGTGTAGCGAACCGTAAGACTCCTCAATATTATAATAAATACTTCTGCTTAAGAAATCCACGGTTTCTCTCTTCCTGAATCAGCATCCACTCCATCAATTATTTCATTTCACATATATGTATGTTCTAATTCATGTTTTAATAAATGAGTTTTTTTTATTGAAAACATAAATTTGAACATATAGGAACTCATCAATTGTATTGAAATTGATAGCAAACATTGAAGTGAAGAGCTGGTGAGGTTTTCTAAATTCACTCACTGATGTCTTATTTTGCTGTAACATAAACCTAAATGGAGTTTAAGGAAAGAGAGAAGAGAGTAGGAGATGATGGAGCAGTACAGAGCAAAACACTCCAGGTGTCATGATCTTGTGTTTTGTATTTCCTGTTTTATTTTGAATTCGTTTTTGTACCTCCTGTTTCCCTGGCTCGTGTCTGTTCACTCTGTTTTTCTCCTGCCCCTGTGATTGTCTGCACCTGTTCCTAATGTGTCTCACCTATGTTCAATTTGCCCTGCCCACCGTGTGTGTATTTAGTCTCTGTGCTTCCCTGTGTCAGATCGTCTGTTGTTTTTCCCCAGTCTGTCCTGTGATGTCTGCTCCTGTTATGTTCCCTGGTCGGCTTCTGTTGTTTTGCCACAGTTTGTCCTTTTGCCCCTGGCTCTAGTTTTTTTCAGTTTATCGGTTTGCTACATGTCGTGTAGACCTTTTAGTTGGATTTTGTTTTTTTGTGTGAAACATCGTAAGTTTGTTTTCTTTTCTATTTAAAGAAAAGAAGACTACGTTAAGTGCACCTCTGCATTTGGTTCCTGCGTTCCTGCTCGTGACACCAGGAAAGGATTTGCCAATATGTCAAAGTTTAAAAAAGACACAGGTGTAAAGGCAGATGTCCAGCTTCGGTCACTGTCTGGTCTGGGCAAGCGACCGCTCTAAAGTAACAATATCATCAATGTCTACATGGTCTAATGCAGCCCAATTCAAGAGCAACAATTTGCTGTAGTGATGTCACAAAAGTTACATTTTATCTTTTATATTCAGGGTCACAGGTTGTAGCTTGTATTGAATGGGAACGTGTTATTAATGGTGTGTCAAACCCCAGCACATCCCAGGGATAAGCCATTTAATGAGGTTTTGTAATTAGTCTCCCATTCAGTCTTAAAATTTTCATTAATCTAGTTAAATCAAGGAGGAGAATAAGTCTGGCAGTGAGGTGAGAAAAACTGTTTCCAATTCAAATCAACCAGTGTCCACCAGACACACTGCATATAAACATCCACTGCCCAAGGGAGAACATTTCAAGCAGAAAAAAGACAAAGCCGAATGGTTTTATGAAAGTACATTTATAAATGAAGGTAGTTATATATTCACAATCATTTCTGAATCATTTGGCCCATCTTAGAGAAGAAATGATTTTTAAAATAAGGAACAAGGGCTTAAGAGGCATAAATCAAAAAGCAAGAAACAAGAAATATATTTGTAGATTTCCTTTCACACTCCTGGCAGACGCCCCCCATTTGTTTCCCTAACAGCACTGTAGAGTCAAAATGTCCTCTCTCTGAATGTGGCAGATATTGCATGTGACTTTACCGGCAGTCTCTTTATACCCCACCCCTGCATTCATCTGCGATTCACGTTGACGTATCAAGTTAGCCAGTCAGACGAAATCCGAAGTGACGAAGTGCTGACGCCGTGCGGCCAAGTACCCTCATTACGGTTGCCAGCACCCTCAGTTAACAACACGACGTCACTTCCCCTCTCAGGTTGACTTGACAGCACAACAACAGAGGAAGGAGCGATAAATGCTTACAGAGGAGAAACCTGTTTAAACAGCAGCTACGGTGACGGAATGAAGGTAGGAGAGGGTGCTTGGTTTCATTTGAGCCTCTTCTGACAACAGCTGGAGCTGGAGAGACACAGCTGCTGATATTGTAACGTTACAGTGTGTCAGGTCAACACACCGTGCTCTCCGTGTGCGCTCACGATATACCTTTGTGTATATTGTAGATTTCGTTTTCTTAGTCGTTTGTTTGTTTATTGTGCTCTCTCTCTCTCTCGCACACACTCTCTCACTTGTGTGTGTGTGTGTGTGTGTGTGTTTGTTTGTGTGTGTGTGTGTGTGTGTGCGTGCGTGCATGTTACACGCTAGAATTTAGCCTCATGCAAAACGAGCGCTCCCCATGTTCCAGACTCCTTGCTCTGATCTCTGGTAATGTGAGCATCGTGAGCTGCCCATTGCTGCTGCGTTGTGCGAAAAACATGAAGGAGTTTAATCGTTAGCACGTGTATGGTTAATTAGTCTGACAAATATTATGGCAGTACTAGAATTTGTAATTTTGTGGCAATAATGTAATCAAAATTACATTAAAAAGGATGAGATGATAAAACAACTTCATGAACATTTAAGACTATGTATTCTATCATCCCATTCAATGTCGTGCTTAAGTGGAAAGAATGATGATGAAACTTGAAATTTGTAACATGACATAATTCCCTATTTCAACAATATGGTAGAAAAACCGTTCAAACACAGTTTTATGCAAAGCACATTTAACATTCATATTTTGAGTCAATACAACACACAGCAGTAACAACTAAACCCTAACTGAACTAGTTTGTGAGGTGCAACTAATGACTGCTCATGAAGATCGTCATCATTAGATGCTGTGCAGGCGTAATATTACCTTTTTTTTGAACATGCCAAAAGATGTTCGATAAAACACAAGCGTTGGCATGCTCTTTAAACAATAAAGCAACACAAAATAATTATTTCTCACATAAATATAGCAATTAAAAAATGGCTTGTCATGCAACGATGCATTCTGAGCAATGATGATAATGTTAAATAATAATACATATAAATAAATAATAAACATATTTTATTACTTTTATGCAAATGTAGGATTCCAAATCATGTTTTTCAGTATGAAATCCCAGCACTTAAATCATGGAACTTTAACTAATGAAGATATTTAAGATTTTTACTGTTACAGAAGAAATCCACCCAACACAGTCGCCAATGCCACCCACAGCAAAGAACGCCGCCACCACTACTATTGAAAGATGTAAAATATTTATTATTATATTAATTCTGTAAAGCATGCTTATCTCATTCGTATTTTCAAACTGCTTCACAGGACAGCAGGCAACAAGTGAACCACCTGACCACTGGCATGTCCTTTGTTTTCCACTCCTGATAAACCTTTTTGCTAAAGTGGCCAATCCAGTAAGCAAAGGTAAAGTAATACTCAACAAAGCCAGAAGCAAGCAGTAACAACAACAGCGGGCTGATGTTAATGCTATGAGCCTGGAGATGTAAAGTCTGGCCTACCCTAAAGGGATAGTTCAGTGATTTTGAAGTGGGGTTTTATGAGGTACTTATGCATAGTTATCATGATGGTGATCAGTGCTGTCATTTTAGAGTTTGGAGAAGTGAAAGTAGCGAAAGTCAGTCCTACTGTTTCAGAGGAGACCACCGAAAAATGTCTTTCTTGCCACATTTTTAAATGCTTACCCAAAGAAAAAATAGCTGTTCAATTGTACACTAAATAATATATTTTTTTCACTGTTTTAGTTTTCAAGCTTACTTGCGAATCACTCTGCAAATCAGCTGTTTGACTCAGAGGTACCGTGGCTCATTCAAGAGACACAAGAAAACAAAAATGAGTGAATATGAAAGTGACAAAGACATGCCATACACTGTGGACATAAGAGGATACCTTTATGAACCATAGTATTCAGTGAGTTGGAGTAGTAATACATGGCCGGAGTACGCATGAAAAAAAAGTGCAAAAATAATCGGCTGTCTGGCGGCAAACTAAAGCGTAAGTTCCTCATTCAACCCTGCTTCAAAATCACTGAAATATCCCTTTAAAGTAGACCATACTCTACATCTCCAGGCTCAGGACTGGATAACAAAGGACATATCAGTGGTCAGGTGGTTCACTTGTTGCCTGCTGTCCTTTGAAGTAGTTTGAAAATTGGAATGATATATATGCATGCTTTACAGAATTAATATAATAATAAATATTTTTTTACTACTGGCGGCAACGTTCTTTGCTGTGGGTACCGTTGGTGACTGTGTTGGGTGGATTTCTAATGTGACAGTAAAAATCTTAAATATCTTCATTGGTTAAAGTTCCCTGATTTAAGTGCTGGGAGTTCATACTGAAAAACATGGTTTGTTATCCCACATTTGCATAAAAATGATAGCAATATGTTTTTAATCACATTATTCAAACATTATCATAATTATTATTAGCTGCAGCTCACAGTGCATCGCTGCATGGCATTACACAATAAGCTTTAAGATCTGAATGGAATTTAAAACTTAAACTGAAAAAAAAAATAATGTTTGAAAGTTTTAACTAATTGCTGAACATTTTAAAGACTTTCAAAGGGTCAAGTGTGTCTATTTAATAATATGCCAAAATAATTGCAAGAAAAAAAATAATAAAAAGAGATATCAACATATTTATAGTTGCTGCTGCCCAGCCATCGCACCAATAAACGCAAAAAAGCTGAGCAATAATTCTGTTTAGAATTATCAGTTACGGACTGTTACTGTAACATTGTACATAATTATTTTCCAGAATTAAGGTGAACTATTTGGGCTCTGTAGTATTAACAGTTCATGGTGTCTTTCAGGTGGTGACTTCACAGCAGGAAGTGGAGGAGGAGAGTTGCTTATCTCCTATTGACTTCAACAACCATCACAGATGTGAGGTCAAAGAACAAGAGGGAATCCCCCCCTACTCCCAAGAGGAACAGTCACATGGTGAGGAACAACATCCTCACAGCTCCTGGGTCCCAGCCGGATCGTTGTTTCAAGTCTTCTTCAATACAGCATGATGTTCACGGTATGCATAGGGGTACCGGTCCAATCAGTGTATGTTTTGCGGGTGTAGATGGACATGCAGCGGGCGAGCTCTCAGTCAGGCACACCCCACGAACTTCCAAATATGGTTACTTCTGTATTCAAAACAACAAGATGGCGCTGGTGAAAAAAATAAATGAGGCTTCAAAATGGTAGTTCACAAGTAGCAGGGGATTGAACCCCCGACTTCCTGGTTGGTGGATACCTCCTGAGCCACAGCTGTGTGTTTGTCAAAATGGCCGATACCAATGAATCCAATGGAGCCACTATCAGCTCTGAACATTATCACAGGGGCCAAACATGTTTTTCTGAGGAAGATGAAGTGTCAACTGCCAAGTACAGGAAAAATTACCTGTATCACTGCTCGTTTTGTTAAGTGGTAGAGTGTCATGCTGCTGACAGTGCTTCTGCTCTCTTATCTCTCTGTTCGGGGCCGTCCAGGTCCACTGGATTCTAGATGAGGTCAAATTAACACTAAACAAGTGAAAACAGTGAAAACAACTAAAAACTGGAATGTTTTACATTGAGGGATGGGGAGTTAATGGTAATTCCTTTAAAATAACTTGATGTTGCTCTGAAATTCTGCTGTTTAAATGGTGGTCTTAAGCCTTGGACACACTACACGATTTTCAGAAGTCATCAGATTGCTGTACCGTTCATACTACACGACGTGCTGTCTTGTAATGGCAGGCTTTCAGTTGTTGTGCTGTTCACACTACGTGTCTCATCTGCGATCGCGCGACGATCTTTCACCGGGAGAAGTCTCCAAAGCATGTTTTTCTAGAAAAGAAGCAAGAAGTGACACTGGAAAATATGCAATACACGCCGAAACAGAAATTGTTTGTCACTTTCACAATAGACGTAAAAAATAAAACTGTTCAATATATTGCAGGATACTCTTATGTTGACAGGTCAGAAACAGGAAGTAGTTTGAGCGGACGCTCTGCGGACAGAGAGATATAACTTGACGGGTTAATATGTGGTTCCGCATCAAAGCCAGCTCGAGGTTACGCTCATCATTTGTTGCAGTGAAAATGCACAACACACGGCAAAGGCAGATAATATGGGAGAAGAGTGCTATTGTACTACAGTACTCAATGCCTCTCACATCACAGCTCACACTGCAAGAGATGGGTTCTCTACGCTGGTTCCTCAACTTGTCCAGATATTGCTAGATATCTGAAAACGTCGGCGAGGCCTCGGTGAATCACTTTGATGGCATCGTTGGTAGTTCACACAGCGATCAAATGCCGATTTGCGTGGCCCAATTTCACGCTGATTTTCCTCCGACTTGCTGTAACTCCAGGATTCGTCGGCAAGTTTAAAATCGGGCTTAAAATCGTGTAGTGTGAACTCGCCATTACTGGGCCAAAAAGGTCAAGGGATGCTAGCTGCAGTGTCTTATGTAATGACAGCTGGATACAATGATTTTTATTTGATCTGCTAGTGGGATTACAGTTTTATAAGGGATCCTCTAGTGTCTTAATGTCTGTCTCTGTCTCTGTCTCAGACACAGATAAGGAACACCCCAGGCCAGAAGGAAGAGTCATGTGGAGAGTGGGTGGCGGCCTGTACAGTATGACACGAAACGTTGTTGGTGCAACACTAGGGGGTGTTGCATGGGTAGGAACTAAAAGTTTTGAGCTCACCAAGACGGCTGTGACCAGTGTGCCAGCAGCCAGTGTAGGACTGGTCAAGGGGAGTGTCTCCGTGGTTACAGGAAGTGTCGGAGCAGTGGGATCTGCGGTGGCAAGTAAAGTCACACCAAGGAAGAAGGACAAAGCTGACTGATGGGGTGTGTGTGTGTGTGTGTGTGTGTGTGTGTGTGTGTGTGTGTGTGTGTGTGTGTGTGTGTGTGTGTGTGTGTGTGTGTGTGTGTGTGTGTGTGTGTGTGTGTGTGTGTGTGTGTGTGTGTGTGTGTGTGTGTGTGTGTGGACAAAATACCTCAAAAATTTCCATCATAGTTCTTCTGATTTCAGAGCAGTGTATGCACTCAACAGCTAGATGATTGACAGCTTTTGTCAATGGTGAAACAAGTATTCAATACTGGAGGGAAGAGAACATTTTAACCTTAAGTAAAAAATGTCCCATAGTGCATGGAACACATGACAGAAAACTATTTTTGAATCAAAGCTGAATAAATAATTGTAAAAATGTGTCCTTCAAAATTGTCCCTCAACGCAACAGGAGCTGAGTGCTGGTTACGCAAAACAAAAGGGATTTTTAGAATACTCTTAGTATAAAACAAAAGAAATTCTGCAAAATGTTGTGTTTTGTGAGTTTGGGATCATATTATTTTTCCTGACAGAGAGACTGTTTAGGTATGGGTACATCCCAATGGGAATAAAGAATGAGTGATACAGGGTTACATGTATATTACTAAGAACTCTGGGTACAGCTCACTTTGTATAAATTTGTTTTGACTTGCTGTTATGTGGTCAGTGTCCAGAACAGATTTATTTACACTGTGAAAAAAAACATCATATTCTTCACATTTCTACAACAGGATTGGAAAGTGCAAAGTTAGTATGACCCTCTGACAGACACAACTAAGGCCCTGTTCACACCTGGTATGAACAACTCCAAGTAGAGGTGTGAATAATCACTCTGACTACATAGGAGGTTGTCTGGGACACGTGGTCAGATCCCTTTAGCAGTGGAAAGGTGAATGTGTACTTGCTTACGATGAAGGACCGCCTACTCAGCTGACGTTCTCTGACCTGCTACAGTGTCTCAATGAACTGAAAATATATTTTCTCTTCTCAGCTTCTCACATCGATTTATTTGTGACGATCACAACAATATTAACACTGACCGACACTTTGTTTTTTAAATCTTTTTCTACCATTTCAAATGAGTAAAATCTCTCTCTCTCTCTCTCCCTCTCCCTCTCCCTCCCTCTCTTTCTCTCTCTCTCTCTCTCTCTCTCTCTCTCACAAACACATTTTGGATGTACAGACGCACCTTCTGTCAAAGTCACCCTGGCTATACGTGTTTATTTGCATATGGACTAGGGAAGTGAGAAATAATCACAGGTGGTCACTGGAGACACATTCCAAGTGTGAACTGACATACTGAGAGCTGTCCACTCAGGATTACCTGAGATGCATGTTACTAACAGGTCTGAACAGGGCCTCTGAGAATTTTACGCAGGTATAGAATTATCATAATTATACCTTAACTTCATATACTTCCAGATTAAGTCAACTTGAGTTTAAGGAGATAAATCCTTCAAGGATTCACTGACATTTTGAATTTCTATCATTGTTTGAACTAGAAACTATTTATTTAATCATTAATTTATTTATTCATTTAAAAAGAAAAGTATTTCGTGAATTTGATGAAACCTGTTTATGCCCCTGTGTCCTAACGAAATAAAGATCTGATGTATTTTGAGTTTTCGGCATTCTGTTAGCATAAGTTGAACGAGTTGACAGAGAAGAAGCAGCTGATATTAAAATACATGTTTGATCAGAGACAGTTGATGGGTAAATGCAGTATATCTTGTGCTCTAATGTAGAAGGGAATGGGAACAGCAGAGTTGTCCCACCATGGAAAATAATAATAATTTTATTTATTTATATAGTACCTTTTAGAAGTCGCTTCACAAAGTGCTTTCACAAAAACATGTAAATCACAGACAATTAAAATCAGCATTCCAAAAATAATAGTTTTCAGGTCACATCTGAATTAAAAAATAAATATATATTATAAAGACAATATAAAAAGATGACATCACATAAAAGCAAGTCTATAGAAATTAAAGTGGGTTTTTAAAAGTGACTTAGAAGAAGGCACAGACTCTGCCAGGCTTATTTCTTCAGGCAGGCTGTTCGAAAGTCAAGGGGCATTGATGGAAAAAGCTTGATCACCCTTACATTTGAGCCTCGCCTTTGGAACAACTAGTAAAGACTTACCTGAGGATCAAAGGCTGCGAGCTGGCTTGTAGGGGATCAGCATTTCATTCATGTAGCTTGGAGCAAGACCAAGCTGTGCTTTAAAAGTAATTTGTAAAATCTTAAAATCAATTCTAAAATGGATGGGGAGCCAATGAAGTGAAGCTAAAACTGGGTTGTGTGATACCTTCTATTTAAACCAGTGAGAAGCCTAGCTGCAGAGTTTTGGACCAGTTGGAGGCGGGCAAGGGATTTTTTTGTTGACACCAGAGAGGAGGGAGTTGCAGTAGTCTAGGCGGGAGAAAATGAGGGTGTGGTTAAGTTTTACTAGGTCGGGGTGTGAGAGCACTGGTTTGATTTTTGAGATGATTTTTAACTGGTGGAAAACATGATTGAACAACTTTTTTAATATGTGTATCAAAGGTTAGGGAAGAGTTGATATATACGCCAAGGTTTCTGGCAACAGGCTTGATAACTTGAGGCTGATTGAGTTAAACGTAGGGGGGTTTGGTGGGTGGAAGACAATGATTTCTGATTTGGAATGATTTAGTTGTAGGTAGTTTTGAGCCATCCCACTGGTCACATCATCTAGACAGGCTAAAACAGCAGCTAGGCTTCGTGAATCTCTGAGTGGAAGGTATATCTTTGTGTCATCTGCATAACAGTGAAAGGAGACATTGTAGCATTCTGACCAAGTGGGAGATGAAGTTTACTAACTAAGTTTGAGAACAAGGGCCACGCCTCAAACTCTGATCATTTCCGTACAGAATCTATTTAAGCTCACATGTTCCGTCTCCTCCCTCTTTGACTCAGTTGTCGCGCGACACTCACAGACTGACGAACTTTGAACCTCCAACAGCATGGACCTAGAACTCCAGCGAAACCCATCCGACAGCGACCCTTTCGAGGACAACCTTGAACCCCCCAAAGTTCCGGAGTCTCCTCCACCCACAGCTCCCCCACCCCCGCCAGATTCCCCTTTTTTACGATCCGAAATACACCTACCCGGTCATCCAGAATGCTCATCCTTCAGGAATTCCAACGTTGTTGGCCCGACAGGGGAAGACCTCACCACCGACATCCCACAGGCGACCCTTCTCCCAGAGAAATCTCCCCGGCTCGCTCCAGGAGCCGGCACGACAGACGAGGCAAACAGGACCCAAGCTCGACTCAGCTACACTGAAGCCATTCTCCACCGCTAAATATAGCAGACTGGACCATTGGTCGGCTGAGAGCCGCACTCTGCAGACAAAAAATACCTTTCCAATGCTCTGACAAAAAAGGCAAACTTTTAAAGACTTACCTAAGGATCAACAGCCTAATTCCCACCTCAAACTTCTCCATGCATACACAACCATCGACCACGCCACCAACCTCATTCCCCTCGCAGGCCAAGGAGCCTGGCTTTCAAAAGTGGACATCACCAGCCCTTTTCAAGGTCCTCCCCATCCACCCCGACTACTGGCACCTCTTCTGTGTCCTTTAGAAGGGCGCTTACTTTTTTAGCAGTGCATCTGATTTTCGGTTGTAAGAGCAGCCCAAAAATTTTCGACTCTTTGTCTGAAGCACTATGCTGGATCTTGACCTACAAACTCCCATTCATCATCCACCTACTGGACGACTTCCTTACCGTCACCCCACCTTCTTCACCCCCAGCACACGGGCTTACCACTATCACCACAGCATTCAGAGAACACGGTGTCCCCCTCGCCATGGAGTAGACAGCAGCACCCAGCACCTCTCTGGAATTCCTCGGAATCAACCAAAACTCAGCCTCCCTCCTTGCATCCCTGCCCCCCAAGAAAATCAATCGGATCTCCCTCTTAATTTCCAACTTCCTCCTGGCCTCCAGCTGCACAAAAAAGCAACTTTTCTCACTGCTGGGTCACCTATAATTGTAATCCGCATCATTCCCCAAGGTCAATCCTTTTTGTCACACCTCCTGACTCACTCTCTCGTTTCTCCTTCCAGAAATTCAGACAATTGGCGCTGGCCTCCGACCCTCTTCCAACTCCGGTCCGACCGTTTTCAGCCACCATCTTCAACTAACCCAACAATTAGAAAATGTGGCCACCATTTCAGCATCGCTCCCTGCACACTTTCATCATATTTGACTGGTTGGAACTGCTTCAAAGCTTTCCACACCTCTCTAAACATCCCGTTCCCGTCACAAGACGTATTGACCATTTCCAACTTCATCACCTATGCCCATTCCTTTCTTTTTGTCAAAACCACCACTATACGAGTCTACATCAGTGGAAAAAACTTCCTATTTAAACTGTCTTCGGGATCACCATGCCAAGCTACGTCTCACCCGCACATCTGCATGCTTCTCAAAGGTTTACGTAAAGCCGAACCACATCCAGAGCCTAAACGCTCACCACTCACCTTAGATCTCCTCTCACGCTGCATCAGAACCCTTCGCTCAGGCTATCTGACCCCTCTGATAGATAAAGCCTTAGAATCCATGTTCCTCCTGGCATTCTTCGGTTTCCTCGCTGCTCAGAGTTCACTACTACTACCCTCGACTTCCACCCGGACGGACACATCACCATCTCCGGCATTTCCATCTGTTCCCGGATGTTTCCCGATATGCTTATCTTTAACCTCAAACACAGCAAGACCAATCAGTACGCTCCGACTCAACCCATCTACTTTTTTCGACTACACTCATACACAAGTCCATACGAACCTATCTGCGACCAAGTCAACATAAGACTAGCCAGCATGGCTTCACCCCATGACCCGCTATTCATCATAGAGTCAGGCCAAGCCGCCACTTGTTTCTGGTTCCATTATCACCTACGCCAGATCCTCCTCAGATCTGGAATTCCCCCCGAGTCATATTCCATATTAGTCTTCTTCCGCCTCCAAGCAGGGAATCCCGGATCACATGATTAAAAATTCATGGGCGCTGGTCATCCACAGCCTACCTCGACCCACACGACATCAGAAACACTCACATGTAACTGTCCATCTGTCATGATCTTGTGTTTTCATTTCCTGTTTCATTTTGAATTAGTTCCTTGTGTTGTTTCACTTCCTGTCCTGTGTCTCCTGCCCCTGTGATTGTCTGCACCTGTTCCTAATGTGTCTCACCTGTGTTCAATTTGCCCTGCCCTCCTTGTGTGTATTTAGTCTCTGTGCTTCCCTTTGTCAGTGTTGGTTCGTCTGTTTTTTTCTTGTTGTCTGGCTCGGTCTTTTCCTGTCTGTTCCTGCTATTTGCCCCGGTCTGTTTTTGCATTTTTTTCCCCCTGGCTCCAGTATTTGGATTATCGTTTGTTTGCTACATTTGGTGGACACCTTTAGTTGTATGCTGGTTTTTGTTTTATTATTAAACATCCTTTTTTTCATCACCTTTGCATTTGGGTCCAGTTCCTGCTCAACCCTGACAGTACGAACCAACCACAAAATGGACCCAGAAGCTGATTTTTTTGATTTCGATCTCCGTGTGTTAATTTACACCCTTACGTGTATTCATGGACAATTTACAAGGGACTTAGGATGGGAATCCAAGGAAGGGTGTCTGCGCAGGGCACTCAGGGAAGTTTCCCAGAGGCCCTGGTTGAGGAGTTCGTTGCCTGGCTGGCTCAAGGACTTTTTGAATACTCCGGACTCCCAGCCAGCCTCCCAGTGTGTCATCCAGCCAGCACCCCACTTGGCTGGCATCAGTCCTGTTAGCTTCCAGCGAGCACCCCAGTTGGCTAGCATCAGGCCTGCTAGCACCCAGCCAGCCTCCCAGTGTGCCATCCAGCCAGCACCCCAGTTGGCTAGCATCAGGCCTGCTAGCATCCAGCAAGCACCCCAGTTGGCTAGCATCAGGCCTGCCAGCATCCGGCCAGCCTCCTGGTGTGCCATCCGGCCAGCACCCCAGTTGGCTGGCATCAGGCCTGCTAGCATCAGGGTTCAGTGTGTACAGCCGGTCTCCACGTCGTCAGTCGGAGGACCAATCGACACGTTCCCCGTCGGTGGTTCAGCCGACGTCTGCTCCTCCTCGTCCTCAGTCGGTAGGGCAAAGAGTGGCGTTTCGGTTGAGGAGATTTATGAAATGATACGAGAATTCCGGGGATTTCTGCTTGCTTACCTCCAGCCGTCCTCCATGTCCCCAGTCGGTGGGCCGATCGACACGTTCCCCGTCGGTGGTCCGGCTGACGTCTGCTCCTCCTCGTCTTCAGTTGATGGACCGATTGACACGTTCCCAGTTGGTGGTCCGGCCGACGTCTGCTCCTCGTCCCCAGTCGATGGACCGATCGACACGTTCTCCGTTGGTGGTCCAGCCGACGTCTGCTCCTCGTCCCCAGTCGACGGACCGATTGACACGTTCTCCGTTGGTGGTCCGCCCGACGTCTGCCCCTCGTCCCCAGTCGGTGGGCCGATCGACACGTTCCCTGTCGGTGGTCCGGCTGACGTCTGCTCCTCCTCATCTTCAGTCGATGGACCGATTGACACGTTCTTCGTCGGTGGTCCAGTCGACATCTGCTGCTCCTCGTCGCCCATTGGAGGACCGATCGACACGTTCCCCAGGTGGTCTGGCCGACGCCTGCTCCTCATCTTCAGTCGATGGACCGATCGACACGTTCTTTCTTCGGTGGTCCAGTCGACATCTGCTCCTCCTCGTCTGCTCCACGTTGCCAGTCGATGGACCGATTGACACGTTCTCCGTTGGTGGTCCTGCCGACGTCTGCTCCTCATCCCCAGTCGGTGGACCGATCGACACGTTCCCCGTCAGTGGTCCGGCAGACGTCTGCTCCTCGTCCCCAGTCGGTGGGCTGATCGACATGTTCCCCGTCGGTGGTCCGGCTGACGTCTGCTCCTCCTCATCTTCAGTCGATGGACCGATCAACACGTTCTTCGTCAGTGGTCGGGTCGACGTCTGCCCCTCCTCCTCTCCAGTCGAAGGACCGATCGACGCGTTCCTTGTCGGTGGTCCGGTCGACGTCTGCCCCTCCTCATCTCCAGTCGAAGGATTGATCGACGCCCCGCTCGTCAGTGGTCCTGTTGACGTCTGCCAATCCACGTTGCCAGTCGGTGGGCTGATCGACGCGCCGCTCGTCAGTGGTCCTGTTGACGTATGCCCCTCCACGTCGCCAGTCGGTGGGCTGATCGACGTGTCCCTCGTCGGTGGTATGACCGTCACCTGCTCCACGTCCCCGGACGGTGGGCCGATTCCGCGTGTTCCTCGTTGGTGGTCCAACCGTCACCTGCTCCACGTCCCCGGATGGTGGGCCGATCGACGTCTGCTCCTCGTCCCCAGTCGGTGGGCCGATCGACACGTTCCCCGTCGGTGGTCCGGCTGACGTCTGCTCCTCCTCATCTTCAGTCGATGGACCAATTGACATGTTCTTCGTCGGTGGTCCAGTCGACATCTGCTCCTCCTCGTCGCCCGTCGGAGGACCGATCGACACGTTCCCCATCGGTGGTCTGGCCGACGTCTGCTCCTCCTCGTCTTCAGTTGATGGACCGATTGACACGTTCCCAGTTGGTGATCCGGCCGACGTCTGCTCCTCGTCCCCAGTCGATGGACCGATCGACACGTTCTCCGTTGGTGGTCCAGCCGACGTCTGCTCCTCGTCCCCAGTCGACGGACCGATTGACACGTTCTCCGTTGGTGGTCCGCCCGACGTCTGCCCCTCGTCCCCAGTCGGTGGACCGATCGACACGTTCTTTCTTCGGTGGTCCAGTCGACATCTGCTCCTCCTCGTCTGCTCCACGTTGCCAGTCGATGGACCGATTGACACGTTCTCCGTTGGTGGTCCTGCCGACGTCTGCTCCTCATCCCCAGTCGGTGGACCGATCGACACGTTCCCCGTCAGTGGTCCGGCCGACATCTGCTCCTCGTCCCCAGTCGGTGGGCTGATCGACATGTTCCCCGTCGGTGGTCCGGCTGACGTCTGCTCCTCCTCATCTTCAGTCGATGGACCGATCAACACGTTCTTCGTCAGTGGTCCGGTCGACGTCTGCCCCTCCTCCTCTCCAGTCGAAGGACCGATCGACACGTTCCCCATCGGTGGTCTGGCCGACGTCTGCTCCTCCTCGTCTTCAGTTGATGGACCGATCGACACGTTCCCTGTCGGTGGTCCGGCTGACGTCTGCTCCTCCTCATCTTCAGTCGATGGACCGATTGACACGTTCTTCGTCGGTGGTCCAGTCGACATCTGCTGCTCCTCGTCGCCCATTGGAGGACCGATCGACACGTTCCCCAGGTGGTCTGGCCGACGCCTGCTCCTCATCTTCAGTCGATGGACCGATCGACATGTTCTTTCTTCGGTGGTCCAGTCGACATCTGCTCCTCCTCGTCTGCTCCACGTTGCCAGTCGATGGACCGATTGACACGTTCTCCGTTGGTGGTCCTCCCGACGTCTGCTCCTCATCCCCAGTCGGTGGACCGATCGACACGTTCCCCGTCAGTGGTCCGGCCGACGTCTGCTCCTCGTCCCCAGTCGGTGGGCTGATCGACATGTTCCCCGTCGGTGGTCCGGCTGACGTCTGCTCCTCCTCATCTTCAGTCGATGGACCGATCAACACGTTCTTCGTCAGTGGTCCGGTCGACGTCTGCCCCTCCTCCTCTCCAGTCGAAGGACCGATCGACGCGTTCCTTGTCGGTGGTCCGGTCGACGTCTGCCCCTCCTCGTCTCCAGTCGAAGGATCGATCGACACGCCGCTCGTCAGTGGTCCTGTAGACGTCTGCCCTTCCACGTTGCCAGTCGGTGGGCTGATCGTCGGTGGTCCGACCGTCGCCTGCTCCATGTCCCTTGTCGGTGGTCCGACCAACACCTGCTCCACGTCTGCAGTCGGAGGGTTGATCGACGCGTCCCTCGTCGGTGGTCCGACCAACGCCTGCTCCACGTCGCCAGTCGGAGGGCCGATCGACGCGTCGCTCGTCGGTGGTCCCCCAGAACTGCCGTGCCTGCCTGCAAGGCCTCTTGGCCGTCCCCCAGAACTGTCGTGCCTGCCTACAAGGCCTCTTGGCCGTCCCCCAGAACTGTCGTGCTTGCCTGCAAGGCCTCTTGGCTGTCCCCCAGAACTGTCGTGCCTGCCTGCAAGGCCACCGGGCCTTCCCCCAGAACTGTCGTGCCTGCCTGCAAGACCACCGGCCCTTCCCCCAGAACTGTCGTGCCTGCCTGCAAGGCCACCGGGCCTTCCCCAGAATTGTCGTGCCTGCCTGCAAGGCCACCGGGCCTTCCCCCAGAACTGCTACGCCTGCATGGCCGGCCTCCGGGCCGTCCCCCAGAGCCCCTACACCTGCTGAAACCCCCCAGCAAAACCCATGTCCAGTTCCCCAGTGACAGTTTTTTCAGTCCGTCCTGGCCCCCTTCCACCCACCCTGCTCTGTGTAGATTTCTTTTTTGGACTGTCTGGAATTTGGTCCTTAAGAGGGGGGTCATGATCTTTTGTTTTCATTTCCTGTTTTATTTTGAATTAGTTCCTTGTGTTGTTTCACTTCATGTCCTGTGTCTAGTTTCTGGTGTCTTGTTTTTCCTGTGTCTCCTGCCCTACATTTCGTGGACACCTTTAGTTGTATGCTGGTTTTTGTTTTATTATTAAACATCCTTTTTTTCATCACCTTTGCATTTGGGTCCAGTTCCTGCTCAACCCTGACACCATCTGAGGCTCTTTAGGGGGTTTTCCAGAACCTCAACAAAGAGACTGCACCCCCATCCAGAGTCTCACACCCCCGGTTCCATCCCGTATCATTACCATCCATCCCACATCCTACCATCCTTCTGACCTCATCCCTCGACCCTTCATCCCTCATCCTTCGACCCCTCGACCCTTCATCCCTCGACCCCTCAACCCTTCATCCCTCATCCCTCAACCCTTCACCCCCCACCCCTTTTTTCCCCCCTCAGCGCAATATTCAAACTGTAATAAAATCATTGTTGTTCCAAAGCTGGAGGCGTGGTCATTGTTAGTGAACATATAAAATGGAGAATAAAATTGGGCCTAGAATTGAACCTTGCGGCAAACCATAGGTAACCTGGGATGTAGATGAGGAGCTGTTGCCAATGGTGACCGATCAATATTCTGTCTAAAACATAGGAATAAAACCAACTTAGTGCAGTGTCCCTGATGCCAACCTAGGTTTTAAGCCGATCAATTGCGTCAAAAGTAGTGGCAAAAGCTGCACTCAAATCTATAAGAATTAAAATGGCACTTTGGCCTTTGTCTGCTGCTAATAAAAGGTCATTGGTGACTTTTAAACGTGCAGTTTCTGTGCTATGTAATGACCTAAAACCTGATAAAAGAATAACCTCTAAAAATATCAAATGTGGACTTAAAATCTAAAATTTGGGTAGACAACACCTTTTCTAAAACTTTGGCTAAAAACGGGAGTTTGGAAATTGGTCAAAAATTTTTAGGAACAGATGGGTTCAGGTTGGATTTCTTTAAAAGTGGTTGGACTACAGCATGTTTACTGGGTCAAACCATAGTAACATTTTCCTTTAAAGATTTTCTGGGGATGACATCAAGGGCGCACAAAGTTGTTTTCATTCTGGCTAAAAGACTGGTTCAAAGCTGCTTAAATAGTGTAGTGTGCAAAGTAAGTCATCTGGTGGAGAGATTTGTTTCCTAATTTCCTGCACTCTGTTATTAAAGAACTGTAGAAAACTTAGATTAGGTGATGCGTCAGTAAAATGGTCACTGATTGGGCTAAAAACAGTGTTTAAGACCTGAAATAAAATTCTGGGGTTGGAGTGTTAGGTTGAAATTAGATTGGAAAAATAAAATCTTCTTGCTTCCTTAACTGCCAGTTGATAATATTTAAGTGTGTCCTTCCAAATCTGCTAAAATGCTTGAAGACCAGTTTTCTTACATTTTTTTTTTTTTTTCATTTCTGCGGCACTTTCTTAAATGTATTAGTGGAATCATTTAGCCAAGTCTGGGGGGGTCTGTTGTGATTTTTATTTTTGTAGGGAGCAACACAGTCAAGAGAAGTTTGACATACATTACTAAAAAGAGAGACCAGTTCTTCTGTATTAAGATTTGGATCAACGGCAGTTAAAAAAGCAGGAGTAAAAAGTTTAGTGAATTTGATGGCTGACTGTGAATTAAGAACGCAGAACCGAGTGGGTGTGCTGTGATTGGTGGGAGGGGGGGGATAAAACTATGTTAAAGAAAATCGCTTTGTGGTCTGACAGATATCCTTGGTTAAAACATTATTGGGGCTAAGACAATTGTGAATGACCAGGTCCAAGGTGTGACCTTTGGAGTGTGTGGGTTATTGAATTAACTGGGTAAGATTAAAAGATTCAAGGGTGTCCATAAAATCACTAACAAGGGATTGACTGGGCCAACAGACATGAATGTTAAAATCACCTAAAATAAGAATTCCATGGACTTAGAATTGGGTCATTAATACAGCGCACAAAAAAATGACTGGCGAGCGATGTATGCGATTTCACATTCGCATACACCATTGCGCGAAGATTTAAATCTCTTGAGGCTCAAGAGGATCTGCTCTCGCAGGAAAAACAGCTCTGCTGCTCAAGGGTTATTTTTGTGCTCGTGGTGCACTTTTCACATTAGCGCGAGAGGCAGATCCGCTGCTCGTGGAGCACTTCCTACGCTCGCGGAGAAAGTTTTTGACACTTTGGGGGCGGGGCCTCTGGACTTTAAGTGACAGCTCTTAGGCAATCTGGAGTTGCCAGGTTGGATTTTCACGTAGGTAGGATACTGTTGGCAAGGCGAGAGACAGTGGCCGCATCGGCAGTGTGATATCTTCGTATATCAATGATCAGCACTCAGGCATTTCCACTTCTAGTGACTTTATTCAGGGAGCTGGCAGAACATCATAACATGCCCAATGTGGGGGTAAAGCCCCTCATGCCTCCAGCCATATACACTCTCTCTGCACCTGGCTATACGCAATTCCCTTGAGTATACTCCTAGAGCCTTCTACTGGCCCGGGACTGTTATAACATATAATTAGTCCCTTCATGACAGGCAGGACGAGAGTCAACGGACGGTAATATTCGCTATTCATACATTTTCAAGTAGGCTGTAGCTGTCAAAAACGGCTTGATAGCTACGTTTTGTTAGCTACCTGTAAAACTTATCAATCTTTTTTGCATGTATAACATCAACCCTGTAATGGACAGTCAAGCTATAAACACAATTTTTCAGAGTCTATTTTGACAGCTACAGCCTACTTGAAAATGTATGAATAGCGAATATTACCGTGATCATTTATATACAAAGATATCACACTGCAGATGCGACCTGCAAGCAACCCCCTGCCCCTCCCAGTCAGTCTATGTTGATGGAGGTAGGTCAAATCTGGGGGGGTTGCTTCAGTGAGGGAACTGCAGTCATCGTGTGCCAGGTTTCAGTGATAATAAAAAAGTCCAAGTTATTAAAAGTGATAAAATCATGACATATAAACGATTAAGTGGTAAGAGAACGGCTATTTAAAAGGCCAATATTTACAGGGATGCTATTAAAACTAATGGTTGTGCAAGATTGTAGGCGGATTGTGATTAAATTATTTGTGTTAGCTGCAGAGGGGTGTGAAGATGTGCATTTTACAGTGGGCCTGAGATAAACAATAGTGGAAATGTGTGATGGTTTGTTGGGGTTGGCTGGTACAGGAGAAGGCAGGGGGGCGTGTCTGTGGGATGTAAACAGTCATGCTGAATGCTGAACAGCGTGCCTGATGTTAGCAGCTAGAATGTAGCTGCCCTGTTTGTTTGGGTGAAGTCCGTCAGTCCTGAATACAGATGGCCGATTCCAGAATAAATTAAAATTGTCAATAAAGTTAAAACCAAAGTCTCTGCAGGCGGACTGGAGCCAGGTGTTCTCTGCAGTCCAGAGTAAGAAGGAGCCCACTGATGAACACCGGCAGATCACAGTCTTGTAGACAGCCGAGCAGTTTTTTAAACTCCTTTTTTACCAACTCTGAACCACGGAGGGAGTCGTTGGTACCTACATGAACCACAACATGCCTAATCGAAGAGGGGAGTGATTTTAGTAGCCCTGGGAGTAAGTGGGGGATCTTCGTGATTGGGGCTCCGGGGATACAGTGTGTGATGGCGTTAAAAAAGCGGATATTCCGTGTGATGGAGTCCCCCACTATGAGGGTTGTTGGGGGGAACAGTGGACGTGGAGGGCTTGGATTCTCCGGGATTGAGGATGGTCGATGATCCACCGGCGCAGCTGCTTCTAATCCAGGATGACGACCACTGGATCGTCGGATCACAGCCTTCCTAAGAAGCTTCCAACGTGAGGCTGAAGTTTTCGCCTGTGATGACAGCTGATGAGCCCAAATGGGGAGGTCCTAGGTGCCGTTTGTCAACAGCGGGGTAGACGCCGATTCCGAGTCGGATTTCATAGTCTTGCTGGTCGCAAGTTGCAACGGTACCGAGCCGTTGCCCCTGGACTCCGGGCTAATGTGCACCGCCAGGGAGCCATGGGTGCTAAGCCCACAAAGGGATGATTATTTTGACTTTCGTCCGGCGGGGTCAGAGCCTCGAAGCAGTTTAAGAGACTGATTGGAGTAGGCGAGGTAGATTTTGGTGTATATAGCAACACCATGTGGCCATCCACAATGCTCTTTCTCCAAAGCAATTCCTCAAACAGCAGTTCACACGTACAACAGGCAAAAATGCCCCCACACAAGACCATGTTTTTTTTTAATATCAGTGTATGAAATAGGATCTGTTATTTAACGTCATCTTTGACATCAGTTACTTGTACAGCCCTGTATCTTAAGGATCACTAAACTAAAATATAAAAAATATAGGCAAAATTAATCACAAGGTGTCCGATTGACGTGATTGTTTGTGAAGATCATGCAACATTTTTGGTTTTCAGATTTTGCACCCGGAGCTGCAATGTCTCATCTTTGATGTCATAGAGTAAGGAGTGGTTGTAAAGATGAGGAGCTGATTTTGGAATGTTTAAAAGTGTTATTTGTACTTTTGGTATTGATGCATAGCCAGCGTAAAAATTAGCAGCTGTTTACTTACCAAACTATAAGAAATGTAGAGCTCAGCATAAAAATGTATTCCTTCCCTCAACAAGTCCTGCCTTCGGTGGAAGAAAGAAACGCCCACAACAAAGGCCTGTTGCATCACGTTCTGATAGCACTATAGCATCCAGTCTGCTCTGAAGAAGTAGTGCTACTCTGAGAATGTATAACAACCTCTTATCCTGTAAAAACAAAGATGCCTATAGCTCATACAAAAAGTAACTTTAAAGATTAGTGGGATAGATTGAAGCATATTTTCTGCAGGAAACGTTTGAATTCTATAGATAATCAATAGACTGAAATACAGCAGAGTAGCACAAAATAGACTATCATATGTACATTTTGCGTCACAGACTAACAAACTAAAAATGTCATAACTTTAAAAAAAAAATACAAATCATTTTTTGGCAGGTTATACTGTATAAGCAATATCAAGCTTTTTGTGTTTGTGTATGTGGGTGTATGTGCATGAGAGAGAGACAACGCAATAAATGTCAATTAAAAAAGTCCCCACCAAAGTTCAAACCAAATCTCCCGCGAGTTACAGCAAAGTTGAACTGTTTGGCTTCCCTCACACAACTTAACCAGTTTGTTTTCACTGTGAAACTACAGGCTTTATTATTGTTGTGTTAGACAGTGAATTATTGAGAGTTCTCTACATTACATTTATAATGTCTAAAAACACACGTTGACTGACGTTGGCTCAGAATTCATAAGATAGAGTTGGCTGCCCACAGAGAATTGAGATCAGTGATTTATTTTATTTTTCGTGTATGTGCCCAATAACACAGCAATATAACACTATTCAAAATGTCAATGCAAAATGTAAATTTAAGATGTAATTTGTTTATGGAGTTTGTAGACCAAATCAGAGCAGTACACTTTATTATAGGTCCATGACTTCATGAAATAATTCCCCTGAAAGAGGTAGTTGATTTGTTTGAGGGAAAATAGAGACAGTGTTCATTTCATACAAGCCCATTCATTCCAATTATTTGTCTGTGTTACCAAATAATATTTAAGCAAATATATACAGTAACAGCTCAGCTGAACATACAAAAATGAAACAAACCAGTGGGCAAGCAAACATTTCTTCATGCAGGAAGAAAACAAACATTTCAGTCGAAATTAATAACTAACATTTGTTGTGGTTTGAAGTGAGCTTTTCTCTCGTGGAAATTAAAATTTTCCTATCATAAGCTTCCAGACATACTCAAAACTATGTATTTGTCCTGTAAAATGAAGTGTTTATTCCAGTGCTGGAAGGCGGATGTTGTTCTGTGTCGTCTAGCTGTTTGTTAATACAAAGTCTAAAACAGTTTGAGCTCAGACCATATCACTGCTGTATTTTGTAAACTTTCTTTTGGAGTCTGTCTGCCAAAACATCTGCAGATGGCCTGAGACATGAGGTCAGAGTTAAAAATAGGTGACCAACCTGAGGCCTGAACTACGAAGCGAGGTTAATCTACTTCGATTCAACGCGGGGTTAACCACAAACCTTGAGGTTGACAAAATCGGGCTGCCCGACTTTGATGTAAACGGTACTACGAAGGTGGTTATGATGTTTGTCTGTCAAGTCGGCGGTAACTGACCCGGAGTAAGTGGGCTTGGAAGAGCGCGTGGTTAAAGGGGGCGTGTTCAGCAGCGCAGGTCCTTGCAGCGTATATCTCAGAGGAAGAGCGCACAGTGATTCTGAGGAGATATTAGAGTTTAAATAAGCTTTAACGGTGAAATGTGACCCGTGGCAGCAGCAGAGTCCGAGAGGCTTGTTAACAACACACATTGTCAACAGAGTAAATTCACGAGAAAAGTGATTTTTAATCATATTTAATCTAGAATCTTAATTAATAGCTAATATGATTGAGATGTCAGGACACGCGGGCTACAATATCTGAAAACAATTAGGGTACTTGAATTATAGTCTCCACTTCTGAAATCAGCCCGTTACTCGCTGATGAATGAAGACACTGAGATACAGTCTCTGATTGACACTGTCTCTCGTTGATGAGTCCCAGCTGCAGCTACTCCAGAGCTATAATCAGCTGTTTATTAAAAATGTATCATGGTCATAACATTCAACACTGCACTTTTTAGCCCGTAAACAATTGTGTGACAGACAGACAGATTTCTTGCAACATTAGTAAAGTGTCTCCAGCAGTGGAGAGTACATGTGTAACGGAGTATAAGAGGACTTGGTTAAATGAATGCAAAAGTAGCGCAACTGCGCCCTCTGCTGGTACAACGGCAGTGCATAATACTGTGGTTTGGCGATAGACCTGCGCAGACTAATGGAGAATGTATGGAGGTAGGTTGCATATTTTGACACGGTCTGGGATATTTTATTTTGTGAGTTGGTAAATGTTATACATTATAAATTTTCATGTGGTGTATTTTTAATAACTCTAATGAACTGTGAGTCCAGCCTATTAGTAGTTTAGTCCTTAAAAGAATATTTTAATATTTTTACTTTGGTGATTCTCTTCATCATTCCATTGTTTTGCCCTGTGTTGCAGGGAATTAATCAATAAATACACCTGTGATCCACCTGGTCGTCTGTGGTGTGTAGAAGGATCAGATCTCAACATCTACAGTAGTGACCCGTCACACATGTACAGTACATTACATCCTGCTGCCCTTATATATAAAATGTACGTCTGAAAATTATCTTCTTTTCTATGAGGATCACAAAACATATGTATGATAGGGGTAGTTATAAGAAAATCATAATACAGACAGAATTATGGTCTTAGAAATTTGAGGGAAAATTATTATGAACCCAGTCATAATTTGCCCTAGGGCACCAAAATGGCTAGAGCCGGCCCTGCGCACACCTACATATCTATCAAACTGTTAACACATATGCATACTTGGGCATGCAACAAAATAACTCTGTTAGCTTGCTTAATCGTTTCACACCTCTTAAAACAGATGGAAACTTTGGCAGTATTAGCCAGGTAGAGGAGGAAAATAAAAGTCATTATTCAGGACGACTCGGCAGGAACGGGGTCCTTCACAGAAGATGCACCGCGGAGCTCAGCAATGAATAATGTATGCGTGAATGAACAAACGCTGGTGTGGTAAATGAACCTCCCGATATGTTTCAGTTACATTGGGGGCATGTTTACCTGTTTACCAAGTCTAGAGAGACATTTTATAGCTGATAAGCTAATGTGCTAGCGGTTAGTAGCGCATGCTAATGCTAATCGATTCTATTGTAGTATGTGCATTGTTTATGTTGGATTTTCAGTGATATTTACTGTTGTTATTATTTTGATTATTTTCCAGATACCATACATACATACAACCATAACTATGTACAAGTGTACCTTAAAATGTCCTCACTTTGAAAATGCCATATTCCTGGTAGGTTTGGTTCATGGCACCAACAGACTTCAGGCTGGAGATATGTTTGCCGTTGATATTTCATTCACGCGGGTGGCTTAATTTTTTTGTTTTCTGAGGGCACTCCAGACCCGTTTTGCTACGGCCGAACTCAAAACTCATATCGGGTCGAACCTGTCCATGTTTGTAATGCCTCTGCCGTGTTTCGTGCCTGTCGAAGCATCCCTGACCCAGTAAAAGACACTTCCCAGTTTGTGGCGAATCACGCTTCGCCACGGCCACGCCTTTGGACGTGGACTATAAAACCCTATGTACCGTTTGATTGGGAAGGTCTCATCTACACGTCGCCCAAGTTTGAGGTGGATTCGATTAACCGCCAAGGATTAAGTGTTAAAAGTACGACACCTTTGATTTTCCATTTTTTTGCCATCAAAAATCAAAATGGTCGACTACTGGTTGGACAGAGCTAATGGCTCCAAGAGGGTTTTTTGTAGTTCAGCAGGAGACACACTAGTCGACCGAATTTCGTTCATCTAAGTCAAATTTAAAGGGCGGGGCCATGATTTTGAAATGTTGTAGGGGGCGCTATGTAGCAATTTTGACCCAATTGGACAAAAGAGCAATTTCAGACATTACATATTGCCACTCTGAACATGTCTCCCAAGTTTGGTGAGACACAGATCATCCCAAGTGCCTCAAACCTGTATTCGTATTTGATGGTGAACACGGTGTCACCATGGCAACAGCGTTTGACACATGGTCAAAACTTTCACAGTACAATATCAGCCACCTCTCACAACTAAGCTGACCAAATTTGAGGTTTCTCCAGTGAACCTGCAAGGCAGAGGGCGTAAAAGTAAAATTTGGCCATTAAGTGGCGCTATGACCTATGTCCAATATTGACGTAGATGTGTTTAGGGCGGGACTGTTATCATGTCTGAGAAGTTTGGGTCAGCTCTGACCATGTACCTTTGATTTGGAGCAACTTCCTGTTCATGGCGAATCACGCTTCTCCACGGCCATGGCTTTCTACGTAGACTAAAATATTTGATATAGTTTGATCAGGAAGGTCTCCTCTACGTGTTGCCCAAGTTTGAGGCAAATCTGATTAACTGCCTAGGAGGAGTTCGTCAAAGTGCGACACCTGCCATTCGCCACTTTCGCCAAGGTAAAATCTAAATGTCTGACTTCCGGTTGGGTGGAGCTAATTGCTCCAAGAGGCTTTTTGGTAGGTTGTCGGGAGGTACATGAGCCGACTGAATTTGATTCTTCTACGTCAAATTTTAAGGCGTTGGAATTTACTTTGAAATGTTGTAGGGGGCGCTATGGAGCCACTTTGACACAATTGGACAAAAGACACATCTGACATATCGACGTGCTACTCTGAACATGTCTGCCTCAAATATGTATTTGTATTTGATGGCGAATGATGCGTCACCATGGCAACAGCGTTTGACACATGGTCAAAATTTTCACAGTGTAATATCAGTCACATCTCACAACTAAGCTGACCAAATTTGAGGTCGCTCCAGTGAACCTGCCAGGCACAGGATGTAAAAGTAACAATTTTAAAGTCCTCTTGCCATTAGGTGGCGCTATGACCTATGTCCAATATTAACATGGGAATCTGTTCAGGGCAGGACGGTTATCATTCCTGAGAAATTTACTAGAGATATGTCCAAATATGGTTGAGTTATGATGTTCATAATTTTGCTAGCCGTTAGCACGTATTGTCCGACACCCCCCGGGGAGGGTGTTTTGGACGAAACGTCACAGAATTTTTTATATGACATCGACCAATTGTTATAACTGTTGTGAGTAAGTTTGAAGTGGATCAGATGAATCTGCGATGCAGGGGAAATAAAAGTAGGATTTGTCACGTTATGTTGCCAGTAGGTGGCACTATGACCTATGGTCAATATTAACATGGTGTTGTGTTGAGTGCGGGACTGGTACGATGTCTGAGAAGTCTCGCACAGATTGGACCATGCACCTTTGATTTAAAGCAGATGCTATATGCCAACTAAAACACAAATTAACGCAAGGTGGCGCTATGGAGCCCTTGGGTCTCAACATTGGCCGGGCCTCTGGGTCTGAGTAGCGGAAGCAATTTCCGATTTCAATTTTCTCGCATTTTTGCATATGGGAACAGCCTGCAAAATGAGCGAACGATGCTGACCAAGAATAATAATAATAATAATAATAATAATCCTTACGGAAACAATAAGGCCTTGCACCTCGGTGCATGCGGCCCCTGGTGCATGCATGCCCCGGGTCCGCGCACCACGTGCTCGGGCCCTAATAATAATCCTTACAAAAACAATAGGGCCTTGCACCTCGGTGCATGCGGAACCCTGGTGCATTCTGCACTGGGGACTGCGCACCTCGGTGCTCGGGCCCTCATTATAATAATCCTTACAGAAACAATAGGGCCCACATTCCCTCAACCAGTTTTCCAGTCATTCACATCTGCACCTTCCTTGCAGCTTGTTCCAGTACCTTCTCTCCCAAAACTCATTAATGACAGCGAGAGAGTTCATGGATCTGAAAATGGCCTTGGATCATTTACTGAAAACACACGTAGAGTTATATCTGAACATTATAAGTATAGATTGCTGATGGAGCAGCTGGTGTTGGAGGAAGCCTGTCTCATCGCACAGTCATGCCGACATCATGCTCAACCATACATCGCCTGCTGCGATGCAAGCCCTGCAGCAGGCATATGGACAGCCAAATCAGCTCGCCCAAGGGGAAATCGCTGCCATATTGAATTCCCCTGATGTTAAAGCAGGGGATCCAAAGGCTTTCCAGAGTTTCGCCATACGTGTTGACTTGCTGGTAGGGATGCTCTCTTCCCTAGAGGGCCCAAACGGAATAGAGCTAATGTCAACAGGCCACATGGATAGGCTTCTCAGTAAGCTTCCAAGACATCTGAGGGACAGCTTCATAGAGCACCTGCAGGTACGTGGTTGACTGAAGACGCAGAGCCTCAACCCATATAATCTTAGATTCCTCACAGAGTGGCTTAAGGTTAAAGCTGAGGCACAATGATTATCAGCCAAAATGTGTCAACGAAAACAGACAGAAAAGCCTTTTATGGCAAGAAAGGACAAGAACACAGCTGTACGAAAGATAAAGACCCTGCCAGTGACCATCTATCATGGTAGCGACACATCAGACACCGAACCTGTGCGGCCAGCAGTCGCACCAGTCACGTGTACGCTAAAGAAGCCATGTAGTGAGTGTCAAGAGCTCCACCTACATGCCATCGCTAAACCAAGCTCAGGTGTCTACCTCATCAATCCACTGGGGGGAGCCTCATTCAGCCCAACCAAGCAGGTTACCAGTGTCTATTTGTAGGTTGTTCCAGTCACTATGAGTAACGGAAATAAGTCATTGCATATGTAACCCACATTAAAATATAAGACAAAAGCAGATAATTTGGCAAAAATTTGGTGGGAATAATTCAAATTATGCCTATGAAAAATGTGATGACGCTTCCCCTTTAAGAGACGCGTTGCCTTTTATTGCCATGCTCCTGTCAGAGCAGAGCAGAGGAGAAGGGAAAATGAGAAGCAAAGAGTGAAAAGTGTTAAAAAGAGTTGGTTTATAACCTGGAAAATAATACCTACCTACTTGGTATTTCCTGGGGACCATGTTTACATGAACCGCCACGGTTTTGGTCAGGTTTTTTTGCTCCTGTTTGAAGTTTGGTCAGAAAGACATTCTTCCGTTATGTGGGAGACAACACATACGCCTGTGAGCACCGGACACAAGATGGCGAGCCAACCCACAGACTTCCTAAAGATTGGATTATTAGTTAATTCACTGCCAGAGTGGTCGGAATGTTGGATCTTTTCTTTTTCTTTTGAACTGAACTGAACTGAATTGGAAACATAAGTTAATACTGTTTTCATAATTGTCAATATTTTGATTTGAGGTATAATATTGTTTCATTTTATTTTCATTTTGAATTTGGAAATGGTGAAAACATTTTCCTACATATGAAACTAGGGAAAAAGATTCAACTCAAGCAAATAATGAAACCAAAATAGGTTCAACCTATTAACATAAAAATAAGACAGTTAGTTAAAGACCTGTCTAACAAAACATAAAGTCTTTAATTTAATTAATTCATCCAACCTGGGTGAACTATCTCAAATAAAACTACTTCTAATTTAGGTGAAAAATCTAAAATAGGGGGAATTGAGTTTTATTTGCAATTTCTTGATACCTGCAGGATATGATCTTTATTTGAATATCTGTTATATGTATTGTCTTTGTTTACCTTCAGTAAAGTGCCAGCTTTATATTTCAAGAACCAGGTCTCTGGTCTATTTTTAAACTCTCACCCCACTCCATAAGAACCTAGAACTGGTCCAGTGGCGTAAATTGTGTGTTATTGGCAGACGCTAGTGCTACACATACATAGCTATATGGGATGATGGCGCTGAACGTACCATGATTCTGTCAGAGGCAGCACACCATCTTGGGCTGGCCAGAGAACATGAGACAATGGCCCTTAGGACAATAAGGCAGGACATTGTTCACATCAAAGGGGCAGCAGTCAGTTTCCACATTGCATCACTGGGTCAACCTGGCAAGGAACAAGTTTCTACAGGGGCATTCTCTGCCAACTGCTTGGCATTGGCTGAACAATCATATCCAATGCATGCCTTGCAGAAGTGCTATTGCCATCTTAGAGGAGTCCCAATTCAGCCCTTCACCAATGTGCAGTCACTTCTCCTTATCCGAGCCAATAACACCCACTTGATCGTCGCGAGGGAACCAGTACGCCTTAGCCCCAAGGGTGGATCAGCAGCAGTGAACACGGAGCTTGGCTTGGCGCTTCAGGGACCTGATGGACTCATGTCACACCAAGTGCCCACCAATTGTTACTTTACATACTGCAAACCGGCTCCAGATGATGTTCACCAGCATGTGGAGCGTTCGTGGCAGCTGGATGTCTTGCCAGTCAGGAGTGAGAAAGTAGCAACACGGTTGCGTCAAGATCAGGAGGCTGTTAATCTATTGGAGGAGCGCACAGTTTGTGTGAAGGATGGTGAAACTCTGCGATATGCAATGCCACTGCTGCGCATCAAAAACACACCACTGCTCAAAGCCCCCATTGATGCCGTTATGCCAAGCTGGTAGGAGAGGAAGCTGGTAGGCAATCAGACCTAAGCTCTCATCTATGAGGAAGAGGTAAGGAAAGCTTGTTGATGCAGGCTATGTCCAAAAACTCAGCCCAGAAGAGGTGAACAAGACAAACGATTCATGGTTTATTCTAAATCATCTGGTTTAGCACAACAGAAAGCACAGACAAGTGTTCAACTGCTCCTACACGTATCAGGTAATCTCCCTCAATGATCAACTCACTCCAGGCCCAGATCTTGGTCCATCACTGCTTGGGGTGCTCTTGAGGTTCAGGCAGCACGCGGTGGAAGTGAGCGGTGATATGTTGACAACAAGTACTGACTATTCACTTTCCCTGACCTTGACGTCCGCTGCTGTTATAAGATAAGTGAAGTTATTTGCCTCATCTGTTCATAATTTTTTGGCTCGTCAGTAAATCTACAAACTGTAGTTAAAACATGATTAACTGTAACATTTATTTAAAATGAAGTGGCTTGATTATGTTGAATAGTACTTAAGGAGAGAAGCGGCAGGATCTGAGGTAGTTGATTGCTCAGGGGGAGTAAATAAATAAATAAAGGTTGGCAGACCTCCCAGGGGCCTGTACCACGAAGCAGGATTTGTGGTTCAGGTTACACAAAAGGTTACACTTTTCAGTCATACAAAGCTGGTTCTCTTGTTAGCGGGGTAAACCATGGTAATTAGACCAGGTTGGTGGTTAGTTTGTGATAATCGATCATTACCTGTCAACAGCCCAACTACTGACCAATCAGATCACTGGAAGACCATAGTCATCATTCTACATAAGCATGACGGGGACAAAAGTATTTACAGGGTTTGTGAGAAATAATAAATAGCAGCAAATATTTTTTTTATAGATGAGTGGAATCGTTTTGCTGTTCTACACTATTCATGCTTCCACTCACTAAATACATACGCTAATAAATGTTAGATTCATTTTAACTGTACAAAATTACTGTCTTATTCTGACACTGCAGCTCAATAACATTAAGAGAAATAAAAAATAAATCCTTTGATGTAATCTAAAACCTAAAAGCCAGAAAATGAAAACAAACCATGGCAGTGTTGAACAGCACAGGCCCCTTGGTCCCCAAGTAACAATTATAACATTGCGAACAACATTTCTTATTTACTCCACCATATGAGGATATATCCAGATCAGCCACACAGCTTTGACTCTACATCTTCTCAGCTCCATAAACTACAGTACTGTCCTGTCTTGTTGTTTTTTTTAGGACACATTAGATGTATTCATATCATCAGCTGTTTAAGAAAATGGGAGGAACATCCTGTCCTCCACCAAAGAATGAGATAAGTTCCTCAGTTCTCTTGGGTGGAAGATGGTCTTGTATCCAAGGAGCTCCAGAAGTGGTTGGCAGGCGGTCTGAGTGTAAACCACCATGTCGAAGGAGAGCTTCACTCTCCAGTTCTCTGCATTTGCAGCAGAGTCCCGAACTGTGGTGAACTTGTGCCGGGATGACAGATCACTGCCTCCCCGAGTGTTGTTGATGATCCAGTCCTCCACTCTCTGGTTCAGAACCAGACCTAGGAAACTGTAGAGCTCTCTGGTCTTCTGTAGAGGAAACCTAGCCATATCTTCATACCTGACCCAGTAAGACAGAAAGGATCAGTGAGTTGTTGTTTGTCCTCTAACCATTACATAAACAAGTTAAACATGGTTCAGGCAACTGTAAATGCAGTGGATCCAAAAGATTGCAGTCATGGTTAAATAACAAAGAATCAACAACATTGTGGCTTGTACACAGGACTCACAGCTGTCTCCAATGTTTCATAATGGTATAACAAAGTCTCCATATAGTCATTTTTGTTACATACAGAGAAAGTAACGAAAAGTTGCATGACAAGAAAATATAAATCAATTTTCAGTATCATTTTGAGTTAAAAGAAGCATGTGATCAAGAAAGCTGGCTCCGTAATAGGCTGCAAGATGGATGCGTTTGAAGCTGTGGTGGAGAGGAGGACTATGAACAAACTTATCCATCATGGATAACCCGGACCATCCTCTCCACCTCACACTGGACAGACAGCGGAGCTCCTTTTCCAATAGGCTGAAGGACCGTTACACGAAATCTTTCCTGCCACAAGCCATAAAACTCTACAACACCTCGCCTCTGGCTGACAGATAGACCTTGTTCCACTGTCATTACTTCATGTAAATTCTGTGAATTTATTATTCTTAATTTCTATATTTTTTTGCAATTCGTATATTTTAAATTTATTGTGTAAATATTGTATATTGCATATGAAACGTGATGCTGCTACACCAGAATTTCCCAGCTTGGGATGAATAAAGTATTTATCTATCTCTCTATCTATCTATCTATGTTTACAACAAATAAAGTGTGAATTTATAAATACAGTACAGAATAATACATATATAAATACCACATCTCACATCCAAGCCCCAATGTGCATGATCTTCCTGGGTTTTAGGCCTTTTTAATTGTTATTTAAGTAACATAAAATTTTGTCAAATGTGGAGAACCATGATAATGCTGAATAATGCATGATAATGCAGCCACCACTACTGACATGATTGTGGAAATTTAGTCTGTTAGAAAAATCCGCTGATTAGTATCATCTTCATAGATTATATTGAGAGTATACTAATTTGGTTGATCTATTGTGTAATTGATTTTTATGATGATTTGAATGTATTTGCTGCAGAATAATTCAGAAATAAAAGGTGAAATCGGGGCAAATCTCTCCTTGTCCTAATTAGGTAATCAAGAGGTGTATAATGTTGGAGGGATGACAGCTTGGCGAGATTTTTGTTGTGTGTTGGAATGAGAGAGGAGGAGAGAAAATGAAAGTAGCTTAATTTAAGTTTAAGGTTCTTTGTCTTTAACATAGAATGTTGTTATTTTACATCTAATATTTTAGTATTTCATGGTTCAATTTATCTTGAATGATTAAACTGAGGAATGATACCCTCCAGCTGACCAATGAGAAATGACGCTAACTCCACAGGGTTGGACTCGTTCTTGCTGATTATCACAGTATCATCCACCATGCTCAATAACAGCAGAATCTCACCATGTCTCAACCCAAACATGAGTTAAAGGTTTTAACAATATACACATTTTTCACTTATGACGTGATAATTTAATCTGTCGTAATAACTTGAAGATATTAATTTATAAAGCATCAAAATACAACATACATTATCTCAAGGCACTTTAAATAGTAAGGTCAAGACCTTACACTATTACAGAGAAACCCAACAGTTCCCACAATGAGCAAGCACTTGGCGACCAAAGAGAAGAAAAAAACTTTTATAATCTGAAAAACATCTTGTTATAACACTAATCTTCTGTTTTTCTTTCTCTTGCTTGGTAGTAATATGCTTCCCCACTAAACAGAAATGAGAGATTGTAAATGCCCCTCAGAGATTCATCAGGTCTTGGAATGAAAATAGAGGTCAGCTAGGAATTCACTGCTTTTTAGCCACTGCTGCTTTGAGCCACTTACACCTTATTATGTCACACATAGTTTCTATCACATGACATGACTTTTCTCGTGCAATCCAACAGCAAGGTGGAATCATTACCAAAATTGGGTCTGGCCAATGCATATTTCTTCTACAAGTTTTCAAGTTAAGTATACAGTAACTACTTAATTCGTGGCTGTTCTGAAACCCCCCTTCAGAAATATGCCGGCTGCATGCCTTCTTCAGACAGCACATAAAAGAAATCTACATTGCCATAGGAAGAGCCTGCTTGAAGGCCTTAAACCCTGTAACAGCTGAGACTGCTAATAGAGCTTCCATTACAAGCAGTGGCCTTATGCATCTGGGGGCCCATTTCAGTGATTAATATGGGGCCCTACCCACATAAAACATAAACATAAAGGAGCAAGGACGGTCGCGAACCCGCGCCCTCAGTATGGGAGTCCGACGCACTAACCACTAGTTCAAAACAGCAGCATTGCATTGCCACCCGCCAGCAAGTCTCTTTACCTGTCGATGAGTGATCTTTACAAACTGCATTCACATTGTTGTGTGGCGCGACCCGAGCACGCACACTTTTTCAGCACGCACACAGAACAGACAGCTAGTGGACCATGAGAAAACACAGTGACAACTCGCCAGTGCGCACAAAAAACAATATACATTAGCCCACTTTCTACAGCCCAAGACTGGTAGCAGAGAGTCGATCTTGGAAAACAACTAAAGTTGGGAGCTGCCCTCTGTGAGCCAGTTGAAGTGGGCTGCCGGGGGTTTGCTGGGCGCTCAATCTGCACAGCTCTGACAAGGCTTGGTGTAACTGGAGCTGCAAAGAGGAGGCCCATATGTACCATCACTGAAGTCGCACAGAAAGCCACTAGGTGGCTTTGGATGAAGAGGGCAAACCCGTGGATTAATGCTGCTGGGATGCAATCCGGGACTTGATCAACCCCGGATGGGTCACCTGGGTGAAGGGGTCTGATGTTGAAAAACCCAAAACCCCTGATGACCCCAGGAACATCACTGAAGATGCATCCCAGCGCATCCTCGAGATGCATCTTCCAACCATAAATCACATACAAATGGCCTGTCACTTGGGGGACCCCTGGAGGGCGGGGCCCATTTCAATTAAAATGGTTGAAAAATAGGTAATGCCGCCTATGATCATGGGGGCAACTAACAACATTTTTTGAATTCACACCTACATCTGAAAACAGGTTACTGGCCCACCAACTGGACTACTGCTCTGGGTTCCAGACAAGAAAGTGTAGAGCACATCGGAATGAAATCAAGTAGACAAAGTCCAATTATTCTCATCCTGCTATTAATGACTGCGTGGAAGTCGTTACAAAAATTATAATCCTTAACATTTTCTGAATGCTATATAACCAACCCTGCCTTAGCATAGTAATTGCCACTTCGCCACATGGTTCATTTCATCACTATTAGGTTTGATTGTTCATTTACTCCACGGTGCATATTTGATTAGTTATCAGTCATTGCGTTTGTTGGTAGATCATAGTTAATAAATAGCCTTCAAGTGGACCCAGTTCTTGCCTGTGTATTCCTGTGAAGTTGACAACTTAAAATCTGTGGGATCGGTTCATTCTCTGTTATGAATTAGTTTCTGATCTATTAAAGGAGACATATAATTCTCATATTCAGGTTCATACTTTTAATTTGAGTTACCATTTGAAAAAGGTTTACATGCCCCAATGATCAGAAAAGTCATCAGTGTTCTCATATTCACCATTCCTCCAGCTACTCTTTTCACCCTCTGCCTGTCACGCTCGGCCTTCTTCTAGCCCCCCCGCACGAAAAATCCCAGTCGCATGTGATTAGCCAGTTGGCCCAGTCTGTTGTGATTGGTCAACCACTTTCACCGCCAGTACGAAATGTCACGCCTCTTCACCAGAGACGTCTAATCTGAACTGGCCAGTTCACGGGGAAGCTAAAAACACAGACGTTGCTAAGCTAAGCAACAATGGTGAATTTTCAATCGTACCAGTTTAATCCCGAGGCCCACAATGACAAATCTGTTGCCAACTACTAAAAACAACAGAAGCACACACCAAACTGTTGTATGAGTGGCGTGTCTCCTGTCGGGAGGGGGGGGAAGCGACAGGCAGAGAAAGAGCGGTGCATGGCTCGACGCACAACTCTTTTTATTGAACCAGACTAACTATGTTGGGAAATATAAATACATTTTTCCTGATGAAAAATATAGCTTGTTTTCTAGTTTTTTTTGATTTATGACTAAATCAATTTTACAACTAACTTGAGCAGATTTATTTTTTATACAGCAACAAATTTATATTTACCCATTTTACGGTGAAACACACTACTTCTTGGATCAATATTTGTCTAATGCATGGCTGCTGCCTCATTAATCATTATTTTCTCTATTAGATCTTGTAAAACTTATCTCATCTCTCATCTCAACCGCTTATCCAGGGCCGGGTCGCGTAGGCAGCATTTTCAGTAGGGGGCCCCAAACTTCCCTTTCCCGGGCCACATTAACCAGCTCTGACTGGGGAATCCCGAGGCTTTCCCAGGCCAGTGTGGAGATATAATCTCTCCACCTAGTCCTGGGTCTACCCCGAGGTCTCTTCCCAGCTGGACGTGCCTGGAACACCTCCCAGGGGAGGCGCCCAGGGGGCATCCTTACCAGATGCCCGAACCACCTCAACTGGCTCCTTTCTAGGCAAAGGAGCAGCGGCTCTACTCCGAGTTCCTCACGGATGACTGAGCTTCTCACCCTATCTCTAAGGGAGACACCAGCCACCTTTCTAAGGAAACCCATTTCCGCCGCTTGTACTTGCGATCTCGTTTTTTCGGTCACAACCCATCCTTCATGACCATAGGTGAGGGTAGGAACGAAGATTGACCGGTAGATCGAGAGCTTTGCCTTCCGGCTCAGCTCCCTTTTTTTGTCACAACGGTGCGGCAAAGCGAGTGCAATACCGCCCCGCTGCTCCGATTGTCCGGCCAATCTCACGCTCCATTGTCCCCTCACTCGCAAACAAGACCCAGAGGTACTTAAACTCCTTCACTTGAAGTAAGGGCTCATTCCCTACCTGGAGTAGACAATCCACCGGTTTCCTGCTGAGAACCATGGCGTCAGAATTTTGAGGTGCTGATTCTCATCCCAACCGTTCCACACTCGGCTGCGAACTGATCCAGTGAGTGCTGAAGGTCACAGACAGATGGTGCCATCAGGACCACATCATCTGCAAAAAGCAGTGATGAGATCCCCAGCCAGTCGAGCTGCAACCCCACCCCACCACGACTATGCCTCGATATCCTGCCTCGATATCCTGTCCAGGATTGGTGACAAAGCGCAACCCTGGCTGAGACCAACCCCCACCGGGAACGAATCCGACTTACTGACGAAAACCCGGACACAGCTCTTGCTTTGAGTATACAGGGATTGGATGGCCCCAAGAAGTTACCCCCTCACCCCATACTCCCTCAGCACCTCCCACAGTATCTCCCGGGGGAACCGGTCATACACCTTCTCCAAATCCACAAAACACATGTAGACTGGATGGGCATACTCCCAGGCCCCCGTCCAGGATCCTTGCAAGGGTAAAGAGTTGGTCCGTTGTTCAACGTCCAGGACGGAATCCACATTGTTCCTCTTCAATCTGAGGTTCGACTATTGGCCGAACCCTCCTTTCCAGCACCTTGGAGTAGACTTTACCCGGGAGGCTGAGAAGTGTGATACCCCTGTAATTGGCACACACTCTCTGGTCCCCCTTTTTGAACAGGGGAACCACCACCCCGGTCTGCCACTCGTTTGGTACTGTACCCAACCTCCACCCAATGTTGCAGAGACGTGTCAACCAAGACAGCCCCTCCACACTCAAAGCTTTCAACATTTCTGGGCGTTCTCATCAACCCCCGGGGCTTTGCCACTGTGAAGTTGTTTGACTACCACAGTGACCTCCGCCAGGGAAATTGATGATGATACTCCATCAGCCTCCAGCTCTGCCTCTACCATAGAGGGTGTGTAAGTCGGATTTAGGAGTTCCTCAAAATGCTCCTTACACCGCCCGATTACCTCCTCAGTTGAGGTCAATAGTGTCCCATCCTTACTGTACACAGTGTGGATGGTTCCCTGTTTCCCCCTCCTGAGATGTCGAATGGTTTTCCAGAAGCATCTTGGTGCCGACCTAAAGTCCTTCTCTATGACTTCTCCGAACTTCTCCCACATCCGCTGTTTTGCCTCTGACACGGCAGAGGCTGCAGCCCTTCGGGCCCGTCGGTACCTTGCAACCGCTTCCGGAGTCCTCTGGGATAACATATCCCTAAAGGATAGCTTCCCTGACAACCGGTGTCCACCACGGTGTTCAAGGGTTACCGCCCCTTGAGGCACCTAAGACCTTGAGACTGCAGCTCACCGCCGCAGCTTACGTTTGGGCTTACCAGGTCTATCCAGAGTCTCCCCCCCCCCCCCGGATCCAACTCACCACCAGATGGTGATCAGTTGATAGCTTCGCCCCTCTCTTCACCCGAGTGTCCAAAACATGCGGCCCCAGATCAGATGAAGCGATCACAAAATCGATCATCGACCTTTGGCCTAGGGTGCTCTGGTACCATGTACACTTATGAGCATCCTTATGTTCGAACATGATGTTCATTATAGACAAACCATGGCTAGCTCAGAAGTCTAATAACAAACAACCACTTGGGTTTTGATCAGGGAGGCCGTTCTTCCCAATCACGCCTCTCCAGGTGTCTCCATCATTGCCCACGTGGGCGTTGAAGTCTCCCAGCAGTCCCCTACTGGGGTCCTATGCAGGACTCCATTCAGGGTCTCCAAGAAGGCCGAATACTCTGAACTGCTTTTTGGTGCATATGCACAAACAACAGTCAGAGTTTTCCCCCCCACCACCCGAAGGCGTAGGGAGGCGACCCTTTTGTCCACCGGGGTAAACTCCAACACAGTGGCGCTCAGCCAGGGGTTTGTGAGTATCCCCACACCCACCCGTCGCCTCTCCCCCTGGGCAACTCCAGAGAAGAAAAGAGTCCAACCCCTATCCAGGAGTACAGTTCCAGAACCGAGGCTGTGCGTAGAGGTAAGCCCCACCAGATCCGTTGTAATCTTTCCAAGATGGCGGCGCGAGCACATCGCGAGGCCCAGCGTCTCTCTCAGTTTTGCAATTTTGCAGTAATTTTCCTGTTCATCTCGGGTCTGTTCGCACGGAACAGCTTCGCCTTAACATCCTACACCCGACAGGAACTTTTGGATCTTAGATTACACCTCCCTGACGATTTTATCACCAATCTTCGACTCATTCCTGAGATCGCCAGAACACCCGAGGCTACGCACTCTACCCGGCCGGGCGGAAGTGCTCGCAGGCGGCGTCGAGACCGTAAACAAAGGCGGGGGAAGCGCGGAGGGATAAAAGCTAAGCTAAAGCTAACACCGCATCGACTCCCGTTACCCAGCATTTTCCTCGCAAATGTGCGGTCTTTGGTGAACAAAATGGACGAGCTACGACTTCGCATCATCCACAGCAAAAGACTTATGGACTGTAATGTCATTTTCTTCACGGAAACTTGGCTAAACAACAGAGTACCGGACGATGCTATCAAGCTAGCCGGTCGGCACACACTCCGGGCAGACAGGACAGCAGCTGACTCCGGTAAGACCAGGGGAGGAGGGCTGTGCATTTATATCAATAAAGCTTGGTGCACAGACTCTGTCATTGTAGGGAGACACTGCTCAGCTAACCTTGAGTTTCTCATGGTTAAATGCAGACCTTTCTATCAGCCAAGGGAGCTTAGCTCCACTATTGTAACTGCAGTCTACATCCCCCCGGATGCCGATGCAAAAGCTGCTATGAACGAACTTTACACAGCTATCAGCAAACAACAGACTGCTCACCCGGAGGCAGCATTTATAGTTGCAGGTGATTTTAATCACTCAAACCTAAAGACAGTGCTCCCTAAATTTCACCAGCATGTTTCCTACAATACAAGAGGAAACAAAACTTTAGATCATGTTTACACAAACATCGCAGGAGCCTACACCACGACCCCCCTCCCCCACCTGGGACAGTCAGACCACCTTTCTTTGTTCCTCATCCCCAAGTACTCCCCACTCATCCAACGTGTGAAGCCATCAGTGACAACCATTAAAGTGTGGCCAGCGGGGACAGACTCTTTACTTCAGGACAAGTTCCATCATACAGACTGGAGTATGTTTGCTTCTCAGGCTACCTGTGGCTCTCACACAGATATTGACACCTACACCTCTTCTGTGCTGGACTATATCAACACCACCGTCGGCAGTGTTACAACATGGAAACAGATCACCACGTACCCAAATCAGAAACCGTGGATGAACAAGGAGGTGCGGCTCCTGCTGAAGGCCCGTAACATCGCCTTCAGATCAGGCGATGCACTGGCCTACAGCATATCCAGGGCAAACCTGAGGAGGGGCATCATCAAGGCCAAGCACTGCTACAAGCTTAAGGTAGAGGAACACTTCTCCAACTCCGACCCCAGACGCATGTGGCAGGGCATCCAGGCCATCAGTGATTATAAACCCAGCAACTCCACCCCGATAACCACAGATGTCTCCTTCCTGAATGAGCTAAATCAATTCTATGCTCGTTTCGATAGAGACAACAGGGAGACGCAGACCACGACCAGACCCCCTTCAGACGACCAGCCCCTCTCACTCACCTCCTCAGACGTTCATGCTGCACTGAGCCAGATCAACGTTCGAAAGGCTGCTGGTCCAGACGGTACCCCCGGGCGCGTGCTTAGAGGATGTGCAGAGCAGCTCACTGGGGTCTTTACAGACATTTTCAACCTGTCCCTCGCCCAGGCAGCTGTGCCAGCATGCTTCAAAGCCACCTCCATTGTCCCAGTGCCGAAACACTCCAGCCCGACGGGCCTAAACAACTACCGCCCTGTAGCTCTCACACCCATCATTATGAAGTGCTTTGAGCGACTGGTCCTAGCACACCTGAAAAACTGCCTCCCACCCACACTGGACTCATACCAGTTTGCCTACCGCAGCAATAGGAGTACAGAGGATGCAGTCTCCACTGTGCTGCATTCTGTGCTCACACATCTGGACAATAACAACACATACGCACGAATGCTGTTTGTTGATTTTAGCTCAGCATTCAACACTGTCATCCCCTCCAAGTTAAACACTAAACTCGGAGACTTGGGCTTCAACAACCCCCTCCGTCACTGGCTAATGGACTTTCTGACCAACAGACCCCAGTATGTTAAGTCAGGACACACCTGCTCCACCACCATCACACTCAATACAGGCGTACCACAAGGCTGTGTGCTGAGCCCATTCCTCTACTCCCTCTTCACCCACGACTGCAGACCTGTACATGGATCCAACACCATCATCAAGTTTGCGGACGATACGACGGTGATTGGCCTCATCAGCAACAACGACGAGACAGCCTACAGGGAGGAGGTACAGCATCTGGCCGCTTGGTTTGCTGACAATAACCTGCTCCTCAACACCAGCAAGACGAAGGAGCTCATCGTGGACTTCAGGAGAAAAAGAGGAAGCACGCACAATCCCATTCACATCAACGGGATGGCTGTTGAACGTGTCTCCAGCTTCAAGTTCCTGGGGACCCACATCACAGAGGACCTCTCCTGGTCCACTAACACCTCCAGTCTGGTTAAGAAGGCCCACCAACGCCTATTTTTCCTGAGGACACTGAAGAGACACCACCTGTCTTCAGCTGTACTGACTAACTTCTACCGCTGTGTGATCGAGAGCATCCTGACCAGCTGTGTCACAGTCTGGTACGGAAACTGCTCTGTCGCAGACCGTAAGGCGATACAGCGGGTGGTAAAAACTGCCCAGCGCATCACAAGGTGTCCACTTCCCGCCATTGAGGACGTCCAGAGGAAACGCTGTCTGCGTCGAGCCCGCAGCATCCTTAAAGACCCCTCCCACCCTGCCCACGAACTGTTTGTCCTCTTGCCCTCTGGTAGGCGCTACAGAAGCCTTCGGACCAGAACCAGCAGACTGAAGAACAGCTTTTTCCCCAGAGCTGTTTCTCTATTGAACTCTGCCCCCCGAACTCTGAACTCTGTCTCCCTTCCGAACTCTGCCCCCCGCTGACCCCCCTGCCCCTACATATCTCCTCACACCCATCATCCCCCCACCACTCCTCCTGGTCACACACACACACATCTCTCATCCACCTGTATTATTGTCCACTGCAACTAAATCTGTATAGTATGTTCATATCACCTCAATAAGTTATCGACCTGTACATTTGTCCATATTCTGTATATTCTGTATATTATCTGTTACCTAGCATAGCATGTTCACTGCACCTTAATCTGTATATTATAGTCTGTAGAATACACTTATACTTATATTTATAGTATTTATTTATATTTATAGCATCCCATTAATCCTATCTGTAAATTCTGTAATTACTTTTGTACATAGCACAGACTCTTGCACTATCTGCTTATTGCACTTCTGGTGAGATGCCAAACCTCATTTCATTACTCTATACTTGTATATGTGTAATGACAATAAAGTTGAATCTCATCTCATCTCATCCAACTGGTAGCGCTCCACCTCCCGCACAAGCTCCGGCTCCTTACCCCACATAGATGTGACGTTCCACCCGACCCCAGCCGTTCTTCTATGCGAGTGGTGGGCCCACAGGATGGGCCCAAGTTATGTGCCACATAACTTCTTCGGGCTGTGCCAAGCCCGGCTCCGTGGCAAACTCGGCCACTAGGCACTCGCCGACGAGCCCGCCGCCTGGGCCTAGCTCCAGACGGGGGCCCCGGGCTAAATCCTGGCTGGGTCCCTTTCCCTCTTCCTCTATCTTCCATGGGGTCTTTGTTGAACCATACTTAGTCTGGCCCCTCGCCTGAGACCACTCTGCCATGGGAAACCCTACCAGGAGCACTAGGCTCCAGACAACACAGCCCTCAGGTTCATAGGGACACACAAACTCCTCCACCATACTTCAAGCATGAGCCCCGATTGTCTAGCTCGGGACCAAATATACTGAGGGATAAGAGTAAATGAATTCATATAATAATGTACACACACACCCATGCTAGCGAGAGCGCTGTTTATAACAAAGACCGGCTGGAACCAGTGTCCCTTGCTCCACTCCTTATTCTAATTTGCCATCATCTACAACAGGTCAAAGTCAACCGAGTCAGTTAATCCAAAAACGATGTTTGGAAATCAACCGACCGTCAAAACAGCCGCATCAAACGGATCTCACGTTACACAGAGCAGTAGGAATAACGGAGCAAAGCTAGTAACAAAGTTACTGCAGCCACAACATTTCAGAAATCATAAGTCCACCTCCACACCTGAGGTAAATTAGCCGCATGCTAACTGGACCTCGGTCGTAACATTACAGGCTATAAAATCACAAATCCACCTCCACAAGCGAGAGACGTTGAGATGGAAGTGGCAAACGGTCTGCCACTTGTGGTTTTGCTGCATCAATTTTCGATCTCGGCGCTACTGCCCATGCGAGCAATGTTAAATATGATGAGAATTGCTAAACAACCGTACATTTCTAAACAATGTTGCCACATGATAATGTCACACAGTCTGACCCTCAGTAGTGCTCCTGTACCGGAGCCCACAATAGAAACTAACCAGGGTGGTGCAGGCTACCCAGAAACACAAAGTTACTGAAGAGTGCTCATGAAAGATACATGCTTAGACTAGAGTTAATCTTACATTCATTTAAACAATACTCATTGCTTCAAAGTTATTGTGGCTGCTTCTGCGATGGCAAGTAACTACAGCCTGTAACATCAATGACACACGTTATGTTTACATCATAGGACAGGGCTAGCTTATGCTAACGCAGTAAAACAACCAATGCAGACACAGGAGGCAAACGGTCTTAAATCTTACATTTCAAACATTGGATTAAAGGACGTCAGCGTCACACCCGCTAATGCCTACTAAAGCTGGTAATATTAATGACACATGTATAGTTTACCTGAGCGTTAGCTCATGCTACCGCGGCGAAAAAAACAAGGCAAAAACACTACAAAGACACACACAGGGTAGAGCGCACACACGGTCTTAAAAACTTACATTTCTCTCCTCTGTTGCCTCATGAACTGTCAGTTACATGGATGGATCTGCGTAGCCCAATCTCACATTGAAGAGTGACAAAAGTACAACATATAAGGTATCATGGCGATCAACAGACCCTGGTCTGCTTGCAGTGTGAAAGTGGCCAATTGCCCAATTGCAGATTTTTAGCGGGTCGACCCGCGTTTAAAAAACCTGGGTCTACACAGTAATTTTGGTGTGAAAAGGGTATGAGATAGGCCAGGTGCAAGTCAATCAGAGAGCTTGTTCCCATGCTAATTTGCATTGTTTTACCCAACCAACACAAGGCTCCCAAGTGTCAAGGAATGCTAAATGGAGAGGAGAAATTACTTTCCAAATCGAATTCCGAATTTCCCTTTTAGATGCCTTATTAAAAGCTGTAATGTTAATTCTGTTTGTGAATTCAATTATTTATGCGTTTTAAAACTGCATTTTCAAATTGATTTTGAAATGCTCTTATTTATTTAGGAATTCATTAATGTATTTTTAAATTATGTATTTAAATAGGCTTCCTCTATTTAATAATGACCAAATATATGAATTCCTGTTTTTAATGAATTATTAAATATTACATGAAGAAATACTCTATTTCAATTTCCATGTCCCTTGAAGTCCTCCTGCAGCCACAAGCACTTTAATAAAAAAAAGGTTTTAAGGCTAATCCAAATAAATAACGTATCAACTTTTATTATATACATGGAGATGACTGGATGATATTTGTAGAAGGGACAATTCAGGAAATAAAAAGGGGCAAAAGATCTGTTTTTAAGAATAAACAAGTGGGTCCATTCAAGAAAAAAAAGCATCAGTGTTATCCCTGTCCTTCTCACCTGAGCAGCATGTACCTCCCTCTAAGCCAGGTGGGTCTGGCCAGGCTCGTGGACATAGACCTGAGAATGTCTTCACACACTGTGTTAATCTGTCCCAGGTCAAGGTTGTGGGGTCGACGTCCAGTCGCTCTCCACAGACGCCACAGCCGATAAGTGTCTCGAAATGTCTCAATACGGGATGCCAGGATGCCACGTGGATCTCGAACAAGCTGGACCACCTGATGATGATGGTTAATGATTATACAATATTGCAGCAGTAATACCTGCTGAAGTGCCACAGTGAAGGAAGTAATACGAAGAAGTCCAGTTTATTACACCTTGGGTCATTATGTTCACGTTCATGCTTATTTACTGTATAAGAAGGGACAATGCACATTTATAAACATGCCAATTTAAAGAGGCAGTAAGCGATTGTAATCCAATACACTTTTAGTAAAAAATCTGCGAATATCTACTCACAGTCCACTAGCTGATGGTTCTATGTGTGTACCGAAACAACACAACGTGTGTAGTTTGTAAACATCACTCCCTGACACCTGCTAGCTAGAAGGGATACGAATCAGGGGTTTTGGTTAGGGCGTCAGTCGCACATACCCTTTTTTGAATTGGAGAAGGAGTTTATAGTTGAGATGTGCCATAGTTTTTTGGGCAAGGTGTTCCATGTAGTGCTGCTGTTACGGCTCGGCTGTGACATCGCTGTTGTCTTTTACCTGTAAGTGTGTTTGTCTGTGTCGTCTGTGTGTATGAATGTGGGTGTGTACGTTTTCAGAGTGGATCATTGCTGGCACCAGGTTAAGCAGGCCTGGCTGTGCTTAATCACAAATCTCTGCTGGCCGTATTAGTTATTGGCTCTCCGGATCGTACTGGTAGTAGACTTATGGCCACTACGTGCTTCTTTAATGCTAGATAGCTAGTGTTTCTTGTGACTTTTGCGCTGATGTTGTTTTTGTTTTCTTCATGCCTGCAGAATCTGGATCACAGCCAGGCTGTCCTGTGCCTCCTGTGTTTCTGCACATCCGCACCAGCTAGAACTCGCCAGATCCTCCATTGAGTTTTAGATTGATTCCTTAATAAATCTGTTCCTTCCTTCTCGCTATCAACGCAAAACTTTAGATTCTTCTTTGGCATGGCGCTCTGAGGTTCGACAACAAATATGGCAAAGATTGGCCTCTAGGGGCGCAACAAATACGACAAGTTTATATTTCATGAAGGGCTCATTTGATTTTTACAAAATTTGGAGGGTATGATCTAGGGACACCCCTGAGGCCATGCCTACAATGGTGTACTGATTGGTGGAAATGGGCATGGCCTATTGCACCCCAAAATAGTTTTTTGGGTTTCACCTCTTACACTAACTTGAATGACTTCAAATGTCCAGGGTACATTTACAATGAGCCTTACACCTCACATACCAAAAAAACTTGCCGGTTATCCTTGAAATGTATTAAGGAGTCTCTAAGATGCCTTCGGTTGCATTAAATAAGTTGCATTACATAAGGTCGAACAAGCTAAATCTCAAATCATAATCAAAAATATGGCTCTCATAGACTCCATTTTCATCAATATGTCCAAACATGGCAGTAGTGGTGGCTGCATTATCATAATTCATGTTTTGACAAAATGTGGAGGAATTTATATTTTATTTTTGCACGACTCATTACTTGGCGTCTGCCATTATGTGAGCATAGGCTTATGTTATATGATAGTATTTATCGAGTAACAATCTACACAGCTTCATCCTTTTAAATGGGTGGGCTGGAGCCAATTGCAAATGTCCCCCCCGTGAACGTTGTATGTCTATGTATGTTGGCCCATCACAGGGCCAACATACATAAACATACAACCATTCACACTCTCATTCACATCTATGGTCAATTTAGAGTCTTGAATTAAAGGTGCAGTAAGTGATTCTGGAGAAAGTTTGTTTCTCTCCTAGTTGTTGTTGTGAATTTACTGCTCTGGCAAGGCCGGGAACCTGGGTTCTCAGTTATGGGAGTCTGATGCACTAACCGCTAGGTCAAAACCATGGATTTGCAGCGCCACCCGCCAGCACGTCTGTTAAGGTGGTGACGTGTGATGTTTACAAACTCAGTCGCAGTGTTGTGTGGTCAGCACCAGTTTTTGTTTTTTGATTTACTGGGCTGTGCCGAAAACCTGGATATTTTTTCAAGGAGAGAACATCTCCTTCTCCTACCTCCCTCGGGGGCGTATATAACTCTTTTCTCCATTCAGGCCTGCCTGAAGCTGACTGCTAAAACTTCCAAAAGGCATCACGCAACAGCGTCGGGTGTTACATCAGTGGATTACAACACACACACAACCGACAGCTAACAAGATGTGTATTGCTCTAGAATCGCTTACTGCTCCTAATGACAGGAATTTAACATCGGTAACATAGGTTAATTTGATGTTAGTACCCTGTGACTTACCCTCTTTTAACATCTTTGTCCTGCACCTAATGAAGCACAACATGTGGTCAAGCCGACACCTCTGAATCAGTCAGTTGGCTTTCATTTGCCTTACTTTGAAGGGTGGTGCCCCGAGGTAGTTTTGATATTAATTAAAGTTATTATTTAATATTAATACTTTGCATATTCATATTTCATTAATTAATAACCACTGAACCAACTTGCCAAACCCTAGAGACAATTGAAAAATAGTTATTCATAATTTGGTCCATTGTTTATTTTTAAGCACTACAGCAATATGTTTAGTTGATGCTTTGCGTTCTCCAAACTGAGGCAGGTAAGCAACAGAAAGGTAACACCAACAAACATTGAGTAGAGTGAACATGACATAGAATGTGGAAATTCCAAACAGGATGTCTCTGACCAGTTGAGACAGGAGCTCAAATGTTGCCTGTATTCAATTCAGTTCAATTAAATTTTATTTGTGCAGTGCAAAATCACAACATACATTATCTCAATGCAGTTTACATGTAATATTACAGAGAAACCCAACAGTTCCCACAATGAGCACTTGGCGGCCATTACGAAAAGTCTGAAACGATCAGAAAACTACTACTTTGCAAATCTCTTTCACCACCTTCTCTGTAATATTGTGAGGTCTCAACCTCAATATGTAAACCGCCTTGAGATAATGTGCCTTGAGATAATGCACCAAATCATGTTATGCTTTGGCGCGATACAAATTAAATATTTTTCACAAATTTACCAAAATATAATGCAAGAATCTTAATAAGAGAAATCTGGGATATTTAGGGCACTGACACTAATTGTGTGTGCAATTTGGTGTGGCTTAATTCAATTTGAAGGGAACTGTTGGCTTGGGCTGCCACAATTATTACAATACCGCAGTCACGTCATGCAAAACCCAGATTCCAACTAACTGCTGCATCACCACAAAAAAATACATTAGAGGGGCAATGCATACCCAGCTAGAGTTGAATACACTATAGCCTATATACATTATATATTAACTATATTGACCTTATATATTTTACACAACATAAGAGAGCTCTAATTTAGTGATTTGGGCTGTTGCTTTATTGTAGAGCTGTGTGATGCGTTCTTTTCCCCGCTGTCGCTCTCTTGCTCGCTCTCTCAAACACATTGACCTGCATGTTACAGTCAGACTGACCATCAGCAGCACTGCGAAAACCTCAGAAGGCAGGCAGAATTCATCATAAACTAGGCAGATACCACAGGCAACCAGCAAGCCGACCTCTGCTTAACACCAGCCCTTCTCTGAGCATACCATATATATATAATTTCCCCAATCAGCCCTTTCAAGCTCCTCAACCACAGGCCTCCTGGGGTACTGCACAGTATCTTAGCTCCTAGGACTGCGCTCTTCTAGACCGAGATCATGGATGTTGTTCCTGGAATAATTTGTCCAGATATGATAAAAAATAGGGTAAAGCTGTCAATTAATATTCAGATCTTAAAACCTACCTGAAAAATGTAAACTAATGACAGGAATGTCTGAGTCTCATGGTTTGTGTCTGAACTTTATGGTCCTGAAATTCTTCTGGTTCAAGTCACTAGACACAACTACCTGAAAGCACACATTGTGCAGCATTCAACTGAACTAACAGGGCTCATCCTCAGTATAATAGTTTGACTATGCTTTGAGAAGACATGGAAGTACAGTGTCTGGTTGTGTTTTTACAAGACATGAATAACAGGGTGGTCAAGTCACCTCAAGTCCATGTCTTAAGTCTACAGCTGTGACAAGAATGGATGAAAACTGTAATATTGGAATAAAGTTTGTATTACAAAATAATGATAATTCGATTTCACTACCTTCAGGTTGAGTCTTGGGTCCTCAATCAGCACCCTTAGATCACTGATTTGGGGAATGCGAACCGTCTTGATGGCTGCATGGTGCCTTGCTCTGCAGGCATCAGCAGCCAGTGACACATTGAGTGGTCCACACCTCTTCACACACTCCCCCTCGTCAGTCAGCACCAGGCTCTGCTCATCTGGGCCCAGAGGAGCCTCACATACTGGAGGGGAGCACAGAGACCGGCCTAAAGACAGTACACATGAAACAGCAACATGGATTAAATATTACTGAAACACAGATATCAGCATGTATACTCCATTTACACCTGCATCAAAAAATCTCCACTTCCTTCCGTTGCAAAATGCAAATGCAAAAATGGAGCTAAAATATCCTGGATTCGGGAACCATCATCTTGCATTTTTGACGTTGTTTGGAGCCAGTCTGCGTAGTAGTGATCAGAGTGGAGACATGGTGTTGAGATCCTGCCAATACACTTTTTTTCTAAACATAAGAAACATGAACACATGGACACAGAACAGTGTGATAATAACTACCAAAAATAATAGAAACCATCTTTGAGAAAAAATAATTTAACGTGTACTTTGACTTTTTCATTTGGTCCTATCTTTTTTTGTTGTTTGTTGATTTTGTGAACCTGCGAAAACAAGGAAGATGGTAACATGAGCTGGACAGAGCAATCACATCAAAATCAGATCTGGAGACCAGGTGTAAATGTAATCAGAAAAAAATTGCATCTAATGTAGATACAATCTGTATACAGGAAACAGTTTAATGCAGGTGTGAATGGAGTTATATTGGCAAAGACGCATGTCCCTTACTAGCTCCTCGTCTGAACAGCTTGTCAGTGGAGTGGTTGACAGGGTGGGGTCGTATGTAATTCTCCAGGCTACTGAAGTGACAGTGGTACAGAGACCTCAGCAGGTCTCGGGCTGCCCCCATCATTACCCTCCTCTCAGCCAGGTTCCGACTCTGCGCTAGTCGAGGAAGCAGTACCGACTGTACGTGGTACAGGGGCTCAAACAGGTAGAAGACCTGGGATATGAAAAAAAAACAACAACCTTCAAATATATGTATGTAGAAAATATGCAGAAAATAATATTCTTAGTGCAATCAATAAATCTTAGTACCTCCTTGGACACTACTATCATATTCCAGTGCATACCGCTGCCACACATCTTACTGATCAATGCCAGTAACTCAGTGCCTCAATGGATGCTGAGCCAACTAAACAGGCAGTGCCATCCTACTCAGTGTATTAGCTGGAAATGTTTCATTTTCCAAAGCTTTCTCAAGGCTGCAGTTTAGTTTTTACAAAACACAACATAATTAGGGATGTCCTGATCCAATCTCAACGATCAGTATCAGGGCTGATCAAGGCATTTTTTAACTTATCGGGATCCGCTTTGTTGAGCAGGAACCTAGGCCTGATACTTTGTTTCACGTCAGGTGCAACCAGGTCTGGCTGCAGAGTGCTGCAGCTGTGGAGCTTCACTATAGACATGTTACTATGGCATTTATTTAGTTTCAAAACTCATAACATGCACATGCAAAGAACAGTAGCCACGAGCATAAAACCATCTCCACCAACTCGCGACCGATCATTTCTGTTCTGTGCACGCAAGGCTGAAACTTGTGCTCAACACTGTCCATGCTCGCCTGACAAGTTGAGTTTTGAGACTTTGGAGGTGGGAATAGTGACCGATGCGAAATAAGTTTACAATTACTACAGGAAAATGTAGACTCAATGCATAGGCTAGTTATTGTCTTTTAAAAACAGAAACAAATTGAAACCAATGCTGCACTAAGTTGAATTGTGATGAGAGCCCTAAAAATATATATAAAAATAAATGAAAACATTAAGGAACAGCTTGGATGCAAACATATTTTTTCTTAATGCATTGGAGAGCTATATAATTGTCAATCATATACATTGGATTGATTTAAAAAAAACTTGTGTTTTTAAAGTGTGCACATTGCAACTGTATTATCTTGGAAAATATAAGTATCTGATTGGTACTCAGTTTTGGCAGATCGCTCAGCCAGCCAGGTTGGGTAATACTAGGCAAGGCTGGCAAATACAATGTGTGCCCAGCCCCAATATTCATTGTGTGATTTCTGGTCAATTGAATCACTATTGGTCCAAGAACCACATGTGATGGAACCTTCTTGGATTACTTCAAATTACAATTGGCAGATGAAAAAACTCACCCACTTCTCAAATTACATCAACTGACCTCATGGTGGTGCTATGAAACCAACTTGCCTATTTTTGCCAATAACTTCTGAACCACAAAAATCATTTTGCATTTTGTGGATCTTTACGTGATTTTACACCATTTCACCAAATTTCACACTTTTAAAGTCTGGGCCAAGCTGCCTAAAAGTTATATTATTTAGATATTTAATTTTGCTTGGGCAGATCTTGCATTATTATCTGTCTTGTGATGGGGTTCAAATAAAGTTCCTAAATACATTAATATACTTTTGTTTAACCACCTTCCACAATCAAGTTTTAGACTTCTTTAAAGATGACCCAAAGAAACATGATATGTTGGTTTAAAAAGTCAAAGTGATGGTTCACATGGTGAAACATTTCTTATGTTTTTTTCAAATTGTATAATTGATATGAAAAAAACTAATATGCATCCATATTAGATCCTAACCTCTGGATGCTGATTGAACAGCTGACCCACAAAGGAGGATCCGCTTCGTGTTGTCGCCAGAATGAGGATGTGGGTTCTCTTGTTGGCATCATAGGTGGGCAGAGAGAAGGTGGGGGAAGATGGGGTGTGGGAGAGGTTCTCATCACAGCCACAGTCCAAGCCCTCAAGTGTCAGATCCTTGAGGCTGCAGTTGACAGCTTGGCCTGTGGGTTCTATGCCGACAGAGCACAGCAGGTATGGCAGCTTGGTGGAGAAGGTGCGGATGGCCGTGTACTGGATAGCCAAGGAGGCTAATGCTAGCAGCACAATGTATTTCCACGAACACTGCATGATGGCTAAACAGAGCGATCAGGAAACCACAGAACCTCCTGTCAGACAACTGGACAAAGACATAAAGAGGACAGGAAACAATTAATATCTTACACTGCTGTTTTATTTTTATTGTTATAAAAACCAAAAAAGACTATCTCAAGGAGTAGGGTAATTTTCTCCTACACTTTTTTTTCAATAAACTGACTTATTTTTGCAACCAGTGGAGTTGCCCTCTGTTATCGAAGCCCATTCCCGCCGGTGTGATCACTTTTTATCTCAAAATAATGAGAAAGTATCTCAAAATATCGAGGAAGTATCTCAAAATATTGAGAAAGTATCTCAAAAATATTGACTGAGTATCTCAAAAATAATGACTTCGTATCTCAAAATAATGAGAAAGTATCTAAAAATAAAGACTTAATATCTCTAAATAATAACTTAGTATCTAAAATTAATGACTGAATATCTCTAAATAATAACTTAGTATCTCAAAATAATGACCTAGTTTCTCAAAACAATGACTTAGTATCTCAAAATAATGACTTACTATCTCAATATTATAACTATATATATGATATATGGAGAGCAGTGAGTGTGTGTGTGTGTTTGTGTCTGTGTGTGTGTGTGTGTGTGTGTGTATGCTTGTGAGGGTGTGCAGGACCTGGCTAAGCAGGCACGGCTGTGCGTGGATATGAACTTCCCTGGCAGTAAACAGATGTTGGCTCTCCAGACAGACTGCGCCGGATTATTGTTCTAGTCCAACTAGTAAAAGTTTGCCCCTCTTTTGTACAGACCCTGGATCGGTTCCAGATCACTCGCGTGTTAACCAGGCGCTCATGCGTATGTGTTGCCAGTTTTGTATGAGTGGCATAACTCCTGTTGTGAATGGGCAGTGCGTGGGGTATGTGCATAGAGTGTGTGTATGTGCGTGGAGCAAGAGAGTGACACGAGAGAGAGAGAGCAAAGGAGAAGAGCAACTAGAAGTGCAGTGTGCATGCTTTTAGGAGATGTCTATGGAGTAAGAATTGGTTCATTATCGAGCACACAAAAAATTGACCAATGTATGTTTTTTCACACATGCAGATATTAACCATGTTGGCAAGACGAGATACAGTCTCCGTGGCAATGTGTCTCGTCTTCCCAGCAGTATCCTATCTACGTAAAACTCCAACTAGGCAACTCCAGACTCCCTAAGAGCTGTCAATCAAAGTCCAGTGGCCCCCAAAGTGTCAAAAACGTTCCCCGCGAGCGTAGAAAGCACTCCACGAGCAAGTGGAAGCTGCCTCTTGTCCGACTGCATAATGTGTACCGTGAGCACAGAAATAACCATCGAGCAGCGAAGCTGTTTCTTTCGCGAGCAAGAGCAAATCCTATTGAGCCTCAAGGAATTTAAATCTGCGCGGTTAATATCTGAGTGTGTGAAATCACATACATCATCGTGAGTCATTTTTTGGTGCGCTGGGTTAATGAAGCAATTCTAACTCCATAAACTTGTTTCTTCTTATCTACCTACATCTGTGTCTGCACTGCTTGGTCCAAACTAAACACCCAGGCGTAACAGCTAATCCATAATCATAGGATTTTGCTTTTGATTGTTTGACAAAAAAAAGCATGAACAGTGATGACATGTATAGCCGTACATCATCACTAAACCGCTGGTTGTCGAAGTGGTGTCCAGATAACAATGTGGGCTTCACAGATAACTGGCGCACCTTTTGGAGAATTCCTGGTCTGATGCGGAGAGACGGCATTCATCCAACTTTGGATGGTGCAGCTCTCATTTGTAGAAACCTGACTCGGTTACCTAGACGGTCAACCCCGTGACTTTTCAGAGTTGGGACCAGGAAGCAGAGTTGCAGTCTTACACGCTTCTCTGCGCTTCTATTACAGCAGTCGCCCCCACAAAACCCCATAGAAACTGTTTCTGCCCCACGACCACTTCAACTATCTAATCGAAAGGGAAATAAAAGAATCTCATAAAGATCAACACAAACCCTATGAATGAACCTAACAATAGAACAATAAAATGTGGATTATTTAATATTTGTCACAGTCAGCCACCGTCATGCCCAGTAGGTTCCCACGTCACCTCCCCTCTGTCCCGCACGAGCAATCAGCTACACCCACCTCATCACCTCACCTGGCCCCGCAGCTGCAGCTCATCACCAATCAGGTCTGTATTTAACCTCCTCTCACTCAGTTACTCACCGCCAGATTGTTCTTTGTACTCCATGTCAGACTTTCAAGCATTTACCCACGGACGGATCTCCCGGTTTCGACTCTGGTTCTGCCCCCGACTTCCCCGTATCGTCTCAGCCCTGGTTACGACCCTGCCTTTGTCCCTGGTTTCCCCGTTTCGTCTGAATCCCGGTAAAGACCTCTGCCTGCTGTCCCCAACCTTCCCATCTCGCCACGATCCCGGAAAAGACGTCTACCTTCTGCCCCTGCCTCTGAGCCTTGCTTGTGTTCTCCACAATAAAGTTGATTACCGACTGAGCTACGTGTGTCTCGCGTTTGCGTCTAAACTGGTTCATTACAGTACAATCTGGCCAGACATGGACCCAGCGGATGCACCGACACCTGCCAATCGGTTCGAGCGGATTGAAGGCGTTCTTCAGCAACACGAGGAGGCAGCCTGCCACCAGGCACAGGCGCTGGACAGGTTAGCTACGCAGATGCAGCAGGTAGAAGCGGTGCTAATGCAGCTGACTTTGCCGACACCAGCGGCGGCCCCAGCTCCGGTTCAAGCTCCGGTTCCAGCTCCGGTTCCAGCTCCGGCCAGAGAGCTTCCGGAGGTTCGTGTCGGCACTCCGGAGCGCTACGACGGCGATCCCAACACATGTGGGGCGTTTCTAACGAACTGTACGCTTCTGTTCCACCTACAACCCCATACCTTCGCTTCAGAGGATGCTAAGGTGGCGTTCGCAATTACCCACCTGACGGGAAGAGCTCGGCTCTGGGGGACCGCCGAGTGGGACCGCCAGACCCCTGCATGCTCTTCGTTCCGGGCATTCTCCGAGGAGCTCCGTAAGGTGTTCGGCGTGGGAGATGCCAGCTCGGAGGCGGCACAGGGTTTGATGAGCCTGCGTCAAGGAGACCGGTCTGTGGCGGACTTCTCCATTGATTTTCACACCATGGCTCGCCAGAGCGACTGGAACTCCCCGGCCCTCCGCGACGTTTTTCTGCACGGTCTCGCGGATTATATCAAGGACGGCCTGGTGTCACACGAGATTCCACCGACACTGGATGAACTGATCGGGTTGGCGAACCGGGTGGATTCCCGGGTGCAGGCAAGACGACGGGAGAGGAAGCTGAGCATGGCAACGCGTCCTCCTCAGAGTCGGGCTTTTACTCCCGCCAGCGGCTCTTCTTCACCGGCAGGAGCGCGGGTCGAGGAGGCGGAGCCGATGCAGCTCGGCCGATCCAGCCTCACCCCGCAGGAACGGGAGCATCGCATGCAGTCCAAGTTGTGCATGTACTGTGGTCGGCCTGGACATTTTGTGTCCCGTTGTCCGGTAAAAGCCAGGGCTCATCAGTAAGTAGGAAGGTGCTGGTGAGCCATACCTCCATTAAAACCTTCCAGCAGAAGAGACCCCTGTTTCACATCAAGCTGTTCCTCCCGGAGGGCTCTCATGCACTGTCAACCTTCATTGACTCTGGGGCTGATGCCAGCATTATGGACGAGGGGCTCGTACAGCAATTGGGGATCGATCGGGTCCCGCTTCCTCGACCAGTGGCAGCGCTGGATGGTCACCTGCTGGGGACAGTTACTCACCAGACTGCTCCTATCCATATGCTCCTGTCCGGCAACCACCACGAAACGGTGCAGTTTAATATTTTGCCGTCTCCACGCATCGCGGTGATTTTGGGGTATCCATGGTTACGCCGACACAACCCGCATCTGGACTGGGCCACGGGTGCCATTTTGGGATGGAACCCTTCCTGCCATCAGGTGTGTCTCCAGGGAGCGGACGTTTCTCGGCGCACCACTGCTACCAAATCGACTCCAGAGGTGGTGGGGGTCCCGTCGGTGTATCACGACTTCCGGGAGGTGTTCAGCAAGGCGAGGGCTCTCGCCTTACCTCCCCATCGGCCGTATGACTGCGCTATCAACCTGCTACCCGGCACGTCTCCACCCAGGGGATGCCTGTTTTCCTTGTCGGCTCCAGAGAGGGGGGCCATGGACACATACATAAATGACTCTCTGGCTGCAGGCATCATTCGTCCCTCCTCTTCACCAGCAGGGGCAGGATTTTTCTTCGTGGGGAAGAAGGACAAGACACTGCGGCCATGCATTGATTACCGGGGACTCAACGATATAACCATAAAGAACCGCTATCCCCTTCCCCTCATCTCTTCCGCCTTCGAGTTGCTGCAAGGAGCCACCATTTTCACCAAACTCGACCTCCGCAACGCCTATCACCAGGTACGGATCAGGGAAGGGGATGAGTGGAAGACGGCCTTCAATACCCTGTCAGGACACTACGAATATCTCGTTATGCCTTTCGGACTTACTAACGCTCCAGGAGTTTTCCAGGCCCTGGTGAATGACGTTCTCCGGGACATGCTCAACCGCTATGTTTTTGTTTATCTGGACGATATCCTAATTTACTCTGACTCACAAGAAGAGCATGTCCACCATGTCCAAGCAGTTCTCAAGAGACTCCTGGAGAAATGCGTGTTCCACGCCCCAACCGTCTCCTTCCTAGGATACATCGTGGCTCAGGGGACGGTAGAGATGGACCCAGAAAAGGTCTCTGCGGTCTCCTCCTGGGCGGTTCCGGACTCAAGGAAGCAGCTACAGAGGTTCTTGGGATTCGCGAACTTTACCGCCGCTTCATCCGGAATTACAGCACCATTGCCGCTCCCCTCACAGCCCTTACCTCCCCCAAGGTCTCCTTTACCTGGACCCCAGCCGCCGGGGAGGCTTTCCAAACTCTCAAGAAATAATTCACCTCTGCTCCTATCCTCCAAGTTCCGGATCCGGACCTACAGTTTGTGGTGGAGGTGGATGCCTCGGACGTAGGAGTAGGGGGATTCTCTCTCAGAGGTCGCCGAACGACCAGAAGCTGCATCCGTGCACCTTCTTCTCCAGACGTCTATCCCCGGCAGAGAGGAATTATGATATCGGCAACCGGGAGCTGCTTGCCGTCAAACTGGCGCTGGAGGAGTGGCGTCACTGGCTGGAGGGAACGAGGGATCCTTTCCTGGTATGGACTGACCATAAGAACCTGGAATACATCCGAACCGCCAATAGACTCAATTCACGCCAGGCTCGGTGGTCCCTGTTCTTTACACGATTCAACTTCACCCTCTCCTACCGGCCGGGGTCCCGGAATACGAAGCCTGATGCCTTATCCCGGCAGTTCCAAGAGGAGGAGAGTACACCCACCGAGCCTGAATCCATCCTTCCGGTCTCCTGCCGGTTGGCGGTCCTTACATGGGGGATAGAGGAGCAGGTGCAATTGGCCACCGAGGGCCAGCCCGGGCCCAGTGCTTGTCCTCCTAACCGGCTATATGTTCCTCCTAGCCTAAGGTCCGACGTCATCCAGTGGGCCCATGCGTCCAAACTCAACTGCCACCCAGGTATCCAAAGGACTCGTGATGTCATCCTTCAGCGGTTTTGGTGGTCAACTCTGCAGGAGGACACCAAGGAGTTTGTTAATGCCTGTCCAATATGCAACCAACACAAGCCTTCTCATCAGGTGCCAGCGGGGCTCCTCCGAACTCTGCCGGTTCCACATCGTCCCTGGTCCCACATCTCCCTGGACTTCGTCACTGGTCTACCCCCATCGGAAGGCTACACGGCCATCCTCACCGTGGTGGATCAATTCAGCAAGATGGCTCATTTCGTTCCCCTGGTCAAGCTTCCTTCGGCCAAAGAGACCGCTCAGCTGATCGTCCACCACGTCTTCCGGCTCCATGGTCTTCCGGTCGACGTGGTGTCTGACCGAGGACCACAGTTTACATCGGTATTTTGGAGGGAATTCTGTGAGCAGCTGGGGGCCTCGGTCAGCCTCTCCTCTGGGTTCCAACCTCAGTCCAACGGCCAGACGGAGAGGAAGAATCAGGAGATGGAGACGGCTCTCCGGTGCATGACATCCAGAAACCCCTCATCCTGGTCCCAGTTGCTACCGTGGGTTGAGTATACGCACAACACACTAACCAGCTCTGCCACGGGGCTTTCCCCCTTTCAGAGTGCATACGGCTACCAACCTCCTCTTTTCCCAGCCCTAGAGAAGGAGGTTTTCTGCCCGTCCGTGGAGGCGTTCATCCGCCGCTGCCACCACACCTGGTCTCAAGCCCGAACGTCGCTCCTCCGTTCCGCCGAACGGTACGCCACGGCTGCTAACCGTCGTCGCTCCCAGGCACCCACTTACCAGGTTGGACAGAAAGTGTGGTTGTCCACTAGAGATCTTCCCCTACGAGTGGAGTCTCAGAAATTGGCACCTCGATTCATCGGGCCATTCCCCATACAGAGTATCATCAACCCGGCAGCAGTAAGACTACAGCTTCCCCAGACTATGCGATGTCACCCCACCTTTCACGTGTCCAAAATTAAACCTGTCCGAGAAAGTCCTCTGGTCCCAGCTGCCCCTCCTCCTCCTCTCCCTCGACTCATCGGTGGAGGCCTCACGTATTCGGTCCGTCGCCTCATCAGGTCCCGAAAGCGAGGGAGGGGAATTCAATACCTGGTTGACTGGGAGGGGTATGGCCCGGAGGACAGATCCTGGGTTCCTGCTCGCCACATCCTAGACCCTCAGCTCATCCTGGAGTTCCACCAGCAGCATCCCCAGCAACCATCTCGGTCCTCAGGGGATCCGAGGGATCCTGGGGATAAGTTGTCCTCGGCTCCTCCCCTTGATCTTCCTGACGAGGGGGAATCATCGTCAGACGGGGAGGAGACAGCTAGGCAGGACCAAGGATCCCTCCACCGAACCCCCTCCACCCGCCCAGCTGAAAGAATGGATTGGTCAGCTTCTGACGAATATTAGGCCCACTTTTTTCCAACCCTCCCCCTTCCACCCATCTGTCTGTTTCCGCCTATTTGTTTTTGAGGACGTCAGGAGACGTTCCTTGAGGGGGGGGTTCTGTCACAGTCAGCCACCGTCATGCCCAGTAGGTTCCCACGTCACCTCCCCTCTGTCCCGCACGAGCAATCAGCTACACCCACCTCATCACCTCACCTGGCCCCGCAGCTGCAGCTCATCACCAATCAGGTCTGTATTTAACCTCCTCTCACTCAGTTACTCACCGCCAGATTGTTCTATGTACTCCATGTCAGACTTTTCAGCATTTACCCACCGACGGATCTCCCGGTTTCGACTCTGGTTCTGCCCCCGACTTCCCCGTATCGTCTCAGCCCTGGTTACGACCCTGCCTTTGTCCCTGGTTTCCCCGTTTCGTCTGAATCCCAGTAAAGACCTCTGCCTGCTGTCCGACCTTCCCATCTCGCCACCACCCCGGAAAAGACGTATACCTTCTGCCCCTGACTCTGAGCCTTGCTTGTGTTCTCCACAATAAAGTTGATTACCAACTGAGCTATGTGTGTCTTGCGTTTGGGTCTAAACTGGTTCGTTACAATATTAGGTCACTCCCATCTAAATCTTTGTTAGTGAATGATCTGATAACTAATCAGCACGTTGATTTATTCTGTATGACTGAAACCTGGCTACAGCCAGAAGAATATGTTAGTTTAAATGAATCAACACCTCCCTCTTATAATAATACTCATATTCCTCGGACCACAGGCCGAGGAGGAGGAGTAGCAGCAATCTACCAAGCAGACTTATTGCTTAACCCTTGACTTAAACATAGTTTTAACTAATTTGAAAGCCTAACTCTTAGCCTAATACACCCAAGCAGGAAATGTCAAAAAACAGTTATTGTAGTCGTTGTTTATCGACCACCAGGCCCTTACTCTGAGTTTTTATCTGAATTTTCAGACTTTTTATCTGAGTTATTGCTTAGCACAGATATGTTCCCAACGACAGTCTTAGTTCTGCCTTTAATTCGCTCATAGACTCAATTGGTTTTACTCAACATGTAAACAAACCCACTCACTGTTTCAATCACACCCTCGACCTCGTTCTGACCTATGGCATAGACATTGACAATCTAATAGTATTTCCTCAAAACCCTCTGTCCGATCACTACTTAGTTACATTTGAATTCTCCATTATTAACTTTACGTGACGTCTGCTTTAAAACAGACGTCACGTAGGTTAGAAAGGAAGTGGCGTTCCCATAGTCTAGATGATTCTCACCTAGACTGGAAAAATAGTTTAATTACATATAAGAAAGCCCTCCGAAATGCCAGAACCAATTATTTTTCTTCACTAATAGAGGAAAATAAAAACAACCCCAGGTTCCTCTTCAGCACTGTAGCCAGGCTGACAGAGAGTAAAAGCTCTACGGAACAGTCTATTCCTCCAACTCTAAGTAGCAATGATTTCATGAGTTTCTTTACTAATAAGATTATTAGCATCAGAGAAAAAAGTTTACCAGCTTCTTCCCACTAATAACACAGACACACTGTCCAGTATAGTAGCTTCTGAACCAATAGTATCGCCTAATTTATATTTAGAATGCTTCTCCCCTATAGATCTGGCTGAGCTGACTTCACTTGTCACTTCATCCAAGTCATCAACCTGTCTTTTAGATCCTATTCCATCAAGGCTATTTAAGGATGTATTACCTTTAATTAATAATTCCATATTAGATCAGATCAATTTATCTATATTGAAAGGCTATGTACCAAAGGCCTTTAAGGTGGCAGTAGTTAAACCCCTGCTCAAAAAACCGACTCTGGACCCAGATATCTTAGCTAACTATAGACCCATATCAAACCTCCCCTTTATCTCTAAAATCCTTGAAAAAACTGTTGCTAACCAGTTATGTGACTATTTACACAGGAATAGTCTACTTGAAGACTTTCAGTCAGGTTTTAGAAAACATCATAGTACAGAAACAACACTACTGAAGGTTACCAACGACCTTCTCATGGCCTCAGACAGTGGATATGTTTCTATTCTCGTCCTTTTAGATCTTAATGCTGCATTTGATACCATCGATCACAAAATTCTGTTACAGAGACTAGAACACATTGGGATTAAAGGAACAGCACTAGAATGGTTTAAGTCCTACTTATCTGATAGATTTCAGTTTGTTAACGTTAATAACAAATCTTCCATTCATACAAAAGTGAGACATGGAGTACCACAAGGTTCTGTACTGGGACCGATACTTTTCACTTTATATATGCTTCCTTTAGGCAATATTATAAGAAAACGCCACATCAATTTCCATTGCTACGCTGATGATACCCAGTTGTATTTATCTATAAAGAAACTAATCAGGTAGACAAACTTCAGGATTGTCTTAAAGACATAAAGGCCTGGATGACTTATAATTTTTTACTTCTAAATTCAGAAAAAACTGAGGTCATTATACTCGGCCCTAAACACCTCAGAGAAACATTATCTGATCATATAGTTACTTTGGATGGCATTACCTTGGCCTCCAGCTCTACTGTGAGAAACCTTGGAGTTGCCCTTGACCAGGACATGTCCTTTGACTCACACATAAAACAAGTCTCTAGGACAGCCTTCTTTCACCTGCGCAATATCAAGAACATTAGAAACATCCTATCTCAAAAGGATGCTGAAAAACTAGTCCATGCATTTGTTACTTCTAGACTGGACTACTGTAATTCATTACTGCTAGGATGCGCCAATAAATCTGTGAAAAGCCTCCAGCTATTCCAAAATGCCGCAGCACGAGTTCTGACAGGAACTAGAAAAAGAGATCATATTTCTCCAGTGTTAGAATCTCTGCATTGGCTTCCTGTAAAATTCAGAATAGATTTCAAAATACTGCTCCTAACCTACAAAGCCCTTAATAATCAAGCTCCATCATATATTACAGAGCTCCTAGTTTCATATTATCCCAATAGATCACTTCGCTCTGTAAATGCAGGATTACTTGTGGTTCCCAGAGTCTGTAAAAGTAGAATGGGAGGCAGAGCCTTCAGCCACCAGGCTCCTCTCCTCTGGAACCAGCTCCCAGTTTGTGTCAGGGATGCAGATACCCTGTCTACATTTAAAGTTAAACTTAAAATCTTCCTTTTTGATAAAGCTTATAGTTAGAACTGCTCAGGTGTTTAATAAACCATTTCTTTATTATGCTGTTATAGGCCTAGACTGCTGGGGGAACTTATATCATGAGCATCTTTCTCCCTCTCCCGTTCTCTCCTTCTCCCTCTTTCTCAATCTTTATATCTCTCTCCTTCTCCCACTTTTTTCAATCTCTCTCTCTCTCTCTCTCTGCTGCCATGTATCTACATTACATGTCACTAACTCTGTTTTTCTCTCTCCCCTAGTAGATCTGACCCCAGAGCTGCAGGATCCAAACCCGTCATTATTATTATTACTATTATTATTAATAACATCATTGTATTTATAAGTATCAGTTTTCACTAATTATAAGTATCAGTCTGGTAGAAATTAAAGCAACTGTTATACTACCCCCCCATCCCCAGATATGTTTACAGTACATGTCACTAACCCTGTTTTTGTTTTCTATCTCTCCTAGTGTATCTCTGACCCCAAAGCTGCAGGACCCAAACCCGTCATTATTATTGTTATTATTAATATTAACATTAATATCATCACTAATAATAAGACAACATAATTGTATTTTTTTAATTATAAGTATCAGTCTGGTAGAGATTACAGCGGCGGTTGTACAACTGTCCTCTCTCTCTTCTCTCCTACTGTCTCGCCTCCCACCCTCCCTCTGCTCACCTCTCCTCTCTTCCTCATTTCTCTCCTCACCCCAACCGGTCGAGACAGATGACCGCCCACAACTGAGTCTGGTTCTGTCAGAGATTTCTTCCTGTTAAAAGGGATTTTTTTTCTCTCCACCGTCGCCAAGTGCTTTGCTCATTGTGGGATTTGTTGGGTTTTCCCTGTAATATTGTAATATTGACCTCACTATGTAAAGTGCCTTGAGACAATGTATGTTGTGATATGGCGCTATACAAATAAAATTGAATTGAATTGAATTGAAATCATGTTCTGTAATTAATTCATTAACTGAATTTGTGAACTTGAAAAATACAATGTGAGAACTTATATTCACACCTGTGTTCAGAATTTGAAGTCACAAAAAAATTCACAAATGTGTAGATTAATATTTACATGAATACAATTGACACATTAATTATGTCATCATCCAGGTAATGTTCTGATCTGGGTTCACCTAAATCGGTAACCCTCAGCTCACCTCAGGAAATAACCGAATTAATCAAGATTGTTTTCTCATGATGACAAAAATACTTTTAAACTGTAACAATCTAAGACAATACTGTCAAAACACACATAATGATTGCTAACACTGATGCACAGGAAGAAATCAAATGTAAGTGGTAATGACTGAAGTGCTATTAATAAACTTAATTTTTTTCTAATTTTCTTTTTCTTTAAATTAATGCTTGACTGTTGATTTTTAGTGGCATTGTTTGGTAACGAATTGATTTAGGTGAACCCAGATCAAAACGTTACCTGGATGATGACATAATGTATCAATATGTGATCAACACTGGCACATTAAATGGCTGTGGCTCACTGTGATAAGCAGAGATTTTCAGTTTTAGGAATGTGCTGTGGAGAGATCGAATCCAACTCCATGCGATCTTAAAAGAATTATATTTTCTTAAATGTATTAGTTCCTAGGTGGCTGTGAATGAGTACTTACTTTTAAAACCATATGCAGCGGTAGATATGATATGCGACATGGAAATTGAATTGCCAGTAATTTGTTTGTGAATGAGTGACCGATTTCGCCCAAAAAATGTTATAAAAGTCCAGGCGCAAATTCGTCACTTGTGAAGTTGCAGTGGCAGATTCAAGAGGTTGTAATGAGTGAGTTGTGGCTGTAAAAAAAAATAATATGATACGTTACAAGTTTGTGGCTGCCATTGTATTCATGTAAATATCAATCTACGCGTATGAATATTTTTTTGTGACTTCAAATTCAAAACACAGGTGTGAATATTTTCTGAGTGAAAATTTCAACATACAGGTAAAAAAATTCTTCAAGTTCACAAATCCAGTCTACAGGCGCTTGCATTTTGCAACATATTTACCTTCATTGGTCCAATATAAATTCATAAACGGCTTCACCAAATCAATCTCTTTATATATATTTATATCGTTATTAAAGTAGGCTATCTACCTGTTGAAAAATCATACTTGTAAATTAATACACAATAACTTTAGCTCACATTTACGTTTAGATTGGTGTGTAGAGCATAATCTAATCTAGTTTGCTAAAGTAGCTTGCTCTATCAGTGCTCCAAAACAATGGTTGCCAACCTCTTTTCGATAGCAATGGCAGCTAGCTAGTGTACAGGACTTCCAGGCCTAAGTCAAAAAATTTCTCATTATTTTGAAATACTTTCTCATTATTTTGAGATAGTAAGTGATTATTTTGAGATACTGAGTTATAATATTGAGATACAAAGTCATTAATTTGAGATAGTAAGTGATTATTTTGAGATACTAAGTGATTATTTTGGGATATTAAGTCATTATTTTAAGATAGTAAGTCATTATTTTGAGATACTTTCTCATTGTTTTGAGATACTAAGTCATTATATTAAGATAGTAAGTCATTATACTGAAATAGTAAGTCATAATATTGAGATACGTTCTCATTATTTTGAGATACTAACTCATTATAATGACTAACAGGATCTTCTTTTTATTCATTGCACTGGCGGAAATGGGTTTTCAATACTCTGCTGCTCATTCCAGAGAATACAGTTTTTGGGCCCATCCACATTTTCTTCACTTTGTGTACCTGATGACTTCTTCCAATTGTATATACAGTCAGGTTACAGGTAGTAACAACTTTTGAAGCATCATCATTTTCCATCATTGATAAAAGTAATGTCTTAAACCCTCACAACAGCACTGAATGCATTTTTTTTGCACAAAACAGCAACTTTTTTGTTTCATTGTGGGAAACTGCACTAATATTGTATTTTCTTTAAGCCATCTGTTGTTGTTTTGAAGAATAACAAACACACACATACCACCACCGCCACGATTTATCTCTGGCTATGCCACTGGGCCTATGGCATTTTCAATCAAATCTGCAGGACCTACCCAGTCTGTCGTTATATAACTGAATCATATTGTGCTCTCTTATTCACTCACTGTCGCTAAATATTAGTGCGCTGCCTCTCCTCGAGGCTGCTGTCGGCGTGCCGTCATTGCCACCACATGCCCGGACCTGCTCCATCACCGAACAACGCAGACACCGGTGCTTCTCCCGACCTAGTGGCGTTTTCTTTTCCCCTCAGTTACCTCTCATCTGTGTTCTTGCCGTCAGCGGGAGGTGGCGTGCTGGCTGCGACAGATGCATGCTGCTGCTGCTGCTGCTGCTGCTGCTGCAAGCGTGTGTCTCCGCCTCTGGGTTGAACACCAGCCTAAGTCTGTTAATGCGCCGCTCAGGGAGGGTGACGACATGACGCCGCGGAAGGAGACAGTCATAATTTAAATGTAACCCAGACGAATGTTTCAGGAGACAGCAATCACATTCATATCATAATGCTGCTAATAACATGGAATAGCCTACACGAATGGTACAGATATGTTTAACACACTATCGATCACTACATTATCTTTCTGTCTCTCTCTCCTTCCCTCTGACATGCTCTCTACCAGTACATCCCCCCCTCCACACACACACACACACACACACACACACACACACACGCACACTTAAATTACCCCCTCTTTATTATGAATATTTTTTTTCTATCCCAAAATAGGACTCACAGTATACATTAAATGAGTAGTTGCTATAATATCCCTCCTCTCCATCCGTTTCTGTCTCCTGTGCACGAAATACACTGTCCTGTTTAAGTAACTCTAATAATTAGGCCATCTTAATCAAATAATAGCCATTATATTGGGATGAATATTAGACCCCAATAAAAATAATATTAGAAACATCCAAACTGTCTGAATTTTTCAAGAAAACATTAGCTGAAGCAAGTTAGACCAGACGTCCCTCTCTCCAGCAATAGCGTCCAGTCACTTCAGGGAAACCCAGAGGCACTCCTGGGCCAGACATGATACTGTATATAATCTTGTCAACAGGCTCCGGGTCCACCACGGGTCTCCTACCCCTGGGACATGACCCGAAAAACCTTAACTGGAAGGTACCCAGGAAGAATCCTGATCTGATCGTTTCAACGAGATGGAGCAATGGCTCACTCCCTCTGGATGTCTAAGTTCCTCAAACTATTTATTTAAGAATGATCTCAGCCACTATACAGAAGAACCTTATTATGGCTGCTTGTGCTTCGTGAGATTTGAGCGTTGATTTATAGATCAATTTATAAATTGAAATTCAATTCTTGAATTGAAATTCAATTCACAAATTGAAAGCTTTGGATTGTGGCTCAGATCCCTCTTCTCCAACTTTTCTGTACGACGCATACATTACTGCAGACCCTGCAACAATCTGTTTGTTGACCTCACCCTCCATTAAACCCTCACTCCTAAACAATACCCCCTGATACTTGAATTCCTGCACTTGAGGCCGCAACTCAATCCCAACCAAAAGGGAGCAATCCACCATTTACAGCAGAGTGCCATGGCCTCAGACTTGGAGGTGCTGACTCTCACCCAAGCTGCTTCACACTCAGCTGCAACACTCCTAATACATGTTTGAGGACAGGGTCCGATGAAGCTAGAACCACATCATCTACAAAAGCACCAAGGTAATTCTGAGGTCCCAAAAAAGGAACACACACCTCCCCACGTCTGCAGCATGAGATGAATCCTGAGAAACTCCGGATTGGTGACAACGGTCAACCTGCCGAGAACGTGGACACAACTCTCACTTCTGTTATAATCATGGTTCCTTGTACATTCTTCGTAACATGATGAGGGAAGAATAGTTGCAGCACAGCTATGCATATTCTGTAAATAGCATAATAGATCCAACCACAATTGTTTGAGTAGCATCCATCTTTGCAGCACAGCCAGGCTGAGCAGCTGGTGCTGTGCTCACAGCAGGTGTCTGTATACTGTTGAAGCTTTTTGCAGGACATCTTTCAATTACTCATGTCCACTAGTAGTTTTTACACATACTGAAAACTGACTGACTGAAAACAAAGAAAAATGTCATAGTTAAACTAGAAAACCCCAGCTCCAGATAATCTGTTCACTGAGAATGATGGTGTGTGACATGACAACACTGAGAGGTGTGCCTGTTTTCCACACCTGAATTATTGCAACTAAGATGAGATGGATTCCAATCAGCTCATCGCAAATTGAATTCAAGAGGATACAGGAGTTGGACTTCTCAAAGTAATCCTGGAATACAGCATTGCATGACAGGAATGCACATTTCAATCTCTACTAGTATAAACATCTGTGATGCATCCCATCTTCCAGAGATGTTCAGGCAGTTTTTCCTCATTGATGAATATGATATCTTCAGGCTTTAAATCCTTAGGCCACTTTGCAGGAGAAGAACAGTGTTCCAATATAACTTCTCTCTTTAGAATCTCATTAGAATCAGTTTTTTCCAATACATACAGACTGAGTTCACAATCCGCTCCAAGTATTTACAACTTTTACTCTGCTGACTTTAGGTAGTGTTAGCTACAGCTGATGTTGTGCTGTCTGGTGTTGGTAGTACAGTGAGATGCTGACCAATCAGAAAAAGTAAGGTAGTTAGTGGAAGAGGTTCCTCACTGCTCTGAGCAAGTGAAAGTGAGGGGGCGAGAATTGACAACTGCTTCGCTTCTAACAGAATTGTGTCAAGTTCCTTATACCTCAGAACAGCTTTTCCAATCACTTTGCACAGGCAGGTTTTCACTGACCTCAGCAGTCTCTCACAAGGATAGAGAATCCCACAAGATGTTACTTCTTTTTGAGCTCTTTTTTTCAAATTGCGTTGTCTGAATAGACAAAAAAATAAGTCCTCTGTGTTATACAAAATGTCTACACGCCAAGAAGAAATTCATCACTAGCTATAATGAATGCACAGGTGAAAAGAGCCACACAGTGGCAATTATATTCTATAACAATCTTGTATGTTGACATTCCTGGGTGTGTACACATCCCTGTGGTATTACCAATTTTGTTATTACTGACTACAAAACTTTAACCGAAAAGATTATCTCATCTTTCCAACTGTACCGCAGTACACACACACAGTAGTCCCATGCATGTTAAAATCCTTCTTATTATAAATTTATCACTACATCACCCATCATGCGCAATAACAGAGAATAGAATATCACCCAAGCATGAAGTAGAACTTTATCAAATCATGTAAAAGAGCCATATCCTATTCCTGAATTTAGAACTATCCCTTCTCCATCAACACTCAGTTATAAATAAGGTGTTTCATGTGATAATATAAAATTAACATGTTATAAAATGAAAGTTATTTTGTTATAACTACAATATTTTCATACGATATTGTGAAACTGGTCCATTTGACTTTTTCTGCCATTGCAGCAATATGCTGCCAAAACTTCGACATCTCTCAGACAACTCTTATTTACACCATTTGACAGATTTGAACATGCATACTTTGTCAAAACTGACGATTTTTGCTGAAAAAAACACAGTTTTGTTACAAAATAAGTGAAATACAATGAATCTGTGTCAAAACTGACGTATTTGGCTGAGAAATTTATATTTTTTTGACAAATTAAGTAAAATGCATTGAAACAGTGTAGACACTGACAAATTTTGGTGAGAAAACGCTACTTTGTCACAAATTAAGTGAAATTCAATGATACCGTGTCAAAGCCAACGTATTTGGCTGGGAAAACGCTAGTTTGACCCACATAAGTAAAAAAAACAATGATATTGTGTCAAAACTGACGGATGTGGCTGAGAAAACACTAGTTTGAGAAAAATGAAGTTACAAACAATGATACTGTATCAAAACCAAGGTATTTGGCTGAGAAAAAGCTAATTTGTTACAAATTAAGTGAAATACAATGATACTGTATCAAAAACCAACGTGTTTGGCCGAGAAAACATTAGTTTGACACAAATTAAGTGAAATGCAATGATATTATGTCAAAACAGACGTATTTAGCTGAGAAAACGCTAGTTTGAGAAAAAATAAATAAATAATAAATAAATAAATACATTTTATTTACAGTGCCCTTTTCATCAAAAGATCTCAAAGGGCTACATGTTAAAAACTGTTTTGTTAAAACCCTCCCGCTTGCCATGCGTGTAATTTTCAGAGGCCCTCTGGGTCTCTCGGACCCCCGGACACCCCCCGGGTGACCCCAACCCCCGGGTCGGACAAATCGCCCCGGAGCCTCGGGGTCTGGGCTTCTCTGACCCCACGAGTCGGACAAACCGCCCCGGAGCCTCGGGGTCGGGGCTTCTCTGACCCCAACCCACGAGTCGGACAAACCTCCCCGGAGCCTCGGGGTCGGGGCTTCTCTGACCCCCAGAGAGAGAGAGAGAGAGAGAGAGAGAGAGAGAGAGAGAGAGAGACAACACACACAGACCGAGAAAGAAAGAAAGACAGAAACAGCGGCGACCCCTGGACAGGGGTGATAGAGGGTGCCCCAACTCCAAAAAATTCACAAAATGAACACAGGCGGGCGCTCTCACGATCAAGGCCTTTGCCGATCTCTGCCGTGGGCCTATGCGCGCAGCCCGGTGGCGATTTAAAAACGCCCCCCCTGGTGGACCGAGTATGCAAAAGTGTAGCACAAGGGTTAAAATATAATAGTTTCGACACAGTTTCACCGTTTTGAACCTATTGTGTCAAAACCAGCGTTTTCTCATTGAGTTACGTCCGTTTTGTCCCAGTATCATAGTTTTGAACCTATTGTGTCAAAACCAGTGATTTCTCATTGAAATACGTCAGTGTTGACACAGTACCATGCTTTTGTGTCAAAACCAGCGTTTTCTCATTGAGTTACGTCCGTATCATAGTTTTGAACCTATTGTGTCAAAACCAGTGATTTCTCATTGAAATACGTCAGTGTTGACACAGTACCATGCTTTTGTGTCAAAACCAGCGTTTTCTCATTGAGTTACGTCCGTATCATAGTTTTGAACCTATTGTGTCAAAACCAGCGTTTTCTCATTGAAATACGACAGTTTTGACACAGTATCACTGGTTTGACACCTATTGTGTCAAAACCAGAGTTTTCTCATTGAAATACGTCAGTTTTGAACCTATTGTCTCAAAACCAGCGTTTTCTCATTGAAATACGAAAGTTTTGACACAGTATCACCGGTTTGACACCTATCTTGTCAAAACCAGCGTTTTCTCATTCAAATACGTCAGTTTTGACACAGTACCATGCTTTTGTGTCAAAACCAGCGTTTTCCCATTGAGTTACGTCCGTTTTGTCACAGTATCATAGTTTTGAACCTATTGTGTCAAAACCAGCGTTTTCTCATTGAAATACGTCAGTTTTGACACAGTACCATGCTTTTGTGTCAAAAGCAGCGTTTTCTCATTGAAATACGTCAGTTTTGACACAGTACCATGCTTTTGTGTCAAAACAAGCGTTTTCCCATTGAAATACATACGTTTTGTCACAGTATCATAGTTTTGAACCTATTGTGTCAAAACCAGCGTTTTCTCATTAAAATACGTCAGTTTTGAACGTGTTGTATAAAAAACAGCGTTTTCTCATTGGAATATGTCAGTTTGGACACAGTATCATAGTTTTGAACTCATTGTGTCAAAACCAGCGTTTTCTCATTGGAATATGTCAGTTTTGTCACAGTATCATAGTTTTGAACGTGTTGTGTCAAAACCAGCGTTTTCTCATTGATATACGTCAGTTTGGACACAGTATCATAGTTTTGAACTCATTGTGTCAAAACCAGCGTTTTCTCATTGGAATATGTCAGTTTTGTCACAGTATCATAGTTTTGAACGTGTTGTGTCAAAACCAGCGTTTTCTCATTGATATACGTCAGTTTTGACACAGTACCATGCTTTTGTGTCAAAACCAGCGTTTTCTCATTGAAATACGATAGTTTTGACACAGTATACCTGGTTTGTAACCTATTGTGTCAAAACCAGCGTTTTCCCATTGAGTTACGTCCGTTTTGTCACAGTATCATAGTTTTGAACCTATTGTGTCAAAACCAGCGTTTTCTCATTGAAATACGTCAGTTTTGACACAGTACCATGCTTTTGTGTCAAAACAAGCGTTTTCCCATTGAAATACATACGTTTTGTCACAGTATCATAGTTTTGAACCTATTGTGTCAAAACCAGCGTTTTCTCATTAAAATACGTCAGTTTTGAACGTGTTGTATAAAAAACAGCGTTTTCTCATTGGAATATGTCAGTTTGGACACAGTATCATAGTTTTGAACTCATTGTGTCAAAACCAGCGTTTTCTCATTGGAATATGTCAGTTTTGTCAAAGTATCATAGTTTTGAACGTGTTGTGTCAAAACCAGCGTTTTCTCATTGATATACGTCAGTTTGGACACAGTATCATAGTTTTGAACTCATTGTGTCAAAACCAGCGTTTTCTCATTGGAATATGTCAGTTTTGTCACAGTATCATAGTTTTGAACGTGTTGTGTCAAAACCAGCGTTTTCTCATTGATATACGTCAGTTTTGACACAGTACCATGCTTTTGTGTCAAAACCAGCGTTTTCTCATTGAAATACGATAGTTTTGACACAGTATACCTGGTTTGTAACCTATTGTGTCAAAACCAGCGTTTTTTCATTGAAATACGTCAGTTTTGACACAGTACCATACTTTTGTGTCAAAACCAGCGTTTTCCCATTGAAATACATACGTTTTGTCACAGTATCACTGGTTTGTAACCTATTGTGTCAAAACCAGCGTTTTCTCATTGAAGTACGTCAGTTTTGACACAGTACCATGCTTTTGTGTCAAAACCAGCGTTTTCCCATTGAAATACATACGTTTTGTCACAGTATCATAGTTTTGAACCTATTGTGTCAAAACCAGCGTTTTCTCATTGAAATACGATAGTTTTGACACAGTTTCACTGGTTTGTAACCTATTGTGTCAAAACCAGCGTTTTCTCATTAAAATACGTCAGTTTTGAACGTGTTGTGTAAAACCAGCGTTTTCTCATTGGAATATGTCAGTTTTGTCACAGTATTATGGTGTTGAACGTGTTGTGTCAAAACCAGCGTTTTCTCATTGGAATACGTCAGTTTTGTCACAGTATTATGTGATGAACCTATTATGTCAAAACCAGCTTTTTCTCATTAAGTTACGTCCGTTTTGTCACAGTATAATAGTTCTGAACCCATTGTGTCAAAAACAGCGTTTTCTCATTGAAATACGAAAGTTTTGACACAGTACCACTGGTTTGACACCTATTGTGTCAAAATAAGCGTTTTCTCATTGAAATACGTCAATTTTGACACAGTACCATGCTTTTGTGTCAAAACCAGCGTTTTCCCATTGAGTTACGTCCGTTTTGTCAAAGTATCATAGTTTTGAACCTATTGTGTCAAAACCAGCGTTTTCTCATTGAAATACGATAGTTTTGACACAGTATCACTGGTTTGTAACCTATTGTGTCAAAACCAGCGTTTTATCATTGGAATATGTCAGTTTTGTCACAGTATCATAGTTCTGAACCTATTGTGTCAAAACCAGCGTTTTCTCATTGAAATACGTCAGTTTTGACACAGTACCATGCTTTTGTGTCAAAACCAGTGTTTTCCCATTGAGTTACGTCCGTTTTGTCACAGTATCATAGTTTTGAACCTATTGTGTCAAAACCAGCGTTTTCTCATTGAAATACAATAGTTTTGACACAGTATCACTGGTTTGTAACCTATTGTGTCAAAACCAGCGTTTTCGCATTAAAATACGTCAGTTTTGAACCTGTTGTGTAAAAACCAGCGTTTTCTCATTTGAATATTTCAGTTTGGACACAGTATCATAGTTTTGAACTCATTGTGTCAAAACCAGTGTTTTCTCACTGAAATACGTCAGTTTTGACACAGTACCATGGTTTTGTGTCAAAACCAGCGTTTTCACATTGAAATACGTCAGTTTTGACACAGTCTTATGGTGTTGAACGTGTTGTGTCAAAACCAGCGTTTTCTCATTGAGTTACGTCCGTTTTGTCACAGTATCATAGTTTTGAACCTATTGTGTCAAAACCAGCGTTTTCTCATTAAAATACGTCAGTTTTGAACGTGTTGTGTCAAAACCAGCGTTTTCTCATTGGAATATGTCAGTTTTGTCACAGTACCATAGTTTTGAACCTATTGTGTCAAAGCCAGCGTTTTCTCATTGAAATACGTCAGTTTTGACACAGTACCATCCTTTTGTGTCAAAACCAGCTTTTTCTCATTGAGTTACGTCGGTTTTGTCAAAGTATTATAGTTTTGAACCTATTGTGTCAAAACCAGCGTTTTCTCATTGGAATATGTCAGTTTTGTCACAGTATCATTGAACGTGTTGTGTCAAAACCAGTGTTTTCTCATTGAAATACGACAGTTTTGACACAGTATCACTGGTTTGACACCTATTATGTCAAAACCAGCGTTTTCTCATTGAAATACGTCAGTTTTAACACAGTACAATGCTTTTGTGTCAAAACCAGCCTTTTCTCTTTGAGTTACGTCCGTTTTGTCACAGTATTATAGTTTTGAACCTATTGTGTCAAAACCAGCGTTTTCTCATTGAAATACGACAGTTTTGACAAAGTGTTATAGTTTTGAACCTATTGTGTCAAAACCAGCGTTTTCTCATTGAAATACTACAGTTTTGACACAGTACCATGCTTTTGTGTCAAAACCAGCGTTTTCCCATTGAGTTACGTCCGTTTTGTCAAAGTATCATAGTTTTGAACCTATTGTGTCAAAACCAGCGTTTTCTCATTGAAATACGATAGTTTTGACACAGTATCACTGGTTTGTAACCTATTGTGTCAAAACCAGCGTTTTATCATTGGAATATGTCAGTTTTGTCACAGTATCATAGTTTTGAACCTATTGTGTCAAAACCAGCGTTTTCTCATTGAAATACGTCAGTTTTGACAGAGTACCATGCTTTTGTGTCAAAACCAGTGTTTTCCCATTGAGTTACGTCCGTTTTGTCACAGTATCATAGTTTTGAACCTATTGTGTCAAAACCAGCGTTTTCTCATTAAAATACGTCAGTTTTGTCACAGTATCATAGTTTTGAACTTATTGTGTCAAAACCAGCGTTTTCTCATTAAAATACGTCAGTTTTGAACCTGTTGTGTAAAAACCAGCGTTTTCTCATTTGAATATTTCAGTTTGGACACAGTATCATAGTTTTGAACTCATTGTGTCAAAACCAGTGTTTTCTCACTGAATTACGTCAGTTTTGACACAGTACCATGGTTTTGTGTCAAAACCAGCGTTTTCACATTGAAATACGTCAGTTTTGACACAGTCTTATGGTGTTGAACGTGTTGTGTCAAAACCAGCGTTTTCTCATTGGAATATGTCAGTTTTGTCACAGTATCATTGAACGTGTTGTGTCAAAACCAGTGTTTTCTCATTGAGTTACGTCCGTTTTGTCACAGTATCATAGTTTTGAACCTATTGTGTCAAAACCAGCGTTTTCTCATTAAAATACGTCAGTTTTGAACGTGTTGTGTCAAAACCAGCGTTTTCTCATTGGAATATGTCAGTTTTGTCACAGTACCATAGTTTTGAACCTATTGTGTCAAAACCAGCGTTTTCTCATTGAAATACGTCAGTTTTGACACAGTACCATCCTTTTGTGTCAAAACCAGCTTTTTCTCATTGAGTTACGTCGGTTTTGTCAAAGTATTATAGTTTTGAACCTATTGTGTCAAAACCAGCGTTTTCTCATTGGAATATGTCAGTTTTGTCACAGTATCATTGAACGTGTTGTGTCAAAACCAGTGTTTTCTCATTGAGTTACGTCCGTTTTGTCACAGTATCATAGTTTTGAACTTATTGTGTCAAAACCAGCGTTTTCTCATTAAAATACGTCAGTTTTGAACCTGTTGTGTAAAAACCAGCGTTTTCTCATTTGAATATTTCAGTTTGGACACAGTATCATAGTTTTGAACTCATTGTGTCAAAACCAGTGTTTTCTCACTGAAATACGTCAGTTTTGACACAGTACCATGGTTTTGTGTCAAAACCAGCGTTTTCACATTGAAATACGTCAGTTTTGACACAGTCTTATGGTGTTGAACGTGTTGTGTCAAAACCAGCGTTTTCTCATTGAGTTACGTCCGTTTTGTCACAGTATCATAGTTTTGAACCTATTGTGTCAAAACCAGCGTTTTCTCATTAAAATACGTCAGTTTTGAACGTGTTGTGTCAAAACCAGCGTTTTCTCATTGGAATATGTCAGTTTTGTCACAGTATCATAGTTCTGAACGTGTTGTGTCAAAACCAGCGTTTTCTCATTGAGTTACGTCTGTTTTGTCACAGTACCATAGTTTTGAACCTATTGTGTCAAAACCAGCGTTTTCTCATTGAAATACGTCAGTTTTGACAGAGTACCATCCTTTTGTGTCAAAACCAGCTTTTTCTCATTGAGTTACGTCGGTTTTGTCAAAGTATTATAGTTTTGAACCTATTGTGTCAAAACCAGCGTTTTCTCATTGGAATATGTCAGTTTTGTCACAGTATCACTGGTTTGACACCTATTATGTCAAAACCAGCGTTTTCTCATTGAAATACGTCAGTTTTAACACAGTACAATGCTTTTGTGTCAAAACCAGCCTTTTCTCTTTGAGTTACGTCCGTTTTGTCACAGTATTATAGTTTTGAACCTATTGTGTCAATACCAGCGTTTTCTCATTGAAATACGTCAGTTTTGACACAGTACCATGCTTTTGTGTCAAAACCAGCGTTTTCCCATTGAAATACATTAGTTTTGACACAGTATCACTGGTTTGACACCTATTGTGTCAAAACCAGCGTTTTTTCATTGAAATACGTCAGTTTTGAGCCTATTGTGTCAAAACCAGCGTTTTCTCATTGGAATACTTCAGTTTGGACACAGTATCATAGTTTTGAACTCATTGTGTCAAAACCAGTGTTTTCTCACTGAAATACGTCAGTTATGACACAGTACCATGGTTTTGTGTCAAAACCAGCGTTTTCACATTGAAATACATTAGTTTTGACACAGTATCACTGGTTTGACACCTATTGTGTCAAAACCAGCGTTTTTTCATTGAAATACGTCAGTTTTGAGCCTATTGTGTCAAAACCAGCGTTTTCTCATTAAAATACGTCAGTTTTGAACGTGTTGTGTAAAAACCAGCGTTTTCTCATTGGAATACTTCAGTTTGGACACAGTATCATAGTTTTGAACTCATTGTGTCAAAACCAGTGTTTTCTCACTGAAATACGTCAGTTGTGACACAGTACCATGCTTTTTTTTCAAACCAGCTTTTTCTCATTATGTTACGTCCGTTTTGTCACAGTATCATAGTTCTTAACCCATTGTGTCAAAAACAGCGTTTTCTCATTGAAATACGAAAGTTTTGACACAGTATCACTGGTTTGACACCTATTGGGTCTAAACCAGCGTTTACACATTGAAATACGACAGTTTTGACACAGTATCACTGGTTTGACACCTATTGTGTGAAAACCAGCGTTTTCTCATTAAAATACGTCAGATTTGAACGTGTTGTGTCAAAACCAGCGTTTTCTCATTGGAATATGTCAGTTTTGTCACAGTATCATTGAACGTGTTGTGTCAAAACCAGTGTTTTCTCATTGAAATACGACATTTTTGACACAGTATCACTGGTTTGACACCTATTGTGTCAAAACCAGCGTTATCTCATTGAAATACGACAGTTTTGACAAAGTGTTATAGTTTTGAACCTATTGTGTCAAAACCAGCGTTTTCTCATTGAAATACGACAGTTTTGAACCTATTGTGTCAAAACCAGCGTTTTCTCATTGAAATACGAACGTTTTGACACAGTATCACTGGTTTGACACCTATTGTGTCAAAACCAGATTTTTCTCATTGGAATACGTCAGTTTTGACACAGTACCATGCTTTTGTGTCAAAACCAGCTTTTCCTCATTGAGTTACGTACGTATTGTCACAGTATTGTAGTTTTGAACCTATTGTGTCAAAACCAGCGTTTTCTCATTGAAATACGACAGTTTTGAGACAGTATCACTGGTTTGACACCTATTGTGTCAAAACCAGCGTTTTCTCATTGGAATATGTCAGTTTTTTCACAGTATCGTGGTTTTGAACGTGTTGTGTCAAAACCAGCGTTTCCTCATGAAATACGACAGTTTTGACACAGTAGCACTGGTTTGACACCTATAGTGTCAAAACCAGCGTTTTCTCATTGAAATACGTCAGTTTTGAACCTAGTGTGTCAAAACCAGCGTTTTCTCATTGAAATACGAAAGTTTTGACACAGTATCACTGGTTTGACACCTATTGTGTCAAAACCAGATTTTTCTCATTGGAATACGTCAGTTTTGACACAGTACCATGCTTTTGTGTCAAAACCAGCTTTTCCTCATTGAGTTACGTACGTTTTGTCACAGTATTGTAGTTTTGAACCTATTGTGTCAAAACCAGCGTTTTCTCATTGAAATACGACAGTTTTGAGACAGTATCACTGGTTTGAAACCTATTGTGTCAAAACCAGCGTTTTTTCATTGGAATATGTCAGTTTTGAGACAGTATCACTGGTTTGACACCTATTGTGTCAAAACCAGCGTTTTCTCATTGGAATATGTCAGTTCTTTCACAGTATCGTGGTTTTGAACGTGTTGTGTCAAAACCAGCGTTTCCTCATGAAATACGACAGTTTTGACACAGTATCACTGGTTTGACACCTATAGTGTCAAAACCAGCGTTTTCTCATTGAAATAAGTCAGTTTTGAACCTATTGTGTCAAAACCAGCGTTTTCTCATTGAAATACGACATTTTTGACACAGTATCATTGGTTTGTAACCTATAGTGTCAAAACCAGCGTTTTCTCATTGAAATAAGTCAGTTTTGAACCTATTGTGTCAAAACCAGCGTTTTCTCATTGAAATACGACATTTTTGACACAGTATCATTGGTTTGTAACCTATAGTGTCAAAACCAGCGTTTTCCCATTGAAATACGTCAGTTTTGAACCTATTGTGTCAAAACCAGCGTTTTCTCATTGAAATACGACATTTTTGACACAGTATCACTGGTTTGACACCTATTGTGTCAAAACCAGCGTTTTCTCATTGAAATATGTCAGTTTTGAGACAGTATTATGGTTTTGAACCTATCGTGTGAAAACCAGCGTTTTCTCATTGAAATACGTCAGTTTTGACACCGTATCCCTTGTGCTACCCTTTTGCATACTCGGTCCACCGGGGGGGTGTTTTTAAATCGCCACCGGGCTGCGTGCATAGGACCAAGGCAGAGATAAGACCCTCTATCACCCGTGTCCAGGTTCGCCGCTGTTTCTTTCTTTCTTTCTGTGTGTTTTTGTGTGTGTGTGTGTGTGTGTCTCTCTATCTTTCTTAGGGTTTGGGTCAGAGAAGCCCCAACCCGACCCCGAGGCTCCAGGGCTGTTTGTCCAAAGCGTGGGTTGGGGTCAGAGAAGCCCCGACCCCGAGGCTCCGGGGCGGTTTGTCCGAATCGTGGGGTCAGAGAAGCCCCGACCCCGAGGCTCCGGGGCGGTTTGTCTGAGGAATATACAGACCTGTATGATAGAACGTCTATCCAGTGTCCCGGAAATCACCGTGAAGACCTTCGCCATGCAACCCGTTGTGTAATACAGCGGGCTGGCTCAACAATGATTGGTTCTTCTGTACACGTACTAAACAAAATACAACATATTTTGTTTAGTATCTGTGTTGTGATCATAGCCGACTTAATGACTTTGCTCATCGAACCCTTTTCTCCCTTGTTATGATGTGACGGTCAGCGTTCAGAGACCCGGGCTACCGGTAAAAAAGAGTTTCTCGGCTTCTAGGGTTCACCTAGTCTGACCAGCGTTCCCTGGGTCCGACCAGCATTCACGGGGTCCGACCAGCGTTCACTGGGTCCAACCAGCGTTCACTGAGTCCGACCAGCGTTCACTGGGTCCAACCAGCGTTCATTGGGTCCGACCAGCGTTCACTGAGTCCGACCAGGTTCAATAGTTCTCATTTCACAGCTACCGTGATAAGGATGTGCAATGACATCGGCCAAGGAAGGGGATATAAACAAAAACATGTTCATATATCTAATCTATGTCAGTACCCGTGGTGTATTACACTACTACACAGGCTGGCAAACTCTCTACTTCCCCTGAGAAAGTCCCTGTTGGTTCTGAGGCCCTCCTTGTCAGTGCCGGGAGACGTGCAAACTATCTTACTTCCCATGAGAAAGCCCCTGTTCTGAGGCATGGACTCTTGGTGGTCGGACCCTGTGAATGGTGGTCGGACCCAGTGAATGGTCGTGGGACCCTGTGAACGGTGGTCGGACCCTGTGAAGGGTGGTCGGACCCTGTGAACGGTGGTCGGACCCTGTGAATGGTGGTCGGACTCAGTGAATGGTGGTCGGACTCAGTGAATGGTGGTCGGACCCTGTGAATGGTGGTCGGACTCAGTGACTGGTGGTCGGACCCAGTGAATGGTGGTCGGACCCTGTGAATGGTGGTCGGACTCAGTGAATGGTGGTCGGACCCTGTGAACGGTGGTGGGACCCTTTGAATGGTGGTCGGACCCTGTGAATGGTGGTCGGACTCAGTCAATGGTGGTCGGACCTTGTGAATGGTGGTCGGACTCAGCGAATGGTGGTCGGACCCTGTGAATGGTGGTCGGACCCTGTGAATGGTGGTCGGACTCTGTGAATGGTGGTCGGACTCAGTTAATGGTGGTCGCACCCTGTGAATGGTGGTTGGACTCAGTAAATGGTGGTTGGACCCTGTGAATGGTGGTCGGACTCAGTGAATGGTGGTCGGACCTTGTGAATGGTGGTCGGACTCAGTGAATACTGTGTCAAAACTGACTAGTTCACTGGGAAAACGCTGGCTTCAACACAATAGGTTAAAAACCATAAGCCTTTGTCAAAACTGACGTATTTTAATGAGAAAATGCTGATTTTGACACAATACCTTCAAAAATAAGATACTGTGTCAAAACTGACGTATTTCAATGAGAAAACTTTGTTGTTTACAAAGTACGTTCAAAACTATGATACTGTGTCAAAACTGACGTATGTCAATGAAAAAAACGCTGGCTTTGACACATTACGTTCGAAACTATGATGCTGTGTCAAAACTGACGTAGCTCCGACGACTAACCCCGAGCCGTTCTGCTCAGCGTCTTTTTATACATTTTTTTAGGACAGCAAACTTCAGCCTTCCCCCTTGATCGTCGTTGTTTGGTGTTAATCGAATAACAACCCTTAATGTTTAATTCTTCCCTTTTATGGCAACATTAAGACATTTCTGACTCTTCCCCTCTTTCCGGCGTACGTGCCGAATGTGTTTTAGCAGTAGCATTAATGCAATGGCTATGGCACAATCTTCGTTGATCTTTATCAATACACATCACCCATTCTCTGTGCTGCTCTCTGTATTACACAATACTTGAAATCCCCTCTCTCCTTTACTGAGCGCTTCTGCTTTTCTCTTGTGAGCGGTCATATGAGGTTACATTTTACAGTTTCCATTACATTTCTTATAAAATCATCTCTATTGTAGATTACAGTAATTCATACATTATTTCAGTACTTTGTTTCTAAATCAACTCTTTGTTATAGCGGTTACATGTTTGTGATTCGTTCTTTCTACACAGTTATTCATCATGACATCTTATTATTTTGGCTTGCAATGCTTTTATGATTGACTTTCTCATATTTCTCTCTGTGTTACCTCAATTGTGAAGTGGACTGTTTATCTCTGTCCATACCAGGCATGTGCCCGGTATTCGTGTCGAGAGCAGATCTCAACTTTCTCTTGACACCTCCTTCTTGAGGTCGAGGTCTCCATCTGTCCTGCGGCGGTGTCATCTGTATCATTCTCGTCAGGGACCTCCTCATTATAGGTGTTGGGGATCTTCTTATGATCGATGAGGGGAATCTTCTCCTTCTTTCTGGTGACGGGGATTTTCTTCTAATCAGTGTCGGGGACCAGCGCACCTCCCGTGTCGGGGATGGCAGTTCCTCGAGTAGATCATCCTCTCTTTCTACCGAAAGAATAAGCACGTCTTCTTCTGGCACCCTCTCCGATTCAGGGGGTGTTTCTCCTCCTGGTATCTCCTTGGGTCCTGGAGTTTGTTCACTGATCAGTTCCCATTGATCAAGAATTAGTGGTTCCTCTAGGTATGGTGTTCCCTCTGCAGCCGGGGTGGTGAATTCCTCGACTCCGACGGCATCTTGGGTGTCCTCCATTGGTATTTCCTTGAGGCTGTTGTCCGTCTCGAGGGTCAGCAATGCCTCTGCGAGGCTGTTCTCTGGCTCCGACTCAGGTTTCAAAAGTCCTTCTTCTTTGCAATGATCCTCGATAGCTTGAAGGGCTGCTTGTAGTTCTTCTTCTACCAACAAGGACATGGATGAACCTGAAGATTGCTCGTTCTCCCGACTCTCAGTCGGAGTGCCAGATGGCCATCCCACCTCAATTAGTCCTTCTCCTGTACCCTCGTAGTACCAGCCAACTCCTTCGGTTTGAGTTGCGACTTCTGTGGTAGAACTTGGTGTCTGGCCGCCGGAAAATGGCGCTCCTATTGCCACGAATCTACCATCGCTGAAGTGACTGGAAGAGGCATATTTACCATCTGGGAATACCCACATTTTCATGTAGGTGGGAAGGTAGGACCCGAACTTGGCCCATCGGATTCTTGGGTCGAAGTGAGGTGTTAGCGATGTCCAGACGACGGTTGCCGTACTTTCCACTCGGCAGACTTGATCTAGGGCTATCACTGGGATACAAAGGGAATCCTGGTGACATAGTACCCCTCGGACCAGATGTACGGGAAAGGTTTTCTCATAACAAGTGTTGCACCACAATGCGAGACCCATATCCCAGAGATATTTGGCTTTCTCCAGGGATATCCCGCAGTGGCAGCCGGCTTCTTCCTACAAGGTATAACACAGAGTATTGATTAAACAATTAATATGTTCAGCTTTTTGCTAAGCGCAGCGAGCGTTGGTTGCAGACCCTTGGTTTACTGAGGGGTCTGGCGAGCGGCACGTCGCTCTCTCTCTCTCTCTCTTGGGGGGGGGGTGTTGGGGTCAGAGAAGCCCCGACCCGACCCCGAGGCTCCGGGGCGATTTGTCCCACTCGTGGGGTCAGAGAAGCCCCGACCCCGAGGCTCCGGGGCGGTTTGTCTGAGGAATATACAGACCTGTATGATAGAGCGTGTATCCAGTGTCCCGGAAATGGTATCCTTCACCGTGAAGACCTTCGCCATCCAACCCGTTGTGTAATACAGCGGGCTGGCTCAACAATGATTGGTCCTTCTGTTCACGTACTAAACAAAATACAACATATGGATATTAGGCCTGTGTTGTGATCATAGCCGACTTAATGACTTTGCTCATCGAACCCTTTTCTCCCTTGTTATGATGTGACGGTCAGCGTTCAGAGACCCGGGCTACCGGTAAAACAGAGTTTCTCGGCATCTAGGGTTTAACTAGTCCGACCAGCGTTCACTGGGTCCGACCAGCATTCACGGGGGCCGACCAGCGTTCACTGGGTCCGACCAGCGTTCACTGAGTCCGACCAGCGTTCACTGGGTCCGACCAGCATTCACTGGGTCCGACCAGCGTTCACTGAGTCCGACCAGCGTTCACTGAGTCCGGATCGTACTACAATGCGAACCCTCATAACTCCCAACTAGGGATTTGTGTTGTGTGTTATAAAGCAAAACCTGTGTCATTCAATAAAGGCTGATAGTTTGTACGAAACCTTGATGTCCTTTGTGTATTATTGTCCCTAATTACCGACCTCGGGTACCCGTAGTTCTCATTTCACAGCTACCGTGATAAGGATGTGCAATTACATCGGCCAAGGAAGGGGATATAAACAAAAACATGTTCATATATCTAATCTATGTCAGTACCCGTGGTGTATCACACTACTACACAGGCTGGCAAACTCTCTACTTCCCCTGAGAAAGTCCCTGTTTGGTCTGAGGCCCTCCTTGTCAGTCCCGGGAGTCATGCAAACTATCGTACTTCCCATGAGAAAGCCCCTGTTCTGAGGAATGGACTCTTGGTGGTCGGACCCAGTGAATGGTGGTCGGAACCTGTGAATGGTGGTCGGACCCCGTGAATGGTGGTCAGACCCTGTGAATGGTGGTCAGACCCCGTTAATGGTGGTCGGACTCTGTAAATGGTGGTCGGACTCAGTGAATGGTGGTTGGAACCTTTGAATGGTGGTCGGACTCAGTCAATGGTGGTCGGACCCTGTGAATGGTGGTCGGACTCTGTCAATGGTGGTCGGACCCTGTGAATGGTGGTCGGACTCAAGAAATGGTGGTCTGACCCTGTGAATAGTGGTCGGACTCAGTCAATGGTGGTCGGACCCTGTGAATGGTGGTCGGACTCAGTCAATGGTGGTCGGACCCTGTGAATGGTGGTCGGACTCAGTGAATGGTGGTTGGACCCTGTGAATGGTGGTCGGACTCAGTCAATGGTGGTCGGACCCTGTGAATGGTGGTCGGACTCAGTCAATGGTGGTCGGACCCTGTGAATGGTGGTCGGACTCAGTGAATGGTGGTCGGACCCTGTGAATGGTGGTCGGACTCAGTGAATGGTGGTCGGACTCTGTGAAAGGTGGTCGGACTCATCGAATGGTGGTCGGACTCAGTGAATACTGTGTCAAAACTGACTAGTTCATTGGGAATACGCTGGTTTCAACACAATTGCTTCAAAACCATAACACTTTGTCAAAACTGACGTATTTCAATGAGAAAACGCTGGTTTTGACACGAAAGGTTCAAAACCATAATACTGTGTCAAACCTGACGTATTTCAATGAGAAAATGCTGGTTTTGACACAATCGGTTCAAAACTGACGTATTTCAATGAGAAAACGCTGGTTTTGACACCAAACAATGGTACTGTGTCAAAACTGACTAGTTCATTGGGAAAACGCTGGTTTCAACACATGTTCAAAACCATAACACTTTGTCAAAACTGACGTATTTCAATGAGAAAACGCTTTTTTTGACACAATAGGTTAAAAACCATGATGCTGTGTCAAAACTGACGTAGTTCAATGAGAAATCACTGGTTTTGACACAATAAGTTCAAAACTGTTGTATTTCAATGAGAAAACACTGGTTTTGACACAATAAGTTCAAAACTATGATACTGTGTCAAAACTGTTGTATTTCGATGAGAAAACGCTGGTTTTGACACAATAGGTTCAAAACTACGATGCTGTTTTAAAACTGACGTATTTCAATGAGAAAACTTTGGTGTTTACAAAGTACGTTCAAAACTATGATACTGTGTCAAAACTGACATATGTCAATGAGAAAACGCTGGCTTTGACACATTACGTTCGAAACTATGATGCTGTGTCAAAACGCTTGCTTTTTTTACCCAATCAGTTAAGAACTATGATACTGTGTCAAGACTGACGTATTTCAATGAGAAAAAGCTTGTTCGTGAAAAATTAAGTGAAGTACATTGATACTCTTTCAAAAATGATGTATTTTGCTGAGAAAACGCCTATCTGTGACAAACCACGTGATATACAATGATACTGTCTCAAAACATATATATTGCTCAAAAAACAGTTGATATATGAAAAAGTGAAATACAATAATAATGTAAAAACTGTCGTATTTCACTCGGAAAACGCTGTTTTGTGACAAACTATGTTAAATTGTAAGAAAACTGTCAAAACTAATGTATTTTGTGGATATATTGTGCCAAACTTTTTAAAAAAATACTCTGATACTGTGTCAAAATATATGTATTATGCTGAGAAAATGCTGTTTTGTGACAATCTATGGGAAATACTAAGAAAAGTCATATCTTTGTTTGATGTTGTGCTACTAGGCCTATGGATAATTCAACATTTTGATGTCATACAACAGGGTAATTTTTTGTACATTCAAAAAAAATATTAAATATTTCCTCGCATTTACATAAAGTATCCTTAAAATTACAAAATGTCATACTAAAGTTTTATATAAACAAATATTTCCTTTAGACATTATTTTTTCAAATTTAATATTGAGTTTTCAATGAAACATTAATACATAGTTATCCCCAATTAATTCATTCAATATTATTTAGACAAATTCAAAGATTAACCCTTGTGCTACACTTTTGCATACTCGGTCCACCAGGGTTTTTTTTTTAAAATCGCCACCGGGCTGTGCGCATAGGCCCAAGGCAGAGATCAGGCGAAGGCCTTGATCGCGAGAGCGCCCGCCTGTGTCCTTTTTGTGAAGAGTTGGGGCACCCTCTATCACCGTGTCCAGGGATCACCGCTGTGGCTTTCTTTCTTTCTGTGTGTGTGTGTGTGTGTGTCTCTCTCTCTCTCTCTCTCTCTCTCTCTCTCTCTATCTCTCTCTCTCTCTCTCTCTCTCTCTCTCTCTCTCTCTCTCTTGGGGGGGGGGGGGGTTGGGGTCAGAGAAGCCCCGACCCGACCCCGAGGCTCCGGGGCGGTTTGTCCGACTCGTGGGTTGGGGTCAGAGAAGCCCCGACCCCGAGGCTTCGGGGCGGTTTGTCCGACTCGTGGGGTCAGAGAAGCCCCAACCCCGAGGCTCCGGGGCGGTTTATCTGAGGAATATACAGACCTGTATGATAGAGCGTGTATCCACTGTCCCGGAAATGGTATCCTTCACCATGAAGACCTTCGCCATCCAACCCGTTGTGTAATACAGCAGGCTAGCTCAACAATGATTGGTCCTTCTGTTCACGTACTAAACAAAATACAACATACGGATATCAGGCCTGTGTTGTGATCATAGCCGACTTAATGACTTTGCTCATCGAACCCTTTTCTCCCTTGTTATGATGTGACGGTCAGCGTTCAGAGACCCGGGCTACCGGTAAAACAGAGTTTCTCGGCATCTAGGGTTTAACTAGTCCGACCAGCGTTCACTGGGTCCGACCAGCATTCACGGGGGCCGACCAGCGTTCACTGGGTCCGACCAGCGTTCACTGAGTCCGACCAGCGTTCCCTGGGTCCGACCAGCATTCACTGGGTCCGACCAGCGTTCACTGAGTCCGACCAGCGTTCACTGAGTCCGGATCGTACTACAATGCGAACCCTCATAACTCCCAACTAGGGATTTGTGTTGTGTGTTATAAAGCAAAACCTGTGTCATTCAATAAAGGCTGATAGTGTGTACGAAACCTTGATGTCCTTTGTGTATTATTGTCCCTAATTACCGACCTCGGGTACCCGTAGTTCTCATTTCACAGCTACCGTGATAAGGATGTGCAATTACATCGGCCAAGGAAGGGGATATAAACAAAAACATGTTCATATATCTAATCTATGTCAGTACCCGTGGTGTATCACACTACTACACAGGCTGGCAAACTCTCTACTTCCCCTGAGAAAGTCCCTGTTTGGTCTGAGGCCCTCCTTGTCAGTCCCGGGAGTCATGCAAACTATCGTACTTCCCATGAGAAAGCCCCTGTTCTGAGGAATGGACTCTTGGTGGTCGGACCCAGTGAATGGTGGTCGGAACCTGTGAATGGTGGTCGGACCCCGTGAATGGTGGTCAGACCCTGTGAATGGTGGTCAGACCCCGTTAATGGTGGTCGGACTCTGTAAATGGTGGTCGGACTCAGTGAATGGTGGTTGGAACCTTTGAATGGTGGTCGGACTCAGTCAATGGTGGTCGGACCCTGTGAATGGTGGTCGGACTCTGTCAATGGTGGTCGGACCCTGTGAATGGTGGTCGGACTCAAGAAATGGTGGTCTGACCCTGTGAATAGTGGTCGGACTCAGTCAATGGTGGTCGGACCCTGTGAATGGTGGTTGGAACCTTTGAATGGTGGTCGGACTCAGTCAATGGTGGTCGGACCCTGTGAATGGTGGTCGGACTCTGTCAATGGTGGTCGGACCCTGTGAATGGTGGTCGGACTCAAGAAATGGTGGTCTGACCCTGTGAATAGTGGTCGGACTCAGTCAATGGTGGTCGGACCCTGTGAATGGTGGTCGGACTCAGTCAATGGTGGTCGGACCCTGTGAATGGTGGTCGGACTCAGTGAATGGTGGTTGGACCCTGTGAATGGTGGTCGGACTCAGTCAATGGTGGTCGGACCCTGTGAATGGTGGTCGGACTCAGTCAATGGTGGTCGGACCCTGTGAATGGTGGTCGGACTCAGTGAATGGTGGTCGGACCCTGTGAATGGTGGTCGGACTCAGTGAATGGTGGTCGGACTCTGTGAAAGGTGGTCGGACTCATCGAATGGTGGTCGGACTCAGTGAATACTGTGTCAAAACTGACTAGTTCATTGGGAATACGCTGGTTTCAACACAATTGCTTCAAAACCATAACACTTTGTCAAAACTGACGTATTTCAATGAGAAAACGCTGGTTTTGACACGAAAGGTTCAAAACCATAATACTGTGTCAAACCTGACGTATTTCAATGAGAAAATGCTGGTTTTGACACAATCGGTTCAAAACTGACGTATTTCAATGAGAAAACGCTGGTTTTGACACCAAACAATGGTACTGTGTCAAAACTGACTAGTTCATTGGGAAAACGCTGGTTTCAACACATGTTCAAAACCATAACACTTTGTCAAAACTGACGTATTTCAATGAGAAAACGCTTTTTTTGACACAATAGGTTAAAAACCATGATGCTGTGTCAAAACTGACGTAGTTCAATGAGAAATCACTGGTTTTGACACAATAAGTTCAAAACTGTTGTATTTCAATGAGAAAACACTGGTTTTGACACAATAAGTTCAAAACTATGATACTGTGTCAAAACTGTTGTATTTCGATGAGAAAACGCTGGTTTTGACAAAATAGGTTCAAAACTACGATGCTGTTTTAAAACTGACGTATTTCAATGAGAAAACTTTGGTGTTTACAAAGTACGTTCAAAACTATGATACTGTGTCAAAACTGACATATGTCAATGAGAAAACGCTGGCTTTGACACATTACGTTCGAAACTATGATGCTGTGTCAAAACGCTTGCTTTTTTTACCCAATCAGTTAAGAACTATGATACTGTGTCAAGACTGACGTATTTCAATGAGAAAAAGCTTGTTCGTGAAAAATTAAGTGAAGTACATTGATACTCTTTCAAAAATGATGTATTTTGCTGAGAAAACGCCTATCTGTGACAAACCACGTGATATACAATGATACTGTCTCAAAACATATATATTGCTCAAAAAACAGTTGATATATGAAAAAGTGAAATACAATAATAATGTAAAAACTGTCGTATTTCACTCGGAAAACGCTGTTTTGTGACAAACTATGTTAAATTGTAAGAAAACTGTCAAAACTAATGTATTTTGTGGATATATTGTGCCAAACTTTTTAAAAAAATACTCTGATACTGTGTCAAAATATATGTATTATGCTGAGAAAATGCTGTTTTGTGACAATCTATGGGAAATACTAAGAAAAGTCATATCTTTGTTTGATGTTGTGCTACTAGGCCTATGGATAATTCAACATTTTGATGTCATACAACAGGGTAATTTTTTGTACATTCAAAAAAAATATTAAATATTTCCTCGCATTTACATAAAGTATCCTTAAAATTACAAAATGTCATACTAAAGTTTTATATAAACAAATATTTCCTTTAGACATTATTTTTTCAAATTTAATATTGAGTTTTCAATGAAACATTAATACATAGTTATCCCCAATTAATTCATTCAATATTATTTAGACAAATTCAAAGATTAACCCTTGTGCTACACTTTTGCATACTCGGTCCACCAGGGTTTTTTTTTTAAAATCGCCACCGGGCTGTGCGCATAGGCCCAAGGCAGAGATCAGGCGAAGGCCTTGATCGCGAGAGCGCCCGCCTGTGTCCTTTTTGTGAAGAGTTGGGGCACCCTCTATCACCGTGTCCAGGGATCACCGCTGTGGCTTTCTTTCTTTCTGTGTGTGTGTGTGTGTGTGTCTCTCTCTCTCTCTCTCTCTCTCTCTCTCTCTCTATCTCTCTCTCTCTCTCTCTCTCTCTCTCTCTCTCTCTCTCTCTTGGGGGGGGGGGGGGTTGGGGTCAGAGAAGCCCCGACCCGACCCCGAGGCTCCGGGGCGGTTTGTCCGACTCGTGGGTTGGGGTCAGAGAAGCCCCGACCCCGAGGCTTCGGGGCGGTTTGTCCGACTCGTGGGGTCAGAGAAGCCCCAACCCCGAGGCTCCGGGGCGGTTTATCTGAGGAATATACAGACCTGTATGATAGAGCGTGTATCCACTGTCCCGGAAATGGTATCCTTCACCATGAAGACCTTCGCCATCCAACCCGTTGTGTAATACAGCAGGCTAGCTCAACAATGATTGGTCCTTCTGTTCACGTACTAAACAAAATACAACATACGGATATCAGGCCTGTGTTGTGATCATAGCCGACTTAATGACTTTGCTCATCGAACCCTTTTCTCCCTTGTTATGATGTGACGGTCAGCGTTCAGAGACCCGGGCTACCGGTAAAACAGAGTTTCTCGGCATCTAGGGTTTAACTAGTCCGACCAGCGTTCACTGGGTCCGACCAGCATTCACGGGGGCCGACCAGCGTTCACTGGGTCCGACCAGCGTTCACTGAGTCCGACCAGCGTTCCCTGGGTCCGACCAGCATTCACTGGGTCCGACCAGCGTTCACTGAGTCCGACCAGCGTTCACTGAGTCCGGATCGTACTACAATGCGAACCCTCATAACTCCCAACTAGGGATTTGTGTTGTGTGTTATAAAGCAAAACCTGTGTCATTCAATAAAGGCTGATAGTGTGTACGAAACCTTGATGTCCTTTGTGTATTATTGTCCCTAATTACCGACCTCGGGTACCCGTAGTTCTCATTTCACAGCTACCGTGATAAGGATGTGCAATTACATCGGCCAAGGAAGGGGATATAAACAAAAACATGTTCATATATCTAATCTATGTCAGTACCCGTGGTGTATCACACTACTACACAGGCTGGCAAACTCTCTACTTCCCCTGAGAAAGTCCCTGTTTGGTCTGAGGCCCTCCTTGTCAGTCCCGGGAGTCATGCAAACTATCGTACTTCCCATGAGAAAGCCCCTGTTCTGAGGAATGGACTCTTGGTGGTCGGACCCAGTGAATGGTGGTGGGACCCTGTGAATGGTGGTCGGACTCAGTGAATGGTGGTCGGACTCAGTGAATGGTGATCGGACCCTGTGAATGGTGGTCGGACTCAGTGAATGGTGGTCGGACTCAGTTAATGGTGTTCGGACCCTGTGAATGGTGGTGGGACCCTGTGAACGGTGGTCGGACCCTGTGAACGGTTGTGGGACCCTGTGAACGGTGGTCGCACCCTGTGAATGGTGGTCGGACTCAGTGAATGGTGGTCGGACACTGTGAATGGTGGTCGGACTCTGTGAATGGTGGTCGGACCCTGTGAATGGTGGTCGCACCCGGTGAATGGTGGTCGGACCCTGTGAACGGTGGTCGCACCCTGTGAATGGTGGTCGGACTCAGTGAATGGTGGTCGGACCCTGTGAATGGTGGTTGCACCCTGTGAATGGTGGTCGGACTCAGTAAATGGTGGTCGGATTCAGTGAATGGTGGTCGGACCCTATGAATGGTGGTCGGACCCCGGGAATGGTGGTCGGACACTGTGAATGGTGGTCGGACTCTGTGAATGGTGGTCGGACCCTGTGAATGGTGGTCGCACCCGGTGAATGGTGGTCGGACCCTGTGAACGGTGGTCGCACCCTGTGAATGGTGGTCGGACTCAGTGAATGGTGGTCCGACCCTGTGAATGGTGGTTGCACCCTGTGAATGGTGGTCGGACTCAGTAAATGGTGGTCGGATTCAGTGAATGGTGGTCGGACCCTATGAATGGTGGTCGGACTCAGTGAATGGTGGTCGGACCGTATGAATGGGGGTCAGACTCAGTGAATGGTGGTCGGACCATGTGAATGGTGGTCGGATTCAGTGAATGGTGGTCGGATTCAGTGAATGGTGGTCGGACCCTGTGAATGGTGGTCGGACCCTGTGAATGGTGGTCGGGCCCTGTGAACGGTGGTCGGACCCTGTGAACGGTCATCGGACCCTCTGAACGGTGGTCGGACCCTGTGAACGGTCATCGGACCCTGTGAACGGTGGTCGGACCCTGTGAACGGTGGTCGCACCCTGTGAATGGTGGTCGGACTCAGTGAATGGTGGTCGGACCCTGTGAATGGTGGTCTGACTCAGTGAATGGTGGTCGGACCCTGTGAATGGAGGTCGGATTCTGTGAATGGTGGTCGGACTCTGTGAATGGTGGTCTGACTCAGTGAATGGTGGTCGGACCCTGTGAATGGAGGTCGGATTCTGTGAATGGTGGTCGGACTCTGTGAATGGTGGTCGGACTCAGTGAATGGTGGTCGGACCCTGTGAATTTTCGTCGCACCCGGTGAATGGTGGTCGGACTCAGTGAATGGTGGTCGGACCCTGTGAATGGTGGTCGGACTCTGTGAATGGTGGTCGGACTCAGTGAATGGTGGTCAGACCCTGTGAATGGTGGTTTGACCCCGTGAATGGTGGTCGGACCTCGTGAATGGTGGTCGGACTCAGTGAATGGTGATCGACGCTGTGAATGGTGGTCGGACTCAGTGATTGGTGGTCGGACAGTGAATACTGTGTCAAAACTGACTAGTTCATTGGGAAAACGCTGGTTTCAACACAATAGGTTCAAAACCATAACCCTTTGTCAAAACTGTTGTATTTCAAAGAGAAAACGCTGGTTTTAACACAATTTGTTCAAAACTCTGATATTGTGTGAAAACGCTGGCTTTTTTTACACAATCAGTTAAGAGCTATGATACTGTGTCAAGACTAAAGTATTTCAATGAGAAAACGCCGGTTTTGACACAATAGGTTCAAAACTGACGTATTTCAATGAGAAAACGCTTGTTTTGACACAATAGGTTAAAAACCATGATACGGTGTCCAAACTAAAGTATTTCAATGAGAAAACTTTGGTGTTGTCACAATACGTTCGAAACTATGATGCTGTGTTAAAACTGACGTAGTTTAATGAGAAATCACTGGTTTTGATACAATAAGTTCAAAACTATGATACTGTGTCAGAAGTGTCGTATTTCAATGAGAAAACACTGGTTTTGACACAATAGGTTCAAAACTGACGTATTTCAATGACAAAACGCTGGCTTTGACACATTACGTTCGAAACTATGATGCTGTGTCAAAACTGACGTAGTTGAATGAGAAAACACTGGTTTTGACACAATTCGTTCAAAACTATGATATTGTGTCGAAACGCTGGCTTTTTTTACACAATCAGTTAAGAACTATGATACTGTGTAAAAACTGACGTATTTCAAAGAGAAAACGCTGGTTTTGACACAATTCTTTCAAAACTATGATACTTTGTCAAAACTGTCGTATTTCAATGAAAAACACTGGTTTTGACACAAAACAATGGTACTGTGTCAAAACTGACTAGTTCATTGGGAAAACGCTGGTTTCAACACATGTTCAAAACCATAACACTTTGTCAAAACTGACGTATTTCAATGAGAAAACGCTTGTTTTGACACAAAACTATGATACTGTGTCCAAACTGACGTAGTTTAATTAGAAATCACTGGTTTTGACACTAAGTTCAAAACTGTTGTATTTCAATGAGAAAACGATGGTTTTGACACATTACGTTCGAAACTATGATGATGTGTCAAAACTGACGTAGTTTAATGAGAAATCACTGGTTTTGACACAATACCTTCAAAAATATGATACTGTGTCAAAACTGACGTATTTTAATGAGAAAACGCTGGCTTTGACACATTACGTTCGACACTATGATGCTGTGTCAAAACTGACGTAGTTGAATGAGGAATCACTGGTTTTGACACAATAAGTTCAAAACTATGATATTGTGTCAAAACGCTGGCTTTTTTTACACAATCAGTTAAGAACTATGATACTGTGTCAAAATTGTTGTATTTCAATGAGAAAACGATGGTTTTGACACATTACGTTCGAAACTATGATGCTGTGTCAAAACTGACGTAGTTGAATGAGAAATCACTGGTTTTGACACAATAAGTTCAAAACTATGATACTGTGTAAAAACTGTTGTATTTCAATGAGAAAACGCTGGTTTTGACACAATAGGTTCAAAACTGACGTATTTCAATGAGAAAACGCTGGTGTTGACACAATAAGTTCAAAACTATGATACTGTGTCAAAACTGTTGTATTTCAATGAGAAAACGATGGTTTTGACATATTACGTTCGAAACTATGATGCTGTGTCAAAACTGACGTAATTGAATGAGAAAACGCTGGTTTTGACACAACAGGTTAAAAGTATGATTCTTTGTCAAAACTGATGTAGTTCAATGAGAAAACACTGGTTTTGACACTATTCTTTCAAAACTATGATACTTTGTCAAAACTGTCGTATTTCAATGAAAAAACACTGGTTTTGACACAAAACAATGGTACTGTGTCAAAACTGAACAGTTCATCAGGAAAACGCTGGTTTTAACACAATAGGTTCAAAACCATAACACTTTTTCAAAACTGACGTATTTCAATGAGAAAACGCTTGTTTTGACACAATAGGTTAAAAACCATGATACGGTGTCAAAACTGAAGTATTTCAATGAGAAAACGATGGCTTTGACACAATACCTTCAAAAATATGATACTGTGACAAAACTGACGTATTTCAATGAGAAAACGCTGGCTTTGACACATTACGTTCGAAACGATGATGCTGTGTCAAAACTGTTGTATTTCAATGGGAAAACGCTAGTTTTGACAAAGTACGTTCAAAACTTTGATACTGTTTCAAAACTGACGTAGTTGAATGAGAAATCACTGGTTTTGACACAATAAGTTCAAAACTATGATACTGTGTAAAAACTGTTGTATTTCAATGAGAAAACGCTGGTTTTGACACAATAGGTTCAAAACTGACGTATTTCAATGACAAAACGCTGGCTTTGACACATTACGTTCGAAGCTATGATGCTGTGTCAAAACTGACGTAGTTGAATGAGAAAACACTGGTTTTGACACAATTCGTTCAAAACTATGATATTGTGTCGAAACGCTGGCTTTTTTTACACAATCAGTTAAGAACTATGGTACTGTGTCAAAACTTACTAGTTCATTAGGAAAATGCTGATTTCAACACAATAGGTTCAAAACCATAACACTTTGTCAAAACTGACGTATTTCAATGAGAAAACGCTTGTTTTGACACAAAACTATGATACTGTGTCAAAACTGAAGTATTTCAATGAGAAAACTTTGGTGTTGACACATTACGTTCGAAACTATGATGCTGTGTCAAAACTGACGTAGTTGAATGAGAAAACGCTGGTTTTGACACAATAGGTTCAAAACTGACGTATTTCAATGAGAAAACGCTGATTTTGACACAAGTCAATGGAACTGTGTCAAAACTGACTAGCTCATTAGGAAAACGCTTGTTGTGACACAATAGGTTACAAACCATGATACGGTGTCAAAACTGACGTAGTTGAATGAGAAAACACTGGTTTTGACACAATTCGTTCCAAACTATGATATTGTGTCAAAACGCTGGCTTTTTTTACACAATCAGTTAAGAACTATGATACTGTGTAAAAACTGACGTATTTCAATGAGAAAACGCTGGTTTTGACACAATAAGTTCAAAACCATGATACTGTGTCAAAACGCTGGCTTTTTTTACACAATCAGTTAAGAACTATGATACTGTGTGAAGACTGACGTTTGTCAATGAGAAAACGCTGGTTTTGACCCAATAGGTAAAAAACTATGATGCTTTATCAAAACTGATGTAGTTCAATGAGAAAACACTGGTTTTGACACAATTCTTTCAAAACTATGATATTGTGTCAAAACGCTGGCTTTTTTTACACAAAAAAAAAAGCCAGCCCCCCAGTGGTGGGGGTGGTACTGACCCCCACCACTGGGGGTCAGTACCACCACTGACCCCAGTGGTGGAAAACTCCACTGCAACTCCACTTCCAAAAACTGTACATTACACTTTTTGCTTTTGCATAAGCAATGTGCTTTGAAGGGCTGTGGTCGCAGGGACAATGATATTCATGAAATTTGCATTTTTCTCATGTCGATCTTTTGACTCTTTTCGTCTAGAATGCCCCTGCACAAGTCCAGCTCTGAAGATGGATCTGGAGGTAAATTGAGCCACATTTTCACATTTATCTTCTGCACTCTTTCTAAGCTCAGCCTAGAAAATACACCATGAGCGGCGTGCAATATCATTTTTAAGCACAATGTGGAATATTGTCTCATTCTTTTATGTAATATTTATTTGGGAAAGTCTCGAAGGCATTTACATCTGCACTGAATACAACCTCTGGTGCTCTGTCGAGCTACAGTCTGACTTTATTGTATTGCCCTTTATTGATGTGAAGGGGTGTGAACAACCCGTTACGTTACTTGTTCAGATAAAAAGCCTCTTGCAGCGTACAGTATGTGCGAGTCAGAAAATTATGTTCTGGTGAGGAAAGTGGGAAATTCTCTTGCTTATCATGGTAAGGGACTCGCGGCGGGCCCAAGGCCAACGCTGCAGCTCAGGGAATGTTTGGCCACGCCGAGGCAAAGGAGTTGGCAGCGAGGACGCTTGGATACTTCCATCTCCTGTAGGCGTGATTGTCGCCACACAACCCCCTAATCGACGCGAGATCGATTACGAGCTACCCGGGATCATGTGGCGATTTTTCTGATGACTGCTGAGATTGGTGAGAGGTTTGTTTTTTTAATCCCCTGAGAAAGTCCCTATTTGGTCTGAGGCCCTCCTTGTCAGTCCCGGGAGTCATGCAAACTATCATACTTCCCATGAGAAAGCCCCTGGTGGTCGGACCCTGTGAATGGTGGTCGGACCCAGTGAATGGTGGTGGGACCCTGTGAACGGTGGTCGGACCCTGTGAATGGTGGTCAGACTCAGTGAATGGTGGTCGGACTCAGTGAATGGTGGTCGGACCATGTGAATGGCGGTCGGACTCAGTGAATGGTGGTCGGACTCAGTTAATGGTGGTCGGACCCTGTGAATGGTGTTCGGACCCTGTGAATGGTGGTCGGACTCAGTGAATGGTGGTCGGACTCAGTGAATGGTGGTCGGACCCTGTGAATGGTGGTCGGACTCAGTTAATGGTGGTCGGACCCTGTGAATGGTGGTAAGACCCTGTGAATGGTGGTCGGACCCTGTGAATGGTGGTCGGACTCAGTCAATGGTGGTCGACACCTTGAATGGTGGTCGGACTCAGTGAATGGTGGTCGGACCCTGTGAATGGTAGTCTGACTCAGGGAATGGTGGTCGAACTCAGTGAATGGTGGTCGGACCCTGTGAATGGTGGTCGGACTCAGTGAATGGTGGTCGGACCCTGTGAATGGTGGTCGGACTCAGTCAATGGTGGTCGGACCCTGTAAATGGTGGTCAGACTCAGTCAATGGTGGTCGGACCCTGTGAATGGTGGTCGGACTCAGTCAATGGTGGTCGGACCCTGTGAATGGTGGTCGGACTCAGTGAATGGTGGTCGGACCCTGTGAATGGTGGTCGGACTCAGTCAATGGTGGTCGGACTCTTTGAATGGTGGTCGGACTCAGTGAATGGTGGTCGGACCCTGTGAATGGTGGTCGGACTCATCGAATGGGGGTCGGACTCAGTGAATACTGTGTCAAAACTGACTAGTTCATTGCGAAAACGCTGGTTTCAACACAATTGTTTCAAAACAATAACACTGTCAAAACTGACGTATTTCAATGAGAAAATGCTCGTTTTGACACGATAGGTTCAAAACCATAATACTGTGTTAAAATTGATGTATTTCAATGAGAAAACGCTGGTTTTGACACAATAGGTTCAAAACTGTTGTATTTCAATGAGAAAACGCTGGTTTTGACAAAATAAGTTTAAAACTATGATACTGTGTCAAAACTGTTGTATTTCGATGAGAAAACGCTGGTTTTGACACAATAGGTTCAAAACTACGATGCTGTGTTAAAACTGACGTATATCAATGAGAAAACGCTGCCTTTGACACATTACGTTTGAAACTATGATGTGTCAAAACACTGGCTTTTTTTACACAATCAGTTAAGAACTATGATACTGTGTCAAGACTGACGTATTTCAATGAGAAAAAGCTTGTTCGTGAAAAATTAAGTGAAGTACATTGATACTCTTTCAAAAATGATGTATTTTGCTGAGAAAACGCCTATCTGTGACAAACCACGTGATATACAATGATACTGTCTCAAAACTGATGTATATTGCTCAAAAAACAGTTGATATATGAAAAAGTGAAATACAATAATAATGTAAAAACTGTCGTATTTCACTCGGAAAACTCTTTTTTTTGACAAACTATGTTAAATTGTAAGAAAACTGTCAAAACTAATGTATTTTGTGGATATATTGTGCCAAACTTTTTAAAAAAATACTCTGATACTGTGTCAAAATATATGTATTATGCTGAGAAAATGCTGTTTTGTGACAAACTATGGGAAATACTAAGAAAAGTCGTATCTTTGTTTGATGTGCTATTAGGCCTATGAATAATTCAAAATTTTGATGTCATACAACAGGGTAATTTATTGTACATTCAAAAAAATTATTAAATATTTCCTCGCATTTACATAAAGTATCCAAAAAATTACAAAATGTCATACTAAAGCTGTATATAAACAAATATTTCCTTTAGACATTATTCTTTCAAATGTAATATTGAGTTTTAAATGAAACATTAATACATAGTTATCCCCAATTAATTCATTCAATATTAATTAGACAAATTCAAAGATTAACCCTTGTGCTACCCTTTTGCATACTCGGTCCACCGGGGGGGGGTGTTTTTAAATCGCCACCGGGCTGTGCGCATAGGCCCAAGGCAGAGATCCGGCGAAGGCCTTGATCGCGAGAGCGCCCGCCTGTGTCCTTTTTTTGAAGAGTTGGGGCACCCTCTATCACCCGTGTCCAGGGGTCACCGCTGTTGCTTTCTTTCTTTCTGTGTGTGTGTGTGTGTGTGTCTCTCTCTCGCTCAATCTATCTCTCTCTCTCTCTCTCTCTCTCTCTCTCTCTCTCTTGGGGGGGGGGGGGTTGGAGTCAGAGAAGCCCCGACCCGACCCCGACCCGACCCCGAGGCTCCGGGGCGGTTTGTCCGACTCGTGGGTTGGGGTCAGAGAAGCAACGACCCCGAGGCTTCGGGGCACTTTGTCCGACTCGTGGGGTCAGAGAAGCCCCGACCCCGAGGCTCCGGGGCGGTTTGTCTGAGGAATATACAGACCTGTATGATAGAGCGTGTATCCACTGTCCCGGAAATGGTATCCTTCACCGTGAAGACCTTCGCCATCCAACCCGTTGTGTAATACAGCGGGCTGGCTCAACAATGATTGGTCCTTCTGTTCACGTACTAAACAAAATACAACATACGGATATTAGGCCTGTGTTGTGATCATAGCCGACTTAATGACTTTGCTCATCGAACCCTTTTCTCCCTTGTTATGATGTGACGGTCAGCGTTCAGAGACCCGGGCTACCGGTAAAACAGAGTTTCTCGGCTTCTAGGGTTTAACTAGTCCAACCAGCGTTCACTGGGTCCGACCAGCATTCCAGGGGTCCGACCAGCGTTCACTGAGTCCGACCAGCGTTCACTGGGTCCGACCAGCGTTCACTGGGTCCGACCAGCGTTCACTGGGTCCGACCAGCGTTCACTGAGTCCGACCAGCGTTCACTGAGTCCGGATCGTACTACACTGCAAACCCTCATAACTCCCAACTAGGGATTTGTGTTGTGTGTTATAAAGCAAAACCTGTGTCATTCAATAATGGCTGATAATGTGTACGATACCTTGATGTCCTTTGTGTATTATTGTCCCTAGTTACCGACCTCGGGTACCCGTAGTTCTCATTTAACAGCTACCGTGATAAGGATGTGCAATTACATCGGCCAAGGAAGGGGATATAAACAAAAACATGTTCATATATCTAATCTATGTCAGTACCCGTGGTGTATCACACGACTACACAGGCTGGCAAAATCTCTACTTCCCCTGAGAAAGTCCCTGTTTGGTCTTAGGCCCTCCTTGTCAGTCCCGGGAGTCTTGCAAACTATCTTACTCCCCATGAGAAAGCCCCTGTTCTGAGGCATGGACTCTTGGTGGTCGGACTCAGTGAATGGTGGTCGGATCCTGTGAATGGTGGTCGCACCCTGTGAATGGTGGTCGGACTCAGTGAATGGTGGTCGGATTCAGTGAATGGTGGTCGGACTCAGTGAATGGTGGTCGGATTCAGTGAATGGTGGTCGGAACCTGTGAATGGTGGTCGGACCCCGTGAATGGTGGTCAGACCCTGTGAATGGTGGTCGGACTCAGTGAATGGTGGTCGGACTCTGTGAATGGTGGTCGGACTCAGTGAATGGTGGTTGGACCCTTTGAATGGTGGTCGGACTCAGTCAATGGTGGTCGGACCCTGTGAATGGTGGTCGGACTCTGTCAATGGTGGTCGGACCCTGTGAATGGTGGTCGGATTCTGTGAATGGTGGTCAGACTCAGTGAATGGTGGTCGGACCCTGTGAATGGTGGTCGGACTCAGTGAATGGTGGTCGGACTCTGTGAATGTTGGTCGGACTCAGTGAATGGTGGTCGGACCCTGTGAATGGTGGTCAGACTCAAGAAATGGTGGTCTGACCCTGTGAATGGTGGTCGGACTCAGTCAATGGTGGTCGGACCATGTGAATGGTGGTCGGACTCAGTCAATGGTGGTCAGACCCTGTGAATGGTGGTCGGACTCAGTGAATGGTGGTCGGACCCTGTGGATGGTGGTCCGACTCAGTCAATGGTGGTCGGACCCTGTGAATGGTGGTCGGACTCAGTCAATGGTGGTCGGACCCTGTGAATGGTGGTCGGACTCAGTGAATGGTGGTCGGACCCTGTGAATGGTGGTCGGACTCAGTGAATGGTGGTCGGACCCTGTGAATGGTGGTCGGACTCATCGAATGGTGGTCGGACTCAGTGAATACTGTGTCAAAACTGACTAGTTCATTGGGAAAACGCTGGTTTCAACACAATTGCTTCAAAACCATAACACTTTGTCAAAACTGACGTATTTCAATGAGAAAACGCTTTTTTTGACACAATAGGTTAAAAACCATGATGCTGTGTCAAAACTGACGTAGTTCAATGAGAAATCACTGGTTTTGACACAATAAGTTCAAAACTGTTGTATTTCAATGAGAAAACACTGGTTTTGACACAATAAGTTCAAAACTATGATACTGTGTCAATACTGTTGTATTTCGATGAGAAAACGCTGGTTTTGACACAATAGGTTCAAAACTACGATGCTGTGTTAAAATTGACGTATTTTAATGAGAAAACTTTGGTGTTTACAAAGTACGTTCAAAACTATGATACTGTGTCAAAACTGACATATGTCAATGAGAAAACGCTGGCTTTGACACATTACGTTCGAAACTATGATGCTGTGTCAAAACGCTGGCTTTTTTTACCCAATCAGTTAAGAACTATGATACTGTGTCAAGACTGACGTATTTCAATGAGAAAAAGCTTGTTCGTGAAAAATTAAGTGAAGTACATTGATACTCTTTCAAAAATGATGTATTTTGCTGAGAAAACGCCTATCTGTGACAAACCAAGTGATATACAATGATACTGTCTCAAAACATATATATTGCTCAAAAAACAGTTGATATATGAAAAAGTGAAATACAATAATAATGTAAAAACTGTCGTATTTCACTCGGAAAATGCTGTTTTGTGACAAACTATGTTAAATTGTAAGAAAACTGTCAAAACTAATGTATTTTGTGGATATATTGTGCCAAACTTTTTAAAAAAATACTCTGATACTGTGTCAAAATATATGTATTATGCTGAGAAAATGATGTTTTGTGACAAACTATGGGAAATACTAAGAAAAGTCATATCTTTGTTTGATGTTGTGCTACTAGGCCTATGGATAATTCAACATTTTGATGTCATACAACAGGGTAATTTTTTGTACATTCAAAAAATTTTTTTAAATATTTCCTCGCATTTACATAAAGTATCCAAAAAATTACAAAATGTCATAATAAAGTTGTATATAAACAAATATTTCCTTTAGACATTATTTTTTCAAATTTAATATTGAGCTTTCAATGAAACATTAATACATAGTTATCCCCAATTAATTCATTCAATATTATTTAGACAAATTCAAAGATTAACCCTTGTGCTACCCTTTTGCATACTCGGTCCACCAGGGGGGGTTTTTTTAAATCGCCACCGGGCTGTGCGCATAGGCCCAAGGCAGAGATCAGGCGAAGGCCTTGATCGCGAGACCGCCCGCCTGTGTCCTTTTTGTGAAGAGTTGGGGCACCCTCTATCACCGTGTCCAGGGGTCACCGCTGTGGCTTTCTTTCTTTCTGTGTGTGTGTGTTTGTCTCTCTCTCTCTCTCTCTCTATCTCTCTCTCTCTCTCTCTCTCTCTCTCTCTCTTGGGGGGGGGGGGGTTGGGGTCAGAGAAGCCCCGACCCGACCCCGAGGCTCCGGGGCGGTTTGTCCGACTCGTGGGGTCAGAGAAGCCCCGACCACGAGGCTCCGGGGCGGTTTGTCCGACTCGTGGGTTGGGGTCAGAGAAGCCCCGACCCGAGGCTTCGGGGCGGTTTGTCCGACTCGTGGGGTCAGAGAAGCCCCGAACCCGATGCTCCGGGGCGGTTTGTCTGAGGAATATACAGACCTGTATAATAGAGCGTGTATCCACTGTCCCAGAAATGTTATCCTCCACCGTGAAGACCTTCGCCATCCAACCCGTTGTGTAATACAGCAGGCTGGCTCAACAATGATTGGTCCTTCTGTTCACGTACTAAACAAAATACAACATACGGATATTAGGCCTGTGTTGTGATCATAGCCGACTTAATGACTTTGCTCATCGAACCCTTTTCTCCCTTGTTATGATGTGACGGTCAGCGTTCAGAGACCCGGGCTACCGGTAAAACAGAGTTTCTCGGCTTCTAGGGTTTAACTAGTCCGACCAGCGTTCACTGGGTCCGACCAGCATTCACGGGGTGCGACCAGCGTTCACGGGGTCCGACCAGCGTTCACTGTTCGACCAGCGTTCACTGAGTCCGGATCGTACTACACTGCAAACCCTCATAACTCCCAAATAGGGATTTGTGTTGTGTGTTATAAAACAAAACCTGTGTCATTCACTAAAGGCTGATAATGTGTACGAAACCTTGATGTCCTTTGTGTATTATTGTCCCTAGTTACCGACCTCGGGTACCCATAGTTCTCATTTCACAGCTACCATGATAAGGATGTGCAATTACATCGGCCAAGGAAGGGGATATAAACAAAAACATGTTCATATATCTAATCTATGTCAGTACCCGTGGTGTATCACACGACTACACAGGCTGGCAAACTCTCTACTTCCCCTGAGAAAGTCCCTGTTTGGTCTTAGGCCCTCCTTGTCAGTCCCGGGAGTCGTGCAAACTATCTTTCTTCCCATGAGAAAGCCCCTGTTCTGAGGGATGGACTCTTGGTGGTGGGACCCTGTGAACGGTGGTCGGACCCTGTGAACGGTGGTCGCACCCTGTGAACGGTGGTCGGACTCAGTGAATGGTGGTCGGACCCTGTGAATGGTGGTCGCACCCTTTGAATGGTGGTCGGACTCAGTGAATGGTGGTCGGACTCAGTGAATGGTGGTCGAACCCAGTAAATGGTGGTCGGACTCAGTGAATGGTGGTCGGATTCAGTGAATGGTGGTCGGACTCAGTCAATGGTGGTCGGACCCTGTGAATGGTGGTCGGACTCTGTGAATGGTGGTCGGACTCAGTGAATGGTGGTCGGACCCTGTGAATGGTGGTCGGACTCAGTGAATGGTGGTCGGACTCATCGAATGGTGGTCGGACTCAGTGAATACTGTGTCAAAACAGACTAGTTCATTGGGAAAATGCTGGTTTCAACACAATTGGTTCAAAACCATAACACTTAGTCAAAACAGACGTATTTCAATGAGAAAACGCTGGTTTTGACACGAAAGGTTCAAAACCATAATACTGTGTCAAAACTGATGTAGTTTATTGAGAAATCACTGGTTTTGACACAATTCGTTCAAAACTATGATATTGTGTGAAAACGCTGGCTTTTTTTACACAATCAGTTAAGAGCTATGATACTGTGTCAAGACTGACGTATTTCAATGATAAAACGCCGGTTTTGACACAATAGGTTCAAAACTGACGTATTTCAATGAGAAAACGCTTGTTTTGACACAATAGGTTAAAAACCATGATACGGTGTCCAAACTAAAGTATTTCAATGAGAAAACTTTGGTGTTGACACAATACGTTCGAAACTAGGATGCTGTGTTAAAACTGACGTAGTTTAATGAGAAATCACTGGTTTTGACACAATAAGTTCAAAACTATGATATTGTGTCGAAACGCTGGCTTTTTTTACACAATCAGTTAAGAACTATGATACTGTGTAAAAACTGACGTATTTCAAAGAGAAAACGCTGGTTTTGACACAATTCTTTCAAAACTATGATACTTTGTCAAAACTGTCGTATTTCAATGAAAAACACTGGTTTTGACACAAAAAATGGTACTGTGTCAAAACTGACTAGTTCATTAGGAAAACGCTGGTTTCAACACAATAGGTTCAAAACCATAACACTTTGTCAAAACTGACGTATTTCAATGAGAAAACGCTTGTTTTGACACAAAACTATGATACTGTGTCAAAACTGACGTAGTTTAATTAGAAATCACTGGTTTTGACACTAAGTTCAAAACTGTTGTATTTCAATGAGAAAACACTCCTTTTGACACAATAAGTTCAAAACTATGATACTGTGTCAAAACTGTTGTATTTCAATGAGAAAACGATGGTTTTGACACATTACGTTCGAAACTATGATGCCGTGTCAAAACTGACGTAGTTTAATGAGAAATCACTGGTTTTGACACAATACCTTCAAAAATATGATACTGTGTAAAAACTGACGTATTTCAATGAGAAAACGCTGGTTTTGACACAAAACAATGGTACTGTGTCAAAACTGACTAGTTCATTAGGAAAACGCTGGTTTCAACACAATAGGTTCAAAACCTTAACACTTTGTCAAAACTGAAGTATTTCAATGAGAAAACTTTGGTGTTGACACATTACGTTCGAAACTATGATGCTGTGTCAAAACTGACGTAGTTTAATGAGAAATCACTGGTTTTGACACTAAGTTCAAAACTGTTGTATTTCAATGAGAAAACGCTGGTGTTGACACAATAAGTTCAAAACTATGATACTGTGTCAAAACTGTTGTATTTCAATGAGAAAACGATGGTTTTGACACATTACGTTCGAAACTATGATGCTGTGTCAAAACTGACGTAGTTGAATGAGAAAACGCTGGTTTTGACACAACAGGTTAAAAGTATGATTCTTTGTCAAAACTGATGTAGTTCAATGAGAAAACATTGGTTTTGACACTATTCTTTCAAAACTATGATACTTTGTCAAAACTGTCGTATTTCAATGAAAAAACACTGGTTTTGACACAAAACAATGGTACTGTGTCAAAACTGACTAGTTCATTAGGAAAACGCTGGTTTCAACACAATAGGTTCAAAACCTTAACACTTTGTCAAAACTGAAGTATTTCAATGAGAAAACTTTGGTGTTGACACATTACGTTCGAAACTATGATGCTGTGTCAAAACTGTTGTATTTCAATGAGAAAACGATGGTTTTGACACAATAAGTTCAAAACTATGGTACTTTGTCAAAACTGTCGTATTTCAATGAAAAAACACTGGTTTTGACACAATTCGTTCAAAACTATGATATTGTGTCAAAACGCTGGCTTTTTTTTACACAATCAGTTACGAACTATGATACTGTGTCAAGACTGACGTATTTCAATGAGAAAACGCTGGTTTTGACACAATAGGTTCAAAACTGACGTATTTCAATGAGAAAACGCTGGTTTTGACCCAATAGGAAAAAACTATGATGCTTTATCAAAACTGATGTAGTTCAATGAGAAAACACTGGTTTTGACACAATTCTTTCAAAACTATGATATTGTGTCAAAACGCTGGCTTTTTTTACACAAAAAAAAAGCCAGCCCCCCAGTGGTGGGGGTGGTACTGACCCCAATGGTGGAAAACTCCACTGCAACTCCACTCCCAAAAACTGTACATTACACTTTTTGCTTTTGCATAAGCAATGTGCTTTGAAGGGCTGTGGTCGCAGGGACAATGATATTCATGAAATTTGCATTTTTCTCATGTCGATCTTTTGACTCTTTTCGTCTAGAATGCCCCTGCACAAGTCCAGCTCTGAGGATGGATCTGGAGGTAAATTGAGCCACATTTTCACATTTATCTTCTGCACTCTTTCTAAGCTCAGCCTAGAAAATACACCATGAGCGGCGTGCAATATCATTTTTAAGCACAATGTGGAATATTGTCTCATTCTTTTATGTAATATTTATTTGGGAAAGTCTCGAAGGCATTTACATCTGCACTGAATACAACCTCTGGTGCTCTGTCGAGTTACAGTCTGACTTTATTGTATTGCCCTTTATTGATGTGAAGGGGTGTGAACAACCCGTTACGTTACTTGTTCAGATAAAAAGCCTCTTGCAGCGTACAGTATGTGCGAGTCAGAAAATTATGTTCTGGTGAGGAAAGTGGGAAATTCTCTTGCTTATCATGGTAAGGGACTCGCGGCGGGCCCAAGGCCAACGCTGCAGCTCAGGGAATGTTTGGCCACGCCGAGGCAAAGGAGTTGGCAGCGAGGACGCTTGGATACTTCCATCTCCTGTAGGCGTGATTGTCGCCACACAACCCCCTAATCGACGCGGGATCGATTACGAGCTACCCGGGATCATGTGGCGATTTTTCTGACGACTGCTGAGATTGGTGAGAGGTTTGTTTTTTTAATCCCCTGAGAAAGTCCCTATTTGGTCTGAGGCCCTCCTTGTCAGTCCCGGGAGTCAGGCAAACTATCATACTTCCCATGAGAAAGCCCCTGGTGGTCGGACCCTGTGAATGGTGGTCGGACCCAGTGAATGGTGGTGGGACCCTGTGAACGGTGGTCGGACCCTGTGAATGGTGGTCAGATTCAGTGAATGGTGGTCGGACTCAGTGAATGGTGGGCGGACCCTGTGAATGGCGGTCGGACTCAGTGAATGGTGGTCGGACTCAGTTAATGGTGGTCGGACCCTGTGAATGGTGGTCGGACTCAGTGAATGGTGGTCGGACTCAGTTAATGGTGGTCGGACCCTGTGAATGGTGGTAAGACCCTGTGAATGGTGGTCGGACCCTGTGAATGGTGGTCGGACTCAGTCAATGGTGGGCGACACCTTGAATGGTGGTCGGACTCAGTGAATGGTGGTCGGACCCTGTGAATGGTGGTCTGACTCAGGGAATGGTGGTCGAACTCAGTGAATGGTGGTCGGACCCTGTGAATGGTGGTCGGACTCAGTGAATGGTGGTCGGACCCTGTGAATGGTGGTCGGACTCAGTCAATGGTGGTCGGACCCTGTGAATGGTGGTCAGACTCAGTCAATGGTGGTCGGACCCTGTGAATGGTGGTCGGACTCAGTCAATGGTGGTCGGACCCTGTGAATGGTGGTCGGACTCAGTGAATGGTGGTCGGACCCTGTGAATGGTGGTCGGACTCAGTCAATGGTGGTCGGACCCTGTGAATGGTGGTCGGACTCAGTGAATGGTGGTCGGACCCTGTGAATGGTGGTCGGACTCAGTCAATGGTGGTCGGACCCTGTGAATGGTGGTCGGACTCAGTGAATGGTGGTCGGACTCTTTGAATGGTGGTCGGACTCAGTGAATGGTGGTCGGACCCTGTGAATGGTGGTCGGACTCATCGAATGGTGGTCGGACTCAGTGAATACTGTGTCAAAACTGACTAGTTCATTGCGAAAACGCTGGTTTCAACACAATTGGTTCAAAACAATAACACTGTCAAAACTGACGTGTTTCAATGAGAAAACGCTGGTTTTGACACGATAGGTTCAAAACCATAATACTGTGTTAAAACTGATGTATTTCAATGAGAAAACGCTGGTTTTGACACAATAGGTTCAAAACTGTTGTATTTCAATGAGAAAACGCTGGTTTTGACAAAATAAGTTTAAAACTATGATACTGTGTCAAAACTGTTGTATTTCGATGAGAAAACGCTGGTTTTGACACAATAGGTTCAAAACTACGATGCTGTGTTAAAACTGACGTATGTCAATGAGAAAACGCTGCCTTTGACACATTACGTTTGAAACTATGATGTGTCAAAACACTGGCTTTTTTTACACAATCAGTTAAGAACTATGATACTGTGTCAAGACTGACGTATTTCAATGAGAAAAAGCTTGTTCGTGAAAAATTAAGTGAAGTACATTGATACTCTTTCAAAAATGATGTATTTTGCTGAGAAAACGCCTATCTGTGACAAACCACGTGATATACAATGATACTCTCTCAAAACTGATGTATATTGCTCAAAAAACAGTTGATATATGAAAAAGTGAAATACAATAATAATGTAAAAACTGTCGTATTTCACTCGGAAAACGCTGTTTTGTGACAAACTATGTTAAATTGTAAGAAAACTGTCAAAACTAATGTATTTTGTGGATATATTGTGCCAAACTTTTTAAAAAAATACTCTGATACTGTGTCAAAATATATGTATTATGCTGAGAAAATGCTGTTTTGTGACAAACTATGGGAAATACTAAGAAAAGTCGTATCTTTGTTTGATGTGCTATTAGGCCTATGAATAATTCAAAATTTTGATGTCATACAACAGGGTAATTTATTGTACATTCAAAAAAATTATTAAATATTTCCTCGCATTTACAGAAAGTATCCAAAAAATTACAAAATGTCATACTAAAGCTGTATATAAACAAATATTTCCTTTAGACATTATTCTTTCAAATGTAATATTGAGTTTTAAATGAAACATTAATACATAGTTATCCCCAATTAATTCATTCAATATTAATTAGACAAATTCAAAGATTAACCCTTGTGCTACCCTTTTGCATACTCGGTCCACCGGGGGGGGTGTTTTTAAATCGCCACCGGGCTGTGCGCATAGGCCCAAGGCAGAGATCAGGCGAAGGCCTTGATCGCGAGAGCGCCCGCCTGTGTCCTTTTTTTGAAGAGTTGGGGCACCCTCTATCACCCGTGTCCAGGGGTCACCGCTGTGGCTTTCTTTCTTTCTGTGTGTGTGTGTCTCTCTCTCTCTCTCTCTCTCTCTCTTGGGGGGGGGGGGGGGTTGGAGTCAGAGAAGCCCCGACCCGACCCCGACCCGACCCCGAGGCTCCGGGGCGGTTTGTCCGACTCGTGGGTTGGGGTCAGAGAAGCAACGACCCCGAGGCTTCGGGGCGCTTTGTCCGACTCGTGGGGTCAGAGAAGCCCCGACCCCGAGGCTCCGGGGCGGTTTGTCTGAGGAATATACAGACCTGTATGATAGAGCGTGTATCCACTGTCCCGGAAATGGTATCCTTCACCGTGAAGACCTTCGCCATCCAACCCGTTGTGTAATACAGCGGGCTGGCTCAACAATGATTGGTCCTTCTGTTCACGTACTAAACAAAATACAACATACGGATATTAGGCCTGTGTTGTGATCATAGCCGACTTAATGACTTTGCTCATCGAACCTTTTTCTCCCTTGTTATGATGTGACGGTCAGCGTTCAGAGACCCGGGCTACCGGTAAAACAGAGTTTCTCGGCTTCTAGGGTTTAACTAGTCCAACCAGCGTTCACTGGGTCCGACCAGCATTCACTGGGTCCGACCAGCATTCAAGGGGTCCGACCAGCGTTCACTGAGTCCGACCAGCGTTCACTGGGTCCGACCAGCGTTCACTGGGTCTGACCAGCGTTCACTGGGTCCGACCAGCGTTCACTGAGTCCGACCAGCGTTCACTGAGTCCGGATCGTACTACACTGCAAACCCTCATAACTCCCAACTAGGGATTTGTGTTGTGTGTTATAAAGCAAAACCTGTGTCATTCAATAATGGCTGATAATGTGTACGATACCTTGATGTCCTTTGTGTATTATTGTCCCTAGTTACCGACCTCGGGTACCCGTAGTTCTCATTTAACAGCTACCGTGATAAGGATGTGCAATTACATCGGCCAAGGAAGGGGATATAAACAAAAACATGTTCATATATCTAATCTATGTCAGTACCCATGGTGTATCACACTACTACACAGGCTGGCAAACTCTCTACTTCCCCTGAGAAAGTCCCTGTTTGGTCTTAGGCCCTCCTTGTCAGTCCCGGGAGTCTTGCAAACTATCTTACTCCCCATGAGAAAGCCCCTGTTCTGAGGCATGGACTCTTGGTGGTCGGACTCAGTGAATGGTGGTCGGATCCTGTGAATGGTGGTCGCACCCTGTGAATGGTGGTCGGACTCAGTGAATGGTGGTCGGAACCTGTGAATGGTGGTCGGACCCCGTGAATGGTGGTCAGACCCTGTGAATGGTGGTCGGACCCCGTTAATGGTGGTCAGACTCTGTGAATGGTGGTCTGACTCAGTGAATGGTGGTTGGACCCTTTGAATAGTGGTCGGACTCAGTCAATGGTGGTCGGACCCTGTGAATGGTGGTCGGACTCTGTCAATGGTGGTCGGACCCTGTGAATGGTGGTCGGATTCTGTGAATGGTGGTCGGACTCAGTGAATGGTGGTCGGACCCTGTGAATGGTGGTCGGACTCAGTGAATGGTGGTCGGACTCTGTGAATGTTGGTCGGACTCAGTGAATGGTGGTCGGACCCTGTGAATGGTGGTCGGACTCAAGAAATGGTGGTCTGACCCTGTGAATGGTGGTCGGACTCAGTCAATGGTGGTCGGACCCTGTGAATGGTGGTCGGACTCAGTCAATGGTGGTCGGACCCTGTGAATGGTGGTCGGACTCAGTGAATGGTGGTCGGACCCTGTGAATGGTGGTCGGACTCAGTCAATGGTGGTCGGACCCTGTGAATGGTGGTCGGACTCAGTGAATGGTGGTCGGACCCTGTGAATGGTGGTCGGACTCAGTGAATGGTGGTCGGACCCTGTGAATGGTGGTCGGACTCATCGAATGGTGGTCGGACTCAGTGAATACTGTGTCAAAACTGACTAGTTCATTGGGAAAACGCTGGTTTCAACACAATTGCTTCAAAACCATAACACTTTGTCAAAACTGACGTATTTCAATGAGAAAACGCTGGTTTTGACACGATAGGTTCAAAACCATAATACTGTGTCAAACCTGACGTATTTCAATGAGAAAATGCTGGTTTTGACACAATCGGTTCAAAACTGACGTATTTCGATGAGAAAACGCTGGTTTTGACACCAAACAATGATACTGTGTCAAAACTGACTAGTTCATTGGGAAAACGCTGGTTTCAACACATGTTCAAAACCATAACACTTTGTCAAAACTGACGTATTTCAATGAGAAAACGCTTTTTTTGACACAATAGGTTAAAAACCATGATGCTGTGTCAAAACTGACGTAGTTCAATGAGAAATCACTGGTTTTGACACAATAAGTTCAAAACTGTTGTATTTCAATGAGAAAACTGGTTTTGACACAATAAGTTCAAAACTATGATACTGTGTCAATACTGTTGTATTTCGATGAGAAAACGCTGGTTTTGACACAATAGGTTCAAAACTACGATGCTGTTTTAAAACTGACGTATTTTAATGAGAAAACTTTGGTGTTTACAAAGTACGTTCAAAACTATGATACTGTGTCAAAACTGACATATGTCAATGAGAAAACGCTGGCTTTGACACATTACGTTCGAAACTATGATGCTGTGTCAAAACGCTGGCTTTTTTTACCCAATCAGTTAAGAACTATGATACTGTGTCAAGACTGACGTATTTCAATGAGAAAAAGCTTGTTCGTGAAAAATTAAGTGAAGTACATTGATACTCTTTCAAAAATGATGTATTTTGCTGAGAAAACGCCTATCTGTGACAAACCACGTGATATACAATGATACTGTCTCAAAACATATATATTGCTCAAAAAACAGTTGATATATGAAAAAGAGAAATAAAATAATAATGTAAAAACTGTCGTATTTCACTCGGAAAACGCTGTTTTGTGACAAACTATGTTAAATTGTAAGAAAACTGTCAAAACTAATGTATTTTGTGGATATATTGTGCCAAACTTTTAAAAAAAATACTCTGATACTGTGTCAAAATATATGTATTATGCTGAGAAAATGCTGTTTTGTGACAAACTATGGGAAATACTAAGAAAAGTCATATCTTTGTTTGATGTTGTGCTACTAGGCCTATGGATAATTCAACATTTTGATGTCATACAACAGGGTAATTTTTTGTACATTCAAAAAAAATATTAAATATTTCCTCGCATTTACATAAAGTATCCAAAAAATTACAAAATGTCATACTAAAGTTGTATATAAACAAATATTTCCTTTAGACATTATTTTTTCAAATTTAATATTGAGTTTTCAATGAAACATTAATACATAGTTATCCCCAATTAATTCATTCAATATTATTTAGACAAATTCAAAGATTAACCCTTGTGCTACCCTTTTGCATACTCGGTCCACCAGGGGGGTTTTTTTTAAATCGCCACCGGGCTGTGCGCATAGGCCCAAGTTAGAGATCAGGCGAAGGCCTTGATCGCGAGAGCACCCGCCTGTGTCCTTTTTGTGAAGAGTTGGGGCACCCTCTATCACCGTGTCCAGGGGTCACCGCTGTGGCTTTCTTTCTTTCTGTGTGTGTGTGTGTGTCTCTCTCTCTCTCTCTCTCTCTCTCTCTCTCTCTCTATCTCTCTCTCTCTTTCTCTCTCTTGGGGGGGGGGGGTTGGGGTCAGAGAAGCCCCGACCCGACCCCGAGGCTCCGGGGCGGTTTGTCCGACTCGTGGGGTCAGAGAAGCCCCGACCACGAGGCTCCGGGGCGGTTTGTCCGACTCGTGGGTTGGGGTCAGAGAAGCCCCGACCCGAGGCTTCGGGGCGGTTTGTCCGACTCGTGGGGTCAGAGAAGCCCCGACCCCGAGGCTCCGGGGCGGTTTGTCTGAGGAATATACAGACCTGTATGATAAAGCGTGTATCCACTGTCCCGGAAATGGTATCCTCCACCGTGAAGACCTTCGCCATCCAACCCGTTGTGTAATACAGCAGGCTGGCTCAACAATGATTGGTCCTTCTGTTCACGTACTAAACAAAATACAACATACGGATATTAGGCCTGTGTTGTGATCATAGCCGACTTAATGACTTTGCTCATCGAACCCTTTTCTCCCTTGTTATGATGTGACGGTCAGCGTTCAGAGACCCGGGCTACCGGTAAAACAGAGTTTCTCGGCTTCTAGGGTTTAACTAGTCCGACCAGCGTTCACTGGGTCCGACCAGCATTCACGGGGTGCGACCAGCGTTCACGGGGTCCGACCAGCGTTCACTGTTCGACCAGCGTTCACTGAGTCCGGATCGTACTACACTGCAAACCCTCATAACTCCCAAATAGGGATTTGTGTTGTGTGTTATAAAGCAAAACCTGTGTCATTCAATAAAGGCTGATAATGTGTACGAAACCTTGATGTCCTTTGTGTATTATTGTCCCTAGTTACCGACCTCGGGTACCCATAGTTCTCATTTCACAGCTACCATGATAAGGATGTGCAATTACATCGGCCAAGGAAGGGGATATAAACAAAAACATGTTCATATATCTAATCTATGTCAGTACCCGTGGTGTATCACACGACTACACAGGCTGGCAAACTCTCTACTTCCCCTGAGAAAGTCCCTGTTTGGTCTTAGGCCCTCCTTGTCAGTCCCGGGAGTCGTGCAAACTATCTTTCTTCCCATGAGAAAGCCCCTGTTCTGAGGGATGGACTCTTGGTGGTCGGACCCTGTGAATGATAGTCGGACCCAGTGAATGGTGGTGGGACCCTGTGAACGGTGGTCGGACCCTGTGAACGGTGGTCGGACCCTGTGAACGGTGGTCGCACCCTGTGAATGGTGGTCGGACTCAGTGAATGGTGGTCGGACCCAGTAAATGGTGGTCGGACTCAGTGAATGGTGGTCGGATTCAGTGAATGGTGGTCGGACTCAGTCAATGGTGGTCGGACCCTGTGAATGGTGGTCGGACTCTGTGAATGGTGGTCGGACTCAGTGAATGGTGGTCGGACTCAGTGAATGGTGGTCGGACTCATCGAATGGTGGTCGGACTCAGTGAATACTGTGTCAAAACAGACTAGTTCATTGGGAAAATGCTGGTTTCAACACAATTGGTTCAAAACCATAACACTTTGTCAAAACAGACGTATTTCAATGAGAAAACGCTGGTTTTGACACGAAAGGTTCAAAACCATAATACTGTGTCAAAACTGATGTAGTTTATTGAGAAATCACTGGTTTTGACACAATTCGTTCAAAACTATGATATTGTGTGAAAACGCTGGCTTTTTTTACACAATCAGTTAAGAGCTATGATACTGTGTCAAGACTGACGTATTTCAATGAGAAAACGCCGGTTTTGACACAATAGGTTCAAAACTGACGTATTTCAATGAGAAAACGCTTGTTTTGACACAATAGGTTAAAAACCATGATACGGTGTCCAAACTAAAGTATTTCACTGAGAAAACTTTGGTTTTGACACGATAGGTTCAAAACCATAATACTGTGTCAAAACTGACGTATTTCAATGAGAAAACGCTGGTTTTGACACAATAGGTTCAAAACTGACGTATTTCAATGACAAAACGCTGGCTTTGACACATTACGTTCGAAACTATGATGCTGTGTCAAAACTGACGTAGTTGAATGAGAAAACACTGGTTTTGACACAATTCGTTCAAAACTATGATATTGTGTCGAAACGCTGGCTTTTTTTACACAATCAGTTAAGAACTATGATACTGTGTAAAAACTGACATATTTCAAAGAGAAAACGCTGGTTTCAACACAATAGGTTCAAAACCATAACACTTTGTCAAAACTGACGTATTTCAATAAGAAAACGCTTGTTTTGACACAAAACTATGATACTGTGTCAAAACTGACGTAGTTTAATTAGAAATCACTGGTTTTGACACTAAGTTCAAAACTGTTGTATTTCAATGAGAAAACGCTGGTTTTGACACCAAACAATGGTACTGTGTCAAAACTGTTGTATTTCAATGAGAAAACGATGGCTTTGACACATTACGTTCGAAACTATGATGCTGTGTCAAAACTGACGTAGTTTAATGAGAAATCACTGGTTTTGACACAATACCTTCAAAAATATGATACTGTGTCAAAACTGAAGTATTTCAATGAGAAAACTTTGGTGTTGACACATTACGTTCGAAACTATGATGCTGTGTCAAAACTGACGTAGTTTAATGAGAAATCACTGGTTTTTACACTAAGTTCAAAACTGTTGTATTTCAATGAGAAAACGCTGGTTTTGACACAATAGGTTAGAAGTATGATTCTTTGTCAAAACTGATGTAGTTCAATGAGAAAACACTGGTTTTGACACAATTCTTTCAAAACTATGATACTTTGTCAAAACTGTCGTATTTCAATGAAAAAACACTGGTTTTGACACAAAACAATGGTACTGTGTCAAAACTGACCAGTTCATCAGGAAAACGCCGGTTTCAACACAATAGGTAAAAAAACAATAAAACTTTGTCAAAACTGACGTATTTCAATGAGAAAACGCTTGTTTTGACACAAAAGGTTAAAAACCATGATACGGTGTCAAAACTGAAGTATTTCAATGAGAAAACGATGGCTTTGACACATTACGTTCGAAACTATGATGCTGTGTCAAAACTGACGTAGTTGAATGAGAAATCACTGGTTTTGACACAATACCTTCAAAAATATGATACTGTGTCAAAACTGAAGTATTTCAATGAGAAAACTTTGGTGTTGACACATTACGTTCGAAACTATGATGCTGTGTCAAAACTGACGTAGTTTAATGAGAAATCACTGGTTTTTACACTAAGTTCAAAACTGTTGTATTTCAATGAGAAAACGCTAGTTTTGACACAATAGGTTCAAAACTACGATGCTGTGTCAAAACTGACGTATTTCAATGAGAAAACTTTGGTGTTTACAAAATACGTTCAAAACTATGATACTGTTTCAGAACTGACGTAGTTGAATGAGTAATCACTGGTTTTGACACAATAAGTTCAAAACTATGATACTGTGTAAAAACTGTTTTATTTCAATGAGAAAACGCTAGTTTTGACACAATAGGTTCAAAACTAAGATGCTGTGTCAAAACTGACGTATTTCAATGAGAAAACTTTGGTGTTTACAAAATACGTTCAAAACTATGATACTGTTTCAGAACTGACGTAGTTTAATTAGAAATCACTGGTTTTGACACTAAGTTCAAAACTGTTGTATTTCAATGAGAAAACGCTGGTTTTGACACCAAACAATGGTACTGTGTCAAAACTGTTGTATTTCAATGAGAAAACGATGGCTTTGACACATTACGTTCGAAACTATGATGCTGTGTCAAAACTGACGTAGTTTAATGAGAAATCACTGGTTTTGACACAATACCTTCAAAAATATGATACTGTGTCAAAACTGAAGTATTTCAATGAGAAAACTTTGGTGTTGACACATTACGTTCGAAACTATGATGCTGTGTCAAAACTGACGTAGTTGAATGAGAAAACGCTGGTTTTGACACAACAGGTTAAAAGTATGATTCTTTGTCAAAACTGATGTAGTTCAATGAGAAAACGATGGCTTTGACACATTACGTTCGAAACTATGATGCTGTGTCAAAACTGACGTAGTTGAACGAGAAATCACTGGTTTTGACACAATACCTTCAAAAATATGATACTGTGTCAAAACTGACGTATTTCAATGAGAAAACGCTGGCTTTGACACATTACGTTCAAAACTATGATACTGTGTCAAAACTGTTGTATTTCAATGAGAAAACGCTGGTGTTGACACAATAAGTTCAAAAATATGATACTGTGTCAAAACTGTTGTATTTCAATGAGAAAACGATGGCTTTGACACATTACATTCGAAACTATGATGCTGTGTCAAAACTGACGTAGTTGAATGAGAAATCACTGGTTTTGACACAATAAGTTCAAAACTATGGTACTTTGTCAAAACTGTCGTATTTCAATGAAAAAACACTGGTTTTGACACAATTCGTTCAAAACTATGATATTGTGTCAAAACGCTGGCTTTTTTTTACACAATCAGTTAAGAACTATGATACTGTGTCAAGACTGACGTATTTCAATGAGAAAACGCTGGTTTTGACACAATAGGTTCAAAACTGACGTATTTCAATGAGAAAACGCTGGTTTTGACACAAGTCAATGGAACTGTGTCAAAACTGACTAGCTCATTAGGAAAACGCTTGTTGTGACACAATAGGTTAAAAACCATGATACGGTGTCAAAACTGACGTAGTTGAATGAGAAAACACTGGTTTTGACACAATTCGTTCAAAACTATGATATTGTGTCAAAACGCTGGCTTTTTTTACACAATCAGTTAAGAACTATGATACTGTGTAAAAACTGACGTATTTCAATGAGAAAACGCTGGTTTTGACACAATAAGTTCAAAACTATGATACTGTGTCAAAACGCTGGCTTTTTTTACACAATCAGTTAAGAACTATGATACTGTGTGAAGACTGACGTATTTCAATGAGAAAACGCTGGTTTTGACCCAATAGGTAAAAAACTATGATGCTTTATCAAAACTGATGTAGTTCAATGAGAAAACACTGGTTTTGACACAATTCTTTCAAAACTATGATATTGTTTCAAAACGCTGGCTTTTTTTACACAAAAAAAAAGCCAGCCCCCCAGTGGTGGGGGTGGTACTGACCCCCACCACTGGGGGTCAGTACCACCACTGACCCCAGTGGTGGAAAACTCCACTGCAACTCCACTCCCAAAAACTGTACATTACACTTTTTGCTTTTGCATAAGCAATGTGCTTTGAAGGGCTGTGGTCGCAGGGACAATGATATTCATGAAATTTGCATTTTTCTCATGTCGATCTTTTGACTCTTTTCGTCTAGAATGCCCCTGCACAAGTCCAGCTCTGAAGATGGATCTGGAGGTAAATTGAGCCACATTTTCACATTTATCTTCTGCACTCTTTCTAAGCTCAGCCTAGAAAATACACCATGAGCGGCGTGCAATATCATTTTTAAGCACAATGTGGAATATTGTCTCATTCTTTTATGTAATATTTATTTGGGAAAGTCTCGAAGGCATTTACATCTGCACTGAATACAACCTCTGGTGCTCTGTCGAGCTACAGTCTGACTTTATTGTATTTCCCTTCATTGATGTGAAGGGGTGTGAACAACCCGTTACGTTACTTGTTCAGATAAAAAGCCTCTTGCAGCGTACAGTATGTGCGGGTCAGAAAATTATGTTCTGGTGAGGAAAGTGGGAAATTCTCTTGCTTATCATGGTAAGGGACTCGCGGCGGGCCCAAGGCCAACGCTGCAGCTCAGGGAATGTTTGGCCACGCCGAGGCAAAGGAGTTGGCAGCGAGGACGCTTGGATACTTCCATCTCCTGTAGGCGTGATTGTCGCCACACAACCCCCTAATCGACGCGGGATCGATTACGAGCTACCCGGGATCATGTGGCGATTTTTCTGACGACTGCTGAGATTGGTGAGAGGTTTGTTTTTTTAATCCCCTGAGAAAGTCCCTATTTGGTCTGAGGCCCTCCTTGTCAGTCCCGGGAGTCATGCAAACTATCATACTTCCCATGAGAAAGCCCCTGTTCTGAGGCATGGACTCTTGGTGGTCGGACCCTGTGAATGGTGGTCGGACCCAGTGAATGGTGGTGGGACCCTGTGAACGGTGGTCGGACCCTGTGAATGGTGGTCAGACTCAGTGAATGGTGGTCAGACCCTGTGAATGGTGGTCGGACTCAGTGAATGGTGGTCGGACTCAGTGACTGGTGGTCGGACCCTGTGAATGGCGGTCGGACTCAGTGAATGGCGGTCGGACTCAGTGAATGGTGGTCGGACTCAGTGAATGGTGGTCGGACCCTGTGAATGGTGGTCGGACCCTGTGAATGGTGGTCGGACTCAGTCAGTGGTGGTCGACACCTTGAATGGTGGTCGGACTCAGTGAATGGTGGTCGGACCCTGTGAATGGTGGTCGGACTCAGTGAATGGTGGTCGGACTCAGTGAATGGTGGTCGGACCCTGTGAATGGTGGTCGGACTCAGTGAATGGTGGTCGGACCCTGTGAATGGTGGTCGGACTCAGTGTATGGTTGTCTGACCCTGTGAATGGTGGTCGGACTCAGTCAATGGTGGTCGGACCCTGTGAATGGTGGTCGGACTCAGTCAATGGTGGTCGGACCCTGTGAATGGTGGTCGGACTCAGTCAATGGTGGTCGGACCCTGTGAATGGTGGTCGGACTCAGTCAATGGTGGTCGGACCCTGTGAATGGTGGTCGGACTCAGTCAATGGTGGTCGGACCCTGTGAATGGTGGTCGGACTCAGTGAATGGTGGTCGGACCCTGTGAATGGTGGTCGGACTCAGTCAATGGTGGTCGGACCCTGTGAATGGTGGTCGGACTCAGTGAATGGTGGTCGGACTCTTTGAATGGTGGTCGGACTCAGTGAATGGTGGTCGGACCCTGTGAATGGTGGTCGGACTCATCGAATGGTGGTCGGACTCAGTGAATACTGTGTCAAAACTGACTAGTTCATTGCGAAAACGCTGGTTTCAACACAATTGGTTCAAAACAATAACACTGTCAAAACTGACGTATTTCAATGAGAAAACGCTCGTTTTGACACGATAGGTTCAAAACCATAATACTGTGTTAAAACTGATGTATTTCAATGAGAAAACGCTGGTTTTGACACAATAGGTTAAAAACTGACGTATTTCAATGAGAAAACTCTGGTTTTGACACAAAACAATGGTACTGTTTCAAAACTGACTAGTTCATTGGAAAAACGTTGGTTTCAACACAATATGTTCAAAACCATAACACTTTGTCAAAACTGACGTATTTCAATGAGAAAACGCTTTTTTTGACACAATAGGTTAAAAACCATGATGCTGTGTCAAAACTGACGTAGTTCAATGAGAAATCACTGGTTTTGACACAATAAGTTCAAAACTGTTGTATTTCAATGAGAAAACACTGGTTTTGACAAAATAAGTTTAAAACTATGATACTGTGTCAAAACTGTTGTATTTTGATGAGAAAACGCTGGTTTTGACACAATAGGTTCAAAACTACGATGCTGTGTTAAAACTGACGTATGTCAATGAGAAAACGCTGCCTTTGACACATTACGTTTGAAACTTAGATGTGTCAAAACGCTGGCTTTTTTTACACAATCAGTTAAGAACTATGATACTGTGTCAAGACTGACGTATTTCAATGAGAAAAAGCTTGTTCGTGAAAAATTAAGTGAAGTACATTGATACTCTTTCAAAAATGATGTATTTTGCTGAGAAAACGCCTATCTGTGACAAACCACGTGATATACAATGATACTCTCTCAAAACTGATGTATATTGCTCAAAAAACAGTTGATATATGAAAAAGTGAAATACAATAATAATGTAAAAACTGTCGTATTTCACTCGGAAAACGCTGTTTTGTGACAAACTATGTTAAATTGTAAGAAAACTGTCAAAACTAATGTATTTTGTGGATATATTGTGCCAAACTTTTTAAAAAAATACTCTGATACTGTGTCAAAATATATGTATTATGCTGAGAAAATGCTGTTTTGTGACAAACTATGGGAAATACTAAGAAAAGTCGTATCTTTGTTTGATGTGCTATTAGGCCTATGAATAATTCAAAATTTTGATGTCATACAACAGGGTAATTTTTTGTACATTCAAAAAAATTATTAAATATTTCCTCGCATTTACAGAAAGTATCCAAAAAATTACAAAATGTCATACTAAAGCTGTATATAAACAAATATTTCCTTTAGACATTATTCTTTCAAATGTAATATTGAGTTTTAAATGAAACATTAATACATAGTTATCCCCAATTAATTCATTCAATATTATTTTGACAAATTCAAAGATTAACCCTTGTGCTACCCTTTTGCATACTCGGTCCACCGGGGGGGGTGTTTTTAAATCGCCACCGGGCTGTGCGCATAGGCCCAAGGCAGAGATCAGGCGAAGGCCTTGATCGCGAGAGCGCCCGCCTGTGTCCTTTTTGTGAAGAGTTGGGGCACCCTCTATCACCCGTGTCCAGGGGTCACCGCTGTGGCTTTCTTTCTTTCTGTGTGTGTGTGTGTGTGTGTGTGTCTCTCTCTCTCTCTCTCTCTCTCTCTCTCTTGGGGGGGGAGGGGGGGGGTTGGAGTCAGAGAAGCCCCGACCCGACCCCGACCCGACCCCGAGGCTCCGGGGCGGTTTGTCCGACTCGTGGGTTGGGGTCAGAGAAGCAACGACCCCGAGGCTTCGGGGCGCTTTGTCCGACTCGTGGGGTCAGAGAAGCCCCGACCCCGAGGCTCCGGGGCGGTTTGTCTGAGGAATATACAGACCTGTATGATAGAGCGTGTATCCACTGTCCCGGAAATGGTATCCTTCACCGTGAAGACCTTCGCCATCCAACCCGTTGTGTAATACAGCGGGCTGGCTCAACAATGATTGGTCCTTCTGTTCACGTACTAAACAAAATACAACATACGGATATTAGGCCTGTGTTGTGATCATAGCCGACTTAATGACTTTGCTCATCGAACCTTTTTCTCCCTTGTTATGATGTGACGGTCAGCGTTCAGAGACCCGGGCTACCGGTAAAACAGAGTTTCTCGGCTTCTAGGGTTTAACTAGTCCAACCAGCGTTCACTGGGTCCGACCAGCATTCACTGGGTCCGACCAGCATTCAAGGGGTCCGACCAGCGTTCACTGAGTCCGACCAGCGTTCACTGGGTCCGACCAGCGTTCACTGGGTCCGACCAGCATTCACGGGGTCCGACCAGCGTTCACTGTTCGACCAGCGTTCACTGAGTCCGGATCGTACTACACTGCAAACCCTCATAACTCCCAAATAGGGATTTGTGTTGTGTGTTATAAAGCAAAACCTGTGTCATTCAATAATGGCTGATAATGTGTACGATACCTTGATGTCCTTTGTGTATTATTGTCCCTAGTTACCGACCTCGGGTACCCGTAGTTCTCATTTAACAGCTACCGTGATAAGGATGTGCAATTACATCGGCCAAGGAAGGGGATATAAACAAAAACATGTTCATATATCTAATCTATGTCAGTACCCGTGGTGTATCACACTACTACACAGGCTGGCAAACTCTCTACTTCCCCTGAGAAAGTCCCTGTTTGGTCTTAGGCCCTCCTTGTCAGTCCCGGGAGTCTTGCAAACTATCTTACTCCCCATGAGAAAGCCCCTGTTCTGAGGCATGGACTCTTGGTGGTCGGACTCAGTGAATGGTGGTCGGATCCTGTGAATGGTGGTCGCACCCTGTGAATGGTGGTCGGACTCAGTGAATGGTGGTCGGATTCAGTGAATGGTGGTCGGACTCAGTGAATGGTGGTCGGATTCAGTGAATGGTGGTCGGAACCTGTGAATGGTGGTCGGACCCCGTGAATGGTGGTCAGACCCTGTGAATGGTGGTCGGACCCCGTTAATGGTGGTCGGACTCTGTGAATGGTGGTCTGACTCAGTGAATGGTGGTTGGACCCTTTGAATGGTGGTCGGACTCAGTGAATGGTGGTCGGACCCTGTGAATGGTGGTCGGACTCTGTCAATGGTGGTCGGACCCTGTGAATGGTGGTCGGATTCTGTGAATGGTGGTCGGACTCAGTGAATGGTGGTCGGACCCTGTGAATGGTGGTCGGACTCAGTGAATGGTGGTCGGACTCTGTGAATGTTGGTCGGACTCAGTGAATGGTGGTCGGACCCTGTGAATGGTGGTCGGACTCAAGAAATGGTGGTCTGACCCTGTGAATGGTGGTCGGACTCAGTCAATGGTGGTCGGACCCTGTGAATGGTGGTCGGACTCAGTCAATGGTGGTCGGACCCTGTGAATGGTGGTCGGACTCAGTGAATGGTGGTCGGACCCTGTGAATGGTGGTCGGACTCAGTCAATGGTGGTCGGACCCTGTGAATGGTGGTCGGACTCAGTCAATGGTGGTCGGACCCTGTGAATGGTGGTCGGACTCAGTGAATGGTGGTCGGACCCTGTGAATGGTGGTCGGACTCAGTGAATGGTGGTCGGACCCTGTGAATGGTGGTCGGACTCATCGAATGGTGGTCGGACTCAGTGAATACTGTGTCAAAACTGACTAGTTCATTGGGAAAACGCTGGTTTCAACACAATTGCTTCAAAACCATAACACTTTGTCAAAACTGACGTATTTCAATGAGAAAACGCTGGTTTTGACACGATAGGTTCAAAACCATAATACTGTGTCAAACCTGACGTATTTCAATGAGAAAATGCTGGTTTTGACACAATCGGTTCAAAACTGACGTATTTCGATGAGAAAACGCTGGTTTTGACACCAAACAATGATACTGTGTCAAAACTGACTAGTTCATTGGGAAAACGCTTGTTTCAACACATGTTCAAAACCATAACACTTTGTCAAAACTGACGTATTTCAATGAGAAAACGCTTTTTTTGACACAATAGGTTAAAAACCATGATGCTGTGTCAAAACTGACGTAGTTCAATGAGAAATCACTGGTTTTGACACAATAAGTTCAAAACTGTTGTATTTCAATGAGAAAACTGGTTTTGACACAATAAGTTCAAAACTATGATACTGTGTCAATACTGTTGTATTTCGATGAGAAAACGCTGGTTTTGACACAATAGGTTCAAAACTACGATGCTGTGTCAAAACTGACGTATTTCAATGAGAAAACTTTGGTGTTCACAAAGTACGTTCAAAACTATGATACTGTGTCAAAACTGACATATGTCAATGAGAAAACGCTGGCTTTGACACATTACGTTCGAAACTATGATGCTGTGTCAAAACGCTGGCTTTTTTTACCCAATCAGTTAAGAACTATGATACTGTGTCAAGACTGACGTATTTCAATGAGAAATCACTGGTTTTGACACAATAAGTTCAAAACTGTTGTATTTCAATGAGAAAACACTGGTTTTGACAAAATAAGTTTAAAACTATGATACTGTGTCAAAACTGTTGTATTTTGATGAGAAAACGCTGGTTTTGACACAATAGGTTCAAAACTACGATGCTGTGTTAAAACTGACGTATGTCAATGAGAAAACGCTGCCTTTGACACATTACGTTTGAAACTTAGATGTGTCAAAACGCTGGCTTTTTTTACACAATCAGTTAAGAACTATGATACTGTGTCAAGACTGACGTATTTCAATGAGAAAAAGCTTGTTCGTGAAAAATTAAGTGAAGTACATTGATACTCTTTCAAAAATGATGTATTTTGCTGAGAAAACGCCTATCTGTGACAAACCACGTGATATACAATGATACTGTCTCAAAACATATATATTGCTCAAAAAACAGTTGATATATGAAAAAGTGAAATACAATAATAATGTAAAAACTGTCGTATTTCACTCGGAAAACGCTGTTTTGTGACAAACTATGTTAAATTGTAAGAAAACTGTCAAAACTAATGTATTTTGTGGATATATTGTGCCAAACTTTTTAAAAAAATACTCTGATACTGTGTCAAAATATATGTATTATGCTGAGAAAATGCTGTTTTGTGACAAACTATGGGAAATACTAAGAAAAGTCATATCTTTGTTTGATGTTGTGCTACTAGGCCTATGGATAATTCAACATTTTGATGTCATACAACAGGGTAATTTTTTGTACATTCAAAAAAAATATTAAATATTTCCTTGCATTTACATAAAGTATCCAAAAAATTACAAAATGTCATACTAAAGTTGTATATAAACAAATATTTCCTTTAGACATTATTTTTTCAAATTTAATATTGAGTTTTCAATGAAACATTAATACATAGTTATCCCCAATTAATTCATTCAATATTATTTAGACAAATTCAAAGATTAACCCTTGTGCTACCCTTTTGCATACTCGGTCCACCAGGGGTTTTTTTTTAAATCGCCACCGGGCTGTGCGCATAGGCCCAAGGCAGAGATCAGGCGAAGGCCTTGATCGCGAGAGCGCCCGCCTGTGTCCTTTTTGTGAAGAGTTGGGGCACCCTCTATCACCGTGTCCAGGGGTCACCGCTGTGGCTTTCTTTCTTTCTGTGTGTGTGTGTGTGTGTCTCTCTCTCTCTCTCTCTCTCTCTCTCTCTCTCTATCTCTCTCTCTCTCTCTCTCTCTCTCTCTCTCTCTCTTGGGGGGGGGGGGGGTTGGGGTCAGAGAAGCCCCGACCCGACCCCGAGGCCCCGGGGCGGTTTGTCCGACTCGTGGGGTCAGAGAAGCCCCGACCACGAGGCTCCGGGGCGGTTTGTCCGACTCGTGGGTTGGGGTCAGAGAAGCCCCGACCCCGAGGCTTCGGGGCGGTTTGTCCGACTCGTGGGGTCAGAGAAGCCCCGACCCCGAGGCTCCGGGGCGGTTTGTCTGAGGAATATACAGACCTGTATGATAGAGCGTGTATCCACTGTCCCGGAAATGGTATCCTCCACCGTGAAGACCTTCGCCATCCAACCCGTTTTGTAATACAGCAGGCTGGCTCAACAATGATTGGTCCTTCTGTTCACGTACTAAACAAAATACAACATACGGATATTAGGCCTGTGTTGTGATCATAGCCGACTTAATGACTTTGCTCATCGAACCCTTTTCTCCCTTGTTATGATGTGACGGTCAGCGTTCAGAGACCCGGGCTACCGGTAAAACAGAGTTTCTCGGCTTCTAGGGTTTAACTAGTCCGACCAGCGTTCACTGGGTCCGACCAGCATTCACGGGGTCCGACCAGCGTTCACGGGGTCCGACCAGCGTTCACTGAGTTCGACCAGCGTTCACTGAGTCCGGATCGTACTACACTGCAAACCCTCATAACTCCCAACTAGGGATTTGTGTTGTGTGTTATAAAGCAAAACCTGTGTCATTCAATAAAGGCTGATAATGTGTACGAAACCTTGATGTCCTTTGTGTATTATTGTCCCTAGTTACCGACCTCGGGTACCCATAGTTCTCATTTCACAGCTACCATGATAAGGATGTGCAATTACATCGGCCAAGGAAGGGGATATAAACAAAAACATGTTCATATATCTAATCTATGTCAGTACCTGTGGTGTATCACACGACTACACAGGCTGGCAAACTCTCTACTTCCCCTGAGAAAGTCCCTGTTTGGTCTTAGGCCCTCCTTGTCAGTCCCGGGAGTCGTGCAAACTATCTTTCTTCCCATGAGAAAGCCCCTGTTCTGAGGGATGGACTCTTGGTGGTCGGACCCTGTGAATGATAGTCGGACCCAGTGAATGGTGGTCGCACCCTGTGAATGGTGGTCGGACTCAGTGAATGGTGGTCGGACTCAGTGAATGGTGGTCGGACCCTGTGAATGGTGGTCGGAACCCGTGAATGGTGGTCGGACCCAGTAAATGGTGGTCTGACTCAGTGAATGGTGGTCGGACCCCTTGAATGGTGGTCAGACCCAGTAAATGGTGGTCGGACTCAGTGAATGGTGGTCGGATTCAGTGAATGGTGGTCGGACCCTGTGAATGGTGGTCGGACTCAGTGAATGGTGGTCGGACCCTGTGAATGGTGGTCGGACTCAGTCAATGGTGGTCGGACTCTGTGAATGGTGGTCGGACTCAGTCAATGTTGGTCGGACCCTGTGAATGGTGGTCGGACTCAGTGAATACTGTGTCAAAACAGACTAGTTCATTGGGAAAACGCTGGTTTCAACACAATTGGTTCAAAACCATAACACTTTGTCAAAACTGACGTATTTCAATGAGAAAACGCTGGTTTTGACACGAAAGGTTCAAAACCATAATACTGTGTCAAAACTGATGTAGTTTATTGAGAAATCACTGGTTTTGACACAATTCGTTCAAAACTATGATATTGTGTGAAACCGCTGGCTTTTTTTACACAATCAGTTAAGAGCTATGATACTGTGTCAAGACTGACGTATTTCAATGAGAAAACGCCGGTTTTGACACAATAGGTTCAAAACTGACGTATTTCAATGAGAAAACGCTTGTTTTGACACAATAGGTTAAAAACCATGATACGGTGTCCAGACTAAAGTATTTCAATGAGAAAACTTTGGTGTTGACACAATACGTTCGAAACTATGATGTTGTGTTAAAACTGACGGAGTTGAATGAGAAATCACTGGTTTTGACACAATAAGTTCAAAACTATGATACTGTGTCAGAACTGTCGTATTTCAATGAGAAAACGCTGGTTTTGACACAATAGGTTCAAAACTGACGTATTTCAATGACAAAACGCTGGCTTTGATACATTACGTTCGAAACTATGTTGCTGTGTCAAAACTGACATAGTTGAATGTGAAAACACTGGTTTTGACACAATTCGTTCAAAACTATGATATCGTGTCGAAACGCTGGCTTTTTTTACACAATCAGTTAAGAACTATGATACGGTGTAAAAACTGACATATTTCAATGAGAAAACGCTGGTTTTGACACAATTCGTTCAAAACTATGATATCGTGTCGAAACGCTGGCTTTTTTTACACAATCAGTTAAGAACTATGATACTGTGTAAAAACTGACATATTTCAATGAGAAAACGCTGGTTTTGACACAATTCTTTCAAAACTATGATACTTTGTCAAAACTGTCGTATTTCAATGAAAAAACACTGGTTTTGACACAAAACAATGGTACTGTGTCAAAACTGACTAGTTCATTAGGAAAACGCTGGTTTCAACACAATAGGTTCAAAACGATGATACGGTGTCAAAACTGAAGTATTTCAATGAGAAAACTTTGGTGTTGACACATTACGTTCGAAAATACGATGCTGTGTCAAAACTGACGTAGTTTAAATGAGAAATCACTGGTTTTGAAAAAATACCTTCAAAAATATGATACTGTGTCAAAACTGACGTATTTCAATGAGAAAACGCTGGCTTTGACACATTACCTTCGACACTATGATGCTGTGTCAAAACTGACGTAGTTGAATGAGAAATCACTGGTTTTGACACAATAAGTTCAAAACTATGATACTTCGTCAAAACTGTCGTATTTCAATGAAAAAACACTGGTTTTGACACAATTCGTTCAAAACTATGATATTGTGTCAAAACGCTGGCTTTTTTTTACACAATCAGTTAAGAACTATGATACTGTGTCAAGACTGACGTATTTCAATGAGAAAACGCTGGTTTTGACACAATAGGTTCAAAACTATGATGCTGTGTCAAAACTGACGTATTTCAATGAGAAAACGCTGGCTTTGACACATTACGTTCGACACTATGATGCTGTGTCAAAACTGATGTAGTTGAATGAGAAATCACTGGTTTTGACACAATAAGTTCAAAACTATGATACTTCGTCAAAACTGTCTTATTTCAATGAAAAAACACTGGTTTTGACACAATTCGTTCAAAACTATGATATTGTGTCAAAACGCTGGCTTTTTTTTACACAATCAGTTAAGAACTATGATACTGTGTCAAGACTGACGCATTTCAATGAGAAAACGCTGGTTTTGACACAATAGGTTCAAAACTGACGTATTCCAATGAGAAAACGCTTGTTTTGACACAATAGGTTAAAAACCATGATACGGTGTCAAAACTGACGTAGTTTAATGAGAAAACACTGGTTTTGACACAATTCGTTCAAAACTATGATATTGTGTCAAAACGCTGGCTTTTTTTACACAATCAGTTAAGAACTATGATACTTTGTCAAAACTGTCGTATTTCAATGAAAAAACACCGGTTTTGACACAAAACAATGGTACTGTGTCAAAACTGACTAGTTCATTAGGAAAACGCTGGTTTCAACACAATAGGTTCAAAACCATAACACTTTGTCAAAACTGACGTATTTCAATGAGAAAATGCTTGTTTTGACACAATAGGTTAAAAACCATGATACGGTGTCAAAACTGAAGTATTTCAATGAGAAAATGATGGCTTTGACACATTACGTTCGAAACTATGATGCTGTGTCAAAACTGACGTAGTTGAATGAGAAAACACTGGTTTTGACACAATTCTTTCGAAACTATGGTTCTGACACAATTCTTTCGAAACTATGATGCCGTGTCAAAACGGACGTAGTTTAATGAGAAATCACTGGTTTTGACATAATACCATCAAAAATATGATACTGTGTCAAAACTGACGTATTTCAATGAGAAAACGCTGGCTTTGACACATTACGTTCGAAACTATGATGCTGTGTCAAAACTGACGTAGTTGAATGAGAAATCACTGGTTTTGACACAATAAGTTCAAAACTATGATACTGTGTCAAAACTGTTGTATTTCAATGAGAAAACGCTAGTTTTGACACAATAGGTTCAAAACTACGATGCTGTGTCAAAACTGACGTATTTCAATGAGAAAACTTTGGTGTTTACAAAGTACGTTCAAAACTATGATACTGTGTCAGAACTGACGTAGTTGAATGAGAAATCACTGGTTTTGACACAATAAGTTCAAAACTATGATACTGTGTCAAAACGCTGGCTTTTTTTACACAATCAGTTAAGAACTATGATACTCTGTCAAGACTGACGTATTTCAATGAGAAAAAGCTTGTTCGTGAAAAATTAAGTGAAGTACATTGAGGCTCCGGGGCGGTTTGTCCGAAGCGTGGGTTGGGGTCAGAGAAGCCCCGACCCCGAGGCTCCGGGGCGGTTTGTCCGAAGCGTGGGCTAGGGTAAGCCTTGAGTCTTGGGTCTAGCCCTCGCCACGCCCATGACCAGGTGGCGACCGTTGCGAACATGGCCTTATCTAGAGGTCCCTCCAGATTGGGCAACAGGCTCTGACAGCTTGCCTCATACTTCCGCCCGGCGAAATGCATCTGTGCTATGTTCTCATACAACTTCCCTTGTCCTCCAGGCCACATAGTGGCTTTGACAGAAAATCCCTGTCAAAGCCCCCCCCCCCCCTTAGGGTCACCATTCTAGGGTCCCCCACGGGCGGAAGGTCTCTCCAGTGTGGTTTTTCTGGGAGAGTTGTTTCAAACCAGATTGGTAGGTGTTGGTTCTCGAGCACGCTCCGGAATGCCCCTAGGTATCCGGCTCTGAGTTTGCCCTTTTCGTAGTCGGTTGTAGTGCCACTCATTAGTCAACTGTTGGTCCAGATCACAAACGGTCCCAGACTTATTTCATAAAACATTTTTAGCACAGGATCCAGGTAGTGGGGTCCCCATCTTAGTTTCACAGTGTATCCTCTAATTTTTCCATGAACTACGTTGAAGATCCATGGGAAGCAGGTTGGAATGATGAACATTGGTGTGTTTACATATTCCATTTCTTTGGTTTCTGGGTTTAGTCGATACATAAGTTCCCATCCTGATTTTATTCTGGAACTTAGCAACATGCTTCCGGGTATGGAGAGATCTATCCCTCACATATTCCAGGTTGGTACAAAAGTAATTCACCGATCTCCAGGCGGTGTATGACAGGGCGTCATAGTCCTCCTCTGGTTTGGTTAGATCAATGTCCACCGCATGCTTTTCTTGGTACCAATTTCGTACCCTTAAAATGGGGGCTCCTGATTTCATCATTGTATTCCATGTACATGCATCAATCCTCTGTGGTCCATAACATCTCTTTTTCGGCATTCTTGATCGGCAGCTGCTTCTTTTTATTTACGCTTTTTACTTCTTTTTCTTGGACTCCCCTTTCTTGTTGCTCCACATTTTAGGCAACAAGCGGTTCATCCAAGGTCGCTTCCCTACTGCTCGAGGGGAACGTGGTGATGATGTCTGCTGTCGCAGACATCATCACCACGTTCCCGGTTTCCCATCCCGGTGCGGTGTTGAATTTCATCAGTGCGTCTGCGAATCTCCTTACCTGCCATCCTTTGGCTTGACCCACGGTCAGCAGTCGACCCTGGTTGGCCTGGAGTCGACACTGATTACACAGCCGGACGAGTGTTCCATCCCATTGGCAGGAACACTCGGTCCAATCCATTGCCGTACCCCTTATTGGGTGATGATTCTCACCCTAGGCAGGGTTGTCATCCGACAAATGCCGCACACATAAGCATCCATAACCTTCACAGGTTTGTACCTCATGCCTTTAAACTCTTCCTTGGCCCCATTACACCTCAACGGCTTTTGGTGGCCCGGTCCCTCCCATTGGACCGTCAGCGTAGATGGTTTCATGCACAGCACGCATGAATTCTTCACTTCTCTCCATTCCACCAGTTCCTCCTGGTCTGACAGGTATCCCTTCTTAGCGTATTCTAATTTCTTCAGGGCCCGTCCTGCCCAAAGCCCTGAAGTGGTTCTTCTTAGGACAACCACCCCATTGACAGTAGCCACTCTGACAAAGGGTGGTGGAGTTTCTCCATAGGTGACCATTGTCTGGCTTCTGGTTTGTTCCTAGCTAGGAACTGGCTTCAGCTGCTCCACTCCTTGGATCCCCTTTCTTTTAAGCAACACCGTGTTACTATCTAGAATGTCGATCACAATGTCGGATACTTCGTACTTGGCTTTAACTGCAGTTCCAGTCGGATGGTCGCGTGCCTTGAGACTTGGGTCCGGTTTCTTATCTCCCAAGCCCCTCCCCACTTCTTGCGAGACAAAGGGGCGTTGATTCAGTTCCTCAGAAGGGGGTGGTCTGTTGGCTCAGTGCCTGTCATTCAAGGTTGCCGCAATTTCCAATGTCCTTGTGCTCCAGTCTTTGGAATTGGCATTTTTACCAATCCATCCTTTCACTATTCCAATGGTGCGTTCCACTATTCCGTTGGCCTGTGGGGTGTAGGGTGGAGAGTAAATTCTCATTACTCTGTTTGTCAAACACCACTGATCCACTTGGGCGTTGCGGAAATGAGAACCATTGTCCGTCCTTAGTTCCTTGGGCACTCCGAGATTGCTGCAAACTTGGTCCAACATACTCACAACACTACTGCCGTTAGCTTTCCGTACTGCTTTTGTCGCTACATACCCTGACATTGAGTCCACAATCACCAAAAGGTACTTCTCCCCCTTCTTTCCAGTGATCCCCAGAGGACCAGCCACATCCATGCACACTGATCCCCATGGTACGGTGCTCTTTATGGTTTGGCCATCCACTCGCTGTCCCCTGCGGCCTGCGTTAAACTTTCCGCATGTCTCACAGTCTTTGAGGATTCTGCGGATTTGCTTCTCCGGGATCCAAAGGTCCTGCTTTTCCAGTTCCTTTCGTGTTGGAATGGTGCCTGCATGGCCTAGCGCTTCATGTACGGCCTGCACTACTTCCTTCACGAATTCTTCTGGGACCACCCGTCCTTTGGGTGTTTTGTCCCACTTCTCGATCCCGACGATAACGACTTTCCTTTGTTGCACATAGCGGTCCACTTCGTTGTTTCCCCGCCAATGCGTTCCTTCACGAACGTGTGCTTTTTGATGCACCAAGTCCAAGTCCATGTTCAGCCTTAATTCAGCTATCTTTTTCCACAAGTCCTGATGCGCGACCATTTTTCCCTTTGGCGCTTTCGAAGCCGTTTTCTTCCCAAATGGTTAGATCTTCCTGCAGAGCTTGAGCACAATAAAAACTGTCCGTTATTATTCGTACTCTCTTGATCTTTCTTTTTCCTAACTCCCGCAGTCCCTCCATTATGGCGGTGACTTCACCCGCCTGGGCACTGCCTAGAGCTCGGCCTCTCTGCCTGAAGCTTTCTTTTTCATTCAGTTTGAGAATAAATCCCCAATAGGCGTTATCGTCCTGTCCTTTCTTTGATCCATCCGTATAGAGTGTCCACTCATACGGTTTCTTGTCTGTGGTCTCTTCTTTCGTCGTTTTCTTGCTTGGAGGTTTTTCTGGGATTATTTCAAGATCTGGGTCCAGCAGGATGTCCTCCCACCTTCCCCATCTTGTATTGGTTGCCTTAGTGCTTTCCACTGTCTCTTTCCTCAGAAACCTGTGGACTTGACTCCGTGTGGTGACTTTGATGGTCTGGCCTTGGGCTAGGTCTTTCAGCGCTCCCCAGTACTTAGCTAGGACAGCTAGCTCTTTATCCTCCGGGGGATATTTCTTCTCCACCGAGGACAATGTGTAGCTCCAAAAGGTCACCAACCCTCCTCCTTCATTACTCACTCGTAATACCGCGTCTTCTTCTTCACAGCTGACGTCGGCCATCAATTTTGTTGTCAGGCTTCGTGGCTCCAGTCTAACAGCCTGTTGAATCGCGTCTTTCAGTTTCCTCAAGTTGTCTTGGTCCGTCGCAGTCCAGTTCCAGTTTCTGTCGGGTTTTCCATTTCTTAGTACTTCTTTTGTTTTGAGGCATGCATACAGGGGTTTGGCATATTGTTGATAGCCCGGAACGTGGTCTCTGACATAATTGCAAAGTCCTAAGATTTTCTGCAACTCATTCAGTGTTGTCGGCGGTGTGATCTGGTTTATTTTCTCCCGGTAACCGTCTGAAAGCCCCAGGTCCATTGCGACCTGGAAGCCCAAATAGTTCACTTGGAATTGTCCAAACTGACATTTCTTCAGATTGAGCTTCAGTCCTGCCGCCGATATCCGTTCCACCACTTTCTGCAATCTCTCCAGGTGCTCCTCTTCGGTGTCATCTGCTATGAACACATCGTCAATGTAGACTGTGGCTCCAAGCCCACTTAGCACATCCATCACTGCTGATTGAAACACATTCGGGGAATTTTTGTAGCCCTGTGGCAGCCTTTGCCACACATAGGCTTTCCCTTTGTGTGTGAACGCTGTCTTCCCCTGTGACTGTTTGGCGAGTCTCAGGGAAAAAAATCCGTTCGCTAAATCAATACAGGATTTGAACTTCTTTACTTGCAGGGTTTTTAGAGCACCTTGCGGGTTGATTACACTCGCTCTGTTTGCTACCGTTCTTCGATTCAACGCCTTGAAATTAATCACAGGTCTCCATCCCCCTCCTGATGATTCAGTAGGCATTGTCCAGAACGACCTGCGCCCCTTGTGCCATTACTTCCGTGGCTCTCCTCCCGCTGCGATGCGCGCATCTCGGAGAGCCTGTTTTTCCTCTGGGGTTAACTTTTGATATTCTTCAGGAGATAGATAATCTCCTCTCTTGGGTTGGGTTGGGATATCTCTTGGCGGTGGGGGACCAGTTCGTCTTGGGCCTGGTCCCTCAGTCCTGTACCTATGTGGTTCTGCAGGTGATCTCTGGTAGGGTGCTTGGTCCCGCTCCGGTCCCCAGCGTTGTCTCTGCTCTGGTGCAAATCTGGTGCAAATGATGTCTTCCTCGTCCAAGTCCTCACACACTATCCGTTTGTAGTGATACCTCGCTGGCTCGCTATGGTCAACTTTATGGCTTGTGATTCTTTTAGCTCCGTCATTCTCCGAATTGTTTTCCACCAGCTCCCAGACTTCTTTGAGGTAATCCTTTATCTCCTCCCCATCTTTTTTAGGTCTTATCAGGTCTTTGATTTTCTTGAATTCTCTGTAGTCTCTTTCATCGTTTGGCTGTGGGTTTTGCCCTAGCGCCATTTGGCTAGTCCCGCCAGCTTGAGCTAGAACGACGGGGGTTGATGTTGCCTCTGGTCTCCGTAGGTCCCTTGCCATCGGGTGGAAAACTTCCTCCTCTGTCCGATCCTGGTCCTCGTCTTCCTGCGACATTGAAAATGCCTCAGTTTTCCGTCGCTCTGCTTCTTTAGCCGCTAAGTATGCCGCCTTTTTTAGTCGTCTCAGCATGCAGTCGTGTGTTACGGCCAGGTATGCCATTCTGAAGTTATTCGTCAGGGGTTTATGTACTGTAAGGGAGGCGTAGGTTGGGGTCATGAGGTAATTAGCCCATTCTCTCCGGGGAGCATAGACTGTGAGGGCCAGGGACCTTTCCGTGTCTTCTACCCAGTCCTCTGGAATGTCATATCCCCTTTGACCTACCTCTGGAGCATAGGCCTCCCTTCCGTCTCTGGTCTCCAGGGGTCCCCAGTTGGCATCTCTGGCGATCCGTTTGAAAGCGGTTTTTATATTTTTTATTTCCACTTCCTTCTTTGCTCCTTTCCAGGTGGCTGCCCGGAGTTCTTTATACTCCCTTTCTGACTGATCGTTCGCTGACCGTGGGCTGGCCGACACCTGTTCGTCTTCTAGTTCTTCGTCCCCGCTGAAGTCGTCCTCCAGCCCCATTATCCTTTCCCCGGGCTCAGGATCCTCTTCCAACGGTCTCATTTTCTCTACTGCCTCTTGTCTTGGGATGCTCGATGCCCTGGGTTGAGTGGTTCTGTATTCTGAGTACGAGACCTCGGGTCTTTGACTACGGGCTCTCTCTGGGGGTTGAACTGTGGTGCCAATGTCTCTGGTGGCCACCCGCACGGGCGTCTCTTCTGGCGTCTGGACTTTTTGCTGTACTGGGGTATTTAAGGGTTCCATCTTTGTCAGCCCGTGCCAGGTTTCTTTCGCTGATCTGTCCCGGCTGCGGCTCCTCTCTTCTCGTTCCGACCTCACGGTGGCCAGTACTTGGTCCCTGCGGTGTTTGTCCTGGCTCTCTGATGTTACGATCACCAGTTCTTTTAAGCCGTCAAGTATGTTCGGCATTTTCATCTTGAGCTTCACCGCTGCCACCGCTATTTTCTCCGCTTCTTCCCAGGGCAGATTATCGGATCGAAGTCCGTCCACACAGATAACAATCCTCCGGTTTCCCATGTCATTCGCTCGGACCACCCCTTTTTCCAGGACTTTCAGCATTTCTTCTTTGTATTTTGTCAGCTCTTCAATTCCTTCGTACTTTGGGGGAGATTCCCTCCACTGGTCATGATTACTTCTTTTCCTTCTGCATCTCTATTGACCATCGAGCTTTTAGCCTCTCTGACTTCGTCATTATAGTCTGCCCCAGCCCGTCCTTTTAATGCACTTCGGAATTGTTTGTTACGTATCTTCAGCTTTTCTGAAGTAAACACCAGCAGTCCATCCGACGTGATATCCCAGGGACTACCGATCCAATGATAGGCGGTAAACCCTGAGGGAGTTTTGGTCTTGCGCGCCCCCTTCGGCATGGGTTCCAGTTGCACTAGATCTTCCATTTTCCCAGAGGTTCGTGGAGGGGGTGAGAATTGTCTTGTCTTTTCTTTTCTTTTACCTCCCTCTTTCGGGTTCCTATTCTTCATCTGGGTTTGCTGAGCTAGGTACTTCACGTGGGGGGTCAGTCTGGAGGTTAGGGTCCTGGGTAGAGGCAGTTGTTGGGCCGGTGTCAGGGCATTAGAGTCTCGAGAGGCGTCGTCTTTCCAGTCTTGTACTCCATATCTTTGTTCGTCCTGCCAGCTCCGGTGTTCATCCTTCAATTCCTCCACCCTGGGTTTTCGGCCCCTGGACTGGGATCGGACAAACTCTCCTTGGCTTAGGTGCTCACTCTCCTCCTCTTCTCCTCTTTGCCCCGGTTCTTCATCGGGTTCTCGGTCTGGCTCAGACCTGCTTGAAGCCCCTTCTTCACTAGACTCTTCTCCTCCTTCTTCCACGTCTTCATCCCTTAGAAGCGGTTCCTCGTCGTCGTCGTTGGCACTAGCCACGACACTTCGTTCTTCTTCATGTACCTCTCCTGGTCCTACTCCCTCTTTATTTCTCTTTATTAGTCTTATTTCTTGTTCATGTTTGGTATATTTGCTGGTGGATTTCACCTTCTCTCCTCTGATTCTTCCTTCCATGTCCGTGAGCTGAGCTGTCATCTTTATCACTGCATCATATCTTGGAGATGGGCTAATCAGGGCGTGGAACCCTAGCCAGGGAGGGGGTTCAGACTGGTTGGGCTGTCCAGCGTCGTCGTCGGGGCTTTGTCTTGCGGTCCCGCGACGGTCGCTCTTTCTTCCCCGCCTGCTCCTGCAGGTTTTGTGGGGCCGACGGCCTTTTCCTCTTGGCTGGCCATCGGGTAACCGAACGTCCCTCGTTGGTTATTCTTCTTCGTTAATGCTCAAGCAGATATTCTTCTGCTGCACACCTTTCAACCGCTCTTCTCTTGTCGGTTGCTTTTCCTCGGGCCGTCTAACTGTTAACAGTGGCTGTCCTCCAGCCACCGGGGTTCTTCTTGGAACTCGATTCGTTGTCGAGCCCCACGTTGGGCGCCAAGTGTTAGATCCGCCAGGCACACTTCCCCCTGCCAGGGATGTGCCGGTCCAGCTCTCCGTCTTAAAGGGTCCGAGTGCGGGTACTATGGAGTATTACCCCGATGAGGCAACCCGCGCTTGTTTAAGCTGGTGGTGAGGAGACTTGCCTAGCTGTCTCACTGCCTTCGTCCGGACGTCTTACTCCGCTTCTGCTGAACAGCGCAGCCGGCCGAACAGCCCTGTGCGCCACACTGCCTCCGTCAGCCATTTCGTTAACGGCAGCTCTCCTCGGGTGATCTGGGCTCTTGTTAAGTGCTAGGATTATTTTAGTGACCAAGAATAAGGTCCCAGGGATCTGTTGCTATTTAGTTGGCTAGGACAACCTATAAAAACCTTAAGGATGTTTAACGTCAAAACTCCATACTTTTACTGTCTCTGAAAGAACTCAATGATCACAACCTTTCTTTAATTGTAAGTTTATATTTATTAAAACCGTTAGCAATGGCGAGCACACAGCATGATCATCAAAAGAGTAAATATGGTACAATAATTAAAAGGATATAGTTTCCCATAAATGATTAAACTGATTAAAATCACGTGGAATACTCTCATCTCTAAGTGCTGAGGCTCAGTTTCTAATTCGTTGTTACTTGTTGATGTTGGTTGGAGGGAACGAGTCCCCTGGCCTTGGGGACAACGCCCTTCCCGCCGGGAGATAGAAGTCCTTCTGCAGCCGCTTGACTCCGTACGAAGTCCAAACCGTCCGTGTTCAGTCTCTATCTCATGTCCAGCGGAGTGAACGTGGAGAGAGTCTTCAAGTGTCCGAATTGTCATCCACAGCTCAAGGGCGCAGCGGTTAGTCCTCCTCTCGCAGAACTGTGGAAGATGTCCTGAAGTCTCGTCCTCAGCAGATGTAGGCTGGATGTCCACTTGCTCCGTCCATGGTGTCTTGCGAAGAGCTCCGACGACTAACCCCGAGCCGTTCTGCTCAGCGTCTTTTTATACATTTTTTTAGGACAGCAAACTTCAGCCTTCCCCCTTGATCGTCGTTGTTTGGTGTTAATCCAATAACAACCCTTAACGTTTAATTCTTCCCTTTTATGGCAACATTAAGACATTTCTGACTCTTCCCCTCTTTCCAGCGTACGTGCCGAATGTGTTTTAGCAGTAGCATTAATGCAATGGCTATGGCACAATCTTCGTTGATCTTTATCAATACACATCACCCATTCTCTGTGCTGCTCTCTGTATTACACAATACTTGAAATCCCCTCTCTCCTTTACTGAGCACTTCTGCTTTTCTCTTGTGAGCGGTCATATGAGGTTACATTTTACAGTTTCCATTACATTTCTTATAAAATCATCTCTATTGTTGATTACATTAATTCATACGTTATTTCAGTACTTTGTTTCTAAATCAACTCTTTGTTATAGCGGTTACATGTTTGTGATTCGTTCTTTCTAGACAGTTATTTATCATGACATCTTATTATTTTGGCTTGCAATGCTTTTATGATTGACTTTCTCATATTTCTCTCTGTGTTACCTCAATTGTGAAGTGGACTGTTTATCTCTGTCCATGTGCCCGGTATTCGTGTCGAGAGCGAGATCTCAACTTTCTCTTGACACCCCCTTCTTGAGGTCGAGGTCTCCATCTGTCCTGCGGCGGTGTCATCTGTATCATTCTCGTCGGGGACCTCCTCATTATAGGTGTTGGGGATCTTCTTATGATCGATGAGGGGAATCTTCTCCTTCTTTCTGGTGACGGGGATTTTCTTCTAATCAGTGTCGGGGACCAGCGCACCTCCCGTGTCGGGGATGGCAGTTCCTCGAGTAGATCATCCTCTCTTTCTACCGAAAGAATAAGCACGTCTTCTTCTGGCACCCTCTCCGATTCAGGGGGTGTTTCTCCTCCTGGTATCTCCTTGGGTCCTGGAGTTTGTTCACTGATCAGTTCCCATTGATCAAGAATTAGTGGTTCCTCTAGGTATGGTGTTCCCTCTGCAGCCGGGGTGGTGAATTCCTCGGCTCCGACGGCATCTTGGGTGTCCTCCGTTGGTATTTCCTTGAGGCTGTTGTCTAAGTCCGTCTCGAGGGTCAGCAATGCCTCTGTGAGGCTGTTCTCTGGCTCCGACTCAGGTTTCAAAAGTCCTTCTTCTTTGCAATGATCCTCGATAGCTTTAAGGGCTGCTTGTAGTTCTTCTTCTACCAACAAGGACATGGACATGGATGAACCTGAAGATTGCTCGTTCTCCCGACTCTCAGTCGGAGTGCCAGATGGCCATCCCACCTCAATTAGTCCTTCTCCTGTACCCTCGTAGTACCAGCCAACTCCTTCGGTTTGAGTTGCGACTTCTGTGGTAGAACTTGGTGCCTGGCCGCCGGAAAACTGCGCTCCTATTGCCACGAATCTACCATCGCTGAAGTGACTGGAAGAGGCATATTTACCATCTGGGAATACCCACATTTTCATGTAGGTGGGAAGGTAGGACCCGAACTTGGCCCATCGGATTCTTGGGTCGAAGTGAGGTGTTAGCGATGTCCAGACGACGGTTGCCGTACTTTCCACTCGGCAGACTTGATCTAGGGCTATCACTGGGATACAAAGGGAATCCTGGTGACATAGTACCCCTCGGGCTAGATGTACGGGAAAGGTTTTCTCATAACAGCTGTTGCACCACAATGCGAGACCCATATCCCAGAGATATTTGGCTTTCTCCAGGGATATCCCGCAGTTGCAGCCGGCTTCTTCCTACAAGGTATAACACAGAGTATTGATTAAACAATTAATATGTTCAGGTTTTTACTAAGCGAAGCAAGCGTTGGTTGCAGACCCTTGGTTTACTGAGGGGTCTGGCGAGCGGCACGTCGCTCTCTCACTCTCTCTCTTGGGGGGGGGGGGGTGTTGGGGTCAGAGAAGCCCCGACCCGACCCCGAGGCTCCGGGGCGGTTTGTCCGACTCGTGGGGTCAGAGAAGCCCCGACCCCGAGGCTCCGGGGCGGTTTGTCCGACTCGTGGGTTGGGGTCAGAGAAGCCCCGACCCCGAGGCTTTGGGGCGGTTTGTCCGACTCGTAGGGTCAGAGAACCCCCGACCCCGAGGCTCCGGGGTGGTTTGTCTGAGGAATATAAGTCGGCTATGACCTATGATATGACCTATGATAGAGCGTGTATCCAGTGTCCCGGAAATGGTATCCTTCCCCGTGAAGACCTTCGCCATCCAACCCGTTGTGTAATACAGCGGGCTGGCTCAAAAATGATTGTTCCTTCTGTTCACGTACTAAACGAAATACAACATACGGATATTAGGCCTGTGTTGTGATCATAGCCGACTTAATGACTTTGCTCATCGAACCCTTTTCTCCCTTGTTATGATGTGACGGTCAGCGTTCAGAGACCCGGGCTACCGGTAAAACAGAGTTTCTCGGCTTCTAGGGTTTAACTAGTCCGACCAGCGTTCACTGGGTCCGACCAGCATTCACGGGGTCTGACCAGTGTTCACTGGGTCCGACCAGCATTCACTGAGTCCGACCAGCGTTCACTGGGTCCGACCAGCGTTCACTGGGTCCGACCAGCGTTCACTGGGTCCGACCAGCGTTAACTGAGTCCGACCAGCGTTCACTGAGTCCGGATCATACTACACTGCAAACCCTCATAACTCCCAACTAGGGATTTGTGTTGTGTGTTATAAAGCAAAACCTGTGTCATTCAATAAAGGCTGATAGTGTGTACGAAACCTTGATGTCCTTTGTGTATTATTGTCCCTAATTACCGACCTCGGGTACCCGTAGTTCTCATTTCACAGCTACCGTGATAAGGATGTGAAATTACATCGGCCAAGGAAGGGGATATAAACAAAAACATGTTCATATATCTAATCTATGTCAGTACCCGTGGTGTATCACACTACTACACAGGCTGGCAAACTCTCTACTTCCCCTGAGAAAGTCCCTGTTTGGTCTGAGGCCCTCCTTGTCAGTCCCGGGAGTCGTGCAAACTATCTTACTTCCCATGAGAAAGCCCCTGTTCTGAGGAATGGACTCTTGGTGGTCGGACCCAGTGAATGGTGGTGGGACCCTGTGAATGGTGGTCGGACTCAGTGAATGGTGGTCGGACTCAGTGAATGGTGGTCGGACCTTGTGAATGGTGGTCGGACTTAGTGAATGGTGATCGGACTCAGTTAATGGTGTTCGGACCCTGTGAATGGTGGTCGGACCCTGTGAATGGTGGTCGGACTCTGTGAATGGTGGTCGGACTCAGTGAACGGTGGTCGGACCCTGTGAATGATGGTCGGACCCTGTGAATGGTGGTCGGACTCAGTGAATGGTGGTCGACACTGTGAATGGTGGTCGGACTCAGTCAATGGTGGTTGGACCCTGTGAATGGTGGTCGGACTCAGTGAACGGTGGTCTGACCCTGTGAATGGTGGTCGGACTCAGTGAATGGTGGTCGGACTCTTTGAACTGTGGTTGGACTCAGTGAATGGTGGTCGGACCCTGTGAATGGTGGTCGGACTCATCGATAGGTGGTCGGACTTAGTGAATACTGTGTCAAAACTGAGTAGTTCATTGGGAAAACGCTGGTTTCAAGACAATTGGTTCAAAACCATAACACTTTGTCAAAACTGACGTATTTCAATGAGAAAATGCTGGTTTTGAAACGATAGGTTCAAAACTGACGTATTTCAATGAGAAAACGCTGGTTTTGACACAAAACAATGATACTGTGTCAAAACTGACTAGTTCATTGGGAAAACGCTGGTTTAAACACAATATGTTCAAAACCATAACACTTTGTCAAAACTGATGTATTTCAATGAGAAAACGCTGGTTTTGACACGATAGGTTCAAAACCATAGTACTGTGTCAAAACTGACGTATTTCAATGAGAAAACGCTAGTTTTTACACAATAGGTTCAAAACTGACGTATTTCAATGACAAAACCCTGGCTTTTATACAATCAGTTAAGAACTATGATACTGTGTAAAAACTGACGTATTTCAATGAGAAAACGCTGGTTTTGACACAATAGGTTCAAAACCATGATAGGGTGTCAAAACTAAAGTATTTCAATGAGAAAATTTTGGTGTTGACACAATACGTTCGAAACTATGATGCTGTTTCAAAACTGACGTAGTTGAATGAGAAATCACTGGTTTTGACACAATAAGTTCAAAACTATGATACTGTGTCAAAACGCTGGCTTTTTTTAGACAATCAGTTAAGAACCATGATACTGTGTCAAGACTGACGTATTTCAATGAGAAAACGCTGGTTTTGACACAATAGGTTAAAAAGTATGATGCTTTGTCAAAAATGATGTAGTTCAATGAGAAAACTAGTTTTGAAACAATTCTTTCAAAAACTATGATATGTGTCAAAACGCTGGCTTTTTTTACACAATCAGTTGAGAACTATGATACTGTGTCAAAACTGACGTATTTCAATGAGAAAAAGCTTGTTTTGACACAATAGGTTCAAAACTGTCGTATTTCAATTAGACAACGCTGGTTTTGACACAAAACAATGGTACTGTGTCAAAACTGAGTAGTTCATTGGCAAAACGCTGGTTTCAACACAATAGGTTCAAAACCACAATCCTTTGTCAAAACTGACGTATTTCAATGAGAAAAAGCTTGTTTTGACACGATAGGTTCAAAACCATAATACTGTGTCAAAACTGACGTATTTCAATGAGAAAACGCTGGTTTTGACACATTACGTTCGAAATTATGATACTGTGTCAAAACGCTGGCTTTTTTTACACAATCAGTTAAAAACTATGATACTGTGTCAAAACTAACGCATTTCATTGAAAAAACGCTGGTTTTGACACAATAGGTTCAAAACTGTCGTATTTCAATTAGACAACGCTGGTTTTGACATAAAACAATGGTACTGTGTCATAACTGACTAGTTCATTAGGAAAACGCTTGTTTTGACACAATAATTTCAAAAATATGATACTGTATCAAAACTGATGTATTTCAATGAGAAAACGCTGGTTTTGACACAAAAGGTTCAAAACTGTCGTATTTCAATTAGACAACGCTGGTTTTGACACAAAACAATGGTACTGTGTCATAACTGACTAGTTCATTAGGAAAACGCTTGTTTTGACACAATAACTTCAAAAATATGATACTGTGTCAAAACTGTCGTATTTCAATGAAAGAACACTGGTTTTGACAAAATTCGTTCAAAACTATGATATTGTGTCAAAACGCTGGCTTTTTTTACACAATCAGTTAAGAACTATGATACTGTGTCAAAACTCACCTTATTTCAATGAGAAAACGCTGGTGTTGACACAAAAGGTTAAAAACTGACGTATTTCAATGAGAAAACGCTGGTTTTGACAAAAAAATGGTACTGTTTCAAAACTGACTAGTTCATTTGGAAGACGTTGATTTCAACAAAAAAAGGTTAAAAACTGACATATTTCAATGAGAAAACGCTTGTTTTAACACGATAGGTTGAAAACCATAATACTGTGTCAAAACTGACGTATTTCAATGATAAAAAGGTTGTTTTGACACAATAGGTTCAAAACTGTCGTATTTCAATGAGACAACGCTGGTTTTGACACAAAACAATAGTACTGTGTCAAAACTGACTAGTTCATTAGGAAAACGCTGGTTTCAACACAATAGGTTCAAAACCATAACACTTTGTCAAAACTGATGTATTTCAATGAGAAAACGCTTGTTTTAACACGATAGGTTGAAAACCATAATACTGTGTCAAAACTGACGTATTTCAATGAGAAAACGCTGGTTTTTACACAATTCTCAAAACTGTCGTATTTCAATGAGACAACGCTGGTTTTGACACAAAACAATAGTACTGTGTCAAAACTGACTAGTTCATTAGGAAAACGCTGGTTTCAACACAATAGGTTCAAAACCATAACACTTTGTCAAAACTGACGTATTTCAATGAGAAAACGCTTGTTTTGACAAAATAGGTTAAAAACCATGATACGGTGTCAAAAATGAAGTATTTTAATGAGAAAACTTAGGTGTTGACACATTACGTTCGAAACTATGATACTGTGTCAAAACTGTCGTATTTCAATGAAAAAACACTGGTTTTGACACAATTCGTTCAAAACTATAATATTGTGTCAGAACTGACGTAGTTGAATGAGAAATCACTGTTTTTTACACAATCAGTTAAGAACTATGATACTGTGTAAAGACTGACGTATTTCAATGAGAAAACGCTGGTTTTGACACAAAACAATGGTACTGTGTCAAAACTGAGTAGTTCATTGGCAAAACACTGGTTTCAACACAATAGGTTCAAAACCACAACCCTTTGTCAAAACTGACGTATTTCAATGAGAAAACGCTTGTTTTAACACGATAGGTTCAAAACCATAATACTGTGTCAAAACTGTCGTATTTCAATGAAAAAAACACTGGTTTTGACACGATAGGTTGAAAACCATAATACTGTGTCAAAACTGACGTATTTCAATGAGAAAACGCTGGTTTTGACACAATAGGTTCAAAAATGTCGTATTTCAATGAGAAAACGCTGGTTTTGACACATTACGTTCGAAATTATGATACTGTGTCAAAACTCTGGCTTTTTTTACACAATCAGTTAAGAACTATGATACTGTGTCAAAACTAACGTATTTCAATGAGAAAACGCTGGTTTTGACACAAAAGGTTCAAAATCATAGCAAGTTGTCAAAACTGACGTATTTCAATGAGAAAAAGCTTGGTTGGACACGATAGGTTCAAAACCATAATACTTTGTCAAAACTGATGTAGTTCAATGAGAAAACTAGTTTTGAAACAAATGTTTCAAAAACTATGATATTTGTCAAAACGCTGGCTTTTTTTACACAATCAGTTAAGAACTATGATACTGTGTCAAAACTGACGTATTTCAATGAGAGAACGCTGGTTTTGACACAATAGGTTCAAAACTGTCGTATTTCAATTAGACAACGCTGGTTTTGACACATTACGTTCGAAATTATGATACTGTGTCAAAACTCTGGCTTTTTTTACACAATCAGTTAAGAACTATGATACTGTGTCAAAACTAACGTATTTCAATGAGAAAACGCTGGTTTTGACACAAAAGGTTCAAAATCATAGCAAGTTGTCAAAACTGACGTATTTCATGGACACGATAGGTTCAAAACCATAATACTTTGTCAAAACTGATGTAGTTCAATGAGAAAACTAGTTTTGAAACAAATGTTTCAAAAACTATGATATTTGTCAAAACGCTGGCTTTTTTTACACAATCAATTAAGAACTATGATACTGTGTCAAAACTGACGTATTTCAATGAGAAAACGCTGGTTTTGACACAATAGGTTCAAAACTGTCGTATTTCAATTAGACAACGCTGGTTTTGACACAAAACAATGGTACTGTGTCATAACTGACTAGTTTATTAGGAAAACGCTTGTTTTGACACAATAATTTCAAAGATATGATACTGTGTCAAAATTGACGTATTTCAATGAGAAAACGCTGGTTTTGACACAATGGGTTCAAAACTGTCGTATTTCAATTAGACAACGCTGGTTTTGACACAAAACAATGGTACTGTGTCATAACTGACTAGTTCATTAGGAAAACGCTTTTTTTGACACAATAGGTTCAAAAATATGATACTGTGTCAAAACTGTCGTATTTCAATGAAAAAAACACTGGTTTTGACACGATAGGTTGAAAACCATAATACTGTGTCAAAACTGACGTATTTCAATGAGAAAACGCTGGTTTTGACACAATAGGTTCAAAACTGTCGTATTTCAATGAGACAACGCTGGTTTTGACACAAAAAAATGGTACTGTGTCAAAACTGACGTATGTCAATGAGAAAAAGCTTGTTTTGACACGATAGGTTCAAAACCATAATACTTTGTCAAAACTGATGTATTTCAATGAGAAAACGCTGGTTTTGACACATTACGTTCGAAATTATGATACTGTGTCAAAACTCTGGCTTTTTTTACACAATCAGTTAAGAACTATTATTCTGTGTCAAAACTAACGTATTTCAATGAGAAAACGCTGGTTTTGACACAATAATTTCAAAGATATGATACTGTGTCAAAATTGACGTATTTCAATGACAAAACGCTGGTTTTGACACAATGGGTTCAAAACTGTCGTATTTCAATTAGACAACGCTGGTTTTGACACAAAACAATGGTACTGTGTCATAACTGACTAGTTCATTAGGAAAACGCTTGTTTTGACACAATAGGTTCAAAAATATGATACTGTGTCAAAACTGTCGTATTTCAATGAAAAAAACACTGGTTTTGACACGATAGGTTGAAAACCATAATACTGTGTAAAAACTGACGTATTTCAATGAGAAAACGCTGGTTTTGACACAATAGGTTCAAAACTGTCGTATTTCAATTAGACAACGCTGGTTTTGACACAAAACAATGGTACTGTGTCATAACTGACTAGTTTATTAGGAAAACGCTTGTTTTGACACAATAATTTCAAAGATATGATACTGTGTCAAAATTGACGTATTTCAATGAGAAAACGCTGGTTTTGACACAATGGGTTCAAAACTGTCGTATTTCAATTAGACAACGCTGGTTTTGACACAAAACAATGGTACTGTGTCATAACTGACTAGTTCATTAGGAAAACGCTTGTTTTGACACAATAGGTTCAAAAATATGATACTGTGTCAAAACTGTCGTATTTCAATGAAAAAAACACTGGTTTTGACACGATAGGTTGAAAACCATAATACTGTGTCAAAACTGACGTATTTCAATGAGAAAACGCTGGTTTTGACACAATAGGTTCAAAACTGTCGTATTTCAATGAGACAACGCTGGTTTTGACACAAAAAAATGGTACTGTGTCAAAACTGACGTATGTCAATGAGAAAAAGCTTGTTTTGACACGATAGGTTCAAAACCATAATACTTTGTCAAAACTGATGTATTTCAATGAGAAAACGCTGGTTTTGACACATTACGTTCGAAATTATGATACTGTGTCAAAACTCTGGCTTTTTTTACACAATCAGTTAAGAACTATTATTCTGTGTCAAAACTAACGTATTTCAATGAGAAAACGCTGGTTTTGACACAATAATTTCAAAGATATGATACTGTGTCAAAACTGTCGTATTTCAATTAGACAACGCTGGTTTTGACACAAAACAATGGTACTGTGTCATAACTGACTAGTTCATTAGGAAAACGCTTGTTTTGACACAATAGGTTCAAAAATATGATACTGTGTCAAAACGGTCGTATTTCAATGAAAAAAACACTGGTTTTGACACGATAGGTTGAAAACCATAATACTGTGTCAAAACTGACGTATTTCAATGAGAAAACGCTGGTTTTGACACAATAGGTTCAAAACTGTCGTATTTCAATGAGACAACGCTGGTTTTGACAGAAAAAAATGGTACTGTGTCAAAACTGACGTATGTCAATGAGAAAAAGCTTGTTTTGACACGATAGGTTCAAAACCATAATACTTTGTCAAAACTGACGTATTTCAATGAGAAAACGCTGGTTTTGACACATTACGTTTGAAATTATGATACTGTGTCAAAACTCTGGCTTTTTTTACACAATCAGTTAAGAACTATTATTCTGTGTCAAAACTAACGTATTTCAATGAGAAAACGCTGGTTTTGACACAAAAGGTTCAAAATCATAGCAAGTTGTCAAAACTGACGTATTTCAATGAGAAAACGCTGGTTTTGACACAATAGGTTCAAAGATATGATACTGTGTCAAAATTGACGTATTTCAATGAGAAAACGCTGGTTTTGACACAATGGGTTCAAAACTGTCGTATTTCAATTAGACAACGCTGGTTTTGACACAAAACAATGGTACTGTGTCATAACTGACTAGTTCATTAGGAAAACGCTTGTTTTGACACAATAGGTTCAAAAATATGATAGTATCAAATCTGTCGTATTTCAATGAGAAAACGCTTGTTTTGACACATTACGTTCGAAATTATGATACTGTGTCAAAACTCTGGCTTTTTTTACACAATCAGTTAAGAACTATTATTCTGTGTCAAAACTAACGTATTTCAATGAGAAAACGCTGGTTTTGACACAAAAGGTTCAAAATCATAGCAAGTTGTCAAAACTGACGTATTTCAATGAGAAAACGCTGGTTTTGACACAATAGGTTGAAAACCATAATACTGTGTCAAAACTGACGTATTTCAATGAGAAAACGCTGGTTTTGACACAATAGGTTCAAAACTGTCGTATTTCAATTAGACAACGCTGGTTTTGACACAAAACAATGGTACTGTGTCATAACTGACTAGTTCATTAGGAAAACGCTTGTTTTGACACAATAGGTTCAAAAATATGATACTGTGTCAAAACTGTCGTATTCCAATGGGAAAACGCTTGTTTTGACACAATAGGTTCAAAAATATGATACTGTGTCAAAACTGTCGTATTTCAATGAAAAAACACTGGTTTTGACACGATAGGTTGAAAACCATAATACTGTGTCAAAACTGACGTATTTCAATGAGAAAACGCTGGTTTTGACACAATAGGTTCAAAACTGTCGTATTTCAATGAGACAACGCTGGTTTTGACACAAAAAAATGGTACTGTGTCAGAACTGACGTATGTCAATGAGAAAACGCTTGTTTTGACACAATAGGTTAAAAACCATGATACGGTGTCAAAACTAAAGTAATTCAATGAGAAAACTTTGGTGTTGACACAATACGTTCGAAACTATGATGCTGTGTCAAAACTGACGTAGTTGAATTAGAAATCACTGGTTTTGACACAATGAGTTAAGAACTATGATACTGTGTAAAGACTGACGTATTTCAATGACAAAACGCTGGTTTTGACACAATTCGTTCAAAACTATAATATTGTGTCAAAACGCTGGCTTTTTTTTACACAATCAGTTAAGAACTATGATACTGTGTCAAAACTGACGTATATCAATGAGAAAACGCTGGTTTTGACACAAAAGGTTAAAAACTGACGTATTTCAATGAGAAAACGCTGGTTTTGACACAATAAGTTCACAACTATGATACTGTGTCAAAACTGTTGTATTTCAATGAGAAAACGCTGGTTTTGACACAATAGGTTCAAAACTACGATGCTGTGTCAAAACTGACGTATTTCAATGAGAAAACTTTGGTGTTTACAAAGTAGGTTCAAAAATATGATACTGTGTCAAAATTGACGTATGTCAATGAGAAAACCCTGGCTTTGACACATTACGTTCGAAACTATGATGCTGTGTCAAAACTGACGTAGTTGAATGAGAAATCACTGGTTTTGACACAATAAGTTCAAACCTATAATACTGTGTCAAAACGCTGGCTTTTTTTTACACAATCAGTTAAGAACTATGATACTGTGTCAAGACTGAAGTATTTTCAATGAGAAAACGCTTTCACATGACTGACCACTCTTGGTCTTCATCGTGTTGAACATACTTCTCTCTTTACTACACCAAGTATTAGCACAGACCTCCTCTCCTCTCCTCCTTCTCTCTGTCCCTCTCAAGCCTCAGGAGCCTGGTTTTTATTCACATAAGTACCACCACTGACCCCCAGTGGTGGAAAACTCCCCTGCAACTCGGCTCCCAAAAAATGTACATTACACTTTTTGCTTTTGCTTAAGGAATGTGCTTTGAAGAGCTGTGGTCGCAGGGACAATGATATTCATGAAATTTGCATTTTTCTCATGTCGATCTTTTGACTCTTTTCGTCTAGAATGTCCCTGCACAAGACCAGCTCTGAAGATGGATCTGGAGGTAAATTGAGCCATATTTTCACATTTATCTTCTGCAATCTTTCTAAGCTCAGCCTAGAAAATACACCATGAGCGGCGTGCAATATCATTTTTAAGCACAATGTGGAATATTGTCTCATTCTTTTATGTAATATTTATTTGGGAAAGTCTCTGGGAAAGGCATTTACATCTGTACTGAATACAAGCTCTGGTGCTCTGTCAAGCTACAGTCTGACTTTATTGTATTGCCCTTTATTGATGTGAAGGGGTGTGAACAACCCGTTACGTTACTTGTTCAGATAAAAAGCCTCTTGCAGCGTACAGTATGTGCGAGTCAGAAAATTATGTTCTGGTGAGGAAAGTGGGAAACTCTCTTGCTTATCATGGTAAGGGACTCGCGGCGGACCCAAGGCCAACGCTGCAGCTCAGGGAATGTTTGGCCACGCCGAGGCAAAGGAGTTGGCAGCGAGGACGCTTGGATACTTCCATCTCCTGTAGGCGTGATTGTCGCCACACAACCCCCTAATCGGCGCAGGATCGATTACGAGCTACCCGGGGTCATGTGGCGATTTTTCTGACGACTGCTGAGATTGGTGAGAGGTTTGTTTTTTTAATCCACTGAGAAAGTCCCTGTTTGGTCTGAGGCCCTCCTTGTCAGTCCCAGGAGTCGTGCAAACTATCATACTTCCCATGAGAAAGCCCCTGTTCTGAGGCATGGACTCTTGGTGGTCGGACCCTGTGAATGGTGGTCGGACCCTGTGAACGGTGGTCGGACTCAGTGAATGGTGGTCGGACTCAGTGAATGGTGGTTGGACCCTGTGAATGGTGGTCGGACCCTGTGAATGGTGGTCGGACTCAGTGAATGGTGGTCGGACTCAGTGAATGGTGGTCGGACTCAGTTAATGGTGGTCGGACCCTGTGAATGGTGGTCGGACCCTGTGAATGGTGGTCGGACTCTGGGAATGGTGGTCGGACTCAGTGAATGGTGGTCGGACCCTGTGAATGGTGGTCGGACCCTGTGAATGGGGGTCGGACCCTGTGAATGGTGGTCGGACTCAGTGAATGGTGGTCGGACCCTGTGAATGGTAGTCGGACTCAGTCAATGGTGATCTGACTCAGTCAATGGTGGTCGGACCCTGTGAATGGTGGTCGGACTCTGTGAATGTTGGTCGGACTCAGTGAATGGTGGTCGGACCCTTTGAATGGTGGTCGGACTCTGTGAATGGTTGTAGGACTCAGTGAACGGTGGTTGGACCCTGTGAATGGTGGTCAGACTCAGTGAATGGTGGTCGGACCCTGTGAATGGTGGTCGGACTCAGTGAATGGTGGTCGGACTCAGTGAATACTGTGTCAAAACTGACTAGTTCATTGGGAAAATGCTGGTTTAAACACAATTGGTTCAAAACCATAACACTTTGTCAAAACTGTCGTATTTCAATGAAAAAACGCTGGTTTTGTCACAATAGGTTAAAAAGTATGATGCTTTGTCAAAACTGATGTAGTTCATTTAGAAAACACTGGTTTTGACACAATTTGTTCAAAACTATGATATTGTGTCAAAACAGTTGCTTTTTTTACACAATCAGTTAACTATGGTACTCTGTCAAGACTGACGTATTTCAATGAGAAAATGCTGTTTTTGACACAATAGCTTCAAAACTGACTTATTTCAATGAGAAAACAATGGTTGTGACACAAAACAATGGTACTGTGTCAAAACTGACTAGTTCATTGGGAAAACGCTGGTTTCAACACAATAGTTTCAAAACCATAACACTTTGTCAAAACTGACGTATTACAATGCGAAAACGCTTGTTTTGACACAATAGGTTAAAAACCATGATACGGTGTAAAAACTGAAGTATTTCAATGAGAAAACTTTGGTGTTGACACATTACGTACGAAACTATGATGCTGTGTCAAAACTGATGTAGTTTAATGAGAAATCACTGGTTTTGACAAAATAAGTTCAAAACTGTTGTATTTCAATGAGAAAACGCTGGTTTTGACACAATAAGTTCAAAACTATGATACTGTGTCAAAACTGTTGTATTTCAATGAGAAAACGCTGGTGTTTACAAAGTACGTTCAAAACTATGATACTGTGTCAAAACTGACGTATTACAATGCGAAAACGCTTGTTTTGACACAATAGGTTAAAAACCATGATACGGTGTAAAAACTGAAGTATTTCAATGAGAAAACTTTGGTGTTGACACATTACGTACGAAACTATGATGCTGTGTCAAAACTGACGTAGTTTAATGAGAAATCACTGGTTTTGACAAAATAAGTTCAAAACTGTTGTATTTCAATGAGAAAACGCTGGTTTTGACACAATAAGTTCAAAACTATGATACTGTGTCAAAACTGTTGTATTTCAATGAGAAAACGCTGGTGTTTACAAAGTACGTTCAAAACTATGATACTGTGTCAAAACTGACGTATGTCAATGAGAAAACGCTGGCTTTGACACATTACGTTCGAAACTATGATGCTGTGTCAAAACTGACGTAGTTGAATGAGAAATCACTGGTTTTGACACAATCAGTTAAGAACTATGATACTGTGTCAAGACTGACGTATTTCAATGAGAAAAAGCTTGTTCGTGAAAAATTAAGTGAAGTACATTGATACTCTTTCAAAAATGACGTATTTTGCTGAGAAAACGCCTATCTGTGACAAACCACGTGAAATACAATGACACTGTCTCAAAACTGACGTATATTGCTGAAAAAACAGTTGATATATGAAAAAGTGAAATACAATAATAACGTAAAAACTGACGTATTTCACTCGGAAAATGCTGTTTTGTGACAAACTATGTTAAATTGTAAGAAAACTGTCAAAACTAATGTATTTTGTCGATATGTTGTGCCAAACTTTTTTTAAAAAAATACTCTGATACTGTGTCAAAATATATGTATTATGCTGAGAAAATACTGTTTTGTGACAAACTATGGGAAATACTAAGAAAAGTCATATCTTTGTTTGATGTTGTGCTATAAGGCCTATGGATAATTCAATATTTTGATGTCATACAACAGGGTAATTTTTTGTACATTCAAAAAAAAAGATTAAATATTTCCTCGCATTTACATAAAGTATCCAAAAAATTACAAAATGTCATACTAAAGCTGTATATAAACAAATATTTCCTTTAGACATTATTCTTTCAAATGTAATATTGAGTTTTAAATGAAACATTAATACATAGTTATCCCCAATTAATTCATTCAATATTATTTTGACAAATTCAAAGATTAACCCTTGTGCTACCCTTTTGCATACTCGGTCCACCGGGGGGGGTGTTTTTAAATCGCCACCGGGATGTGCGCATAGGCCCAAGGCAGAGATCAGGTGAAGGCCTTGATCACGAGAGCGCCCGACTGTGTCCTTTTTATGAAGAGTTGGGGCACCCTCTATCACCCGTGTCCAGGGGTCGCCGCTGTTTCTTTCTTTCTTTCTCTCTCTCTGTGTGTGTGTGTGTGTGTGTGTGTCTCTCTCTCTCTCTCTCTCTATCTCCCTCTCTCTCTCTCTCTTGGGGGGGGGGGGGGGGAGTTGGGGTCTGAGAAGCCCCGACCCGACCCCGAGGCTGGGGGGGGGGGGTTTGTCCGACTCGGGGGTTGGGGTCTGAGAAGCCCCGACCTGACCCCGAGGCTCCGGGTCGGTTTGTCCGACTCGGGGGTTGGGGTCAGAGAAGCCCCGACCCGACCACGAGGCTCCGGGGCGGTTTGTCCGAATCGTGGGGTCAGAGAAGCCCCGACCCCGAGGCTCCGGGGAGGTTTGTCCGACTCGTGGGGTCAGAGAAGCCCCAACCCCGAGGCTCCGGGGCGATTTGTCCGACCCCGGGGTTGGGTTCAGAGAAGCCCGGAGGCTCCGGGGGGTGTCCGGGGGTCCGAGAGACCCAGGGGCCTCTGAAAATTACACGCGTGGCAAGCGGGAGGGTTGAGTGAAATAAATGCTAAATCTTGATTTCAGGAACAGCGTCACATATGAGGTCTATGATTTCAGTCCAGAATCTATGTGAGATTTAGACTGAGTGAAATGGTTGAAGTGGAGTTAAATGTTAGTGTAGGTAAAGTTATGAATGGTTGCTGATAAAAACATATTTTATCTATTTCATATCTGAATGAATATTTGAATATGATAGTAAAAATGTAGTTATGATTCAAAGAGATCATCACATCACGTCAGCTGATAATTGTCCCAAAACAATGTCAAACTGTGGTTTCAACAGAAACACGTGGTCTGGTCTCAGAGTCACAGATCTACACCTCCCTCATGTGAGCGCTCAGTGCACCTGCAGCTATTTCTGCACTGCAGGATCCACCTTTCAATAAAAATATGTTCTAATGTTCTAATGAGTTTTTATGTAATTAAGCAACTGAAGTATATTTAAACTTGTCACTTGTCACTGACTAAGTGAAGGCCAAAACAACTTTGCTACACACTGACATACTCATTGAAGTTTATTAGATGTGCTACACATCACACACGCATGCACACACACACACACACACACACGCACACATACACACACAGAGAGAGAGAGAGATAGAGAGAGAAAGAGAGAGAGAGTATAAAATGTAAAGTGCATTTAATCTCCACTGGAATGAAAAATGTATCAATTATAATAAATCACATAACATTTTCCTAGTCTCAAAGACAGAGATCATTTTTCATCTGTTTCAGCAAAACTTCTTTTGGTCGTCCCCAGACTACAGAGCTCAGCTCCCAGGCAATTACAGTAAGAAGAACCAAGAGACATGACTACGTCACTCCTGCTTTTCTTCTCTTTAGACTAAGATGAAGTCAGGTACGCTACTCATTCATTTTGTCATTTACACCAGTGCAGTTACTGTTTGACCTGTCAAAGTATCTGCTGGATCCACTGAAGCTGATCTGGAGCAGAATGGATCAATTCCTCATTTGGATTCTTCATGTTGCTTTTTTATTGTTTGTCAACCCTGAGACCAAACTACAGACATTTATTCTAAAGTAAAATCTGACCCAACTATAATCCCCATGGTCACCAATTTGATAGGATGGCCACCTGGGGTTCTGATATTCCTGCTGTATTAATCTCTGCTTTAAATCTGTTTCATGTTCTCTCAGTCAGGTGGTGACTCATCAGAGTGACAATATTCAGAAATATTGTTTGATTCAAGTCTTGAAAAAGCCTTCTACTAAAGAATACTGACGTTAATGAGTCCATAAAGCCACTAGCTTTCAGACCAAGAAGAACTGAAACACTGGGGCTTTTCTGCACCTGTAGTGTGTGTATTTACTTTGTTTGTAAACATGTATTTAAATACACATATCTATGCAGGGACCGTCATATAGGGCTTCTCTGTCCTACAAAGGAGGTAACCACTTCTCACTTCGACTGCGTCCACCGCGACGATTACTCTAGAATCCAAAAGAAGTGACCATGCACGCAGCTGAACCAGGCCCCAAGATTCCCGACTTTGATGGACGAACCGGAATCCACCTTATTTTTCCTCTCCCTTGTGCGCGTTTGGAAACGCACACAGCACCAGTACCGAGACAAGAGTCACTGAGACAAGAGCCGCCGATACGGAACGCTCTGTCGATTGATCCCTGCAGAAGGAAAGACCTGAACCCACAGTCTTTCAACCGAGTCGACAGCCGGTCGATCCGAACCCGGAGGACCGGGCACCGTCGGCAGTCGCTAGGAAGCGCCGCGGCTCCCGCCTCGCGCATCGCTGCGGCTCCCGCCTCGCGCATCGCCGCACCCGAGGATGGACCATACACGCTCATTCCCCCACAAAGGAGTACAATAAGAGGCTTTAGCTCTGGTCAGAAGGTAGGCTATTTATGTGTGTTTCAGTAAGTTTACCTTACTGTGTAAGTTTGTACCGGACCGTCGTGTCCCATTTATTGCTGTTATAATAACTGCGTTATTATCAGTGTTGTGTGTTCAGTGTCTGAACGAAGACAGACATGCCATGGGCGAATTCAACATCCTGGTCAAGACCATATGAGAGACGGACGAAGAAATGCATATTTCCGCATGTCAGCACATCGCTTTGACGACCTGCTCCGTCGGATCACGCCATTCATTCGGCACCGCAGAACCCATTGCATCCCGATCAGCTGGCAGGAGAGGCTAGCGGTCACGCTGAGGATCCTGGCATCTGGGAGCAATGAAAGAACCGTTGCTGCCAGCTACGTCTCCCCCATCGTCAGCGAAGTGTGTGCGGCTATCTGGCAGGCACTGAAAAGTGACTTTGTGTCCTTGCCCAATGGGGTCGAATGAGCCCAGATTGCACAGAACTTTTGGAGAATCTGGAACTTTCCCAATTGTTTAGGGTGCATTGATGGGAAACACGTCACGCCCCTCCACATGCAGGAAGTGACTATTTTAATTACAAAGGTGCACAATCCATCGTGCTCATGGCCATCTGTGATGCAAACTACCATTTCACAATGGTGGACATTGTAGCCTACGGTCGTGAGAGTGATGGGGGAATCTTCCAGAGCAGTCGTTTTGGATCACAACTCCTGCAGAACACCCTGGACCTGCCCCAGCCTGTGAACCTGCCTGGCACCAACACCAAGCTGCCTCATGTGGTCGTGGTAGATGCCGCCTTCCCACTGCAAGGGAACTTGATGCGTCCATATCCAGGTAACTTTCTTAAGTTGTTGCACATTAAGTATATCACCTGTGCCTGTGTTATTATATCTGTTCAGTATTTGTATATCTGAAAATTATTTTCTACTTTTGGTATCTTGGCAGCACGCTAGAGGATTCTGGGCAGGCCTATTGACTTTCATCCAGACAAGGCTGTGGCTGTTGTGAAGGCCCTTCTTGTGCCATGCTGGCACACACTGATGCTGCGGTGTCTACATCTACATCCCACACACCTTCCCAGATGATGCAGCACAAGGGCCTGAATTTCAGGCTGGTGAGTGGAGGAGGCTTGTGGCAGGTGACACCAACCTGGTAGAGCCTGGGAGACTCTCCACCACACGTGCATCCCGTGCTGCACTTGCAGTGAGGAATGACCTAAAGTCATTTTTCCTCACAGAGGAAGGACATGTTCCCTGGCAGGACAATGTCATCAGGAGAGGTTGCCTGAACTGAGCTGCTTCTTTAAATTGTAATGTGTGGTTCCGAAATGAAAATGACTTTGAACTTACTGTGGTACCCTTGAGTGCTGTTTTCTTGCTCCCCATAAAAATATCATTACAAGTGAGATTTGTCTTGATTCAGTGAACCCAAATGTGCGAAAATGAGCAATTATGATGGCACCAGCTGATGACATAAAGGGGATTTCAATAAATTGTGAGGTTAACAAGATAAAGATTGATGTTGATGTTTGGTAAATCCTGTGATGATGGTGACTTCAAATGGATGGGTTATCAATAAGGTTGTGATCGAATTATATTGGCTAAATTATGTATATTGGCCCTAGTTGGAAAGTGAATTTCAGAATCAGAATCAGTTTTATTGGCCAAGTAGGTGTAACACGTACAAGGAATTTGACTCCGGCTTTTTTACACTCTCAATTTACAAAGGTACACACAAGCATTTAACATTTACCTATTATATACAGGATAAAAAAATAAGAATAAAAATTGTAAACATGAATAGTGCAATATGGATTTATTGTTATGAAGGGATTGTTCATGTCACTATGATGACAAATGTCAACCTATCACTGAACAACACTGTCTGGCTAGGTTGCTACTTATCATATACAAAGGAATACTTGCATCTCCTGAGCACACATTCCAGATCATTTGCACCTATCACTTAACAACACTGTCTGGCTAGGTTGCTACTTATCATATACAAAGCAAACCATCCCCTGGATAATTCCAGTGGATTCAGAACATGGTTCCACCTAAAACAGGTGCAATAAGGAGTCATTTACTACTCAATGTCGTCTGTAGGCTAAACAAAAGAGTCAATACACTATGGAGAGATGCCATTCGAAGGCTATGAACAGAATATCTGGGGTAGCTGATGTGATTGCAACTGTGGAATCTTAGCTCCTGCCTCATTTTTTGCAGGGAATCGCAACATGAAATTATACAGTTTTTTTAACAAATATGTGGACACCCTCCGTCTCTGTTTTCTCTCTCAGGACAACCTTGTTTTCTAATGTACCCACTAAAGTGCATCTAGTTACCCTGTATGGTTGCACCTGGTGATTTTTTTCATTACTGATTAATCAGTTGATGAATAATGTATTAATTGTTGGGTCCATTGTATATCATAAAGTGTGAAAAATTATGATAGTGTTTTCCCAAAGCCCAATGTTGCAGCTCTATTGATTTGACAAATGACAAATCTAATGTTAGGGGGAACTTTTACTCTAGGTCTCCTGAGCATTCAAAGATCCATTTGTAAGATTGTATCTACATGTAGTGGAATTGAAACAAACAGAATCTGACAAATATATAGGGAGCAAAATAACTTTATTTGAAAGAAAAAAAATATCATCATCACAACACCAGTGGGTGCTCCGCTGCCAGCTCTGAGACCACACCTAAAAGCCTGAGTCTGGCTTGCGGAAGATGTGCTGGGTCAATTGTTTTTAATATATCAGCCAGAGAAAGAGCGAACCTCTATTCAGGCGTCTCTTGCTCCTCCCTGTCCTTGTTTTTTTTGCAGGAATTGCATGATCGCCTGCCTATCCACAGCCAGGTGATCCAGTCTCTGTTTAATACCATCATCTTCTGCTTTCCTTCTCGTTCATCCTGATGATGGTGGGGGCCCACAGATGGACGAGGATGAAAGAGATGGTGCACAGATTGTGGTTGATGATGGGTCAAGTGATGCTGGATTGGCATTGCCATCAAGCAGCAGGGATGCAGGGATCAGCAGTGGTGGTGGGGTGTCCTGAACAGATGACGAAGACCTGGTGGAGCAGGGGTCCTGAACAGGTGAACTCGACCTGGTGGAGCAGGGGTCCTGAATAGGTGAACTCGGCCTGGTGGAGCAAGGGCTGGAGACGGTATCAGAATCCACGGGAGAGTCCTTGGTGGAAATAAAACAAAACAAAGGTTAACATTTAGAAAAGGTCAGGTGAAAAGCAGGTCCATAAAAAACACAAATAGAACCACATATATCTAAAAAAAATGCTTAAAGCAAAAAGCGTGAACAGTAACAGTAAAACACAGAAATGTATATCCTGCTTTAGCCATAAACATCGTTCCACAACTGCAATAACAACTCGCCGACCTTCCAGATGAAAAAACAGTAAAAATATTGTTATTTCCCTTATATTTCAGATTGGTCTCTGTCTGTCGATGTTTGACGAAGTTAGACAGCCACCCCAGCTCTGTAATAATCGTCGCACTCCTGTTTCCCCCGGGATCCCTACTTCGGGACTGGTGTCGCCTTTTTGCTTTCACAAAGCGATCCCGGAGGTTTGTCCAGGTTTTTTTACAAAAGGTCTCCTCTTTTGCTAGATTAATGGCAATTTCGTTCCAGGAATTCTGTGCCATTTGTGTATCCTGGTGATCCTTCATGGACGGGTCGTACAGGTGCCTATACAGGTGGACCTGCTTGCACTATCTTGCCTCGAACTCGTTCATGTTCCATCAGTTGAGTGCGCCACAGGAAGTGACCTCAAAAGGATGTCACCACTCCCGCGCGGACGAACCGATGCGTCAAGCATAAATCCACCTTCAAGACCAGAGACGCGCCGGCTCACCAGCTGAGCTGCTGTGCCCCTGCGTCACAAACCAGGTGCTGGATCTCAGTCACCATCGCATGAGCCTTACTGCTGCTTTGATCGCTTTCCCTTTGCTTTCTTACTAACAAACATTTGCTGGTGCTGGAGAGATTCTGGTCCGTACTTAACTTTGTCCCCGATCTCTCCTTTGTTAGAAACACATGTTTAAAGGTAGCTGCCCTTTTCACGGGCACATGCCTGTACACACACTCGCTCACACACTCATACGCACACACCCACGTGCGCACACACACACACACACACACTCTTGCTTGTTGTTTTCTTTTCATATGATGATCATATGATATATGATTGGTAGCTTAGACATTAATAGACATCAATGTCTAATGTCATTAATAGACATTAATGTCTAATGTCATTAATAGACATTTGTTGATTAATAAACATTTGTTGATTAATAAACATTTGTTGATAAAAAGTAGTATTGATTGTACATTGATATTGCTAAGTTAATAAATGCTGTTCTACTTGTTGTTTTGTGTTATTTGTGTTCAGTTCACTCCATAAATGCTCATATCTAGCAGATATGAACATTTTGAGTGAACACCTTTAATTCTTGAGACTGAATTGACGATTTGGTTATTGGTCCCGGTTTCCGGGTGGTGCCCCGTTGCAATTCACATTGATTAATAACCTCTATTGATTTTCAAAATTATAATCATAATTATCTTTGATAACTATACATTTTTGCTGATAACCAAATTAGCCCAAACCGATGCACAACACTAGGGTTAGGGTTAAACACCGATTTATTAAAGTATACCACACTCTTTAGAACATGTGGATAAGACAGAAATCCTGAGACTTTGTGGTGATGAATCAGGCAATGGAGAAATTTCAGGGCCTCTTTACGAGACCTTCAACACCCAGTCCAGTTCATCTCTGCGCCAACAAATGACCTTAAAATTACAAGACTAAAAATACTGAACTTTATTGATTTCTGAGTATCAACGGATCCACAGACATGGCTTGAAGAGTCACACTTTATTTACAAAAATACTGAGAACCAAACAGTCGATTGTGAGGAAGCGAGAAAGCGAATCAGTTTTAGTACTTTTTATTCCTATTGAACAGCAGCTAAAGGCTCCTGGTTGCATGTATGATGACGTGAGTTGGTAACTTCAGGGTAAACCTCAGCATCAGTTGCTTCTTCTGAGCTACGACCTTCGCCATTGTGTGCGTTTCTTCATCAGGCGTGTGTCCGAGTCGATCGCAGTTTGGTTTCTGAGCAGCAACGAGGCTAGCCCGTTTACTTTCTGCGGCGGGCAGCGGCTCCCTTCTTGCTGCTGTGATACGAACAGAAAAAAAAGGAATACATGTCAACTATGGTTGTTTTCAACCATTTTTAAACATTCAAGTAGTCAACAAGGGTCAGCCGGCAGCTGTGCAGGCTGAAGTTCCATGCAAATTCACTGTGTTCTTGTGCACAACTATTCTATGAAGGATTGGTGCCTTGCTCAAGGGCTCCTTAGCAAAGTGTAATGAAAAAAAAATCTTTCTTTTCTGTCAACACAGAAATATCAAGGGTTGTACCACCATGCCTTATCAGGCAATTTACACTTGGGGTGTAACGGTTCGCACAATTCACGTTTAAAATTCATGTTTTTGGACTTTGAACAATGACACTTCTTCTGGGGTGTCTTCTTAACAGCATCCAAAACAAAAGCAGATCAGTAGTTTTGTAGTAGTTATAAACAACAACAAACAAAAGAACAGTACAAAAGAAACATCTGTTTAATCATGGAACTCACTGTCTTTTTAAACTAGTTTTTTTCAAAAGAAAGATGTCCACATCATCTGTACACCGCACAGATCTGCTTAATGTGACAATGTCACTAGGGACAGCCAAGTAATGCTGTGCAGAGAGGTACTGTGCTGTTAGCTTTGTGTAGCCCTTGATGTGCACAGTGCTTGGGACAGTTGGCTCTCTGTTTGGGCTTTTGTTTTATTATAAAAAGCAGGAATCCATGGCTATAAATGCACCACACGCCCCCGCTATATGTTTTTCTCTGTTTGAATCAGATGAACGTTTCCTATACGCTGCAGGGATAGTTTGTAGCGTGTGTTGCTCCGTGTTTATGTCCAGTTCCACCTATTGACACGCGGGGTGATGTCGGCGTTAATGAGTTGACATGACTGAAGTAGTCCCACTGATGTAACCTCTCGTGTAGTAGATGCGACATACAGTTGTTTGAATGGCATTATTAACCATATCGTAATGAGCTAGCTTAGCTTAGCTTAGCCTCCCGGCTGCTACTGGAGTGCAATGTTTTGCTTTGGGGAGGGGAGTGGCAGACAGCACGCTGACGCTGTATCTTATGTAGTGTGCGTTGCCTGGTTAAGCGCAGTGGCTCTGAGAACATTATATTTCACACAATTTAAGCTTTATTTAGGATTACAATGAATATTTGGGTTCGCAATGTTTACCAAACCGAAAGCCCTGTACCAAATGGTTCAATACAAATATGTGTATCGTTACACCACTAGTTTACACTATACCTGAAAAATTCCCCAAATCCCCTCAGAACATTCACGATTTCAACACAAAATTTAACTCTCAGTCAAACAAATATAGAGAAGATAATCGGTTTGATTTGAGGCTTTAAAGGGTTCACTTTGTGTAAACAAAAGCAACCCACAGCATCAATGAATGTTACTCTTTTTTTCTACTAATCTTGTGATTGTGAAAAGCAACCTGAACATTTTTTGAAGAGGAAAACAACTTCTTTTGCACATTTTCATGACATTTTAATGGAGGGATGTCAGGCCACTGCAGCATATGCACCAGCCAGCAACATCACACCAATTGTTACTGTTCATTCACACTCAGGTTAGAGTCATTGTCACACACATGCAGCACTTACCTGCACAGACTTACTAATTACTGAGTCCGACAGCCACTGACCTAAAGTGAACACCTTTGGAGTAACTGGCTCTCCCACACAGTAAAGTGAATGTATCAGCTCGGGTTTTCAAATAACATATAGGCAGCCGATTGTGTCTTTGAATAGCATTACAGACAAGCAGCAGATTGGAGTTTAAGTTAAATTGTAGACTAACCTTTTCTCAAACAACCCTAAAAATCAGTTTCTCAGCTAAATTAAATCACTGAGAGAAAAAGCATGGTGAGCAAGGGAAAACTAAAACATCATGACAAGTTACCCTCTTTGTTTAGTTAATTTCATTCATGCAAATTATTTTCATTGTTAGCTATTGTTGTTAGATATGCCGTGCCTGCAGCTCTATTAGCTGGCTAGCAGGTCTGTTAAACTCTCAAATGACATTATTTTATTTTTTCTAAGTTTAAGCTTGTGGCAATGTTTTAATCTGCTGAAGGGATAAATGGGTGGTGGCATCACAGGCCTGATGCCAAACTGCTGCTGCTGTGTTTTTATCATGTAGGCTAATGGATAACCGTAGGGTGGCTACCGGCCGGTCCTCTGCTGCGACTTCCACACAGTTTCGGTGTGGGGTTGGGTTGGAGCAATCATTTAGTGAGGATTTGGTGTGTTTATGGCTTGTTTGTGAGGTGAATATGAATATAAATCACCTCACAAATAGACAAATTTAATTATTTTTATGTGGCAATTTAGGTTGCTGGTTTAAACTTAACCTAATGCAGAAGAATAAGGCAGATTTACAGAACCTCCAGCTGAGTCAGATGAGGAGAAAAAAAATGTGCAAAACTGTACCGTTCTGCATTCGTCTGCATAGTTTAAAAATTGTGCTGTCAGATATTCAGATGACCCCTTGGGGGGCACATGCCTCAAACTGTAAAACTGTATTCTCACCTCCATAATGAAATACTCAGACAATATCTGATTGAGTTTGACAGGCTATATATTTCCCTTTTGTACTTATGCTCTAAAACCTATGAGCAACACCTTCTTGCCATAAACCGTCTCGCTGAAGGGTTGTGATATTCACCCAGATAACAACTGTGGGTTAAACGGAGTTATGTTTTGAGATTACAGCTTGTCAGTGAACGCAGCAGCGACAGTACTTACTGCTTCTGCAACTTGTCAATGCGCTTCCTAAACATGAGAACCTGAAAAAACGACACAGCAGCAGCTTTAACACGCACCAGAACACGTTTACGTCAGAGGACACCGACTCCCTCCTCTTTGAAAAGGCTCCATGGGCTGAAAGCTGCAGACTGAGGAATCATGGGAAACTAAGACGGCGGGCGTGCATATGATCAGTTAATGATCAATTAACTGTTTTCACATTTAATTGATTTGAACTAAATCTTCAGTTTCTGAGACGATATCACATCATGAATTTTGCACCTAATTGTGATTTTCTGATCATTTGTGCTTTAAAACGCCAGCTGCAGTTTTCCCAAGAGAGACACACGGAATGATTCAGAGATGTCCGACCTCAGCTCGGCTCTGTAACCTCAACACAGGCTCGTACTTACCTGCCTGAGTGCTCACTCCCACACCGAGTCACCGAGTCACCCAACACCACCTTCACGTCCACGGTACCAAATCTATCTGCTCTTAACTGAAGAGTTTGATTCCAAAATGACATTGTTATGAAATGAAGGCCAAAAAGAAACTTTTGCTGAAAAACATTAGGCCATTGCAGAGGATGAAAGAAAGTTGAGCTGCCCCATGTTAAAATTTTTAATGAGAATTAAGTATTGTGAGGGCGGCTTAGTCTTTACATTTAGTCCTTACATCCTTCCTATGTCATTTATCAGGTAAAGTCAATAATTAACTTGAATTCATTGAAATAATAGTTATTTCCTAATAGAGTTATTAGGAACACCTTTAAAATGAGCGTAACCATTTTTTCTTACTGTGGCCGCTGTGTTTAATTTCAAACTAAACTACTTATACTTGTATTAAGTATTACATGTTACTGTTTAGTATCAACAATAAGAATTGTGACAGATATGAAAATGAAGTCATGATGCGGTGCTGCTGTCACAGCAGAAATCATGTTGATTCAGTCTTTCTAAAGGTGGATCTTCAGTAAACAGACATCACTTTGGAAACAAACCATTCAGTTCTCTCTTATTTTAGTTTTTTTCAGTGGTGTGTTGCAATCTCTCTAGACCAGAGGCACTGTTTTGGTTCTCTGACCTTTCTTCATGCTAACATGCAGCGAGCCTGGAGCCGGCAGGCACCATGCCCTGCTCAGCTATACTTACAATTTACTGAGCTCCTCCACTCGCTTACGCAGGGTCGTAACCTGGAGAAAATCAAAGAGCATGTTAAGGGTTCAACTCCTGAGTTGATGGGACGCTCAGCTGAAAGGTTTCTGGCCTTTACGTTCTCTGTAGTTTACCTGCACTTTTACTGAGACTAAAATTTAAATTTAATATCATTAATATACTTAAATTTCAAGGTAAAGGATGAAAAAAAGTTGTGATGCACCTAATTCAAAGCTCCACAGCTGCAGATCTAAAGCAATGTATGTGAATATGGGAGGAGGTACGTATAGACAGCTGTGGTGGATTACCATTTCATCTAAATAAAATCTATTTAAAAAGGCTCTGAATGATACTTTGTCGTTTAATGATATATTTCAATGTATGGTATTTTTATAAATAGATATAAAAGTATTAAAAAAAACAGTTATTAAATGTGGGGTACTAAACCTGACCATTGAGGATACCAGAAGGTATCCTCAATGGTTGTCTTCACATGATGTGAAGACAACTGTGATGAAGTCATCACAACTGTGATGAAGTCTCACCTCGTACTTCTGCCTCTTCAGTCTCTCCATGTGGTCAAACTTCTCAGACTCGAGCTGGGTCATCCATTCGTGCAGCTCAGTGATCTTATCCCTGCAAACAGCACAAGAATGGGAGTTCAAATAACAACAACAACTGATTCTGAGAGAGCAGACAGAGCTAAACCATTTCACCTGGTCTGATTATGATTGAGTGTTTTAGAATCTTTGACTAGAGTCTTTTCCTCCATACAGTGAAGGAAGTGTTCAGTCCTATAGTGAAAGTACTAATACTTCACTGTAAAAACTACTCATGCATTTCATTTAAAAGTCCTGCAATGAAGTATGTATTAAACGTATAATCAGAAAGATGTACCATAAGTATTCATATTAAGTACTGACTTTAGAAAAGGGCCCTGTAACTGTTGTAAATATATATACATATCATATATGAATGTGTAAGCAGCATTTTTAGGTGGATATAATTCTAAATATTTTGTACAGTTCCTCAACTAATGATTTTTTTTCTATATGCATTGATCAGGTGATTATTTTCTCAATTGATTGGTTAATTGTTTGTCATACCAACATTCATAAATTATTGTTGATAAAATGTAAAAGCAAAATGGTTGGAATGCTTAAAAAGGAAAAGCTGCAAGTCTTCACGTTTGAGAAGCTGGAAACATGAAATATTAGATATTTTTCATGAAAATTAATTATATGATGATCAAACTAGTTTTCAGTTCACTTTCTGCCAGTCAAAAAATCAACTAGAGTCAACTAAATGTGTCATCGTCTGTGTAAAACATATAGTTCAATCTAATCTTTTCTTTATTTATCTGTATCTTAATTTTTAAAGTAATAAACACGTCAGATAAATAAGTGGATCAACATACAAACATACAATATTTCCCTCTGAATTGTAATGGAATAGAAGTTTAAAGTGGCATGAAAAGAAAATACTCAATTAAAGTAATAGTTTAAATTTATACTTGAGTACAGTACTTGAGAAAAAAAACATGAAGAATATGCCTCATACTTCAGCTTGTCTTCGTTCAGATGGTCGATGTTGAGTTGCTTACGCCTAGCAGCCAGGATCTTCTTCTTCTTCTCTCTCTCAGTCTCTTTCTTTCCACCTCTCTTCTGGTCAGCCTGTTCAGTACAGAGATGCACACACACACACACACGCACAAACACAAACACACGCACGCACACACACACACACACACACACACACACACACACACACACACACACACACACACACACACACACACACACACACACACAGTACAGAAGCAGGTTAACAGCTATCCAGAGAACCAGATGCTGCTGCAGAGGACATCAGAGTGTGCACTGACTCTCTGCAGGTGACTGCTGTAGTTGGAGCCCATGCTGGACAGAGCTGACTTTTTCTTGGCCTCGTCATCTGCCTTCTTCTTGGCGTCGGACTCCTCTCTGATCCGCCTCTCCTCCTGGTGGGCAAACATAAAGAAATACATCAGTGTGAGTGAGGCCTCTGAGCACAGACTGAGGCCTCCGAGCACAGATCCACCATTCAGACTTCAAAATGATACAGGAAGCAGGTTGACTAATGACAAAATTATAGAATAGATATAATGTGACATTTAAAAAGCAAATTCATAATTACAGCAAAAATCATTATAATGAAATAAAGAATGTAGCATTTTCTTTTAAGAAATAATGTAGAATTATAATTTTGATTGATTAATTGATTATAAATATGAAATTAGAAATACTCAAGTTGTGCAAATTATTAGAACAGCGTAAACAGAGCATTTTTTTTCCTTCATCAGGAAATTATCCACATCTAAAATCAGATTGAAAATGTGCAAAATGTATGTAAAGGTCAAGGTGAGGATAAGCACATTTTTTGACCAATAAGAAATCAAATCTCTGATATAAGAGACACATTTTCATGATGAAAGAACTAAAGAGCTGAAATAATGAATGAATGCGATGAAACCACAAACCTCACGTCTGGCCTGGCGCTCCTTTTCCTTCTCAGTGCGGACCCTCTGCTGCTCGGCCCTCTCAGCACGACGCTTCTCCTGCCGGACAGAAGACAAACACAGAGTCAAGCATCTTATTGAACACAGCAGAAAGACAACATTATGTCTGTTCTGTCTGTACTCTAAAACTTTACTTAATGGTGGTGTGACAGTTGGTGGGTCTTGTGTAAAGGAGACATATTATGCTCATATTGAGGTTTATAATTTTAATTCGGGTAATTACTTGAAAAGGTTAACATGCTCTAATGTTCAGAAAACACATCAGTTTCCTCAGACTGTCCATTCCTGCACTCTTTTCAGCCTCTCTGTGAAACCATTGTCTTTTAGGTCCCCTTCCCAATGAAGCCCAGTCTGTTGTGATTTGTCAATCCCTCCAGCGCATGTAGGAAGTGTTGGGCTCATCTCTTGCTTTACCCAGCCGCTATGCGTGCCTCATGCATTTCCGTGATATGTTGATGTCAGATTTGATGTCACCATATAAAGGTATTATTAAGTATCGGCCAGACTACTGACGAGACATTTCAGCAGTTTTAGGAACAGTGTTTATTGTCGGGGAGAGGTGCTCCCTTTGCCGCACGCTTTAGGTTTTTAAACTTTGCAGACCTTTAACACAAACAAATAGAGGAAAGGGAAAAACTTAAAAAGCATAAGATGTCTCCTTTAAAGCACACAAAATGCCTAAAATATGAAAGTGAGTGTGACATATTCCCAAGGAAGTGTTATTGTTTTTATTCATGGCATATATGAAAAACTCACAATCCTGTCCTTGAGGGCAATCAGCTCCTCCTCCTCCTTCTTCCTGCACTCGAAGTGAGCATCAATCAGGCCCTGCAGCTCGACCAGGTCCTTGTTCTGACGTTTCTTCTGGATGTCCTGCAGCGCAGAAAAACAGAAGCAACACTCAGCGCCGCAGAGAAATTACCCCAAATCAACAGAAATCCTTCACATTTTTACTTCAGGCCAACTTACATCAAAGTCCACTTTCTCACCATCTGGGATCTTTGGAGCGCTGGGCCTACGAGAGAGTTTTGGGGTCTTAAGTGCACATGCACATTGCTGAGTATAGCGATGCTTTGCTGTGTTTTCAGCCAAATGACTCAAAAATCTAAATGTCTGTGGAAATCATTCGAGGTGCGATCATGTAAGAAGGAAACTTACTTGAACTTTGGCTTCTCCTCTGCGAGTTAGGAAATGAAGAAGGGACAAGTACATTTCATTGGGTTAGAAACAAAGCAGATTTTTTCAGTTTTCTCAGGCATTAAACTATATGACCAAACAAATCAAGATTTAAAAATAAAGCTGTAACCATGTTTATCGGTTAGGCTTAGAAAAACTGATGAATAAGAGCAAAAAAAATGAAAACTTCACGGAAAGAAAGCTGTAAGGGGATAATGGAGTTTTGTGGATCATCTTGCTTTAAGTGCAGTTACAGTAAAGTTTTTTATTATTACAGAAATGAACATAAGATTTTTCTTGAAGCCTCTGTGTGTTGCTTTTTCATTTGTCACAAACATGATTTTTCTTAACATTTTTTTCTTTTTCTTTTTTTGGCTTGACCCCAAAACTGTCGTACACAAGCAAATCATTTCCCCCAGTTTTATCTTTTGTTTTTACCCGGATTCTGGCGGCTCCATGCCATGCAGATGAGGGGCATAGCAAGAGTGTAAAGGTGGAGTCGCTGTGCAGTGAAGCATGTTAGCATTTCATATTCTTTCGCCCTTCTCCTCCCCTAGCAATTTTACCTCTCAAACTCTTCACAAAGTCCCTTCACAGGCTTTTTAAAATTGAGTATGTGTGTTTTTTTATTTTTTCCCCCATGAATTTTTTTGTAAAATTGGGCAGTGCTCCTGGATTTTCAGATACAATTGGAACTGACATTTAGTGAACAGCAGGTGTTCCCCCGAGTACAGACATCAGACCTGGACACTGTTGTCCTTCCAAAACCAGAATGAGAGATTTCAGTTTGTTATAAGTTTTTAAATGAACATACCTTCCTCTTCAACAGCCTCTGCATGCAGCAAGCATTGAAAACAAAAGCAGAATAGACAACAGCATTAGTGGGCAAACCGGGAGCAGCAAACTGGATATCCATATAGCTAAATACTCGCTCAGAGATGAGGAGGAATTTTCAATTACCGTAAATTCTCAAATAAGTCAAAAACAAATCAAGTAAATAAGGCTGAGAAAAATGGATGTGAAATCACCTGTCAACACAAAAAATGTGGAAGCAATTGAAAGAAAATGGGGGAATATCTCAGAAGATCTCAGCCAGTGTTTGAGAATATACAAATACATAAGGTCTTGGTTTGTTGAAGCCAAAGTTTAACTTTAAAATGGCTGAACAAAGTGTGAACCCATTAACATTTAACCCTGCATCCATGTGCCATTGGACGTTTCAGAGATTAAAAGTCAGAGGATTTAGGTAGACATTTACAGTTTTCCTCCATGTGGCAGCTAATCACAGCCAAACTGAATTATAAATAGCAAATAAGGATAAAACACTGACATAGAGGTCTTCCCCACCAGCATCTGTGCATAAAGATCCAATAGGTAAATATTGAAAAAGAAGTTATCTGTGACACCATCTTTTTCTCTTAAAATTAAATAAACTTGTGTAACATTTTCATGCTTGTAGTAAATGTTACTCCTTTTGAGGACGCTGCTCAGGTTTTATTATGTATTTAATCTGATGTTCACTTTCAACACATGTCAAAATAATGAAAAAGCAACCATGTACACCGAATACAAGTATTCGGTGTACATGTGGCACAGTAGTGTATGGGTTAGACTGATAAAAGAGGCCATAAATTGTCTTTCCTTTGAATTTAAGATAACAAATTATCTCTGTATTAAAGAAATTCCCTTTCTCCTCTGTTTGATTTATTTGCAGCTTTCCATGACTTACTCAAGGACAAATTGACAAAAGTTTTTTTTTTCCATGAGAATTATTAGCAAATAAGTAAAAGTTAGGACAATTTAGATTTCAATTCTTAATCTTCAAACTGCAGATGAAAAATTAGACAAGCTTTGTATTTCTAAATAATCATTTTACATTTATATTGTCTAATAGCCTGTTTCAGCTATTTCAGAAAGAATGTTTAATTAATTAATTTTCAAAAACCTTTGTCAGAAAATGTTTTGAAACAGAAAGCTAACAGACAGAAGCTAACGTAGATGTGGGGAAGGACTTTGGGTCCAAAACATATGCTTTAGTACATTAAAAGACAATTCTGACTTTGTCAGGGGTGAAAGAAAGGTAGCATTAGCATGGAGTGCACCTGTCGCCTGGGAAAGGATGAGAGTATACCCCCTTCCCCCCTCCATGCCACATACCTTCAGGCTCAGGCTCAGGCTCTGGTTCTGGCTCTGGTTCTACCACTGGTTCTGGTTCTGGCTCTGGTTCTGGTTCTGGTTCTGCCTCAGGGGCCGCCTCAGGGGCCACCTCTACTTCCTCTACTACCTCCTCTTCTACAGCTACACAACATGCAGCGAGTCACCAGGGGAGAGGAAGGGCGGTGAGAGGGTTAATGGTAGCAGGTAAAGAGGAAAGAGATGGAGTTGGTATGGGTGAGTATAGGAGGGGATGTGAGACATGAGAAGGTTCATGGGGGAGAACTGTCACCAGATGGTGTTGAAGCAGCTAAAACAGCAAGCAGTTATATGAGGGAAAAGGTCATTAATGGTCAGTCATGGTGGATGAAATGTGAATGATTCCTGGAAATACCTACACTGCAACTCTCTGTTTGAGCACAAAAAGATACATTCGATCCTGACGCGATCTTTGTTTTTAACCCGTCTTTTTATAATTTCAAATAATGTTAGTTTTAACCAGCATGCCATAAAGAGTACATGTGAAGGTGGAGGTAAGAACACACGTCTTCAAAAGTGACTGACAAATTAGTATCAATGACGTGAGACTTATCATCCGGAGTCTGCAGGCTGTGTCTTACCATCGTATTCTTCACGTCCATCCGAGAAAAAAAAGGAGCAGAACAACATTAACAAAAGATCCCGTTTGTACCCATTTTTGACAAAATACAAATGCAAAATGTGGGTACACTGGGGATCCATGCTAAGCATACACAGCACAGTCCTGCTGGGCTGATCAACACTTGCAGGCTTGACTTTGGAGTGGCTTTAAACACAAACGTCACTTTTTGTTTTGATCTGAAAGTGCATTTAGCTCAGGAGGACTGCATTGTTGCAGATGGACATGCAGAGCTGCAGGACACGTTGCCAACGAGTCAATGCAGACTTGTGCAGTTCAGATATATTCAGTGTAAATTTAAACTTCCCACAGCATATTTGACACTCTTGTTGCCAGCGATAATGCCTGAACCAGGCTACAGCGGGAGGAAATTGTAGGCTATGTGGATATTTGCTCAAAAGAGCGAACATTATTGCACAACTTGAATCTGGAGGAGTCAAGCCAAACCTGTAAACGTATGAATTTGTCCAGAGCAATTAACCGTCTACAGGGGATGGAAAGTCAGTTAGGGAAAATTCAGAAAAAATACTGAGATTTAGCATGAAACTCCGGACTGTACCTGGAACTCATTGTGGGGGATTTATTTATTATTTTTTTAATGTGAAAATGTTTGTTACTTACCCTCGACCTGTTCACTGCAAGACAGAAGAAAGAAATTCTGATTTAGAGTTAAAGCTTATTATCAAAATAATTTTTCAAAATTCATTCTTGGCTGTGGAAACACTAGTTTGGCAAAAGTCATCTTAAATCAAGGTCTTAAATCAAAACTAGCTTTTCCCACGGTTTCCATCTGTATAAGATATCAACAAAGATAATCTCTGGACAGAAATAAAGCTAGTAAGTGGACCTCAAATTAGATCATCATTAACTTTTTTTAAAGTTAATGATGATCTAATTTGAGATTTTGTCAATTTTTGAATTAAAATGTGAATTGACTTACACTTCCTCTGTGTCAGACATGGTGACAGTGGACTTTGCAACCTGGAGGTAAGAGAGAAGAGAGCAACTTCAAGTCAGGTTGCAAGGAGCAACTGAGCAGCCTGCTGTATTAATAGCTCAGGATTAAGTTGCAGACGTCTTAAATATCTGCTGCCTGCCCCACCCTGACCAAACCACACCTGCCTGCTAGCACATGTTTTACTCTCACCCAATAATAGTCTTAGTAATAGTCAAATAGATTCATTAAAAAATGTTGTTCCTAATTCATCTAAAATGTATATAATATGGGTATATTATCTGAGCAACATTAACGAAATTCGTCCGAAGCTAATATCTTATATTGTATCAGTTTATAATTAGCATCAGACTGGACCGAAATTCGAGCCTCAGCTCTGAATCTGCTTCTCTGATGATAAATGAGAAGGGAGTCAAACATAGATTTATGCCACTGGCCTGTGTCAACTGCTGACAGAAGGTTAATGTTGCAGGGAAAAAAGGATTGAAAGCTCCAAGGGTCAAGGTAACGCTAAACCTGCTGCCCTCTCTCATCACTCTGAATCTATTAGGAATCAAAGGGTTTAAAGACAATTCTTTCACATCTAAAATCTTACTCAGCAAACAATCCTATTGGAATTCAGTTGTAAAATCCCAGACTGGATGCAGCATCGGAATTAAGCAACCATAAAGATATTCGCCTGAATTTATTAATAATTTAATCTACTGGTGATTAGATTTATGAATAGTTGCACATTAGCCTCATTAGCATGAGGCCCCCAAGAACGTGTCTCCACATCACAACTATTTCCAACAGACAGCTGCACAGGTCCCAGATCTGGTTTCAGTGGAAGCAATGTTGTAGATTGGGTTCCTTCCCCTGGACCACTACCCATAATTCCACCTTCATTTCCTTATCTGGCCGTCTTGCTCTCACATGGTTCCTTCAATCATCTTCCTGAGGCTCCCTGCTGACTGGGCCCACTTTACTCAAGAATTAAAATAAACCCTGAGAGGAAGCTGTGAAGGTTGAAAGTCCAATGCCTCCCCTGACTTCCTTGTATTTGTTTTTTAAATCTTATAAATTGCGAATTGTTGATACCATTATGTTACATTTGCAAGCTTGAAAATAACACAAACACAATTAAAAGTTTGTTTTCATCTTTTCTGTAGGCTGGTGGCTCCTGTTCAAGATGTTGAAGTGTTTATCCTCATGCTATGTGCACTTTAGTCTACACACATGCCACAACCATTTACAGCTTTACATCAACAACAAAATGAAAAGAAAACCTCCATCAAAAAACAAAAAAACAGAACCTCACAGCAATGTTAATGTCAAAGCAACTTCAAATATCTCAAAACAATATCAGGATTTATTGCCACTGTTTTCATGTCGTTACATAACTCATTAGTATCATCCTCTGTCTCCTGAAGTGGAAAGCTGCTTCGAAGGGTTTAAGCCATCTGTAAATCCCATAGGTATGAACCTCCTCTGTGTCTCTGGACTTAGACCAAACTGGCACAGCAACAACAACAAAATTCTTTATGGTAATAGCTGCTGCTCCTGTTGGATCCTCTGAACTTTTTCTCAGTTCAAAGTTTTACCTACCTACAAACAAAAAAAAATCCAATTTATCAGGGCTTTTTAGAGACCCAGCCAGGTAAAACAAACAAAAACAAAAAACACTGCTTATTTGCATGTGAGGCTGCAATTAAACACCAACACAAACTAGATTTCATTGCCTCTGAGCTCAAACACAAAAGCATCATACTCTCTGGGCTTCAAAGGTATTTGCCTGTGTTTTCCTCTTTGGTCCACTGTCCATTATTTGACAACAGTTCCACTCTCAGCCAGACCTCGAAAATAGCCTCTTCAAGTCATGGCAGTGATTTTAAAACATGTGAACTCAGCTGTCCTCATATTTTGTGTGATGTTTGGGGACATTGCACTTGATCTTCCTATCCTCTCTACCACTCACACTCTCATTCTCTCTCATCTCTTCCTTACCTCAGAAAAGCTGAAAGAAGTGAGATCCCTGCTGGCCGCGACAGGCTGTAAGGTTCTGCAAACTTACCGCGCTGATTATGTCCTTCTGTTATAGTGACACTCGATCTGCTTGGCCTTCCCATTGGCCGAGGAGCCAGCCCTGAGGCGAGGCCGGGCCTGTGGTGGGGCAGGGTCCATGAATTTGGTCCCCCCTCCCACCGCTGGCACTCAAAAAGGAGATGGAAGGGTTGAATGCTAAGGAAGGAGGCTCAAGTTTGGAGAATGGGGCAGCCAAGAAGCTCCCAGGTTGCTATTCTGGGGGCACTGCATTAGGCAAGCAAATTTCAGTTTAGAGTGAGAAGAGACGTTGGACGTCAGGGAGGAGAGGCAGGTGCTGTTTCAGAATCTATAAACATAGTGTACAGTTTGGTCAAAGGAGGGCAAGACCTAGGAGGAATCCAACATGTAAAACCATCTTTTTCAAGTGGTCTTTTAACTGGCTTTTCTTGACTCTCTGGTTTGCAAAAATCAATCAGGCAGACCAAAGTTGTATCCCCAAAAATCAATGGATACCATACCTCAATCAGTTTTTTTTATTGCTAATTAATATTTGCTTTCTTTTTGTCGTGTAAAATGTTTGATTATTGAGTGTTATATTTTTTTTTATAAGTCAAATTGGATTGGAATGAGATACATCATGAAGTGACTGGTTTTCACTGGTTTGGGAATTCTGAATGATCTTCTAATATCCTCCAGGGGGAGCTGCAATGACAAAATTAAGAGTAGAGACCCCCGGCCACCCAAATGGGCAGGGTGTCAAATGTTTTCATGTCCCTGAAGCACAAATAGGCCAGGGACCTACTGTTTGATTTTGTTGTTCATGATTTACAGTTGAACTGACATGACTTTGCTCTAGCTGCTGTAATACACAACACTTAAACAAACCACTTGAAACAGTTGTTGTCTAATTTGGATAATTTCATGTGAACAATATGGTCAAATTAAACATTCTTATTCTGGCAAACACTACAAACCTTTAATTGCAAAGAAAACTACATCCAGACTACTGGAAGCACCAGAGGGATCCCTAAAACGCTCTTAAGGACTCATGGAACCCAGTAAAGTGTCTTAAAAAAAACAAGGTTCAACACTAGCCATTGAAAATGCTGTGACATCATTTGATCCCCATGAATGACCCCTAATATCCTCTTGAGGATACCTGGAACTAACTTATTGTCTCCTGAAAGCGCCCCTGAATCATACGCAACCCTACAAGGACCCCATAACCCATCTGAACACTACTGAAACCTGCAGATATACTTATGAAATCCCTTTTTAAATCAGGGGATACAGTTCAGGGCATCATGAAGGACCATTAGTAACCCTCCAAGAGCTTTGTGACCACATAAAGGACCCCCCTTAAATATCCAGGAACCATCTCAATACTTCAATAACTCTAACGTTAGCACACATCAGGTATATCAGAGCCTTTAATTTTTCCAGTCGTAAATTCAACTTGAATGTTGACTTGAATGCAGTTTAAAAAAACTTCACTGAGGAGCCCTGAAAACCCTTGTCCCAATCCCGTTCACTCAGGTATATGCAGAAGCCCATTCATATTTCATTCATGATTCATAACCCCTCGGACATTTGGAACCCTTTAAGAATCTTTTCCTTTAATCACACCAGTGATGCCTGATGCGCCCATTGGAGCTTCAAAAAGGACCCTGTAGTTTTTTTCAGACTTGTTGAACCCCTTGAGAAAACCACAGTCATCTTTGGATTAGGAAGGGCTCTGTCTGACAATTTCTGTAACTTTCCTAAACTAACCAAATAACCATCTGAGGTGCCTGAGTTTGTACTTCCACTGTATATCTCTTCTTCTTGCTCCTCTTTTCACAACTGGGACAGAAGAGACTGAATATGGTTGGCTTTTCACTTCATCATTTAGTGTAGCTGGCTGGAACAACAACAGTGACGTAGAGTAAAATGTCAAACTGATTGAGCATAACTTAGAGCACTCTTAAGAATGCACCTGCTCAGAAATCCTTAGGACTCCATGAAGGACCTGTAACTCTCATCATTAGCCTCTTTAACCACAACAAACATCCCCAAGAATTCCTTAATCAGGATTATTTCAATAGAATTCATATCATGCAAAATTAAACCCCTTCTCATCTTTGTGAACAATAGTGAGGAGTCCATTATCAGATCACTGATACATCCTTTAAGGCCCCCTGGGTGGCGCTCGGACCCAACTTTTAAAGTCCTGACTTAGTGAAACCCAAGGTCCCATGGCGTGTCCGTGCTGTCTGCGTCTCGCCCAGCTTTGCTGTGCTGTCAGGACAACACTTGCTGTCACACAGCTCGCAGGGCTGGGATTTATTTTTGGAATGCCATGGCGTCTGTTCCTTCCATTTGTAGGAAGGGGGGTCGAGTTGAGCATAGCATGAACCTGCTGCTCTAACACTCTGGGCTGGGACAAGCAGGCAGCAGCCGGCCGGCCGCCCCCCAAGCAGCAGTCGGACAGGTAAACACACCATAATTGCACCTTTTATACTTAAGATAGAGCACAGGGAAGCTGTTAGCAGCTGCTGTTGAATGGAGAACCCCCCAACCTTGGCAGCCAGTGGTCTGATGTGTGTTTGGAGAGCAGATGGGGTTTTTCATTTATCTAGTCCTCAGTGCAACATTAAAGCACCAACTGGGCTGAGCTAAGTGTTAGCCTTGCATCGTTTCTACTCCATACCAATTCAAAACACTCTGCCCTGTCAATTATCTGTCCTGGGTTTAATGAGGCACAAGTGACTGATGATCACTTTTCTGCTTCATTCTGTGTAATTGTGGGAAATAAAGTTGTCCTTGTTAGGTTTGGTATTTTACATTGAACTTGAATCAGTGTTTTCTCTTGTCATGTCAAGGGGAACCTGTCTGGAGCGCTTTGGACATTGGCAACAAGTTTTTACCTGGTAAGTTCTTCCTGTTTCCATTTAAACTCACGGTTTGCTGTATTTGAGTGAGAAGCCACACAATTTCACTGGAGGTAAATGATGGATTCATTCACTTAAGGAGGCCATTGTGGAGCCGCTTGGCTTTTATTTCACAGCTATTATTACCCTTTCCTCTTTTGAACTTTCATCCTGAAGGCGCTCCAAATACCAAACCTACCAGAGCCTTAAAAGGAGGAGTGAACTCTCATGTGTCAGTCAGGCATCAGATTCAGGGAGGGAGGGAGGGGAGGTCTTTAAAACACAACCAGATCTGGCCTACATTTCACTGAGGTGACATACATAGTTAACCCTGGATATTAAACCATATGTGTCTATATGTGTATATGTTTGTGGGAAATGATGCGAGAGGATCCTGACATGACAAAGCTGCACTCCAGCTGTACAAATAAAGCCCAGCCTGTGAAGTGTACCATGTGAAGTGTTACCTGTAGAGGCCTACAATCTTCCCTCAGAGTGCAGTTTCCTGACATCCGGTGTAAAAGATTTGAGATCCTTATTAAGGAAAACACAAATAAAACAAGCCTAATGTATTTTAAGTTACTTTTAAGTATTCAAAGTTAAGCAAGGTTGGAGGTATTGGTCAGTGTGTGAGTCCAAGACCTAGATTTAGAGTTAGATATCTTACCAAATACGGACATATTTTGATTTCAGATATCATAATCTACGGTTTGATATCTCTACAACAAAATAACCATATTTTCATTTAATATGCTTTGAATGTTCATGGACCCAGAGGATGAAACCACATTTCGTTGACGCCTTCTAGCTAAGGGAAACAAAAATGAATATCCACGTTTTTATGATGCCCCTTCACTCCCTCACACCCTGGTCCATAGGTTGGAGCTCTGTCTCTGGGTCAGAGCTTAGCGCTACCCTAGAGTCCGACAGAAGTTCTGTTGTGTTGACTGGATTACCATTTGTGTGTTTTGGGTTTTGAATTTGTCCTCTTTTTGCAGAGTGTTTGCTGGTAATGTATAGGCTTCCTGCAGCACATTCTTCATTTGCAGTAGATTGCTCCCAAATGTTTTGGGCCATTGCAGCGCTCTTTTGCCACCATACTAAAGACATGGAAATCTACCTGCAAGAGTACACTTTATCCAACTGAAGTTGATGTTGAAACATAAAGCAGTTAATATTCATATGTCTTACAAAGTTCTCCTGTTTCAGGGAGTTTGTTTCGCTTCCCCTAAAGGCAGCTGAAGCTGCAGGAGCTCGATCTCATCTGCATCCCAGTATTTTTCTGCCAAAGTGATACAGCCTGAGTCTTAAAAAGGGGATGCAGGTTATTGGCCAGCCTCCTCTCTGCCTTCAAACTAAAATAAGCTTCCAGGATCAGCTGTGAGGCTGTAACATCATCCAGGAAGAGCTGAGCTCGATGCTCCTGTTGCTTTTTCAGCCTGCAGCACTGATCTGTGACTCTCATAAACAGCACTCACACAAACAGGATGTGTTTGTGTGTGTTTGTGTGTGTGTGTGTGTGTCTGGTGTGTGTGTGTGTGTGGAGGTTAGACACGTGTTTGACAGCCACATGAAAATATCTGAAACCCAAACGACAGAATCTTATGTTGTTACCTTAGTATTATAGGTTCATTTGAAGCATGAAAACATTTCACAGAATTCCTGGGGCTGAGGAATTTTACATCAGACTAAACAATATTTTAGTTTATAATAATATGTGGATTGGAATTGCACATTTTGACCAGTATTAATCATCCTCTGAGGACCATAACCTAATAGTATTGTTCAGGTATGTTGCTTGGGACCAGAGGACACAAATAACATTATTGAAAAATGATATGATGTTGCGTGTTTATAGGCTCCAGCAGTTTGATTGTTTAACATTAACTATAAACCACAAAGAGAGAAAAATGGAAGGCACTACTAAAGAAGAAAATTATTTTTTAATTTATGTAAGAAAAGCAGTTACAAACACATATGCAGCAAAAATCTCAAGGACATTGAAGGTGAATGTAAAGCAATTAGGGACATAATTAAAGGAACCAGTTTGTTAAAACTAAAACATACACAGGTAACAGAGTTTGATTGTACAGATCAGTTGTCAATGTAATATCTCACAGAAATCCTCCATTATCCCTCCAAATAAGTACCAACTATTTTTAATTAATTAAAGGAACCAGTTAGTTCAAACTAAAACATACACAGGTAACAGAGGTTGATTGTACAGATCAGGTGTCAATGTAATATCTCATAGAAATCCTCCATTATTCCTCCAAATAAGTACCAACTATTTTTAGTATGAACGATGTTACTTTCACAATTATGGAAAAAGTGTCTGTAAAAAGAACAAGTGTTTGAGCTTGCTCTTTAGCCAAAGTGTAAGTGCAGAATTGATGAGATAACATTGTATAGTCTTTTATTTCTACATGCTTGGAAAATGTAAATGTTTTACATTCCCTACATACTATGATAAAATTATCAATAACTGGGGATGATGAGAAAAAAAAATAGAATAAGTAAGATCACAATGACAGAATCAGAATGTCAAAGAGAACAACAAATAACAAATATAGACATTTGGGACTTTAGCTGTTGAGTTTGTACACGTCCAACTGAGAGTCAGAAAAGGTGATTTATTGATTCTAAATTAAATATTATAACTGTAACTGTTGTAGAGCTGGTCCTGATGGATATCTTAATAGCTGATAGATGTCGTGAGGTCAAAGTGGAAACCACCTGAAGAGATGAAACCTGCTTATTAATCACCTTGACATAAATCTGCAAAAAAAGACAAAAAAGAAAAGTTAAATATTCAGTTACCTTTTGGGGAGCTTAAGGTTTTAAGACTTTTAAAGTCCCCCTCCACTCAAAAAAGTGTTTTTCTTCTGTTTCTGTCCTCTAAAATGTCTGACATTGACAATAGGGACTATTTGTATTTGAGCAATGTTGTCACTATAGAGGTTTTTTCACATTCCTCTTCTGGAGTAGGAGATTTCTGTGCACTTCTCTGCAATTTGAAATTCAAACGAGTCCTGGCAAGCTAGATTTGGTACGTCACTAATACAGAAAACCAATCGCTGTTGAATATGCAAATGTATGGAAAGAAAACGGAATCTTCCAGTGCAAAGGTAGCACATCCATGAGAGGACGGCAGTTGTGTCAACAGACAGTAAGCATTAGCAGTTCGTGAAATTTTTATGTCTGAATCTCGCCAATGTTGCCGCTAGCAATCTTGTTGCGCACATTCTTCCACCGGTCAACCTAGCGCAAGCAGCTTTGGTGAGCAGTGCTCAGCCTGTGTCATTTGCATGTCATGAATAATCGTAGTCTCAGAATTCCTCAATGAGGGAGAGAGAGTGGATGGTTTCAAGCCCCATTTCAGAGGGTTTTCAGTTTTCATAAATGTTTCATCAAATAAGATTTGAGATACTTTGAGGCCTTTTGGAGGGGGGAAATTTTATTTAATTAATTACTGTGTCTTTACTGTAAACCAATCGAATTTTGGTTAGGAACAGATAACAGAGATAGCAGGAGTAGAGGAGGCAGGATTTAAAAAAAAAATTGGATTTCACTGGTATGTATTCACAATGGGTTTGAATTTAAAAACTAAAAATAAAAACTGAAGATGGGGAACCAGAGGGTTGGATTAACTCCTACTTAAACTATGTGATACAAATTTAAGAAAAAAAACAACTAAATATATATGAATGTATAGCTGCAGGAATCTTTGCAACAAAATGTATACAGTCCAAAGTTTTGGTCAAATTGTAGAACTTTACACTTGACAAATGCTTTGGTTCCTGCAGCCAATGAATCTACCTTTTCTCACAGTTTTTTTTTCTTTTTTTCTTCACAGGGTGCTGCAGCGCTCATGGCTGTTGCTTTTATTGCTGTCACCCAGCCGGGCCTGCTTTCCCAGCAGTACCCTCCAACCCTGCTGCCCAAGCCTGGAAAGGACAACGTTCGGCTTCAAAAGCTGCTCAAGAGAACAGCTAAGAAAAATGTCTCTGCTCAGGCGGCGCAGTCCGCAGCACCTTTTCGCTCCAGCCTTTCCCCTGTGAATGAAGCAAGTCCTGACCTCGAGCACAGTGACCACTCCACCCCTCCCCGGACTCCAGAGACACCATCCAACATTTTCGGCATCCAGCAGCCTCCACGGTTCACTGTCAGGCCACTTTATCAACATGTGGCTTCCCCTTACCCTCAGCGTGCAGCTTATGGCAGAGCAGCAAGGTTCTCTCCTCAGACAGTGGCATTCCCATCATACTCTTACTCGCAGCATGTCACCACAGTTCCTTCGTATTCACCATTGGCCAACCTTTCTGGAGTCTCCCCAGTTCTCGGGCCAGTTGCCCAACAGGCAATACCCAAAATATCTCTATCACCTTATATTGTACCTGAGGTGACAAAGCCAGCTGCTGAGCTGAAAAAGCCAGCTTTAAGCACATTTGCTGAAAATCATGCTGGTCTAAGACCTGCTGCTGCTGCAGCAACTCCACAGCCAAAACCCAAGAGTCGAGGTCTAACTCCATATTCAACTGCAGGAGGTCAAGCTTTGATTCGACCTCTTACTGTGTTGACCCCGTTCATCAAATCCAAAAGTCCTCGTCCAACTTTTAGAGCAACTGAACCCTCAAAGTCACCCAAACCGATGTTTGATGTCCCTCAAATTAGGATGTACACAGCGAGCACATCTTACTATGAAACATCCAGAACCCCACCAGTGTATGACACAGCGGAATTAACTGCTATTGGCAGCACGATACCTCAAAATAAAATACCAAAAGAAACAAAACAAGATTTGACTCCAGTGTCTGAGGTAAAAAGAAATACAACGCAGACATCTAAGTCTCCTTTCTTTGGCACAGATCCCCAGAGAAAAACACCAACTTCAGAAATTAAAAGCACCACTACAACCACAACAGATGTTACAGTTGTCACAGTTGTAACTCCTACCCCTGAAATGAAGAGAGCAACCCCAACATCTGAAATCAAAAGAGCCACCCCAACACCTGATATCAAAAGAGTCACCCCAACACCTGAAATCAAGAGAGCCACCCCAACACTTGAAAACAAGAGAGCCACCCCAACACCTGAAATCAAGAGAGCCACCCCAACATCAGAAATCAAAAGAGCCACCTCAACACCTGACATTAAAATAGCAGTTCCAACACCTGAAATCAGAGTTACATCGACTTATGAGTTCCAAACATCAAGAACTTCAACAGGACGGCCTAGAACCCCAGCATACCATGTGGGCCGGTCTACAACACCTGTATTTGAAATTTCAAAAGCCAATCCTCTCTTGTTTGCAGTGTCACCAATCACAGTAGAGCCAGAGAGGACGCCAAATATGGCTTCTGCTATGAGCAGTTTGCCTGCTTCCAAAAATGTGATGACTAGTGAGCCTAAGTCTACTGAAACAATAGTGAATGGGGACATTCTTTCAGAGGTGACACCTGAAGCTAAACCAATCCAACAAAGTTTAAAAAAGTCAAAATCAGAGCCTGCTCTGGGAAGACAAAATAACCAAACTGCCCCAGCTGCCTTTCATAGACCCAAAACTCCTACATCTGAGCTAACAACACCAGCAATGACTTTTTACAGCTATCAGAGGCCTAAGACTCCAACTTACGAGGCGTCACAACTTATGACCACATTACATGGCTATAAAAGACCAAAAACACCCACTGGTGTATCACCTGTAGCCTTTCAGAGACCTAAAACCCCAAGCCAGGTGGCTCAAAAGTCAAAATCTCCTTATCGTGGATTGACACCAGCGGAATATGCTGCTTATGGTGGAATCAAAACTTTCTCTCCAGCATTTGGTATATCGGGTTCTAAGACATCAACAAAAGAAGGGGTTGAAGTTACAAAAGAGGAATCAGCAGAGTGTAAAACACAGAGCAAAGAACTGTCTGTGAAAGAGCCTTCAGAAGCTGAGGTGTTTAAAGTCAAAGAAACCCCCAAAGATGTAGATAAACCTCATCTGAGAGATAAGGGGTTTCCCGCCCCACCCCCAATCCCTATTATTGTTGTTTCACAGGCATCTGACACCTCAGGGTCACCTTTTACACTACATACAAATACGGTATCCAGTCAGTTTAGTGTAAAACAAGAAGAAATGGTGATTCAAGAATCACCAAAGACTAAACCTCCAACAGCAGATTTGAAGACTCTTGAGACGGTGGGAACACCAGTTCAAGAAGATATCAAACCAAGAATAAAAACGCCTGAAACCAGACCTCCCCTGTCAAAAGGTGGTGATCGAGACCCTCTGAAGGCAGTAAGGAAACTTTTAGGCAAAGATAAAGTCCAGACTGCCGAACAGAAAGCTGGAACTGAGGCAAAAGCTGACCTCACACAACAAAATGAGTCAGTGAAACCCGTAACTGCCACTACAACTAAAGCTGGAGGCTCAAAGCCAAGCTCAGCAGCCCCTGCTAAAGCACCTGCTGCGCAATCAACAGTAAGTAAAGATGAAGGGAAAAATAAGGCAGCAGAACCAACAATAAAAACTGCACTTCAGAAAAAAGAAGGCATTGAGTCCCTCCCAGCTGCCGAGTCCCTTCTTAAGGTCATACAAAAGCCGAAGGGAGTAAAATCAAAATTGAGTGGTTGGTCACGACTCAAGAAGCACATGGTAGTGGAGCAGGAGGAGCCCAAATTTCCAGAAACTGGCTCTCAGACGGAGACCACTGGGCAGGATCAGAATGAGGAGAAGAAGGCTGAAAAGTCAGATGACACGCCTGCCACTCAGGACAAGAACCATACCAAAGACGCTCCCAAGGCAACAATGATGTGGGAGGCTGTCCTCTTCCAAATGTTTTCCACCAAAGAGAACATTTTACATCAGATCGAAATAAACAAAAACGAGGAAGAAAAGACGCAAGAGCCAAATGACGAGCTGAAAGAGATACCTTCATTTGCATACCGGCTTCCTGTGCTACTCTTTAGTCCGAAGTTTGATGCAAAAAGGCTAAAAGAGGCAGCATCAAGGCCGATGACGAAAATTTCAACTGTGTTTGAAATGGGTCTGATTGGGCGGAAAGGTAAAGAAGAGGAACCAAAAGACTTTAATAGAACCGCAAGGGGGTTCGCTGCTCCTTAGGTTACATCTAATGTGAAGTGCCAAATTGAAAATGTAGAGACAAAAAGTTTATGTTGAATGTACAGCAGCAGAAATATTTGCAACAGAAATTATGTACAGGTCTGGAGTCTTAGTCTCTGTGTTAAATGAATGATGGCCTTAACTTTATACTTTACCATATGCTTTGTGTTGCATTTATGTGACTGATTGTCTGGATGTTAAATGTTTGTATTTGTGGATTAGATGGAAAGAGAGAACTACATTTGTCTTAAAGTCATTCAGACATCATATCAGATCAAAGCCTTTATGTTTTATGTAATTTCAGAGCTTCTCATTTGTTCCATACATCACGTGTTCACAATAAATACAGATTGTTACTTTGTTACAGTATTTTGGTTATTGTGAAGAAAATGTTGTCTGAGAAACCAAGACTCTGATTATTTAAATGCTGCATCTCACTCAAGATTTAGAGTGTTCAAAAGCTAAAATCTGCTTTTTAGTATAATACATCAACTTTTAGCAAAGTTATAAAATACAAATAGATGAAAAGTAAATGGTTTTAAGACAAATCATTACTCACTGAGAAATCATGTTTCTTACAGCTACAGTGTGTAATATTTAGAAGAACTTATTCACAGAAATGGAATATATTGTCTATAACTGTGTTCATATATGTATAATCACCTGCAAAAAAAGAATCGATGTTTTTCCGTCAATTTCGAATGAGTTAAATATAATTCTTTAGGTTGACCTGACTTCTGTGTAAGTCGCCATGTTTGCTATGTCGTGTTGAATATGATTGCACAAAACGGACACAGAATACACGCATTCGCATTGAATTTCCAGCGCTGCCGGAAACCAGACATGGAATCAGCGGTGCGCCACCATAAAGTGTCCCCGTTGCTCGACAGTGCAAGCGGTCTGACAAGTTTGAGAAGCCAGAGCTTGGGGAGGGAAAGGGAGGGGGCTGCTCAGCTGCTTGCGGTTTGCAACTTTACCACCAGATGCTGCCAAAAATATTACAAACATTGAACACTGGGTCTTTAATGATCATTAAAATATCCAGTTTTATTAAAAATGGTGCTACTTGCCTCAAGGTAAGACCTTTCACTAGTTAATGGATGTACATGTAAAGTGATAGGATATTTGAATTTTTTTTCAGGCTGTTTATGGTTATGTTTTATGAAAGAACTTTCTAAAAGTCACAATGAAGTAACATTTTAAGGGCAAAAATTCCTTAATGTGACATGGGCAGGGAAAAAGGGCATTTATTTTTGAATTTATAGTTGAAATAGTAAAGAGCAATTGCTGAAAGACCTGATGAAAGTACAGGAAAGGTGATATTCCTCATACTTTAGTGTCTTTTTACGTAATCTCAATCAGCTTAAAGTTTGTAAATCCACCTCTATTATTCTCCATCTCCTCCATCTGTGATACATTAAAATGTAAAAAGAGAAAGAACTACAGGAGAATCACGAAAGAACACACTCGTTGTGTGTCTGCTGCGATTTTTAGTTGTCTGACTATTAATAACTTTATTTGTATGCCACTTTACAAAGAGCTTTACACTACAACAAAAATAATAAACATAAAAATGCTAGATTAGATATTAGATTACAATAAGAAATGAAAGTAAAAAAGTAAAATGATGATAAAAAATAAATAAAACCAAAACAGCATCAAAGCTGCATACTTTTTTGATAAAAGTCACACAATTTTTTTTAATTTCAACATTTACATCAGGTATGTGATGGCACGTGTTTCATTAGCTGCAATCTAAACTCCAAGTTGTCCATTTTTTTTTTGGACACAGGTGTTAAATTTTCGATTGTTGACCTACGCTCAGTATTGCACTTAACCGTCCCGTGTGAGTGAATGCTTCCTGTCTACCTCCACAGTAGGGTAGACAAGAGTCTCAAATATTTGGAAAGAAAATTAAAATGTGATTGATTTCATTGTGACTTGAAGAAGCAAGCCCGAGCTAAAAGCTTGTGTAAGTAGTGATAGAAGATGAATGCTGAAGAGACTCCGCCATGATGGAGGACAGTGAGATATTGAACTGTGGGGTCAAAGATCAAGACACAGAATGGTTTTACTGTGATGCAGGGCAGGGCAATGTATTTTTCCAGTTTTATTTTCAAACCTGCTGGGTGTTTTATAATGTTCCTTCTAATCTGATTTCTAGTGTGTGCTGGAGCTATGGATTCATCTAGGTACAGTTTTTGACAATGTGAAGCTCAGAGGGTAGATTTTCTGTCATTTCCTACTCTGAAGATGGGATCCTGTTGACACTTGCAAAATAAACCCTATGACAAATTTCTCTGTTCTTTGTCTATTTCTTGTGAAGCTGCAAATACAAATTACTTTGGGGAGAGTGGAATGCTAATTTACTCATCTGTTTGACTGTACCTGACTGGAACGTTCTGGAATATTTTTTTTTCAATCATTTTTAGTCTCTCTCACACACCAATAATTGAAAAATTAGTGAGTCCCTCCCAGCTGCCGAGTCCCTTCTTAAGGTCATACAAAAGCCGAAGGGAGTAAAATCAAAATTGAGTGGTTGGTCACGACTCAAGAAGCACATGGTAGTGGAGCAGGAGGAGCCCAAATTTCCAGAAACTGGCTCTCAGACGGAGACCACTGGGCAGGATCAGAATGAGGAGAAGAAGGCTGAAAAGTCAGATGACACGCCTGCCACTCAGGACAAGAACCATACCAAAGACGCTCCCAAGGCAACAATGATGTGGGAGGCTGTCCTCTTCCAAATGTTTTCCACCAAAGAGAACATTTTACATCAGATCGAAATAAACAAAAACGAGGAAGAAAAGACGCAAGAGCCAAATTAGAAAAATTAAAAGACACATGATGATGATGAAACTCAGCAGCATCACAGGGACCAGTAGGCACTGGCTTAAAAAAATAAATATCATATTTATCACTTTATCATGTGTTGTTTTCTTTATGTGAAGTACTCTGCACCGCCGTCCTGCACAAAAGGAGCTAAAAAAAGAGCTTCACTAGATTTGACTTACATTTTTCTGCCATTTCTCTGACAGCATCTTTCTATCTTATTTAAAATCTCTCGACTTACCAGTGGTTCTCCTTGTCCACAGGGATTTTCTCATATTTGCCGTGACCAGTGACGACAAATTTGTACTTTTTACAAGTTGCTGATCCCTGAGGAGAGAAAACACAATAGTCAGTTTAGGAGTGATGTGATATATTGGTATTGATGAAAACTGTTAAAAATTTAATTACGCAGTGAAAATGATGGACCGAACTCTGTTGTGTATTATCAGCTTGCAAGATTATACTGGGAAATTTAATAAACTACAATTGTACTTTTTCATATTATTAAAACAAACTGCTACAAAGTTTTTCACAGAGATAAATCAACATGAATGAAAACTTCAACAGCATAAAAACATATATACAGTCTGGGATGAGAGGAGAACTGATTTTCTGTGCTTAACACTGTAAACAATCGAAAGAAGAAGTTCGTTAGTATATTGAGTATATTTGTGTGCGCGTACTCACCTTATTGGTTCGTTGTCTGGGCCTCCCTGATGCGTCTCCGATGACCTCCCACATGTTTTTTTTCTGCATCACACCTCCAGGCTTCACATCCTGATAAATCAATCAATAATCAGTGTTAACAGGTAGTGGCGGTTCTAGCTTGTAAAGCGCTAAAACCTGAGCCCCCCCCCACCCCCCAACGGACAAACAATAATTGTGTTACCCTCCAACTATTCAGAATTAATTGCCGTTTTATATTATTATATACAATCAGAAATACCAAACTTATACACAATCATAACAATTAAAATAAAGCGCAAAGAACAGGAAAAAAATGTTGCATAAAGATACAAATAAAGTAAAGAATCAAATTCCTACTCAATTAAATTATAACATATTACTAACAAAACACAAACAAAACTCTAAATTGCACAAATCCTATATCACACAAAAACGCAAACTGAACAACACACTACTGTTGCACGCAGTTGCATAACAGTAATTTAAATCATGACCTTCATCGCCTTCCTTGGTGCAAAGTCATCAATCACATCATCAGATGAAATCTCCCCTGCAAATGCATGGGTAATACTGATCAATACTGATGGAAAGGTAAGGTATATTCTGAGAGCAGAACACACATTTGGGGACATTTCTGAGAGCTCCTACTTATTTATGAATGTCAGCAGCTCAGGCATCTGAATCTCTGTGTGAGATTCAAATGACACATAAAAAAGATCGATAAACACCTGTTAGCATATATTTTCTGTGGTTTCCAATTATTATTAATTTATTCTTTTAAATAATTTGAATACACCTAAACAGATCCAAGTGAAGTCATCAATCAGGTACTGCTTTTAAAAAAAGATAAGAAGCTGTATTCACATTTGTTGTTTCTCCACAAGAGCAAAACCTCACATCACCAACCCACAAAGCTGCAACCTGAACAAAGGACAGTCAGCTCAGTTTCTACACTCAGTTCCTCAGTTCAGCGGAACCTGTTACCCCCAGACAGGGTTGACTCCATCTCAGGAATTACAGAAATTGTTCATACTAATGTTCCCTGAAACATTTGTGCTTATTTGCTTCATTTGCGCAAATAATGTATCATTGCCCATTCTTCCTTCCACTTTCTCTGACAAACCAGATTCGAACACAAACACATACACACACACACACAAACACACACACATGAACTGTTGAATGAAAAAGAGGCAGACAGGAATGAATGGGGAAGCCACACAAAGCGGTTGTGCTAACTGGGGCTAAAGCTAGCGCCCAACTTCCTTGCTCACTTGTTGTCAAGCCCTCTCCTTTTCCCGGCCACGAAACAAATAGCATCTTGTATCAGAAAGCTTGGGCTGCCCAAACACAGTGACAATAGTTATCCTCTGTTTCTGATACAGGACGTCTGATGACAGTGACTGTTGTACGATCTCAATGGTAATTGGCTATTGCGTCAAACGGGTCACCAAATATTTCAACTCTAGGAAGTGTTGCGATTCACGCAAATTTCATGTTGTGATTGTGACTTACTGTTGGTCTGCAGAGCGATTGTCTGCTGTAGTCAGAGGGGCCTTTTACCCACTGGGTGATCAGGTTGGCTACGCCCACCTTCAGACCATCAGCGTCCTGATCCATAATTTAGCTTTTCTCAAGTTCAGTTAACTGAATTCAAATTGTTACACAAGGTGAGGTGACTCAACCAGAGCATTACATTGGAACTCAATTGTGATTCAACTCATGTAAACTAAGGGGTTCAAGTACAACTTAATTAATATTAATACAAATAATATCAATTTATTTGACTAGAAACGTTTGAGTGCTTTGAATTATTACAACAAATTTAACTAATATTTTCACAGTGCTCTGGAAACCAACACAGAACATTGATCGCTAATTTCAGGAAATCCTGGACTTCATCAGTTAAGAGCTCATTACCACTATTCTCTGTTTGTTTATACCAGAGAACCCCAATTAAACTCATTTATATTTAACAAATAGAGAAAGATCTGTTGCCAGGATATAAGCAGACATGTGACGTTGTAGCTCTGAGGTCAACAAACATGTTCCCACTGACTGATCTGTTTGTGCCAGTGGGTTTGGTTGCAGCTCTGAGTTCACACCTATGTTGCAGCTGTTACAGCTCATTTAAGGTATAACATGTAACCTTTCCCCTCTCCGGGAACCATCACCTTACCGTGGTGGAGGGGTTTGTGTGTCCCTATGAACCTGAGGGCTGTGTTGTCTGGAGCCTAGTGCTCCTGGTAGGGTTTCCCATGGCAGAGTGGTCTCAGGCGAGGGGCCAAACTAAGTATGGTTCAACAAAGACACCATGGACAACAGAGGAAGAGGAAAAGGGACCCAGCCCGGAGGAAGCCCGGGGCCCCCGTCTGGAGCTAGGCCCAGGCGGCTGGCTTGTCGGCGAGCGCCTAGTGGCCGGGTTTGCCACGGAGCCCGGCCGGGCACAGCCCGAAAAAGCTACGTGGCACCTACCTCCTCTCCATCCTGTGGGCCCACCACTCATAGGAAGAACCGCTGGTGTCGGGTGCGCTGCCACACGGGTGGCAGTGGAGGTCGGGGACCTCGACGAACCGGACCTGGGCTGCAGAAGCTGGCTCTGGGGACGTGGAACGTCACATCTCTGTGGGGGAAGGAGCCGGAGCTTGTGCGGGAGGTGGAGCGCTACCAGTTGGATCTGGTGGGGCTTACCTCTACGCACAGTTTCGGTTCTGGAACTGTACTCCTGGATAGGGGTTGGTCTCTTTTTTTCTCTGGAGTTGCCCAGGGGGAGAGGCGACGGGCGGGTGTGGGGATACTCACAAACCCCCGGCTGAGCGCCGCTGTGTTGGAGTTTACCCCGGTGGACAAAAGGGTCGCCTCCCTACGCCTTCGGGTGGTGGGGGGGAAAACTATGACTGTTGTTTGTGCATATGCACCAAACAGGAGTTCAGAGTATTCGGCCTTTTTGGAGACCCTGAATGGAGTCCTGCAAAGGACCCCAGTAGGGGACTCCGTTGTTCTGCTGGGAGACTTCAACACCGTGGGCAATGATGGAGACACCTGGAGAGGCGTGATTGGGAAGAACGGCCTCCCTGATCGGAACCCAAGTGGTTGTTTGTTATTAGACTTCTGTGCTAGCCATGGCTTGTCTATAATGAACACCATGTTCGAACATAAGGATGCTCATAAGTGTACATGGTACCAGAGCACCCTAGGCCAAAGGTCGATGATCGATTTTGTGATCGTTTCATCTGATCTGAGGCCACATGTTTTGGACACTCGGGTGAAGAGAGGGGCGGAGCTGTCAACTGATCATCATCTGGTGGTGAGTTGGATCCGGGGGTGGGGGAAGACTCTGGATAGACCTGGTAAGCCCAAACGGGTTGTAGTGCGGGTGAACTGGGAACGTCTGGAGGAGGCCCCCATCCAGGAGATTTTCAACTCACACCTCCGGCGGAGCTTTTCTGGCATTCCTGTGGAGGTTGGGGGCATTGAACCCGAGTGGGAAATGTTCAAAGCTTCCATTGCTGAAGCTGCGGCGGTGAGCTGTGGTCTCAAGGTCTTAGGTGCCTCAAGGGGCGGTAACCCTCGAACTCCGTGGTGGACACCGGTGGTCAGGGAAGCTGTCCTACTGAAGAAGGAGTCCTTTAGGGATATGTTATCCCAGAGGACTCCGGAAGCAGTTGCAAGGTACCGACGGGCCCGAAGGGCTGCAGCCTCTGCCGTGTCAGAGGCAAAACAGTGGATGTGGGAGAAGTTCGGAGAAGTCATGGAGAAGGACTTTAGGTCGGCACCAAGATGCTTCTGGAAAACCATTCGACATCTCAGGAGGGGGAAACGGGGAACCATCCACGCTGTGTACAGTAAGGATGGGACACTGTTGACCTCAACTGAGGAGGTAATCGGGCGGTGGAAGGAGCATTTTGAGGAACTCCTGAATCTGACTAACACGCCCTCTATGGTAGAGGCAGAGCTGGAGGCTGATGGAGGATCATCGTCATTTTCCCTGGCGGAGGTCACTGTGGTAGTCAAACAACTTCACAGTGGCAAAGCCCCAGGGGTTGATGAGATCCGCCCAGAAATGTTGAAAGCTTTGGGTGTGGAGGGGCTGTCTTGGTTGACACGTCTCTGCAACATTGCGTGGAGGTCGGGTACAGTGCCAAACGAGTGGCGGTTGGTTCCCCTGTTCAAAAAGGGGGACCAGAGAGTGTGTGCCAATTACAGGGGTATCACACTTCTCAGCCTCCCGGGTAAAGTCTACTCCAAGGTGCTGGAAAGGAGGGTTCGGCCAATAGTCGAACCTCAGATTGAAGAGGAACAATGTGGATTCCGTCCTGGACGTGGAACAACGGACCAGCTCTTTACCCTTGCAAGGATCCTGGAGGGGGCCTGGGAGTATGCCCATCCAGTCTACATGTGCTTTGTGGATTTGGAGAAGGCGTATGACCGGGTCCCCCGGGAGATACTGTGGGAGGTGCTGAGGGAGTATGGGGTGAGGGGGTCACTTCTTGGGGCCATCCAATCCCTGTATACTCAAAGCAATAGCTGTGTCCGGGTTCTCGGCAGTAAGTCGGATTCGTTCCCGGTGGGGGTTGGTCTCCGCCAGGGGTGCGCTTTGTCACCAATCCTGTTTGTGATATTCATGGACAGGATATCGAGGCGTAGTCGTGGTGGGGTGGGATGCAGCTCGGTGGCCTGGGGATCTCATCACTGCTTTTTGCAGATGATGTGGTCCTGATGGCAACATCGCTCTGTGATCTTCAGCACTCACTGGATCAGTTCGCAGCCGAGTGTGGAGCGGTTGGGATGAGAATCAGCACCTCAAAATCTGAGGCCATGGTTCTCAGCAGGAAACCGGTGGATTTTCTACTCCGGGTAGGGAAATTTGCCCTTACCTCAAGTAAAGGAGTTCAAGTACCTCGGGGTCTTGTTTGCGAGTGAGGGGACACTGGAGCGTGAGATTGGCCGTAGAATTGGAGTAGCGGGGGCGGTATTGCATTCGCTTTGCCGCACCGTTGTGACAAAAAGGGAGCTGAGCCGGAAGGCAAAGCTCTCGATCTACCGGTCAATCTTTGTTCCTACCCTCACCTATGGTCATGAAGGATGGGTCGTGACCGAAAAAACGAGATTGCGAGTACAAGCGGCCGAAATGGGTTTCCTTAGAAAGGTGGCTGGGGTCTCCCTTAGAGATAGGGTGAGAAGCTCAGTCATCCGTGAGGAGCTCGGAGTAGAGCCGCTGCTCCTTTGCGTAGAAAGGAGACAGTTGAGGTGGTTCGGGCATCTGGTAAGGATGCCCCCTGGGCGCCTCCCCTGGGAGGTGTTCCAGGCACGTCCAGCTGGGAAGAGACCTCGGGGTAGACCCAGGACTAGGTGGAGAGATTATATCTCCACACTGGCCTGGGAACGCCTCGGGATCCCCCAGTCAGACCTGGTTAATGTGGCCCGGGAAAGGGAAGTTTGGGGCCCCCTACTGAAGCTGCTGCCCCCGCGACCCGACCACGGATAAGCGGTTGAAGATGAGATGAGATGTAACCTTTCCACGTTAAAATGTCCTAAATTAACTATACATGAGTTATACATGTTGTTGAGTTGTGTATGTAACCAAAATGTTTCCAACGTTTTTAAACCTCGAGAAATCCATCATTTTAATCAAGTAATTACTCTTCGTTTGGTCGCATGTCAGTGGCGAAGAAGAGTCAACATTGACTCTAAAACAGTGTTATGTCACTTTTTTTACAATATACTTTTAGATAGATAGATAGATAGATAAATACTTTATTCATCCCAAGCTGGGAAATTCTGGTGTAGCAGCAGAACGTTTCACATAGCACACATCACACATTGCTTGTGGCAGGAACGATTTCCTGTAACATTCTTTGTGACAGCGAAGCTGAATCAGCCTATTGAAGAAAGGGGCTCAGCTGTCTGCCCAGTGTGAGGTGGAGAGGATGGTCCGGGTTATCCAGGATGGATGACAGTTTGTTCATAGTCCTCCTCTCCACCACAGTTTCAAACGCGTCCATCTTGCAGCCTGCTGCTCCCCCAGCAGACCACAGTGAAGAACAGTACACTGGCAACAACAGACTGATAGAACATCTCCAACATCCTGCTGCAGACATTGAAGGATCTCAGCTTCCTCAGGAAGTAGAGTCTGCTCATTCCCTTCTTGTACACAGTCAGGGTGTTGGTTTTCCAGTTAAGTCCATTGTCGATGTTGACTCCCAGGTACTTGTAGTCCTCCACTGTCTCCACCTCCTCCCCCAGAATGAAAAGGGGCTGTGAAGCTGTTCTCTTCCTCCTGAAGTCGATCACCATCTCTCTGGTCTTGTCCACATTCAGCAGCAGGTGATTTGTTCCCGCCCACTCCACAAACCTGTCCACCAGTGCTCTGTACTCTCCCTCCTGTCCATCCCGTATACACCCAACCACTGCAGAGTCATCAGAGAACTTCTGCAAGTGGCACAACTCTTAGAGTTGTACTTAGAGTCAGTGGTGTATACTGTGAACAGGAAAGGAGACAGCACAGTCCCCTGTGGAGCTCCTATACCACTCACCACCATGTCAGACAGAACACGGCCCAGTCGTACAAACTGTGGCCTCCCTGTCAGGTAGTTAGCGATCCAGGAGATAGTGGACGCGCCGACACCCATCAACCGCAGCTTGTCACCCAGTAGCAGTGGCTGGATGGTGTTGAAAGCACTGGAAAAATCAAAGAAAGTGATTCTCACAGTCCTGCCAACACCATCCAGATGCGAATGGGCCCGCTGCAGCAGATAGATGACAGCGTCGTCCATCCCCAGAAGAGGCTAATAGGCAAACTGTAGAGGGTCGAGCGACGATCTCACCTGTGGCCTCAGGTGGGCCAAGACCAGCCTCTCCAGCACCTTCAGCACCTTCATCACATGAGAATGTGTGGGCAACTGGTCGGTAGTCGTTGAGTCAGGATGGAGTTGACTTCTTCGGAACAGGAATGAGGCAGGACGTCTTCCACAGCACCGGTACCTGTTCCAGGCTCAGGCTCAGGTTGAAGAGATGCTGGAGAACAGCACACAGCTGGCTGGCGCAAGTCTTCAGAACCCTGGGGCTGATGCCCGTAGGTCCCGCAGCCTTGCGTTGGTGAAGTCTCTCCAACTGTCTCTTCACCTGGGCCGTTGTCACAGTCCAGTGGGGGAGGGGGTTCTGACTGTCTGTGGGGGGATGTAGGTGTTGTGAAGGTGGGGGGATTGGATCCGGTGTGCTCACCACAGGGAAGAGAGGGGGGAGGAGGGGCGGGAGCATTGGAGGCAGCGAAGGTGTGTGGGGGGCAGGGTGTGTGGTACTTTTAAGAACTTGGTGGTTTTACCAATTTATTTTAACAGGATAAAGGATTTTAGTTGTCACACATCTGGATTTTAAGTTATCCGAGAAACAATCTGAGCAAAGGTTTAATAAAAAACGAGTCTGAATTGAATTCTGTCACATTAACATAATGACCACAGCCGCGCAATGTAAATCATGCGAGACGGAAATGCAGGTCTTGTTCCACCTTGTAGCGATTTAATTCTCTGAATCGTTATTTATAATGCACAAGACTTAAATCAGTTTAGAAAATTATGAGTTAAATTATTCTCACATTGTATCAATCCACAAAGTTAATCTAAAAGGGCTTGAATTTAAAAATAGTGCACATATGGATGTATTTGAACAAGATAGATTTTTGTAGGTGTGTGTTTTCATCTTTGAAATTATTTAAGTGGCATTATGACTCAATTTTGCCTTTTTTCCCATCTATTTTGTTACTTTTCACCAGTTCATCTCAGCGTGTGTGGCGTTTTGGCAAGTATTTGTGAAACCACTAGGAGTCACTAAAGCATGACAGTTTGAAATCTCTCACTCAGAGCCCCTTAAAGCAACAGGTTCATCATTCAGCCGATACAAAAGTTTTTGTGTGAGAGCAGGAATTGTCCCTGTAAGTTTTCTGACCTTGCAGGTTGCTCCCTTGGTTGGACTCTGACTCCAGGCCTCTCCGGCTTCAAACAGGTTCTTCTTGGAGGAAATGACCTCAGGTGAGCTGGGCAGGTCTGTCATCGATGCCTTCACTGCCTGTGCCTCCTGAGAGTTATGCATAAAAATAAATCTGAATTAGAGCTGTGCACACAAATTAAAACGGATATCAAAGTGATCTAGTATCCAGGTATATAGGTCACTTTCACCCATTCACAAACATTCATTCAATGCTGCTATTTACTGTGCCTCTTCTGTTTCATTCATGTTCTGCCAGTACAGCAGTCAAGTGGCATTAAGTGTCTTGCTCAAGGACACTTCGGCATGCGGATTGAGCGAACCACCGACCCACAGTTCTCTTAACATTTATTTAACTTACTGTCGCAAGATTTTTCATTAGAAAAGAACAAAAAAAAGGTCTCTGGGCAAATGCTTTTTGTCTCAGCAGTTTGAGGGGTGTGTCAGTATCTGTATTTGATGAAAGCATCCTGCAGACTGAGCTCTGGCAGGGGAATGAGAGAAAATGTCAACTGTGGCACACAAAGTCACAAATGTAAAAAAAAAGGCAAACAACATTAAAAATTCTCAACAAAAGTTTTTGTTGTTTTTCTGCACACACACACGTCATTGCTGACTAATGACTATGTATGGACGACATGTCTCCACTTCCAATGTACAAAAATAGGAAATATCTCGAAATTGGGTGCTTAAGCTTATTAGAAATTTGAGCATTTGAACATGTGATAGAACTATGTTATATGACAGAAACCATCTTTTGGACAAAAATATGTATTGTTTACTTACTACCGCTATTTAGTATGGGAAATGTTCCATCAACTAACATGGAGGAGTGCGGCTTTATGGCCTATGTTGCAGCCAGTAACTGTAGTGGAAATTCTTTGAGTTTCCCAGTAAGAAAGAAATGTGTCAACAATCACATTGTCTTTGCAAGTTTTATTCCTCAGTTGGAACTACAGAGCATACGTTTCCAGCTGGAAAAGACAGAGTCTGCACCCAGAAGTTGGTAACAGAGTCTGACCCCAAGTAGCGTCCACAGCTGCATCTTAAAAGGCAAACAGGAAAGCAAATCAACAAGTGTGAGAATACCAGAGGTGTCAGGAGACAGGAAAATAGGGGAGAGAGAACAAGAAAATAAGAGCAAAGGTCTAAATGATAAATCGGGGCCAATCAAGACATTTTGCCCTCTGTTTTGGGAGCTGTCATGTCTCCCTTTTTGCCTTAGTTGCTGTGAACTTGAGCATCATTACAGATAGAAATGTGCAACTAAACTCAACAAATGCAGCTAAACCTTGTGAGTTACAACAACAAATGCACTTGGATAGAGTAAACGTTCATCAGCGGAGTTTGGTGCCCAACAAGTAACTTTCACAATACCATACATACTGAGACAAACTGAATTTAGAAGGAGAATTCATGAAGTAGAGACTTGTTGCTACACCAGAGCTGATAGAACTAGACAAAGTAAAATTGTTGACTGCTATGTCAAGTGCCATGTCATGTATGTTCAATGATTTAGTATGGACCTCAAAGGATGTTATATAAAATGTGACTTTGTGAACTGTGTGTGTGTAAGCTGACCTCCACAGCATGGGCGTACTGCTCAAGCTTGTCGTCAATCTTGGACATCAGGATGAGAGGCTGTGTCTTCTTAAAGCTGTTGCTGATCAAAACAAAACAACCAATAAGGCAACCAGTTAAACCAGGGATGCAAATCTGGGATCAGATAAAGGCATGATCTTCTTTAAATGTTGATTTTCTTACCCTCAAGAACCACCATTTCGTCCTTAAATACCACCTTAGTCAATTTGAAGTGATAAACCCCTCCCCACACCATGCCATTACATCACAGTTTGTGTCATCTTGTTTCAGTGATGTGCAACAAAAACCCAAGACTATTGTGTTTTAATGGGTTATCATTCCATTAAATGGAACTATTCTTGAAGCTTTGTGCATCATGTCAGAAAAAATTATCCTTAATTTAGCCTGATATATTTGGTATCTTTGAAAACTTTCAGATCTCAAGAATTTTCAACAATTCTTTGTAACTCATAAAGTGGCAAAATGTAGGTTTTTAACTTTTCATTACGAAGTACATGCACTTTGCACAACGTACAGTAATAAAACACTGACGTAATCTGTGTTGAGACTAGTTCCCTATGAGCCTAGCTTTCACTATGCAATTCTGTCAGCTGCTGGGCATGAACATTTACAGAGGATTTCGGTGAAGTGAGCCCAGTGTCTGATCATGCATGCAGTATGTTGTCATGATCACCCTGAACGACAGGCACACGCGGAAGACTGACAGAGATGGGGAAAACTTCATGGTGTCATTTACAGACAATTGGCCGACCCATGCAGTGGATTTTTACCACTCCAACTATGAAAAGAGCAACGGGACATGACCAATGTTCAGTTAGGATAATTTCTACTATATCAGTGAGTGAAAACCTCCCTACCTATTAATACAATATACTTTCCTCTACCTTTGTCATAGCACAAAAGTTTTTTCTTGTTTTCTTCAGTCGCCAGACATGAGCCAGGCTGATAGTGGTAGCCATGTTGCTAAAGCTACTGCTAGCAGCCAGAAGCAAACATCTATGATTTATTGTCCATTGGAAAATTTAAACAAAGAATACATTTATTGGTGTCAGCTTTCTTAAATGAGCAATGGGAAAAAAATATTGTCTGTCATGATCAAGGAGTTAAAGGTTCCAGTTTTTGAGATAGCGGCAGCCCCAACATTAACACACCCAAATACAAAGAGAGGGGGAAACTCTCAACTACAACCTTAAAAAGATTAGTTTACATTAGTTTACTTCAATATATATTTAGATATTTTTTTTATTTTTTATAATTAGCAGCTTAGAGTCTGTAAGATGAGGCAACCCACCGCATTGATGGCTCGAAACTAACGATGAAGATGAGGTACGGGGAGAAGCCAGGCTGCCGAGGAGACAGGCAGACAGTGCTCCAGAAACACACTGACAAAGCTCGTAGTCGGAGGCAGAAGGCAGAGGTGTTTACCGTGGTAGAGACGAGGCAGGGAAGTCGGGGTGAAGCAGGGTCGAAGCCGGGAAATCATCAATCAGCTGTTGCTCCTTCCCCCTCCGAGGATGGTTTCTCTTCGTTCGGGGGTTTCAGGAGAAGGAGCCGGGGGAGCCCCCCACCGGGGATTTATAGGGGCAGCCAAGGTCCGAGTGGGTTAGTCAGGGTGCTGCTGATGAAAATCCCTGATGAGGCGGGAGTCCAGGATGTGTCGAGCCGGAACCCAGGATCTCTCTTTTGGCCCATACCCCTCCCAGTTGACAAGGTACTGGAGGCCCCTTCCTCGACATCGGGATCGGATGAGGCGACGGGCGGAGTAGGTGAGACCCCCGTCAATGCACCGCGGAGGCGGTGGAGGTAGGGCAGCAGGGACCAGTGGGCTCTCTTTGACCTTAGAGACGTGGAACGTTGGATGAACCCGCATGGATGGGGAGCATGAGTCTCACCGCCACAGGATTGATGACCTTCTCGATGGTGAAAGGGCCGATGAACCTTGGTGCCAATTTCTTGGATTCCACCCGTAGAGGAAGGTCTCGGGTTGACAGCCACACCTTCTGCCCAACCTGGTATGTGGGCGCCTGAGAACGACAACGGTTGGCAGAGGTGGCATAACGTTCAAGAGAAATCCGTGCTTGGGTCCAGGTGCGGTGACAACGGCAGATGAAGGTCCGGACAGCCGGGAAGGAAACCTCTTTTTCCGAGGCCGGGAAGAGTGGAGGTTGGTACCCATGTGCACATTGAAATGGAGAAAGACCCGTGGTCAGCTGGTCAGAGTATTGTGAGCATGTTCGACCCACAATAGCTGTTGGGACCAGGATGATGGATTCTGTGAGACCATGCAGCAAAGCGCCGTCTCCATCTCCTGGTTCTTACGTTCCGTCTGGCCATTGGACTGGGGGTGGAACCTTGGCTCCAAGTTGTCCGCAGAACTCCTTCGAGAAAACAGAGGCAAACTGGGGTCCTCAATCTGATACCACGTCGACAGGGAGACCATGAAGCCGGAAGACGTGGAGGAGAACCTTGCTGAGGGGAGTTTAGGCAGGGGCACAAAATGTGCCACCTTGCTGAACCGGTCTACCACAGTGAGGATGGTCGTGTTGCCGTCCGATGGGGGTAGACCTGTGACGAAATCTAGTGATATGTGGGACCAAGGGCAATGTGGCACTGGGAGAGTCTGTAGGAAGCCAGCTGGAGCCTGGCGAGATGACTTGTGCTGGTTACAGACTGGGCAGGCTTTTACAAACTCCTTTGTGTCCTCCTCTGACACAAGGAAGGAGGAAGTCACGGGTTCTTTGGACCCCCGAGTGACAGGTGAGCTTGGAGGTGTAGGCCCTCGGGAGAACATCAGACCTCAGGGTTTGGGGAACGAATAGACGGTTAGGGGGGCAAGCACTGGGTCCAGGTTGACCCTTGGTGGCAGACCTCACCCTTTCCTCAACCTCCCAGATCAAGGTGGCAATCCTGCAGGAGCACGGGAGGATGGAATCAGACCCATTGACAGCATTCTCCTACCCTTGGAACTGGTGAGACAGATCATCAGGCTTGACGTTGTGGGAACCAGGACGGTAGGAAAGGAAGAAATGGAAGCAGGTGAAAAACAGAGACCAACGTGCCTGGCAAGAATTCAGTCTCTTGGCGGTTGTGATAAACTCAAGGTTCTTGTGGTCAGTCCATACCAAAAAGGGTTGTTTAGTCCCCTCTACCCATGTCGCCACTCCTCCAAGGCCAACTTGATGGCCAGCAGCTCCCTGTTCCCAATGTCATAATTTCTCTCTGCAGGTGACAGGCGTCGAGAGAAAAAGGCACAGGGGTGAAGTTTGTCATCCGTGGCCAAACGGTGAGATAAGACCTCCCCCACTCCCACATCGGAGGCATCCACTTCCACCACAAACTGACGATCTGGATCCAGTACCTGGAGGATGGGAGCAGAGGTGAACTGGGACTTGAGGGTCAGAAAGGCCTTTTCTGCAGCCTGAGTTCAGATGAAGGGGACCTTGGAGGAGGTGAGAGCTGTGAGAGGGGCGGCAATGGAGCTGTAGTTGCGAATGAAACGGCGGTAGAAATTGGCGAACCCCAGGAACCGTTGCAATTGCTTGCGGGAGTCCGGAACTGACCAGGAGGTTTCCCCCGACACTTTGGCTGGATCCATCCGTATACTGCCCTGGCCCACAATGTACCCCAGGAAAGGGACAGAAGTGGCGTGGAATTCACATGTCTCTGCCTTCACGAAGAGGGAGTTCTCTAGGAGACACTGCAAGACGGTTTGGACGTGGTGGACATGCTCGTCATAGGATTTAAAGAAGATCAGAATGACAAGCACATGACGATTTAGCATGTCTCTCAGCACGTCATTTACCAAGGCTTGGAACACAGCAGGGGCATTGTAGTGGTCTAATGAGTGACAGTCCCCAGAAGATGACCGTCCAGGGCGTTGACTGCTATCGGGTGAGATAGAGGAACCCGACCAATCCCCAGCTGGTGGGCGAGCCCTTCATCCATGATGCTGGCGTCATCTCCAGAGTCTATGAAGGTGGAAAGGGAATGGGAACCCTCTTGGAGGAGAAGCTTGATGTGAAACAGGGGTCTTTGGTTTGGGAAAGGTTGCATGGAGGTATGGCTCACCAGTACTGGTGAGCCCTGGCTTTTGCTGGACAATGAGAGACAAAATAGCCGGCCTGGCCACAGTTCAGGCAGAGGTTAGCCTGTCGACGATGCTCCCACTCCTCCGGTGTAAGGCTGGTTACCTAGTTGCATGGGTTCAGGACCCCCTGGCTGTAGTCCTACAGGGGTGGTGGAGCTGGTGGCAGGGGAGAATCTCTGTTGACGGCCATGAGGTTGATGACCCGAAGAGACCTGCTTCTTCTCCTCTCTCCGAGCCCGAACCCGAAGATCCACTCGGATGGCCAGCCCAATCAACTCATCCAATGTCAATGGGAGATCATGAGAGACTAGCTCATCCTTGATGTAGTCAGCCAGACCATGATGAAAAGTGTCACAGAGGGCCGAAGAGTTCCAGTCACTCCGGCGGGCCTTGGTGCGAAATTCAATGGAGAAGTCGACCACTGACTGGTTCCCCTGGTGCATGCTCTTGAGACCTCATGCTGCATCTGGGTGGTTAACGCTGCAAGAGTCTGTGCTTGGTTATAAGCTGCTGCTTCGTGTCGCTGGAGGACATTCTTAATCCTCTCTAAGTGACTTGATGGTGACGAGGTGTCTGCTGGGTCCATGACTGGCCAGATTGTACTGTAACGGGGTGGGGGGAGGGGGTACACCACAGGGAGAGTTGGTAATGTGTTTTATTGCAGCAGACCAGCAGGTTGGCAGAGAAAACAGTCTAACTGCAGCTTGTAGCATATACCAGGCGGAAGAGCAGACACCCAGGAGCAGTCCAGATGGCCGGGGTGCAACACAGCTTAGATGAGGCAACCCACAGCATTCATGGCTGGAAACTCACGACGAAGAGCAGGTACGGGGAGAAGCCAGGTCGCCGAGGAGACAGGCAGACAGTGCTCCAGAAACACACTTGACAAAGCTAGTAGTCGGGGGCCGAAGGGCAGAGGTGTTTACCGTAGCAGAGACGAGGCAGGGAAGTCGAGGTGAAGCAGGGTCGAAGCCGGGAAATCAGTCCAAACGCTGGAAAGTCTGTCATCGATGCAAAGACCAATCTGGCAATGAGTCTGTGAACTGGAGAGGCTCATATACTTGGTCTGATTGTGGATGAGATGCAGCTGAGAGACCAGGTGAGGGGAATGAACTAATGAGGTGGGTGTGGCTGGCTGGCAGATAGGAGCAGAGGTGGGGTGAGTGGAAATTTACTGGAGCCAGTATGTAGGTGAGCAGACTGTGACAGTTTCAGGTGTGTTTTCCTCAGTTTATTTCTGCCTCCTTAGTTTGAAATGTTAACGCTTTAATCAAAACCCGAAAAGTACAAGCACAAGTGGACTCCAGGTGTCAAAATTGATTCAAATCTGGGTTAACTGGTGAATAAATGAAGGTTTGTCTGAAATTGTTTTGTCTTATTCTCATTCTCGTGCTGCTGGATGAGGTCATTTCTCCACATTGGGGAGAAATCTCATTCATCATCTGAATCATTTGCTTCAACAGATGTGCAGTTAAAATGTCATCAGAGACACTGTTGATCTCACAAAATATTGAAATCATTTTTTAGCTTGTTGTAAGGTGTAACTCAACTCAGTCGGTAGCGAGTTTTACCTACAGCAATAAAGAGGTGAGGTGAGATTGTTCATGCATCTGTCGTCGGAACTCTAGTAAATGTTTGGGTCAGTCGCTTTTTGTGAGTCAGACAATGACACCATACTCTGATAAACTAATAGAAAGAAAAAAAACAGAAACAAAAAAAAATACATCACAGCAATTCACAATTCTTTTATACTCGCGCTTCAGGGGCGTCTGACAGTGCAGTCTTCGCCTAAACAAAAGGTGTTGCTGCTGACAAAACACAATCTACACTGCTGGAATCACCACAAGTAGAAGAAAGAGGAGTCACGCACCATGGTAGCGGCGACAGAGCTGGTTTTGGGATCGGTAGATGAGGAAGAAATAGTGGTTTTAAACTTGCTTTCAGAAAAACAATGTAAAGGAAGGAGTTTTTCTTTTCGCCCTTTGGACGAATGAATGAAAAAGTGGTGGGGACTAAATTGTCCATTTCAAAAAGTGGTGGGGATACCTGTGGCAGTCATTTACTATTCAATAGAATCATTAGACTAAACAATAGGGCCAATAAATATAGATGTAAATATAACATTTAAAGCCATGAACAGAATTTCTGATGAAATTGCAACTGTGGGCCTTTTATCTCCTTCTTCACTTTGTAACTTCACTGGTGTTAAAGGAGAGATCTCAACAGGGCCATGATTTGTTGGGGACGAATTCAGTGTCCTAATGAAAACCTCCCCTCAATTCCCCCCAAACGACACTGTTTGGCTCTAGCTTATCATATTAAAAGGAAAACACGCATCTCTCCTGAGCACTCATTGCAAAACATTATCACCTGTCTCTGGACAATGCCATCCCCAAGAACATTTAGAGCCTGGTACCAAGGACAGGTTAAATTAGAAATCATCATGGGCGTCACTTTGTTTTGAAAAGTGGTGGGGACACTTTTTCTCAGATAAAGGAAAAAAAGTATTTCCCCCACATCCTGCACACAAAACACTAGTAACATAGGCCTACTATTTGTTAGCAATACCAGTAGACACTGGATTTACAATGTCAGGCTACAGCCTAATCATAACCTTCAAGACAATATCAACACCCAGTCCTAGCCTAGCCATTTTGGTGCCTTAGGCAAGATTATGACTGGGTACCCCCCCTTTTTTGACAATTAGTGCAGTGCCTGTGCCCTGCTGCTGCACAGAGTGCTGTTCACCCCGCCCTGCTGCTGCAAAGTTAGAGCAATGTATGCTTTTCTATTTTCATTTTCAAAGTTTACTAATATTAAATGTGTCAAAATTGCACCACTTGGGTCCCCAGAAATACACCTACAAAGTGTGAAAGGACAAACTATTCCTGAGATTGTACATGTTCTCTTTTTCAAATAAACCTGTGTTCTCATTTATTACATTTCTTTGTGCACGCTATTTTTCGGAACATTTTTAATACATTGTACCCTTAAAAAGTGGTGTCCCCAGTCTAAATGATACCTGTGGCAGTCATTTACTATTCAATAGAATTGTTACGCTAAACAATAGGGCCAATAAACGTAGATGTAAATATAACATTTAAAGCCATGAACAGAATTTGTGATGAAATTACAACTGTGGGCCTTTTATCTCCTGATTCACTTTGAAACTACACTGGTGTTAAAGGAGAGATCTCAACAGGGCCATGAAAAATTATTCTCTGTTTTTATCATCTGTCAAAATCTGCGTCCCATTCTGATCATATGTGCATGTAAACAGACGGTACTGTCCAAGTTTTTCCTCCAGCCCGTCCATATTGCCAGTGTGCCAGACGCGCCGCGGGTGCCAAGTTGCAAAACATGACGTGTACGACCTCACAACACGGGCAGTAATGTCAAAATGAAGTCACCGCTGCCATGCTGACGAACCGATGCATCAAGCATATATCAAGCTTTAGACACAACCACCACACCACATGAATCATCAAGTCACCTACATTTGGTAGAGGTGAACAATTTTGAGACACTCAAGTGTTTTCTGCAGGAATGAGGAAAAATGGCCAGTCAGATACATCATAGGTGGACTAATGAGGCGACTGTCCCTTGAAGTAATACAGGAAAGAAAAGTGTGCTCTCTCTTTCAACAAGTTTCACATCACGATTCAATTTAACTGTCACTTACTGTAACATAATGGAGGGAAATGGAAATCAATTCAAATTTTCTTGTAGAGATTATCTAGATTTTTATATCCATTTGGATGAAACCTGAATAGTTTTGAGTTCACAACTTGTTTCTGATACCAACAATTATGCAGGTTTAACAGAAAAAGTGCTCATATCCCCATGAAGCCTGTTTTGTGCAGGTTATTGCTCAGATGCACTCACACTGCTGGAGTCAAAGGTTCTAACCTCTGGCATCACGCCCCCTCTGAACAACGGCCATGTCATTTTTAAATAAAAGCATCCACACCGAGGCTTCACTCCTGCGGAGAGCTACTCCAAGCTGTTAAGCTGCTGCAGACTGCCTGGAGCCGCCATACCTCACCAACCAGCAGAGAAAATACAGCTGTCAGCATCTGGATGGAATTAAGCAGAGCCATAAATCACGGCCGAAGAGGGTAATGCACTGAGAGAGGTCACTTCTGACCCTCTTCATCAGTTTGTATCTTTGGACTGTGGAGGGTTAACCAACACACCCACTGCGGCAAGAAGAATTTGAGTGGGAGAAACAGTTAGCTGCTAGCAGAAGTTCAAAGCTCAGTGCTGCTCTGCCCAAAACCTTTGCTTTTAAATTTCATTTTCTCTGCTGGAAGCAGCTTTGAACTCCTGGTTGGGACAACAATTTAGTACAAATGTTTATTTCTAATTCTAGCGGACATCACAATGTTTCCAAAGATACCAAACATGTCTGCCTGAAACTTTGGGGAGATGTTTCTAACATGATTCACAAATCATCAGTTTGATAGAACAGTTAGAGAATGGTCACTGTTTGATGTAAAGCTAATCAGGATATTTACCTTTTCTTCAGCAAGTGGTTCAGAGACTCCTTTCTCTCTGTGATCTGAAAAAGCAGAAGAAGAAAGTGAAGTTGACGGTAATTTATCTGATGAACATGGGACAAGTTCCTCAACGCTGCTGCCTTGGTTCTGAAGTGAGTCAACAGCAGCTCGGCCCTGCGTTTGGGCAGACGCCCACAGCTTTGTCTGAGACAGTCTTCATTAAACCGTAGCAGTCGTCAGAGCAGCTACATCGCTCGCTCTTCAGGGACGAGCTAAGGATGAAAGGAATGTCCTTTTTTAGTCCACATGTCCCTGAGGAAGAGGCTGATCTGTATGTCTTAAACAAAATAACTTCCCCATGCTTGTTGTGAGGTTTAATATTTTGTAAAAGTTCTTTTTTCAGCCTTTATTGATAGGAGTGAGAGCACAAAGTCTAGTTTGAAAGGGGAGAGAGAAAGGTTGATGAAACGCAGCAAAGGGCTGCAGGCTGAAATCAAACCTGTGCTGCTGCAGAGAGCTCGGTCCTCATTGGGTTTGATATTTTGTTTTGTTCAAAGTTTTTTTGTTGACATCAAAAAATTGAACAATATGCATTAAAGCATTGATACATTTAGACAATGGGTTTACCCCTCCCCGTGCCTCCCTATTCAGCTCCAGCAGAGCCCCTCCCTTTAAAATGTTTACTGTACCACATAAAAGTTTTAAAAAATATATATAAAAAACCCAGTTACCCATACATATAAATAAGTTAATAGTTATCACAAAAATCATGGGTGAAACAGAGGATAACCAATCAAAGACAGCAGAGAGAAAGAAAAAATGGAAAAGAAACTGAACAATAATAATAAATTAGATGAAAGAAAAATAAACAACAATAATTAGGTATCTAAATAACTATATAAGATGTAATACAGGGTCTGTGTTAAACAGTTGCTATATCAGTAGCCTCCATTTTTCTTACATACATTAAAAAAGGTTGCCATGTAATGTGAAATTTCTGAGCACCCTCTTGTGGTGTAACAAATTTTCTCTAGTGTTAGATGATGTACGATGTCATTTATCCAAAGCCCAAAGATTGGGGGAAATTTAGCGTTCCACTTCAACAGTATGAGTCGTCTGGCTAGGAGAGAAGCAAAGGCTATCTAACTTTTTTGCCTGACGACTAAGATTTATATCTTGTGAGATTACTACAAATATTGCAATATAAGTTCTATAGGTACTTCTAAAACATCTGAAAAGGATTTGAATATTGATTGCCAAAAGGTAGTTAGTTTTGGGAAGGACCAGAATATATGTTCAAGGGTGGCTGGTGCTTGCCTGTGGTGTGAATTGAGTTTTAATCTGAAAAAATGAGAGCCGGCGGGATTACATTTAAACACTAACGGCTCAAAAGATATGAACGTTTTGTCAATGAACAGATTTCTTAAAGTGCCAATCCCTCTTTTAGCCCACACATCAAAAGCTCCGTCACACACCGGAGGGCCACATGCACATTTCACATGCATGAAAACTCACCGAAATTTGCAAATTTGCTAGGAAGGTGTGCCATTCGTTGTGGAATTAGTCTTGTGCATGTGCATGGCAAAATGGCTCGATAGTGCCCCCTAACACATTTATATCAGCTTTACGTTTGATGTAGATGAACGGAATTTGGTATGCACGTCTATCTTGTCAAGACCTACAAAAAAGTCAGCGGCTGCCATTACCTCAGACCAAAAGGATGTCGGCACTTTTGATTTTTTGGCGCGTTTTCTGACATTTTCACACATCATACTTTAACAAACTCCTCCTGAAAAACTGAATGGGACAACATGCTTTAGTTATTATTCTTCTATTATTCTTCATTTTTGAGGCTGTTCCCATATGGGAAAACTCATGAAATTTGGCATACCCGTCAGATATTGCTCACGCTACTCAGCGACCGAAGCTTGGCCCAAAGTGAGACCCAGGAGCTTAATAGCGTTCCCATAGGTAATTTTTGTGTTTTAGGTGGCATATAGCATCTGTAATGAATCAAAGGTGCATGGTCCGATCTGTGTGAAACTTCTCAGGCATGGTAAGAGTCCTGCCCTCCATACGGCTACATGATAATATTGACCCTAGGTCATAGCGCCACTACTGATTACATAACGTTACAAATTGTACTTTTACATGCTCCGCCTTGCAGGTTCACTTGATCCACCTCAAACTTACTCAGAACAGTTATACCAATTGTATAATGTCATATAGAAAATTCTGTGACGTTTCATGTAACGCTCTCCGCGTGGCGTGGCGGCGAATACGAGCTAATGGCTAACAAAATTCACAATGCCATAACTCCACCATATGTGGTCATATCGTTACCAAATTTCTGAGGAATTATAACCGTCCCGCTCACAACACATTTCCATGTCAATATCGACCATAGGTCATGGCGCCACCTACTGGCAACAGGATGTTCGAAATTTTAATTTTACCTCCTCTGCCTTTCAGGTTCACCTGATCCACTTCAAATTTGTCAGCTTAGTTGTGAGACATGGCTGATATTATACTGTGAAAGTTTTGACCATGTGTCAAATGCTGTTGCCATGGTGATGAATGTTCGCCATCAAATACGAATACGTGTTTGAAGGACTTGCTGAAGGATGCTTTGTGTCTCATGAAACTTGGCAGACATGTTAAGAGTGGCAAGTCATTACATCTGAAATGGCTCTTTGGGCTTATTGTGTCAAAAGGGCTCCATAGCGCCCCCTAAAACATTTCAAAGTCAAGGCCCACCTTTAAATTTGAAATAGATTAATGAAATTTGGTCAGCACGTGTATCTCATGACAACCTACAATAAAACCATTAGCTCCCCCCAACCGGAAGTCGGCCATTTTGATTTTAATTTGGCAGAAATGGCAGATTGAAGGTGGTTAATCGGATCCACCTCAAACTTGGGCAACATGTAGAAAAGACCTTTATGATCAAACCGTACTCATGGTTTGAGTCTATGTCGAAAGGTGTGGCTGTGGCGAAGCGTGATTTGTCACGAAACAGAAAGTTTTTTTTTACGGGGTCGAATTTAACGGATTCACAGACTGCATAGCAGCAGTTGATGTGAACAAGTTCGTTTTTCATTGCTTGAACTTTTTTCAAAAGTCTACACACTCATCCCATGGCTAAATGACCCGCCAACGTGTTCAACAGCAGAAAAAACTCCCTAAATCATCTTTTTTCAACTTGAAATATGATGACTTTTCCTTGAATGACCCAACATTAGAAAGGGAAATATTGCCTGTATTCATATTTCCATGTAAGGTGTTCACCACCAGGGTACAAATATTGTCTAAGACAAAATTAGTTTATGAGGTGCTACTGATTGTTCTTAGACAGAACAAAAACTTTCTTGCATGGGTACAGCATCACCTTTCCCCGACCCCATACATAAGTCAAGTTCAAACAAATGCAGACACAAAATAAACATTTCTTGAAACCATTGTTTTCTAATTCCCTCTACATTCAGAGGCTATAAATAGGCTGCAGATGACAGTGACCCTGAGTTCTTTCTGTGCTGAAGCCATGAGGGCACGTTTCAGTTTGAACAGGCCCTAGATCTAATTTTTTCAGATGTCCTGCAAGACAACTTTGATTTAGAAGAGGAAGAGGTATCAGAAGAAGAAGATGGGGAGGAATACAACCCTGAGCATGATCCATCATCTTCAGATGTAGAGGAAATACCCCAAGCTGGAAGACAGACTTTTTTTGTCAAAGAACAGCAGAATAATATGGTCCACATCACTATATGACAACAAAGGCAGGATGGTAGGAAAAAAAAATTACATAAAGATGACCCCAGGGCCCACAAGATATGCTGTTTACCATTCCCTGGACATTGCCTCAACTTTCTACCTGTTCATCAGACCAGCCAAATATTGTTTTCCACCTATGCATTACCCTTAAGAAATAATAATATTTATAATAAATCTCCACTTTAGTAAAGAAAACAATTATGATAGCTGTGTTGTAGCAAATACAAGTGGTGCCCACTGAATAAATGCAGTCTTTCTCCACTGTGAAAAGGGGAAAACTCAGATAATCACACAGTTTGTGATGAATGAATAGTTGTTACTTCTTTCAAAATATATTTAGGATTTTAAATTCAATTAAGCTGCTTTGATTTAGGGGTTTAGTGAAGGCGGGTCAAGGACAAGAGGGGTATACTGAATGTGAAGACAACACAACACAGCACTACCAAAATGCATCTGGGCCAAAGAAATAATCTCACGTCCAAAACTCACTCTACTCACCACAACACTTTGTATGTCTCAAAATAAGCTTGTTCCACCAGAACACTGACAACAATTCTCACTCAGAAAGCAAACACTTTCAGTCACAACACACTGACTTAGGAAAAACACTAACAACATGGAGCATCACCTAAATGATGAACATTTACCTTATAAGTTTGAACGATTTTTCACATAAACCAGTATTTTATGATACAATAAGAAAAACACATTTTACATGTCCTTGCATATTGTAATTTACTTGAGCAAAATAAAAGGTTGAAAAAAAAGGATCAAATTCCAGGGCTGCATAATGATTACAAAAAACCCCAACATTACAGTTTTTTCAATTGCTAAATGACAGTGGGCACAACTGGAGCCACATGTGCAAAACTCTAACTACAGTCTGCATTACCAACAGTCACCGGAGCTGAACAGTTCACATCACCTGCAAAAGTCATTCCAAACAAACACAACTCTTCACACACGTCTCAAAACAGGCTCAGTGCAGCGAAACACTTTGAACAACCTTCATGGAGACAACACGCACTGTCACATAAAACACAACATAAAAACACTACCAATCAAACACCAATACAGAAATTAAAAACTTTTCATCTTTACAGTTTGAATAATTTGAGTGACTTCACACAAATCACTATTTTCTTTAAGAAAAGAGTGAAATCATTTCACATGAAAATTATTTCATAACATAACATGGTTGATAAGTGTAGCCCTTATTTCATCAGAAATTACAGCTCTTTGTCTTTTTCTAGGCATTCCTCCATGCATCCGCACTCTCCCTGCCACTCTTCTCCTTCTACCAACCTGTCTTCCTTGGTCAATTTCCAAAAAAAGTCTTTCTAAAGGTTTCCCTATATATATACAGTACCAGTCAAAAGTTTTGACTGGTACTGTATAAAGATTTACTATACTATACTGGTTCTGTGTTGTGTTCAATAACAAGTCTAAAACAAGACACCTTAGACTTTCAGCTGAAATGCAATCAGCAGTGTTTGAAATGCACCAGACTGAAATCAATTCTGTTTTGAATGTGTGGTTAACAGTTTTGACAGCAGTGTGTTAGTATTTGAACAAAGTGCTGTAAATCCACATTGTTGTGCAGGTTGTGGTTGAAGCCAATTGTGTAGACTTTAACTGTGTTCAAGCAATGTTAAATGAACTAGAGTTGGTTCCACATGAACTGCTGCTGTGCAGACTGTGGTTAGAGTTTTGCACATGTGGCTCCAGTTGTGCCCACTGTCATTTAGCAATCAAAAAAAACTGTAACACAATGTATAGTATAATCTCTTATAATGTACTGTGAGGGTTCTAGTCTTCGCTCTCTATTCTCCTCCACTCATACTCCCTCTCTCTGACACTCTTCTTCCAACCTTTCTTCCACGACCATGTTTCCAAACAAAATCCTTCTCAAGCCATCCCCTGTTCTCTGTTTGGTCATGAGACTAAAAACAAATTGGTAGCCTTTCAACTGAATTTGTAATCAGCTATGTTTGTAATTATTCTGCAAGATTTTCTATATATTTCTATTATTAGAATGCTAAATGCATGAAATTTCCCATCATTCTGTTTTGAATGTGTTTTTAAGAGAAACATGTGCTGCAACTATATAGTGTTTTGCAGTCGGTGGAGTGTGAATGTGATGAGAGTTCATAGATTTTGTAGAATGTGGTCATTGAATGCATTTTTTGTGAAAGCAATGGAAAATGATCCACAGTGTGGTCCACATAACTTCTGTTTCACTGACTGTGTGAAGAGTTTTGACAATGTGACTTCAGTTTGGACCAATGCATGTTAGCAATCGAAAAAAAACTGTAATGAATTGTGAATCTTTCTGAGTAGCTTTTCATTGGTAGAAACACACACAGAGTCCGTCAACAAATCAAATCCAAGCACCGTTTTACACACAAATTCACTTTTTGTTTCATTGTGTCTCATATGGAAAACCATGTTGTAAAGTTCTTTCCTAAACTCGAACAGTTGTGTTTGTAAAAGTTCAGTTCAGGGAAGAAAAAGAAAAACCAAGGTGCAGATGTGAACAACACACATGCAGTGCCATGCACACAGACATTTCCATTAACAACACTGATACAACATCCAACTACAGAACCCCTGAAGTCCTAGAAATTCCTTTAGTCGCGAATCTTCTATGCACCAGATAAACAAATGCACTTCAGGGGCTTTCCACAAGATAACAACTTGTGCCCACAACAGGAACAGCAGGAACATGACACTGTTGTGTTGGTGGATACTGTTCACAAATCAAACTCACACCGAAGACATTGCAACTATCAGTGAGTTCTCTGATTACACAACATGCTTGGTGAGGACACATTGGCTTGTCAAACAGACACATACTCAGGCACACACACACACACACACACGCACGCAGACACATGCGACTTACAAGCTGAGGCTGAACCCATTGGCTGTGGAGATAACACAGGTATTTGTCATTGGGTTTGTGAACATAATCTAAGTGATATTTGTTCACGTAAGTTAATGGATCAGCAAGCTGAAGGACAGTTCAACCTAAAAAAAACAATCAATAAACCTTTCTTCTCCACAGTAGCTACTGCTAGCCACCCATCCACACAGAGTCCATGTGAAGCAATGAGCTGTTGCTCATCCACAGCATCCGACTCTCCTGGATTTAGCAATGCCAGCTCCATGTAAACCTCATTACTGAATTCATGTTTACTCCTTCCCCAGCCTCTTAGTGTCACACTGCGAATGGCCACTTCCATTGTGTCATTCATCATCTTTGCTGTCACATTTTGGTCACTGATTCTCCCAGAGTAGCTTGAAATTAGGGCTCAAAGAGAACATGTGTGAACCACAACAGTATTAGTGTAATATACTTTCTTGTTCCCACAGTCTTGTCCTGTCAATATATGTAAGTACCAGAAGCTTTTGGGAGGGGATTCTAGAATTGCAGATAAACGTCACTGTTAACATGAATAAATCATTTGCATGTTCAACACTTTTTTGCTAGCAACCACTTATATAAATGTAACTGCACATTGTTTTGCCGTACCCAGAGTCAACCAGAACATAGTGATGCCCACAGTGTGGAAATATGACTGGGAAATATCTTGGGGAATTGTCTGCAGGTATTTTTTTTTACCTTGTATGTGGGAGCTTGGGGACTGAAGGGACTGAACATCTCGTCCCCGTCCACGCTGGACGTGCTCAGGCTCTTCATCCTCTCCGCTGTGTCCACCCTCCTCCTCTCGTTGTCTTCCTTCATCCATCTCCTCCCCCCCTGGAGCCAGTCACGAGCACTGTTCAGCTCCATATTTCTACATAAGACTGTCTGGCTCTTTAGCTGCGAATGTTTAACTTTGTGTTAACTTGTCATTAAACCAAAACTGTGAGCTAAAAGAGGCTAAAAAGCAACTTATTTCAAATAAAAACACCCCTTTGACCCACTGTTAATATAAAAGTATCGGTTGCCTGGTCTTTGTAGCTAAGCTGCCTTACTTTGGATTTTCAACAGACCACTGTGGGTCATGAATTGTACTTTCTCCAGTTTAGCAGCCAGTACATCTTTTAAAAGACAAACTGGAGATTGGGTTATGTATTTCAGATTTGAAACAAGGAATTTGAATGAGGCACAGTCACCTCCTCTTTGGCCAGCCGTTGCTGTTCCTCCTCCTCCCTCTGGTGCTCATATTCCTCCCTGACCCGGTGTCTGTCCTCCCTCCTACTCTTCAGCTGCTCCAGCTTCTGGCTCTCCTTGACCTGGAAGCCTCGTCGGATCTTCTCCAGACACTGCTCCGTCTCCAGGATGGCCTCCGCCTCCTCTGGCTCCATGGCTCTAATGCGCAGACACCAGGGAGGTTTTACATATGAGGCTCTGGACTGTCCAAAACACTGTCCTTGTGTCCTAAAGTTTTTTAAAGTACCTCTGATCTTCCAGATAGCTGAAACTGAGTGCTCCTGCTCTGTCCATATATAAATGCATATCTGCTCCTATACTGGCTGGTAAATGTTACCATTTTAACAAAGGATATTATCTATTAAAGATAAAGATAAATACATTAAACACAGTACATACCTGGTTGATCTCTTTGTCTTACTGTTGATGTGTGACGCCACCTCCTCGTTGGTTGCATCCCCATTGGAGTTGCTATGTTTCGGTTGTTGGTGAAGGAAAACTTTTGATGTGTATGATACTTTAACTTCTTTTCTTTTCCCCACCTGCACATGAAAGGTTTAAGTAAACAGATCTCCTTTAACATATAACAATATAGATGACTACCATGTATGTTTTATCAGTGAAAGCCCTCACGAACCATTGATAACAGCAGTAAGAGTATTTAAAGGGGGATGTCATCTTTAGCTTTTTGAATGTTCACAGAACTGTGGACATCAAACCGGAGACCTGGACTCACTTTAGACTTGTGAACAGTGAGGACTTGCGACTTGACGTGTTGTAAGACTTCACCTACTTGTAACCTGACTGCTACAAACCACAGCTAGATATGAAGGCTAAGACAACTTGGTCAAAGCTTCATGAGGAAAATGTAGATGAAATGTACTGAATGTAAAGTAATTTGCTTACAAACACGTGCATTTACTTGTTTTTTCTCTGAAAGACTTGAATGTGCCAAATTCTGACACAAATTCTCGATACTCAGCGTGTCTCAAATGGCTCAAGACTTGACTCTGGGAACTAAACTTGGGCTTGTCTCTAATAATTGAGATTTCACCAGGACCAGATCTTGCATCTAATGACACATTGTGTTATCATATTGCCTAACTTTTGACTGTACTGTACCTGCTTGAGACAACCTTAAATGTGGCTTGGTGTGGTCTGAATTAATTTAGGAATTTGGCTTATTAGTATTGTGACTTGTCTTATATGAAATGTGTTACTTGAAACTTCACAAGGACCTGCCTCAACTGAATTGAGACTTGTACCTGAATGATTAAAGACTCAACTAGGAGAGGTTATAAATTACTTGAAACAAGACTTTGTCTCATCTCATACATTTTCAAACCTAAAGATCTTCAGGGATGATGTGAGACTTGTGCTGAATGAATCAAGACTTAAGACCTGTGTCGTCTGAAAGAATTAAGAACTTGACTTACAAAGACTGACTCTTTGACTGAAAACTTCACCTGGACTTTCTAACTTTCTCTACTTACTTAAAACATTTCATATGAATTTTACATAGGAAAAGTTGTGAAATTTGGGCATGTACTGAGAACTGTTGTCCTGAATTCCATGAGACATAGACCTGCTTTATATGACTAAAATTGGATGTGAATTAAATAACTAGCAATGTGAACTTGTATCATCTCTTGGGGTTTTATTCTGAGACTTATGTTGAGTAATCAATTGATAGTTGAATCAAAACCTGACTTGGGGATAGTCTCAATTTAAATAATATATAATAACAGACCTCTCTCAAATTACTTTACATTTGACTTAGACCTTAAACTTTTTTAGAACACAGCGTGAATATAAATTGGACTTGTCTTTAGTCTGATACATCTGTTTTTGTCCTTTGAACCTCGCCTCTCCTGCTGGTCATCCCCTCCTCACTCTTTCTTTTTTCCTCTACCACCCGCTCTTTCTCCCTCCTTGCCCTCTCGGCTTGAATCACCTCCTCCTCATGTTCCTTCCTCCTCTCCGCCTCCATTCTGGCCCTGTCCGTCTCTTCTTGCTTCAGTCCCTGAAGTCGACTGGAGGAAGTGACAGAGGCCCTGACAGTCTTTACGGATGCAGCTTTGTTTATCGTGTTCTCTTCCTCATCCTCCTCACCACCCTGGCTCAGCTCCTGCAGATGCTGCTGCCTCTGTCTCTCTCTGCGCTGAGTCCAATCACTGAAGCCTTCGTCCTCCTCCAGAGATGGGGAGCTGCTAGGTTTGAAGTCTCTATTGTACCTGAAGTGAGATGAGATAGCAGAGGACAGTGGGGACAGTTTATTGATGGAGTGTTACTGATTTGTGGTTTCAAGCCATGTTTAACAAAAATACAACCGCAGCTCAGTTCTACTTTTGCACCTTCATCAATGTATTCAATATTTGTATATCACAGCCAGCAGAACTCAGTTGAATGTGTCATTAAAATTAAATATGATATGAAGACAGAACCAGCATCACAGCGCCAACGATGAAATGAAATAACAATATCACAAATAAAACACCTAAAATACAAAAAATATTTGATTGCGACATTCCAACCATCTTCCAATGCTGCTGCTGCAATCTGTCAAGCTCTCATAATTTTACGAATGTAAGATAATTTATTTATTATTTCATAATTAACACTCCTAATGCAGTGCTGATGAAGCTGGTTTGTGACCTTTGATGATGTCCACAGTGACATCATGCAGTTTACAGAATAAATTAAATGAATCCGTGTTTTTGCCGGCTCATCGACAAAACATCACAGTGAACACTGCACTAACATGGGTCGAATATTAACCAAAACATATCAATTGAATTATTATAGCCCAAAATAATCAACATGCATATTAGTGGAGATGCTGACTTTGTCTGTGTCCATTTTGTGGACTATCCCTACCTTAGGAAGTGGGAATGAGACATTCTGTTTGTTTTTGCACCTGGTGATTTAATCCATTGCACAATATAAGATTTCCAGTTTCTGTCCGTCAAAGGCGCGAAAGGATTTTTCTAACATGGCTTTCAGTGCTTTGGTAAACAGAGACTTAGACTGGCTGAAGGGAGCTGGTCACAGTGGGGGCCATGTTAGTCCAGGATAGACAAAAAACACTGCGTAGTAGGCATTCAAATTATTTGGAATCATAGCCAAGAAATACAGTGCAAGGATTTTTTTTAAATGTCCATTGTCGATTTCCAGGTTAGTACATCCAACACTTAGCAGCGTTCTCTCCCAGTTCAACACCTGAAACTTAGTGGTGCAGTCTGTGTCTCTTCGCTGAGTGCAGAAGATTAGTGTCATACATTTCTCCCCTGATCAGCCTCTGTTACCACCGTGCAGCGAATGAATGAGTAGCGTCCTGTACAGCTGAAATAACTACCAATGAACCAGAGAAGCAGGAAATAGAAACATACTATACAGTAACATTTAGCACAGTTGTTGATCCATCCTAGTTTGCCACGCTAATGAAACTTTTATAGGCTATTTATCTGCAATACTGTACAACAAAAGTCAAAATATCCCTCAAGTTTCAAGTTTTTCATGCTTGACTAAGGTGGAGAAGTTGGTGCGTCGATACAAAACGCAATGAAAACAGATTTGAAATCACATGAATGTTGAGCTCTTTTAATAGGCTTATTTCATTGTGTCCTCTTCCTCTGCAGTGGCATCGACTGCTGAGTCACATACAACCATATGTTTATATCACTAACCAGTCAACTCACATTCACATACAGTAATAGCAGTGGATGGAAATAATAATTAATTTCCTTCTGCACATTTACAGTACATTTAGTAAAATACATGTGCTACATTTGGAAAGAAACCTGACTAAATACAGGAGAGAGACATTTCTTCATGAGTTTTGGACCTGTGGCTCATTTCCAGATATTAAATGTGAAGCTCTGGGTGGGTCAGTATTGTGGTCTGAACAGAAGACAGCATCTCCGAGGAAAACACTGCACCATATAGTTTAATCTAATTCATCCAGGTAAATCTTTGAACTGAAATTCGGAGGTAAATAAAAACTGAATATTGACAAAGTATTGTTTAAGGGGAACTCATCATAAGGCAATTTTACAACAATTAGCAGTGTCTCTGTCGGTTCCCCCTCACTAAATGCAAACAAAATGGCACTTTATGTATCTGGGAGCTGGTAGAAAGGAATTCCCTCAACATTCCACACATAATTAAGACACTCGGCCGGCCGGGGCCAGGCGACGATGCATGATGGGAGTCTCGGCCTGATCTCTCAGCAGCAAATCAGCCATAACGAGCGCTTTTGTTTCTGTGTTGGCTGTGTGAACCATGAAGATGATTACTGAGTTAAGAAATCTACTTTTACACTTGTAGAGAGCAGGGCTGCTGTTAAGTTGAGACCTGCCTGCTGAGTACGGTACAGACTTTATAGGGAATGAGTCTGTCTAACTGTGACAGACTCAAACAAAGTGTGCTGCTCACAGCTCTACAATGAAGCAATTGTGCAAAAGACTAAGTAAGAAAGCTTTTGTGTAAAATGTAAAAAATATATATATATTTTTAAATCGTATCATTATGAAACTTTTATTTTTGGGTACTGACTGCACTGCTGCATGTAGCACTCAGCAGTGTAAAACTGACTTCTGAATTGACTGACGACTCTGCCATCGTTCTTTTAATTTTAAACAAAATGTTAGCAGCAACAGAAGGCAGCAATGCGCATCTTGTATAAACTGTAGGGGCTAAAGAAGTTGAAATCCATTATAAATGCCAGGATTTCGGTCATGATTCTCCCCTCATGACCGCTTGTTTCTGGTGGACTTTTGTTTGATTGTTATTCCTTGTGTATCTGTTGTGTTGGTTTCTCGGTCCCTTGTTGTTGTTTCCTGTTTTGTTTTGTAGTGACTTTCCTTATTTCTAGGTTTAATTTAAGTTACTTTTATAACCCTTGTATCTTGAATTTGTGATTTCCTGTTTTACTTTGTGGTTTTCTTCCTTGTGTGTTGTCACTTCCTGTTCTCCTGTGTGTTTAGTGTTTTGACTTTTGTGTCTCTTGCCCCAGTGATTGTCCACACCTGTTCGTAATGTTATACCTTTTTCCCATTACCCGTGCCTCCTTGTGTCTATTTTGTCCTTGTTCTTCCCTTTGTCTTTGTCACTGTTACAACAACCAGTCGGTTTGTTACTTGTGTCTCCTGGTCTTGCTTATTCCCTGTGTTATGCTTCCAGTGATTCTCCTGTGGGACATTCTCAGTTAGTTTGGATTTTGCCCTTTTGTTTCTTGTGAGACTGTTAGTCTGTCTTTTTTCTTTTTATTAAATCATTTTTGCACTTTGCATTTGGGTCCGTCGTCTTTGCCACCACCCGTAACATTTCAATGCGTACGGCAGCTTTGTTTAACGAGATAATCTTATCCAGAAGAATTTGGTGATATTCTGTGTTATTATTCTTGTCAACATGAAATCACCAGAACCAATGAATGTGTCAAACTGACAAACTTTATCAATATATCAACGCCTGATTATTCCTCTCACCACAGAGCTCCAAAAAAATAGATAAATAAAATGAAATTAAAAATGCATTCGTGAGACAAAGTATGACATTATTAGAGACAAACACATTATTTGTTCACCAGTGATCAAATGTAGAATTGTTCTTGTAACTTGGTTTGATTTTAGCGAAACTTTTAAAAAACTTCTCTATATTAAATCTTGACATTAGGCTCATGTAGCAAGATTAACAAAGGGATTTAAAAAAAAACTTACTTTACCCCTGCGTCTGAAACAGAAAACCTTTTAAGTACAGCCTGCAGCAGTGGAACTACTTCATGTCGAGTCACCGTGTCCTGTGATGTGATGGAAGAGAAGGTGTTGAAGGTGTGAGCTGTAATTAAAAGTCTGAAATTATATGTCAGCTGAAACACCACAACCATTGAAATGGGGGTACTTCTCTCCTGGGATGCTTTCTCAGTAAACATTCTTTGGAGGTTTTGTAATGAGGAGACATCTGTGTGTTTTTCTTCACATCACCACGACGGGAGGGGAAGACTTTTCCCAATGGAAACATTTGTTTTATGTAACCCGTTGTCCTTACAAGGCCGCAAACAGATCAGGGCACGGCAAGCAGTAAGGAGGTGGGAAACCAATGCTGCAGCATGTCAGATCTTTAGTTTCACAGCTGGGAAACATGACAACACACTTTTAAGCTTGCAGTTATCACCAAAAAAAATACAGTCGCTCAGTTCGCAGCTTGAACAGGAAGTCATTGGATTGTGAGGCAATTGAGTATATAATGTTCTCTCTTTAATAGCTTCCTCACTTCCCATGATTGCATGGACAAGGAATTCAGGCATATTTGGTTGTTATGTTTGCATCTTTTAGAGGGAAACCAGGGCCAAACAAAGATATTTCATGCCGTGTGGTGTAATTACTTCCTGTGAAAAGATATCACATCTAAAAGTTTAGAGTTTTAGAGATAAGATTAAGGATTAAATGCTCCTTTCTGTCATTTGAAGCTTGTAAAATCGTATCAAACCTACCAGGGACGTGCAAAGACACTAAGGAAGGCAGGGGCTCAAATGAGTAAAGGGGCCCTTCTCATGATTATTTATAAAAAAAAATGTTGAAAAACAAAAAGTAAAATATAATAGCACATCTCTGATTTACCAATTTATTTTAATACCCCTAACATGCAACTGTTTAATACTCAACAGATTTCTACTACATAATCTGTTCACACAGAGACCATGGTCATATTTTGTATTCACTAGGTTTATCACAAGAGCAGGCAACAACAAAGGAAACTATGCCACAATCAACCCTCCTTTCACATTCGACGGAGGGCTGTCTGTATCATTGATAAAGATCTATCAGCATAAAATAACTATTATAATGAATAGTTATTAGATGAGGAGCCTACAATCAAAATTATGAAGTTACTAATGCAGGACACTTTTTTCTTGTGGTAAATTTTTAGATTTTGGTCTATTTTACTTCCATGTCTTCTTTCAACTTCCATATACACATTCAGATGGTGTTTGTATTACTACCCTCTGCATGTTTGCATTTGTAGATTTATCCTAAATTCACCAAACAAGCTAATATGCATATTTAAACATAACATTTCAGGGAGAAATACTGTTTTGATGTATATAATTAACCTGAAGTTCTATGATGATGTGTTTTTGTTAAATTTGTTATCCTATTGTCTTGGCAAATTCATGCAAATTATCTAATTTTAATAAGTTAACACCTAATTTGCCTATCAATGTGGCGATTGAGATGAGGTTATTCAATGTAAATTTTACAGTCTTCACCTGTAGTGTCTCCCCTTAAAGTCCCCCTACAGTCAAAAAAGTGTTTTTTGTCTGTTCTTGTCCTCTAAAATGTCTGACATTGACCATAGGGACTCTTATCTGAGCAAATTTAGTCACTATAAAGGTGTTTTAACAGTGCTCTCCTGGAGTGGGAAATTTCTGTGCACTTCTCTGAAATTTGAAATTCAAACGAATCCTGGCAAGCTAGAGTTGGTACGTGACAAATACGAAAAAGGAATTGCTGTCAAATATGCAAATGTAAGCAACAGGGCTCCAGACTTCAAAAAAAAAGAAAAAGACGAGGGAGTGAGTGCCAGTGTAGGCCAATGTGTGTGAGAGGGGCAAGAGTCCGGGAGTGATTAGTCAACTGCGGGTCTCACGTCAAAAAAAATCCAATGCGGCCCAAAAAGGATTTTTCCCATAGACTGCAATGGTAACAGAGTCGCCTGTAAAACTGTTAACAGGACATCCCTAGCTGGGAACATGGTCCTTTATTAATCTTTGTGTTGTATATTTTTAAGTCATGGAGTTTTAATCTTGGTAAAAGCTTTAGTTCTCGTTCATCTCAATCATCTAAATGTTCAGTAATATGCTTTCTTATTTCAATAAATAAAAGATCTTGAACTTCTATCGATTGTTTTTTCTTTTTTCAAATCAAATATTTGGGCCATGAATGTATTTCATGAAAAAACGTGGTTCTGCAGTGTTGTGGAATATTCTAAATGTGAAACTGTTTCAAATATATTCATACATATATATATAGTATAAATAAGTTCATGGTGAATGAAATCCTGACAGGTCATGTGACTGCAAGAGGAGACAGAGTTGCACTGAAGAGAAGTCTATCTCGGAGATCATCCATGGAGTTAGATCTTATAATACATCAGAGAACTGTGGAGAACCATGAAAAATATCAGCATTAACACTAGAAATGTCATACAAATATACTGTTCAATATAAACAGGCTAAGAACTTATTTGTAAAGCCAGTGTAATAATTTTATCCAGCACGTTGTAGTTATATGTGTCAAACACACACACACACACTCTCTCACACACACACACACACACACACACACACACACAGCATCCGTGTCTCAATAAAAATGACAGAGACAGAATGAAATCTTCTTGCTTGGTTATGGTTTGTCGTGGAGAATCCAATGACTATTTTTCCCTGGTTAATATTTTACACACAATTAACCATGAAATCAATGACTTTATAAACTTACTTTTCACATGAACTTTGTTGTTGGTCCCTGTTGCCATCTAAATGCATATGTGGTTTCACGTCAGAGGCGAGTCCCATAGAAGTCTGATTAAACATCTGTGAAGTTCGCTAGCATAGGATGTAGCCTAGCATTCATGAACGCGCAGAGCGAGATCCAGAACGCGGTTCGCTTGTCCTCATAACACGATGCACAATGGGAGAAACGCTACTGCGCAGAATCTATGAGCCGCATATCCCGGAAGTAACGCAGAAGTCAGGAAACTTTTCCGGAGTATGCGCTGGGTAAGCAACTCCCGTTGAAATGAATGGCGCCGCCATCTTGTCTGGGCGACATCTGGTATCTAGGTATTAATAGTTAATAATTAATAGTAGAGAGCCCTTAATGGCACTTTAAGTGATGGTGCTTATCATGCTGTTAAAATATATGGAATAATAAACACTTTGGCTTCACTCACTTTCACTTTCTGCTGTATCAGGGAAAATCCCCATTCTGACATGGTCATGTACATACATGACTATGTATGTACACCATGGTTACACAAGCATGGTTACCAAAATATTTTGATAGTAATTACTCTGGTCACTTACACAGATAGGGATATTGATTTCTTTGCTGTCAGACTATAAACAAACCGCACCAGAATTCACCCAGTACGAGACCATAGATCCAGTTTAGTTGATGTTTCTTTGTCTGTACCTACATGTTCTCCTCTGTCGGCATCCCATTCTCTGGTGAGGACTCTACAAGTGTTGAACCGCTGTTTGTATGTTCCAAAGCCTCTCGGGCTCTACGCCGATGCTCCCTCTCCACCTCTTCAGCGTCCTCGATGCTTCTCTGAGCAGTCAGTCTGTGGAGGAAGGAGGACACAGTGTGGTTAATAACGGGGTTGGGAGTAACAGAGATTGTTTATACTGGGTCTGTACTGAAGTGAACTACTATTGCCTCTTCATTTTTCCTCAGTGTTTCTGAGCAAAACATATATGTTACCCCACTACGTTTTTGTGACTTCAGATTTAACTCGAGAAAAAACATAACTTTTCTTGGGTTGTTCATGCTCAGAAAAATATTTTCATTATTATACAGAAACAGAATATATTGCCCAAGACTTGCTTCATTCCATTCAGTTCTCCCCTACTTCCATAGTGACAGGAAACCGTAGAAGTGATCAGACTGGAGACAAACATTTGTGAATGGGTCTTGAACATTTTTGGATTTCCAAGGGGATGGGGCACTATCAACGGTTGCTTTGGGATGCAAATGGATAGACCTACAATCAACAAACAACCCAATGCTGTTGTGATAGCAACTGTCCATAATATGGGGAGGGTCCAGCTGCAGCCTTGCAAAGTGTGCCCCCTTTTTGTAAGTGGCGAAAGAGCGTCCACACCACGCCTAACCCTAACCACATTCGGAAGTTCTGTTTCCTTCAAGCTTCATAAGCTTCCTTCACATTCAGTCATTGGCTGCAGCCACGAAGAATCTGTCGTCACAAAGACGACAGATTCCCGACTCATCGTCAAATGTCAGGCGGAGGGTCTGTTGAGTCATGAAGAGGACGAGGTCCAGGCCAGGGGAACATCTGCCGGGCCTCAGAAGACAAACGACACGGCTGTTTATCTGCAGGATAAACACATGTGCTCTTCACCTCATGTCAGCATGACATCACTGTATTTATTGCAAACACTGTTAATCTTTCTTTATCCGCAGTTGACCAGCCAAACATGAATGCACCCTGATACATGCCGACACTGAAAGCTTTTAATCCCAACCCCTCACCTCAGATGTAAATGGTGACATTCACTTGACAACAGATTGTTTCACATAAATCATCAGACAGCGTTTTTCAGTAAATGGTTCCTCTCATCAGAGTGGCACAGGCAGCATAATTGAGACTGACAAGGCTCTGATTTCTGTAACTCAGCTCGACACGCCATGACAATGACAAAATCAAAACCAAAGAACCAAAAGAACTGCCACTTTTTTCTTTTCCAAATGATTATTATCCTGTTCTAGCTTTGTGACTTGTTTGAGGTTAAATCTGTTCAAGAGTAAAAACTTTATTTAATTTAAAAGTCTGTGTTTATTATTTTGTAGATGTGCCTGTGAGTTCATCTAATGATATAAAATACAAAAATGCCTTTACAGTCAAATCTGAAAACACCTCATCTGGGTTATCTTGTTGAGTATCACTTTCTGCTGTCGCTATAACTGCATTAACCTGCAGGTATATCAGTGTTTCATCTCATCATATAATAATAATTATTATTTTGATAATATTAATTCACTGTTGTGACGATTACTTTGTAACAACTCGGAGGTACAGGCCCCTGGTTTGTGTTGATGAGCTCTGGAAGGACTAACGGGTCAATAAGCTGCATTTGGCTGCTCAAGTATCGAATAACTCACATTTGGCTTCTGGGTCACTAATAGATGGCTCCCAATCTCCATCTGCTCCGGCCACCCACCTCCACTTTCTCTAAACAGAGGGATGGATTTAGAGGGAACCCGCTGTGACCTCTGACCTTAAGCATCATCATGGATGAAGCTTTTGTCTTTAAACCTTCTCAGCTCCAGCTCACTGCAGCGTCACCACCTCTCTGACTCTTTGTCCTCCCTGCGTTTTCTTCCCAGATTTACAAGCATCAATTTAAAGGTGTAAATATTCAAAATCCATGTTGATCTTTTTTTCCAGGCTTTTACTCATCAAAAGATAAACCACTCAATCAGATTAATAGTTACTAGTTATTTTCAGACAGTCATGTTAGCAGTACTGACAGTGGAACAGTGAAACAACCATGTGACTATGTGAAAGGCTTACAAGCATACAACAATTCCATGACCAAAATCTGGAGAAAGTCAAGCATCTGGAATAACTTCCAGATTTGATAAGATGATCCCCAAAAAAGATGAGTGTCAGTTATGAAGCCAAAGGAAACTGAAAAATCACAAATCCAGTTGATCCTGTGTGTAACTGCTAACATGTCTTGTCTTCTATTATCGTTAACGATAGAGCAACCTGCATGCTAACAAAGTGTAACGGTGAAATTGTTTTTTTTTCTTTTCTCTCTCTGTCTCTGGCTAGAGTGCAGCAGGTGAACTTGGTTGAGCATTTAGCTGATAAGGAGACAGATATTTCCCTCAGGAGGTGGAGGAGACCAAAGTCTTATATTCATTAGGTGGACAGAAACAATGTAGATATAGGCAACTGTTAAACAAGTTCCATATATCAATGTGAAGGGTGATGATTTAACCAGTTTACACTGCCGTCAGGTGGCCAGGAAAAAAAAGAAAAAAGAAAAGTATGCTCATGCAAGTGGTGGTGGCTGCATCCAAATGGAAAACATACTGTGGAAAGATGAAAGTTAACCACTGCATCTGCACCACCTGCTGCTGATTGATCAGCAGCTGACCTGCTGCCTCACTTGTCACCTGCACTCATTTTTAAACCTGATCCCCAGCTTCTCCCACAACAAAACAAAAGATACACTGGCACGGCCAATGGAGCTCAGCCATTTTTCCAGGCACTGAATGAATCACTGAAAATGCCTAACATGTGGACGCTGATTCAGAGGTCTGCAACAACAGAACTGATAAACTGTACACTTGTCAGCATCAGATTGACTTCCTAATCCATTACGCTTCCTTTCTCTCTGTCCTTCCTGTGGGCAGCGAGGACAGAGTGCAAAGGGGAAACGCCGAAGGGACAGAGGTGGAGAGGCTGGTGCACAGTTGGATTTGGGTTAGCTGGGCGTTTCTCTCATGTGATCCAATAGAGGCTGAGTGGAGAGAAGGGAACATCCAACACCTCTGCTTATTTTAGAGGGGCGGAGAGCAGCAAAGAGGCAGTGGTCAATGTGTCAAGATGCTTCATTCAGTGTCAGACAGTATGACAGATACAGAGACAGTTGACTTTCAAAATAAAAGCTTTTTCCCAAACTGATCAATATCCATTGTTTGTTTGTTGAATCTGACATCGAGTCTGACAGTCGCGTTTCTTCCAAAAGTCAAGATTTTCAATAAATCAAACAAGAACATTACCACAGTTATTTCAACAATGTGTTCCTGCAACAGGATGATCTGTTTTTTTGATTTACAATTTTTACGCATATTTTAGATCTCCACTTTTCCCCAAACAATTTCAGACTAACCATTGGCTTTTAAGTTGTACTTTGTTGATCATATTTGGACATAAATGGAGCTTATGAATATTTTGACACAAATACATTTCTGGTTCAAAATATTTGTTTGTAAGATACATATAACATACATTATCTATGCAATATCCTCCAGCCCATATTTGAATGATGATATAACGTATCATTATTAAATTGAAATATTTGGGAAACTCCGAGGCACCAGGACCCTGACTGCTCCTGAGGGAACATGTTCAGAGGCTTCAGGGGCTTCTGCTCCCTCCTCTGAAATGACAGCCCTCTACATGTGTGGTTCTCTGTTTAGTCAGTCATGAGGAATGTGTATGTGATGTGGTTCTCTGTTTATTCAGTGATGAGCAATGTGTGTGTGATTCGGTGGTTGTGCTGGTGTTTTTGGCCTCAAACAACTTTGTTTCGAGCCGCCAAAATCCTGTAAGGCTGGTGGTCATCAGCAGTTCGGGTGTTTAAAGCTGTTCAAAGTGTTTGAGCTAAACTCTGCCTCTCATTACATCTCCCTTCTGTAATCAGTGTTGTGGGATTCAGTCATACCTGGCACCAGCTCAAACATCTGATTTTGACTAAATGATAAATCCTCCCTCAGAGTGATTTTAAAGTTCTGGGATTACCAGCTTTACTTCCTCCTTCCCATCCTGTGTTTTATCAAAACCAAATCTTGTTTTCCCCCAGTTCATGTCATCTAATCAGGCAAGGGCAGAAATCCCCCCTGCTCAAACAGAGCTGCCCTGGACAGTATCGGGGTAATGTTGCCTCTGTAGACAAGTGCAACAACACACAGAACACTTTCTCCTCCTCTGCGGGAGTCGAACAGTTTTTCTCTTTTACTGAGTTGATTCTCTGTAAACTGACACCAGAGGCAAGACTGAACAGGCTACCTCCTAGTAAGCTTCCTCTGATAACAGCTGAAAAAGTGCTGTTCAGCTCTGCCCTGTCAAAAAGACAAGGGAGCAGACAAGTGCACATACAAGTGTTTAAATCAAGTTCTCAAATACCTATTTATTAAAAGCCTTTCAAACAAGCAACTGAGGCCTCATCTGCTATTTTGTAAGCACACATGCTGCCATCGGTCAGATGACTCTGCTGAATGACGTGAAAATAACATGGTTTCCTTGCAGGGCTCTGCTGGAAGACGAGGAGCGGTGGGAAAACCTTTGTGAGATGAAGTCACTGTTGTGTTAAAACATGTCAGGGCGACGGAAGGCACTGATTCACTCTGACATGACAACAAAGAGACACCACTTCCCAGAAACAAAAACAAAAAAAAAATCTCACTGCAGTCACCAGAAGAGTTGTGAGAAGGGAGCCACGGGCTTCAGGACGTGTAGAGTTAAACTGCCGACTGATTCACTCCTTCACATAGCTCCAAGGTTAAGTTTTACATGTAAGAAAGATGTGCAGCTGATAACGTTGTAATTCTAAGCAATATTACAAATTTGCACATCTCACCGATGCGCTGTGGGGGATAAAGGGAACGACTCAACATGCTAACCAAACTTTAAATGTGGGGCAGACTGATAATAGCAGGTACATTGGTTGGGAAAGTTGGAACCTAAAGTTTAATCTATTTATCTCTAATTAATTTACATACTTCACCTATCTTCCATTATACCCGACACGCCCCAACTGGTAGTTGTGCATTCTATCCTGATTTTATTTATTACTTATTTGTTGTTATATTTGGTTTGAGTCTTCTTTTTATAATATGACGCAAGTATCAAATTCCATTAAAATGTTAATCAAACATGATGATTTTGCAAAAACAATATGAATAGTGTTCGATTTTTAGGCCTTTTTCCAAAAAGTCAGTATGATTTTTACATTTAGAGAGTTTAAAAATCACAGCAGCACTTTGAGATCAAAATCAACAGACAATCAAATTGCACCAGCTTGCTGTATTCATGCTGGACTCATTACTATGCAGGAGGGATGTGCAGATCCAGAACATTTGCTGAAACTTTCCCATGATTAGTATCAGGCCAAAACAAGGCGGCTCACATTTGATTTTCCACAGCCAGAACAGAGCCGAAACTCAGCCACACAATATGATGACAAAAGTATTGTCTCGTTTAACTGTTGTAATAATTAAATTTCAAAATACACCCTGACTGAATAACACATCCCCCCTTTTCCCCCTCTGCTCCGATTTTCAGACATTTTAATCAGATATTGTTTCCTGATCAATGGATCGGAAGAGACTCAGAAGGAAAGAAAGAAATTGAGAATTAATGCAATGTGGAGGACTACAACATGGTACAGTGCCAAATCAGAAAGAAACACTACAAGAAAGCTCAAGACTTTATGATGGTATTGAAAGAAACTCAACAGTTCCCACTATGAGAAAACACTTGTGGACAGTGGAGAGAAAAGATATCCAACAGAACCAGAGGTGGTCGGCCAGCTGCCTCGCTGAAAGAGAAGACATTTGGGATAGAGGCGGGAGTGAGAGACCAGGAACAGTTCAAATCAATTACATCACATTTTATTTGTATTGCGCCAAATCAGAACATACATTGCCTCAAGGAACTTTACATAGTAAGGTCAATATTACAGAGAAAACCCAACAGTTCCCACAATGAGCAAGCACTTGGCGACTGTGGAGGAGAAAAAACTCCCTTTTAACAGGAAGAAATCTCTAATAGAACCAGGCTCAATCTGCCTCGACCGGTTGGGGTGATGAGAAAAATGGGGGAGAGAGGAGAGGTCGGCAGAAAGAGGGGGAAAGAAGAGACAGGAGGAGAAAAGAGAGAGAGAGAGAGAACAGTTGTATAACCACTGCAGTTGTGTACTAAATTACTGACTCCCCACTTAAAGTCCCTAATGAGGACAGAAAATTATACTGTATATTCCTACTCTTCAGGAATATACAGTAACAAGTTGGACAACAGCTGCCTGTGTCCTAGACACTCCAGCAACCAGCAGGCAGTAAGACCTGTGGTAAAAAAACAAAAAAAACAGAGACCAACAGCAGACAGTAATCACCATGTTATGGCTGCATGTCTGAGTGCCATGAACCCCATGCAGAGCACAAATGGACCACTGATCCCTGAGGTCTGACCAGCCTGCAGATTTGTTTGCCCTCTGGATTTTTACTGGAGGACAGGACAATACCTTCCTGTGTTTGTTCAGTATCAATCAAATAACTCGAAACAACCTTTGCTGAGAAGCCTTCTCATTGTAAATCATCGCTCATTTAACAGCAGAATTTCTTTGGCAATTGATTTCCTGCAATAAATTTGGCTTCAGTTCCCTCGTCACAACAAGGCTCCGAACATGTGACGCCCAGCCTGATCAGAGCGGATAATGTTGACTCTCAGGTCCATTTGGTTCCACACTGACACAGTAAAACAGCGGTAAAATTAGAACCTACAGTATTAGGTAGAGACTGAGCAGAATTTGGACAATGTCTGGCTCAGGCTCAGTACCCGAGTAGATCTTTAGGGGGCGTTTCGGCAGTCTGCAAGTTTAGGACAGCCTGTGCATTTTAACATGTTTTAGCACCAAAGTTCATGTTAAAGGGGCAGTAAGCAATTCTAAAGCAATACACATTTTGTAAAAATCAGCGAATATTTCCTCACCGTCCGTTAGCTGTCGCTTTTGGGTGTGCGCCTCCAAAAACATCTGGGTATTCAGCGCAGCCCAGGCTCTGTAGATCGAAAACCAAAAAAAAGGTGTATACCACACCAAACAACAACGAGAGTGCAGTCTGTAAACATCACTCGTCAACACATGCACAGACGTGGCAGCGGGTGGTGCTTCAACTCCACGGTCTTGCCCTAGTGGTTAGTGCATCAGACCCCCATACTGGAGGTCGCGGATTGCCGCGACCTCCATTTTTACTGCTCTGGCCGGGCAGAAAAATCCCTTACTGACCCTTTAAGTCAGTCAGTGTGGTCGAAGCAATGTATCCTCTCTCGGAACTCATCACAATTGGATGCTTGCTCAAGCCCCCCTGTCGTCACTATTTAATGTACTGGGTAGACCTTTTTCAACCTGCAGATGCAAAGGCAAAACATTTTTTGAATTAATGAAATGTGGAACATGTGTGGATGGAGGGTATACAAAGCACATAACTGTCACTCGAGGAAGTGATACTGCCCTTGTGGAAGAATTAAAAAGCTGTCATCTGCTTGCACAGATACAAGCTCTGGAAACAGGAAAGCCTGCTGTGTTTACTTTGCCTCTGTTTTCAGTGCCCCCATCATTCATCAGCCAACTCCACCGACCTCTCCCTCCAAAAAACATTCCTTAGTGTTTTATCTCCCTGTATCATAAATATTGAGGCAACCCACCCATGTGTGTAGGATTCAGGGGTTAGAGGTCACAGCGGTCAGTCTGTTTTGAAGCAGGTATGCCTCCTGGATGACATCACCGCTGGCCAGGGGGGTGTTTGTCTCGTAGAAAGAGATGATTAAAAACAGATCGACCCTGCTGCATGCCTGCCTTGAACCGCTGCGATGAACGGCACACAATCTGATAACATGGTTTGGGCTCCAGTCTTCAAGTCTCTATTGGGATGTGCTCAGTTTGTGATCACAGTGATACTGTAAACCTGCTGACTCACAGGCAATCTTTCAGGTGTGTGATTAGGAAATAGCTTCTTTTGAAATATAATTGTGTCGAAGTTAGTTGGCAAGTCAAAGCTTCTGTTGGAAATATCTGAGTAAACAAGTGAAACGTGAAGTTGTGTTATAATGTCACATAACCTGTGCTCAAGTTTGACTAAAACTCATCTACAACCACTCAGTAAACCTTGGCCAGCAGGTGGGTTTGGTGGGTTTCTAGCAATGTTTATATACAGATGAATGACATGATGAAAGTGAAACGAAATCATTTGGATGATAAAGGCTGATAAAAAAGGGCCATTGCTATTTAACAGAGCCATCTGCATAGCAACTGGAAGACAAAAGGACTGGACACTGACACAATACAGAGGATGAGTAACAGGACATGATTAACCCTGTAAGGCCCACTGTTGCAATTTTGGAACATCACTTTCAGCTGTCCTAAAAATATATCTGTAAATGTTTTTTTTCCCCTAAAGACCACATTAACATAGTCAATGATTCCTTTTGTTTATCCTCACATGTGCATACAGGTCTATCCACATGGTCACACAACATGCCAACTTTCCTTCAAGCTCATCTCCTTGTTTTATTAGATTTTATAAATCAAGACTAAAGTAAAATGCCTGAAATATTAATTTGTGCGTTTATTACAATGTCTAGAACAGGTAGATACCAAGTTACTGTGGAATACATTCATCAAATTAGATTTTGAGCTTGTTATGTCCATGTTGCAATTTTACAACACTGGGTGAGAGCGGTAGTCAAAATAGCCTGTGCACCTTACACATTACCTGGGGACATTGCACTTCTCACATGTTCACATATGGACAAAATACGAATATAAATATAATCCTTTTCATTATTCCTGAATTCTAAATGTGTCTTCTTACCAATACAAGTTCCAATTTTGAGTTTATAGAATTTCTGGTTGAAACTCTGTAGCAGAATTTGAAGTTGCATCTGTATCTTATCAGTTAAAAAAATGTAATTCACTGATCCTGGGCTTTTTTATGGGCTTTGTGTGTTTGCCCAAAGAGTGGCTTGTTGCATTGAGAAACAGGTTTTAAAATCTTCTGGAATGTTGGGATGTAAGTGCTCTGGGGGACGGTTGTTGCTTTGTTCAGGGACAGGCTGCAAGTGGTACCCGAATAGCACAATTCTGTGATTCCTTTCAAGGGGAAATTCATCTAAACTAAACAATACATGCAAGGCCAGCCACACCCAGGGTTCTAATTGTGGAAAAAAATAAAATCTCTGACATGATCTGTCACTTTGAAGTGTCAACGGGGTACAAGCCAAATCTGAACTTGGATTGTCAGGTGATGTTGATTCAGCGATGGGACAAAGCCACCAAAACCTACATTAATGTTGAGAGGCCTTACATTGTGGGTGCCTATAATAAATACAAGGGAGATGTCAATTTTTTAGGACTAATTTGTAGTCAAATACGAGTTCCCCATGACATTGCGTCGCTGGTACATTTTCATATTCTGGCGCACTATCATCCTCGCCATGGTTTACATCTGGCTCCTCTACAAGTGGGACTGCAAAGCTCTCAACATTCCTAGGAAAGAGATACTGAACAGGAGACTGTTCCAGACACAACTAACATCCTCTCTCATCTTGGTCGACACACCAAAGAGGACAACCTTCTTCAGGCAATGGGAGCCCAGTAACAGACAGTGCCATCAAGGAGCCCTTTGACTTCTCAGAAGAGACCGTCCTCAGGTGATTCGAGTCCACCAAATATAGGGTTCCAGCCAAGAGGACTTCTGTGCACCAACTTTGCACATTTCACTGTGAAGATGAAGAGAGTCCGCTGCAGAAACTGTTATGAAGGATTCACCAACACTCTGCAGCAAGTGCAATGTCACTGCAAATGAACATGGTGGAACACTTGGTCTATGTCAAGGCTTTCATTCAGGTCATTGAGTTTCGTAAATATTTTTAGAAAATTCAGATCCCCCCCCCCCCCATTTTATATGAATAAATTATTATTCATAAAAAATATGACTGTTGTGTGGTGATCATTCATGATAAATGTTGTTATAGGGTTACATGAGCAAACAAGCCTCTAAATAATCCCTTATTAGTTCTGTATATTCATTCAGACTGTGAGTGCAAAAACAGAAGTCCTGCTACCACTGAGGCCCAGCGTTGCAAAATTACGTTACCCTAAAAACTTACTAAAACGTGAAAAATTTCAAAAACCTTTAATTTCTTAATCAGATGCCTGAACATCTGAAAGGTGAAGAAAAAAATGCTATTTTTTTTTCGATAGTTGGGCTTTACAGGCTTAAGGTGTTGGAGAGGCTAGGTGAAGGACTGTATGAGGTGACTGGATCAATAGGAGTATGCTCCATTCGCCCCCGGGGCGTCGGTCAGGACACACTTGACAGGAGAGTGAAGTCGGTCTAAGGCAACTTTAATCCGTTGTAGGCACAGACAGGGTACAGTACAGGTACTGAGTGCATTTGGCTTGAGAGTGTGTGTGTGTGTGTGTGTGTGTGTGTTCAGAGACGCACACTGGCACTGCAGCGCTGCACATATGAACGTTGTAGCGTGGCGAACTGTCTGTGAATTCACCGGTCTGTACTACTGAATGAAAACAACGCAGAATGCATTGCGCACTTAAAGTGACAGGCACATATTATTCACAACTTAACTCTGCTCTTAAAGTAGAAATAATAATCCAAGATAATAGTCATGAACGAAATATTCAGAGCCTCTCTAACACAGTGAGTTGGCACATGGTGCCCTGGTGTCTGGCTGCAGTATAGATGATAAAACTTGCCTCCATATCAATTTTCCCAAAGATGGTATCTGTCCTTTTAGGCAGTTCTTATTACACTGATGTATGTTTAAGAAAACATGCTTTTGATCAGTTTGGTTCAGAAATAGTTATTTGATACTTAAAAATGGTGTGAAACGGCAGGATCAACAGCTGAGACTGACTCAAGATTGGTCAAAGGCATGTATCTGCAGAACCTTTTCCGCAGCTCCACACCACAATCACTAGTACTCCAAATGATGTCACCTGCACAAGATGCCACAGTTATCTCTGGCCATGGAAACATATGCTGACTAAATTAAATGAAAAAAATAAAAGCTGCTCTCAATATTTCAATTAAGAAACCATCTTTTATCTGAAAGGTCACAAGTTTGTCGTCACAATAGCCAGTACAGTATGTCCGCAACTCCAGAAAAAAAGGGAGGACTTTAGTGACAATTGACATTAAAATACTGTATTTAGTGCAACAGCTCTTGGCCTATAATAATGTTTTTCATGATGAACTGAAAATAATCATTGAAAAGGTCTGATTCTAAAAAATGAAATCATGCTCTTGAGAAAAGATAATGAATCTTGAGTGTAAATTCTCACATTTCAATTGGCAATGAAACAAAGAAAAAACATGTGCTTATTATTTTCACCTATGTACAGTTAAATATTTGCATGTTTATTTTTATTATTTTATTTTATTTATTTTTTTAATTGAGACTGAAGTAAATAAAAACTCAGTTACAACACAACCGCCGGGAGCGTTAGAGCTAGACACTTAAAGATGCAGAATGAATCACACTGGATGAAGTGTTTTTTGGTCAGTTTGGAGAGTGATGTCACCTCCTCCAGACTGATGCCATCTGCTGAACGGACTGAGTCAGTGAGACCAGCTGTTACTGCATGTGCTGCATGAACATAGAGCCCGACAGCTGTTTTTCACTGTGACTCAGGGCTCACTCATTATAATACCTCCACTTACAGAGTCGTCCTGACCAAGCATTAACTCACTGCTACAATGCATTGACAAATTAATGCTCCAGCTCTCTGTACAAAGACATCACGTGGAAAGTAAATACTTTTATATTAAAGTTCAACAACTCTGACTCACTCAAACCCTCCTCTCCCTCTTGCTGTTGTTGTCAGTGGCATTATTTCCCCTTATGTACATTTGTCAGTGATATGTTTGTGGGACGGGTGGTTACCTTTGCTGATTTCTGTTTTGGAGTCAAATAACATGGGACTTGAATCAGTCTTTTTTTATCTTACCATCTACATGAAGTCAAAATTAGATTTCAAAAAAATGTCTGCTGTAACATCAAAGTTGAGCATCAGATCAGATCGTGTTAACCCTAATAACGGTCCCACTCGACTGTCAAAATGTAGTTCCAGTGTTAAAGTAAAAGTTCTGGTCCCACAGAGAAATGGCCCTTGACTGACTTACTGAATTATCATATGTTATATAACACATTGTTAACATTGTGTATCAAATCTTCAGGAGCATTTAACTGCTGCAGCTGCTCCATGTAGAGCTAGTTTTACCTACTTTTATATATAGTATAGTTTAGTCCAGTGAATCCAAACCCAGAGGTCAAGCTTGCCCAATGATTGATTTTTTTTTTTTTTTTTTTACCTCTTTACGCTTTGAAAAGTTTAACCTGACGGTTAAATAGGATAATCTCTTTTGTGAGACTGAACAACTCACAGACATTTGAAATGCAGAAGGGTTCCAGGCCCAAAACCGAAACTGTTCATATCATAAGAGGTCACAAGCCACAAGTGTTAGAAAATAACTGCTTTGATGTTTAACAGTGTGTTGTATTTGTAACCTTATATTGTGTTTCTTAAATGAAATATTAAATGCAGTGAATTATTAGTAGTAAAGTAATACCTTGACAAATATCTACCTCTGAAATATAATGTAATGAATGTTGTCAGAAGGAGAAGTTGAAGTCGCCTCAGCAGGCACTGTGCGACACTGAGTCATGTCTGACAGCAGGTTTTGACTGGACGAGGTCCAACATACACTCCGTCATGTCTCTCCAAGTCACAGAGACAATTTAGGATGCCATCTGACACAGTCACCATCCCAAAAGCCCGAAGCTCCTGGCACTACAGTGTTAGCCCGTCAGCAGAATGAGCTGTTATCTCCTCCATTACAAAACCACAGGGAGGGGGGGGGGGGGGGGTCACACTGGAAACCTGACACAGGATGCAAACACATCTGTCCCCAAATGACAGGACATGCCAACACCCGTAAGCACCCAAAACACAAAAGACTGACTCAGGTGACCTTTCACCTCTGTCACATTTCATCGACACCACTTCCCCTCATAGTGAAGTGGAGCAGCCTTGGGCGTCTGGACTGAAAATTAAAAAGCACTACATTTCCTGTTTTGATTTTTCTCATTCTGGCCACAGATGAAGCGTGCTTGTTATTTGTCTTTCGAAGGGTAAATGATTACTAAGCAAAACTCATTTTTAATTTGTTCTTTGTTATGCTCAATTAATTCATGCGAAAGGAGGTAAGTAGATCAAAAAAACCAAAACACTCCCAGTAATCCCACTGTTCTCATTTAAACAGACGTGTTCACTACACACACATACTGAAAATGTAACAAAGCACAAGCCCATGCTCAAAACATGAACCAATCCTATTTATCTTCATCTGCAGATGAAAAGGCAGTCTTTCTCCTAATTTCAGGGAAAACTCACATTTCACATCTTTACTGATTTTATAATAAATATCTTTACCAAATCTCTAACAAATCTGAACCAGTGTGTGTTTAAATTGTGTGTTATGTTTAAATATTAACCTGAGCTTCTTCTTTCTGTTTGTGTAGAACGAAAACAAACAGAAACCAGCATGAGAAACAGAGAGACATCGACCACATACCTCATCAGGTTTTGTAAACCCTGCTTGCTGGAGTTTCTCCTCAGCAGTGCATTTGACATGTTGGCCTCCTTTCTTTTTCTACTACTTCTAATTCTTCCTCGTCCTCTTGATGTCTTCCCTCTGGCAGAAACAGATCACACCGGCCACTGAGAACAATTTTCTCCTCTTCTTTTACTCAACACTTAAAGGCAGCTTTCTTTCCTGCAGCTCTTCCAAAGCCAGGAGCTCAGATTTAGCTTGACGCTTGATGTGTGCTGTACTGTTAAAGGCTCTTCTCGTGGTTACACACGCACACACACACATACACAGACTCTCTTCTTGCTGTAAAGGGTTTACTCTCCTGCAATGCCTGTTGGGAATGTGAGCGGTGCTCAGTGTCACTACCTCCTCCGTCTCTCAGAGGCGGGGTTTTAGGTATTAACACCCCTCCTCCTTCCAACGCCGCCCCTCAGTCCTACATGTGGTTTTCATTGAAGATCTCTGGAGTGGGGCCCAACATCCCTCTCTCTCTTCCTCTTCACTGCCTTTTCTCTGTTATACAGGGTCATGTGGTCTTCTTTAGCAGTCACGTTACACTAGAGTCAATATTCAGTTGACATTTTCAAAGAGCGACAGTCTGCAGAGGGTGGAGTTCAGTGTGGAGGGCTAGGTTGACAAAACATTGGACGTCAACCCATTAGTCAACTAATTTAGTCATTAGTCAATTTTTCGATTAGTCGATTAATCTAACGATAATTTTTTCGAGTGATCTAACGATTATTTTCGGTTTAGTTGATTATTCTTTGGTTAATTTACCAATAAAAAATATATATATTTGGGCTGTCAAAGTTAACGCGATAATAACGCGATAACAGAACCTAACTTTAACTTGATTAAAAAATTGTTGCCGTTTACGCAGGTTTGACCCCCGGAATCATCTTTCTTCACATGACTTTGAATGCTGACGCTAGCTGAATGATGCAGAGAGGGCTTTTGAATGGGAAGTTCCATTTCAAAATGTTGCCAGATGGCTCGGTTGATAAAACCAAGGCTGTGTGTACTTATTGTCATGCTGAGCTAAGTTATCACTGGAGTACTGCCAGACTAAAATATCACATGCAAACCAAACACACAGCTAGCAGCAGCGTTAGCAGCAGCATAAGTCAAATTTAATTTTCAAATGGTAAGAAATGCATTTTAATTTTAATTGTGACCTACATATTGCTTGCTAAAATGGAAAATTAGGTTGCATTGTTTACATTGCATTTACATTGAATATTGTCCACTGAAGGGCAGGTTAAGTCTTTGAAAATGAAAAGTCAAATGGAGTTTTCATTTAAATTTTGATATTGTTATCAAATTGCTTTATCTTTTTAATATAGTCATAGAATGCCCATACAAGGATGTGAAAATGAAAATTGGATTATTGTATTCTCATTTTCATTTTCACATTTACATTATAATTTGAATTAAGTCCCCTATAGGCTTCCATACGCATGTTCACATGGTCAATTTAGAGTCTCAAACTAACCTAACCCAAGGCTCCAGACCAACTTTTTTTAATAGAAGCACTGTAGCCCCTTAATGGAAATTTGAATGGCACAAGCAAAAAATTTAGTGGCACTTCTTAAATCAGGCTGCAACGCAATTATCCACATTTTCACCCATTTTAACTGTATTACTGATAAATGCTTTGGTAATGAATAGACAACTTACAGAAATTACGATGTGCTGTTCTAGTTTAAGTTAAAAAGGTCACAATTTACATTGAATTAGGAAAAGGGGTCAATGGTTAGTTTTGCCATTGTTGAGTGAGGTGTTAGCAGGGAATAAAGCAAAAAATCAAAATAAATATAGTGGTCGAAAAAAACACATCGTTATGTATCACAATTTTTAATGGGACGATTATAAAAATCGATTTTTCTCCCCAGAATCAATATTTCTATTATTTTTTGGGTTGAGACGGCGACGACGCAACGTCATATCCGTTTCTGGAAAAAACAGCCAAAAGCAGAATGGCGGATACTCCTAAACCACCGGAGCTTCGTTTAATCAATGTAACTAAAGTTGTACCACTCTCTGTTTTTCTGCAAAGATGATTATTCCCGCCACACAACTGGCTTCTGAGTGAAAACAGTGAAACAGGTGGAAGTAAACGACAGAAAGTTATCGTATAAGCAATAAACATGTTGCTTTTTCTGAAAAGGAAACCACTCTTGTATATTTACTATTGCCCCTGTTGCATGAGTGGCGTAACTCCTGTTGTGAATGGGGCAGTGCATGGAGTATGTGTCGTGTGGTGTGTGTATGTGTGTCGAGCGAGACAGAGAAAAAGAGCGGATCAGCTAGAAGTCCGGTGTACATGCTAGCATCTAATGTTACAGCTGATGTCCAAGAACAAATGCATCAACGCGTCGGTTCCATACTGAAAGTCTCTGTGTGTATGTTCACCGCGCTGTTGGAGGGAAAATAAGGGGTTGGTCCCGGAGCAGACTGCTTGAGCAGAATCGTAATACAAATCGAATCGGGACAAAAGCATATCGTCACAGCCCTAATATATATGTAGAATCTGGCTGATTTTTTATAAATTTTTTTCTGGCCAGTTTAGTCTCCCCCACTTTTTTCCGCCATGTGGTCACTTCCCATAGGTGCATGTCTCATGCGTGGCCTCTCTGGAATTTAATTGTTGGAAATTGTAGCGACTGAGAATTTTAATTCCTGCGTAGATACACCGACGAGTGTAGTTGAAGTGACCCCTGCAGTTGACTAATCGCTCCCGGACTCTAACTACTTTTTGTCAGACGATTATAAGGCCAGAAATTATTGCAGTCAACAATATTATTTGTCATTTTTCGCAACTGAATCATTTGAGCTTTTAGCAAATGTGTTATAATCACTGCATTCTCTGCCAGTTTCCTATAGGATTTTTTTTTAGCAATGGGGGCAGTTCATCAAAGCAGCCTTAGGGGCAAAATGTGATAACTAATGTGCATTCAGGGTACAACATCTAGTTGCATGTTTAAGATCTTTAATGGAGCTTGTGAGGTGCTTGTGCTGATGAGCCGACTGACACTCCCGCAGGACATCAAACACTGTGCATTGCTCCACATGTCATGCCTCACAAAATGGAGGACTTTACCATGTGGCCCTTTGTTCTAAAGACAAAGTAACCGACTGGAAAAACTCTGATTCCCAGAATGCTTCACCTTTCACACCTTTGTTGTGATATCTCCTCCAAGCTCCAGCTGCCATTGGTCACTGTGTGTCCCAGACCCCAGGGGGTCAACAGGCCTATAAAACCTCAGCGCACCCACTGCTAACACTCTTTTCACTCTACTCTCTTCTTACGCTATTTTCTCATGCCCCCTTGAGGGGTAAAGTCTCTCTTCCCTTTCCTCCTACCTCGCTTAGGGGAGTCAAAGCCTCTGCTCTCTGAAGATCCGCAACTCCATGCAGGCCTGCCAAAGCAGCATGCTTAAACTTGTCACTAACTCTGTTTTCTCTCTCCCCTAGTAGATCTGACCCCAGAGCTGCAGGATCCAAACCCGTCATTATTATTAATACTATTATTATTATTAATAACATCATTGTATTTATAAGTATCAGTTTTCACTAATTATAAGTATCAGTCTGGTAGAAATTAAAGCAACTGTTATACTACCCCCCTATATGTTTACAGTACATGTCACTAACCCTGTTTGGGTTTTCTATCTCTCCTAGTGTATCTCTGACCCCAGAGCTGCAGGACCCAAACCCGTCATTATTATTGTTATTATTAATATTAATATCATCACTAATAATAACAACAACATAATTGTATTTTTTTTTAATTATAAGTATCAGTCTGGTAGAGATTACAAAGGCGGTTGTACAACTGTCCTCTCTCTCTCTTCTCTCCTAATGTTTCTCCTCCCATCCTCTTTCTGCCCACCTCTCCTCTCTTCCTCATTTCTCTCCTCACCCCAACCGGTCGAGACAGATGACCGCCCACAACTGAGTCTGGTTCTGTCAGAGATTTCTTCCTGTTAAAAGGGATTTTTTTCTCTCCACCGTCGCCAAGTGCTTTGCTTATTGTGGGATTTGTTGGGTTTTCCCTGTAATATTGTAATATTGACCTCACTATGTAAAGTGCCTTGAGACAATATATGTTGTGATATGGCGCTATACAAATAAAATTGAATTGAATTGAATTTAATTAAACTTCCACAGGAAAGAGACGCAAAAGCCTGCCAAATTACCAACCAAGGCTAGAAAGTCTGTTTTTCATATCAGTGGCAGACAAGGAGTCAACTGATCCAAGCTCAGGAACCAACAAGCAGGCCGGTACGTAAATTCATTACGTAGTCAGACAGGACCTGTCAGATGAATAAAATCCTCCTAGCAGGTAGTCACGTCCTTGCAGATAGCCGGAAAACAATACCGAATTTGAACTTTTTCACGTATTCGGTAACCCAACTCTGTCCTCACTGTTTTTCCTTGGTGGCGTTTCACCGACAGCGCTCTGTCGTTGTGTTGTTGTGTAAAAATAAATGCCCTCGCAGAGTCATGTAATTCCGACTTCATTAAATTTAATAAAACTCTGAAGAAGTGGCGGCAATAATTTTGCAAAATTATCATAGACTGCTGAGAGGCAGAAACACCCATGTAAACACAATGACGATTATCAAGGTCAAAAGAAATTATAGAGTTCATGTTCATGTATCGTGCGATAAGTCAATACGCAATTATCGTGACAGGCCTACCTGGACTCTACGCTCCATGTTTAAAAAAAAAAAAAATGTCTGGATTCCTGTAACCCCATATGCATGTCTTTGGACTGTGGGAGGAAGCCGGTTACCCGGAGAGAACCCACATATACACAGGGAGAACATGTTAATTCCACACAGAAAGGCATGAACGTCTTCCGTTTCCGCCCCCTACCAGATGGCTGCTCGTAAACCGAGCTTTCAACCTCTTGGACCCAAATTTAACAAGCAATTTACAGTGGTTTAGGAAATATAAGCTGACTTTATTTGTCTTGACACTAGCAAAAATTAACCACGTCATGGGCATCAGAAACGAGTTCAAGTAAATCTGCAACCGGCCAAAATACTAACGTGGCCGTGGCTATCGACCATCATCATCAGCTGAGATGGCATGTCCAGCTTCGCCCCGGACGAAAGCGGCTCATGCATGCACTGGTGAGGGATATCAAGACGCTTTCTAAAGAGTGATCAACTGATGACTGGAGTTGGGGGTACAGGCAAACCAGGCTACACTGATGTATCCCCAGTCATACAAACGCTGTGTTAAAGGTGCTGTTGGTAGAATTTGCACTTTTTTTCATATTTGCTGAAACTGTCGCTAAATCCTGGTAGTAATATGTGAGACAAATCATCTGTGACAGACTCTGGGTCATTTAGCTCCCCCTACTACAATTAATGCCATTTGCCAGAATCCACTGCGCCCGAAGAAAAATCACCAATCACAGCCAAGGGGGTCTCTCTCTGTTAATCATTCGGGTACAGGCTGCGGTGCACTTCTCAGTCCCTGTGCACACACTCGACTCAACACGACCAAGCTCCCGTCTTCGCAACAAGGAGCTGAAGCGGAGTTAGTTTGAAAACACGGGAAGATAAACACCAAGCATGGAAAAACTGCCCACCTCCTTTGCCACAAACTGCGTATACGACAAAGACCACGAGCAAAAACAAACTAAAAAGAAGGAAGCAGATCGAGCAGATGTAAACATCGGAGCGGCTCCACAGATGACAGAGCAACGAGAGCTAACAGATTCACAAACGATGCGTTCTGCTTGACCAGTAATTATCCCTGTTTCATTTATCTCTTATTTTCCATTTTATTGTCGCACTCTGTAACCATACCGTATGCTACTGTGCTTTTGTAATCAGAGTGCTAGTTGCTAGGTCCACAGTACTATGGCTATTGGTTAGCGGTGTTTATAGCATAATGGCTGAAAATATGTTTGTGTCCACGGAGTCTAATCTGTTTTAAGAGTTTTTCAGACATGTACGTGTCGTTGCCTGTGCTCTCGCGGCTAAATGCTCCCCCATCAGTGTTGTACTGTTTAGTTAGCATCACTATTTATCACCAACCTACCATCCCGTGCTATGCTAAATGCTAAGTATATGTCGATATTCCCAGCTGTGGCTACAGTCACGTTCACGTACTGAATTTGCAAATGCACTCATCACTTACATATTTATTTATCACTGTCGAGCAGACTGTCAAATTATTTATTTTCATGTGTGTTATCTCCTGTGTCTGTCAATAATGCAGCAGCGTCTCAAGACGAGGTGATTTCTGTGTGTTTTCCCGAAGCAAGTCTCCACTTTGGCCATGGGGAAAGGTAAAATGCACATCGCCCGAGCGTTGAAACCAAGTAGTTAAAGGTGAACAGCACTTCATTACACTTTTTTTTGATTGCAGACTATGTACTCAAATGATGTATTGTATATTTGCCAGGTGCATGTTGGAGAAAGTGGAGTGGAGGCTGCAAACCATACACATTTACTGTATTTTGGACATGCCCTCTCTTGGACAACTTTTGGAGGGGGATTTTTGACTTAATTGTTTTGATAATTGGCTTTCGCCTGCCATAGCCAACAGCCTGGGCATCCTTCCAAGGATGGCTTTGAAGACTCCAAGGAGCTCGAAGGCATCAACCTTGGAGCCTTCCCAGAAGTAGTGTAAGGCAGGAAAAATAAATACTTGCTGCATATACTCCTTGCAGCACCCAAAAAAGCGATAACATTGAGTTGGCTTAAAAAAGACCCTCCTATCCATGATACTTGGTGATCAGGGGAATCTATTCAATGGAGAAAAATAACTTTCACGCAGAGATTGCAAAATGCAGAATCTATGAATCGATGGTCACCATGGCTGGATGTGGGGGCACAGGGCTAGGAACTCTTGGTACATTTTGCATCTCATGGCTCTTATTCTTTATATTTGTATGTGATGCGGGGTAGCTGTGGCTGTTATGTCAATGATAGGGCTTCTATGTTGCTACTTTTGGTGTGTATTGTTTTTTGTTTGTTTTGTAGTGTGTTTGTTTTTTGTTTTTTTCAAGTCAAGTCAACTTTATTGTCAATTCCTGCAGTATTGTTCCAGACATACAGACATATATGTATATATAAAATAAGATATTAAAATGTAATAAATAGTGCAAAAAACACAACAAAGAGGGGGGTGGGGGTAAGGTGCACAGTTCTGCGGCGCTATATACATATCTATAAAAAGAATAAACAGGATTCCTATATGTAGTATGAGATATTGCACATATTGAAAATTACACAGTAGGTGGATAGAGGGAAGTCCGGGGGTTAGGCTGTGGAGTCAGTGCATGTGTGAGTTCAGGGTGGTTATGGCTTTTGGAAAGAAACTGTTCTTGAGTCTGTTTGTCCTTGTGCTGATACACCTATAGCGCCTCCCCGAGGGCAGCAGGTCGAACAGGACAAATGCAGGATGGGAGCTGTCCTTAATGATGTTCTTTGCTCTGCTGAGGCAGCGGGAGGTGTAAATGTCCATCAGGGAGGGGAGAGGGCAGCTGATGATCTTCTGTGCTGCCTTAACTACCCCCTGAAGCCTCTCCCTGTCTGCCATGGTGCAGCTGCCGTACCATGCTGTAATGCAGTATGTCAGCAGGCTCTCGATGGACGAGCGGTAGAAGGTCAGCAGCAGGTTGGAGTCCAGGTTGTGCTTCCTGAGGACCCTCAGGAAGTGCAGCCACTGTGATGTTGTCTGTCCAGGAGATGCCAGTGGAGATGAGAATGCTGAGAAACCGGAAGGTGTGGACCCTCTCCACACACTCGCTATTTATGTACAGGGGGGCTAAGTCGGTGCTGTGCCTTCTGAAGTCGACAATGAGCTCTTTGGTTTTCTTGGTGTTCAGAGCCAAGTTGTTTTCTGAGCACAAGGATGTCAACTTCAGGACTTCCTCTCTGTAGACTGCCTCGTCTCCCCTTGAGATGAGTCCGACTACTGTAGTGTCGTCAGCAAACTTGACGATGATGGGGCTTAGCACACAGCCCTATGGGGAGCCGGTACTGAACATGCAAGAGGAGGAGAGGTGGGGGCCGAGTCTCACAGTCTGGGGCCAGTTGGTAAGAAAGTCCTTTATCCAGGCACATGTGAGAGTGGGAAGGCCGAGAGTGACCAGTTTGTTGATGAGAATGTCCGTAATGATAGTGTTGAAAGCTGAGCTGTAATCCACAAAGAGCATCCGGATGTAGCTCTGCACCTGCTCCAGGTGGCTCAGCACAGAGTGGAGAGCTACGGTGATGGCGTCTTCTGTGGATCTGTTTGGGCAATAGGCGAATTGGTAGGGGTCGAAGTCTGGAGGGAGATAATCCTTGATGTGCTGGAGGACCAATCTCTCGAAGCACTTCGTGATTACCGGAGTGAGGGCCACGGGACGGTAATCGTTTAAGCTGGTGATGGGAGACTTCTTCAGCACTGGGACGATTGTGGCTGATTTTAGGCAGGATGGGATAACTGCCTGGTCCAGGGAGAGGTTGAAGATTCTGGTGAAGATGACGGTGAGTTGGTGGGCACACGCTTTGAGCACCTTACCAGGTACTCCATCTGGGCCGGCAGCCTTCCTGGGGTTCACTGCCAGGAGCACCCGTCTGACATCGTGCTCCCTTACAGTGAGTGGAATAGTGCAGGAGCCAGGTGAGAGTGGGAGCCGGGCTGTAGCAGATGAGTGCTGCTGAGGTGATGTTTCAAAGCGGGAAAAGAAGCAATTTAGCTTCTCTGCCAGCGGCGCACTCAGGACTTCTGTCATTGTGGCACAGACTCTGTAGTTTGTGATGCCTTGTATGCCCCGCCATACCTCCCGTGTATTATTGCTGGACAGGTGGGACTCTTATGATCTGCCTTGGCTTTTTTAATTCCACTTTTCAGATTGGCTCGAGCAACCCTGTTCAGAGCTCCTGAAGGCAGCATCGCGGGCTCTGAGGAGTGCGCGGACCTGGCTGGACATCCAGGGTTTCTGGTTTTGGAAAACCTGAATGTTTTTGTCCACAGTCACGTTTCCGATGCAGAACTTGATATAGCCCAGTACCGTTCCTGTGAATGTTTCCAGATCCTGGTGTTCGAATATGTCCCAGTTTGTCTGTATGAAGCAGTCCTGTAGTCTGGAGAGTGCATTTTCAGGCCAGGTTGTAACAGTCTTCATGGTGGGACCTGTACTTTATCCAGGTGGGTGAGGGCTGGGTGAAGAGCAGAACAGATTGCATCCTCTGTGGATCTGTGGATCTGGGCATATTTTATGTGAGCCATGACTAGCCTTTCAAAGCACTTCATGATGATGGGGGTCAGTGCAACTGGGCGATAGTCATTGAAAGTGGATGGAGAGGGCTTCTTTGGAACAGGTATGATGGTGATGGCTTTGATGCATGACGGAACAACAGCCTGACTCAGAGAAGCGTTGAAGATGTCCGTGAAGACATCTTTGAGCTCCTCTGCACAGTCCTTCAGCACACAACCAGGAATGTTGTCCGGACCTGCAGCCCTGCGGGTGTTGATCTTGGAGAGGGTTATCTTCACACTGGCTGTAGTCAGACATAGACCCTGGTCGTGGGGAGAGGGGTTGGTCTTCTGTGGGGGCATGTTATTGTGTGTTTCAAACCTTGCAAAAAAAACTGTTGAGGTCGTTCAGCAGAGAGGTGTTACTGTCACAGGTCTGTGACGGGGGCTTGTAGTTCGTGATGTTCTGGATTCCACGCCACAGGCTCCGTGCATATCTGCTGTCTTCAAAATGTCGTTATTTTTTTGGCGTAGCTGGATTTGGCTTTCCTGATGCCACAGGACAGGTAGGCCCTCGCTGTTCTCAGGCCATCTGCGTCCCCAGCTCTGAAGACGGCAATCCTGGCCCTCAGTACCCTGTGGACCTCTCCTGTCAGCCATGGCTTCTGGTTAGCCCGGGTTGTGATGGTTCTGGTGGTGGTTACATCAGCAATACATTTACTAATGTATGAAGGGACGGTGTCTGAATACTCCTCAATGTCTGTGTGGTTGTTGTAGGTGGCTGCCTGCTTAAACATCTCCTAGTCTGTGGTGTCAAAGCAGTCCTGAAGTGCAGCAGAGGCCCCCTCTAGCTACACTCGTACCTGCTTCAGAACCGGTTTGGTGACTTTCATCTTTGGTCTGTATGCAGTTATTAGCATGACACTGATGTTGTCCGAGGGGCCGATGTGGGGGAGGGGGGAAGCCTTTCTCTTGTAGGAAAGTTCACATGTTGGTGGAATTGGGGGAGAACAGTCTTGAGATTTGCATGGTTGAAATCCCCAGCGATGATGAAAAATCTGTCTGGGTGGGCTGTCTGTTGCTCACTGATGGGGTTGTAAAGTTCCCAAAGTGCATCAATTCTACCAGCGTTGTTCGTAGTAGGAGGGATATAAACAGCGACAAGCAGAAGTGCTGTTATTTCTCTCGGTTGATAGAAAGGACGGCACCTAACGATCATAAACTCCGCCAGTGGTGAACAGTGTTTACATACCACAGCGGCGTCCCGACACCAGGCGTCACTGATGTACACACAGACTTCGCCACCTCTCTTCTTTCCTCCATGCCTGGTGTTTCTTTAAAAAGACATCACTATTTGGTAACCAACAGCAACATGGTAAACTCTGGTACTGTCCCAGCCATATGGGTTGATGGAGGGCGAAAGAATAGGGTTATGGGTAAGGTGGGAAGTGTTTGTGTGTAATCAATGTTGTATGAATCATGCAACTCAATGGGAGGAGATGGACAGGATAATAAGAGATAACCGGATTTAACATGATTAAAAGGAATATTGTATCATCTGGAATGTATGTTTGTGTCTAAAATTGTGCAATAAACATAAAGTTGAAAAAAAAGAAAAGAAAGGCCTGATCTGTTTGAACTTAGATGCGAACCAAGGACCCCCTTACTGTGAGGGAACAGCGCTAAACACTACACCACTGTGCAGCCCGGTACGTATGTGGAATCCATATTTTCACAGACTAACTGATACACAATCACATTACTAAGACACATACAACTTTAGAATACCGACAGCAATATTAAGTCCAATGAAAACATTTTTTGCATTTTTTCTGAACAGGAAGAAAAGATGCATAAGGTCCAAGACAAAAGGAATCATTTTTAACGGGGTGACGAGAGATCAAAAGATTGAATTTTCTATGGTCCTGAACTTGTGGTCTTACAATGTAATTTAACAGACTGAGGTTCCATTGCTCTTACACTCATTACAAATATTCAGAAAAAAACAACACAACAATCACCAATGTAAGAAGTAACTTTTCTGAACTAAAGAGTTCTTTTTACAAGTGAAGGGTGGCATTTGATTTTTTGTTTTTGTTTTTGGAAAAAAAATGCTTATTAATTTCAGTCATTTGATTCTTTGTCATGGTATGCTTACCAAAAACTAAATACAATTTGTCTCCAGTTTTTCAACTTATTGTTGTCATACATTTTTAAATGTTAGGTCCTCAATACATTTGGTTAAACTACATGCTAAACAGGCATCCGAATGTTTCTCAAACCTACAAAACCAAAATGTCAGGAACAGTATGTTTGAAATGATGCACAAACCTGAATTAAGGCTGTTTCCAGCAACTGTTGCAAAGGATGTTCATTAAGTTGTTGGTTGGAGTCAATTCTCCTGTTGCTGCCATTAAAAGATGCAGAAGAAGAGAACACAACAAAATGACGAGTAAAAGTGCAGAAATCAAACCTCACACAGTGGAAGACCATGTTAGAAAAACATGATGATGATGTGATGTGACATTTATATTTGTTTCATGTATTAATGCGTGGAAGGTTCTGTACTCCTCATCCGCAAAGAATATATCTGATAATGTATTTTCCCTAGGAGCATCATCACATGCTTCATGTACAGTACATTTTCTTCTCGGTCTGATTTGGTTTGTTTTCATTGCCCTTCATCACATTTCTTCAAGTTTACACCAACTTTTCCATCTCAGAGAACATTTTATACATTTAGATTTTTTAGTTTTTATTGTAAAATTGCTTCCATTTTCACAAATTTAAAAGGAGCACAAAGTAGTCCAAAGACTCCAGTCTATCTTCAGCTGTGCACACCAACGGTGATATCCAGCTTGGATGAATTCATTGTCAAACTGTTTGCCAAGCACTGGCAGGTCATGAAACCTTCTATCTGCCCTTCACACTTTGACAAACAAACTGGGCGTTTTTGTCTTGGCCCACCCCTCCCAAAAACCATCATGCTCACATATTTAACACACCGCCGTTACTACAGCAACTCACTCAAGTAAGTCTTGCTTGCTGGCACTTCAGACAAAAGGGCACTCTGGGAAGTGAATTCATAAGCGCAGATAACACCACCCACCCCTCCTCATGCCCGAGCTCATAAAACAGAGCTGCCATTTCCAACAAACACAGGCTGACCTGAACACATCCTCGACACTCAGGCACTCTTACACAAACAAAGTCAGCTTAAATTGAGTTAATTCAGGTAGGCCACAAAGTCAAGCTCAGCCACTATGCAGCACACTATCAGCTGACAGTAAAGATCTCTATGCTTAGCCCACATCAGCAGACTGCTCTGCTGATCCTCTTCTACACATTCAATTGGCAAAGATCATACTATGCGCTCTATTTAAGCTGCTTTAACCTGCCCACTCTTGATGCTTTGGTGCACGCCAGTTTGCAACCCGCCTCCAACCCAGCACCTCCTTTTCATACTGTATGTGACTTAATCAATGTCATATGTTGTCATTGATGGCGGCTCCATTCTGCATTGGGGGTCTTTAGCTGCTGCTCTCACTACCTCACATTCCATGAAGGCTCAGGGAGGTCTGCTGATATCGCCACTGTTTTCACATCTAGTATTCTCTATGATTTATCTAAATTGAACAACCACATATTGAAAAGAATGTCAGAACTTGGGCCCTTTCTGTTTTGGCCTGTTAACCACATAGAAACAGTGTTTTACAGTAGGGCTCCCAAATTGGGAATTTTCTAAAAATGCTTTTTAAAATGCAAATCTTTAAAAATATTGGTTCATATCTGTCCAAGTGGACATGTAAAACATATTGTTTCAGAAGCAATGGCTTCACACCTCACTTTCCCAGTTGTTGCTTTGTGTAAGACAACAGCAAAGTGAAGGATACATATCCGTAATAAGATTTGGTTTGCACTCATTGACAACTTCATTTCTCATTCCTGCACCACTCCACCACTTTGGCTCAGGAGGTAGAGTGCGTTGTCTATGAACATGGAGGTTGGTCATTTAATTCCTTGCTCCTCCAGTCTGCATGCTGAAGAGTCCTTGGGCAAGACACTAAAGCCTAAATTGCCCCTGACAGCTATCTTGCCAGTGTGTGAATATGAATGTGTAATAGAAATATAGAATATAGAAGCCCTGTGTGGATGTGACTTTCAGTGTAAAAGAGCTTTGAGTGGCTGCTGAGACTAGAAAAGTGGTATATGAATGCAGTCCATTTACCATTTACTTGACCGACACACAAAAGCCTCTGCCTCCTTCGTTTTCACCATAGCACGTTAACTGAGTACCAGAAATGATGGTGAATTGATGGACTGTATTTATTTCAAACAGGAGAGATTTATTGAGAAACAAATAAAAAAAGTATATCAGAATAAAATTAGATCTATTGTGAACAGGAGGAATAGACTTTGGTGTTTAGACCCTGGCAGAAAGTAAAATGCTATGGAAGCTCTCCTATGAATTAGGTGCTTCAGATTCAAAGGAGACATCCCTCAGAGCCCAGACACTGGTGGTGGTGAGGAATGGAGCACAACAGTGGTATGTCTCATGAAGGGCTTCTGGTTGGATGGTTTAATGGGATGTGGAGGGTTATGCGATGATCACAGTGTTGAAATGACAGGTGAATGAAAGGAGAGGGAGAGATTATTTTAAAACTTTGACGTCTTTAAAGTGATTGGCTCAAGACAAGTGTGTCATGTGGCATGCTAACAGTCTTCTATCTGAACTTTAGCTAAGCTTCATATAGAGCAGGGGTGCCCCCACTTTTTTTGCTTGCAAGCTACTTTTGAAATGACCAGTTCAAAATGATCTACCAAAAAACAAAACGAAAATACAAATCTATTGCTGAAAATGTATAAATATGTACCTTGCATGACTGCATTGACCCTTCCGCACAATCCTTATTATGATGACTTGTACTGAATGGAGTCAGCCAGGGCTGAATAATCTTGACAGAAGTTGCTGATTACTAGTCTCAAGCTGGCCTCCAAATGATCATAAGTCATTGTGTAACGGTATTTGGACTTAATAATGTTCATGTGGGAAAAGGCTCACTCGCACAAATAAGTAGAGCCGAAAAATGCAGTCAATGAAGTTGCACTTTTCCTCATGTTTGGATACTTCACTGTCGAGTTGTAAACATTCCTTCCCTTGCTTCTCCAGCTCAGATGTGATGTTTTTGAAGTTTCCCAAATCATGGCCCTGCAGCTTTGAAGACAGCAGTTGTAGTTTTCATTTGAAAGCATTAACTGAGCTTATTTTGACCAAAGTTTTGTCCTTGGAGCTCTAAATTAAGCTCATTCAACATGTTGTGTAGTCTCCACTGATCATCAGTAAGTTGTTTATGAATGTAATGTAATGTAATGTTTATATTCTGCATTTTTAGTGCCAAGGAGAAACTCCCTTATCTCCGGGTGGAGCTCTCTAAATCTCTGCAAGAATTTGCCCCTACTCAGCCATCTGATGTCGGTCTGTAACAAAAGGTCAGTGTGGTTGCAAGTCAGCCTCCTCCAGATGTGAACGAAACAGCCATCTTTGAGGAGATCTTGCCCGAATAGAACAGGCAATTTTCATTGACACATCCATGATCTCTTTCATGTTAAGCATTTTTGCACATAGTGCTTGTTGATGTATTATGCAGTGATAGTTGAGGAAGTCGGGAAATGAGTCATCATCCTTGGACTTTGAATCCTTTACAACGGCCCACCATCACAGACGCACCGTCAATGGTGATTGACACCAACTTACACACTGGGAGCTGGGTTTTGTCCGAAAAATGTTCCCCGAGTGTATTCTTTCATTGGTAATATTGTTAACGGTCTTATATTGTACACCTTTCTGGTGTTTTATTTAAAGTTTTGATATTTGTTTTATTTAGTACCCAAAAACATCTCAATGTGGTTCTATAGCTCTTTTATAAGGAGCTCTGCAAAGAAACAGTTCAATTTTTGTACTGTGGAAGACGCCAGAGCGATCTGATGAGCTGTTGCTGGGGCAGAGAAGGTGGCGGACCAGCTGCTCCGTCACCGTCCAGAACAGCCGGCATCTCTGCCCCAGCAACAGCTTCACATCGCAGGCCGTGGCCGACAGTGGTTACTGAGGAATTTTGCAAAGGTAAAATAATTCTGCATAAGTTCTGTTCTCTTGTATTAATATCCTTTTTTTTTTCTTGTGTTGTTGATAGCTCAGCAACGGAATGACGGGTGAGCGCTGAAGGCAGTGACTGCGTCACTATGACATAAGTCCTGGGGCATCGTAAAAAAAGCAGCTAATGAATGCAGGCTGTGTGAATTTGTCTGTTAATTGACCGTTTTGACCCTTTTACGATACTTACAGAGCCCCAAGACCTTATTTAATATTAAATCTCAATTTTGACAATCTCGGCCCTTTAACAGGACTTGAAGGACTTTTTATGTTTAATGATGCTATGACTTACTCGTCACGATGTTTCAGTGGCAGCCTTTGCTTTTGAATTTGGCTGTGTGAAAATGTGAGTGCCGACTAAAAAATCAACTGCGATTTTAGTTCCCGCACCTTTCTCTTTCTCATTTCACTTTTGGCATGGAACTCGCTGTCGTACTTTCCATGAAGAGTTCAAAAGTGCCCCTCCAGTAGGCCTGTCACGATAATTACATTATCGACTTATCGTACGATACATGAAATGAACTCGATCATTTCTATTGACCTCAATAATCGCCGTTGTGTTTGTTGACAGGTAGGCGTGCTGCTTCAATCCTCTCCTCTGCTCCGTGTCGCAGGCGCAGCTCACAAACTGTGTCAACACTTTTATAACATAACATATCTCTCAGCGGCTTTCCTCTAAGTTAATTTTGCAAAAATATGTCCACCGCTACTTTAGAATTGTATTAAATGTTACACAACTCTGCGACGACAGCTTTTATTTTGACACGACAAGACACAACGATGGAGCAACCCCAAGTGAAAAATAAGTATATTATTCTATACTTAAATTATACGTTTAACATATAAAGTGTGTTAAAAGTCTAAACAAGTACATTTCTACTTGCTTTGAAGTATAGTTACGGTCCATATTTTAGTGTCTCCAAAATACTTAATTTGTTAAAGAGTACAATACAATACAATACGTGTATTCAAAGTACATTTTTGCAAAGCTTTGATAAGATCATTTAACTATATTTTGAATTATATGAACATAAACTATTCAACTGCGTTAATGTCATGTTTTTTTTAAGTCAAACTTAAACAAGAGTTTTCAAAATAACTTTTTAATTATTGTATTTAATGTACTTTCACAGTATATTTACTGCAAGTTCACTCCAACATACACTTGATCTAAGATACACTTTATTATACTTCTCAAAATTACACTTTTCAAAATCTATTTTTAAATGTGCTCAAGTATATATTTTTAAAGTGTGCTGATGCCTGTATTTCATCTTAGTTGCACTTAAGTACTGCTTCATAAAGTTAATTTTTCTTTAGTGTATGTTTTTGCTTTTATAGTACATGAAGGTGCGTTCATCGCTCGAGTTGAAATATTTGAACTCAGGCGATATATTCGCGCGATAGCCAATGAGTGTTGAAATCCTCCCTCCATCACCTGTTGTCAGAAGGCCTGTCATTTTATCATGAATGGAGGAACACTACTGTCGCTGTGTGTGCGCAGCCTGACCGGGTTGATATTTGCATCATAAAGAAGGAGAGGGCTCAGCAGAAAGTGAACGAGGAAGTTGGACTAACTAGTTATCCCCAGTTAGCACAGCCACTTTGTGTAGCTTCCCCAGCGACACTCCCGTCTGACTCTTTTTCCTTCAACAGTTCATGTGTACCTGTGTGTGTGTGTGTGTGTGTGTGTGTGTCTTTGTCTTTGTGTGTATGTTCAGATGAGGTTTATTGGAGAAAGTGAAAGGGATTGAACGGGCACCATAAGTCTAAAAAAGTTTTTTGCATTTAACTTAGCTTAGTTTATTTGTTTCAAAGTGTATTAATGTCTGTATTAATGCAAAGCTTCACTTAAGAAATACTCTTCTATAATACACTTTGTTCAACTTGAGTTATTTCAATTTACACAACGTAAAAGGACACAACGGCTGTGTCTCTGGATCAGGAGGTACAGACACTCGGCCAGCAACCCAAATGTTGGTGGTTCGATTCCAGCTTCCGATAGTATATGAATGTGTATGAATGTGGCAAAAAAAGGCGAGCTACAATAAATAGCAGCGCTGTATGAACGGGTGAATGTGCATCGAGCGGTCAATACAACCAGAAAATAAATACAGACCATTTACCATTTATTTTCAGCACATGAAAGCATACTAAAATGCTTTCAGAAAATAAACCTTAGTGTACTATTTCCATATTTCCAGCACATTTTAATTGTATTATAAATGCAGTAAAATTATGTTAAAATGCAGTGACAGTATATTTTAAGGAAATTTATTTTGTTTTCAGAATATATTGGAAGTACACTATAAACTCACTGTCAGTATACCTTTTTTTTACATTTGCAAAATCATACTTCTGATGCTTTAAGTATATTTTAATACTAGTGTGCTATTTTGGTATGTGAAAATACACAAAAATACAGAAAAAAATCTGCTTGTATTTAAGCTTACCTTAAGTGCAACTCGCAGTATATTAAACACAACTTCAAGTATTAGCTGCAGGTCTGCTTGCACTTTGAATCTGGACAAATAACACGACAGTGATGTGCAGCAATGCACAGTGTTTGATGTCCTATAGGAGTGTGACTGTGTCATCTGATCACCAGCACAAGCACCTCGAGTAAAGATCTTTGACATGAAGACTTTAGTTCACATTTTGCCCCTATTGCTGCTTTGATGAACTGCCCCCACTGCTAAAAAAAAGGAGCAAACTGGCACAGACACAATCGTGAAGAAGAGAGCAGTGATTCACACACCCAACGACCAATAGGCCTTTAATAAAAGCTCACATGATTCAGTTGCAAAAAAATGACAATAATATTGTTTATCGCAACAATTCTGGCCTAATATATCGTCTGACAAAAAGTAATTATTGTGACATGCCTACGCTCCACGTTTCCTTTCTTTGGTATAGCGATGCTAGTTTGATAGATCAGGCAAACGCACATCGAATAGGACAAAATAAAGTCTTCCTCCCATTCTGGATGGAAGTGGTAAATTTTCTGCTTCTTACTTCTTCATGCCTACTTCTTCATGCACTCATTTTTTATCTTCCCTTTCCTATGTATTGAACAGGTCACATTAGGTTTGGCCGCTATGCTTATTGGAGTTTGAGGGCCGCCTTGCGTTCTGGGTTTCTGCGTGGTGTTGACTATTTTTTAAAGTTTTTTTTTCATGTTGCTTTATCTAGCAGCATAGCCTTTGCGAACAACTGGTCGATCGTGATAGACGTATTGGGCACCCCTGATATAGAGCTTTTCTAGTCTTATTGACTACTTAGAGCACACTACACGCTGTATGAATGTGTGATGATGTGTTTTTTCCATCACACATCATCTATTCACTGCAAGGCAAGCCATCAGGGGCATTTAGTGTTAAGTGTCTTGCCCAAAGACACTTCGGCCTGTGAACTGGAAGAGCTGGGGATTGAACCACCAACCTTCTGGCTAGTGGTCGACCCCCTCTACCCCTGAACATCCGCCCAAATAAAGGTAAAGAAGTAGATGAAAGATTTCGTTTTTTTCCTTAAATAAAAAGACCTTATCCCCACATACTTGCCCAGCATTTGACTTTGCAGACAGAACTCCCACAACTAAAGGAAACTTCTCTCCGACAGAAAAAACTCTAAGAGTCTGAATTGCCTTCCATTAAGTGACTACATTACTGGAAAACATGTAACATGCCCTCCTAAAAGTTACTGTGGTGGAATTGGTTTGGCAGAACTGATGCCATGGCTACAGATGTGTTTACAGCTGCCTATAAATCCTCTATATTTGGAACATTACACGATGTAAACCTATAGTAAAGTCACAAGTTAAAAATATAATCCTATTAAAGCAGCAGTCGGTAGGATTGAGAGGAGAGTAGATTTAACCTGGATTTATGCTTGACACATTAGTCTGTGCGAACAGCAGCTGTGACGTCACAACAGTTCACAGTTCGTTTATACTTCTGACAGTGCAGGTGTTTGTCGCTGCTGACAAAACACTATCTACACCGCTGGAATCACCACAAGAAGAAGACGGACAGTGTCACACACCATGGCAACGGCAACAGATCTGGTGTTGGGATCAGTAGATGAAGAAGAAATTGTGGTTTTAGACAGGTTGGGGGCGGATTCAGTGTCCTTTTCATTTATAATGACAGTCACATTACCGAGGTATGCGTATGTATGTATATAACAGAGTAAAGTTACTCAACCATGGTGTAGAGAAAATACATACCATACACACTTGCAGTATTAAACAAGAAAAAACAAAAGGGGGGGGTTACAATAAATGAGAGGCGCATAACCTAGCGAAATGGCCTATGTGCGCACTGTGCGTCACGGGAAGTGAAATCAAAATCACGTCACCGCTGCCATGCGGACAGACCAATGCGTCAAGCATAAATCCACCTTTAGTCTCAGAATTCAATATCCAATGACTCCTGCTCCCTTCCCCTCCGCTGCGTTTCTGTTCTGCCTCCACAGCTCCTCCCAGCCTGCCATTTTTTTTAGGTTCATATGTAGATGTATCATAACTTTAGTCAGGTACTCTCACGCATGCTTCAGGGGGAATTCTCATTCATCCTTTTTTTCATTCACTCACGCATTCGCACTTCAGTTTCTTGCTGTCATTTCAGGAATCAGCTGATCTCATCTATCCAATATCAATGCAATACACCTGCCTTGTTAGGCCATCATCTTGCTGCTGTCTGTTTAAATATGATTTCTCTCCCTGACTTAGTCCTCTCATGCTCCTGTCCTGCGCACCCACGGCCACTACAGCTCCTGCTTGTAAAATAATAATGAATTTCATCAAAAAAAACATTACCGACATTGTCTCCGGTTCAGCAGAACATCTAGATCTCATCATCTTCCTAAGCAACCTGCTCGAAGCCTCACACTGGCATCTCAAGCACCTTAGCAGCAAATATATTTGTCATGGACAGCATTCTCTGCCTGCTCCCACGCTGGTAGGCCACACATTTCACGCAAACATTTCCCCAGTTTTGCAAAGGTGTGCCATTAATCTCATCAGTCTCGTTCTGCCTCGCCTGAATGAAATATTTGTTTGACTAGAAGCTGTCCGTCACTCTTTGCCTGTCACTTACAGCGAGCGTCACTCAGTCTCAATCAGACCACAGCAGCCAAGCAATATGTGGCTCAATGTATGGCTCCATTCACACTAACCTTGGCAGGGACGAACAGACGGTCCGGAGGGCAGGCGCTGCGTCCTGGCTGGTCCTCCAACGGCGCCTTCACTCTCTCCTTGACATCCCAGGTGGGGCAACCATGCAGGATGTTCCCCCTCCCGACGACGTACCCCAGGAAGGAGACATATGAGCAGTGGAACTCACACTTCTCTGCCTTTACGAAGAGTGACATTTCAAGGAGCCGCTGGAGAACCGCCTGGACGTGGTGAACGTGTTCTACCTTGGTTTTGGAAAAGATCAGAATATCGTCCAAATAAACAAAAATGTGCTTGTCCAGCATGTCTCTCAGCACATCATTGATCAGAGCTTGGAAATCGGACCGGGGCGTTGGTGAGCCCAAAAAGCATTAAAAGGTACTCATAATGCCCCAAAGGAGTGTTGAAGGCCGTCTTCCACTCGTCCCCCTCTCGGATGTGAACCAGGTGGTAGGCGTTGCGCAGGTCCAGCTTGGAGAAGAGAGTAGCGCCTTCCAGGAGCTCAAAGGCAGAGGAGATGAGCGGGAGGAGGTAGCGGTTCTAAACCGTAATGTCATCCAGGCCCCGGTTTGTCGACGAAGAAGAACCCAGCGCCAGCAGGAGAGGAGGAGGGACGTATGATGCCTGCCACCAGGGAGTCGTTAATGTAGACATCCAAGGTTTTCCTCTCGGGGGCGGCCAGGGAGTACAGTCGGCCCCTGGGAGGCATCGACCCGGGCTGCATGTCAATGGCACAGTCATAGGGGCGGTGCGGAGGTAGAGAGGTGGCCTTGGCTTTGCCGAACACCTCTTTTAAGTCGTGGTACTCGACTGGAACCCCTGTCAGATCTGGGGTGGAACTGGAGCAGGTGGCCGGTCGTGGCACCGACCGCCTGCTTGAGGCAAACCTGGTGGCAGGAAGGATTCCAACCCAGGATGAAGTCTGTGGACCAGTCAATGTTGGGGTTGTGACGACGGAGCAAGGGGAGACCTGAGGATATGCAGCTGGATGGTCTCGTGGTGGTTGCTGGACAGAAGCATGCGCCGTCAGATGGTGACAGTCCCTAGGAAGTGTCCATCGAGGGCGTTGGCAGGAACTGGACGAGGAAGAGGAACCCGCTGGATGCCGAGTTGTCGAGCCAATTACTCATCAATAATGTTGATATCTGAGCCAGAGTCTATGAACATTGCCAATGTGTGGGAACCTTCAGGCAGAAGCAGACGGGCGTGACACAGGGGACGTGTTAGGATAATCTGATGAACACAGAAAGTTGAATTTGGAAAAAGTAGTAACATTTAATATATACTTGCTGCAAGGGGGCAAGTCAATACAACAGCACAGTGTCTGAGTACCCAGGTTGTCTGCCAAATACAGAAGATACAAGGATCGACAACCTCGGTACTCAGACACAAACACGATGGGCGGTTCCCCTTTACAACGTATATCTGGGTGGTACTTGTTTACAGATAAAGTCATACAAACAACAGTTGTCTACCCAGACAGTCATATGGCAGTCATGAGTTTCCTGAATTTTATTGCAGGGTTATGCATACCCTGAGGGGCTTCCGCTTCCATAGCAAACAACAAGACATACAAAGATCACGTCTGTATACAAGATACAAGTACAGACTGTTCTCTTTAAGATCAGCATGTTCTTTTTAGCTAGTTATAATACATATTTTTCTGACATTTCCCTCCTGTTTTTATACTAATAAAAAGAATACAAATAAACCATCAAATATAGCAAGCAATACATGTATATACAAGGTCAATGTTAATCAAACAGAACATCACTGCGTAACACTTCGTTAGATTTTCATTAAACAGATCATAACTATCAACTTTATGCACTTAGACACGTGTCTCAGAATCTTCAATATCCTTGTTTATTATTTATTGGCACATGGTCTTGGTCAAGGCTGTGTCAATCAGTTTTTGCAAGAGTCCTCGTATGCAAGGAATGCAACAACAACCACAGGTGACAAGGATTCCTGCAACAACAGCTAACGAGATAAGAAGAGAGGTTATTAGGGAGCTCCATTTGCCAAACCAGGAGCTTAGGAAGTCACTGAATGGATCGTTAACGCCAGAATTCTCTGCCAGCTCTTCAGACAGAGAAGTCTGCCCTGCCAGGGCTTTGGTGATGCTGCCATCTGGAGAAGTGTTATTTCGGATAAATGTGCAACAGAAAGTTCCAAACATTTTGCACACACCTCCTTTTTCGGCCAGTAACATATCTAGTGCCATTCTGTTTTGCCATGCTGTGAGAGAAGTAGGACCCAGTTGTTCTGCTATCCCCTTCACTGCATCCCTGGTGTAATTAACAAAGAGCTGCTGATTGTATTAGATAAAGTTAATAATGTCTTCATTACTGTTATGACAAAATGTCCCAGAAGATCTGTTCCTGACTCATAGGCGCCCAATACATACTTGCTGGTGTCTGCCTCTTGTGGTCTTTTGAGTGTCAAAATTAAGGGGTTACAGCTGCCCTTGCCACATGAAGATTGGGCGTGCTCTTTTGTTAAGGTCAGTCTCCGTTGTAGGGGGTCTGATCCTTTACTGGCTCTGGGTTGCTGATAGCCCCAACTACTTCCTGTGTTTGTTATTACATAACTCCAAGATCCGCACTTTGTTTCATAGTCACCTGTGTCACCCATTTCACAAATATAAACGACTGACCCTGTAAGTTCTTTCTGATTTCCTTTACAGCTTACTACTTTACACAGGTCGAACTGTACGCTACTATCCTTTCCTTCAGTGAACTGGAGAGTCCGTGGTTGAAATGAGGATGTCAGCGATTTTTTATTCATAGTGTGGTTCTTTGCAGTCTGCATTTCATGCCAAAACAAGGGAAGGAAGATTAAGAGTGTTATTATTAACAAACAGCAAACTGTCCCCGGCATCCCACACAGACCTGGGTGTCTAAATGGATGCCATGGTTTAGGTCTATCCATGGTGTCTCGCAAACAGATATATAACTATCAGGAAAAGGATGATAATCAATAGAAAGACTATACAGTGGACTACTACTCTCTTCTTCGTTATTCTATGCTCCAAGAAATTAGCCTTTGAACTCCTGGATTCTGCGTTAAGGGTCTCTGATTTTCTTCGTCTGTCATCTATTTCACTGTTCCTCTTCTATTTTAGGTTCACCCTATGTTCCCTTTGGGCCGTTGATTGCTTCACTGAGTTTGAGACAAACTCCCTCCTATTGAGGGAGTCGCCCTTTGTAATCAGACTTTGCCTCTGATCTGCTTCTTCATCTATTCTGTGAAATGGTGTCAGTTGAGGTAAGAAATAAGGTCTGCCATACATCATTTCAAATGAGTGAGTCCTGTAGAAGCCGGTGTAACTCTCATGTTCAGGACAGTTAAGGGTAAACAGTATACCCAGTTCTTTCCTGTTTCTTCCATGATTTTCTGTAGTTTATTTTTTAAAATCCCATTATGTCTTTCTACTAGTCCTGCTGACTGTGGGTGATAAGCACAATGATTCCTTAGATCTATGTTTAAATCTTGAGCTATTGCTGTTATTACATGATTTACAAAATGGCTTCCGTTATCACTGTAGATTCTTTCTGGTATCCCAAACCTTGGTATTATCTCTTTTACTAGCGTTTTGCTACTGTTAGTGCATCTGGGGATGCTGTTGGGAATACTTCTACCCATTTGTTGAACATATCAATGATAACTAAACAATATTTCTTCCCTTCACATTTAGTTAACTCTATGAAGTCCAGACAGATCATGTGGAATGGAAATTGTGGTTTTGGAAATTGTCCTCTCTTTGGTCTCAAATTTCCTTGAGCATTGTGTTTTACACAGATAATACAGGCTGAACATTTTTTTTTTCGATAGTTAGTAAATCCATATTCTGTAAACACCTTTTGTATGATTGCTACCATCCCTCCTGATGAGACATGACTTAGTCCATGGCTCAGCATTACAGCATATCTAAAAGGGTTGTTTGGCAGAATACGTTTTCCGTGATACTTTCTGCATATTCAAGACTTCTTGGTCTATGTGTGGTTGTACATTTTGTACTGTTAATGTCTCTGTTGTTGCAGCTAGTTTTGCTGCTGTATCTGCTTTTGCATTACCGCTAGATACCGGGTCTTCTTTACCTGTGTTAGCGGAACATTTACATATTGCCACCTTTTTAGGTAGTTGAAAGGCATCTAGTAAGGCCAGAATTAAGTCTTTGTGTAATATCTTAGCCTGTAGATGTTACCATCCCTCTGTTTTGTCCATTGTTGAGCAGACACATGGATTGCTGAAAATGCATACTGGCTATCAGTGTATATAGTTACAACTTTCCCCTTGGCTAATTTACATGGTTCAGTTAGTGCTACTATCTCAGCAGCTTGAGCTGAGTAGTTTCTTGGTAACGGTTCTGATTTTAAGGTTTTATCCTGTGTTACTACTGCATAACCTGTAGCATTAGTCCCATCCTGCAATTTCCTGCTGGAGCCGTCTACAAAGAGTTTTAGCTCGCTGTCTGCTAAAGGCACATCGATTAGATCTGCCCTTGGTAAAACTCTTTCCGAAATATCTACTAGACAGTCATGTGGTTCTCCATCAATTGCGGTTGGCATTAGCGTAGATGGATTTAGAGTAGTACAGCGCTCTATGATTAAGTGAGGTTGAGACAAAAGCACAGTCATGCATGACAGATGTCTCGATGGTGACAAATATGCAATCTTGTTCTGGAGGAGTATAACTGATACTGCATGTGGCACCTTTAAAGTTGGGGAATGAAATAATACAATTGAAGCTGACACTCGGACTGCCAAAGTGACTGCCACAACTGCCTGAATGCAGGGTGGTAATGCTCTAGCCACTGTGTCAAGTTTGGTTGAATAAAATGCTAACGGCCTGTCTTTTACTCCATGAGTCTGGGTTAGCACCGATGTCATAAAGCCGTCTTTGCAGTCTACTGTTTGGATGAAAGGTTTAGAATAATCTGGTAAACCTAACACTGCAGATCCAACAAGCAACTTTTTAACCTTTATAAATGCATTCTCTGCCTCTGGTGACCAGGTCAAAAGGTCAGAATCTGCCATGGGTAGCTGTCAGAGGTGCAGTTACTTCAGCATAACTTGATATCCAGCTTCTGCAAAAATTAGTCATACCTAAAAATTACATCATTTGCTTCTTTGTTTTTGGTTTTGGGGCCTGTAAGATTGCTGTTTATCTTCCTTCATCTAGGTGCTTTCCCTCCTGTGAAGGATTATAACCTAGATATTTAATAGTTGTCTGGCACAGCTGTAACTTATCCTTGCTTACTCTATGTATCTGTTCAGTGAGAAACTTAAGCAGAGCTATGTTGTCCGTTTTTACCGTTTTATCTTCCTCTGTTGGAGATGCCAGCAAGATATCATCTACATATAGCAATATTTTACTCCCTTGTGGTGGAATGAATTTATTTTAGCTTGCTGACAGCCTGGAAAATATTGTTGGTGACTCACAATAGCCCTGTGGGATTCTCGTATAAGTATACATTTTCATTTTATAAGTGAATGCAAACCAAAATTGACTATCTGGGTGAACTGGTTTCGAAAAGAATGCGATGCTAATAGCTACTACAGAGAAGTATTTACATTTTGGACTCAGGTCATTGAGGAGAGTATGTGGATCTGGAACAGTGGGAGCATGTGGGATTACTGCCTTATTTACAGCTTGTAAATCTTGGACCATCCTCCATCCTGATGATGGGGGCGTCTGCTTTACCGGAAAAAGAGGAGTGTACATGGTGAGTTTGGACATTCAATTATAACTCCTGCTTTTAAAATATCTTTAATAATTGGTTCTATCCGTGCTTCAGCTTCTGGTTTCAGGGGATATTGCCTTTGGTGTGGTCTAAATGTCGTTTTTGCCGCGATTGAGACTGGTTCTACTCCTTTAATTAACCCTACATCAGATTTCCCTTTTGACCATAAGTATGATGGAACTTCTTGTAGTTCGTTCTCCTGGTCCTGTATCAGGGTCATTATTTCTCATTACTCTGCAGCCCTATCGCTGTCTAGGTGGACTGTAGTGTGTACTCGCGGTAACCAGTTCAAAGGACTGGAATGGAGTCCCGTAGACGGGCTCCATCTGAACCCAGAACCGTTATCCCGCCAATCTGTTGCTGCCTCTGCTCTTGTGATAATGTATCCAATATCTTCCCATCTGATACTCTTATCTTTTGCTAATGAGACATGAGGCACAGTGTCCCAGCGGCCGTAATTCTGGGCTGAGTGTGCAGCTAGCCCAGCAATTCCCGTCCTTATCCCAATATAGGTCTTTGAGATGGACAGAACTTTGTTTGATTTTCAAGAATCTTTCTTCATACTCCATGTGGTGGCACTACTTGCTCAGCCTTTTGTAGTAGGACTGAGGTTACAGAGCCTGGCCCTGAGGTTATCAAATCTGTACTGTACCAATAATTAATAGGTGTTTCATCTTGGATGACCAGACAGAAAGTCATTCTGAGTGCTTTCAGTCCTTTCGCTGTTGGCACTGTAGCTATGCCTAAGCTTTGCATCATATCTCTTCCTAATAGATTACATGGACAAACATAGGACAATACTACTTGACAGGGACTGTTTTTACCTGTTTCTGGATCTGTTATTTTTATGGGCTTCGACAAAGGTTCTCTATGACCTCGTCCATTAGCTGATTTTACACAAATAGTGGTAGTTGAAGTTTGCACTTGAGGTACATCTTCTGGGTTGACGACAGTTCTGGATGCACCTGAATCACAGAGGAACTTAATTTGCTTACCCTTTACTGTCAGCGTAACTTCTGTTTTTTCCTCTTCCCACAGTAGCACTTCTAGTGTGCTCAACTCTAACACTTCCTCTTCAATTTCTTTCTCGTCTTCCTGCTTTTAACTGGACCCGCATTCTTTTATTGGCTTCAGCGAGCCAATCTCTGGTCTGGCTTAATCTGTTCTTTTTGTTTGCTTTTAGATTAGTTAAGCCTAATTTTTCAATGTCTTTCACCAATTTGTTACATCCTTCTACAGTGATTCTACCTGTTAACCTGAACTTCTTTTCCCATCTTTGCAAATATTTAATGTTTTCCTTAACTCTTATAAACAGTGCTTTTCCTAATATTCCGACTGCAATTCTCTTACCTTCTACTGCTCAATTCTGTTTTTCTTTCTTTTGGATCCCGTCACCCTTCCACCCTCCAGTAGTGACTGGCCTCCCTTTACAGCAATTCAGCTGGAGGTCTTTGTTTAGGAGTCCTCTGCTCCCCCGTGCACGGCTTCAGTCACGATCCTGGATGGTGGAAAGGCTGTTGGGATCCAGCTCGAAGGACTTGTTGTTGTTAGGAGTTGTTGCAAGGAGTTGTTAGGATAATCTGATGAACACAGAAAGTTGAATTCGTTTTTTAGGCAAGTAGTAACATTTAATATATACTTGCTGCAAGGGGACAAGTCAATACAACAGCACAGTGTCTGAGTACCGGGGTTGTCTGCCGAATACAGGAGATACAAGGATATTAAGCATGATGGGCGGTTCCCCTTTACAACGTATATCTTGGTGGTACTTGTTTACAGATAAAGTCATACAAACAACAGTTGTATACACAGACAGTCATATGGCAGTCATGAGTTTCCTGAGTTCCGTCGGTTCAGGCAGGAGACGTAGTCAGGGGAGCAGGGGGATCGAAACCAGAAGAGCCGATCAGCGGAGCAGACAAACCAAAGAGGGGCAGGCGAGAGGGAGAGTCCAGTCCAGTCCAAGCTTGTGGTCGGGGGCAGAGAGCTGAGATGATATCTGGGGAAGCGACGAGACAGGGTAGTCAGAGGCAAGCAGGGTCGATACCAGGAAAGCAGTCTGAATAACGCTGGAGAGTCTTGCATGAGTACAAAGAACAATCTGGCAGTGAGTGCACGGTGAAGAGCCGTATATAGTAGGTTGATTGCTGATCAGAGGCAGCTGCAGCAACAGGTGAGTGGAGTTGGCCTGATGAGGAGGGAGTGGCTAGCAGACCGGTGAGAAGGAGGAGGGGCCGGTGGAAAAGTACTGGGAGCATGAGATGACTGGGGTGAGGAGAATGCAGACTATGACATAAAGTAAAATTCTGACTACATTAATGCATATATTTTAAGTTGTAATCAAACCCCTAAACCTAGCCTGATGTAATGCCTTACTCTAATGACTGAGCAGCAGAGCGTCGCATTAAAATGCCACAGCTCCTCATTGTGCGGCTGTGAACATCTGTGCAGGGATTCGGTTTCAGATTCTTCATAAGTTTAAAGCTTGGAAACAAGTTTGAGAGAAGCTGTTGAGGGGGACACTATAATGACGTCAAATTGTAGTTCATGCTGCTGATGCCTGCTGACACCCTCTGTATAATGAAACCTTTCTCAGAAAGAAGGTACCCCTTTTCTTACTGTAAACTCGGGTTGTCTTTCTGAATATACAACAGGCTTTGGCTTGAAAATACCTTGTATTTGACAGGCACCAATAACTGTGTGCAGGAAATTGAATTTAATTATTCACATACTATCACTGTGTGTGGCAGAGAAGTGTCCATTGTGAGGTATATGAGAACAGAGGAAAACTGATTGAGGACAACTAATTTTTTTCTCCTGCTTCAGCTTTGCATTCATAACCCATAATCTAAATACATTAGAACAGGGTCTGACATCATTGTCCTGTAGTTAGATTCTTTTTTTTTTAAATTTACATTTTTCCTCAGTCTTAACATTAACATTGTTTATTGTTGTTGATATTTGTTCCAGGTGTTTTCTAGTTGTTTGTAGTGATCTCTCACGGAGAAGGCCTAGACTCAAACGCAGAGCGCTCACTCACAGAAAACAGGGAGATGGTTGAGGTAAGTAAAGGGAATTTATTTTACAGTCAAAAGGAGGACTGGAGTTCCAGGCTGATCCGGGACTGGTGGGCTCAACCCCAGAGGTGAGGGGTTGAGCCCACTGGGGAGCGACTCCGGGGACTTGATCCAGGCAGGTAACTTGAAGGTTGGAGGTGGAGAGCTGGACGAGGCAAGACAGCATAAAACAGGAGACTGGATCTGGAGCACACAGAAATCAAAGTAAGTCATCTTAAACATAGACGTTTGATCTGAGCACATGAAACAACCTGAGACCTGACCTAATACCACGAAAGGTGACTGTATGATCTGGCGATGAGTGGAAGAATGAGCCGGTCTTAAATACTGCAGACTGAAGGTGAGATGATGGCAGGATTGGCAGCAACTGTGCAGGCTTGATTGCATCCAGGAGAGCAGAGACCATGGTCACGCCCAGCTCCAGACACACACACACACACACACAAACAGTACAGACTGTGGACACAGGCAAGAGGCTAGGGGAGGCAGGAGAACAAAGGGAAAGGGACAGATCCTAACATTGTTCAGTCATAGTAAATCTATTACTACCCCCCTCTAACATCACCAGCAGATATTAAAGTCACTGAAAGTGAAGTTCTGTAGTATTATTAGTTCATTTATCCATTCATCTGTCTTTCCCATTATTGTTTGTTATGTTTATTTAATTTATTATAGTTTTTTTTTGTCTTATTTCAATAGTGAAGACAAATCTTCATGGTTCCACACAGAATAAATAATACACATCATTGACATTAGTCGGTTTCCTTTACTTGGAAATCTTAGGAAATCTAGAAAAACAATAGAAGATGAATGGGAAAAAAAGGTAATAAATAGGTGAAGTCTGGTTTAGCTGGTAACCTGAACAGAATTTTAGGCCAATCAAATAATATTAGTTGCTGACCCAAACAGTTAGTTAACCTGAACTATAATTGTCAGCTGTTAGACTGAACTGTTGAGATAAAATCAAAGAGTTTGTCCCTGTTTTTGTAGCATCATGAATCTGCTTAAATGCCGTGTTATTTTAACAGTATTTAACTATCTATGGATATCCATGTGATCTCAGATGTATAATTTGATCAATGTATACGCTTGTTTTTTATTTGAATTTTAGCTGTTGCATGTCGTAGAAGGGTATTTTGAATGTAATCCCTTTTTGCCTCTTATGTTGTTGTGAGACTTGCTGAAACCTCTAGAAAAGACCATGCCATGCACTTCAGACAGTTACGTTATATACTTTGAAATAATCTATTTTCACAAGAGCCAACTTCTGTAACTTGGAAAGATCTCCAAATACTGTACATGACTTCTATCAGTTCTTAATCTATTTTATTTATATTCTAGGTGACAAACAGGCTCCTGCTGTAGCAGAAGAACCGAAGATGTTCCCTACAGATCACACTTCTAATGATGAGTCAAAGACCAATGATGCTACTTCACAGGTAATGCAGTAATGAAGACACTGTAGTCATAAAAAACTATCTATATGGAACTGTACACTATGTAGGTCCATTACCAAAATACAGAGGTGTTCGCATTTTTTTCTGGAATAGGTTCTCAGTAAGGTTTACTCATTGGGTGATGTTGTTGGGGCCTGTTAACATCACACACTCATATGTTTCTATCCTTGTCCTCATGGGGCCCACCAAACTCAAACACTCATGGTTTTATTATTTCCCCCAAGAATCTGGTTAATGTCACACAAACATACATTTCTAGTCTTCAGTATCTAAACTCAATTTATTGCAGGTATAAGTTTAAACTTCCCGAGCTGTTGGATATCTGAGAAAGGTATTTTCAATCTATTTCCCATTGTAGCCCCCCCTGTTTTTGTGAGAACTGCTGAAACATCCGGAAAAGATCAGATCATTCACTTAAAAACGTGTATGCTGTTTCAGAAACTATTTTAACAAGAGTCAACTTTGGCAACTTGGGCAAATCTGACAATACCGTTCACAGTTTCTATTCTGTTCTCACGATTGCGTATCTGAGAAAGGCTTAACAGATAGTAAACAAAAACTCCAATAAAACTGTGTGCTCGAAAAGGTGTGGCTTTACTGATGGTCGTTTCTGTAAAAGTAAAGCATACAATGCAAACAAACATACATTTTCTGCGTACACTGCATACTATGAACAAATACAATGACAATACAATACAATGTGAATATTTACGGCCTAAAAATGCTAATTTACTTATCGTGATAAACAAAACAATCACCTTTTAAATGTCCATGAATTCTAACCTTCTTCACATTTAGGCTAACATTGCAGGTAAGTATTGACAAATGAATTGCACAATTATTAGCTCAGTATAGACTTCTAACGACATGCGTACAAGTTTAACATATGACCAGCATGAGTATAAAACATTTATCAGAAAAAGAACAAATATTCTGTATATGTACTTATGGACAAATCAATTCCAAGGCTGACACGAAAAGAGAATACTGGTTTGCATGCACACTCCAAGCTGCTCTTTGTTCAACTGAAAAACACACAAGGAAAAGCATTGTTTTTTTCGTAAGGAAAACAAAACTTACCAACACTACCAAAATTGTCCACTAGGTGGAAGCTACTGAATGGATCACTGAATAGGGATCAGCACATTCTTCGTCTGGTACATTAATAAATATACCACTCTATACCACAATTATCTAATCTTTCTGTCCATTCTCATACAAGAGTACAACCACCTCTGAAGTATGGTTTAGTGTAACAGGTATATTGAAATGCCATAGTGTTATCATTTGAATAATTATTAGTTATTATGTTTGTTAATGTAATGTTGTTGGTTATTGAGGTGTGCAGAGAGAGGAACACAGAGTGTGACCTTCACCCAGTCATACAATGACTAGGTGAAGTGTTCTGTGATCGATTGGTAATGCCTCGGGGCTCTGATGGGGGAAGCGCGCTCCATTTTCTCACTCAGTATTACATGAGTGAAGGCAAGAACGGCCGTTTCCTGCCTCACTACTATTTCACCCTTTTTTAGGGCATTATATTTGGAAGCACCGCTGGGATGAAAGTAGTGAGGTTGGCATCTCAAAGCAGAGGAAGACACCCCGCATCAGTAACGCAGGCGGCAGAGAGAGTGCAGCTACAGTTGACGTGAAGTCTTAGTCAAGGAAAGTGTGCGTCCTGAGGTGCAGCGCGGCCACTAGGGAGCAGCAGAGTCCATGGTAACAGACAAAACATCATCAAATAGCTCTTCTTGTCTGTCAGGATGGATACAGAGGATAATAATTTATGGTTTTAAGTTAAAGGATCTCTTTTCCAACTTACCACTGATCAGTTAATGCAAATAAGTGACTTTCTTCAAATATCAGGAACAGACGGAGAAAAGATTGCTGGAAAAACTCGTAATGCTCTTGTTTCCCATATCATTCAACATGTTGAACGTGAAGATCTGAGTGCACTTGAAGATGAAGAAATGTCAGAACTGTTGTGTTTAATGGACCATATAAATACTCTGCTCAAGGCAAACAGAAATGACACATCTGAAAAAACTAAAATTGATGAGGGACAGGAAAAATTAAAGAGAGAACTAGAACTAAAACTTATGGTGCAAACGAAGGAAACGCAAATACAGAAGCACGTTAACAGAAACACAAAGTGTGCAATTAATAATGAAGCTGTATCAGCCCCTACCAATGCAAACAGCTCGCAGTGGCGAAAAGACTATAAGATCTCAGGTCAGATTGGTGAACCTGGCCAAAAAGACAAACTCACCTCTCCAGTTTGGCCCGCCAAACTGATAACGGTCTCAGCAAAGGTTACCCTGAATCCGAGATAGTAGATGCGGTTATCAGAGCCATAGTGCCTTGCCTTGCGGAGCTATCTTGAAGGAAAAAGTGATCTGTCCCTCCCTAGTCTTAGGAGGATCCTCCGCTAACATTACCAAAAGAGGAGTGCAACTGAGCTATACAAACAGCTAACCACAGAAGTATGGAGCATAAGGATACTCCACGGAACTTCTTTATTAGAGCAATGGATATAAGACAGAAAATATTGTTTGCATCACAGGAAGCAGAGTCTAGCCTCAAGTATGACCCTGAACTAGTGCAGAGCATGTTCATGCACACAGTACTTACAGGCTTACAAAATGACAACATCAAAATTGATCTCCAGCCTTAACTGGAATAAGGAGAGTGCTGAGGCTTTTCATCAGCCAGCGGGACCAGTGCAGGAGAACCGAGCTGCTGGAGGCCAAAGGTCAATGACAGGAAGAGTCCAGTTTCAGCAGAGAATTGCACCACAACGGTTCCCAGTGCCACGTCCCAGACCTAAATGTTTTGTCTGCCAGCAGCAAGGAGAAGAGTACTGTGAGCATTGCACCAGATGTGGGAGTAATGAGCACTTCTGTGCAGGCTGCAGCGAACCCAGAGGACTGCCCAGAGCTGGGACAGAGACCCATTTTAACGTGAATCAGGTACCCCCGAGGGACAGGGAGTAACCCGATTGGTGAAATAGTCCCAAAATTGAACCAAATGTGGAGTAAAAGAGAAAAGTCAGAAGTTTAAACTATGTTCAGTGTGTATGACAGCACTTTATTGCTCCAGGGAATGTCAGTGTATCCACTTGCCAGAACATAAAGAAAACTGTAAACCATTCACACAGCCGAAGACACAACAACTACATTCATGCAAAATGATGACTGACAAGAAAAAAAACATATTGTGAGTTTTTTTCTTTCCACATTACAGTCACATTAATATTGACCTTACTATGTAAAGTGCCTCGAGATAATGTCTGTATGTTCCCTCAATGAGCCAATTAGTGCTACACACAATTATCTTGTCTTGCCTTCATGGGGCCTTCCCGTATGGATCACACAGCAAGTGATTTGAAATAATTTGGGTATCACTTTTCAGCATGTAAACTTTAGTTATTGCAGGTATAATTCTGCATTTCCCAGGCTGTTGCAAGTTAAAAAATATAACATATTGAATGTAATTGTCATGATCTGCACTTTCTGTTCTCCTCTTGTATTTGGTGTCTTTACTTTTCCTGTCTCCTGCCCCTGTGATTGTCTGCACCTGTTCCTAATGTGTCTCACCTGTGTTAGATCTTCCCTTGTGTAATTAGTCTGTGCTACATAAGTGCTCCCATTCCTCTCTGTCAGTTCGTCTGTGATTTTTCCTTCATTCTTTTCCTGTGTCTGTGTATATGGCTCATGTGTGCAACCTGTCCCTGTCCTGTTCCAGTCCATGTCGTGCCTAAGGGATTTCTGTTATCGTTACCTCCTTAGACTGTAAGTCTGTTTTTTGGTTAATGTTTTTTTTCCCTGTCATTAAATATTAAATCTGCTTCCTGCATTTGGGTCCTGCTTCTTTGCCACCACCTAACAGTACGAACCGATCAAGATGGACCCAGCAGAGAGTGGAATTCCTGTTAAGGAGTTTTTTGACACGGCATGTCAGGTCAAAGGACTTTTTGAACAGCTGGCTACAAACATTGAGCAAAAGTTCACCGTAAAAAATTATTGAAGCGTCTGGTCGGGTCCAGGCCATGGCTCAGGGAGTGGTACCCTGAACTGGGAAGGTGTTTTGACACCTTCCCATGGACACCTTCCCGTGGAAACCAGCTTGGTCTCCACGTCGGCAGGAAGGCGGCGTCCTTGCCTCCAGCCGGCCTCCACGCTGGCTAGCATCGGGGCCTGCTAGCTTCCAGCCAGCCACCACGTCAGCTAGCCTCAGTCCTGCCTCAGGGTTCTTGGCTGACGCAATGCCTTTTCCTGCGTCAGGGGTCTCGGCCGACGCCTGCTCCTCGTCTAAAGTCGGTTGTCCGGCCGACCCCTGCTCCTCGTCTCCAGGCGGCAGGTCAACCGACACATCCCTAGTTGGTGGTCTGGCCAACCCCTGCTCCTAGTGTCCAGTCGGTGGGCCGATCGACACATCCTCCTTCGGTGGTCTGGCCGACCCATGCTCCTAGTGTCCAGTCGGTGGGACGACCGTCCCCTATAGATCCCACTTCTAATGATGATTCAAAAACCAATGATGCTACCACACAGGTAATGCAGTAATGTAGATATTGTTGTCAAAAACTAATAATGTTGAACTGTACACTATGTATTTCCATTACTAAGATACAAAGATGTTCTCAATCCTTTTCTGGTACAGCTTTTCAGTTAGGATTACTCATTGGGTGATGTTTTATGGGGCTTTTTAACATCACACACCCATGTGTGTCCAGTCTTGACATTGTGGAGGTGACATGAGGTTTAACGGAGAGATAAAAGTGAGACAACCCTCCAAAAGGGAATGGTTTTATTACAAGAGTGTGAGGTTGTTTTTCTTTTAAGTTTCTTTTATCTCTCCATCAACTCTGCAAGTCATCAAGTCATTGTGAGTGTCCTCACTATGCCCTCTGCTTCAATATCTCCCCATGGAGTCAAAGACTCTATCAATACTTTGTCATCACATTTCATTCTGTTAAATTTGTAAAACAACATATCAGTTCTTTAACTTTTCTCTCCTGATTGAAATTATCTTAATATAACACAAATGCACACTCAATTTGGCTGCAAACAAAATAGCTGAATGCATTAAGGCGACAGTGAACATGTCCCTCATATTCATCTCATATGTAAACTGTTTGCTGCATTGTAGTTGAGAATTTTTAATTGAAATAGATGTTCTTTTCCAGTCATGTTCTCTTCTGTTCATAAGCTGAAGGACAGAATAATTGATTTTGCTTTTTTAAATTTTAAATTTTATTTTACGATCATGTTTTGGAGAACCCATCTGGCTCAGTGGAACACACTTGTGTGCACCTATACAAGTGACAACAGGAAAGTGAAACAGTGCGGCTGCTTCTGCACGGTCTGAGTCTCCTCTGTGTTTTTATGAGCTTCAGTCAGGATGGCTTTAATAGCAGCGTAGCTGCTTTAAAGCACCCACCAGGAGCTTTACTTCATGTAGGAGACATTCTGAGTTTTCTTACGTAGTAACCCAGCGGCAATTCCACATTCAGACGGAGGAATGCAGCCTCATTAAAGCAGCAGAGGGGCCGGAATGGTGCATTTCTGCTGAGTGAGGTAAACCAGGAAAAGCACACTGAGGAAATGCAACCAAAGCAGGGGGGAGATGCCGCACGTGCGATTAAATCACAAACTACAGCCAGTAACATTACCACAGTTGCTGCTCTGCCACAAAATACGAAGTTTAAAGAATGTTTGTTGCATGGATCTGGTGCTGGATTTTATGAGGTTGGACACATGACGATATGTTTATCTTCTCTAACTGATAACATTTACTGAGGAGAAAATGCACACTTTAGTCACGTATAGTGCCTGAAAAATAAGTTACAGCATAAGCTGTGAATTTAAGAAGCCATTTTAATTTGGAAGTGCACAAAGGCAAATAGAAATGGTAGTAGACATTTCATAGTTGGGACCAGGAAGCAGAGTTCCAGTCTTACATGCTTCTCTGCGCTTCTATTACAGCAGTCGCCCCCACAATACCCCATAGAAACTGTTTCTGCCCCCCGACCTATCTAAACCAAAATCATACAAACCTTATAAAGATCAACACAAATCCTATAAATGAACCTAAAAAAGAATAATAAAATGTGTAGGTAGTAGGTCATTCCCATCTAAATCTTTGTTAGTGAATTATCTGATAACTGATCATCACATTGATTTATTCTAAATGACTGAAACCTGGCAACAGCCAGAATAATATGTTAGTTTAAATGAATCAACACCTCCCTCTAATAATAATACAATTATTCCTCGGACCACAGGGGGGTCGCAGCAATTTTCCAATGAGACTTACTGCTCAACCCTCAACCTAAACATAGTTTTAGTCATTAGAAAGCGAATCACTTAGCCTCATACACCCAAGCGGGAAATGTCAAAAAATAGTTATTCTAGTACTTGTATATCGACCACCAGACCCTTACTCTGAATTTGTATCTAAATTTTCAGACTTTTTATCTGAGTTGGTGCTTAGCATAGATAGTCATTATGATGGGTGATTTCAACATTCATGTGGACGTTGCCAACGACAGTTGCAAAAGCGCTTTATTGTGACCAGTCTATAGTAAGATAAAACAATAAAATCCAAAGTGAACCACCCACTGTCAGCACTCGCGTTCGTGAGACAATAAATGTCATTGCAGCTAATTTACCTTATGATCCTGGTTCCATTAGCCTTGATCAATGCACAAGTTTGGCCCTCATCCAAGGGCCCAAAACTCTCCAGTCTTACAGAGCAAACTGCAAGTTCTCCCTCAGTGACAACTTTAAAACTTTAACTTTAGCAAAAAACATTGGGGGCAGGGGGATTTTAAAATCTTTTTGGCTTTAGTGTATGATTCAACACTCTGTTACTGTGTTTCAGCTGGTATGTGCTAATTTAATTGAAAATTAGTTTGAGATGAAGCAGTGCAAAGCCTTGTATCAGGTTAACCTATGTCTCCAGTGTGTTTATACATTTGAGTTTTAAGGATATCTTTCTTAAATCTGAAACTGCACCTCAGAATGGTGGCAGTGCTGTTTGAAATCAGCACAACCTTGTTCTGGGTTTTGTCTGACTGATATACAGTATACAACACACAGGAACCACGTGAACAGCAAGTTGGGCCCCGTTTAAGAGCATGCAGGTTCTCAGTAACAAAAACCTGCTCTCTGTGCAGAGGAGTGTGGACTGCAGAGCGCCTGTAGGAAGGCCAAATTCAATTCAATTCACTTTGATGTATGTGAAGATAAACCTGTTAATTTACAGGCGAGGGAGCAGGAGTCATTGGATTTTGAATTCTGAGACTTAGTCCACACTTCTCTCAATCCTACTGACTGCAGCTTTAAATGATCCACACTACTTGGACAGCATAGTTACTACTTGAATTTACAACAGTTATGGTAAATCACAGGGTAATTTGCTTGTTTACCTGCCACTGAAGCTCTTTAACACAGAAAAAAAACTTGTCTTTTGAGTAACTTTTCTAATGAGCAAGTACAATTGTGTATTAGTGAGTGCAATATCATATCATAACTGATCTGGAACAGTAGAAGCTGCAACCTCAGAATGTGAAGATGAACATAAAGGAAGTTGAAGGAAGTTCCAAATTCCAAGTATGGTTTGGTTTATGCGTGGTTTGGACTCTCATGTATTGCCAATTATTGATTGGTGCAAATGATAATGTACGTGAAATGAAGGGGCCACTGTTCTTTGAGCTCCATATCAAAAATAATTTCTGTCCAGACTAAAACACCTGAAAACACATATCACAGATCACATATCAATAGACCATTAACATACACAAGTAATGTGCATGCCAGTGTAAACAGGAAGCAGTCTATTCTGTAATTGGTTGCTTAGTTGCTGAAAATACATCCGAACAAGGAAGAGCATTATTGGAAAGTAAAAGCAGGGATTTCTTTTCTTTGACCGATGAGTGTTACTGATAGGAAGTTTCAGCAATGCTTTGCTTTCGCACTGGTTGTCAAGTCAAGAATGTCTGCAACATTGTTTCCACGTCACACTTTCTGCCTGTCCAGACTAAAATGCAACCCCAATGTTTTACAACTAAAACAAAGCCAGCAGTGTTTCCAAAAATCTCTTTTAGAAATTCAGGGTGGCGTAGACTTTTGAAATTAAAACATTTTAGGGAGGACGTACCTTGAGCTGGTGGGCAGTATGAAATCTTCCTTTAGTATTGATGACATTTTACCCAGGTCTGTGCTTAAAAGTCCCCTTGTGTCTGCCTCCATCTCATTCAGACTGCCCCTGCATGGGTCTGGGTCCAAAGCTACCTGTGGATCTTTACCACGCAGACAGCGCAACTTGATGTTGTGGATTATAAGATAAGCAAAATAGCAAGTAGCATGAAGCGTCCCATGAACGTCCACACAAAAATAAAGACTGCTTGACTTGAAGGATCTCAATCAATTGAGGGGTCTCCTGATGATTAGAATCGTTGACTTTAAGGGGTCAGCAAATAAATTCCAATCTGCTTTCCATCAAAACTGCCCTGCTCAAGGTCTCTACTGACACAGAATAGCACAGTGGGTTTCACAGAGCATCAGGGGCCTTTGCCCAGCTATATGGTCCGTGTACTTTGCGACCAATCGACTTTTATATTGACACCCGAAAACTAAAGTCGGAAAAACTAAACCATTTTCACTTTACAAATATCGACTCGTTTTCCGATTCTTGTTTTGTTACCTACAATGGAAAACGAAATTTTTAACTCACTATCCAATTTTCCTATGAGTTGTAATGAATGGATATCGGTTAACAAAAAAAAAAATATTTAGGCGTTTTTCGTTTATTGAAATTACGCTTAAACGGAAGTAATCATTGCTAGCTTTACCGGGTAACCAACGATCAGCATGATTTGAAGCTAACTGCAAAGATGGACAGCTATGTGGTGTTCCGTGAAGGAAAACACGTCACATTAAAGGAGGATGACATGACTGTGGAGAAGATATGCAGGATTTTTCAGGTGCTGTTTACTTTGTTTGTAATATTTTGTCTAGTTGTTTTTATTTTAGTGACTCTTCATCCAGTACTCGCTCATGTTTCTACATCGTAATGTTAGCCAAAAGTCTAAGTCCATGACATTCCAATTAATTTCTCAATTTAACTTTGTAAATTAATTTAGTTCTGTTAGATCATTTTATTTAATTTAACAGGTCAGTAGCCGGAGCCTGTACATTACAGATGACTCAAATCCAGTGATTTTTCCAGAGACAGCAGGACATTTTTCCACCTTGTATCTTTCCGCTTGTGGCCATTATGAGGTCCATGGACATGCTGACCATAACGTCCCTAACCATGCTAGACGAACACTGCCCACCGCTGGTTCCTCCTTCACATTCTTGAATCGATCCGCCTCTATGAGCACACCTTCAGCCTCATCTCCCCAACCAACTGGTTACTTTCCAGGAAGATCTTTTCAGAGGTTAGTTATTAAATATGCACGGGGTATCCATGAATGAAATGCAATCATATACATTCACAATATAAAACGTATAAAATGTTAAATTTATCCTCAGGTCAATCCATATTGCAGAAATTGTGAACGACAGGCTCAGTACATCCAGAACTGTGCTGATTCGCTTCACAGTAGCGGATGCAACGGTGGAGGGAATCACTGCAAAAGTGAGGAAAGCCTTGAGCAGCGAGGAGCCTTTTACACTAACGGACAGCCAAGGGAATGAAATAATTGACTCTGAGGGCGCAAGAGGTCATTTTATGATTGTACAGATAAAAATTTTAATTTTCTAATATACAGTCAAGGTTAATTCTCCTGACTTCTTAGGTTCCACTTACTGGAAACAGAACTCCCGGAAGATTTATGCTATTCCTGAGTCTGACTATGTGGAATGTCAACTTGGAAGATGAGCTAAAGTGAGGTAACATAATATTTAATTCTTGCATTTCAAAAAATTATAGCTATCATTGTAAATTGGCTAATTATTCCACTGTTTTTATATGAAATTAAATGAGAAAATGTATTCTGTAGTCTCTACAGGACTGTTTAGGACTGTACAAATGGAAAACCTAAGATTTGCTGATGATTCATCCATTGAAAAATTTGTTTTTATTCTTTCTATTTTGATGCAATATTCAGTCGAAGGGGTGAAGACAGTTCAACCATTCTAGAGTTGATCAATAAAATGGGGGAGCTGAAAAAAGGCCTCCCAGACATAACTTCAGTGTTGAACCAGCTGTCTGAGCTTGCGTCCTGCAAAAGATTGCTGATGTTATCAGAAGCTTTGTGAGCCAGTAAAGGAAGCGTTCAGCTGCCTGGTCTGTAAAGGTATGAATATGATTTCTAAATCCAAATCTATAAAGAATCCTTGAATCCTTTTGTATAAAACACAGGCTTCACATTATTAACTCATTGAAATTGGAAAGAACCTATTTATTATTATAATAGTCATTATAATAATAATGTCTATTATTACAAAATGCATACATAATATATAAAATTATTGTAGGATTTATATATATTATTATGTATGTAATTCATAAATAAGCTATTTACTGAACAGCTTATGGTGCAAACAAATGTTTTACCCGTTGTGTTTGCTTTTCAGGGGTTTCAGATTGTTTTACCTGATTTTTGTATTTCTTATAACATTGTTTAATGTTGAAATTGATGTTTTCTTTGTTATGGTCAAGTTTGTTACAAGTAGTAACAATTGCAACAAGTATTTTAAGTTAAGTATTAATGTCACAAAAGTTACATAAATATAATGTACAAATTTAAAAAGACTGTTTTTTTGTAAGAACTGTTTTATTGAAGAAATATGTTGCACTTTAGGGATACTGATTAAGAACTTGAACGGCTTTTCTATTTGCCACTATAATAAACAATATCGTTGTAAATATATAGTCTCTTTATTGACAATTTAAGGTCACTGCCTAAGCAAGTCCTAAAGCTCTTCTGGTGATATCTACAATGGATCCAAGTGCAGTTTGGAAGGGTCCATAGTTGTGGTTTACTACATTTTGATAGTGAGATTGCAAATCAAAGTGAGAACAGAACTCAGTTTTCTTCTACATTTTGTTGGACCTCAGGAGATGGGAAAGGATCACTGCCAAATGTTGACTCCCTTGTAAATCTATAATAGGATCAATGATTTAAAATGGACCCTATTTTGTCTAATTTAAGAAATCTAGCTATTATCTTTGATCAAAATGCAAAGTCTGATCAAAGATAATAGCTAGATTTCTTAAATTAGACAACTATATTTAATCATTGACCCATAAAAGTTTTTACAAGCAATACTTTCCTTAATTCAGTTTTCATTTTTATTGGTAAATCATCTCTGGACAGAGATTGCTGGTAGTCCCTCGCATCATTCTAAAAACAAAAGGTGATACGTACTGAAATCTTTGTGGAGTTGTTTTTATGGTCTATGTTACTTGTGTCTTTTTGTCTCATGATTTTATTGTTGGATGTTTTCATTGCCTTTGTTTTATTGATTGAATCTGTATAGCCCTATATTTTGTGTGAAGCACTTGCAGTGACGGACTGGGATCAGAAAACGGCCCTGGCATTTGCAACACACTGGCCCAATAACACCAACGCCACCCAAATGTTGCCATAAAAAACATAAAACCATACAGACTGACCAGAATGCAGAAATTCGCAACACACTCCAACGACACGCACTATCCCTACATCCCTACAGTGGCGAAAAAACTGATTAAGTTTTTCATACACAGAACTGACAACTAGCGTCCTGTGACGTTAAAAAAAACTAAATTTTGTATTTATTAGTATTATTTTTGTCAATAAAATTACCCATTTTGATCGGCCCATATTCCAGATGGCCAGTCCATCACTGAGCACTTGGTGAATTTAGACGTAAAACCTGAAGACCCCAGACATAATGAGAAAAATTCCATATTATCCACGTAGAATCAGTGCCTTCAGGCATCATTCCACCGAAATAAGACACATTATGGAAGCAGCAGTCCATCCATCCAAATTCAAAAACTATCTCTACATTTGTGAAAGAAACAGATCCATACAAACAAATTATAAATCCTTTGTTATAACACACAGCCCTAATGTGGCTTCCCAAACATTCTGCATACACCAAATCTGATCATATTCTTTTATAATTGAAATTTTCAATCTCATTAGTTCATGATATCCTCTAAGTGCTATGGTCAAAAGATACAAGATTAAAATAATGGTTAATTCAAATCCATAAATATACCTCACACAACCAACAATCAACAATCAACATAATAACAATAACATAAAGAACAGGGTTACCCTGGTACCCTTTTTTCCCACTGAGGTATTCTGTTGGCAGTTCTCGTGCCAATATCATCCAAACTAAACTGGAACTGAGTTCACTGACCTCTGTACTTCTGTTCAGAGCAGAAAAACAGGACAAACATGCCCCCTACTGACCGTGAACCTTTATTCACATCAACACAACTGTCTCTTAACAGCTTCATCAGGTTTGAGTGTAGATCTGTTTCAGCTCTGAGCAGGAATATCTGTTCTCCTCCTAGAAACAACAAAGCTTCATCTTTTTATTCTTTTATGTGTGTTTTGGTGATTTTCAGTGGAGAGTTCTATTGTCCTCTGCTCACCATTTGTTAGACATCTGACCTTCGACCAGCTTGATGCACATTAGCTGTTTCAGAGGGAGTTTCAGGGAGTACAGAAATGTGGTGCTAAATATTCAGTACTTATTAGTGAATTATTCTGAATATTTTTAAACTGAGTACCAGCACAACATGTCACCTTTCTGAACCTTTTGTCCAAAATATCAGTATCAGTTTTCAGGGAGCCACATTGGTCAGATAGGTCCCTGCCATCTGACCTTTGTAACCTCATGGACCCAGTGCTGGTCCTGCATTCTTACTTCTCATTGTAAATCAATCCACAGTGATACTCTTCACCAGGAATCAGGGCGTCCAGTAAATAACAGAAATGGAAGAACAAATATTTTTTCTCCCTGTGTCAACAGTTGTTTGAGACTTTTTCTACTGTTGCATTACTGTTGTTCACCGTCCATCGTAGAACCAACTGATGCACCTCCGTGATAGACAACAACCATTTTCTGCTTCTTTTTTTTTTTCTAAATATACTCAATCAATACAGTAGTTCATCAGCACATTTCTCATTTCTTTGTCATGCCCTACATTTAAAAATTAAAGGATTTAATTTATGAACACCTAACACACCCATTGAAAAAATATGTATATGTGAATGTATATGTATTATAGATGATGTTCATACCTCCCAGCACATTTAGTTGTTTAGTTACCAGAAACCAAAGCTAAACGGCAGATTCAGTGTAAAGCAGAAATGTTCTAGCTATAGACAGAAAAAACTATCTAAATTTGCGGAAAGCCTTGATTAAACTATACTTTAAATATAATATATATAAATATTAAAAAAAAAATACTAAACGTAAAAAACATTTTCCAGTATTTCAATTTCAGGACTTATTTCTTTGAATTTGAAGTGGTCCTTCTGGTGGTATCCATATATATATATATATATATATATATATATATATAGAGAGAGAGAGAGAGAGAGAGATATTTGATTTTGAAAACACAATGTTTATTAAGATTTACCAGAGAACATCACGGCCCTCTACAAATGAAATGAAAAAAAACACACACAATAACAAAATAACAGAAAAACAGAATAAATCAGGTCATAAACACAGAGTGAAAGATGAGCTCTCCCTCCTTCACTGAACACACAGCCGTGGTGAAACACCACTGGTTTAAAAACTCTTTTATGTCGTTCATCAGAGAGTGGAACCTGAAATCCACTCTCACCTTGTGTCCGGACACACTCGTGTCCGGACACATTTCCTATCTTGTCTTTCCTGCTTTTATAAATCGACAATCTGGCCTGACCAACCACAAAATTCAGCAACTGCCACTTTTTAGCATCTTGTTTTCTGTAGCCAGCACCAGAAATAAAAGCAGTCTCCGTAAACATTTCCCCACAGTCGAAAAAAACACGTTTTTTAACATGGTAAAAAGAGGTTTCAGCCTGTGACAGTCCAGATAACAGTGAATGATGGTCTCCGTGTGTGGACAGAATGGACATGTGGAGGACACAGTGGGATTTATCTTGGACAAAGAGAGAGAGAGAGAGAGAACTTCAGGTTTTTTGGAGCTATAATGGCCCATCTTTATACAAAGTCATTGGCTTAAAATGTGAATTGGAGCACTTTTATAGCTTTTTTGCCTATTTGATAAATGTTCATATACTATGTTGATTCTTGCACTTTTGGGTAATATCTTCATGGTTGAATGCACTTATTTAAGTCGCTTTAGACAAAAGCGTCTGAATGAATGTAATGTAATGTAAAAAAATATATAAAATGTGATGAATTGTAGGCAAAGCAAATGCCACTATGTAATGAGACCATGTCTTCCGTTCAGTGGACGGTCTGTAACCGTATGATCCAAAAGTTTTTAGTGCTTGTGTTGATTAAAACGAACTACTTCCACCTAACACCTTACAAATATATGCAGAATTCAGTTTATAATTTTTTGCTATGTATCCACCCTTAAGCAGAAAAAAAAAATCCTATGTGAAGATTTTTCTGTGAAAACATTACTGGCCTGGTTTAACAACCATCGCTCGCTGAGGTAAACAAACACTTGTAAGCACCGTCAGCCAGCTGCTCCCACATCTGTTGAAATAAAGCAGGAAACAATTGCTAATTACAAATGTTGCCTCTTTCCTCCTTGTTAAAACTGTTAATCTTCCAATAGCTATTTTTGCAGGAGATTTAATTACTGCAGCTCCTCTTTTGAACCTCTGTCTGAAACAATTGTTCATATATCTCCTGTCTCTTTAAATCCTAGTCTGCTCTAATTAGCCAGTTGGCCAACTCTATTCTGATTGGTCAACCGCCTCCAGCACATTTAGGAAGTTTTCTCGCTCTCGCTTTTTTTTGTTGGGTGTTTCAGGAGCAACATTTTCTGTCGGGGAGAGGAACTCAATTGACCGCCTGTGGAGACCTTTTACATACAAATTTCTTTTACCCTACTAGAGGAAATGAGAAAACGGAAAAAAACCAACAACATATGTCTCCTTTAAAGAGTGAATAACACCAAAAATATATCAGGGGTCAACAGAAGAACAGCAGAATGAAGTGTGAGTATATATGCCTACACACCAATTAAAATATCAGGTGCTTGGCCTTTCTTGAATGATGACTAGTAATAATTAGATCCACTGACACCACAGGTTAAGGTCCAGTTCCATCTGAAGGCATATGTTTAAAGTGTTTTAGCTTATTAGCTTAGCTTGGTCGATAAATGGTCATCAGTTTGCAATTCATTCAATAGACATTTATGCCATTTACTGTGTGTGAATCACTCATCTTTTATGGAGCAGTTTGTGTGGTGCGGGCGCCTCAGTAAAACTGGATGGTGACAAAGCTAATAAGCGCCAATATGACCATCCCTGTTTTAAAGCCTCCTATGGTCAGACCTTCAGAGTACCGGTTGGTTTCTGAGGTTGAATAATAAACTGCACAATAAGAGGACTGCTGCGAGCACTGCACCTGAATGCACCAGAATGCACTACGTAGTGCAAAGATGGGAGTCTAAAGCACAGCCCAGTTAAAGGTGGCCACTGGCCACATAAAGAAAACCCATGGTATTACTGTCTTTATAATGGCAGATAGATGCTGTGAAAATCCAGCAGAATTACAGACTGTCTGTACCTGACTGAGACAGCAGACTGGTGACTTCCGTCGCACAGTGGTTTTTTTTCAAAGGGTGTCTTGGTGAAGTCACATTATCCAAATATAACTCAGAGGCATCTTCTCACATTCCCCAGGAGGCCAAGGGGACAAAGTTAGCTGCTAAAGAAACTCTAGAGGCCCAAAGCCTAGGGCCCTCAGCTGGCCGGAGGCAAGAGCTTGAAGCACCATACAAGGAGTGTGAGGGCATCTATCTCTGTGTGTATGTGTGTGTGTGTGTGTGTGTGTGTCTGTGTTTATGTGAGGTGAGGCTTATCAGTGAACGGAGCGGTGACTTTAATCATTATTTAACTATAAGAATTAAATTTTGAATCATCCCCACAACACATCACGAGTCTATAGAGACTTGACACCCTCTGGACTCATTAACTGAACATACCATGTTAATTCACAGTCACAGGAAAATGTCTAATGCAGAGGAAGAATAAAAGTCTATGATCAAAACTCTCGGCAAGTGACATGTTGCACATTATTTGACACCTGTAGTACAGATGAAAAATAATACAAAAGAAAAGTAGACAAAATAAAAATGTTGTGTCTGTTGTTGTTATACTTGATTTCTCATGAGGAAGCTGGTAGTTATGAACACATGATATGACAGTTACAAATTTATTTGGTACACATGGTTAAAACTGATCCAACATGTTAAAGTGGCTATGCAGAATCAGAGACATCTTGAGTCCTAAACATTAAACAACCAATGACAAAAAATATGTACAACAACAACAAAAGTAATAATAATAATAATAATTTCCAATCTTTCAATGCAGAAAGCTCAAGACTTTATGATGGTACTGAGAGAAACCCAACAGTTCCCACTATGAGAAAACACTTGTGGACAGTGGAGAGAAAAGACCTCCAACAGAACCAGAGGTGGTCGGCCATCTTTACCTCACTGAAAGAGAAGACATTTGGGATAGAGGGGGAGAGAGAGAGAGACCAGGAACAGTTCAATTCAATTACATTAAATGTTATTTGTACAGCGCCAAATCATAACATGCATTGTCTCAAGGCACTTTATATAGTAAGGTCAATAATACAATATTATAGAGAAAACCTAACAGACAAATCCTACAATGAGCAAGCACTTGCTCAGTGCTTGCTCATTCTGTGATTTGGCGACTGTACAGAGAAAAAACTCCCTTTTAACAGGAAGAAATCTATGGCAGAACCGGACTCAGTTGTAGGCGGCCGTCTGTCTCGACCGGTTGGGGTGAGGAGACAAATGGAGGAGAGAGGAGAGTTGGGCAGGAAGAGGGGAAGAGAAGAGACAGGAAGAGAAAAGAGAGAGAGAGAACAGTTGTGCAACCGCTGCTTTAATCTTTACCAAACTGATACTTATAATTACAAAAATAATACTGACACTTTTAGATGCAATTATGTTGTTGTTGTTGTTGTTATTCATAATAAAAATAATATTAATAATAATGACGGGTTTGGGTGCTGCAGCTCAGGAGTCAGAGATACACTAGGAGAGAGAGAAAACACAGAAAGGGTTAGTGCCATGTGATGTAATCATATCGGGGGAGAGAGGAGTTGGATAACAGTTGCTTTAATCTCTACCAGACTGATACTTATAATTATGGAAATACTGACACTTATAAATGCAATGATGTTATTAGTCTGGATCCTGCAGCTCTGGGGTCAGAGATACACTAGGAGAGAGAGAAAACAGAGTTAGTGACATGTAATGTAAATACATGGGGGAGAGGAGAGAGAGAGGGAGAGGGAGAGAAATCCTCATGATATAACTTCCCCCAGCAGTCTAGGCCTATAGCAGCATAGTAAAGAAATGGTTTAGTAAACACCTGAGCCGCTCTAACTATAAGCTTTATCAAAGAGGAAGGTTTTAAGTTTAACTTTAAATGTGATGAGGGTATCTGCCTCCCTGGCACAAACAGGGAGCTGGTTCCAGAGGAGAGGAGCCTGGTGGCTGAAGGCTCTGCCTCCTGTTCTACTTTTACAGACTCTGGGAACCACAAGTAGTCCTGAGTTTACAGAGTGAAATGATCTATTGGGATAATATGGAACTATGAGCGCTGTAAGATATGATGGAGCCTGATTATTAAGGGCTTTGTAGATTAGGAGCAGGATTTTGAATTCTATTCTGAGTTTTACAGGAAGCCAATGTAGAGATGCTTACACTGGAGAAATATGATTTTTCTAAATCCTGTCAGAACTCCTGCTGCAGCATTTTGGATTAACTGGAGGCTTTTCACAGACTTACTGGGGCATCCTAACAGTAATGAATTACAGTAGTCCAGTCTAGAAGTAACAAATGCATGGACTAGTTTTTCAGCATCCTTTGGAGATAAGATGTTTCTAATGTTCTTGACATTGCGGAGGTGAAAGAAGCCTGTCCTGGAGGCTTGTTTTATGTGTGACTGTCCTGGTCAAAGATAACTCCAAGGTTCCTCACAGTAGAAATGGAGGCTATAGGAATGCCGTCCAAGGTAACTATATGCTCAGATAGTATTTCTCTGCGGTGTTAAGGGCCGGGTACTATGACCTCGGTTTTGTCAGAAATCTGTCCATCTTGATGGACATAACAAAATGAATTAACATATGTGCAGGGGAACTGTCATAATTGGTTGTATCACCTTGTTGCTACACTTTCACAAGAGACAGGAATTTCAAAACCTAAAATATATAGCCTTTTTTTTACTTGCGCAATATCAAGAACATTAGAAACATCCTATCTCAAAGGGATGCTCAAAAACTAGTCCATGCATTTGTTACTTCTAGACTGGACTACTATTATTCATTAGTGTTAGGATGCCCCAACAAATCTGTGAAAAGCTTCCAGTTAATTTTGACAGGAACTTCAAAAAGAGATGATATTTCTCCATTATTAGCATCTCTGCATTGGCTTCCTGTAAAATTCAGCCTAGAATTCAAAGCCTTTTTAAAAAAAAAAAAAGTACTTAATAATCATGTGTCATATCTTACAGAGATCATAGTTCCATATTATCCCAATATATCACTTCGCTCTGTAAACTCAGGATTACTTGTGGTTCCCAGAGTTTGTAAAAGTAGAATGGGAGGCAGAGGCTTCAGCCATCAAACCCTTGTTGTTATTATTATTATTTTCATTATTAACAACATCATTACATCTAAAAGTGTCAATATTATCATTGTCATTACAAGAACTTTGTCCTCTGACAGTCTATTTCTCTCCTCTTACCTCAACCAGTCGTGGCAGCTGCATGAAACATAGGTAGCAGCTGGAGGAGCCAGCTCGACCAATCCCTGAGGTGCTACTGTTGTGTGCAGCTTTTGAAACAAAGACACATTCTGTATTCAAACAGGAACAATGATCCAAATTCTTTGGCAGGTTCAGGGTTTTTATCGAAGGCCCTGATGAAATACATTCAGTGACCAGTGAAACTAAAGTGCTGCACTATCAGATAGGAGCACATATAAAATATAATGCAAGAAGCATGTATGTTCCATGAAGCATAGACAATATTTATGATGCACTTTTTAATTATACATACATATACGTACAAATTACACATATACAAAAAAACATGATTAAAAACTGTAATGGGGGCTCTCGAATTTTATACTTTTTGAAATTGTCATAATACTCAAATTATGGGGCAGAGCATTATCGTTTATTGATCATAATCAGTTTCAATATAAGGTTTCATTGGGTTATGACAATTCTTTTAATGTTTAAATATTATTTGAATATTAAATTAGAACTTAGAAAAATAAGTGAATGATTTAGAGATTCAGCATTTCCAAACAGGATTGTAATCATAGCAGCATGTTAATAATCATTTAAATATTATTTCACATTTTTAACTATTTACAAGGCTTTATTTTAGATTTTTAATCTCAGAATTTCTTAATCTTAACCCACTAAATGTTAAAGAGGATGATGAAAAAAGACGAAAAAAAGACACTTATTTTCTTCCACAAATTACTTTATTGGGTTTGTTCATCATGGTTGGGTTTGTGTGAATGTTTCCTTGAATGCGTGGAGTTTAAGACTTGTTGCTGTGTGAACCTGCAGAAACTCTCGAAATTTCATTCCTCCCCTTCTGTCCAGACAAAACAAAGTGCAAAAAAACCTTCAGATACCATAAGAGTGACTCCTCTCATACATGCTGAAAACCTAAAACCTGCGCCATGATTTAACTGAAAAAATAAAAATAAAAATAAGCCACTTGTTTCAGCCAACAGATATTAGACACGTGGAGTTCATATAAAGGGAACAACAAACAGCAGCAGTAGGTTTAGGAGGTCTCGAACATCTTCTTCCTGTCAGCCTTGTCCTCAATGTTCTTACGCCAGTCCCCAACTGTATCTGTAGTCTGCAGGAGAAAGGAAAAAAATCTGTTAGAACAGACGATCATATGAGAGAAGTCATCTCAGCCTTGGGTTAACAAATTTATTCTCAATCATTCATTTGGGAGTTTGGAACTTTTACCAAACCAACATTACATCATCATTTGAATACAACATAGTTAAACTGACTGGCGTTAAGTCAACTAAATCAATGAACAGATCAAATATTTCCACCGACATTTTACTGAAGGTTCTATTGGAATGTGGGTCACCTGGGATTTACTATGACACTTCAGTCATTTTGGAATCTTGGCTACAGACTTGTGCAGACTACAACACTTTTGAAGTATGAAAGGCATGTAGTCTGCGGTTAACAAACACCAAAGTGCTAGAATTACACAGGTTTAATCATCAAATATTGCTATATCAGTTAATTACCTGATTAAAATACTAATATAATGTATCAGGTTTGAACAAATATTGATAATTCAACAGCATTTGCAGATCTTTTACTTCTTATAGCGACACATCTGCCAGCTACTTACTAAAAATATGAAAGTCAAAGACAACTTTAAACTCACCTCCTCTTTCACCTCCTTCTTCACCTGCTTCAGGTTGGACCTCAAGTCCATGGTCACCTTGTGTTTGGAGCCCAGCAGAGCCTGCAGCATTGAGTCAGCAGACATACGAACCTTCTTCAGAGCGGGTTTTTTCACACCTCTCAGGTCCACCACTTTGATCTTCAGGTCTTCAATCTATAGCAGGGAAAGCTCTATTAGTTTGCTGTCCTTCAGCAGGCTGCTGGTGCTGTGATAATGTCAGAGGACCTTTACCTCCTTGTCGGCCTTCTGCACCTTGGCCTCTGCATCATACCTCTCCTCATCGACCTTGTCAATGAGGGCTTGGAGCTTCTTGCAGACCTCCTGTTGATACAGTTCTCATGTTACATAAACAGTGAGTCACATACGTTTTGATGCACTGATATTTAAAAAAAGTCAAACAACCAACTCTATGTGGCTACATTGAACCCTGTCTGAAACCATTTTGTAAAAATCGAGCAAAAGTTAAAACATTTCTGAAACATTTTTGCCTCTGTGAAGATGTGAGCTCTCTGTAGAGTCTGTAGTCTTACAGTCATGCAAACATTTTGTTTCCTTTGTTCAACACATTAATTCTTCAGAGATGGTTTGTGTAGCTACTATAACCTTTTTTATATACTTATTTTATACACAAATCATGTCAGACTGTGCTGTTGTAAATCTTTTTTTCACTGGATGCATCTAGGTAAGCAGTTTTCTCCTACTGGAATTTTAATCCGTTTCTCTAAAGTACATTGGTTTTCCAGTAGCCTCGCTAGATTTTCATTTAGTAGATTAGTCTTTTTGCTAATGTTGTAATAAATGTTAAATGCCTTCATTGACATGAACAGATGTGAACTTTAACAAGAAAAAGAAAATAAATATTGTTATGGATTCAGTGAGTTATGCTGTAGGCTGGCTTGAGCCTTGCTATTTTAACCTATATTTGTTCACATTTAGAAAAAATAAGAACATAGTATTCACTAACAGCTATTATTTTTGCTGTGTGCCATTTGATGTACTGACAATTATCAATAGATATTCTGATATTGAAGGACAACTGATTGTGATGATTTTAAAAAGGTCTGAAGTTTTAAGTACTGTTTTTATTTTCTATGATTTCCAAGCAAGTTTATGGACAATAATTTGCAATGTACATCTCAGATAGTGATATCAGAAAGTTTCTAAAACTAAAAACTTGTATGGCTCAGATTTCTAACACAAATTACATTACAAGGGTTTTAAAGCAGCCAAAAATGAATGTCACTGTTGCTCTTGAAATGGAGGATGATAAAAAAGTCTACACTACATAAAACTCTTTTTTTTTATAAAAAACACCTGTATGCTGCTGTCCCTTCAGTTCACGTCTCTGACTGTGTCTCCCTTTAAGTAAATAAACCTCTGGAATTTAGCCAAATTTGGAAACCACCCTAATGGTACTAAAAGTAGACTAAATTATAACATTTTACTGATCAGTTAAAGTTTCAGTCAAACTTCAGTGTTTGTCATTATTCTGAACCATATGAGAACTTCACTTTTTCAGGGACACAATGATGTTCCTCTTACCATGAGAGCGGCCTGGTCTCCACTCATCTCGGGGGCAGGACAGTTGTCACGCATGTAGGCCTCCTTTGTCGCTACTTTTTCTTTTTTCTCCTCCTCGATCCAGTTCAGAGCGATCTGAAGAATCAAGCTCTGCAGGACAAACAACAGAGACATGGTCATTCAGAAATATGGGATGTTCTGAGGATAACTCTGGTGATTTTCCCATGGAAAGACCAAAACCAACAATCAGTGTCTCGATAAATCTCACTGTTGCACTGGGTGAGGGGAAGAAAAATGCTATAAAGAATTCACCTGTAATGGCATTAATTTAAACAGAAATTTATATTTTTAAGTGGTGGTTTTACCTTCAGATGATGCCTGCGGCTGGAGGTCATCTTTTTCCTGTTTGAGAGGAAGTGGTTTCACAAAGCAGTTAACCTCATATTCACTGGGAAATTTAACGTCCATCCATTTCAGGGTAATATTGTTGACTATTTAAAAACAAATTGCAAAGCTGTCACCAATATTGCTTTTGTTTAACTATTTTCAAATTATATTTTAGATTCCATAGATTCCGACAGTATGTGCTTGTAGACAAGAACATTTTTGCACAGAAATTTCAGACTGCTCAAATTGCTCAGACTTACTCAGACATCTTGGTGTTTTTTTCAGTTCACAAGCTGCATGAAGAAACATAAAAATACACTGAGGGGAGGAACATTTCCACTCTTGTTATGACCTCTGCTGAATGCTACAGCCGTTCAGATAAGGACAGCAGTGTGAGGTTCTCTGAGATCAGCATATTCTATCGCTCTGATGGAGACGGATGGACGAGAATATTTGTGCTGTAACGTGATCTGAGGCCACAGCTGAAGAGAAGCAACGTCAACTGAACTAAACTGGGAAGCTCAGGATCGAGTGTCGCACCCCAAAATTTATGAGCCTATCGAATGAATGGTTAATTTGAACAATTCTTCAATTAGACATCATTAGCTAAAGATGATCATTAATATCTTTAAATTACTTTGAATGGTAAGATGTTAAGTCCAAGTCCAGTGATGTGATATCTTTTTGATATTATTAACTCAACTAAAAGTAAAACAGTGTTGTTTAGTTAAGTTATTTTTTCTTTTAGGAGAAAATTACATTTTACAGTGACTCGACAGACCAAGCAGACCCAAACAGTTCCACAATTTTGTTTGTCTTTTTAAATTTAAAAGCTTAAAATTAACACATTTTACAACTTATAACAATTATCAGTCAAAAATGAAGAACAAAACATCCTGTAGACAAAGCCAAATTAACTATCCTACTAACCCATAATACCATCAACCTAATTTTCATATTTATCGAAAGGTTAATCAAGCACTCGCTGGTCATTAAGTCTGTCCACCATGACACAGACAGTAAAATATTACAGGCAGTATACTTTAAACATGGACCTTACCATGTTCTCATCAACAAAAAGTGTTTAATTTTAAGAAATTTGGTTATTCACATGTAAAGAATTCATCTCAATTAAAAAGATGTTTTTACAAATTATTTCTCACTTCAGGCTTTTAGGCATCAAATTTAAACAACTGGTATTTTACCTGCCTGAGTGTGATAGTTTTTTGGTCTACAATCACCTTCTAACATGGAGCTGCGAACAGCTCCAGCGTCATAAAACACAACACATAAATTTAGGGCTGTCAGTAAAATGTCAAATGGCATGACTAACATACAGAAAGCAACTTCAGGATGTTAGGAAGGGTCAAATATGTAGAAACAAATGTCCATCGCCCTGTTTAAAATTTTGATCGCTAGAAACAGAGTCTGGTTGACATGTGGCTGCAATGAAGATCTTTTTTTTATAATATAAAAGATGCTGCTCTCAGAGAAGCTGGGAAAAGGGAAAGAAAGTAGATTTCTCACCTATTGAGAGGAGGAAGAAGAGGACAAGACACACTTGGTGGAAGAAAAGGAGACACTGCCAAAGCCACAGACAGTGAAAAATGAAATAGGGTATATATGGTGGTTTGCGATGCCTCAGCAAATTGCCCAGTTCCTCTTTATGGGAATGGATTCCTGGCCAGACCAATGGGCCGATGAGCTCCTGAAATACACCCGGCCCAGCCCTGCTCTGCTAATCACCCTCCCTGTGAAAAGACTGATCTGAAGGCTTCAAGATTTACTGGATATAAGACCATTCCTTCAACAGCTCGATAATCTGCCTTTCAAACTGAATTCCCCATTAAATTGTGATTTAAGTTTAGTTTTTATGTTGATTTTTGAAGCAGTATCTTCAACGTCAACACAAATATTTTTAACCACTGCACTGCCACATCAAATGGAATTCTTCTTCTTAATTTAATCTGTTTTAAATGCATGAAGACTTCTGGACAATATATAAAGCTCTGTGTTCTTGAGTTTGACATGTGGTTTCCATTAAACAGGTTCTCACTAGGTTCTTCATCTTATCATGTCGTTAGACAAACACAGCAAAGTTGTTTTAAAAATAGTAGGAAAAGTTTTTTTTCTTTCTGTTTTTTTGCTGTATTTCTTAGATCAACGTTTTGGGAAAAAGAAAGCAAGATGCTTGGATGGATATCGATTTCATATTTGTGTGTTCGTGGACAGATCCAGGCTAGCTGTTTCCCTCTGCATCCGACCTTCATGCTAAGCTAAGCTAACCACTTCATGGCTCCAGCTCTGCGCTTTAAATGTAGACATGAAAGTGAGATGCATCCTCCTACTTTCTGAAAAAAGTACACAAATACAAAAATCTTGCCAAAATGTTGTACCTTCCTTTAGCACACAGACTTTAATTAAATATTGGAAAACCACTTAGAATATTGTAACCGATTTTTTAATTTGTTGCACAAGAACAGGACTTTTGGGGCTCAGTTTTAATATTGAGATATGATGAATAGCAGATTTTTATTTTGTAGTATCGACATTTCTCTAAATACATTTTTAGTTTTGAAGTAGAATTTCACTGACTGGTAAATTAGTTTGTTTGAGGTAGAGAAATCTCTCAAACTGTCCTTATGCAGATGAAAAAACTTGTTACATGACGATTGAGATCTCAGTGTGTGGTTCTACATTACAATTGTTTTGTTGTTGCTTTTGTCCAAAGCGACTTACAATCAACAAGTCAAGTAGGAGAGCCTTCACTGGGATGACCTGGAATTGAACCCTGGCCTTCTGTACCAAAGTCAGTGGTGTAACCCACTAATGGCTGCTGCACGCGGGATTCTACTTTGATGGAGTGTGATTTGGGAAAAACAAAGTGAAGAATGATAAAACGTGGATAAAAGTAGCAAACAAATTATTTCTTATTTCAAAACATTTATTTCTGATGACTCCATGAAAACGTGTACATTTTAAAACTAATGTTTCTGTCAGGTGATTTAACTGTTACTTTGGTTTAGTTCAGTCTCTATTGAGGGGGGACGGTATCACAAAAAGAAAAAAAAGAAAAAGTGTCTAAACTCTTGTCTCTGTGTGTCCTGTTGGAACTCAGAGAAATTCAGTCACTCAGACCTCAGACGAAAAACGACTCTCCCCTGACGTCTTTGCCACTCCAGGACTGTTTTAGGAAGTCTCGAACATCTTCTTCCTGTCGGCTTTATCCTCGATGTTTTTACGCCAGTCGCCGACCGCCTCTGTTGGCTGGAAACACAACGGCACAAAGGCAAATTTTTAACATTAAGAAAACATTAGTGCTTGAATTACAACAAACATGTGCCTTGAATGTTCCCTATTCTATTGAATTTTAAACTTTTTCCTTCCAGTCAGCCACTGGTTTCCACTCATTTCACCTGAGTATAAAAATCAACCTGCAGCCACTACAATCCTGCGTAGACAGTTCTCATCCATCCCACAGGAAGAATATCTTTCTTATTTTCTTCATAATTAAAACTGTCAGTGCAGTAAAAATATTTAAAAATTTCTCCTTATTCTCTATCATATTTAGATACAATCTCTGAAGTAAATGTTTATGCACCGGCAGAGTTTAATAAAGTAAGGTTTTAAGAGCTCACGATTGGCAGCAGCTGAAACTGTTTTAGTCAGAGTTCTTTTTCAGTGCCACATATAAAATCAGTGATCAGCTTTTTTTTTTTTTTTTTTTTTTTTTAATTTGTTCCTCACCTCCTCTTTGACCTCCTTCTTGACCTGCTTCAGGTTGGCCCTCAGGTCCATGTTCACTTTGTGTTTTCCTCCCAGCAGAGCCTGCAGCATGGCGTCAGCAGACATACGAACCTTCTTCAGGGCGGGTTTCTTTACTCCGGCCAGCTCAACCACCTTCAGCTTCAGATCGTCAATCTGGAGACGGAGAAATATCACGACGTATTTGTTTAAATGTCAAACCAGCAGCTCAAAAGAATGTGTCGTACTTCCTCCACAGGATTAAACAAAGTGGAGGGTCCCAGATGATTGTCAAATAATGTTTTTTGTTTTCTACAAATGCAGACTGGATTATAGTGTTATGAGATAACAGTGAGTTATTTTTTGCAAATCTTAACTCTTCTGTCTTTAAGCTGCCATTTGTCTGAGTGGTAAAAATATGAATTACTACAACTTTAGGGAACAGGTTAAAATATGTTTTACCCTATCCGAACTATCCATGAACCAAATCCAAAAGGAATCCAAGGACAGCCATAAAAAAGGTCTGATGTAAAATGATACTCGGGCCATCCATCAATTATTATCTATACCGCTTTATCCACAGGTGGTCAGTGCCAATCCCAGCTGTCATTGGGCGAGAAGACCCTGGACAGGTCGTCAGCCCATCACAGGGCCCACATACAGAGACAAGACAAACAGCCATTCATATACAGGGTGACTTTAGAGTCTCCAATTAACCTAACTCCAATCTGCATGTCTTTGGACTGTGGGGGGAAGCCGGAGTACCCGGACAGAACCCCACAGGGAACACAGAACATGCGAACTCCACACAGAGAGGTCTTGGATGTTTTTTTGTCTTCATAATAAATGAAGCTCTAGCGTAAGTTCAGTTAGGAAGACTACTCTTATTAATGCTTCTGTCATAGTTTAATTCTCATTCATTTGCCTTTCCTCCTCTCACCCATGCACACTCTCAGTTCCTTACTGTCATTTCCCTGGGCTGTCATTTTCTTCATTCACTTGTCTCTTCTGATTTGGGTTGATAATGCATTTGCTTTACACTTGTGCTCAGGTTGTGGTCTGGCCCATTGGATCAATCAATCCCTTTATGACTGTGCACTCATATGCACTTTATTATTTGGACCCTAAACTATTTTCATGTGCATTCTCACATTCATGCTTATGTGTATATATCTCATGTATATTTTGTCTACTTTTTATTGCCTCTATCTCGTGCCTCTCACCTCCGTGTCGGCCTTCTGAACTTTGGCCTCAGTATCGTACCTCGCCTCATCGATCTTGTCAATGGCCTGTTGGAGCTTCTTGCAAATTTCCTGTTGACAAATAAATACATAAACAAACTTCAGTTGTTCTTTGTCAGATGTTACTTCATTTTTACTTTCCACATTATTTCAGAGGGGGATATTGGACTTTTACTCAACTACACTACGTTTATCTGACAGATACAGTTGCAGTTACTTTTCAGATTTAGACACAACAAAACTTGATTCTTATATAATGTGATGCTTTGTTAAATTAAACAATTTAACAGAGTGTAAAATGGATCAAAGTTAGCTCCACTTTAACACTGGATAATTTAAGTGATGTGTTGATACCTAGGAGCGATGCAATACTTTAAAACTGTATAAGATAGATGTAAAACTCATAATTGTGCCATTTTGCATAACAGACACTCAACAACATTCAATTTTATCTATAAAAAGCATTTTGCTGCTTAAGCTTTACTTCAGAAAAAGATCTCAATACTTTTTCGCAAACAAAATGCACCAAAAATACACATTGTTGACCTGTGCTCGTATCCTTTGTCTGTTTTATCACCCAAAATACACAAAAAATAAAATGTTTTTTATGCATGTCAACTTTAAGCATTAAACAGCTGTTGACACGAATAAGAACTTCAGTAGTTTTGAGTTTAGGGAATAACACTGAAAATTTTTCTCTTTTCATCATTAAAATTATCCAATTTGTCAAATGCGTAAGCTAACTGCTACATCGGGGCAAAGCAGTTGTCATCTCACCATGAGTGCTGCCTGGTCTCCGCTGAGGTCAGGGCTGGGGCAGTTCTCGGCCATGTAGGCCTCCTTCGCCAACTCAACTTCCTTCTTCTCCTGCTCGATCCAGTCGGCAGCGATCTGCAGCATCAAACTCTGCAGGGAGATAAAAGCATTTATGTGTAAACTGTTAACTTGAAACACTGCTGATAAGACCCTGCTGAAAATGAAGAGGTTTTACACTCACCTTAAGGTGATGCCTGCGGCTGGACGTCATTTTCTTTACCCTTTGAGACAAACGTTAATATAACATATTTTCCATTATTAAAGGACTACTTTGACAATTATCAACTTTCTGGAAGTTAATTAAATAAGATACCACATATCTGTACATCAAATATTAGGCTACAACCAGCATTTTTTTTAGCTTAGCTTAGTATAAAGACTGAAAATGGGGAAGCTTGGCTTGTCTCTGTCTAAATGCAAAAAAGTCCACGGGCCCCCCTAGAGCTCAGCATGTTACATATGCATGCATATGTTTGTTAAATCTGTAGAAAAAATTAAGGTTCAAAATCACAATTAGTCGCTTTAAATGGGGTAATTTGCTAAGAATGACCATACAACATATGGTCATTCTTGGCACATACAATGTCCATACAACACAAATCATTGTTTTTAGGGTTTGATTTTATATGGGTTCAACAAACAGTGAATATAGTGTGTCAACATGGTCCCCATGAGGAATCGTAGCTGAATGCTACCACATACCGACATAAACCAGCATTACAGGACATGATACTACTGTATTATGGTGAAAACCCTCACGCCACTGCATAGATGAGTTGGGAATTTATTGTCCAGCCATGGTAAGAAGGCTCAAAGAGCAGCGGCGCAGACCAACAAGATGCTCACCGACCACTCACCATCAAATGACAACACATTTATATTCAAACTTCAACTGAGGGTGCAAAATATCAAATCAAGGGTGCAGTGCGTGCCTCTCTTCCTCCGTAGAACCCCGGGCTGCTGTGGCCTTACATTTACCGTAACAACAGGAAAGAAAAAATCGATTTTCAAAAAATGTTGAACTAGCCCTTGGCAACAAGCCACTTCAGCACAGCAATGAGAGGTCTTTTTTACTGGGTTCAAGAGATAACCAGAAATTCTTGCTGTAAGGGAGAATTCTTGCAGAGCAATGTTTCTTTATGAGGCATAAATAATGTCACACCAACATTTACATAACAATGTATAATAAATCCACAATTAAAGTGACAAAGCTGACACTGACCAATTACATCAATAATGCCGTGATATGTGGTGGGAAAACAAACAACAACCCTTTTAAAGCAAAGATTGATAAAATGTTAATCTTACTGTTATCTGCTTTACATGTCTCTCCTCATACATGCTAGCAACACTTGGCCATCTGAGGCCAAAGGCCGACCTTTATGCTTCACTGATGTATTCCCATTAACTAAGAGCTTTTCTTTCTCAAAAGCTCCTCTGAAAACAAACAGCTGCTTATAAATACAAATTACCAAGTAAATGGAAGTTACAGTTTCAAAACTCCATTACCTTCCAAAAACAATTCAATTCAATTTAGTGTTGTACTAAATCAAAACCACAAAGTCAAAGATATTCCAGAAATTACAACTTTTTAAACACCGGTGTTTGAACCCAAAACCTTCCTGAACATTATTTGTAATTTATAGAACCTCGAAATAAAAACCTGACAAGCTGAGTCTGAGATATGTTCAAGTGCCCCAAGATGGGGGCAAATACATTTAAAGAGTTTCCAAAACAGTTTCAAAGCAGGAAATTGAAGTGAAGAAGTTACAGTCAGATTAAATCTTCACAGGTTTAGTCTAGTTCTCTTTTGCAGGTTAACAAGAGAAGAAGAAGAAGAAGGAGAAGTAGAAAAAGAAGAAGACTGTACTCACTCAGACATTTTGGCTGCTGGCGATCTTCACACCCTGTTCAGAGACAGAAAACACATCAGTTAAACAGACAGGTTCCATAAAGCACACTGACTCTGTACACAGCTGAACTGGACTTGTCTTCTTGCCCCCATGTTATTGATCAGTGACCCTTTGACCTCCAGCTGGAAACATAATATGGTTTACTATCATGGAAAACCAGCTGCCAGTTTCCACTAATTTTGGACAGGCGGGGTCAGATGCCCGGGCCCTCCAGCAGAACAGTTGCCCCCTCTGAAGACATTCCTACTGGAAATGGAACTTCTTACAGTGAGCCAAAGACCTGAGCATGAAATGCCACCAGCAGAGGAACCAAATGTGGCGCAAAGCATGCAGTGAGAGCTGTTAACACCAACTCCAACATCGTGCGAGCATGCGAACCAGAACCTCGCACAGGAGTTTCCAGAAACTCTTCAGATCACAAAATGAAGAGTCAGACACCATAAAACCTTTACTAAAACTTCAGTGCAGAAGCATAGGGGCCTAAAACAGTTGTGATAACAATATATTGACAGTTTTATACAGTTTTCCACTGTGGAAATTCATACTAGGACATCACAATTTCTCACAATTCAACAAATATCAATAATCACGTGTCCAATAAAGGCATAATGAATATGTAAATAAGTGGTTCATTCACATATACATAGTGAATGTATTGAATTATATTTTCATTATAAGATTATTCGATATTAACAGGTCTGTAATCAGAAATTATGGAAACACAAAATAAACGTGCCGCCAAATCTACAGTCTGCAGATTTGACATGTTGAGCTGTAAATATTGAATATGAAGTAAATATTATATATTTATAATATCAAGCTTCAAAATGTCATCAACACCACACAAGCTTACTAGAAGCATCCAAAGGCCATGAATTTGCGACAAGACCCAGTCAAAAATCAAACATCAAAGTGACAAATTTGTACCAGTTGCACCTTAGGTTTAAGTGCAAATTTGAACCTGCCTGGGCTGAATGTCCTATAGTGTCCTTCAGTAAGTCCAGTAAGTCCCAGCTACTGTCTGAAGAGGTTCTTCTCTCTGATTCTACCTCCAAACCTCTGAACGCAGCCTCAGAGGTCAGAGGTCACACCAAAAAACTGTCCAATACAGTTAAATCACCGCTGCAGAATATACCAAACTCCCACCTGCTAATCAGACCTCAGTGTGACTCCCTGTTTTGTTTCCTGCCAGAGCGTAAGAGGAATAGCTGCAGTAAGACTCTCACCTACTGAACGTGATGAGGAAGACGGAGACGAAGGGGGGGAGACGCTGCCAAGTCCCCTACAGTAAAGAATAAAACGGGGTATATAGGGTGTGACGTGCCCACTCAGCAGAAATGTCAGCCCTCTTTATGGTAGTGGAGACACTATAGACCAATGGGCCAGCAGGCTCCAGAAATACCACCACAACTCTCAGAGGAACCTCATGAACTACTGCAGGAAGTCGCCTCCATGGACTGGTCGCTGGACAAACGCTATCAGGTTTCTCTCTCCCTTGGAGCCAAGCCAGGGGGATGAAGCAATTGTTACAGTCAGGGTGTCATGAGTGACATGATTCATGCTCACAGATGCTTTTTCCTTTATACCATTCGAGTGGCCCAGTGTGTGGAGCTGTTAGTCACCAGCAAGGGGTCTTTTTCATTGGATGAAAAATCACATATCACGCTCATATGAAACAACATCTAAGTTATTCATTCACTTCTTTAATTTTATTAATCTGAGTTGATATTTTCACCATTTATCAGGCTAAAGAGTGACTCTGAGAAGAGATTCAATAGTATGTTGTCAACTGATGAATGATCCTTTCATAATGAGGTCAACCATGTAAAATATGACTTAGTCTAATAATAAAAATATAATTAAATGTGTTTCCGTCTCTTTGAATGACAGGACCAGCTGTTTTTTTTAAGTTTAGGAGATCTAAAAGTTTAGAGTCTAATGACTTGAGATTCTCAATACACAGCATGGATGTTGAACACAAAAATCAGTAAAGGCTTCGAGAGGTAGACATTATCAAGCAATCATTTTTTTTAATTGAGAAGAGGAGATTATTACTCACTATTTGTAGACCTTCGTGTTACTGTAGCTTTATTTGTGATAATCAGCAGTTGTGATGATGAAGAGGTAGACCAACCACTTGTGACTTAATGGAAATAATTGAGATGAATCCATTGACACGAAGGAGAGATGATGATGTGCAGAGAAGAAAAAACATCCAGCAGAGAAGAGGACGAGGAAGGCTCTCTGCTGACATCTGCTGTTATAACCTCAGCACAGCACTCTGTTAACTGGAGGAATAATATACTATACCCAAGTAACTGTTGTGCCAAAGGAAACAGTTATTATCAGTTTAAGTTAAAGTATACGTTTATTCTTGACCCTGCAAGAAGACAAAATGTGTTAGATAGAAACTGAGGCTAATTCAAAAGCAAGGGTTTGCTTTTGAATTAGCCTCAGTTTCTATCTAACACATTTTGTCTAATAACAGGAACACAGTGCGGATTTGGACCGCTCCAGAATAAACTTGAAAGAAAGATAGGGACAGGTTAAGCATGTTTCCAAATTGGCCATTCACGGTCTCGTGACCAAAGATAGCGTGAGTTTAAATTCTTACAAATTTCTAACTAATCTATCTAATTTCTTGTCCGATATTCTGAATGGACATTTTACAAATTACTGCAGCTACGCCCCAAGTCTACATCTAAGTTAATGACACACTAATGATGTTTTTAGTCTTGTATATTGACTTATACGATTCAGTATGTTATCATACAGCCTACATCTATTTGACCTGATGTCGTACCAACGTTTTTTGGATCAGTGTTGGCCTGCTGTAACCTGTAAGCACCATAAAGGGGAGACATCTCAGCTCCAGATCAATATCAACATCTGTCTAGTTAAGTAACAGAAAGTGAATATAATGATAATTTCCTACTTTAGCAAATCCTAACTATACAAAAAAAACACTTTACCATTAAACTTTTAAAGATTGTAAAAATAAAATACAGAATGACAGCATTGCCTTATTCCAAAAAAAAAAAAATTTAATTAGTTTAATTGGAATAAGTTATTCCAATTCCATGAAAAATATCGGATGCAACAGTGGGAACGCAATACTGCAGCCCAGAGGAAGTGAAAACAAAAGTTGAATATGAAAGTCTTTAAGAGGTCTCGAACATCTTCTTTCTGTCAGCTTTGTCCTCAATGTTCTTACGCCAGTCGCCGACTGCCTCTGCACCCTGACAGATGAACAGATTTGATGCAATGATGCAGGTGATGTGTCCACAATTAACTTAGTGTCTAAAAGAAAAATGGAACTATGCCTCACCTCCTCTTTGACCTCCTTCTTGACCTGCTTCAGGTTAGCCCTCAGGTCCATGGTCACTTTATGTTTTCCTCCCAGTAGAGCCTGCAGCATGGCGTCAGCAGACATACGGACCTTCTTCAGGGCGGGTTTCTTCACTCCAGCCAACTCGACCACCTTCAGCTTCAGCTCCTCAATCTGAAAACGCAAAGAGGGGTTCAAAGACCAATCACACCTGACAGGAAAAGAAAAGCCTAGAATAAAATTAAAAGTCATGTGGATTCACTCAAACTGAATGAAAAATGTCATTTTAATTTGATTTAGCATTTACAGCATTTCAGCATTTAACTGGTCTAAAAGTATATGACAGAGATGTTTCTACCTCTTTGTCTGTCTTTGCCACTTTGGCCTCTGCGTCATATCTGTCCTCGTCGATCTTGTCGAGGGCCTGGTGCAGCTTTTTGCAGATTTCCTGTTGATATGAAAATATATATTATTTTTTTTTGCACAGACTCAGCTCTGCAAAACTCAGGACATTGAGTGGATATTTATCCATGTGTATGTTGCAGGGTTTTTACCACCAGAGCCGCCTGGTCTGCGCTCAGATCAGGAGCGGCGCAATTTTCTGCCATGTAAGCTTCTTTGGCGGCTGCAACTTCGATAGCTTCCTGCTCAAGCCAGCTAGCAGCGATCTGCAGCATCAAACTCTGCAGGACAAGGACACAGAGACTTTGAAGTGTCTGTCTTTAGCACTTTTTTTTCTGCAATAAGCTGCAGTTCTGGCCACTAAGGAGCAGAACAATAAGTCTACAACAGCTGGCAGAGACAAAGCTTTGACATATTACATGATAAAGCTGTTATAGCTAACTGGCTAGCTTACAGTAGCATGTCTTAACATCCTGAAGACAAAGCAACATTATGTTCAGTCTAACCTTGAGATGATGCCTGCGGCTCGATGTCATCCTCTTTCCCCTTTAATTGATGAAAACATGATATTAATCATTACATTTAAATATTCACAGAGAAATGTTCCCCAAGCTGTTGAATATCGTTAAATAACGTCGGTCAGTGGTTCAAATTAGATCTGCAACTAATGATTATTTTAATTAATGACATATTAGGCTGATCATTTTTTACCCAAAAATTTGTAAAATAGCTTAAAGTAATATAAGCCAATCACAGCTTTGCAGGATCCAAGTTGGCATCTCAAATGTTTTTTTTGTTTGACCAAAAGTCCCAAAATCAAACGTGTTCAGTTTTGTGTTACATATGATAAAGAAAATCAGAAAAACAACTGAAACAAAACAGCTGCAATAACCTTTCCATCAGTCCACTTATCGGTTAATCAAGCAGTTGTTAGAGTTAATAAAAATGCTAACTTGCTGATGGCTGACAACAACCATATTGTGGACGTTTCTCTTGTGGAATGATGACAATAATTCTTAATGTTTGTGTTAGTAGTTTAAAAAACTTACAATACCTCAGGCAGAATACAATCATACTTACTCAGACATCTTGGCCTCTTTTTGGTTTCAGACTCTAGTAATAATCAGGGAATACAAAAAGAAGGAAAAATATATGAGACCATTAGAACTTAATATCAAATGTTTTTCTGTAATTCATCTTGGTGACTTTGAACATATTTTGTTATTGACTGTGAACACGTAAATCAAAGATTTGTGACAACCACAATTCAGTCACCACTTTAAAAGAATTTAGGTATGTTACCTACAACTAAATACTCTGAAACCTTAATCGTTAAACATGAGAAAACATTATTTAAATTAGAAACTTCCACGCAGTTGATTGACTCAGTTTTACACTGGACAAGAAGGTTCTGCAGTCAACATCAGACAACGTCAGGATCAGACGTTTGACCCTGGACTGTCCAGTAACAAAAATGACACCTTTTTTGTTTTTAGCTCCATTTCAGCAAAAATGTCACATCAGCACTTTCATATTTTAAAAGGTCATAAAAATACGAGTAAACCATCATATTATTTCACAAACAATTATCATGATAAACTGTTATCTCGACCTACAAGTTTAAAAGCAATCTTCCTTAGACATGATTAGTTGTTATGATAACTTTGTGTTGGAAACTTATTGTTGTGTTACTTCTGAAGTTACAAGTTTTACAATAAATATATTAGTCTATTTCTTAAATTTATACTGTATTTTGTAAATCAAATTTTCAAACTGTTAGGCCCGATTATTCTTCCTTGACTACAATTTGAAATCTTCATATATGAACAGTTACATTCTTTCTATAACGTCAACCAATAAACCATTTACAAACATATATGTATAAACACAGCCTGTGGTCTGAGGGCCCATGGGCACCGGTGATCAGATTCCGGGGGACTCGTGTGTCTTTGGTCATTTCTTCTGTTGTAAAAATAGAAACTTTAGGATTTATTATCCATGAATCCTGAGCCAGCAGGTCAGAGCTAATCCTGGCTCAGTGTCAAGGGTCAACGAGGACATGATGATCTTTTTATGACCAGTAACATAGAAAGTATATTTACTTATCTGACAGGAGGGTAGACATTACTGTGAGCAAGTATCAATAATTTTGCAAATTCCAGCATTTCAAAACCAAGCTCCATTTTTGACTAATTATATGTCAGATAATTTATCTCGGGGATGACAGCCAATCTAAGCAGCTTCAGATTTTATTAACAGAACAAATTAAAAGGGTTTTTATTTTTGGATATTTCTGTTGAATATTTAGTTTGTATATTCTGTTTCTTGCTAATCTTTGTTACCAAAAATATTTTCAATTTGAATTAATCTAAATATATATGCATTCTGCGAAAAAGAGAACATAAATAGATGGATACAAATCCATCATCATGTTTGCTTCTGAGCATCATCTTCCCTTTAACCACTAAATCCACAAAGTAAAATAGTTTCTCACCTACAAAATGATGAAGAGGAGGGCAGCAGAGACTGACAGAAGGGCTGGGACACAGTGAGGGAGTCAAGGACTAAAAGCCGAAAACCTGTGGGGGGGTATTTATGTGCTTGGGAGGGTGTTTGTAGGTTCCTCGTTATGGCCATGAGGAACTCAGAGCCCAACCAGGCCAATGAGCTCCTGAAATACCTTCATCCTTTGACCATTCACATCGTAAATCTTCCATCACTGATGCCTGGCCAGTGGTGGTCAGCAGTTTTTAGTGAGAAGGGTCAAAGTGTCAGCTTGGCATGTAGAGATCTGCAACAGAGTCAAGAAATATAAAATACTTCATAAGACTCCAAGTGTCAGGATAATTAACCAAAAAAAGGTCATCAACATCATATATTCCACAAATATGGTCTCCTTTGCTGGGAAATCTTGTTAGATTCCAACATACTTGTTTGATGTACAATTCTCTTAAAGTGATTAACACCCAGTGTACCTCTTTCACCACATTCATCATTCAGAAAACTGGACAGATTAACTGGATCAAGACCAAAACGGGAAATGTTTCTGAAGGGAAAATGTATTTTGAACAGTATTTACAGGGAGAGCTTCCCAGTTTTCTTCCTTCAAACGTACAAAATAATAACTCTTGCAGTTCCTCTACATCTTAACCCATTCCCCAGGAGATAACATTGGGATCCAGGTGGCTTGCTTTTATAAGGGTGGATTTTCAGGTAGTAAGAGAGTTCACTTCTCTGGAGAGGTATCATTTGCTTGTGCACAAAGTAAACGAGTGAGAGTAACAACGTGAGTGTAAGCACATTGTGCCCACGCCTATGTAGGTGTATGTTTCTGTCATGATGTGCCTTAAACAGTGAGATATACCTCACCATATGAGGTTGGTCCATTGCTGGTGCGAAAGGGCATCCATTTTGCCCCTAAAATTCACCTGACCACACCTCATTATAAAGGAGGCATATTATGTGTAAGTGGCTGCCAGTGCCGTCATTCATTAGTCCGTCATTCATGTGACAGGGCTGAAGCTGTGAGGCCGTGAAGCTGCCCAGGAACCTGTGTAAAGAATACAAGAAGTTCGCTACCTCTTTTTTCTCTTGACTCTCCTCACGTGTCTCGACGCGAGTTACAATGGGATTGTTGTGAAGGTTTGTTGTCTGCAAATAATGTCATTATTTATGCACAATGTTGCGCTTAAAGACACGGTTCCGTGAATGTTGTTTGTTTGTATTCAGTGCACCGGTGTATAGTTTGGTGCTGGAGAGGAGTGTGCAGCTAACTAGAGATGCTAACCCCAAACGAGGCAAGCCAAGCCTGGAAGATCTGCACCCTTTGGAAAAGCGGAGCGAGGTACGTTATGCTCGGAGTTTAAAACTGTAAATCTTATGACGTTATGATGTATATTGCTTTGAAGTGTTGATTTCTGTCCGAGTGAGCTACTTTGGGAGGCACTTCAATGCTCATCATTTGTGTTGTTTATTAAGAGTTGATCTGAGTTGATGTGCTGTGTGTATGTGTTTGAGCCTAAAGATATACAATGTACATGCTTATGATTTATTATATATTTTATGTGTATGGCTCATATTTTTTGTTAATTTTTGTTCTAGTTTTAATGGTGCTTGTAGAATATTCAAGAAAATAAATGAGTTGTACCAGTAGAGACTCTCTGCCATTATTCCTGTCAAGCCAAGGGGCTGCTACAGTGAAAACTTGATGCTTCACCTGAGCCATCCACTTCATATGTGCAGGCTTCAACCACCGGATACAAAAGACCTGACGTCCTGCACGCCTTTGAATGGATGCCTCAGATGCAGTGAGAGACTTTGGTTGAGGTCCATCAACCACACATACACACTCAAGATCAAACTTGACTTGGTAAGAAGAATTAAAGCTATCTGCTCAATTTACTCATCAAATGTGACGTTTGACATTCACACAGCTCAAGAGCTGCAATATCCTACATATACCAAACATACCTATGGAGAGTTTGAATGTCAGATATTAATGTTGTGAATGCTATTGCCCTAATGTTAAGATGTACAAAGTCCAAGAGCGCAGCTATTGTCAATATCATCTCATGAGATCTTAATCCTGAACCTAACTTTATTTGAGAGGGAAATTGTCTGACTACAGCTTACTAGACGTATTCTTGTTTATGACATTTGATATTTGTATTTTTCCTGTTGAATCACCTTGGATGTGTTCACAATGTGTAAATGTGTGATGTGAGTGGTAATACAAAGATATAAAAATAAGTTAAAGCCACCACTCATACAAAGCCGAGTTCAGACACAAGACGCTCCAAGGCTTTACAGTATAAACAGAAACACAAGAGTAACAATATGTCTTCACCTGCTGAAGAAACAGACAACCCCACAAAAGAACAACAGGTTAGGTCTAGCTCTTGTGAACGAAATTTAACAGAAAAGGGCCAAGAGTTGCATGAACAGGAGGTAAAGAAAATTGAGAAGGCATTTAATAAAGCCTACGATTCTTGGAAACAGACAGCAAAGGAAATTAGAGCAAAAATGAATACTTTCATCTGACCCGAAGATCTTGACGGACCCCTAAAGAACATAGAATCCAAACATGCCATAGTACACCAACAGTATGCGCCTCTTCGACGCAACCACACTTCTTCCCCAGACATTGTCAGGAAAATGGATGCATGTGGCACTCTGACAGCTGAGATTCATTATTGGACAGAATCACCTCCCAGTTAGTGAAAAAATGCTCTATTTAAAGAGTTATCTTGCAAGGGATGCACGCAAGTCTGTGGAAGGTTTTTTCTTCCGTAACTCAGAAGATGCATATAAGGGCGCCTGGGCAGTTTTAGAGGATAGGTATGGAAGTCCATTCATTGTCCAAAAAGCCTTCAGGGATAAGCTCATAAAGTGGCCCAAGATAGATACAAATGACCCTACAGCACTCAGAGAATTTGCAGATTTTCTTCAATGATGTGCTGAGGCTATTCCCCATGTTAAGGGCCTCGCCATCCTAAACGATTGTGAGGAAATCCACAAGCTTCTTAAAAAGCTGCCTGACTGGATGGTGCGCAAATGGAGTTGTGTTGTTGTGGAAGAGTTGGATAAATATGGAGACTATCCAAGCATTGTACATTTCACAGGGTTCATGCAAAGAGAAGCGAGAATAGCTTGTAACTTCATTGGCTCTCTGCGACATCTCTCTGAACAACACTCTGCTGACAGGCTCTGACCTAATCAACTCTCTTGTGGGAGTTCTGTGTCATTTAGGAGGGAAGCAGATGCTGTGACTTGCGACATCGAAAGGATGTTCCACCAATTCCACGTCTCACCTGAGGCTCGCAACTACCTGAGGTTCCTCTGGTGGGTAGGTGGACAGTTTGAAACAGAACCAAAGGAGTATAGGATGACAGTCCATCTCTTCGGTGCTTCATCTTCCCCTGGCTGCGCCAACTTGACTATATTGTCCAAACTATTGACTTCGGACAATATCCGGCACAGCAACACCAAGCCAACCACGCTTCAGCATCAGCATTCATTGAGAAGAATTTCTATGTGGACGATGGGTTAACTAGTGTACAAACGGTTGAGGAAGTAAGGAACTGATTGTTGAAGCACAGGAGCTGTGCAAAAGTGCAGGTCTATGTATGCACAAGTTCAACTCAAACCAAAGGGAAGCCCTCTCCTGTGTACCCCCTGCAGAAAGGGCTGTCACCACTGACCATCTAAAACTTAACCCAGACGCGACACCAGATGGATACATACTTGGCATTCAGTGGTCGATTGAAAACGACACCTTCGGCTTCAACAACGATGCGAAGGACCAACCGCCAACACACCGTGGTCTTCTGTCAGTCATCGCCTCACTGCATGACCCACTCGGGATGGTGGCTCCCTTCACCCTGAATGGAAAGTGCATCCTGCAGGAGCTGTGTCGTAGAGGGATCGGGTGGGACGATCCAATCCCTGAAAACTTGCATTCGAGGTGGGAGGAGTGGAAGAAGTGTCTCAAACGGTTAAAGGAAGTTACCATACCAGATGTTACCACCCTCAAAACTTTGGTACCATTGTTCGGTTGAAACTGCACCACTTTTCCGATGCAAGTAATGTGGGATATGGTTCATGTTCCTATCTGAGGTACAAAAACCACAAGAACTAGATCCATTGCAGTCTTGTGATGGCCAAGGCAAGGGTTGCTCCTACGAAAATCACCAGCATCCCAAGATTGGAACTTTCAGCTGCAGTCAGCAGGATGAGTGTAATGCTAAAGGCGGAACTTGAGATGACAATTGATGAAGAGATCTTCTGGACTGATTCTCAAGTAGTGCTGGCATACATCAACAATGAAGCACAAAGGTACCATGTGTTTTAAGCAAACCGCGTTCAACTGATAAGAGAGACTACAGACCCAAATCGATGGCACTGTGTTGATACAACACAAATTCCAGCCGACCCTGCCTCCAGGGGTCTTCATGCAGAAGACATTCCTTTGGCTAACTGGTTATCTGGGCCCAAGTTTATATGGGAACAAGAGGTATTCCCCACACCTAAACCCTCAACGCAGCTGCTCGTTGGTGATCCAGAGGTCAATTCAAGCATTTGAAACCCAGGCCAGTTAGCAGACAGATATTCTAAGCCGCCTTAGCTGGTTTCCCAACTGGATAAGGCTTGTTAAAGTAGTTGCAAGAATCAAGAGACTAGGTTCTAAGCTAAAACGTCATGGCGATCTTGTGACTGTTGAAGAACGCAGGAGGGCCGCTGAGGTGGTGATTAAGCTTATCCAACAGCAAGCCTTCCCCCAAAAGCTAAAGGTGCATCAGAGAAGTCTTCAAAAGACCAGTCTCCAAATTCAAGTCCTTTTCTTCGCCTCGACCCCATTCTGGATGGGGGACTTCTTCACATTTTTGGAAGACTAAAAGAGTCAGGTGTCAGCCCACACTTAAAGCACCGAATCATCCTACCAAAAGACAGCCACATCACCAAGCTGATCTTATCTCACTACGATGCCCAAATATGCCATCAGGGCCGAAACCAAACCCTAATGGAACTTCGAGCCAATGGATTCTGGGCTATTGGTGGCAGCAAGTTGGTCGCTAAGTTGATACACAGATGTGTACAGTGTCGGACGTTCAGACGACCAGCTGAGGAGCAACGAATGTCAGAACTTCCCAGAAACGCTGCAAAGCTTCAGCTCCCTTCACGTTTTGTGGTATGGATTGCTTTGGCCCATTTGTCATCAAGCGGTGTTGCAAAGTAGTGTACAAAGAGTACAAGAGGTATGGACTCATCTTCACATGCCTGTCTTCTCGAGCAGTCCATATCGAAATGCTTGATGATATGACCACAGACTCTTTCATCAACGCCTTAAGGTAATTTATCAGCCTTAGAGTAGCTGTCTGCCAACTTCGCTGCGATCAGGGCACAAACTTTGTGGGAGCTAAAAACAAGCTCAAGGAAGCCCTCAAGCAATGTGATACCATGGCTCTGGAAGCCTTTTTGACAGATAAACAGTGCAAGTTCATCTTCAAGACTTACATTTTGATGGCATCAACGAATCCAAAGTCCCTACAGGCCCTTGACTCCAAACCACCTCATCTTGATGAAATCTAAAGTTACCTTACCTCCCACTGGAAAGTTTGTGAAAGAAGATATGTACGCAGCAAAAAGGTGGCGCAGAGTACAATATCTGAACGAACAGTTCTGGAGTCGATGGAAAAAAGAATACCTCCTGAATGCCTCCTTCACACACCCCGGCGCAACCTCAAGGTGAATGAAATAGTCATCATCAAGGAAGACATGCTGCCAAGGAATGAGTGGCATCTATGACGAGTGGTTGAAACAAAAGCAGGGGCTGATGGTCTAGTTCATCATGTCAAAGTGCAAGTAGGGGAGCAGAAATTGACACAAAAAGGGGATTGTTCATCCAAACTCTTAATCGTTGAGCGGCCAATCCAGAAGCTTGTGCTCCTCCTTGAAAGCAAATAATTGGCTGTCAATATCCAAGACACTCTTACATCAGACATGTTGGTCTTTTTTTTGTTTTGTTTTGACCGTACAGTTTTTTTTTTATTCTGGTGAGCACTTTATGTACATTAGAAACCATGTATGATTAATTTGTTTGTTTACATTGCTGGGTTCATTCGTCATAACATGATTTGGTGGGAGTGTAATTGGCTACCAGTGCTGTCATTCATTTGTCTGTCATTCATGTGATGGGGCTGAAGCTTTGTTGTGAAGCTTTGTTGTCCGCAAATAATGTTATCATTTAGGCACAATGTTCGATTAAAGACACGGTTCCGTGAATGTTGTGTGTTTGTGTTCAGCGCACCGGTGTATAGTATGGCGCTGGAGAGGATTGCGCAGCCAACTAGCAATGCTAACCCTATACAAGTCTAGCCAAGCCTGAGGATTTGCACCACTTGGTAAAGCGGAGCGAGGTATTTAATGCTCGGACTTTAAACTGTAAATCTTATGTAATCAACGTAATCATACGTTATAATGTATATTGCGTTGAAGTGTTGATTTCTGTCCGTGTGAGCTGCATTGGGAGGCACTTCATTGCTCATCATTTGTGTTGTTTATTCAGAGTTGATCTGAGTTGATGTGCTGTATGTATGTGTTTGAGCCTAAAGATATACAATGTACGTGCTTATGATTTATTATATATTTTATGTGTATGGCTCTATTTTTTCTAGTTTTCACGGTGCTTGAAGAATATTCAAGAAAATAAATGAGTTGCACCAGTAGAGACGCTCTGCTATTATTCCTGTGAAGCCAAGGGGCTGCTACATTATGCTCATATTCGGGTTCATCATTTTAATTTTCTTGAAAAGGTTTTTAACTTTTCAGACCTTTTAGATACACAACAAAACCTACTAAACTAAACTAGAGGAAAGGGAAAACTGAAAAAGCATAATATGTCTCCTTTAAGATCAATATGTGCATTGACAATTGTGTCAGTCTGAAACTAGTTAAACATTAACATTGAATTTTGCACCGCTTTGCACCACTATCATGTGGTCCCCGAAGCATTCCCCCGGCATTAGCAAACAGAAAAAAAGACAAAAGATTATATCTTGCTAGCCTCAATTTCACTTAGCCTAGTTGGTTTAGTCTTTTTAAAAAGCTGAAACATCCTATTTCAATATCAAATTTTAATCAAGATAAAATTGTGATTATATTATGGACGAGGGATTATGACTCATATAGAAATAAATAAATTAATACATAAGTAAATAAATGTATAAATAAATACAGGAATAAATACATAAATGCATAAATAAATATATAAATACATAAATGCGTAAATAAATAAATTAATGTATAAATAAATGATGAAATAAATAAATGCGTAAATAAATGTATCAATAAATAAATAAAAGAATAAATAAATAAATGAACGCTTTACATTTACTTCTATATGTCTGTCCACCTACATTTATTTATTTCTTAATTTCTTTTCACATACATTTACTAGCGACTTCATCTGGTGTTATTGAAGACTTTTGGAGACTCTGATGCTTTCGTTTTTACTCTAAATAAGCAGCGGGTGCTGCCGTGTGTCCTTTCCTTTCGCTGCTGAACGGTTATTGTTTGTAGTATAATAAATTATGTTAATTGGACATAAAGTGCGTGCGTGAGTCCTTACACCGGGTCCTCTCTTTTTTTAGGTTTCGGCACACAGATGACGCAAGTTTCTGTCTTGTCAGTGTTCTTCTTCTATGGTAAACACAAACTTCTCTACCTCAGACGGGCGTGTCACAAGCACAGTGCGAGCGGTCGAGTCGTGGCTGACGGTCGGACCGAGTGTGAGCACATCAACTCTGAGCTTTGGCTTCACATCACAGACGATTTACTCGGACAGTTTGAGTTGGAATTTAACAACAGCCTTTCTAAAATTGCACAGTGTACGCCCGGCTTAACTGAAAGACAGGGTTGCTACAGTATGTTGAACTACAAATGAACTTTCTTCTGTCGATTCTTGTTTTTTTTATGTCACAATAAATGCAGGGATTTATTTGCGGCTTCGCGATTCATTTGCAGTCTTGACCCGGAGGGATGACAGTCACTACTGCATCAGAGTCTCCAAAGTCGCCAATAACACCAGATGAAGTGGCTTTTTTGAAAACGAGTCGCTAGAGGGGTCTGCCACACGGATCAGCACCGTTCGTAAGGCAGAAGTGGAAGACCCGAATCGAGCTGACTCCTGTAAGCAATCATGGTTGAGGCTGAGGTTAGGACCTCCTCTGCCTCATTAGCATATGGACACAGAAATACAGATATAAATAAATGTATGTGAACAGAAATGTAGAAATAAATAAATGTAGGTGAACAGAAATGTTCATTTATTTATTTATTAAAGCGTTCATTTATTTATTTATTCTTTTATTTATACACCCCTGGACTGGTTTAAATCATATCTTTCTGGCCGTACTCAGTTTGTCCGACTCAAGACATTCAGATCCCACTCCTCCCCCCTCTCCTCTGGTGTTCCCCAAGGTTCTGTCCTTGGACCCCTTCTGTTCATTATCTACCTTCTCCCTCTTGGCCGTATTTTCCGTAAACATAACATTCAGTTCCCCTGCTCTTGCAGATGACACCCAGCTCTACCTATCCACCAAACCCACAACGTCCCTCCCTCCCACCTCCCTATCTGACTGTCTTCAGGAAATCAGATCCTGGTTCTCCCAAAACTTTCTCAAGCTCAACAGTGACAAAACTGAACTCCTCCTTATTGGCACCAAATCCATCCTCTCTAAAATAAATGACTTTTCCATCTCCATCGAAAATTCATCTGTATCCCCCTCTTCCTGGGTTAAGAGTCTGGGTGTCATCCTAGATAGCACTCTATCATCCCAGTTCCAAATTAATAACGTCACTCGGTCAGCATATTTCAATTTACATAACATCTCTCACTTGCGCCCATCTCTCTCCCCCAACAGTGCAGAAATTCTGGTTCACACCCAGGTCACATCCCGGCTAGACTATTGCAACTCTCTCCTCTTTGGTTTACCTGCCAAATCCATCCATAAACTACAACTGGTCCAAAACTCTGCTGCCCATATCATTACCAGAACCCCCTCCATCAGTCACATAACACCTGTCCTGCAGCAACTCCACTGGTTCCCCTTCAAATACCGCATCATCTAAAAGATCCTCCTCCTTACTTTCAAGGCCATCAACAATCTTGCCCCTCAGTATCTCACCGAGCTCCTCCATATCAAGACAGCCACCCGTTCTCTCAGGTCTTCTTCCCCCATCCAGCTCATCCTCCTTCCTGCTCGTCTGGTTACCATGGGGTCAAGAGCTTTCAGTCGCTCAGCCCCCCACCTCTGGAACTCTCTGCCTTACTACCTCCAACACTCCACTTCCATTACCACTTTCAAATCTCACCTGAAAACCCATCTTTTCAGACAGGCCTACTCCCTTTAATTTAATTTGCTTTGACTGGAACGACCCCACCCTTTCTCTTGTTTTTATTATTATTAGTATTATTATGTTATTTTATTGCCTGCTTTTATGATTGCTTGTTGGATGGACTGAGTATTTTTATTGTTGATTTTCGTAAGGTGACCTTGAGTGTTGAGAAAGGCGCCCATAAATAAAATGAATTATTATTATTATTATTATTATTATTTATTCTTTTATTTATTTATTGATACATTTATTTACGTATTTATTTATATCATCATTTATTTCATCATTGATTTATTTCCTAATTTATTAATTTATTAATTTATTTCTGTATTTATATATTTATTTCTCTATTTATATATTTATATATAAGACCTATATAAGATTTATATATAATGTTTTTTCCATCTTTCTGACGAAAGCTCTTTCCAGTCTTGTGCTAAGATAAGCTAAAAGCCAGTTTATAGCCTCCATCTTGAAGTATTGGATATTCTCCCCAAATGTCTGTTTCTTGAAGAGTCACTTTCATAAAAATTAAGACATAAGACGACAAAGAGAAGATTTGACTATTAAAATGTGAAGTAGGAGTGTGACCTTGTTCACATCACAATTTGCATATCTAACTAGATATGAAAATATTACCATGTTTACATCCATCCATCAATATAGGGTTTTATCCATGAAGGGTCGCAGGCGGGCTGTAGCCAATCCCAGCTAACATTGGGTAAGAGAACCAAGAACCTTCTTCCTGTAGGGGGACTGTGCCAACTACCATACCACTGTGCTCATGTTTTATTTGCTTTTTCAGGCACTTCAGAATTATCAAGCGTCAGATGAGGTGAATAAATTGAAGTTTACAGAGTAGTGTGAGTTTTTTTCAATTCCAAACTATAACTTACATGTTGATGCTGAGTCTCCAACTGGTAATCATGGTACTACCATTTGGTTTGTATTTAGCAAAGATAAAATGTTGTAAATGTGACTCTACATTTAACCTCAATAACAAGATCACCTGTCTCAACTTTGAGAATACCGTCATAACAAATGAAAAAGGAAAAACATACCTTATTTGTTCCAGTTTTGAAATCAGAGCTGGTTCAGTTCATGCTGGATTCAGATGCAGCAACTGAAAGACAACGAAGACAGAAATTAACAAACACTTAAAAAAAAAGAAGTTATTCGTTCCGTATTTATGAAGGGTTGCAAGTAACATTTTCGGAAAACATGAGATAATGTCTGCAAATAGAATAGTAAAAATAGAAATAGTCAATCTGATGCCACTTACCTCTTGTGTAAATGAACTGTGGTCATTATGGTCCATTTGAAAATAATTACGCCTTTACAGTTTGGAGGAATAGGATACAGACATCCTTTAGCCAGAAAATTTCATCAACATGTTAAAATCTCTTCTAACCTTATTAGTGACTAATAATTTGATTTGAACTGAAATATTTACTGCTGATCAACAACCGAGACATGTTCTTCTGACAAATTCATTAATCTAAAAAGTGTTTATCTTATTAAAAAAAGTGTACAACATATTGGAAACAAAGAAAAAACAATAATAGAGTAACTGATGTACTTATAATAAGTTTAAATAAATGCAGAACAAAAAAAAAGAAAATATAAAAAAATACATATTTCAAAAACGGCTAAGCTTTTGTCTACTTCAGTCCGTTTTTACTTTTTCAGGTAGTTTCGTGCCAAATCTATTGATCAAAATATTTTATTCATAAGAAAACACAAGATGTTTTCTTAACTTTGCTTTTGATTTTTCCAGTTCGACATGTTTAGGATTTTGCCCGACATGTTTTCAGAGGACTGAAAACACTAAACAGTACAAGGACTGTAGGTGTGGTACATGAAGACCTCTGCTGACACTGTGTGGTCAGTGGAAGTGACTCAACAGCCTTGTACCAATGCAGCATTTCTGTTATTTTAGCCTTCCTGAACATTCTCTACAGTTTTGCACCAAAGCATTTGAGTCAGTACTTGTATGAAGATTTTAAAAGGGGCGATTTAAGATCTGTTATGTTAAAACTCCAAATATAAATATTAGAAGAAACATACATGCTTTTGTTTTTCAAATAAAGTCAATTTATAATTACAGTTAAGAGTGCAATAAGTCTATGGTTCTGTATGGGCCTGAACAAAGTCCAGCATGGAATTTAATACTTGACCTTGGGAATAGAAATCTGTGATGAATTATTCTAAACTCAAGTTTTCCTTCTTTAGTCTACATTGAATCTCACATCCCCCCTCAGCAAATCTTTCTCAGTTGTCATTAAATAAATTAAAGGTGTGAAAACACATTGTTGGGTTTGGATTGGGCTGGAGAAGACTGGGATATGGTTGAAAGCTGTAGGACAAGCTATTAAATGTTACTTAAATTTGTTTTATTGTAGATAAGTAAGTATAAAAAAAATATTTCTTTTACTAAATGAAAAATGTCATAATGTTAACACAACAGAGAAAAAGAATTTACCCAAATCTATTCAACCTTCACTTTTCACAGCTACTCGAATAAATGAATATAGACTCCAAAAAAATCATGTTTACATATTGCTAGATTTTTTTTCTCCCAATTACATTGTGCAATCCCTGGCTGAATTATGTTCTCGCAACATTTTCTTAAATATATTTGTGTTCTGAATACAGAGCAGGACTTGGGGTCACTACAAATGGATATTGTACATTGAAGATCAGATTTTGGTGGCAAATGAGTAATACCAGTTGTCAGTGACAGTTTCACAGATGTTTGCAGTATCAACAGTTTTTTGACTTGACAAATTTGATCAATGATATTTTCTCCTTATGTTAACGGAACATAATCCACTCAGCATGGCATTTCCTTCTTAGCACATTTACTGCAAATTCATCCTTATTTAGACATAATTTCTGGGGTGGCCATAGAAGGAAACATGGATATTGTGCCTCACTGACATGCACACCAATACAAAGAGCACAGCAGAACCTCATTAAAGCTCAAACCTACCATCAAACAGAATTCAGTATTACTTTTTTCAAACATCAGTATTAATCTTTGCCAAATACAAAATAATAACAATAATTGTCAGCCAGAGCTGAATCTGCTGCTCCATTATAATGCTTTACTAAAACTCAGAATGTGTAAAACTTCAGATCAGATCAGAAAAGTTCTCAGTAGGAGACTAAAAGCAGACAGGGATTTTGTTTCAAGGCGAGTTTTGCTTCAACATTTGACAAAAGCAAACAGAAGAAAGAAGCTAGGCATCAATGTTGAAACATATATTGTTTTGTATGATCATTCAGGTTTGATGAAGGTGTGCCATGTGCTTCCTGTGCAGTGTTGTGCATCATTGTGTCGCAGACATAATACCCCATGAGATCAGATGTAGGAAACAAACACATTTATTACAGAAACACTAAGAGCAGGAGGTTGCCAAAAGTGAAGGTCAGCACAGAACCAAAGAGGGATGTGAGAGGGAACGGTGAGATTAAACTCAAACACTCTCTATAAAAAGGTACAATAAGAGACCAAGCTGAAATTTACAGATTTAATGAAACAAAAGGTTTTTGAATGAGAAGAAAAAATTCATAAATTCCCCAAAAAGAGTTAACAGCCCAAAGTGAAGTAAAAGAACAGACTTAAGTTCTTTAGGAAGTCTCAAACATCTTCTTCCTGTCGGCTTTGTCCTCAATGTTCTTACGCCAGTCACCCGCCGCCTCTGCAGGCTGCAGGACACAAACAACAATCAGCCGGTGTCCACAGTTTAAATACAGTGGTTTTGGCTCTGTGATCGTCTTCCTGCAGAGACTCACCTCCTCTTTCACCTCCTTCTTGACCTGCTTCAGGTTGGCCCTCAGGTCCATGTTGACTGTATGTTTGGAGCCCAGCAGAGCCTTCAGCATGGCGTCAGCGGACATACGCACTCTCTTCAGAGCGGGTTTCTTCACTCCGGCCAAGTCGACCACTTTGATCTTCAGGTCATTGATCTAAAGAGCAGCCAGAGTAGATTAAAACGTGAAATCAAGCCAAAGGAGTGGTAGAGTAGTTGTTTGGTTTAAATAATAAGTTGTGTAATTCTATGTACTTAATGTATTTTTCTCATTGTTAGCAAAGCCCATGAGAACATAACATCAATGAACTGATTGTACTACTAAGTACTCAAACTACAGGTGGGTTGGGATAAAAAATTTAATAGATATCACTGTGTAAATGATATATGAACAAACCCCTTTGTTAAAAACATTCAGAATATAGTATAGATAATACAGCAGGAAAGTTTGGTGCCACTCGAGTGGAGATTTTCTGACCGAAATCACTTTAAGAAAGATATATATTGCTATTGAAATCTATTTGGACAATTTCTTTCCACTGGTTTGAAAAAAGACTGGGGAAAATTCACCTGTCCAGGGAAAAAAACCAAAAAAAAACAACGTTTTAAATGTTTAAAGGCTGTACTTCTGAGCTGGCTGCTTGTGGCAAATAAATTGCTTCATGTTAAGGCTAAATCATTTATTGATAATAATATCAAAATGGCTTTTTCCGCTCTCTAAAAGACTTGTCTGTTTGTAATGATCATCTCATAATATTAAATGCAGTGCAAATAGTGCAACGTTGATTTTCGTATTAAATTGAATGGCCAAAAACAGTTAACACTAGTTAGAGAACATCTAACTGCACATTTGAACACAAACTTGATTATATGTTATTCTGACACTTCATGCAAGGAATACAGGTCTATTCTTGATCACCCGTCTCACCTAGTATCATCTATGTCATGTTCAACATTGGTGCATCAAATAGGCGACACAACTCTGTTGTGTAATAATTTCTCAAGATTTTTTTTTTGAAATTCGTTTTCAGCCTCTGTAAAGATGATAATGGATGGATGCACGTAAGTTATCCAAAAATGCATCCTCATAACTGCCTGGTTAACAGTCTTGTCTGTTTGTGATGATTATTCTCACATGGGGAACTTCACAGCAGCAGCAGCAGCAGTAGCATGAGGAGGAGGAGGAGGAGGCATACTGTACCTCTTTGTCAGCCTTGTCCACTTTGGCAGCCAGGTCGTACCTCTCCTCGTCCACCTTGTCGATGAGGGCGTGCAGCTTTTTGCAGGTTTCCTGAAAACATTATGACCCGACAGCTGTGATCACTATGTCTACATAGTGATCACAACTGTTGACTAATGGATATTATTCAAATATCAAGCAATAATAATGACAATAGGCTGCTCACTTTCACTAAGCACAGTTGAGTAAAACAAACTATTTTCAGCATAAAGTAGGACAATCTAAAGGATCCCTTTATCTGCACTACTGTAGCTTTCAGTCTGAGCTGCTCAGTGTATTCTCATAACCACCACAACCATTGTAGTTGAGTTTTGATTCACAGAGTCGGCAGCCGAACAGATTCCGGTGACGAAATAGTGACAAGAGTGAAACTCTAAACTGAAGCGTATCTCACCATGAGGGTCGCCTGGTCTCCGCTCTGGCTGGGTTTAGTACAATTTTCGGCCATGTAGGCTTTCTTGGCTTCTACGATGTCCTTCTTCTCTTGTTCAATCCAAGTCGCCGCAATCTGCAGGATCAAACTCTGCAGGACAAGAGGGAAGAAAACAGCCAGTCACAGACAACCTGCGATATTTCATTCACCAGGTGTTAGGGCACGCAAAGGAAATTATTTAAAGGAGGTTTTTCATCTGAAATATTTGGCATAATTATTTTTCTGTTTTATGTAATGTATTTTGCAAAAGGAATGTTGTACCGCTTAAAGTATGTCCTTCAGCTTGTTTTGGTCTTAAAAAGATTTCCCAGTCTATTTTAGAATCCACCTGTTTGTCAGGTGGATGTGACTGTTCATCTCCTCACTGTTACTTGTATAAGTTAAACTGCTTTGCTTCATGTATCGTCAAATCATTTCAACCTTTTCCATACCATAAGGAACATCAGTGTGACAATGGAACAAAACAATGGAAATACATTTTGTTATCATCCCCAAAAAAACCTTTAAAAGCTTGGCCACATCATCCGACACATAACATCAGCAGATAAAAGGGACACTTCTCATCTCATTTTCCACAAAATACTTTCACCTATAAATGTCCTAATCAACTCTTGAACAAAGGACTTTCTAAGTAAGGAGAAAAGCTCAGAAGCTGTTGATCTGTGAGCACTGATAGTTCAAGTCAATGAAAATTAGATTGCACATGAAAAAGTCTTCGAGTTATTCTGGATGCTGATGCTTTCTTCCCCGGGTAAGATTCAGAGAAACTTAACGCGTGCATCCGTCATGAGCAGACTATATAGCACAATTGGGAGTTTAAACATTAGGCTGAGGAGATGTATCATCTTTAAGAGCAACGTAAGGCCTTTTATTTAGTCAAGCATTCTCTTAATCAAATCTATGTGGTTCTCAGTATTGCTGTTTATATGTGTGTATGGGTAAATGCTTTGGTAAATGGTCTTTTTTATAGCACTTTTCTAGTCTTTTGAACAACTTACACCACATTCACCCACACATTCACATGACGTTTCTGTATTTGGGGCTTTGTCTATCAGTCATATATGTCGTTCGTCACAGCCATACGGGGCAATTTCGGGTTCAGAGTCTTGCCCAAGGACTTGCATGTGGACTGGACGAGCCGGCTATCGTCCGGCCATCAGCTTAGTGGATTATTGTGTGTGTGGGTTAGGGTTAGGGTTAACCCTATTTCTATATAAAGCATAGGGATGTGTGTATGTGTATGAATGTATTAGATAGTTTATGAATGTGTGTATGTGCATGTGTTTGTTTTTTTAGCTCTATTACAGCACAGGGCGGCTGTGGCTCAGCATGTAGAGTCGTTAGTCCACTATCCCAAAGGTTGGCGGTACGATCCCAGCTTCTGCTAGTCCACATGCTGTTGTGTCCTTGGGCAAGACATTTAACCCTAACTTGCCTCTGACGGCTCTTCCGACAGTGTATGAATGTGACATTAAAATGCGCGATATGAATTTGGGTGAATGTGACTGTAAAGCAGTTTGAGTGGTCTATATGACTAGAAAAGTGCTATGTAAAATACAGTCCATTTATATTGATTTATTATGTCGTGAACTGCCTCTGTATAGGAAATTTCACTGTACAAGGAAAATTCTACTTGATTCACTTTTGCCTTGCTTACATTTGATTAGCGTCTGATATAGATATATATAAAATTAAAATATCATGGTCATTTTGTGAGAGTTTTTCTTCTTTAAACCACTAGAATAATGTAAACATCATGTGTCTCTCCCAGAGAGGTCATGGAGGAAGCCCTCAATGTGTGTGTTTGACAGATTTAACCAGCAGGTGGTGCCTCGGAACAACTGAAACCAAAACATCAGCTCCTTTTGAAGCCAAATACATGGAGGTTACAAATGCTATGATGGAAGATGGATTATTAAATGTAACAGTAACTGTTACTGTCTGGAGAGGTGTGTTATTAACTGCATTAACTGCAACAACCACCATTACTCTCCTAACGCACACACAAACACAAAAACATCTACACACGTAAGATGCAGATATTTCTGTAGCTATGCTTTTCAGTAAGATTATCAATCCTTTACATATCATCACATGTCAGATATGAGGCAGAATAAAGACTGAAAGCAGCTGCGGAGTCACTCGTACCTTTAGATGATGCCTGCGGCTCGAATTCATCTTCTTTCTGTAAAGAGCACAAATGACTCTGTTAGTGTCTCGTCAAGAAACACTTGACTCAAAGTCTAAAACAGAGTCAGATGGAAAATTAAACTGAGTTCTGTTGTTTCTTCTGTTCTTTGTCATTTGTTTTTCTCTCCCTCTAACTTTCTGTCCATCCTCCCTTAATTCCTTCATTCTTTTTCTATCTTTTCTATCATTCTTCCGTCTTTCTTCCCTTGCTTTTTTCCTGCTTCCTTTCAGTTCTCTCCTCTTTGCTCTTTTCATCCTTCATCCTCTCTTTCTCTCTGACCACGTTCCCTCTATTCTCTTTTTTTCTCTTGACCTTTCTCCCTTATATCTATCCTTCTTCCATTCCCCATATCTTTCTTCCTTTACTCCTTTATGATTATATTTCTCTTTTTCTGGATTCTTTCTTAAAATCTTTCAATCCATCTTTCTCTCATCCACCTTTCTTTCTTTGTTTCTCTCCACATCAACTTCTCTGTTTCTTTCCTCTTTACATTCTTTTCTTTTCATGTGAGTACTTTTACTTTGAATACTTGAGTGTATTCCACTGCTGATGATGCTTCTAACATGTCATTAAAGATTTAAAAACTGTGGCACTGATTTTTTTTCCCCTTTACATTTAGGTCCGACACTAATTTTAATCCCGTAAAATATTAAGAATCAAGAATTAATCATCAGGAGGCAAAACTTACTCAGACATGTTGGCGGTTTCTTTTTTTCACGGCCTGTTCAGGGAGGAAAAACAGAACAGAGGAGAAAGTCAGTGAAACACTGAGGGAGAATAAAGGATGTTATAATCTGCTCTCTGCTTAAATGTCAGAGGGTCTCCTCTCTATGAAATGTGATCTATTCAAACAGTTGATAAGGGGCTGAGTGGTGACAGAGCTAAGTTTGGAGTTTGGATCAAATGACGCCGCTGACGCCTGTAATAAGCATGCAAAACTAAATATCCTCGGGGAATTAACACTTCATTTCCTTTCGTGGAGAAGAATTCCTGCAGCAGAATGTGCTGGAACAGCATGTTAGCTGCCAACACTGGGCTTTCTATACACACTGCAAAAACAAACCCTGCTCATCAAGTAACTATCAGATTTCAAGAGTTATTTTTACAAAAAATATTCAGGGTTTCAGTTTTCCATCTTGTCTAATGATCCTGAAAATAAAAACTAGAGATCAACACACAGACAAATAAAAGACTCAATAATGCATCATAACAACAAATACATTACTGTGTAAACCAAAATATTTCCTCCCAAGATCAAAACTGCAGCAAATGTCTGCAAAAGTCCAGCCTAAGACCAACAATTAAAAATTCAAAAATTTCTAAATCAAATGCTATTTTTTCCCCGAGACCAGAATTGATAGAACATAGGATTTATGTGTGAAGATCAAAGTCCAAAACTTTTCAGATCAATCAAATTCTTCCAAAAAGTTTATTGAAAGAAAATGTTGTCATCATCATTAGCTGTTTTCTTTTGAGAGTTTTGAAAATAAATCCAAAGCAAAGCCTCAGAAAAGGCCAGTCCAAATGAAGAGCTCAAATTATAAAACATCTCATTCCTGAATGAAAGAGAAAAGAAAGAGAAACTGGCCAGGGAACAAGTGGGAATATCTCAACACAATATGCAAATTTCCCTCTTGCTTTTTGAAAGAAGTCTTGGAGGCTGAATTGAACACCAAATTACTTCTTAAAATGACCATTTCAATGGTGCAATTTCTGAAAACCGTAAAAATCCATTATTCCTCTCAAATCCACATGCTCTGAAGTAACTAACCAGCCAAATGCAAAAAAAAAAGAACCTTAAAATTATGGATGGACAAACAGAAATCTATTGAACAGACAAAAGTATCCACCTTGCTTCATTAAAGTCCCCATTTAATGGTGTTTAAACAGTGCTCAGATTTCATCGGGCAGGAATAAGCCCTCTACTTCACGTAGGATCACTTTTCCCTTCACTTACTAATAAACCCCAGAGGTCAGGACTTTCATCACCATAGCACTTTACAAACAGGTCTCCTCAAAGAGACTAAAGAACTCCTCACAGCCACTTCATATTGGTAACCGGCTCTGTCAAGGCACGCAGAGAGGAGAAGGAGGAGGAAGAAGAATAAGATGGTAAATCATTCTCACCTACAGGGAGACCGAAAGTCGAGGAGGAGGGCAGAAGTGGCCAGAGGCAGCTGGAAGAAATCGTCCTCAGGGTGTATATATACGAGGGCTAAGATATGGATATGGAGCTCCTGTTTATGGAAATGCAGGATCCTCAGACCAATCGGTCGGCAAGCTCCTGAAATATCGTTAACCCGTGCCAACTTCACCCTGTAAATCAAACATCTTCAAGGAGGAGCCTGGTATCATTTTAGGTCTCTGCTCAGTGTGACCGGGACGCTATACAAGGGAGGAAAAGCATGATGAGGCTCGCATTCACTAGAAAACCATCAGAGTCCAAATGTTTAACAAGAGCAAGACAGGACTGGTGAAAGGAGTAGGACAGTAGAGTCAGTATATCCTTGAGTTTAAGAGGTGATTGTTTCATGATACATACACTGCAAATAAAGGCTGGAGTTTGCTTCCAATTCACACATTAAGGGTACATTTATGGGACAAAACTGGTTTTTCTTTGTAATTAAAAAAGCTCAAAGTTGTACAAGGAATCACATTTAAAAGACTTTAAGGTACTTTTGAATCTGGTTTCTGATTATTATTTTTTAAGACAGTGAAAAAGGATGATGTGACTATTTTTACTATCCTTTGCTGTAAAGAGCCCAAAAATGGTTTTAGACAGAGAAAAATGCAATCTTTTCTTTAAAATATCTAACTCAAAGGCAGAAATCAAATGTGAACTATAGCATCGTTCTAGCAGCTAATTTGACTCTGTGTCCTCAGATTTCATAATCCGTTGAATCCCAGCAAGCCTAAAATGAAACATGAGCGTCTTTTCACTCATCAGATGCAGTTTCTCATGAAGGGGGTGCATCTTTTAAAACTGGCAAGAACGCAAATACCAATGTCTCCTTGGTGCCAACTCCACTAAAAGATTTCAGCTGTGCAAGGCTCAGGTAGTTTTCAATGCCTCTTCCTCCAAAGCTGTGCCTAACACAGGACAAAGCTTACAGTTGAAAACAGCAAGAGTTTTCATTTTTGGGACATAAACCAGACAAAGGGATACAGTAAGGAAAAATACTCCCTTCTTGTAATGTTCTCAAGTTTTAATGTGTATGGAAAAAACAACTTCTTTAAAAACATAAATTTCACCCTCATAGATGGAAATAAAGTCCTAAATATTTGTAATGTTGGCCTTTACCTCTTATATTAAAAGCAGCTTGCCCCTTGTGCTTGGAAGTGTACTGGAATGTCTGGATACAGTAGAGGAAGGGATTAATAAGGTACTTTTAAGCAATGTTTTCCCAAAGACAATGGCAAATTCCAACAGACATCTTCGGAAGATGATTACAGAAAAATAAAAACATCCATTAGTGCCTAATTCCTTTCATGAAAAACATGAATTTAACTTCACCAAGAATTCATGTTCGCCTGACTTTGGAAGACGGATCAAGTTTTGTGATCATCCAAACCTAAAAGCAAATGTCCTCAGCTGTTGGAGCTGACATTACCTAAATTTGCAAAAGAAAAAATTTAAATTCTAAATATTTAAAGTTCTCTATTGATAACTTTGCATAACACAAAAAGACATGCATGTTCAAACACAGGCGCAAAAGAAACAAACACCCAGATATCACTTTTAACTATTGCTCCAAATAAAGGGCTTAGCAAGCTCGCACTTCTGCTGTCTATAAATATCATGTAATTGCCGACTGGTCTGGTTAGCGTTTCATCTTGGGTTGCTGCTCAGAGCCGTGCATCTGCTCTCAGAAAGGCTTCTAGACCTTTCTGTGGCTACAGAGGGTCCTCTCATATTAACACTTGTGCTATAAAAATATGCGGGCATGATTTCAGGTAGGCAGGAAGGCATTTTTTCTATGTGGATAATGTTACATTACGACTCTTCTATGGGAGAATTGACGTGTACAAAAATGCTTCTTGCAATATGTACGTAAGTTGTCTGTGTCTTCCAGGGCCAATTTGTGTTTTCTGACCTTTATGGTTGAGGTTTGGTCGAGTTAGGCCACTAAAAAGATGGCGGTCATTGTTTACCAACCAATGCTATAATCTATATAGCCTTGGTAGTGGCATTGCTCAATAGATAAGGCTGTGGATTTGTCAACTGGTCCAACACCTGCAGATTGAAATATCCCAGCAACCATTGGATGGATTAACATTATTTATAACATTACTTATAGACATTTGGGGTTGCCAGATGAAAAATCGTAAAGGGCATTGGTCAGTCTCTCACTTTCCCTCTAAAAGTCTTTTGTGCAATATCGTAACATCTACTAGATTGGTTGCCACTTAATCTGGTTATCAAACATCTTAAAATACAACAGACTGCATTTGAATACCAACTTGATGTATGTCAAAGCCGCATAGCACCATATCCAGCAGTGGACCCTAACCCCCCCCACGCACGGAATACAGGTCATACATACATACATGTCATGTTCAACATTGGTGCATCAAAAAAATCTGTTGTGCAATGCCTTCTCTATATATTTTTTTTAATTAGTTGTCAGCCACGGTATAGATAATGGATGGATGTAGTAAATAATCCAAAAATACATCCTGATAACTGACTGGTTAGTTACATAAATTTACAATAATGGGTAGAGGATTCTTTCGGTATGACAAGAAATTTCAGCTTTGATCCAAAGCCTTTCATATTGAGTGAGATCACATAATTTGTACAACACAGTAGCGATTGTGGCCATTCTCTTTGAATGAGATACACTGTAAGAATGCAATTTTCACTTAACAGAAATGTTCACTCTTAGTGAATGTCAAGGACAGAAATGTTTAATTTTTTTTTAAATTGTGGTGTTCAAAGCCAAGTTGCAGAGACATTCAATGTCCAAAAAACAATAAAGCCGAGCCAATTAGAAGGTAAAACATGTCTGCATCCACAAAAGCATTTGAGTAATTGATCTCCTTGTTACCTCTTCTCCAGTGATCACCTCAGCCCCACTGACCAGTACCAAATGTCATCGCAGCCATAAGCATTCAGCAGGTCAGACTATAAGATCGTAGGTCAATGGTAAAGGTGGTGACAGATCTGAGTGTGGTGCAGAGAGAGGAGATGATGGAGTCTGAGTCATGCTGGGAATGTGGCGGGTGGAGGGTGATGCCGGGGGTTCTGGTTCATGGTTTTGTTAGAGACGGGCCGAGATGTCCCGCCTACAACTCGAGCCTCAGGAATGCTCTGTAACGCAGTGCCAAGTTTGGAAACGTGAGTGAAGCGTGTGGCTTTTCCTCGCTATGTAAAAGCATTAATATGTATGTTTACATGGAGTTTGATTCATATTCCTGATGCTACTGGTAGCTTGTTTAGATTCATCCACCATTTGGTTTTGTTTGAATTGTGGAGGTGGTGGCCGTGTCACCACCCACTGGGATGGTTTATGGTTTGATGTACTGCTTGTCAATATAAATATACAGTATACATTGCAACGTTGAAAATGTATTACAAACGGACAAAACATCACAAATGAAAAAAAAATCAATAACTAATTTTGTTAGTTTTTAAACATAATTAGGTTGGAGTGATTCAAGTGGATGATGAAAAAAATAGTTTGTTTCATCCCGAATTCTCAAAGTTGACTCTGAGTGACCAGTTTGAGCCAATACTCCAACTACTCAGTTGGGCTGCTCCAACTATGAACTGCATTGTTGATCTCGCTTTCCTTGCAATGTGTTAGTAGTTGATAAAAAGCTTAACTTTTCAAGCAGCAGCACAAGCCCTAAATAATTAAATTATGTTCATGTAAAATATAGGTACTGTCTGACATCAAATGTTAATAGATAGAGGGGACAGTTGGTGAACCAGGGTCGTGCTCATCTGGTTGTCGAGTCTATTTCCTGTGTGCTTCCCTTTTCAATTACATGGGCAGCTAGCACAGCATGTTAGCACAGAAGCTGGCTATGTTATGTGACCAGGAAACTGTGATTGGTTGTTGATGTAATGACGATGGTGCCAGCACCTAGCGTCATGCATGCCCACCATCAAGTATTAAAGCAATGCCTTCATTGACCTGACATGGAAGGCTTTACCAAGCAAATCATGTTTTTCTTCTAACTTTTCATGAACTGCATGCACATTAATGCCTAACAGACTCTCAGTCTCAATACTTGGGTCAGACTTTTATGAGATTCTGGAAATTCTCATTGTGGGTGTTATGAATTGTATATGTTTGTAGCCACAGGGTTGTGGCCTGAGGGAGGATAACAAAGCAGCAACTTCCTACAAGGCTGAGTGAATTTGGAGCCTTGTTAGTCAAGCAGATGTTCAACCATTAATATCTTCTAAATGGAAGAGACACCATTTCTCTTTTATTTGAAGGGTAAAGCTGAGGACTTCTCCATTCACTCATATCATCCTATTGTTTTGCAAGTAGCAGCAGCCTCTAGTGGACATCTTAGTTGTTACAGTTCTATAGTACAAGTGTTGACTTCATGTTTGCTAGTTCATCTCCAGATTTAAGTTTAGTCTTCATCAGGCCATTGCTGCCATCAGGCTGGCCTCGGACTGAAAGGGGAGGATCATGTTAAATGAAATGTAAATACAGCTGCTTTCTTGAGAAGGACATTCAGTTCCTGACCTCTGATTTGTTTCTTACATTTAGTGCTCAGACATTGGCTGTGGTGTATAAGCAACTTCAACTAGACAATGAAAGTATATTTTTTAACTGCAAAGCATCCTAAAGATAGAGGACTGTTTTTTTTTACTTGGCATACGTAATGAAAGCATCAGCAGTCAAATTGGTCTAACAATCTACGGAATTTCTTGGGGATAACGGCTCTGTTACAGAGTTTATGTATGAAAGAATATTTCTCACGTTCGACTGTAATTGAAAGCATCATGCAGAGACTGTAATGTCATGCTTTAACACCAGTGCTTGTTGTGGTGTCGTGTTTTATTTAGAAGTGCTAAAGGATGTGACATTGAAAGCAGCTGATTTCACTGATTAGCAACCTTCATTTATAGGTGGAGGAACTAACGAGTGAAATCAGCTGCTGCAGTGTTTGATTGGATCACAAACCTGCAGACTTGACTTACATTTCCCACCACAAATGTAACACAAGTAAATGATTTAAATGCAGCTTCATAAAATGACATACTCTATGTTACACCCTGATTCTAATTAACTTTGGGGGTCTGGACACATTTTTGAAAGAGTTGAATAGAAAAAGGTATGGTGGCCCTGAGAGCTCACAGCACTGCAACTTGAGCAAATAGACAAAACACAAGAAATTAAGAAAACATCTTCATCAATTTGCACACAGGCGCAGCATTTTGGAAAACATGCTGCAATCACCGCAACAAAACACATTAACCGCAACACATGTTTCTACTCTGTAGCACTTTGAGATTGCTTTTAGCAATGAAAAGTGCTCTATAAATGAAATTTATTATTATTATTATTAAGAGAAAGCGCTGAAAACACCACAAAACATTAGAAAAAGCGCTGCAAACACCACAACACAACAAATTCAGAAAAGCCCTGCAAACACCACAACACAACACATTGAGAAAAAGCTCTGCATATATTACCAGAGGACTTAAAAGTGATGCAGACGGCTGAACACGCAGATTTTGATTTTCAAAGGTGCCAAAAAGGTCCAGACTCATTCTTGGGACATTCTGGTTCAATGATTATAAACCTAGACCTCTTGGTCATCATGGGACACCAACCTTGTTTGCTTCGGACCTTTTAATGCACAAGCATTGAAAAGGCAGCTGTGCATAATGCAGTTGAAAAAATAAACTTGTCAGTCTTCGCTGGTGGAGCAATTACGTACTGGAGTGAATTGTTGCTCATAAGCTGACATTCTGCATATTCCAACACTGATTCATCTGTATTGAGCTAGTGAATCAGTATCTGCTCCAGTTATACTAATCAGTATAACTGGAGCAGGTAGTGAACAATACTGATTGCTGTGAACTCACTCCAAACTTGAACCACCTAGGAATTTTATAAAAATTACTCTTGGCACTGGAGGAACAGTGGTCTCTGAGATACTGTTTGTTACGGGGTTACGAAATTACAAGAACCAATTTCAGGTCTCCTCCTGGGTCAAAAGTCCAATTTATTTTTCCTGCAGACAATGGTACCTGACTCACAGCTGGAGCTGGATGAACGGCTTAGATCAGCATGAAACTCTTGTGGTCCAATTATCAGTGAAAGTGATTAACAACAGCTTTAAAAAATATATATGGTTCTTTGAATGAGAGTTAAACATACAAACTTATGCTAAAAAAAAGTTTCTCAGGTAAAGTTAACTAAAAAGTTAGAAAGTTAAATTCTTTACTAGTGTCTTTTCCACAGCGATGACATCTGAAGTTCATGGTTTTGTATAATTTAAAGTCATCCACCATAATGACAGACCAACCCCAATAATCAGCGTTAAACACTTCTGGAACCTGCAGCCCTTCACATTTCACAACTCTGTTATTTACAAATGTTGCTTTCATTTTGAATGCAAACTGAACAAATCACAGTATATTAAATAGATAGATAGATAGATAGTTACTTTATTTATCCAAAGCTGGGAAATTCCGGTGTAACAGCAGCACGTTTCACACAGCACACAAAATATATACAATATATACCCAAACAAATGTAAAAATATACGAATTGCAAAAATATAGAGCATAAGAATAATAAATATAAAGAATTTACATGAATATTACTAGTGGAAATAGTGCAGTAGTACAATTAGTTACCAGTAGTCGCAGAGGAACATGATAACATGAAGGTGAAAATGTGCCGTGATTTAGGTTTTCATTTATATTAACCAGAGTCCAGAATCTATCTGTCAGACAAAGGTTAGGTGTTTTAAGTCTTATGGCATGTTGCAGGAAAGATTTCCTGTAGCAGTCCTTATGACAGCGAAGCTGAATCAGTCTATTGGAAAAGGAGCTCCGCTGTCTGTCCAGTGTGTGGTGGAGAGGATGGTCCGGGTTATCCATGATGGATTACAGTTTGTTCATAGTCCTCCTCTCCACCACAGCTTAAAAAGCGTCCACCTTGCAGCCTATTATGGAGCCAGCTTTCTTGATCAGTTTGTCCAGTCTGTTTGTGTCGCTGGCTTCAATGCTGCTCCCCCTGCAGACCACAGTGAAGAAAAGTACACTGGCAACAACAGACTGATAGAACATTGTAGATCTACTGCCTATAACCGTTAGAGATGTTGCTTTATTGCCAAAAAGTCCGTTCATAAACCACTAGCGCAATATTCAGTTTGCATTGAGGGGTGAAAATCTGGCATCTGAGTTTCTGAATTTATTAGCTCTTCTCTGTTCCGTTTCTTACCTTTAAGTCCTGGGGACAGTTTTCATTCATGGCCAGGGTGACGTGTGAGTGGGACAGAGACAAAAGTTCACCCCCTGCCTGAAAGAGAACATTTGAAGACTGCATCATGGAGCAGATGAGAGATGTTTTTGTGAGGTGCTTCCACAGTATAACTGTGCACAGGTGAAAATGTGCCGTGATTTAGGTTTTCACATTTGCATTGGACATTTCAAAAGGCAAACTGTTGTAGCTCCCATCGCTGCAGATGGCTCTCCGGGTCTGTTCTCTCTTTTCTAATTCTGGCTGGTGTGAGTCTAAGTGAGGAGGCAGCTGTCCTATGAGGATATGATACAGTTGTCAGCTGAGGTCAAATATAACCTGCAGAAACTCTGAGTGGCGATGTGCCAAATACACAAGACATTATTACCATGAAGCAGCTCTCATGAGAGCCACTTCATACTTGAGTGTCAGTGCAGATCAGATGTGATTGATCAGGAGTACCACGGGATCAGTGGTGAAACACTGTACGGTTGAGATCAGGACGAGCCAGGAAACTGATGGGCGTAGACTGAATGCCTGACAATCTAACAGTTGTTTCATATGCTTCACTCATCACTGGCCATGATGTTTGACGCTATGCCCACAGAAATAGCAGAGAATCAAGAGACTGTGGATAAGGGATAAATGAACATACTACTTAGGTTATCACATAGCAGGCTCCATGACAGTCATTTACCGGACTGTCACCTGACTTTGTGGGAGTCGAGAAAAACAAGTTTGTCTAGGCAGGAGGGGAAAGAAATTATTGTGCCAGCAAATTATTAGAATGGAGGGGAAAACTCTTCTGTACATGGTAGTGTCAGTTAGACTGGTAGGAACATCAGCAGCTTTTTGTTTAATAAAAAAGTTTACAGTTCAGTAATTCATCCTTTTTTATTTTAAAGTACTTCCGCTGTTGACCTTTCAGTTCCTGCCCTCCTGTGTTACCCTGGTTCCCTGTTCACTTACCTGCCCCTGCTGTTCCCGCCAGTGCAACCTTTTCAATACTCACCTCCAAGATTTTATGTTACCTCTCTGTAGACAGCTCTCTCGAATTTTTCCATGGTTCTTGATTTCAGCTTTATTTTTTGGGGGAATCTGCCCGAACCCCGACATCTTATTTATGAACCTTTGGATTTCCACTAAAGGCTGTTGCGGTACACAGGGCCAAATCTTTAGGTAAATGCCAATTAATGCAGGTTTTAATCCACAACCGGTTTGTGACTCCATGGAGTTAAAAAGTTGCTGGCACTAAGGACACAACAAGATGAGGTCATTAAAAAGAGCTCTGCTTTGAGCTCAACTGAGGGAAAACCATATGTAAAACATTAAGGACATATGCTGTTAACTTTGTATTTGTTTCATGTAGAATTGTGAGGAAGGTTACAGTTTCCACATGCATTTACATTACAAATTTCCATAACATTGTTGTCATAATTTTTTATTGCCTCATCTAAATTTACACTTTAAAAAAACTATATTAGAGGCTAATGAATATATTGTGACATACATTAATGATGTAACCAGAAAAAATATGTTTGGATGGTGGAGATTTTAACTTTTCTCACAATAGCATGCAAAACAAACAAATTTTCATTTTTTCGACATGGTTTTCTACAGTTTGGGGTTTGACTGGGACTCTTTCAAGGCCCTTTCATAGCCTTCCTCAATTGTTTAATGACAACAACTCGAAAACAGCAGTGTCACATGAGATAATGAGGTCAACAAAATGCATCTTTCTTTATGTAATTACAAACAACTGCCCCTTCAGAATTCACATAAATAAGTGTTTTGCCTGTGTCCTGTCTTATTTTAATAGCTGTCAAACCACAAGTAGTATTTCAGTTGTACAGTACAAAATGAGCATAGTGTCATTGAGGAGAACGTTAGTCTGACAGCATCAGGAATCTGAATGAACATACAACCTTGTCCTGTAGGAGTTATCTGACCTGCAAGAAAAAGAGAGAATCAAATGATCATTGAGGAAAACATGTCTAACATTCTAAAATAATGATATTTGAGAAAATAACTCACCTTATCTGCTCCAACTGGAAAAAAAATGATGACAGTAGTAGCATGAATTCAGTCAATCAAAACCTTAACATTTCAGCTGCAGAAGTTAACTGGCACATTATATGCACTGATTAATAAACAAATTATCTAAAAATCACTATTATTTGATTTTGAGCCCAGTTTGCTTTTTCTGTACTTGTCACAGATCACAAATCAGTATTAGTTTAAATTGTCTGGCCAGAGAGATTAAAGATTTTGATAAGAATTTAAGATCTTAATTTGTTGCAAAATCTTGCAAAGGTGTTCATGCTACATAATGATCGTAGCTTAAACTCTTAAGCAGTTACGGTCTAATTTTTGCAAGATGAGAGAGAAGCAGAAAATTTAACTTCCTAATTTTATTTACCAATAATAATAATAATAAGATATTGGATTTATAAAGCGCTTTTCATGTACCCAAAGCGCTGGTACAAAAAGAAAGAAAGAAAGTAAAAGTGGAACGGGGGGAGCTAGGGATATGCAGAGGAAAAGAGGTGGGTTTTTAGGCGTTACTGAAAGGTGGTGAGGGAGTCTGAATCACGGATCTCTTGGGGGAGGGAGTTCCACAGCCTGGGAGCAGCCCTGGAGAAAGCTCTGTCTCCCAAGCTGCGGAATTTGGTTTTGGGGATGGAGAGGAGACCGGCAGAGGTGGATCTGAGGGACCGTGTGGGTTGGTAGGGGGAGAGGAGACCAGTGAGGTATTGGGGAGCAAGGTGGTGGAGGGCTTTGAAGGTGAGGACCAGGACCTTGAAGGTAATTCGGTGGGAGACAGGGAGCCAGTGTAGTTGTTTTAGGACTGGGGTGATGTGTTGCCAGGATTTGGTGTGGGTGATGAGACGGGCGGCTGCGTTCTGGACCAGTTGTAGTTTTTTGATGGAGCTTGGGCTGATGCCAAGGAGAAGAGAGTTACAATAATCTAAACGTGAGGAGATGAAGGTGTGAATGAGTCGTTCTGCGGCGGGGGGTGTGAGTGAGGGTCTGATCTTGGCGATGTTACGGAGGTGAAAGAAGGAGGTTTTGACTATGTGGCGGATATGGGGTTCGAGGGAGAGGGTCGAGTCGAAGATAACGCCAAGGTTGCGGGCCTGGGGGGATGGGGAGACATTGGTGCCATCGATGGTGAGTGTGGGGTTGTTGATTTTGCTGAGTGTGGATTTGGAACCGATGAGGAGGAATTCTGTTTTTTTACTGTTTAGTTTCAGGAAGTTGTGTTGCATCCAGGTCTTAATTGCTGACAGGCAGGAGTCGACATGGGAGAGGGGGGGGTTGTGGGGTGATTTGGTGCTGAGGTAGGGTTAGGGTTAGGGGACCGAGTACGGAGCCTTGGGGAACGCCTTGTGTGACTGTGGATGTAGCAGAGGTGTGATTATGGAGAGTGATGAAATGCGATCTGTAAGTGAGGTATGACTGGAGTACCTTCAATACCGAGGTCTCTGAGTCTAGTGAGTAGGATGTCATGGCTCACGGTATCGAAGGCTGCACTCAGGTCGAGAAGGATGAGGATGTTGAGGGAACCGGAGTCAGCAGAGGTGAGGAGGTCATTGAGGACTTTTAATAGGGCAGTTTCTGTGCTGTGGAGGGGGCAAAAACCAGATTGAAGGGGCTCAAAGAGTTTATTGGCGTGGAGATGGGATTGTAATTGAGTGGCAACAATGCGTTTCAGAGTTTTAGAAAGGAAGGGGAGGTTGGAGATTGGGCGATAGTTATGGAGGGAGGAAGGATCGAGACCAGGTTTCTTTAAAATAGGGGTGACAGCGGCAGTTTTGAAGGCAGAGGGGACAGTTCCGTGGGACAGTGAGGAGTTGAATAGGTTAGTGAGGTAGGGGCAGAGGACGGGGAGGCAGGACTTTAGCAGGGGAGTGGGGAGGGGGTCAAGGGAGCAGGTAGCTGATTTGGAAGAGCTGATGAGTTTGGCGATTTCGGGGGGGGTAACCAGGTCAAACTGGGAAAGGCAGCAGTGGGGAGGAGGGGTCAGGGGAGATGGGGAGGAGAGGGTCCATGGTATGTGCTGGAGTAGATGCAGGGGGTGTTATGGGGGATAATGATTGATTTATTAGGTTGATTCTATCAGTGAAAAACCGGAGGAATGAGTTGCAGAGATCAGGGGTAGAGGTAGGAAGGGAGTTGGTGCGGGCCTGTAGGAGGTTGGTCACTGTGGAGAAGAGGGTTCTGGGGTTTTGGGAGGGGTCCGTGAAGATGGTGGAGAGGTAGGCAGATTTGGCAGCGATGAGGGCGTCTTTGTAGCCAGTGATGTGGGTTTTGTATGCTTCGTGGTGGACTGTGTGTGGTGATTTTTTTTGTAAGTCGTTCAAGTTGGCGGCCAGTTCGTTTCATGTCATGGAGTGCGGGTGTGAACCAGGGTGAGGAGGTGTTGAAGGAGACTGTTTTTGTTTTGAGGGTGCCATGGTGTTAAGGGAAGTAGACAGGATGGAGTTTAGGTGGTTTGTGAGATCATCAGGGGAGATGAGGGTTGAGTCCAGGGGGAGGTTGGTGGAGAGCAGGTCAGAGAGATGGTGAGGGTCGATGGATTTGAGGTTGCGGAAGGTGATTTCTCTGGAGAGGCGGGGTCGGGGGGGTGGGAGAAGGGATGCTGAACCGTATGAGTTTATGGTCAGAGAGGGGAAAGAGGCATGAGTGGAGGTCGAGCACCGGTGTGTTAATGGTGCAGACGAGGTCGAGGATGTGTCCTTTGTCGTGTGTGGGGAAGGTGACATGCTGGGTGAGTGCTAAATTTTCCAGGAGAGTGGTGAATTCAATGGAGAGTTTGCAGGTGGGGGAGTCCATGTGGATGTTTAGGTCACCGAGTAGCAGCAGACGTGGGGAGAGGGATGAGGCTAGTGTGAGGAACTCGGTGAAGTCAGAGAGGAAGGAGGGGTTTGGTTTAGGTGGCCGGTAGATGAGGACAACTGTCGTGGAGGATAGTGCTTTGAAGGCAAGGAATTCAAAGGATGATACTGAGGGGAGGGTGAGTTCTGAGATCCGGAAATTCTGATTGAAAATAACGGCGAGTCCACCTCCGAGGCGGGAGGGGCGGGGTTTGGAGATGTAGCTAAAACCAGGGGGGGATGCTTGGTTGAGGGAGAAGAAGTCGTTGGGTTGTTGCCAGGTTTCAGTGATGAGAAGGAAATCCAGGGTGTTGTTGAGGATTAGTTCATGGAGGGCAGGGGCTTTATTGTTAAGTGATCGGGTGTTGAGTAGCGCAAGGTTGGCAGAGTAAGAAGGTGTTGTGATCGGGGCAGGCCAGAAAGGTCTGAGGTTGTCCCGGTTAGAAGTGAGGGGAGGTGCTGGGGAGGGGTGGAGGTGCAGTGGGAGAGGGGCAGTAGGTGGATTAGCAGATGGTTGGACGTCGAGTAGCTTGGTTTTGGTGTTTGGTGAAGTGGTAGATGTAATCAGAGGGCGGTGAGCACAGAGGTGCAGTCCGGGTTTTGTATCCTGCCAGGCAGGTTGCGATGTAAGAGGTCCACAGACGGCAGCGCTCTGATGACGCGGCAGAGGTGCGACGGGGCGTGCAGCTGAGCAGATGGATTGAATGGATTGTCCGTGCTGGGAATAAATAAATCTGCGGCGAGAGCCTCTGTGGATGTAGCGTGGTCGGCGTAGGAGTCCGAGGTGTTTAATCAATGAGATGCAGGATGAGATGGTGAGGTTGAAGAGGTCAAACAGCTGCGGAGTTGAGTATTTGAGCATGGTGCCGAGAGGGAAATCCGGAGGGACCGAGAGCTCCGTGTTATCGATTAGCCGTGGACTTGGCGAGTAGAAGAGGAAGGCTGTTGCCAGGATTGTCCACGGAATGACAGGAGAAGATGTGCAGCCACTGGAGATGTGGGAAGAACCACGCGGAGTGAGAGGGACGGGGGCGACCAGGTGAGCCGCTGTAGCAGCTAGCGTGAGCCACCACTCGATGACTGAACAAGGGCGACCTGCTGGCAGCTAGCCGCGGGATTGTTGTCCGGCCAGGGAGTCCGAGCGACTAAGGGGAGCAGCTGAGAGACTGTCCAGGAGTGAAGCCCTCGGTATCAGCCAGCCGATGCCCAGAGGTTGAGACGGCCGGTGTACGGGGGCAGCGGCAGCAGGAGACGGAGAAGCGGCGAACAGGCAGCGCCAGCGTCCTCTCACGTCAAAAAAGTCCAGCTGTCTTACACAAGCCTTGTAGGTTTAAATGCTTTTGCTGCTGCACAAGTTCTCCTTTTCTCACTTTTAGCATAATGCTGGTTGAACCTGCATTTCTTTAAGCTTCTGTTTCGTCCTTAAAAAATAGGAGCTGCGGAGCAAATTCCCCAAAGAACTGCGGGGGTTATTTAAACTAAACATGTAACTTTTGCTTGTATTGACTGAAAAAGTAACAAATAAATTCAAGACTCTGAACAAGTTGAACATTAAGCTTTTGTATTTCATGTTACGGCAACAAGATGAGAAAAGATGATTACATTTTGGTTTGAACATTTAAAAAAAGATGACTTTGGTGATTTTGTTGGGTACAGACTGTAGACTGAATTACACCTCTGGAGTAGTTGAAGTCACTAGCAAGGGAATTTGGTGTCCCGTATTTCACTGGCCTTTTGCTTCATTTGATCTATTACAGACTGTTAGATTGTCATGCTAATTCACTGCTTTTTCAATTTCCTTCTTCACACTGGGCACTGTGTTGCTACTTGCAACAAATCATATGCATCATATAACACTTATTCAATTACATTAGAGAATAGATAAACCGAAACTCAACCTGCGGCATAAACTTCAAGGTAACAAAACAGCCTAATTACAACCTAATAATTTGTCAGGACCCGTCGGTCAGGGTGCAGCAGCCTATAGTGCCACAAGACAGTATTCTTGTATTATATGAGGAAGAATATACCATGACAGTTAGATTTTGAAGTATAATTCTGAACATAAGCAGGATTGATTCATATGTCATGGACCAAGTGATATTAGAAAATACAGTACAAATACGTCAAAGCAGTGTCGATACTCGCAAAAACAGAAGGCAGCTTAAATTCACCTGAAGAGTTTAATTCCAAAGTGAGATATCCAAAAACTGCAAAAAAAGAAAAAGGAAAACCCAACTCTGCCTCATCTACCTCAGATCACGTTGCGAATCCTATATTTGTTAAGTACACATTTGTGTGAATCAACTCATGCTCGGGAAAAAATACTTCTTTTGAAATAGAAAGGAACATGGAGATTTAGGAGATTAAGGTCATTTATCATTTACTTTACCATACCGTACCAGAACAAAACCGTAGCAAACACAACTTCCATGCCTTACCTCTTCCATGAAATTAAATGTTAGGATGGATATGCTGCAATTTGGAATAAAACTCCTCAGTTACAAAGACATGAGACCTGAATTCTGTCCTAAAAATCAACCTTAAACCCAACAATCATTTGCAGGTGACATTTAACTATCAAACATCTTCTTCCTATCAGACTTGTCTTCAATGTTCTTACGCCAGTCTCCAACATCACGCAGCTGCTTGTCCTGTGAACACAGATAATATTTATTTTACATTACAGAATGTCCTGTTAAATCATAAAATACATGAACGTGGGGAAAAAAGCAGCAAATAAGTATGTTAACCAAGAATGGGAGATAAATAATGATGAGTACAATTCTGAGGTATGTTACTGAGAATTCGTGCTACTTTACCCTCTACTCCAATACATTTCAGAGGGCAATATTGCACATTTTACTCCATTACATTAATTTAATAGGTGTAGTTACTGATTACCTTTAGATTAAGATTGATAGACTTGCCAAATACAATACAGAACCCTTTGCAGAAAAATATTTTTGGCGCTCCTTATCAGTGCCACCAAAAAATGATTTCTGAAACCTTTAAACACCTTAGATGGTTTTTAAATATGTTTCCAAGCCTCAAAGTAGTTACATTTACCATCAAGCCTTTTTTTTTCTTTCCTCCCATAATAATGACCTCGTTACCACTCTTATGATGGTACTGAAGGAACCTGATCCTTTGGTTGGGAACCACTGATCTAGATCTAATACTATTATGTTACATTGGGCGGTTGTTGCTCAGGAGGTAGAGTCGTTCGTCGTTCGTCCTTCGGGTTGGTGGTTCGATCCCAGCTTCGACCAGTCCACTTGCCGTTGTGTCCTTGGGTAAGACACTTAACCCTAAATTGCCTCGGACTGCTCTTCCGACAGTGTATGAGTGTGACAGAAAAATGTGCGGTAAATAGCAGCGCTGTATAAATGTGTGTGAATGGGTGAATGTGACTTTCCTGTAAAGCTCTTGGAGTGGTCTATATGACTAGAAAAGTCATTTACATTATAAGTTCACATTGGCCAAATGCATTTACTTTTTATATATCCTAAGTAGACTTTGTTGATATTTAAACGCAGGTCTTGGAATATTTTCTACTGTTGAACTGGTGCTTAAGTAAAGGTTTTGAATAATAATTTTACCACTGTTGCGTTTGATGGTTGTTCCAAAGCTTTGTTTACAATAATATGGCCAGTAGTTATGTAATGGGAGGATGGGTCTTATTTTCATAGACTGTCACTTGACTGTAGTTTTCTGTGGGTTATGATTTTTCTCACCAGGGTAAGTCATGAGATCACATTGTGACATAATCAGACATGACTAAATTTTTGAAAGTTTGGAGACAAATCAGCAGTTTATCCAAATTAATTAAAACACAAAATTGGGAAGTCAAACTGAAAGTGACCACACATGAAATATCCTAATAATCCTTGAATGAACAGGAGAACGGTTTACACAATAAAGCAAAAGCAAGATGTTCATCTATCAATTGTGATTGATGTTTTTTAGTTTAGGTTAATGTTTGTTGGCCATCTTCTTTTTCTTTTACGAAGAAGTCTGACTAACTTGGTGGTAGGTTTGGGCATTTGTAAGTAAAAATATTAAAGAAAGTCAAGTGCTGAAAGAACTAGAAAACAAAGAATTGTAAGTATTGGTAGTGAAATAAGTTATGATTTCCTTAAAACTATAACCTAAGTATCAAAATATTTCAACCTGATGATGGTTTAACTTCAGTTTAACGGTTGGAACTCTTTTTACCAATGTTAAGTTTAGTACTGAACTCAGTGATGTCATAATGGACACATAAGATCCAAGTTGTGAGCCCTGCCTGCTAGTGCACCAACTACTCTTGGAAATGACAATTTCTCAAAACAAAATTTTAAGTTAAAGGTGATGTTAACAAACAAAGATACTTACAAACTTAACCATAGATCAGTGGAAAGAGTTGGTAGAGATCTGTGCTCGTTTTGAGTTTAAGGGCTATTGTACATGAAGTAGGTGGCAGCTCACCTCCTCTTTCACTTCCTTCTTGACCTGCTTCAGGTTGGCTCTAAGGTCCATGTTAACTGTATGCTTGGAGCCCAGCAGAGCTTTCAGCATGGCGTCAGCTGACATGCGCACTTTCTTCAGCCGAGGTCTCTTGAACTTTCCCCTCAGATCCACAATCTTAATGTTGAGATCTCTCACCTTTAGAGAGATTCAAGACATCGGTCAAGTTTTATTTCTAACATTTTGTGATCATAGCGTTTTTTGTGTTCCTAAAACAGAGTAGTATTTGCTGCTGCAACATCATGTCCCATCTCAAAGTGAAAGCAGTTCTTCTCATTCGCATCATTTAAAATTTTACACAGAAACCACATTTTTTGGAACAGACTTTCAAATATGAAACAGAATAAATGAGAATAATTTAAAATACCTTTTCGAAAAAGTTACTGTTTAAGAACAGATTCACCCATATTTTAATGAAAATATATAACATGAACCTCCCACTCGAATTAAAAAAAAATCAATTGGAAATTACTGGCTGGAGACTCTTTTTTTTGTAGATTTTAATTACAAATACAGTGCACTTTGTTTCATAGTATTGTTTGATAGATTTACTTCAATAAAAAGACCATATAATTGACACATTAAGTAGCATTTTATATTTCAGAGTGATCTCCAACCATTTCAGGCTTCAACTTTGCAGTATGAATTTATAAGGATAACTAACATAACCCCTGATTCCCAGTGCTTAAAAGTGGAGGAGCACAAAACCATCTTGGTACGAGCATAGCATGTCCTGATTATGAGATCACTTTATAATCAGATATTTTGAGAACCAGAAAAATTTCAACATTTGTCCTATGGGGAGATACCATTAATCTTCGGAGAGGAGAGAAACATGAAATTTGGTAATATGTAAAACCCACATCAGAATTAACATTTGTAAGACCTCAGTCACTTTGAGCTCATTGTCCTGTGTGTAATTCTTGGCTGTGTGTGTGTGTGTGTGTGTGTGTGTGTGTGTGTGTGTGTGTAGGTCCGAAGAACACATTTCCAAATAATTATTTCCAAATAATAGAGACAATCTAAACCCTATATTGATCAGCAAATTATTATAAGTTATGTTGTGAAGAAGTCAAAAAGATGGCAGAAATGACGTTATTCTTAGTTCAAAAATATTTTTTTCCTGGTATCTTGGCCTCCATTTGTACTACACTGAATAGGCATGACCTAAAGCTTTTTATAGAAAAATAATTCATGATGATATGGTAGTAATGAAATCAACATCACATCATTATTAAATCAGAAACTTAAGTCAAATTATGCGTTGACAATATGAAATTACATTGTTAAAATATAAAAAGTTTGTATCGCCTAATTAGTGTAAATACAGCAAGCATTTATTTCCTCTGTGGAAGAATAATAAGCCCAACCAAACACTTTGGGACTTACTAACTCTGAAATAGTCACATCATCAAATGAAAGAAGACCCCGACGTTTTCAATATGGTATTACTAACTTTAAAAAAAGCAGTTTTTTAACATCTACATTAGTCAGCCATGGTGAACACCTCAGACAGCTGCCCAAATCAATGTAATGAGCAGGAATGAAAATGTGTCTCACCTCATTGAGAACCATGTTCAGCTTGAACTCTATGCAGTATCTCTCCTCTTCACTGATGTCAATCTGCTCATGAAGTTGCTTGCAAAGTTCCTGAAGAAAAAAAACAGTACTTGCTAAAGCCCCAAGTAAAGCTTTAACCAAATTCATTTCACTAGATCTTGTCTAATATATTTTCATTTTGTATTAGACTAAATAAGGTATAACAGGGTTTGAATAAAAGGGTTTTGTTGGATGTTTATGAACTGGATTTAAGATATTTAGGGACACAAAAATAGAACCTGACTTATTTACAGTAATAAATAACCCTGACAGCATTTTATCCCGGACTGACCCGGGACAGTCTGTCCTGTTTGGTCTCACCATAAGTTCATCCTTGGAGTATGGCAGCTCCACAGAAGGACATTTCTCTGCCAGGAACTTCTCTCTCTCATCAGCCTTCACTGTTGCTTCAGCATCCAACAAATTATTGGCTACCACCAGCATACAGCTCTATGGATCACATCGTTATACAAATAGGAATTATTTTCATCTGAAATCTGAAAGCAAGCAAGGGAAACACAGCAGCATCTCAGCTTTGCTATTTATTCATCTCTTACCTTCAGAGTATGCTTACGCCTCGCAGACAGTCTTTTCCTGCAGGCAAAAACATAAAAACATTAATCAGACTGAGGGAAATTAAAGTAGTTTATCAGGGCCAGAGCACTGGAGGTGCGGTGCCCCCAATGTCCAACGGTGGGCACCATGCACCCTATTGTTTACGTAAGGATTATTATTAGAGCCCAAGCTCCAATGAAAAAAGTCAGAGCGAGGACCTATTGTAATTGAGTGGATTATTAGGGGCCGAGCGCCGACAGCCTAGAGGCTGGCGAGCGCTGACCAGCTTGAAGCTGGGGCTGGCAAAGGCCTTTTTGTTTTCGCTCCGTTTCTTATTATTGTCTTTGCACGTTGCCCTAATCGTTCACTGTCGCAACATGCATGAAAAGGCCGCAAAATTTGCACACTTGCCAGGAATGTGATATAATTTGCGTAAAATGTATCTTTTGCATGGGCGTGTCAAAATGGCTAGATAGCGCCGCCTAACACATTTCTCTCAGCTTTAAATTCAATGTAAATAACGAAATTTGGTATGCACTTGTATCATGTCAAGACAAAAAAGTCTGTGGCCGCTATTACGTCCGACCAACAGGAAGTCCGCCATTTTCACACATCATACTTTAACCAACTGTTCCTACAGATTTCACATTACCTACTTCATATTTGTGTGTGTCATCTAAAGACCTATGGGATGTAAAATTATCAACATCCTGACTTTTCGTCAGAGGCCCTTTGCCGTGACGGCATGGCGAATTGCAATCCTTCGCCAAATATACAAATATACATGGTCTGATCTGACCTGAACTTTCCAGACATGAAAACTGTCCCGCCCTCAACACATCTAAAAGTCAATATTGACTGAACGCCACCTGCTGGGAACGGGAAGTGACATGTTTAATACTTTTATGTTCTCTGCCGTGCAGGGTGACCAGATCTATATCAAACTTTCTCAGAAAAGCGAAAACACTTTGATGATGTCATGTACAAAAACCGTGAGTTTTCATCAGACGGCCTCCCAATGAAATTGCTTCATGGTGACACCGAATTTCGGTGTCACCATGAAGCATCAGACTGTCATAACACAACCATATGTGGTCATATCTTTACCAAATGTCTCAGGAATGATAACTAACCCTAGCCTTGAACACATTTGCTTGTCAATATTGAACCATGGTCATAGCGCAACCTACTGGCAACAGGAGATTTCAAGTTTTGCACTCTTACGTCCTCTGGAGGTTTTTCAGATCCACCCCAAATTTGCTCAGCTAAGTTGTGAGTTATGCATGATGTTATATTATGAATATTTTGACCATATATTAAACGCTGTTGCCACGGCGTGTGTAAAATTGTGTGATTTATGGCTGAGTAAAGGAGTCATACTTTAATGAACTCCTCTTAGGTTGTTAATCAGACCCACCTTAAACTTGGGCAACATAAAGAAAAGACCTCGCCTGGCGTAGTCAGACTAATATTCAAATACATATATGTCTAAAACACTAGCATCCCTAGTGTTTTAGGGACTAGGGATGCTAAGGAGCTCAGGATACTTGGCAGACATGTTCAGAGCGCCAATTCCTGATGTTCGAAATTACATTTTAGTGAAATTCTGTCAAAATGTGTGTTGGCTGATGTAGATGGATCAAAATTGGTAGGCGGATGTATCACATGAGCACCTACAAAAAAGCCTCTAGAAGCCATTAGCTCCGCCCAACTGGAAGTCAGCCATTTTGAATTTCGTGTGCAAATGTGGGTGTTTTTATGGCTGATTAAAGGGGTCGTACTTTAACGAACTCGTCTTAGGTTGTTAATCAGACCCACCTTAAACTTGGGCAACATAAAGAAAAGACCTCGCCTGGCGTAGTCAGACTAATATTCAAAAACATATATGTCTAAAACACTAGCATCCCTAGTGTTTTAGGGACTAGGGATGCTAAGGAGCTCAGGATACTTGGCAGACATGTTCAGAGTGCCAATTCCTGATGTTCGAAATAACATTTTAGTGAAATTCTGTAAAAATGTCTGTTGGCTGATGTAGATGGATCAAAATTGGTAGACGCATGTATCACATGAGCACCTACAAAAAAGCCTCTAGAAGCCATTAGCTCCGCCCAACTGGAAGTCAGCCATTTTGAATTTAGTGTGCAAATGTGGGTGTTTTTATGGCTGATTAAAGGGGTCGTACTTTAACGAACTCCTCCTAAGTCGTTAATCAGATCCACGCTAAAGTTGGGCAACATATATAATAGACCCTACCGATTAAACAATACTCAAGGAATTATTGTAAGTTGAAAGGCATGGCCGTGCCAATTCATGATTCGCCTTCAAATACAAATGTGCTTTAGGCGCTTGGGATACTTAGGAGCTGAAGATACTTTGCATTTTTAGGCTGTTCCCATAAACGAAAACTCAGAATAGTCAGCATATAGTATCTGCTATGAATCAGAGGTGCATGGTCCGATCTAGTGTGAAACACCTACATGTCAATATTGTTAATATTGTTAATATTAACCATAGGTAATAGCGCCACCTATTGGCAACCAGAAGTTACAAATTGTACTTTTATGTCCTCTCCCTTGGAGGTTGACCAGATCCCCTTCAAACTTACTCAGAAAAGCTAAACCAATTGGCTGATGTCATAGAGAGAAATCTGTGATGTTTTGTCTGATGCCCTCCCCATGGCGTGGCCGCACATCGAAATTCGCCGCCACGAAACATTATAATGCTATAACTCCACAACATGCTGTCATAAATTCATTCAATTTGAGAGACTTGAGATGGTGATGATGTCTGAAAGGGCTTTTTAGTCTAATTGTTTCAAAATGGCTCGATAGCCCCCCCTCCAACTTTTCAAAGTCAAGGCCCCCATCGTTAAATTTGATAGAGATAGACAAAATTTGGTAGGCACGTGGATCATGTTAGGACCTTTCATAAAGCCGCTGGGCGCCATTACCTAGAGGATTAATCACAGTAACTCCATATTCGGTCGGAGTGGAATTATGGCATTCACATTGTTAACCAAGTCAGACTTATGTGACAAACATCGTCCCATTTACATGGGTGTACTTTACTCATCATGAATGCGGACAGAGGAAGTGATATCTGTGACACATCCTGACTACATTCACAAATCCATTATTATCATAATATTTTCAACAAAAAGTCATGTGTGGTATAAAGGTGATGGAGTTATTTTATTGTATTTTTGTTTTTTCTTGCAGCCACTAAAGTAATTTCGATAACTTCAAAATGTGGCTTTTGTTTTGTGTGCCATGTTTGTGGCCAGTTTGCTGCATAAATGTTAAATGGACAATGTTTAGAAATTCAAGGAAAACATAGTGGGAATACCCTGTTTCACAATGTTAAAACATCCAAGACAAATAAAACCAAAAGTTCAGTTATATGCACCACATATGAATGACTTGTTCCTTGCCCCATTGGAAATTTTACAGTCTTTCAAATCTCACATTTGTAAGACATTCTGCCATCAAAAAGACACAAAATAGCTAAATAAATACTTTCTACTGATTATTCATTATCATATTTATTTGTATTAACTTACTCAGTAGCCATGTTTGCTGCAGGATCCTGATGTATCTGCAAGAAAAGACAGTATTAATACATTTTTTAACCTTTTGTTTTGATAAGACATGAACTTTTCTGAGTTTGTCCACCACCTCACAAAAGAGAGGGTTAGGGGTAACAAACAAAAAAGAAGGAACTCTGTTGTTTTGTCTTTTCAATCCCCTTCTACCCTGTAGGTGTAAACTGACATCTGTTGCTTGTGGTCACCGTTACTTGCAAATATCGTAGCAGTGTTTCATATGACGTAGACTTTGATTTGCAGCAGTCTGACAAATATCAAGTTCTATTTTAAAATCAGGGCCTACTGGATCGTTTCTTCCACACAGTACTGGGATCGGCTGGTCATGTTTCTGTAATAAAGTCTTTGTTGACTGTCCAGAATGTGTCGGTACTTGTGTTTATAACTATATTATATGATCAAAAATGTGCGTAAACAAAATATTTCTTTATCCAAACAGTGGCAGTGGAGACCCATTTCCTACTTTCACTATTACACATTATTATTGTGTAACAACCTAATTATTTGATATACTGTTATCAATTAAACATGTTAGGTTACAGAAATAATTGTTTTATGTTGAATTAGGTGAAGATTATTTATAATGTTAATAACCTGCATTACCATGCTTTGTGCCAAAGATTGCTTTAATAAGCTAATATTTGTGGTGATTGCGATGTTGTCCAACCTCCTTAAATATGTGGACAATTTTCAGAAATGTATAACAGCATGTGTGAACCAGTTGGGACTGAGAGTGTCCCCTTTTGTGTACAATAGCCTGCAAAAGTAACTATAATTTAAAACACAGAACCGGGAATCATCAGGTGAGCCACATGAGGTCAGTTGCACATGTGCAATTTTCTGCGCACTCAAATGTTGTCTCCATTGGCTTGCATTCATATCAAACAAATCTCCTACTTTGTATTCTTGTAGAAGGATTGTTCACTGTAAACTTTTCAATCTCACAATGGGTAAATGTTACATACATAAAAACAACACCCATTTCCCTAACAACTTGGGCCTCTTCTCTGGCAACACCTTTGCAAAAATGTTTATATTTTTTCCATAACAATGGAAAAGTTGTTTGGGTATCAAAGGATCACCAAGGCTATTTTTTAGTGAGATGAAAACAATCTGGAACAATGTATAGGAAGGGGGTGAATCAAAGTTTGTCAAATCACATGCCAGAACCCAAGGTTCCGAGAGCACCTGAGGCACCACCAAACTGTCTAAGCTGGTTTGCCTTCAACTATAGTGCATCTTGCTGCCATCTCTGTCCAACTGTTGTAAAAGAGAATCTAATTCATCATGGCCCAGTTCTGATTGCTCAGATGCCCATTATAGGCATTTTTGGCAGTGAACCATGGTCAGCATGGGCACTATGATCGGTCTGCGTCTATGTAGCTACAAATTGAGCAAGCTGCAATGCACTGTTTTCAGCAAGGCCTTCTATTAAAGCCATTAATTAACATTTGTGTGATTGGACCAGAAGGGCTTTACTCCTCACGTGCGTGAGGAGCTTCGGGTGTCCATGACCCTGTTGCTGGTTCACTAGGTGTCCGTCTTTATACCAACTTTGGTGGATATTACCGAATGCTTCACAAGACCTGCTGGTTACGAGATTCCCTTGTCAAGCTTACTTAGATCTTTAAAGCCCAATTTTCCTGCTTCCAACACATCAACCACAAGGACTGAATGTCACCTGCACCTATCCTAACAGGTGACTGTGCCATTGTGAAGTAATAATCAATATTCACTTAACCTGTATTTTTTTTATGTTGTGGCTGAACTGTGTTTATTAATCTGCTTCAAATTTGAGATCAAGTCCCTTCCATTTCCCTCTCACCTGCTGTAGAAACTCACCTCTCTCACATTTCATGACTAAATCATGTTAATTCTATTTTAAGACATCATTTTAATTCCAGGAAACTTCAATGAACTGATCTTTGTAACCCAGGCCGTGTTGATGTCTTAAAGGACCATACTGCTATTTTTAGCCCCACTATAGTGTGGCTCAGGTGACAGAGGCCCAACACTGTTGTCCAGACTCAAATATCCTAACAACTACTAGATGGATTAGCATGAAATCTGGCCCATTAAGTTAAAATGAGTCATGGTCTTTGATCGCCACCAAGAGGTCAAACTGTACACTTTTTCAACTTGATACCTCTAAAACCTTTCATTTAGTTGCTTTCTTTCAGCCTAAGATGAACTTGGAGGCTAATGCTAACACGCTAACACCAACATGCTAACATATTTGTTAGTATATCACTCTATAGTTTGTATACTATAAGTAAGGCAGTGCACCATTCTAATTTAAGGGTTGAATTCTAAAAGTTAACATATACTAATTGTTGTGTATTAAAGATTATTAGGAGATGTTAGCATGCTAGCAGGTTAAAACATGGCTTCAGTAAATTATGCTATATCTAAAAGTAATTTCTTCATTCTTCACCTACACTGATTAATGTCTAATGCTAACATAACAAGCTAACAATAGCATACTAATAATGCTAAATGTTATATGTCAGCATGTTACATAACTTGGGCAAATTTAGCATGTTAAATGCCAAATGCAAACAGACATGTTTTAGCATGTTAAAATTGAAATGATAACATAACCGTATCTATGTTCACATGCCAAATTTAGCCTGTTAGTAAAGTCTACAATGTGCTACATTAGCATGAGCACATACAAATGCAACATTAATGCATGGTAATTGTAACCCTAACCCTAAGTATTTGCAGTGCTTTTAGAACAATTTTGTTCCCTTAGGTTTAATAAACATTACCTGGTTATCTACTTCTACATAGCTAATGCCTTTTAGTCTTGTTGCATATTTTACTCCATTCACATTCAACTATTCTTGTTTGAGATTAATGCTAACTTTTCTCCAATATGTTACATTTTCAGATTTATTTGTATCATTTATTTATTGAGTGTAACACTCTAGAGCCTTGAATTAATTGAAACTTGAAATAAACACCATGGTAAATATCATGTTTGCAGCTAATAAATGATATGATGATCAATGTGATGGATGTGTCAACTTTACTCGTGTCTGTCTCATACCTATCTAAAAATAAAAATGTATGGTAGTGAAGCAACCTACATTATATTTGCCATACATGATAAGCACGAACCAACCTCCACACATTCTACACAGCATGTCCAGGTCAACCTCTTTGGGGGCCCCAGGGAAAAATGTTTCTAATTCCCCATCAAGTACAGTCCACAAAGCAACCTATAAATGGCAGCTTCACTATATTTTGAGACGGACAACCATTAAGCACTCATATACCTGAATACAAACCCAAAACAGTTTCCCTCATTTGAAAAATTTGATTTTGGGAAAATGACCCATGTGAGCACAATATAATGGCTGAGAATCAAATAATGAAAAAGCAGCTGTCAGGGGTATTTCTTATTTCCTGCCCTACCCAGTTGGTAATCCAGCTTTGTTCCTATCTAATAACATTCAATCAATAGTACTGTAGATCTGTTTGCCGCTTGGTACACCACTTTGTCTAATCTAAAATATATATACAATTACTGGGTTAATTGCCATAAAATTGTCTACAAAGTGCTGTAGAGAAGATGAAGCCCAGTGACTTTGGCAAACCCCTGATATTTGTAGTTGTAAGTCAAATATCTCTAAACTTCATCAAACTCAAAACTTAATATGTCAGTATATTGGTTTGTGGCCAAATCACTACAAAAATATTTCCCAACAGCAACAGCTGCATTATTTGCACAGCAAACAAGTCTTAAAACTTAGTCAAATGAAAACCAAAACTTACTGTATGAACAGATACCACGAGACTGGGTAAAGTACCAGGCTGGAGGGCTCTGAGGCCACTACCAGGGAAACTCAGAGGCCAGATAGTTGCTGCCTGAGCTGCTTCTAATATTTAGGAGCTGTGACAGAGCAGCGGATTAAGACTCTATTCCTGGAGCCACAGCTGTTCCTAATGTCTTCATTATGGAGACAAAAAAAACATGACAGCGAGCTTGTCTTAAAAGAAAATACGTCTGACAACCAGTTCTGGCATCCTAAAACACATAGCTGGCCCAGGCACAAATGTCTGTCATCTGTATACCAGTTAAAAGTCAGGGGGTATCTCCAGGGCTGACTTTGTATTTTTGGATACTCAAAACTCTGAGGACATAACAACATACTGCTCTGGAGATGGAATAATATCTGCATTGTTAAATTTGGGCTTTGATTTTTGTCTGACATAATTGTGTGTGGGTCCATGGGTGGGATTGTCTCTGGAGGGAGGAAGGTTTGCAGTAACCCAACAACATCCCTCGCACAGCCAAGACATTAGAGCATATCACAAAAATAACGTTGTAGTTTGAACTCAGATGCACATACAGTTCATCTGCTTCACACTGAACAATATACAGACGAGAAGGTACAATAGCATTTCAAAAGCTGTATCTAAAAGACTAATAAGACAACAAAAAAAAAATTGCACTTGGCAAAAAATGTATCATAAAAGCACCTTCATTATCAGACTCTAAAGTTTAGAACAGGTTATTTATTCTATGTAAGATAAAGAAAACCCCCCAAAAATTTGGGCTGTCTCTTAAACAACGAAAAAGTATCTAAGACTTTTTCATCAGGTCCATAAACTTACAGAAACAAAAAAAACAAGACCCAAAGACCAAAACTAAATTGGTCATAACAGCCTGTCTATTGTAGGAATCTTGTTTTGACAAAGACCGAATAAAGCTTCACTGTTGCCAACACACTGAAATGCTTGAGAAGAAAACAGGCTAAATCTGGTGAGTGGGGATTCAAGTGAAGCACAAGGTGAAGACAGATGCTGAGGTTGGCCACGGATTAGTCAACGTTTTCCATCCGAACCCTGTGGTGTTGACAGAAAGATAAATACTGACGGCTCGATTTTGAAGTTCATGCCTTGTAGTGGTGTTTCCTTACAGCATACCACATCAGCAGACCATATATCATAGGTTTGCCACTACTGCAGACTGAGCACATGACCGTGCATTTCTAACCCGAGAAAGAATAGACTCCTCACTCATAACACAACAATAACATTTTTAATGATAAAAGAAACCAAACATTTTTCCTGACTGACTTAAAATTTCTTCTTATGGAGAACTAAGACTACATTCAAGTAATTTCACAGATATTAAACATCATCTACTAAATGCGTATTCTTAAAATGATCTATTCCTTGCACTTAATTCCTATCAAAGAACCTCTTAACAACAATGAACAATTGAGATCCTTTGGCATTTCACCATCACTTCTTACTGACCAAATAAATTTTGCATTGATGTAAGACTTGGTTGAAAGCCAACAGCAGTAAGTCACACTGCGTATAGTCTCATGACTGTGTGAATAACCTTTTGTTACAACCTTCCACTGACAGAAACCTAACTTAAATTCCCAAGAAATATACAGACGAGACAAATTATTTTTAGTAACTGCTGTCATGCAGAAAAACAACCAACCAAAAGAACCAAACAACGAAAACGTAACATGCTTTCAGATTCCATCACACTTCAAAACAATAGAAAACTAGAGAGACATTCTTACTTAACCAAGCAGAGTTGTCAGCTTGTGAAAGTCACAGAGACAGACGGAGTCCCAGGCAGACCAAGCGTTAAGAAGGTATATATTGCAATCTCTCATAGCCCTCTAAATCCTCCACTTTCTCTTTATGGAAATGGATTACTGGTCAAACCAATGAGCTGGCAAGGTCATGAAATACAGTACAGTGTCATCTCCCCCCTTCCTCGCATCGCCTCATTATAAATAACTCGCCCTTTAAGATTGTTATCTGTATTATCTTGTGCCATCAAGGTCCTGATGGACAAAATACAGGAAAGTGATTACACCATGCATTTTGTAATCAACACTCATTTCAAGGTTTGATATAATTGGCAAAAAAGTCATTGACATGGTGCTGGATGAAATTGGTGTCACTGTATCACTGGAGGATGCAGCAAAAAGACAAAGAGCTATTTTTTATATGCCCTGGTATTTTATTTATTTTAACATTATTAGAAAAGTTGAATATTAATCTGTGAATATTTCATATTTCATATTCTAGTTTACATTAAGAGTTTTCCAATTATAAATTCTGTAGTAAATATGGAATAATTATTTATTCCAATGTTTTCCATACAGGTTTGGCAGTTATTATTAGGTATTATGAGTGGCAGTGTTATGAGCAGTCACATGATAGCATAAATACTATAGCTTCTTAATTTCTACCTATTCAGATCAAGTTTCATAAGCAATTTCGATCTGTCTTGATTACCAAGAACAATGATTTTTTGTTTAGACCTACAGGCTTTGAAGGGGAAGTGAACATTGTGAACAGTAAACATCATTGCTGAGTCTGAAGGTGATATTCCCGCTAAACTCATTTTAGCTTGATCATAATATGATGATTTGTTATTTTGCAGAGATACACCATCAGAGAAACGCTATCAGTTTGTCCCCCATCTTAAATTATTTTGACTTGTTTTTTGACTTACATATTTTGGTAATGGAGCAGCCATTTTATTTATGTCTGCATTACAGATTGCTTCTTTAATGAAGAGACTGAGGGAAGTTGAACTTACAGTTAGCTGTTGCAGCCAGGTGAACCTGCACTAGAGTCAGCTTAATACCTTTAATGTAAAAACAAGACAGATGAAAACACATATTAATGTAAAATCAATTAAACAAGGTGATATCAAAGTTATACATCTATTAAGTTTTATGAAGGCCAAAAGTCCAAAAACATGAATGGTAGCTTTAAGCCCCAGTTAAGTATTTGTGTGCAGTAAATAAACATAAATACATGGTTTATAACACACTATAATGTAGTTTTAAGCAGTTAAAATTCTTTATTGATGTTCAATATATGTCAACAATAACAACCTCTCTTATGAACATATATTTCCTACTAATACAACTTTGTTTGCTCAAGCCTCCAATTACAAGTTCCCAGAGTGGAGGCTCTATAATTGTTGGCATATCAGATTACAATTACATTACAATGTGGCATTAACAATTTACTAAATGCTTATATGCTGCTCATGGTAAATATGTTGCCACAAAACAATAAATGATTTTTAAAAAAAAATATTTAAATTCCTTCTCAGGATTGTTGTCAACAAACATCACAACCTGATCTAACCGTTTGACACTAAAAGTCTGCAACAGGACCATAACTTTGGTTCATGGAGTTCATGTAAAAGGATAAATGATTTATATTAAATTAGTGGGGATCATGTGTCTCACTGTCTCTCACCATAATATTACACCTCCAACCATGATCTGTTGAAGATAACACCTCTTTAAACTTGGGTCAGTTAGTCTTACACCATTAGAGGCTTTGCACGCCATAAAATAGCAGCAGCCAAGTAAAAAGCATAGATCTATTTACCAAATGGACACTTCATATGGAGGCCCATGAGGCCCATGGACAACTAAACTTCAGCCCCCATTCTGTGATATGATTTTTTTATATTTCTTCTTTGAACGTTACATAGCTCAGTTAAAAGGTCACAACATTACAGAAAAAGAAATAAAATGAGCAGCAATGCAACTCAAGCTCAGACAATCACAAAGGGACATGAAAGGATGAACTCACTCTTTTAGATAAACGGACTGTATTTGTATAGCGTTTTCTAGTCTCATTGACCACTCAAAGCACTTAGCAGTTTAATGTCACATTCACCCATTCACACACATTCATACAGCGCTGCTATTTCCTGTCACATTCATACACTGCTGGAAGAGCCATAAGAAGCAATTTAGGGTTAAGTTTCTTGCTCAAGGACAGATCGGAATGCGGACTGGGGGAAGCGGGGCTCAAACCACTGACCTTCGGGTTAGTGGACGACGTCTCTACCTCCTGAGCCACAATCGCCCGCTCATCAACATTTAAGTGTATTTTTGTTAAATTTCAATTCTCTCAATGCTCATGGTGATGATCCATCTTCTCAAATATTACATTAGTAGTTTATTTAATGATATTTCATAATTATTCCTAATAGTTATCATTAGGACACTGACAAGTCAAAGTTGATTAGTTGTGGAAAAATGGACAAACCTTCAAAGTTATCTGACAGCCACAAAACCACCAGCAGGTTACACGCAAACTAATGTTAGATCCACAGACAGGATAGACTCCTGCACATCTCTGAATCCTGGAAGTCCCCATTCAGAAATTTTAGAGATGAAAAATTGGAAATATTAGTTCAATATAATTTCAAATGTAACTGTGATATTTCAAGTACTCCTGATTATCTGCTTGCATTAGCTGTTGTTAATATGCTCAACTGCAACCTATTACCCACGATGGCTAACAGAAGTTACCCGGACATTTGTCACCAAAGGATTCGGTTGTTATTATCATTTATATTGTATATATATTATAATTTTTTATTATTTAATTTTATTGTTCTCATGTACAATACCCCCCCCCCCCATTTTTTTTTTTTTTTGGGGGGGGGGGGGGGGGTATTTAAAGTATGACAGGCAATTTCTGATGACTTGTGTGTATACACTAGTTGACAGTTACACTGGGATAAAACTAAGTCAGCCAAATCAAATGTTCATCTAATGTTCATCCTGATTTGTAAATTTATCAGACAACAGCTGAGAGTTTCACTTTGTATTTGGACAATTACCTGTCATGAAAAGCATGTTTCCTGTACAAAGCTGATCAATTCAGATAGATACACTGTTATTTCGATCTGGGAACACAAAGGTCACCAGCCAATTACAAGTCTGATACCTCAATCTGTGAATTGCAGCAAAAACAGGCAACATATAAAACTGTGGTTTGAGCAAACATTACCCCTATGAACTCAACTCATATTCACCAACTTGCTGGGAATATTAAATTTCAATTCAATTAATTTGATTTGTATAGCGCCAAATCACAACATACATTGTGTCAAGGCATTGGTTAAAATTACAATAGTACAGGGAAAATCCAACAAATCCCACAATGATCAAGCACTTGGTGACTGTGGAGTAGAAAAAACTCCCTTTTAACAGGAAGAAATTTCTGGCAGAACTGGACTCTAATGTTGGCGGCCATCTGTCTTGACTGGTTGGAGTGAGGAGAAAAATGGGGGATATAGATGGGCAGAAAGATGGGGAGAGAACAGAGAGAGAAAGAACAGCTGTACAACTGCCGCTTTAATCTCTACCAGACTGACACTTATAAATACAATTATGTTATTTTATAATAATAATAGTAATAATAATAATAATATCAATGATGAGTTTTGATCCTACAGCTCTGGGGTTAGAGATACACTAGGAGAGAGAGAAAACAGAGTTAATGACATGTAATGTTAATACATGGGGGCAGAGAGAGAGAGAGCGAGAGAGGGAGAGAGATGCTCATGATATAAGTTCCCCCAGCATTCTAGGCCTATAGCAGCATAACAAAGAAATGGTTTACTAAATGCCTGAGCATCTCTAACTAAAAGCTTTATCAAAGTGGAAGGTTTAAAGTTTAACTTGGGAGCTGGTTCCAGAGGAGAGGAGCCTGGTGGCTGAAGGCCCTGCCTCCGATTCTACTTTTACAGACTCTGGGAACCACAACTAGTCCTGAGTTTACAGAGCAAAGTGATCTGTTGGGATAATATGGATCTTGGGGTTCTGTAAGATATGGTGGAGCTTGATTATTAAGGGCTTGTTACGTTAGGAGCAGGGTATTGAATTGTATTCTGAATTTTACAGGAAGCCAATGCAGAGATGCTAACACTGGAGAAATATGATGTTTTTTTCTAGTTCCTGTCAGAACCCATGCTGCTGCATTTTGGATTAACTGGAGGCTTTTCACAGACTTACTGGGGCATCCTAACAGTAATGAATTACTGTGACAATAACGTGACAAATGCATGGACTAGTTTTTCAGCATCCTTTTGAGATAGGATGTTTATAATGTTCTTGATATTGCCCCAGAGAAGGAGAAGGCTGTCCTAGAGACTTGTTTTATGTGCGAATCAAAGGACATGTCCTGGTCAAAAATAACTCCAAGGTTCCTCACAGTAAAGCTGGAGGCCAAGGTTATACCATCCAAGGTAACTATATGATCAGATAATGTTTTTCTGAGGTGATTAGGGCTGAGTACAATGACAGCAGTTTTGTCTGAATTTAGAAGTAAAAGTTTTTAAGTCATCCAGGCCTTTATGTCTTAAAGACAGTTCTGAAGTTTGTCTACCTGATTAGTTTCATCTGGTTTTATAGATAAATACAGCTGGGCATCATCTGCATAGCAATGGAAATTGTTGTGGTGTTTTTTATAATATTGCCTAAAGGAGGCATATATAGTGAAAAGTATCAAAGTAACAAGAAGATTTGTTGTTAACGTTGTTGTGCCTGGAAATTGGTGAAAGTACCACTTGTCTAAGCAATATAATTGATCAGTTATGGGTATCAAAATAATAAAATATTAATATAAAAAATATTTATATTAAATAATAACTTTCATTAATATCAAAGTTCCCCGGGGCACAACCCTTCAAAGGAAGGGAAATGATAGCCAATCATTTGATTCAGTCACATTTACACTATACTAACTATCAATTTGGAATTCTGATTGATAATTAAATTAATAATTACAACCAGAATCACCACCTTGGTAGTTAGCAGAGGTGGAAGGATTTTGAGTTCTACCAGTCAGAGGTTGGCAATATTCACACTTATGCAACATTAAATAGGCCAGACTGCATATTTAATAACATTTATTTAAATGGCGCCACATGCGGTGCTTCTTTGATAAGGCCATTTGTTGTAGGACAAGAGTTTCAGGTTAAGAGAGGGTTAGTCACAGGGTCCTAACCTCAAAATAACCTATTGATAGATATAACAATGACATAAAGTGAACACATTGACTCAAATCAATAGAGTACACCTACAAGGTTAAACATTCCTTTGCTTAGCCGTGTTGCGTTATGCTATGCTGTATGCCCAAGTTACGCTACCAAGTACATGGAAAAGAAGAAGAATAGTCCTTTTGGGATGCTGTTTGTGTGTCCAGAAAGATGCAGTAGTCGTACTGTGTGGTTTCAATGTCCCTTTTGTGTCCTTCACAGAGTAAGATGCTCAACACTTACTCTGCTTGGTGGTTCCTGAGCTTGACCAGAATTTAGCCCCTTTCACACTGGCCAACAAACCCGCTTTAACCCGCCAACACCCGGCGTTTTCTGCAGTGTGAAAATGTTTAATCGGCATTCAGCCCCGGGTCAAATGACTCTGCATTAGACCAGGGTAAAAATCGGCTTAACCTCCGATCGGAATTGATGTGAAGTCACACCCGGGTGAACGCGCTAATCTGCTCAATGACGGAGGCAACGAAGGCTTGAGTCCTCCATCGGTAACTGCTGTAACCTCACCAGCTGTAGTAAAGAGACCTCATGCATGTAGCTAGCTCGCTTAGCCTAGCTTTGGCTCGTTGGTGGTAACAACTAACACAATCCAGATCATCGATGAGGTTTAGAACAGGGCACTTTATTTCAACCCTTCGGCGGACATACACGGCCTCATCAGGTGGTCTCTCATTAAACAGTGGCCATAAACTGTCGGTAACATGGATGGATGTGCAGAGCCCTCCTTGTGGCTGCAGCTATGTACACAAACACAGCGTGCAGCGCCAACCTTCTTCTTCTCTCATACACACACACTTCAAAACCCATATGGCCACCTGCTTAAAGGCCCAGGCTTGGCTCGTAACAGTGCGCTTGTTTACTACACTGTTCTTCTTCTTTGTTTTATGGCATGCACCACTCTCTACCACTGTCTATGGCCGCCAACTGTCACTACATGATCATCAGACCCTGGTCTGCTCGCAGTGTGAAAGTGGCCAATTGCCGATTAAACGCGGTAATTCTGGTGTGAAAGAAGTACTTGTGTCTGCTACTGATGTAAAACCAGACTTTCCAGCCTTGGTTGGTCCTTTGGCAGGCTCTTGCGTCGCTGCCTGTATATGGAGGTCAGGGTCCAATAGCAGTGGTTTCTCCCAGAGGAGAAAGAGAGGTCTTTGCTCTCCGTTGAGAGGTTGGAGAAGAGAGTGTTGTCTCCTTGAAGTTAGAGAGGGAAGAGAGTGAAAAGATGGGTGCCCTGGGGTTTTATGGGCCTGATGATCCCCTGGGGTCTGGGGCACACAGTGACCAATGGCAGCTGGAGCTTGGAGGAGAGTTCACACCAAGGTGTGATAAGTGAAGCATTCTGGGCATCAGAGTTTTCCAGTCTGTTCCTTTGTCTTTGGAACAAAGGACCAAATGATCAGGTCATCCATTTTGTGAAGCAATACAACGTTAACAAATTGAAATCTATCAGATAAGATAGACTTAAACCATTCAATTGATGTTCCTTTAATCCCAATGTGTTCTAGTCTCTGGAACAGAATCTAGATCTAATAGGACAAGAATAGAAACATGCCCACTATCTGAGGTCATGAGAATGTCGTTGGTCACCTTCAGCAGTATGATGTTTTCTAAACCCTGACTGAAAGTTTTAAAGCAAGCTATTCCTGTCACATAACTGGTAAGCAACAGTTTTTTCAAGGATTTTAGAGATAAAGGGGAAGTTTGATATGGGTCTATAGTTAACTAAGCCTGCTGGGTCTACAGTTGTTTTTTTGAGCAGAGGTTTAACTACTGCCACCTTTAAGGCCTTTGGTATATAGCCTGTTAATATAGATAAATTGATCTGATCTAATATGAAACTATGGATTAAAGGTAATAGCCTTGATGGAATAGGATCTAAAAGACAGGTTGATGGCTTTGATGAAGTGACCAGTGAAGTCAGCTCAGCCAGATCTTTAGCGGAAAAGCAATCTACTGTAAATATAAATTAGGACGATACTGTTGGTTCCGAGGCTACTGTACTGGAAAGTGTGTCTGTGCTATTGGTGGGAAGAAGCTGATAATTTTTTTCTCTGATGGTAATAATCTTATTAATAAAGAAGCTCATGAAATCATTGCTGCTAAGAGTTGGAGGAATAGACTGTTTAGTAGAGTTTTTACTCTCTGTCAGCCTGGGTACAGTGTGGAAGAGGAACCTGGGGTTATTTTTATTTTCCTCTATTAGTGAGGAATAATATGTGGTTCTGGCATTTCAGAGGGCTTTCTTATATGTAATTAAACTATTTTTCCAGTCTAGGTGAGAATCATCTAGATTATTGGAAATCCCAATTCCTTTCTAATCTACGTGACATCTGTTTTATAGCACGAATTTGTGCATTAAACCATGGAGCTATCCTCTTACTTGACTGTTTGACTCTTTTTCAGAAGAGCAACAGTGTCATATGTCAAACGTAGTGAGGCTGCTGCACTATCAACAACATTATCAATTTGTGTGGGAGTAAAGTTTTGATAACTATCCTTCACTGTATCAACACATGGCAGTGGAGTAAATAACGATGGGATTTTTTCCTTGAATTTACTTACAGAGTTTTCTGATATACAACTGCTGTAATAGAACATTTCTCCAAAGTCAGTAAAGTTAATAATCGAGAGCTCAAATGTAACTAAGTAGTGATCGGACAGAGGGTTTTGAGGAAATACTATTTGATTTTCAATTTCTATGCCATATGTGAGAACGAAGTTGAGGGTGTGATTAAAACAGTGAGTGGGTTTATTAATATGTTGAATGAAAACAATTGTGTCTATTAGCGAAGTAAAGACAGAACTAAGATTGTAGTTGGCAACATCCACATGAATGTTGAAATCACCCACTACAATAACTTTATCTGTCCTAAGCACCAACTCAGATAAAAAGACTGAAAATTCAGATAACAATTCAGAGTAAGGGCCAGGTGGTCAATATACAACGACTAGAATAACTCTTTCCAGCTTGAGTGTAAGAGGCTAAGAGTTAGACTTTCAAATGAGTTAAAACTATGTTTAGGTCGAGGGTTGAACAATAAGTCGGATTGGAAAATTGCTGCTACCCCTCCTCCTCTGCTTGTGGTCCGAGGAATATGAATATTATTATGAGAGGGAGGTGTTGATTCATTGAAACTTAAATATTCTTCTGGCTCTAAGCCAGGTTTCAGTCATTTAGAATAAATCAATGTGATGATCAGTTATCAGATCATTCACTAACAAAGATTTAGATTTAGTGACCTAATATTTAATAATCCACATGTTATTGTTCTATTTTTAGGTTCATTTATAGGATTTGTGTTGATCTCTATTAGGTTTGTATGAATCACATCTTTTTTATTTATTTAGATAGTTGAAGTGGTCGCGGGGGCAGAAACTGTTTCTATGGGGTATTGTGGATGTGCACCATCCAAAGTAGGATGAATCCCTTCTCTCCGTATCAGACCAGGAATTCTCTAAAAGGTACGCCAGTTATCAATGAAGCCCACATTGTTATCTGGACACCAGCTCGACAACCAGCGGTTTAGTGATGATATGCGGCTATTCATGTCATCACTGTTCAAGTTGGGCAGGGGTCCAGAGAAATCTACAGAGTCCGACATTGCTTATTCACAAGTACAAATTGAATCAATATTCATCTTCGTGACCTCCGATTGGCATAATCGGGTGTCCTTACTGCCAACGTGAAAATAATTTTACATATCGACGTTTATACTTAGCCAGCAGTTTTAGATTGATTCAACATTGCCTGCTCTGGCCCCAGGAATACAGACTATGGTCGCTGGTTTCGCTAACTTCAGGTTCCTCAGAATAGAGTCGCCAATGATCAGAGTTGTTTCCTCAGCGGGTGTGTCGAGAGGGAAGAATTTATTAGAAACGTGAAGTGGTTGGTGGTGAACCATGGGCTTCAGTTTAGAACTATGCTTCTTATTGGGGACAGTCACTCAGCCGCCCTGTCCTCCCGGCTGCTCAGGAGCTGCTGAGGGAGCTGAAGAATCTACACTGGAGTGGCTCACACCGACTAGCAGGGACTGGCTAATAGTATCAGCTAATGATTTACTCTCCATGGTGCAGAGCCACACTTCTAAAAGACTGAGCCTAGCCTCCATCCTGGCAAACAAACTACACTTTTTACAAGTATTATTATCGCTAAAGGAGGCAGAGGAGTAACTAAACATGGAGCACACAGAGCAAGAGACAGCATGAGAAGGATAAGCCATTGTTAGCTGCTAACGCTAATTAGCTACACAGATAAGAGCGTGTAAACTGTTACAATGAGAGTTCATCGGCAGACAAACACTCTGCTAGGAAAATTATTGAAATAAAGGGTAAATGGACTGTATTTGTATTGCGCTTTTCTAGAAACGTCACATTCACCCATTCACACACATTCATACAGCGCTGCTATTTCCTGTGCATTTTTCTGTCACATTCAAACACATTCATTCACTGTCGAAAGAACCATCAGAGGAAAGTTAGGGTTAAGTGTCTTGCCCAGGACACAACGGCATGTGGCGTTGGCGGAAGCTGGGATCGAACGAACGACTCTACGTCCTGAGCCCTATAAGTAGTACATAAGTAAAAAGTAAAATTCTATATACTTTGTAAAACAATAATGATAATTAAAGCTGCGAGCAGCGATGATCGGGCCCTCGCACTCTCGCCGTCGGGGACGCGCCGGCAGCCGCTCTCCACGCGTCCGCCGGGTCTCGCGACGGCCGGTCGGGACGCGACGATTTCTCTTCCCCACCCTAGGGAAGTGGGCTCCGGAAACCGTCCAGTGGCAAGAAGCGGCCCATGTCGCGGAGTGGACGTCCCCAACCCCCCCTTGCCCGGCTCCCCGGGGGTCCTAAAAATAGGCGGCGAAGTGTACGTACACTTCAAAATACCTTAGAGCTGAGGTCAGGGTATTCCAACTGGACAAAGGCAAGGTGGTCTCTTCCACCCGGCCAGCACAGTCCTCCTCAGTGGGGGGAACATGTCCACTCGGTGGAAGTGCAACCTACCCCGGGGGCCCCCGGGGGCCCCTTGTGCCAAAGCCCCCGGTGTCGGCAAGTGAGTTCTGGGATAATTGGACTTTTGGCCCCCGGGGGCCCCTGGTACTCCCGGGCCCCCCTCAGGCCTCTCCCCCCGATGTCGGCAAGTGAGTCCTGGGCTAATTGGACTTTTGGCCCCCGGGGGCCCCTGGTACTCCCGGGCCCCCCTCAGGCCTCTCCCCCCGATGTCGGCAAGTGAGTTCTGGGCTAATTGGACTTTTGGCCCCCGGGGGCCCCTGGTACTCCCGGGCCCCCCTCAGGCCTCTCCCCCCCGATGTCGGCAAGTGAGTTCTGGGCTAATTGGACTTTTGGCCCCCGGGGGCCCCGGGGGCCCCTGGTACCCCGCCCCAGAGTCGGCAAGCGAGTTTTGGGCAAAAGGGGGCCATTTACCCAGAGTGGACAAATATTCCTCCGATTGGACATATTTACTGTACCGTACTGTACTACCATGACAAGTTCTGCGATGTCGACAAATGTACCACGAAGCGGACACCCAAAAATTTACAAAGTGAATGAAGTGGACAAAAAGGTCCATCAGTTGGACAGGTGTACGAGTTAGGGAAGTGGTAGGGGCCCCTGTGTCCAACGGCAATACCCGGGGCCCCCCCCCCCAGCCCAGAAAGGAGTGATAGCGCCACCGACAGGCGCAGTGGCTTCGGCACACTTTGCGTCCAATTCGTGATCTTAGTCACAGCCATATGACACCCTAACAGGGACGCAAGTCCATTGTGATGACCTTTGACCAATGGCAGGAAAATGCCCATTCATTCTCAGCCACGAAGTGGAAAATTCCCTTACCCGTGTCCCGTAGGAGGAGTTCGTCAAAGTGCGTCGCCTTTCGTTCACTGCTTACCCCAAGGTAAAATCCAAAATGGCTGACTTCCGGTTGGGCGGAGCTAATTGCTCCAAGAGGCTTTTTGGTAGGTCGTCGGGAGGTACATGAGCCGACCGAATTTGGTTCTTCTAAGTCAAATTTAAAGGCGTTAGAATTGACTTTGAAATGTTGTAGGGGGCGCTATGGAGCCATTTTGACACAATTGGACAAAAGACACATATCAGACATATTGTCTTGCCACTCTGAACATGTCTGCCAAGTTTCATGAGAAACAAAGCATCATAAGTGCCTCAAATATGTAACGTATTTGATGGCGAACAGGGCGTCACCATGGCAACAGCGTTTGACATATGGTCAAAAATTTCACAGTACAATATCAGCCATGTCTCACAACTAAGCTGACCAAATTTGAGGTTTCTCCAGTGAACCTGCGAGGCAGAGGACGTAAAAGAAGAATTTCAAACTTCCTATCACCATTAGGTGGCGCTATGACTTATGTCCAATATTGACATATAGATGTGTTTAGGGTGGGACTGTTATCACGCCTGAGAAGTTTGGATCAGATTAGACCATGTAGCTTTGATTTTGAGCAACTTCCTGTTCATGGTGAATCACGCCTCACCGCGGCCACGCCTTTCGATGTGGAGTAAATCTTTTGATATCGTTTGATGCGGAAGGCCTCCTCTACGCGTTGCTAAAGTTTGAGGCGGATCCGAACAACCGCCTAGGAGGAGTTCGTCAAAGTACGTCACCTTCCGTCCACTGCTTACACCAAGGTAAAATCCGAAATGGCTGACTTCCGGTTGGGCGGAGCTAATTGCTCCAAGAGGCTTTTTGGTAGGTCGTCGAGAGGTACATGAGCCGACCGAATTTAGTTCTTCTACGTCAAATTTAAAGGTGGGACAATTGAATTTTAAATGTTGTAGGGGGCGCTATGGAGCCATTTTGACACAATTGGACAAAAGACACATATCGGACATATCGACTTGCCACTCTGAACATGTCTGCCATGTTTCGTGAGAAACAAAGCATCATAAGTGCCTCAAACATGTATCGGTATTTGATGGCGAACAGGGCGTCACCATGGCAACAGCGTTTGACACATGGTCAAAAATTTCACAGTACAATATCAGCCACGTCTCACAACTACGCTGACCAAATTTGAGGTTTCTCCATTGAACCTGCCAGGCAGAGGACCTAAAAGAAGAATTTCAAACTTCCTATCACCATTAGGTGGCGCTATGACTTATGTCCAATATTGACATGTAGATGTGTTGAGGGTGGGACTGTTATCATGCCTGAGAAGTTTGGATCAGATTAGACGATGTACCTTTGATTTGGAGCAACATCCTGTTCATGGCGAATCACGCTTCACCGCGGCCACGCCTTTCGATTTAGACAAAATCTTTTGATATCGTTTGATCCGGAAGGCCTCCTCTACGCGTTGCTAAAGTTTGAGGCGGATCCGAATAACCGCCTAGGAGGAGTTCGTCAAAGTACGTCACCTTCCGTTCGCCACCTACGCCAAGGTAAAATCCAAAATGGCTGACTTCCGGTTGGGCGGAGCTAATTGCTCCAAGAGGCTTTTTGGTAGGTCGTCGGGAGGTACATGAGCCCACCGAATTTGGTTCTTCTACGTCAAATTTAAAGGTGTTAAAATTGACTTTTAAATGTTGTAGGGGGCGCTATGGAGCCATTTTGACACAATTGGACAAAAGACACATATCGGACATATCGCCTTGCCACTCTGAACATGTCTGCCAAGTTTCGTGAGAAACAAAGCATCATAAGTGCCTCAAATATGTAACGGATTTTATGGCGAACAACGCGTCACCATGGCAACAGCGTTTGAGTCGTTTCAAAAATTTTCACAGTATAACATCAGCCATGTGTCACAACTAAGCTGACCAAATATGAAGTGGATCCAATGATCCTGAAAGGCACAGGATGTAAAAGAAGAATTTCATACTTCCTGTTACCAGTAGGTGGCGCTATGACTTATGTCCAATATTGACATGGGAATCTGTTCAGGGTGGGACAGTTATCATTCATGAGGAATCTGGTAAAGATTTGTCCAAATATGGTTGAGTTATGATGATTCCAATTTTGTTAGCCGTTAGCTCGTAGTTTTTCAATAGCCGCGCGGACGGCTTCCGACGAAACGTCACCGATTTTTTTATATGACATTGTCAAATATGTATAAGTGTACTGAGCAAGTTTGAGGTTGATCGGGTGAATCTGCGAGGCAGAGGAAATAAAAGTAGGATTTGTCACGTTAAATTGCCAGTAGGTGGCGCTATGACTTATGGCCAATATTAAGATGGAGATGTGTTGAGGGCGGTCGTCTTATCATACCCAAAAAGTTTCGTACAGATCAGACCAAGCACCTTCGATTCAGAGCTGTCACTATTTGCACCCGAAAAGACTCCCTTACATAAGGGGGCGCTATGGAGCCCCATGGCCACACCCAGTGCCAGGCCTCTGGGTCTGAGTAGCGGGAGCAATTTCTGACGTGTGTGCCAAATTTCCTTCGTTTTCGCATATGGGAAGTGCCTGAAAAGTGAGCGAACGATGCTGAAAAATAAGAATAATTAAAGCTGCAAGCAGCGATGATCGGGCCCTCGCACTCTCGCCGTCGGGGACGCACGGGTCGCCGCTCTCGACGCGTCCGCGGAGTCTCGCCACGGCCGGTCGGGACGCGAAGATTTCTATTCCCCGTGTCCTCACTTTGAAAATGCTGTCTTACTGGTGGGTTCAGTTCGTGGCACCTACAGACTTCGGCCTGTAGATACGTTCGCTGGTGACATTTCATACGCTCGGGTGGCTTGGTTTTTTTGTATCGTAAGGAGCGCTAAGGAGCTGTTTTGCAACGGCCGAACTCAAAACTCATGTCCGATCGAACCTGTCCTCGTTTGTAATATGAATGCTGTGTTTCGTGCCTGTAGAAGCATCCCCGACACAGTGAAAAAACACCTCACGTTTCATGGCGAATCGCGCTCCGCTGTGCCCACACCTTTCGTCATAGACTATAAAACCCTATGGGCAGTTTGATCGGGAAGATCGCATCTACGCTTTGCCCAAGTTTGAGGTGGATTCGATTAACGGCCAAGGAGGAGGTGGTAAAAGTACGACACCTTTGATTTTCCATGTTTAGTCATATAAAATCCAAAATGGCTGAATTCCGGTTGGGCGGAGCTAATGGCTCCAAGAGGCTTTTTTGTAGGTCGGAGGAAGATACACTAGCCGACCGAATTTCGTTCATCTACGTCAAATTTAAAGGTGGGGGCCATGACTTTGAAATGTTGTAGGGGGCGCTATGGAGCCATTTTGACACAATTGGACAAAAGACACATATCGGACATATGGACTTGCCACTCTGAACATGTCTGCCATGTTTCGTGAGAAACAAAGCATCATAAGTGCCTCAAACATGTATCGGTATTTGATGGCGAACAGGGCGTCACCATGGCAACAGCGTTTGACACATGGTCAAAAATTTCACAGTACAATATCAGCCACGTCTCACAACTACGCTGACGAAATTTGAGGTTTCTCCATTGAACCTGCGAGGCACAGGACCTAAAAGAAGAATTTCAAACTTCCTATTACCATTAGGTGGCGCTATGACTTATGTCCAAAATTGACATGTAGATGTGTTTATGGCGGGACTGTTATCATGCCTGAGAAGTTTGGATCAGATTAGACCATGTACCTTTGATTTGGAGCAACTTCCTGTTCGTGGCGAATCACGCTTCACCGCGGCCACGCCTTTCGATGTGGACTAAATCTTTTGATATCGTTTGATCCGGAAGGCCTCCTCTACGGGTTGCCCAAGTTTGAGACGGATACGATGAATCGCCTAGGAGGAGTTCGCGAAAGTACGACGCCTTCCGTTCGTCGCCTACGCCAAGGTAAAATCAAAATGGCGGACTTCCGGTTGGGCGGAGCTAATTGCTCCAAGAGGCTTTTTGGTAGTTCGTCGGGAGGTACATGAGCCCACCGAATTTGGTTCTTCTACGTCAAATTTAAAGGTGGGATAATTGACTTTTAAGTGTTGTAGGGGGCGCTATGGAGCCATTTTGACACAATTGGACAAAAGACACATATCGGACATATCGACTTGCCACTCTGAACATGTCTGCCAAGTTTCGTGAGACACAAAGCATCATAAGTGCCTCAAATATGTATTCGTATTTTATGGCGAACAAGGCGTCACCATGGCGACAGCGTTTGACATATGGTCACAAATTTCATAGTACCACGTTAGCAACTTCTTACAACTTAGCTCACCAAATTTGATGATGATGTGGTCAACCTATAAGACAGAGGGCGTAAAAGTGTACACACATGTTACTTCCTGTTGCCAGTAGGTGGCGCTATGACCTATGTCCAATATTGAAATTGCAATCTGTTCAGGGCGAGATTGTTATCATGCCTGAGAAGTTTGGGTCCGTTCGGAGCTTGTACCTTCGATTACGAGCGACTTCCGTTTTCATGGCGAGGGATCGAAATTCGCCACATATTCGCCACGCCGTCACAGCGGGGGGCTCTGACGTACACTCAAACTTTTGATATCGTTTCATCCCATGGGTCTTCAGATGACACACGACAAATTTGAAGTTGCTCATGTGAAATTTGTAGGAGTAGTTCATTAAATTATGGCACGTGAAATATGGATTTTGACACAAAATGGCCGACTTCCTGTTGGTCATAGGAAATTTTGCCAAGAGGTTTTTTGTCAGTCCCGACAAGATGTATCTGCCCCCCAAATTTCATTTATGTAGGATACACCGAAATTTTTTTTCCTATACCTGATGATTTTTCCAGGGGGCGCTGTGGAGCCCCTGGGCCACACCCAGTGCCGGGCCTCTGGGCCTGAGTAGCGGGAGCAGTTTCTGACGTTCGTGCCAATTTTCGTTCGTTTTCGCATATGGGAACAGGGTGTAAAATGAGTGAACGATGCTGAACAAGAATAATAATAATAATAATCCTTACGGAAACAATAGGGCCTTGCACCTCTGGTGCATGCGGCCCTGGTGCATGCAATGCCCCAGGTCCGCGCACCTCGGTGCTCGGGCCCTAATTAAAGCTGCGAGCAGCGATGATCGGGCCCTCGCACTCTTGCCGTCGGGGACGCGCCGGCAGCCGCTCTCCACGCGTCCGCCGGGTCTCGCGACGGCCGGTCGGGACGCGACGATTTCTCTTCCCCACCCTAGGGAAGCGGGCTCCGGAAACCGTCCAGTGGCAAGAAGCGGCCCATGTCGCGGAGTGGACGTCCCCAACCCCCCCTTGCCCGGCTCCCCGGGGGTCCTAAAAATAGGCGGCGAAGTGTACGTACACTTCAAAATACCTTAGAGCTGAGGTCAGGGTATTCCAACTGGACAAAGGCAAGGTGGTCTTTTCCACCCGGCCAGCACAGTCCTCCTCAGTGGGGGGAACATGTCCACTCGGTGGAAGTGCAACCTACCCCAGGGGCCCCCAGGTACCCCCTGGGGGCCCCTGGTACCCCTGGGGTACCCCCCGGCACCCCTCGGGCCCTCCTCCCAAAGTCGGCAAGTGAGTTTTGGGCCGATTGGACTCTTGGCCCCCGGTGGCCCCCGGGGGCCCCTTGTGCCCAAGCCCCCGGTGTCGGCAAGTGAGTTCTGGGCTAATTGGACTTTTGGCCCCCGGGGGCCCCTGGTACTCCCGGGCCCCCCTCAGGCCTCTCCCCCCGATGTCGGCAAGTGAGTTCTGGGCTAATTGGACTTTTGGCCCCCGGGGGCCCCTGGTACTCCCGGGCCCCCCTCAGGCCTCTCCCCCCGATGTCGGCAAGTGAGTTCTGGGCTAATTGGACTTTTGGCCCCCGGGGGCCCCTGGTACTCCCGGGCCCCCCTCAGGCCTCTCCCCCCCGATGTCGGCAAGTGAGTTCTGGGCTAATTGGACTTTTGGCCCCTGGGGGCCCCGGGGGCCCCTGGTACCCCTCCCCAGAGTCGGCAAGCGAGTTTTGGGCAAAAGGGGGCCATTTACCCAGAGTGGACAAATATTCCTCCGATTGGACATATTTACTGTACCACACTGTACTACCATGACAAGTTCTGCGATGTCGACAAATGTACCACGAAGCGGACACCCAAAAATTTACAAAGTGAATGAAGTGGACAAAAAGGTCCATCAGTTGGACAGGTGTACGAGTTAGGGAAGTGGTAGGGGCCCCTGTGTCCAACGGCAATACCCGGGGCCCCCCCCCCCAGCCCAGAAAGGAGTGATAGCGCCACCGACAGGCGCAGTGGCTTCAGCACACTTTGCGTCCAATTCGTGATCTTAGTCACAGCCATATGACACCCTAACAGGGACGCAAGTCCATTGTGACGACCTTTGACCAATGGCAGGAAAATGCCCATTCATTCTCAGCCACGAAGTGGAAAATTCCCTTACTCGTGTCCCGTAGGAGGAGTTCGTCAAAGTGCGTCGCCTTTCGTTCACTGCCTACCCCAAGGTAAAATCCAAAATGGCTGACTTCCGGTTGGGCGGAGCTAATTGCTCCAAGAGGCTTTTTGGTAGGTCGTCGGGAGGTACATGAGCCGACCGAATTTGGTTCTTCTAAGTCAAATTTAAAGGCGTTAGAATTGACTTTGAAATGTTGTAGGGGGCGCTATGGAGCCATTTTGACACAATTGGACAAAAGACACATATCAGACATATTGTCTTGCCACTCTGAACATGTCTGCCAAGTTTCATGAGAAACAAAGCATCATAAGTGCCTCAAATATGTAACGTATTTGATGGCGAACAGGGCGTCACCATGGCAACAGCGTTTGACATATGGTCAAAAATTTCACAGTACAATATCAGCCATGTCTCACAACTAAGCTGACCAAATTTGAGGTTTCTCCAGTGAACCTGCGAGGCAGAGGACGTAAAAGAAGAATTTCAAACTTCCTATCACCATTAGGTGGCGCTATGACTTATGTCCAATATTGACATGTAGATGTGTTTAGGGTGGGACTGTTATCACGCCTGAGAAGTTTGGATCAGATTAGACCATGTAGCTTTGATTTGGAGCAACTTCCTGTTCATGGTGAATCACGCCTCACCGCGGCCACGCCTTTCGATGTGGAGTAAATCTTTTGATATCGTTTGATCCGGAAGGCCTCCTCTACGCGTTGCTAAAGTTTGAGGCGGATCCGAATAACCGCCTAGGAGGAGTTCGTCAAAGTACGTCACCTTCCGCTCACTGCTTACACCAAGGTAAAATCCGAAATGGCTGACTTCCGGTTGGGCGGAGCTAATTGCTCCAAGAGGCTTTTTGGTAGGTCGTCGAGAGGTACATGAGCCGACCGAATTTACTTCTTCTACGTCAAATTTAAAGGTGCGATAATTGACTTTTAAGTTTTGTAGGGGGCGCTATGGAGCCATTTTGACACAATTGGACAAAAGACACATATCGGACATATTGTCTTGCCATTCTGAACATGTCTGCCAAGTTTCGTGACAGACAGATTATCATAAGTGCCTCAAATATGTAACGTATTTGATGGCGAACAGGGCGTCACCATGGCAACAGCGTTTGACACATGGTCAAAATTTTCAAAGTATCATATCAGCCATGTCTCACAACTAAGCTGACCAAATTTGAGGTTGCTCCAGTGAACCTGCGAGGCAGAGGACATAAAAGAAGAATTTCAAACTTCCTATCACCATTAGGTGGCGCTATGACTTATGTCCAATATTGACATGAAGATGTTTTCAGGGCGGGACTGTTATCATGCCTGAGAAGTTTGGATCAGATTAGACCATGTACCTTTGATTTGGAGCAACTTCCTGTTCATGGCGAATCACGCTTCACCGCGGCCACGCCTTTCGATTTAGACAAAATCTTTTGATATCGTTTGATCTGGAAGGCCTCCTCTACGCGTTGCCCAAGTTTGAGGCGGATCCCATGAACCGCCTAGGAGGAGTTCGCGAAAGTACGAGGCCTTCCGTTCGCCCCTTACGCCAAGGTAAAATCAAAATGGCGGACTTCCGGTTGGGCGGAGCTAATTGCTCCAAGAGGCTTTTTCGTAGGTCGTCGGGAGGTACATGAGCCCACCGAATTTGGTTCTTCTACGTCAAATTTAAAGGTGGGATAATTGACTTTTAAGTTTTGTAGGGGGCGCTATGGAGCCATTTTGACACAATTGGACAAAAGACACATATCGGACATATTGTCTTGCCACTCTGAACATGTCTGCCAAGTTTCGTGAGACACAAAGCATCCTAAGTGCCTCAAATATGTATTCGTATTTTATGGCGAACAAGGCGTCACCATGGCGACAGCGTTTGACATATGGTCACAAATTTCATAGTACCACGTTAGCAACTTCTTACAACTTAGCTGACCAAATTTGACGATGATGTGGTCAACCTATAAGACAGAGGGCGTAAAAGTGTAGACACATGTTACTTCCTGTTGCCAGTAGGTGGCGCTATGACCTATGTCCAATATTGACATGGTAATCTGTTCAGGGCGAGACTGTTATCATGCCTGAGAAGTTTGGGTCCGATCGGAGCATGTACCTTCGATTACGAGCGACTTCCATTTTCATGGCGAGGGATCGAAATTCGCCACATTTTCGCCACGCCGTCACAGCATGGGCCTCTGACGTACACTCAAGCTTTTGATATCGTTTCATCCCATGGGTCTTTAGATGACACACGACAAATTTGAAGTAGCTCATGTGAAATTTGTAGTAGTAGTTCATTAAAATATGGCACGTGAAATATGGATTTTGACACAAAATGGCTGACTTCCTGTTGGTCATAGGAAATTTTGCCAAGAGGTTTTTTGTCAGGTCCGACAAGATGTATCTGCCACCCAAATTTCATTTATGTAGGATACTCCAAATTTTTTTTTCCTATACCTGCTGATTTTTCCAGGGGGCGCTGTGAAGCCCCTGGGCCACACCCAGTGCCGGGCCTCTAGGCCTGAGTAGCGGGAGCAGTTTCTGACGTGTGTGCCAATTTTCATCCGTTTTCGCATATGGGAACAGGGTGTAAAATGAGTGAACGATGCTGAATAAGAATAATAATAATAATCCTTACGGAAACAATAGGGCCTTGCACCTCGGTGCATGCGGCCCTGGTGCATGCAATGCCCCAGGTCCGCGCACCTCGTGCTCGGGCCCTAATAATAATAATAATTAAAGCTGCGAGCAGCGATGATCGGGCCCTCGCACTCTTGCCGTCGGGGACGCGCCGGCAGCCGCTCTCCACGCGTCCGCCGGGTCTCGCGACGGCCGGTCGGGACGCGACGATTTCTCTTCCCCACCCTAGGGAAGCGGGCTCTGGAAACCGTCCAGTGGCAAGAAGCGGCCCATGTCGCGGAGTGGACGTCCCCAACCCCCCCTTGCCCGGCTCCCCGGGGGTCCTAAAAATAGGCGGCGAAGTGTACGTACACTTCAAAATACCTTAGAGCTGAGGTCAGGGTATTTCAACTGGACAAAGGCAAGGTGGTCTCTTCCACCCGGCCAGCACAGTCCTCCTCAGTGGGGGGAACATGTCCACTCGGTGGAAGTGCAACCTACCCCGGGGGCCCCCGGGGGCCCCTTGTGCCAAAGCCCCCGGTGCTGGCAAGTGAGTTCTGGGATAATTGGACTTTTGGCCCCCGGGGGCCCCTGGTACTCCCGGGCCCCCCTCAGGCCTCTCCCCCCGATGTCGGCAAGTGAGTCCTGGGCTAATTGGACTTTTGGCCCCCGGGGGCCCCTGGTACTCCCGGGCCCCCCTCAGGCCTCTCCCCCCGATGTCGGCAAGTGAGTTCTGGGCTAATTGGACTTTTGGCCCCCGGGGGCCCCTGGTACTCCCGGGCCCCCCTCAGGCCTCTCCCCCCCGATGTCGGCAAGTGAGTTCTGGGCTAATTGGACTTTTGGCCCCCGGGGGCCCCGGGGGCCCCTGGTACCCCGCCCCAGAGTCGGCAAGCGAGTTTTGGGCAAAAGGGGGCCATTTACCCAGAGTGGACAAATATTCCTCCGATTGGACATATTTACTGTACCGTACTGTACTACCATGACAAGTTCTGCAATGTCGACAAATGTACCACGAAGCGGACACCCAAAAATTTACAAAGTGAATGAAGTGGACAAAAAGGTCCATCAGTTGGGCAGGTGTACGAGTTAGGGAAGTGGTAGGGGCCCCTGTGTCCAACGGCAATACCCGGGGCCCCCCCCCCCCAGCCCAGAAAGGAGTGATAGCGCCACCGAGAGGCGCAGTGGCTTCAGCACACTTTGCGTCCAATTCGTGATCTTAGTCACAGCCATATGACACCCTAACAGGGACGCAAGTCCATTGTGACGACCTTTGACCAATGGCAGGAAAATGCCCATTCATTCTCAGCCACGAAGTGGAAAATTCCCTTACCCGTGTCCCGTAGGAGGAGTTCGTCAAAGTGCGTCGCCTTTCGTTCACTGCCTACCCCAAGGTAAAATCCAAAATGGCTGACTTCCGGTTGGGCGGAGCTAATTGCTCCAAGAGGCTTTTTGGTAGGTCGTCGGGAGGTACATGAGCCGACCGAATTTGGTTCTTCTAAGTCAAATTTAAAGGCGTTAGAATTGACTTTGAAATGTTGTAGGGGGCGCTATGGAGCCATTTTGACACAGTTGGACAAAAGACACATATCAGACATATTGTCTTGCCACTCTGAACATGTCTGCCAAGTTTCATGAGAAACAAAGCATCATAAGTGCCTCAAATATGTAACGTATTTGATGGCGAACAGGGCGTCACCATGGCAACAGCGTTTGACATATGGTCAAAAATTTCACAGTACAATATCAGCCATGTCTCACAACTAAGCTGACCAAATTTGAGGTTTCTCCAGTGAACCTGCGAGGCAGAGGACGTAAAAGAAGAATTTCAAACTTCCTATCACCATTAGGTGGCGCTATGACTTATGTCCAATATTGACATGTAGATGTGTTTAGGGTGGGACTGTTATCACGCCTGAGAAGTTTGGATCAGATTAGACCATGTAGCTTTGATTTGGAGCAACTTCCTGTTCATGGTGAATCACGCCTCACCGCGGCCACGCCTTTCGATGTGGAGTAAATCTTTTGATATCGTTTGATCCGGAAGGCCTCCTCTACGCGTTGCCCAAGTTTGAGGCGGATCCGAATAACCGCCTAGGAGGAGTTCGTCAAAGTACGTCACCTTCCGTTCACTGCTTACACCAAGGTAAAATCCGAAATGGCTGACTTCCGGTTGGGCGGAGCTAATTGCTCCAAGAGGCTTTTTGGTAGGTCGTCGAGAGGTACATGAGCCGACCGAATTTAGTTCTTCTACGTCAAATTTAAAGGTGCGATAATTGACTTTTAAGTTTTGTAGGGGGCGCTATGGAGCCATTTTGACACAATTGGACAAAAGACACATATCGGACATATTGTCTTGCCACTCTGAACATGTCTGCCAAGTTTCGTGACAAACAAATTATCATAAGTGCCTCAAATATGTAACGTATTTGATGGCGAACAGGGCGTCACCATGGCAACAGCGTTTGACACATGGTCAAAATTTTCAAAGTATCATATCAGCCATGTCTCACAACTAAGCTGACCAAATTTGAGGTTGCTCCAGTGAACCTGCGAGGCAGAGGACATAAAAGAAGAATTTCAAACTTCCTATCACCATTAGGTGGCGCTATGACTTATGTCCAATATTGACATGAAGATGTTTTCAGGGCGGGACTGTTATCATGCCTGAGAAGTTTGGATCAGATTAGACCATGTACCTTTGATTTGGAGCAACTTCCTGTTCATGGCGAATCACGCTTCACCGCGGCCACGCCTTTCGATTTAGACAAAATCTTTTGATATCGTTTGATCCGGAAGGCCTCCTCTACGCGTTGCCCAAGTTTGAGGCGGATCCCATGAACCGCCTAGGAGGAGTTCGCGAAAGTACGAGGCCTTCCGTTCGCCCCTTACGCCAAGGTAAAATCAAAATGGCGGACTTCCGGTTGGGCGGAGCTAATTGCTCCAAGAGGCTTTTTTGTAGGTCGTCGGGAGGTACATTAGCCCACCGAATTTGGTTCTTCTACGTCAAATTTAAAGGTGGGATAATTGACTTTTAAGTTTTGTAGGGGGCGCTATGGAGCCATTTTGACACAATTGGACAAAAGACACATATCGGACATATCGCCTTGCCACTCTGAACATGTCTGCCAAGTTTCGTGAGAAACAAAGCATCATAAGTGCCTCAAATATGTAACGGATTTTATGGCGAACAACGCGTCACCATGGCAACAGCGTTTGAGTCGTTTCAAAAATTTTCACAGTATAACATCAGCCATGTGTCACACCTAAGCTGACCAAATATGAAGTGGATCCAATGATCCTGAAAGGCACAGGATGTAAAAGAAGAATTTCATACTTCCTGTTACCAGTAGGTGGCGCTATGACTTATGTCCAATATTGACATGGGAATCTGTTCAGGGTGGGACAGTTATCATTCATGAGGAATCTGGTAAAGATTTGTCCAAATATGGTTGAGTTATGATGATTCCAATTTTGTTAGCCGTTAGCTCGTAGTTTTTCAATAGCCGCGCGGACGGCTTCCGACGAAACGTCACCGATTTTTTTATATGACATTGTCAAATATGTATAAGTGTACTGAGCAAGTTTGAGGTTGATCGGGTGAATCTGCGAGGCAGAGGAAATAAAAGTAGGATTTGTCACGTTAAATTGCCAGTAGGTGGCGCTATGACTTATGGCCAATATTAAGATGGAGATGTGTTGAGGGCGTTCGTCTTATCATACCCAAAAAGTTTCGTACAGATCAGACCAAGCACCTTCGATTCAGAGCTGTCACTATTTGCACCCGAAAAGACTCCCTTACATAAGGGGGCGCTATGGAGCCCCATGGCCACACCCAGTGCCAGGCCTCTGGGTCTGAGTAGCGGGAGCAATTTCTGACGTGTGTGCCAAATTTCCTTCGTTTTCGCATATGGGAAGTGCCTGAAAAGTGAGCGAACGATGCTGAAAAATAAGAATAATAATAATAATAATAATTAAAGCTGCAAGCAGCGATGATCGGGCCCTCGCACTCTCGCCGTCGGGGACGCGCCGGCAGCCGCTCTCGACGCGTCCGCCGAGTCTCGCGACGGCCGGTCGGGACGCGCCGATTTCTCTTCCCCGTGTCCTCACTTTGAAAATGCTGTCTTCCTGGTGGGTTCAGTTCGTGGCACTGACAGACTTCGACCTGTAGATACGTTCGCCGGTGACATTTCATATGCGCGGGTGACTTGGTTTTTCTGTATTGTAAGGAGCGCTAAGGAGCTGCTTTGCAACGGCCGAACTCAAAACTCTCGTCCGATCGAACCTGTCTTCGTTTGTAATGCGTTTGCTGTGTTTCGTGCCTGTAGAAGCATCCCCGACACAGTGAAAGAACACCTCACGTTTTGTTGCGAATCGCGTTCCGCTGTGCCCGCACCTTTCGTCGTAGACTATAAAACCCTATAGGTCGTTTGATCGGGAAGATCTCATCTACGCGTCGCCCAAGTTTGAGGTGGTTTCGATTAACGGCCAAGGAGGAGGTGATAAAAGTACGACACCTTTGATTTTCCATGTTTAGACATATAAAATCCAAAATGGCTGACTTCCGGTTGGGCGGAGCTAATGGCTCCAAGAGGCTTTTTTGTAGGTCGGAGGATGATACACTAGCTGACCGAATTTCGTTCATCTACGGCAAATTTAAAGGCGGGGGCCATGACTTTGAAATGTTGTAGGGGGCGCTATGGAGCCATTTTGACACAATTGGACAAAAGACACATATCGGACACATTGACTTGCCACTCTGAACATGCCTGCCAAGATTCGTGAGACACAAATCAAACCAAGTGCCTCAAACATGTATCCGTATTTGATGGCGAACAGTGCGTCACCATGGCAACAGCGTTTGACACATGGTCAAAAATTTCACAGTACAATATCAGCCACGTCTCACAACTACGCTGACCAAATTTGAGGTTTCTCCATTGAACCTGCGAGGCACAGGACGTAAAAGAAGAATTTCAAACTTCCTATTACCATTAGGTGGCGCTATGACTTATGTCCAAAATTGACATGTAGATGTGTTTATGGCGGGACTGTTATCATGCCTGAGAAGTTTGGATCAGATTAGACCATGTACCTTTGATTTGGAGCAACTTCCTGTTCGTGGCGAATCACGCTTCACCGCGGCCACGCCTTTCGATGTGGACTAAATCTTTTGATATCGTTTGATCCGGAAGGCCTCCTCTACGCGTTACCCAAGTTTGAGACGGATACAATGAATCGCCTAGGAGGAGTTCGCGAAAGTACGACGCCTTCCGTTCGCCGCCCACGCCAAGGTAAAATCAAAATGGCGGACTTCCGGTTGGGCGGAGCTAATTGCTCCAAGAGGCTTTTTGGTAGTTCGTCGGGAGGTACATGAGCCCACCGAATTTGGTTCTTCTACGTCAAATTTAAAGGTGGGATAATTGACTTTTAAGTGTTGTAGGGGGCGCTATGGAGCCATTTTGACACAATTGGACAAAAGACACATATCGGACATATCCACTTACCACTCTGAACATGTGTGCCAAGTTTCGTGAGACACAAAGCATCATAAGTGCCTCAAATATGTATTCGTATTTTATGGCGAACAAGGCGTCACCATGGCAACAGCGTTTGACACATGGTCACAAATTTCATAGTACCACGTCAGCAACTTCTTACAACTTAGCTGACCAAATTTGACGTTGATGTGGTCAACCCATAAGACAGAGGACGTAAAAGTGTAAAAACATTATACTTCCTGTTGCCAGTAGGTGGCGCTATGACCTATGTCCAATATTGACATGGCAATCTGTTCAGGGCAAGATTGTTATCATGCCTGAGAAGTTTGGGTCCGATCGGAGCTTGTACCTTCGATTACGAGCGACTTCCGTTTTCATGGCGAGGGATCGAAATTCGCCACATTTTCGCCACGCCGTCACAGCGGGGGGCTCTGACGTAAACTCAAACTTTTGATATCGTTTCATCCCATGGGTCTTTAGATGACACACGACAAATTTGAAGTTGCTCATGTGAAATTTGTAGGAGTAGCTCATTAAATTATGGCACGTGAAATATGGATTTTGACACAAAATGGCCGACTTCCTGTTGGTCATAGGAAATTTTGCCAAGAGGTTTTTTGTCAGTCCCGACAAGATGTATCTGCCTCCCAAATTTCATTTATGTAGGATACACCGAAATTTTTTTCCCTATACCTGATGATTTTTCCAGGGGGCGCTGTGGAGCCCCTGGGCCACACCCAGTGCCGGGCCTCTGTGCCTGAGTAGCGGGAGCAGTTCTTAACGTGCGTGCCAATTTTCCTTCGTTTTCGCATATGGGAACAGGGTGCAAAATGAGCGACCGCGTCTGAACAAGAATAATAATAATAATAATAATTAAAGCTGCAAGCAGCGATGATCGGGCCCTCGCACTCTCGCCGTCGGGGACGAGCGGGTCGCCGCTCTCCACGCGTCCGCCGAGTCTCGCGACGGCCGGTCGGGACGTGCGGATTTCTATTCCCCGTGTCCTCACTTTGAAAATGCCGTCTTCCTGGTGGGTTCAGTTCGTGGCACCGACAGACTTCGGCCTGTAGATACGTTCGCTGGTGATATTTCATACGCTCGGGTGGCTTGGTTTTTTTGTGTTGTAAGGAGCGCTAAGGAGCTGCTTTGCAACGGCCGAACTCAAAACTCATGTCCGATCGAACCTGTCCTCGTTTGTAATATGTGTGCTGTGTTTCGTGCCTGTAGAAGCAGCCCCGACACAGTGAAAAAACACCTCACGTTTCATGGCGTATCGCGCTCCGCTGCGCCCGCACCTTTCGTCGTAGACTATAAAACCCTATAGGTCGTTTGATCGGGAAGTTCTCATCTACGCTTCGCCCAAGTTTGAGGTGGTTTCGATTAACCGCCAAGGAGGAGGTGGTAAAAGTACGACACCTTTGATTTTCCATGTTTAGTCATATAAAATCTAAAATGGCTGACTTCCGGTTGGGCGGAGCTAATGGCTCCAAGAGGCTTTTTTGTAGGTCGGAGGAAGATACATTAGCCGACCGAATTTCGTTCATCTACGTCAAATTTAAAGGCAGGGGCCATGACTTTGAAATGTTGTAGGGGGCGCTATGGAGCCATTTTGACACAATTGGACAAAAGACACATATCGGACATATCGACTTGCCACTCTGAACATGTCTGCCAAGTTTGGTGACATAAAAATCATCCCAAGTGCCTCAAACATGTGTCCGTATCTGATGGCGAACAGGGCGTCACCATGGCAACAGCGTTTGACACATGGTCAAAAATTTCACAGTACAATATCAGCCACGTCTCACAACTACGCTGACCAAATTTGAGGTTGCTCCAGTGAACCTGCGAGGCAGAGGACGTAAAAGTACAATTTCAAACTTCCTATCACCATTAGGTGGCGCTATGACTTATGTCTAATATTGACATGTAGATGTGTTTAGGGCGGGACTGTTATCATGCCTGAGAAGTTTGGATCAGATTAGACCATGTACCTTTGATTTGGAGCAACTTCCTGTTCGTGGCGAATCACGCTTCACCGCGGCCACGCCTTTCGATGTGAGCTAAATCTTTTGATATCGTTTGATCCAGAAGGCGTCCTCTACGCGTTACCCAAGTTTGAGACGGATACGATGAATCGCCTAGGAGGAGTTCGCGAAAGTACGACGCCTTCCGTTCGCCGCCCACGCCAAGGTAAAATCAAAATGGCGGACTTCCGGTTGGGCGGAGCTAATTGCTCCAAGAGGCTTTTTGGTAGGTCGTCGAAAGGTACATGAGCCCACCGAATTTGGTTCTTCTACGTCAAATTTAAAGGTGGGATAATTGACTTTTAAGTGTTGTAGGGGGCGCTATGGAGCCATTTTGACACAATTGGACAAAAGACACATATTGGACATATCGACTTGCCACTCTGAACATGTCTGCCAAGTTTCGTGAGAAACAAAGCATCATAAGTGCCTCAAATATGTATTCGTATTTGATGGCGAACAAAGCGTCACCATGGCAACAGTGTTTGACACATGGTCAAAATTTTCATGGTATCATATCAGCCTTGTCTCACAACTAAGCTGACCAAATTTGAGGTTGCTCCAGTAAACCTGCGAGGCGCAGGACGTAAAAGTAACATTTTTTAACGTCCTCCTACCATTAGGTGGCGCTATGACCTATGTCCAATATTGACATGGGAATCTGTTCAGGGCGGGACTGCTATCATGCCTGAGAAGTTTGGTAGAGATATGACCAAATATGGTTGAGTTATGACGTTCACAATTTTGCTAGCCGTTAGCACGTTTTGTCGGACACCCCCCGGGGGGGGCGTCGCACGGAACGTCGCAGAATTTTTTATATGACATCGGCCCATTGGTATAACTGTTGTGAGTAAGTTTGAGGTGGATCAGATGAATCTGCAATGCAGGGGAAATAAAAGTAGGATTTGTGACGTTATGTTGTCAGTAGGTGGCGCTATGACTTATGGTCAATGCGAACATGGCGATGTGTTGAGGGCGGGACTGGTACCATGCCTGAGAAGTCTCGCACAGATTGGACCATGCGCCTTTGATTTATAGCAGATGCTATATGCACCCGAAAAGACAAAGTGACAGAAGGTGGCGCTATGGAGCCCCTGGGGCTCAACTTGTGCCGGGCCTCTGGGCCTGAGTAGCGGGAGCAATTTCTGACGTGTGTGCCAATTTTCCTTCGTTTCGCCATATGGGAACAGGGTGCAAATTGAGCGAACGATGCTGAAAAATAAGAATAATAATAATAATAATAATAATCCTTACGGAAACAATAGGGCCTTGCACCTCGGTGCATGCGGCCCTGGTGCATGCAATGCCCCAGGTCCGCGCACCTCGTGCTCGGGCCCTAATAATAATCCTTACGGAAACAATAGGGCCTTGCACCTCGGTGCATGCGGCCCTGGTGCATGCAATGCCCCAGGTCCGCGCACCTCGTGCTCGGGCCCTAATTAAAGCTGCGAGCAGCGATGATCGGGCCCTCGCACTCTTGCCGTCGGGGACGCGCCGGCAGCCGCTCTCCACGCGTCCGCCGGGTCTCGCGACGGCCGGTCGGGACGCGACGATTTCTCTTCCCCACCCTAGGGAAGCGGGCTCCGGAAACCGTCCAGTGGCAAGAAGCGGCCCATGTCGCGGAGTGGACGTCCCCAACCCCCCCTTGCCCGGCTCCCCGGGGGTCCTAAAAATAGGCGGCGAAGTGTACGTACACTTCAAAATACCTTAGAGCTGAGGTCAGGGTATTCCAACTGGACAAAGGCAAGGTGGTCTCTTCCACCCGGCCAGCACAGTCCTCCTCAGTGGGGGGAACATGTCCACTCGGTGGAAGTGCAACCTACCCCAGGGGCCCCCAGGTACCCCCTGGGGGCCCCTGGTACCCCTGGGGTACCCCCCGGCACCCCTCGGGCCCTCCTCCCAAAGTCGGCAAGTGAGTTTTGGGCCGATTGGACTCTTGGCCCCCGGGGGCCCCCGGGGGCCCCTTGTGCCCAAGCCCCCGGTGTCGGCAAGTGAGTTCTGGGCTAATTGGACTTTTGGCCCCCGGGGGCCCCTGGTACTCCCGGGCCCCCCTCAGGCCTCTCCCCCCGATGTCGGCAAGTGAGTTCTGGGCTAATTGGACTTTTGGCCCCCGGGGGCCCCTGGTACTCCCGGGCCCCCCTCAGGCCTCTCCCCCCGATGTCGGCAAGTGAGTTCTGGGCTAATTGGACTTTTGGCCCCCGGGGGCCCCTGGTACTCCCGGGCCCCCCTCAGGCCTCTCCCCCCCGATGTCGGCAAGTGAGTTCTGGGCTAATTGGACTTTTGGCCCCCGGGGGCCCCGGGGGCCCCTGGTACCCCTCCCCAGAGTCGGCAGGCGAGTTTTGGGCAAAAGGGGGCCATTTACCCAGAGTGGACAAATATTCCTCCGATTGGACATATTTACTGTACCGTACTGTACTACCATGACAAGTTCTGCGATGTCGACAAATGTACCACGAAGCGGACACCCAAAAATTTACAAAGTGAATGAAGTGGACAAAAAGGTCCATCAGTTGGACAGGTGTACGAGTTAGGGAAGTGGTAGGGGCCCCTGTGTCCAACGGCAATACCCGGGCCCCCCCCCCCCAGCCCAGAAAGGAGTGATAGCGCCACCGACAGGCGCAGTGGCTTCAGCACACTTTGCGTCCAATTCGTGATCTTAGTCACAGCCATATGACACCCTAACAGGGACGCAAGTCCATTGTGACGACCTTTGACCAATGGCAGGAAAATGCCCATTCATTCTCAGCCACGAAGTGGAAAATTCCCTTACCCGTGTCCCGTAGGAGGAGTTCGTCAAAGTGCGTCGCCTTTCGTTCACTGCTTACCCCAAGGTAAAATCCAAAATGGCTGACTTCCGGTTGGGCGGAGCTAATTGCTCCGAGAGGCTTTTTGGTAGGTCGTCGGGAGGTACATGAGCCGACCGAATTTGGTTCTTCTAAGTCAAATTTAAAGGCGTTAGAATTGACTTTGAAATGTTGTAGGGGGCGCTATGGAGCCATTTTGACACAATTGGACAAAAGACACATATCAGACATATTGTCTTGCCACTCTGAACATGTCTGCCAAGTTTCATGAGAAACAAAGCATCATAAGTGCCTCAAATATGTAACGTATTTGATGGCGAACAGGGCGTCACCATGGCAACAGCGTTTGACATATGGTCAAAAATTTCACAGTACAATATCAGCCATGTCTCACAACTAAGCTGACCAAATTTGAGGTTTCTCCAGTGAACCTGCGAGGCAGAGGACGTAAAAGAAGAATTTCAAACTTCCTATCACCATTAGGTGGCGCTATGACTTATGTCCAATATTGACATGTAGATGTGTTTAGGGTGGGACTGTTATCACGCCTGAGAAGTTTGGATCAGATTAGACCATGTAGCTTTGATTTGGAGCAACTTCCTGTTCATGGTGAATCACGCCTCACCGCGGCCACGCCTTTCGATGTGGAGTAAATCTTTTGATATCGTTTGATCCGGAAGGCCTCCTCTACGCGTTGCTAAAGTTTGAGGCGGATCCCATGAACCGCCTAGGAGGAGTTCGCGAAAGTACGAGGCCTTCCGTTCGCCCCTTACGCCAAGGTAAAATCAAAATGGCGGACTTCCGGTTGGGCGGAGCTAATTGCTCCAAGAGGCTTTTTCGTAGGTCGTCGGGAGGTACATGAGCCCACCGAATTTGGTTCTTCTACGTCAAATTTAAAGGTGGGATAATTGACTTTTAAGTTTTGTAGGGGGCGCTATGGAGCCATTTTGACACAATTGGACAAAAGACACATATCGGACATATTGTCTTGCCACTCTGAACATGTCTGCCAAGTTTCGTGAGACACAAAGCATCATAAGTGCCTCAAATATGTATTCGTATTTTATGGCGAACAAGGCGTCACCATGGCGACAGCGTTTGACATATGGTCACAAATTTCATAGTACCACGTTAGCAACTTCTTACAACTTAGCTGACCAAATTTGACGATGATGTGGTCAACCTATAAGACAGAGGGCGTAAAAGTGTAGACACATGTTACTTCCTGTTGCCAGTAGGTGGCGCTATGACCTATGTCCAATATTGACATGGTAATCTGTTCAGGGCGAGACTGTTATCATGCCTGAGAAGTTTGGGTCCGATCGGAGCATGTACCTTCGATTACGAGCGACTTCCATTTTCATGGCGAGGGATCGAAATTCGCCACATTTTCGCCACGCCGTCACAGCATGGGCCTCTGACGTACACTCAAGCTTTTGATATCGTTTCATCCCATGGGTCTTTAGATGACACACGACAAATTTGAAGTAGCTCATGTGAAATTTGTAGTAGTAGTTCATTAAAATATGGCACGTGAAATATGGATTTTGACACAAAATGGCCGACTTCCTGTTGGTCATAGGAAATTTTGCCAAGAGGTTTTTTGTCAGGTCCGACAAGATGTATCTGCCACCCAAATTTCATTTATGTAGGATACTCCAAAATTTTTTTTCCTATACCTGCTGATTTTTCCAGGGGGCGCTGTGAAGCCCCTGGGCCACACCCAGTGCCGGGCCTCTAGGCCTGAGTAGCGGGAGCAGTTTCTGACGTGTGTGCCAATTTTCATCCGTTTTCGCATATGGGAACAGGGTGTAAAATGAGTGAACGATGCTGAATAAGAATAATAATAATAATCCTTACGGAAACAATAGGGCCTTGCACCTCGGTGCATGCGGCCCTGGTGCATGCAATGCCCCAGGTCCGCGCACCTCGTGCTCGGGCCCTAATAATAATAATAATCCTTGCGGAAACAATAGGGCCTTGCACTTCAGTGCATGCGGCCCTGGTGCATGCAATGCCCCAGGTCCGCGCACCTCCGTGCTCGGGCCCTAATAATAATTAAAGCTGCGAGCAGCGATGATCGGGCCCTCGCACTCTCGCCGTCGGGGACGCGCCGGCAGCCGCTCTCCACGCGTCCGCCGAGTCTCGCGACGGCCGGTCGGGACGCGCCGATTTCTCTTCCCCGTGTCCTCACTTTGAAAATGCCGTCTTCCTAGCGGGTTCAGTTCGTGTCACCGACAGACTTCAGGTTGAAAAATAAAAACGGTCGACTTCCGGTTGACACACGGTTAAAACTTTCACAGTACAGTATCAGCATTGTCTCACAACTAAGCCGACCGAATTTGAGTTTTCTCCAGTGAACCTGCCAGGCAGAGGAAGTAAAAGTCAAATTTCTAACAACCTGTTACCATTAGGTGGCGCTATTACTTTTGTTCAATTATGACATGTAAATGTATTGAGGGTGGGACTGTTATCATGCCTGAGAAGTTTGGATGAGATCAGACCATGTACCTTTGATTTGGAGCAACTTCCTGTGCATGGCGAATCGCGCTTCACCACGGCCACGCCTTTCGATGTAGACTAAATATTTTGATATCGTTTGATCAGGGAGGCCTCCTCTACGTGTTGCTAAAGTTTGAGACAGATCCGAATAAACGCCTAAGAGGAGTTTGTCAAAGTGCGTCGCCTTCCGTTCACTGCTTAGGGATAAAATAAAATCCAATAGGGGTAAGGTAAAATCCAAAATGGCTGACTTCCGGTTGGGCGGAGCTAATCGCTCCAAGAGGCTTTTTGGTAGGTCGTCGGGAGGTACATGAGCCGACCGAATTTGGTTCTTCTACGTCAAATTTAAAGGTGGGATAATTGAATTTTAAATGTTGTAGGGGGCGCTATGGAGCCATTTTGACACAACTGGACAAAAGACACATATTGGACATATTGTCTTGCCACTCTGAACATGCCTGCCAAGTTTCGTGAGACACAAATCATCCCAAGTGCCTCAAACATGTTTTCGTATTTGATGGCGAACAGGGCGTCACCATGGCAACAGCATTTGACACATGGTCAAAATTTTCACAGTATCATATCAGCCATGTCTCACAACTAAGCTGACCAAATTTGAGGTTGCTCCAGTGAACCTGCGAGGCAGAGGACGTAAAAGTACAATTTTAAACTTCCTATCACCATTAGGTGGCGCTATGACTTATGTCCAATATTGACATGAAGATGTGTTCAGGGCGGGACTGTTATCATGCCTGAGAAATTTGGATCAGATTAGACCATGTACCTTTGATTTGGAGCAACTTCCTGTTCATGGCGAATCACACTTCACCGCGGCCACGCCTTTCGATGTGGACTAAATCTTTTGATATCGTTTGATCCGGAAGGCCTCCTCTACGCGTTGCCCAAGTTTGAGATGGATACGATGAATCGCCTAGGAGGAGTTCGCGAAAGTACGACGCCTTCCGTTCGCCGCCTACGCCAAGGTAAAATCAAGATGGCTGACTTCCGGTTGGGCGGAGCTAATTGCTCCAAGAGGCTTTTTGGTAGTTCGTCGGGAGGTACATGAGCCCAACGAATTTGGTTCTTCTACGTCAAATTTAAAGGTGGGATAATTGACTTTTAAGTGTTGTAGGGGGCGCTATGGAGCCATTTCGACACAATTGGACAAAAGACACATATCGGACATATCCACTTACCACTCTGAACATGTCTGCCAAGTTTGGTGAGACACAAAGCATCATAAGTGCCTCAAATATGTATTCGTATTTTATGGCGAACAAGGCGTCACCATGGCGACAGCGTTTGACATATGGTCACAAATTTCATAGTACCACGTTAGCAACTTCTTACAACTTAGCTGACCAAATTTGATGATGATTTGGTCAACCTATAAGACAGAGGGCGTAAAAGTGTACACACATGTTACTTCCTGTTGCCAGTAGGTGGCGCTATGACCTATGTCCAATATTGACATGGCAATCTGTTCAGGGCGAGATTGTTATCATGCCTGAGAAGTTTGGGTTCGTTCGGAGCATGTACCTTCGATTACGAGCGACTTCCGTTTTCATGGCGAGGGATCGAAATTCGCCACATTTTCGCCACGCCGTCACAGCGGGGGGCTCTGACGTACACTCAAACTTTTGATATCGTTTCATCCCATGGGTCTTTAGATGACACACGACAAATTTGAAGTTGCTCATGTGAAATTTGTAGGAGTAGTTCATTAAAATATGGCACGTGAAATATGGATTTTGACACAAAATGGCCGACTTCCTGTTGGTCATAGGAAATTTTGCCAAGAGGTTTTTTGTCAGTACCGACAAGATGTATCTGCCTCCCAAATTTCATTTATGTAGGATATGCCAAATTTTTTTTCCTATACCTGCTGATTTTTCCAGGGGGCGCTGTGGAGGCCCTGGGCCACACCCAGCGCCGGGCCTCTGGGCCTGAGTAGCGGGAGCAGTTCTTAACGTGTGTGCCAATTTTCACGTATTTGCGTATATGGGAACAGGGTGTAAAATGAGTGAACGATGCTGAATAAGAATAATAAGAATAATAATAATAATTAAAGCTGCAAGCAGCGATGATCGGGCCCTCGCACTCTCGCCGTCGGGGACGCGCCGGCAGCCGCTCTCCACGCGTCCGCCGAGTCTCGCGACGGCCGGTCGGGACGCGCCGATTTCTCTTCCCCGTGTCCTCACTTTGAAAATGCCGTTTCCCGGCGGGTTCAGTTCGTGGCACTGACAGACTTCAGCCTGTAGATACGTTCGCCGGTGATATTTCATACGCGCGGGTGGCTTGGTTTTTTTGTATTGTAATGGACGCTATGGAGCTGCTTTGCAACGGCCGAACTCAAAACTCATGTCCGATCGAACCTGTCCTCGTTTGTAATATGTGTGCTGTGTTTCGTGCCTGTAGAAGCATCCCCGACAGTGAAAAAACACCTCACGTTTCGTGGCGAATCGCGCTCCGCTGCGCCCGCACCTTTCGTCGTAGACTATAAAACCCCGTATGCCGTTTGATCGGGAAGATCTCATCTACGCGTCGCCCAAGTTTGAGGTGGATTCGATTAACCGCCAAGGAGGAAGTGGTAAAAGTGCGTCGCCTTCCATTCACTGCTTACGCCAAGGTAAAATCCAAAATGGCTGACTTCCGGTTGGAAGAGGCTTTTTTGTAGGTCGGTGGATGATACACTAGCCGACCGAATTTCGTTCATCTACGTCAAATTTAAAGGCGGGGGCCGTGACTTTGAAATGTTGTAGGGGGCGCTATGGAGCCATTTTGACACAATTTGACAAAAGACACATATCGGACATATTGACTTGCCACTCTGAACATGCTTGCCAAGTTTCGTGAGACACAAATCAACTCAAGTGCCTCAAACATGTATCCGTATTTGATGGCGAACAGGGCGTCACCATGGCAACAGCGTTTGACACATGGTCAAAAATTTCACAGTACAATATCAGCCACGTCTCACAACTACGCTGACCAAATTTGAGGTTGCTCCAGTGAACCTGCGAGGCAGAGGACGTAAAAGTACAATTTTAAACTTCTTATCACCATTAGGTGGCGCTATGACTTATGTCCAATATTGACATGTAGATGTGTTGAGGGTGGGACTGTTATCACGCCTGAGAAGTTTGGATCAGATTAGACGATGTACCTTTGATTTGGAGCAACTTCCTGTTCATGGCGAATCGCGCTTCACAGCGGCCGCGCCTTTCGATGTGGACAATAAAACCCCAGGCGCCGTTTGATCGGGAAGGTCTCATCTATGCGTCGCCCAAGTTTGAGGTGGATTCGATTATCCACCAAGGAGGAGCTGGTGGTAAAATACGACACCTTTGTTTTTCCATCGTTTTCCATCGTTTGCCTATTAAAATCAAAAAGGCGGACTTCCGGTTGGGCGGAGCTAATTGCTCCAAGAGGCTTTTTGGTAGTTCGTTGGGAGGTACATAAGCCGACCGAATTTGGTTCTTCTAAGTCAAATTTAAAGGCGTTAGAATTGACTTTGAAATATTGTAGGGGGCGCTATGGAGCCATTTTGACACAATTGGACAAAAGACACATATTGGACATATTGTCTTGCCACTCTGAACATGTCTGCCATGTTTCGTGAGAAACCAAGCATCATATGTGCCTCAAACATGTATCGGTATTGGATGGCGAACAGGGCGTCACCATGGCAACAGCGTTTGACACATGGTCAAAAATTTCACAGTACAATATCAGCCACGTCTCACAACTACGCTGACCAAATTTGAGGTTTCTCCATTGAACCTGCGAGGCACAGGATGTAAAAGAAGAATTTCAAACTTCCTATTACCATTAGGTGGCGCTATGACTTATGTCCAAAATTGACATGTAGATGTGTTTATGGCGGGACTGTTATCATGCCTGAGAAGTTTGGATTAGATTAGACCATGTACCTTTGATTTGGAGCAACTTCCTGTTCGTGGCGAATCACGCTTCACCGCGGCCACGCCTTTCGATGTGGACTAAATATTTTGATATCGTTTGATCCGGAAGGCCTCCTCTACGCGTTACCCAAGTTTGAGACGGATACGATGAATCGCCTAGGAGGAGTTCGCGAAAGTACGACGCCTTCCGTTCGCCGCCCACGCCAAGGTAAAATCAAAATGGCTGACTTCCGGTTGGGCGGAGCTAATTGCTCCAAGAGGCTTTTTGGTAGTTCGTCGGGAGGTACATGAGCCCACCGAATTTGGTTCTTCTACGTCAAATTTAAAGGTGGGATAATTGACTTTTAAGTGTTGTAGGGGGCGCTATGGAGCCATTTTGACACAATTGGACAAAAGACACATATCGGACATATCCACTTACCACTCTGAACATGTCTGCCAAGTTTCGTGAGACACAAAGCATCATAAGTGCCTCAAATATGTATTCGTATTTTATGGCGAACAAGGCGTCACCATGGCGACAGCGTTTGACACATGGTCACAAATTTCATAGTACCACGTCAGCAACTTCTTACAACTTAGCTGACCAAATTTGACGTTGATGTGGTCAACCTATAAGACAGAGGACGTAAAAGTGTAAAAACATTATACTTCCTGTTGCCAGTAGGTGGCGCTATGACCTATGTCCAATATTGACATGGTAAACTGTTCAGGGCAAGATTGTTATCATGCCTGAGAAGTTTGGGTCCGATCGGAGCATGTACCTTCGATTACGAGCGACTTCCGTTTTCATGGCGAGGGATCGAAATTCGCCACATTTTCGCCACGCCGTCACAGCGGGGGGCTCTGACGTACACTCAAACTTTTGATATCGTTTCATCCCATGGGTCTTTAGATGACACACGACAAATTTGAAGTTGCTCATGTGAAATTTGTAGGAGTAGTTCATGAAATTATGGCACGTGAAATATGGATTTTGACACAAAATGGCCGACTTCCTGTTGGTCATAGGAAATTTTGCCAAGAGGTTTTTTGTCAGTCCCGACAAGATGTATCTGCCCCCCAAATTTCATTTATGTAGGATACACCGAAATTTTTTTCCCTATACCTGATGATTTTTCCAGGGGGCGCTGTGGAGCCCCTGGGCCACACCCAGTGCCGGGCCTCTGGGCCTGAGTAGCGGGAGCAGTTCTTAACGTGTGTGCCAATTTTCGTCCGTTTTCGCATATGGGAACAGGGTGCAAAATGAGCGACCGCGTCTGAACAAGAATAATAATAATAATAATAATAATAATAATCCTTACGGAAACAATAGGGCCTTGCACCTCGGTGCATGCGGCCCTGGTGCATGCAATGCCCCAGGTCCGCGCACCTCGTGCTCGGGCCCTAATAATCCTTACGGAAACAATAGGGCCTTGCACCTCTGGTGCATGCGGCCCTGGTGCATGCAATGCCCCAGGTCCGCGCACCTCGGTGCTCGGGCCCTAATAATAATCCTTGCGGAAACAATAGGGCCTTGCACTTCAGTGCATGCGGCCCTGGTGCATGCAATGCCCCAGGTCCGCGCACCTCCGTGCTCGGGCCCTAATAATGAAACAGTAAGAGTAATAGCTCTCTACTTTAAAATGGAGATCCCAATAGTCCTGACCAGAGAAAAAAACATAAACATTATATTAAGTTTTTGGGATACTTGATGTAATTTCATTCAGAAAAGTGTTAATACAGTACATACATTTCATTACTGTCAATTATTATCAAGCCTGAAAAGAATATAGTGCATATCCATACAAAGTAATGATTAAAATTAAGTAGTAAATTTGAATGAGCAATGTAGATGTTTTGTATTCCTATATATGCCCTAAACGAAACAATGACTGACAGATGCAGATGCTCTTTAACCCCTGCGAATTGGACCAAGATATAGAGGCTGACACACACAAACACACTCAAAGACAGACACAGAGTCAGCAGTGAGGGTAGACATTGACTGCAAGGATTTAGATGAACATTCTCAATTATAAGTAGTTTCAATTCGACTTTCAATTGATGATTTTGAAGATCCAACATTAGTGTTGAAGTTAATGAAATTATATTTAACCATTCCTGAAGACAGATATTAAAGTTTAATTTCAGGTAAGTTACATTTTTACAATTTTTTGATGCTTGACGTTGTCTGGCATAGACATGGCTTTCATCTTTGTCATCACCCATTCAGCATACAGCCAATATTTCACCTACATGAGCACCTCTGGTGTCTTAAATGAGACGGGTTTTTTTAAAAACATTGCAGCAGTTATCTTTTTGAAAAGTACAAACATTTAGCTTATAATACAGCCAGCATTTGTTTGTTTTTACATACAATAAAAGCAGACAAATGACTGTGCCAGGTTGCTCCAAAGACATTGGGGGCCTTTTTGAGTTTTGTGTAGCAGCGGTTAGTGATCGAGAGGCATGCAGTGCCCTTACGGAGGCCAAAGGTCAACAACAGAGTTGAAAGAACAAGAGACACTGGAATATGCATTTAAAATACTGTTTCAAGCTTCCTTTCGTGCTGAGAAAAAGTGACACTGACTGGATATATGTAAGGAATATTGTAGGGCCTTATCCCTCCCCGCACAAGGCCTTTCATGATCGAAGGCAACCCCATACCTCAGCACCAGCTTTGAGCCTCTCAGACTATCATCAGCTTCCACCTTCATCAGAAGCATGTGTCACATTATCGCTCTGTTGCATATTACTCGTACTGGTTTCCGCCTGTGGTGTTTGGCATGGCGAGCTGTCTAAGATCTGTAACTGCTGCCGCCATAATTGTTAAATTTCAGCCATTGTACTTGGTCACGACTGAATAGATTACTTGATTATTTTAGTAATCGAGTGTTCTACCGATTATTCCATTGATTTAGTTATTGGATAAGAAATACTTTTGCTTTATTGAGAGGAGTGTTGATCTTTTATCCGGACCGTCGTCCGGACCATAGTCAGGGAGCATGGATATAGTTTCCCCAGGGTCAAAGCAGTTTGCTCCCGGACCAACCCCTTATTTTCCCTCCAACAGCGCAGTGAACATACACACTGAGACTTTTGTGTGGAACCGAGGCGTTGCTGCATTTATTGTTGGACATCAGCTGTAACATTAGCTGCACATCTGCTGCTAGCATGCACCCAGGAATTCTAGCTGCTCCGCTCCTTTTCTCTATGCCCGTACACACTTCATACACCAAACTGCACACACTCCACGTACTGCCCCATTCACAACAGGCGTTACACCACAGGAACAATATTAAATATACAAGAGAGTGGTTTCCTTTTCAGAAAAAGCAAAAAAAAGTTGCAGAAAACTTGAACACTTTCTGTCGTTTTCTTCCGCCTTTTTCACTGTTTTCGCTCAGAAGCCAGTTATGTGACACTAATAATCAATCTGTGCTGAAACACAGTGGGCGTCACGACGTTGGTTACTTTGATTAAACAAAGCTTTGAGGCAAATAATTTCAATCAAATTATTCAAATTACTCGAGGAATCATTTCAGCCCTACTTTAAAGAGAATTAAAGCAGACACTGATTCAGATTTCTGATCTGATTTGTAAACTGACACAAACAATATTGTACAAGTAAAAGAAGAAAAAGAAAGAAAGTTCAGTGAAAACACGACCACTTACAGCCTCCATCAGATTAAAGTAGTAACGTATTACTATCAGATGAAATAGTCATTTATTATTATTATCAGGAGTAAAACAGTAATTTTTCATTAATATTGCCATTCAAATATTCAAATTGTTGTTGTTGATAATAATGTTTTTATTAAAATACTTTTAAAGTATGAAAAAAGATTTTATACATATGCCAAGTGTCAAGGCTACGAATGAAAGTGAGAATGAGAGAATAAACTTGAATATTGTTCTATATTTCATCCGCAGTACAGAGAATACAACAACTGAACTACAGTAAGTCCTCATGAGTCCTAACAGAGAGTATCACCCCAAAAGGTCACACTTCTCTGGACTGATGAGTAGATCAGTATATATGAGTATATGATATTGTATGTATATTGCATGCTAACAAAACTAACAAACTAACAGTCATGCTAAAACGATTTCATTTACAGCTCCTCCACAGACACCTGGAAACATCGTGGAAATGTATTGATGAAACATGAAACATGTTTCATTTATACATTTTAAACCAGACGAATGTGTGTTAATCAAATCTCTCCAATCTCTGGAGAATGTGTCCCTGTCTCACAGGTAGAAAGAACGGTCTCAGGTGTTAACTGATAACGAGAACCACCTCAAAGGTCATAGGTCCAGCAAACAATGATGTGGTAAGAAGCCTGAAAAGGCCCAGGACTGATTATAACTGTCACAACTGTGTTGGAGTGATTTTATTGTTATAATGATCCACAGAGGAGCGATCAAAACAGTTGATGTGAAATGCAAAGGTCCGATTCCAACTGAAGAGAAGAAGGATGAGTATTAGATCACATACACAGTCTGAAAAACCAAGGAAGTAATTCCAAGGAACAAAAATAAATTATTTTATGTATGTTATATTTCATAAATTTCTAATGGCTTTTATTTCTGCTATCCAATTTGCTATCCTAACACCCAAAATTCCCCCAACAGGAATATTAGACGATTAGTTAGGATGATGTCATTATGCAATTACATTATTACAATTTTTTTTAATGTTAGCATTCACGAATTGGGGTATATACACAGCGTGCACATGGTATGAGTTGCCCCTTCAATGCTTGTCATTATTCCTTTACAGTTACACATGAATTCGTAACTGGTCCCATCAATATAATTATTAATCACTATTCCAATGCATTTAGCTTATTTTACTAGTATCAATATGTTTTTTTCCAGGTAAAGAAACTGACCACTCCTGAAATGCATGACTTGGATTAAAACATTTTCATTTCGACCATGAGTAATTAAAATGGGAAAAGGTCAGACTCTCTCTAAAACTTTGTAAAAAAATATAATGTTAATTTTTTGATACCTGGTGGTATTGCAGTTGTATGTTTTGATACAGTATGTGAACCACAAACGTGTGAAAAATAAGGAAAAAGCTCCTTGAGTAGGTGTTGCTTTTTTATTTACTTTTAGTTACTTTTCACAGCATATATATTGTTTCAAAAAAGCATTTGTGCTGTCTGACTGGTAGCTTGACCCAGTGCAGTCAATGAAAGACAGAAACTATAAAAACTGCAGGTTTGTTAAGCCTCGGCCTCAAACATCTTCTTTCTGCCATCCATACCAGATTTGTCTTCGATGTTTTTACGCCAGTCCCCAACGTCACGCAGTTCTTTGTCCTGAAACACCAAGACGGCCGAAAATCAGAGCTGGATCAGGTGGTTTCATGAAACCTGACACTACTTAATCTTTTCATTAACATTTTACATAAAAATATGCATCAAACACTCAAATGAAGAACTACTGGTCTGGTGAAAGTACTTTCCTTTGACTGGACTTACCTGAACAAAGTAATGAAAAGTTATTGAAGTGATTTAGATGCACATAATGAGGTGATAAGGGCTTGAAAAATAAGTACAAACCTTTTGTACTTGGACTTAAATAATATAAATAAATATTCATGTGTCTGTTTTGGGGGTGGATTTGTTAGATAGTAGGAGAGGAGAGGTAACTGTTTCACTTTGGACACAAGCAGGTTTTACACACATCTGTGTGTGTGTGTGTGTGTGTGTGTGTGTGTGCGCGTGTTAGTTTGTGTAAAAAACAATGCGTACGCTTGTTGTGCAGGGTGTACCAGCATATGTAGGTACATATTACTATCTTGCACCTTAAAATAACTGTGAAATACTGCACCACTAACTTGAGACCACATTTTCTATTTAAACAATGTGGGTGCTGGATGCGAAATTTGTGCAACTTGTGTCATGCTCGTTGCCAATTTGTGCCGGATGTAAGATTGAGCCCTATGCCAACTCTTTTAATTTATTTATTAATTTAAAAACTTGAGAATGACCTGCTGCGTCGGTCAAGAAAAGTGCTTGCAGATTTACAGTACACATGTGAATGAGTCCAGCCAACTCCTCACCTCCTCTTTCACCTCTTTCTTGACCTGCTTCAGGTTGGCCCTCAGGTCCATGTTGACTGTATGTTTGGAGCCCAGCAGAGCCTTCAGCATGGCATCAGCAGACATACGCACTTTCCTCAGGACGGGCTTCTTGAATTTGCCCATCAGATCCTGAACTTTGATCTTCAGGTCGTCGATCTGAAAGGGGAAGATGAAACTGAAACTGATGGACAACCAGAGGTAAGTACAGCCAAGCAGAACATATCCACACCTAACACTAAATATTGCAGGGTTGAAATCTTGTTTTTAGATCCCAAATCTGGCAAGTTTTCATATAAATCTAATACATTTTCAAACACAATATATAGATATTTTGCCTTTAAGTGGCATGGGTCCTGAAACACAGGATTTCATTACCTTACAAAAAATGAAAGATGTGGACACAATGAAAAACATCCCTTTTTCTGATCTTAAAGCCTTATCAGATAAAAAATGGAGCTAAAAATGTCAAGTTTATCCCATGGGTGGGAGTAGAGGAAAGGTTCCCTCTGAAAGCTCACCTTCTGGTAAGCTGAACTGTACTTTGAGTTATTTTATTCAGCACTTTCCCAGTTTTAACGACCACTCATAGCACTTTACAATATGAGTCATATTCAACTATTTATGCACACATTCATACAGTGCTTCTATATATAACATTTCTCTATTCATACATCTCCATTTACACACTGTTGGCACGGCCAGTATGGGTTTCAATAGGACACTTGATATGGGGCCGGATGAAGACAGATATTGAACCACTGACCTTCCAATTAGCGGACGACCCCCTCCCAAGCCTTAGCTGTCATGACATGCTCAGTATCTTTGCAACTTTTGGATCCTCTGTTACATTTTGAAATAAAGTTATCTAGGTTTAAACAATATTTGGGAGCACAGCATGAATTTGTGATGACTGGACCTCTACGGGTTCTGCAGGATTCACAATGTTGAATTATTTTATATCATCTACCTCCTTGTTGGCCTTGTTGACTTTCATTTCCAGGTCATATCTCTCTTCATCGATCACGTCAATTTTGTGGTGGATCTCCCTGCACAGCTCCTGAACACAAACATTAGCAAAACATCATGTTGCTAAAGAACAGTAATGTACTGTGGACTAGTTTAAAGTTAATCACAGTATCAACTAATTCTCAGTCACAGCTTTTGTTTACAGTACATCATCGTCTGTACTCACACTATGATTTCAGCCCAAGCTTGTCTGAACCCTTTGTCATGTATTATACTGAACCATAAACTATATATAAAGATTGACGACACCTCTCCACTTCCTGCCGATGTACAAAACGTAAGCCAAAATATTCCACACACTGCAGCTGGCAACTTGAACTTTCCACATCATTGGGAGCCAGAGTCTGTGCAGTTGTGATCACAGTTTGGAGCCGTGGTACTTAGATCCCGCCGATACACCCTCTCGACCAATCAAGAGTCAGTCTCAGTTGTCAATAAGGATGTCTCAGCCTATTTTTCAGCCTACCATCTTTGAGAAAAATGTATTTGATATGTTCGTTGACAATTTAGTTTGGTCCATGTCCCATCCACAAACGCGGAGGAGGTGGGGTTTGTGATCTCTACTGCAGCCAGCAACAAGGGCTGGGGAGTTTTGGGGAGTTGTCATGTCGTCCATCATTATATGCTACAGTTTATGTACTGAACTATGAAGTGACAAAGCATTACAGGACATGGTGTTTTATGTTCATCATCAGCACATCACGTCACGTGTGTTGATTGTGTTGAATGTGTGGTCATGTGTCGCTGTGGGTTTCTATGTGTTGGTTTGTGACGTGCCTGCAGCTCCTGCATGTTCCGAGGCATGGACAGAGATGGGCAGTTCTCAGCCATGTACCTCCCCCTCTCCTCCTCTCGCTCCCTCTCCTCCTCCTCCAGCAAACCTTTAGCGATGGAGAGCATCAAACTCTGCAGAGGAAACAGCCAGGTAACATAAACATGTGAAGTCTTCGCTGCCAAAAGTATTTTAATCGATTTCTGTTGTCTGTTGCTGTGAACACTGTTCATATATGTATATACAATTCTGTATGTATATGTATATAAATACTTTCCGGCAACAAGTTTTTCAAAGTTCAGCTTTGCTTTAGAAAACACATTTTAGTGTGTCTTTTACCTTTATATGATGCTTGCGACTTGAAGACATCTTTTTACTGAGGAGAAAACAAAAATCACAATGGTACTGGGATTCGTTAAAATTATATTGTATTCATAACAAATTAAAAATGCAAAGAAACGTGATTCTAGAATATATATCATAACATGATATAAGATAGAACAATTGATTTTTAAATGAAACATTTTTAGACATTTTTAGGATGGTTCAAGGACTTTATATTTGAATTTGATCAAATTGAAAAGAAAATGTTTTGGCAGTACAAATATGTGCACAAACATCTTGGATGGAATATGATGAATCCTGTATGATATATAATATGTGATTCTTCCAACTGGAACAACAGTAGTTCAGGTTTTAAATCTTCACAGCGTTACATTTTGGATTTTTAACTTCAATCTTAAAGCGATGCAAAATCTAATGAACTTGAATACATAAATGAAACCAGAATGACTTACTCTGCCATGTTGGTGTTTGTTTGGCTTCAAACCCTGCACAGAAACAAAGGTTTACATTTCAAAATAATGAAAGACAATGTGAAGACACATAGACGACTGCAGAAACATGTGAATCGCAGTCAAAATCCCATAAGTGGTTATTATTTAGGAAAAGTCATTAACTGTGTGGTGAAAAGGACACAGGGTGAAGTTGGGGTCAGGTTGAGAAGGAACAGGCCTGGAATTCCCTGAAATAATAACTCCACTCAGACGAAACAAGACACCAACTTGAGGATCAGTAGTCAACCTTGAGGGAAAACCTCTTGTCTAAATTAGTACAAGGATCTGAGGTCCAGTTGTCTCCCCCCAGGCATCCATGCCATGTAAGGTCTCTCCTCTAGAAGATTATCAGCAAACACCTGATACCTCTTCTGTTGGTACAAACATCTTGGAGATTAGCCACCACCCCTTAAAATAGAGACTGTGCAGAACAATCAACAATCACTGTATCCAAAAAGAAAACAGAGAACTCAAGGCTCTCCGATCTCTACCAGAAAATAAAAAAGATCTCACAGCCATGATCAGTTTTTACATTTTAATATGTAAAATAATTTAGATTTCTGCAAAGATTTTTTTTCCTGATCTCAGAAAGAAACAATGTATATAATCTAGTATTTTTCTCATCACTGCAAATCTTTCCTTGATATTGAAATCAGATATTAGTTTAAATAAAGATTATTGCAGTATTGTATGTTATTGTTCATTATCAAACAAGAAGCCAGAGATCAATTTATTGTCCCTGACACATTAAATCTCTTCAGACAGACCAAAGAAGGAAGTGGATCAGGCTTTGTATTGCCAACACAATCCATCACATAAAATCACAGAACTGGCACTGATCTTGATTCCCCACATCCATTATGGTTTGTATTGCCCCAAATCAAAGTCTTTCGACAATACTAAATGCATAGTCTGAAGAAATATTTCACTTGCAACACTGTGTAGATCTGGATTTTCAACAGAATAACAAGGAAAAAAACAATGGGAAATTGAGTCAGGCAATTATGTTGTCAATATCAATTCATCAAAAAGTTACATCATCAAGTACTATCGAGTAATATCGCAATATCGAAATGGACTTTTCTATAAAAAGTTTTATTATTGACATTTTATAAAGGCCTACTGAATGTTAATTGTTCCAATAATGCTATATTACTGCTATCAAATTATAGAAAATATAATTTTAAAATCAATATATTGTAGATTGGAATATCAATCAGGAGACACTTTTAGTGTACAGTGTTAATCTAAAGTATATTTGGAAAAGTATTTTTTATAACACAAAAAACTTCAAACTCACATAAAACTTCACATACGAAAGAAATTCAAGATATTTTATTCAATTCAAATGTTGATGGAAATACATAGTCTTAGTAATAAATTATGTACAAAATAAATAAATATATTTTTTTGTTGTATCTTGAGACCAAGAGGTCACATGTAGATCTTAATGAAATTTACATTAGAAATCATTTATTAATGTTTTTGTAATACGATTATAGTGGATCAATCTGCAAGCTGTGTCGGTATTATATATATATATATATATATATATATATTAAATATACAAAAAATACAGACACACTCTAAATAAAACAAAATCAACAAAATATCCACAGAAATGTTTCTTTGATATTAAAATCAGAGTGTATTAGTTTAAATACAGATTATGGCAATATTGTATGTTATTGTGTATTATCATATATAAACAAGAAGCCAGAGATCAATTTATTGTCTCTGACACATTCAATCTATTCAGACAGTTTGTGATGACAGGGATAAACACCTGGACAATCAATTTCCAACTCTAGAGTCAATTTACACACACATTGCTCGTTCACCCCAAAATTGACCTCAGGCTATTACCGTCCAAAAATAAACCCCTCAGTCAACATTGTCACCTTCATCAATGAGGATTGATTTAATCAGTTAAACAGTTTAAACATCTAACAACATGTTTGTTTTGTATAAAGGAATCAGCTGCAGCAGGGGAAAAAAAAGAAAAAACAAAGATTTCTCACCTTTTGGCTGAAGATGGAAACAGAGCCCAGCAACAGATGGGTGGGTAGCAGCTTGGTTTTGGAATTATAAGATGGTATATATTGCATTCCCCAAATGCAAAGGAAACCCCATCTTTCTCTTTATGGAAGAAGATTTTCTCACAGACCAATGGGCTCACCAGCATTACTATATCTGACCTCCCCTACACTCTTAAATCTCCTCCCTATCTAAGCATTATAAATAACCCCCCACATTTTAGATTGTGTCACTGATTGCATTATTTTCCCCCAACCCCGAAAGGAAAGTGCTCACAAAGAGCCTGGAGGTGAAAATGAGGAGGCGAGGAAGGAGGAAACAAATTAACGAGATATTTCTCAATACACTGAATATTATCAAATATGGACTCTGCTATAAGCTAGCTGTATAAACAAAAGCTGTCTCTGAGGCAGTTTTTCAGTGCAGGAAACAAGGGAACAGCAGTGATGAAAGTTGAGGAGACAGCAGGTGGGATGAAGTCGAGTTCCAAGCTGGTTATTTAGACATGCTAAATGGAGGCCATTAAGAAACTGTTAACAGGAGCTGGCCAGTGACAGAGGGAAAGTGAGAGGAGGGAGAGAAGCCAGAGGGAAACTTTCTGAACTAAGATCACTCAGGATTTCCCACAGGTCGAACAAGGAAAGACAGCGAAAAAGAGTAGATCTATGACAGTAGCAAGTTTATAACTTTTATCAACTGAAATGTTTATCGAGACATGTCTTTCTGTCTTTCAGTCAGGAAGGAGAAGGAAATAGCAATGGGCTACTTGCACAACCATTTCCAGGTTCTACTTAGGACTGCTCAACTGTTTCTGGTCCGGTTCAACAATATCGCTGTTTCGTTAGCTGATCGGTCTCGAAGTGTCTGCTGCAGACCTTCGTGTGACAAAAAAAAAGGATCCCGACGTCCAGCCATCGTCTTCTCAGGTCGGGATGGATCAGAAACCCATGAAAACTAAGTACTCCATTCAATTTCGATGACGCCGAGAAACATTTTGTGACAGCAGTGCTCTGAGAACTCCTTCATCTGTTTTGAAAATGTTGTGAATGAAGTAGTGAGTAAACACAGTAAGGGTAAACAGAACGGAAACAGACGAGCAGCATTATTTTGAAACCGAAGTACGTCGCGAAGTCTAGTGCATGTAGTCCATTGTCTGTGACCACCACATGCAAAACCATTCCCTTCTTTTACTGTCTTGCATTTTCCTCTTGCACCTGTTGTCACTTTCATTTGCACCAGAACAGGTGAAACTGATTAACAGTCACTTGGGCTTCCTGCATGTACAGATTGATATCTCTGAAGTCTATCTGACTTGGTGTTATACTGTGACCATTGAGTGTTCCCTTAATTTTTTTGAGCAGTATAATATTGAGGGTTAAAAAAGAAAAACAAGCCTAAGAAATATTACATTTAGTAATAGTTACAAATGTTTCTTCTGATTTATTTTATTATTCGCCCCCCTGAGTACTCCTGTCTTTTTCTCCTATTCTATCTCTTCTATTTCTATTAGTTTAGATTATTCTATCTTCTATTAGGCTACATTAATTAAGTCATGTCATGTCATTACATGACTTGGCAATACTGCACTATAGTAATTTCAATCAGGAGACAATTAAGTGAAGAAATGATATTTATTGCCAATTTAGCTTAATAATATGTGATGACAAAGTATTGATAGAGTCTTTGGTGCTTAGACTCTACCCAGGGGTAGATATTGCAGATGAGGGTCCTGAGCAGCAGCAACAAAAAAAATCGGATGAGTCTGTGCAGACTGGGCCGTGATAGGGAGGTTATGAGGGTGAACATTACCGCAGCATGAGAAAACTAAGGCAGGGAGCAGATCATATTCAAACAGACAGCAGCAAGATGATGGGCTAATGAAGCAAGTGTGTAGCAATGCTATTGGACAGACGAGACCAGCTGATGAACAGCTGATCGCTAAAATGACAGCGAAAAACAGAGAGCATGCGCGAGAGGGTGAAAGGCAGGATGAATGAAATAAAGCTACGACCAAAGCAAGCATGAGTAGTCTTCCTGACTGAACTTACGTTAGAGCTACATATAACTAATGTCACACATGCCGTTGTAATGGCCAACACCTAGGAACAGTCTTCGATGCTTTTTCTGGCTCTTGCAGTCAACAAGGGCAGCTGTGGCTCAGGAGGTAGAGCACAGTAAATAGCAGCGCTGTATGAATATGTGTGAATGGGTGAATGTGACTTGTTCTGTTGTGCTAGTGGTCAATAAGACTAGAAAAGCGCTATATAAATATAGTACCAAAACAATAGTTACCATAACACGAAAACAACTGTAGAGTACATCTTTTTCTTTAATATTTCAACAGTACAAATTATACGTGACTTAAGAAACATGACATGAGAAATACATCGCTTCACATTTCTGAACATCATATTCATTGAGAACATTCTGGGCCACTGAGATATCACCTGAGAAAATGAGTTAGAAAACCTATGCAGTTTGATATGATGACTTTGACTTGATATATGCAGACACTGTCTACTACAGTGCCTCGAATGGACATTATAAACATCCATCAACAAATATATCATCATCTTCTGCCTCACCACCTGCATTAGTAAAACACCAGTACTGTACACTAATGACTAGCAAATATATTTCAGCAAGCACCACTTTACACAAATATAGTGTTTATATTTTGGGGGGGCCAAATTAAAACATCAAAAAATATTAAACATTTTACATCATACGAAGAGAATTTAAAGTCATACAAAGTGTGCAAACGTCACCGCACGGTCACGAGACAACTTCAAATCAAGGCAACATACTTGTAGTTTCCACTCATACCCCACCGCTTACATCAAGAATGAACTGTGCTGCTTAAAACCGTCCTTTCAGATTCTCACTGAGGCTGCCTTTGAGCTAAAGAGATCTCCAAAGTAAAAATGGAAAACAATAGAAATTGTTGGTTCCACAATTGTATATGTATAGTTTTTACTTTTGGCCACCTAGCTTGTTTCACCTTTACTAGCTAATGAAATTACTGAAAAACTGATAAATGATTCGTTACAAACATCAACAACAACAGTTGGATAATGTGCATCTTTGTGCCGTCCCAATGGCTACAAATGCTTTCCAGGTACACAGGACAGTACACAAACTGTTGACTAATCAGAACTAAAACGTTGACCACAAAACTTAGCATTACCAAACTACTGTTTCATTAGAAAAGGATAGTTCAGTGATTTTGTTGTGGGGTTGTATGAGGTACCTTTGCATAGTTAATATGTTGCTGCTTTGCACCGGTGCAAGTTGGCATAGTAATACATGGTCAAAGTACGCTTGAAAAAAGTGCAAAATAAACATCTGTCTGGCGGCAAACTAAAGCAGAGAAAAAAACACATTATTTAGCATACAATTGAACAGATATTCTTTTAGGAAACCATTTAAAAATGTCGCGAAAAAGACGTTTTTTGGTGGTCACCTCTGCAACAGTAGGACTCTGACTTTTGCTACATCCACTTGTCCTCCAAACTGCATAAAATGACAGCGCTGATTACCATCTCCATAAGGTAACATATTAACTATGCATAAGTACCTCATACAACCCCACACCAAAATCACTGAACTATCCCTTTAATGATTTGTGCACAAAGATTATTTTCTGCTTTGATGATGCAGCATTAAAATTCAGTGGGTTACTATCTCTGTGCTCTGGGCAAAAAAATACCTTCATCTTTGAAGATAGAGAGTCGAAGTTCAGAGCATGAAACGTTTTGTACAAGGACTTTCTTCACTGATTGAACAGGACGCTAACAGAATTAAAATTTTGACCACCAGTCTGAACCAATCACTAACCTGATCCGTTAACGCTTTATGCTAAAAATACCTTCAGCCGTGATTATGAGCTTAACATTTTACAGTTTTGTTCATGGGGTTGTTGGTAAAACCACTGAACTGAACTGTTAACTAACCTGCAGCTAATTTCCAGCTGCTTAAGTGAACTTTTGTAGTACTCAGCTTTGACGAATTTTGTACAACAGCAGCTTTCATTGACTGAAGACACATACGATTAGCAAAAACTTGAACCACTTGACTCTACCATTCGCAAACTAAAACCAAACCTACAGCAGCTAAATGTAACTTTTCTCTAGTCTGAACCCAACTTGAGTGGACTGCTATAAAAACAACCGGTTAAATGACTTGCCTGACCAATGTAATTTGGAAATTACTTTCTGCAATATGTTTGGATTAAAATGTTTGTATGCCTCTATTTAAGTTAGATGTACTTTCAGGCATCTCTGAGCTTCGTGTTTCATAGTTATAAAAATGCAATTGCAATGGATATGCCAACGCAAATATCTTTACATAATAGGGCCATATAAACATCCAGGGAGACTAATGCAGAAAGTCAAGCTCAATCCTATATTGCACCTTCATATGACAGAAGGGAAATAGATCGTATGAGGAACTGTACAGAATATAAATCATTTTCTTATAAATTCAATCCAGTCAGACCACATACATGAAACAAAAAGGTGCAGATATGGAGCACAACCTGATGGAGTTTACCTGACTAGCAGGCAAAAAATAGCATGCCATAAGTTGAAAGTGTACATTTGAAATATTTGTCATTATGATTGTGTTCTCAAGAAGCTGCAGAATTCATAGATGGGTGTCAATATACCTCTTCAACCATCTTCACATTATCATGTCAACTATGCATGTTCATGTACACACTTATCATGTGTAGTCAGAATAGGTCATCCTTATATTGTGAAAAATGTCATACCTTGGTCTACTTACTGTATGTTAATAATAAATAACAGAATAATGTATTTGACAAAAAAGACTTGCGCAATCTGCAATAATGTAGGTGCATTCTGATTATAAGGCATCAACTAATCCAATAGTTGTTTTTATACAAAAACAGTACATTGGCAGATGTGAGAAAATCACAGTATCGATGACCTTGTTCAGAACCTGGTTTTAGCATTCATACTGTGTTATCCGATCAGAGGACAGCTGCAAGGACAGGTGTGAACGCACCCAAGATGCATTGATGATGCCTCTGAGATCGGATCACTCAGACCACATTCACCGCACGTGTCCTTCGACACACTGAGAGACTGCCTACCACGCCCTCTCACCTGCAAGCATTTCCCATACATTGATTAATTTGTGGCCACCAACACAATATTAACACCACATTTTGAATGAATTACATTGAGGTGGTTACAGGAGACCTGTGGAGACACGTTGTAATGTCAGGAGTGAACTGACGTACAGAGAGCCAGCCATTTGAGATCAGCTCAATCAGGACAGATGTTAATAGCAGGTCTGAACAGGGCGTGAAACGAGACAATAGCAGTCATTTTTCTTCTCCTCTTTTACTAGACAAACTTCCTCAAATTAACCCAAACAGGGCACCGTGTACCCAATGTCGGCACAAGTGCTGAAACTATTAGATGATTAATCAAGTATATGATCAACTTAGTTGAATGTGTTTGGGTTTGGGATGTTGTCAGACAAAACAGGACCTTTGAAGACGTCAACTGAAACTGTGAGTGACTTGACATTTTTTCAATTTTATCTGAAATTTGACAGACTTAAAGCATTTGCAAACCAACACTGACGTGAATAAATAGCAGAAAAACATTTAATATTTGGAGACGAACTTATTGATTTAGCCTATAAATTATAAGAACAAAAGAAATTTCACCTTGGGAAAAGAAAGATGCAAGATGCAAGTCTCAAGCGAAAAAAGAATAAACGAAACACCCAGGTACTATCAATATTGGCGAAGAGAGGAGAACTTGGCGAGTTTCACTGCTTGGGTCAGGAGCCTGAACTGTACCACAGCCGTGTCAGGATGTCCATCGGCCAGTTTTAAGCACTGCTGCAATGGCTGGCATCGAGTTTGAAAGGGCAGAGGGGTAATTTCAGAGACCCAATTGATCTGGTGCAGCAGCTAGGCTTATGTCTGAGGTGCAATTATAGTGTTTCATGTGGTATTCTGGGGAAGGTCCTGTTTGTTTGTAAACAGTACGTTATGTGCATTTGGTCTATCATTTTCTTCGACAGGAGTTGGGTAGCATGTTGCTTGATCCTAGCTTCAAATAGGCTATATCAAATCCTTTTAAAGTAAAAAAAAACTGACCAATGGCTAAAGACAAATGTATAATAACTAAATTGACAAACAAACTTTGAATCAGACTTGATAGGGGAGGACGTTGTATTTCTACACTATAATGTACTTTAGAAGTGAAACTTTGGAGACATTTTTTTTTTTCTCAAATCTTGGTCCGAAAAAGCAAAAGCCACAAAATGCTCAGCGAAATTCTGTCGCTGATGCGAAAGCTTGCAATTACAGGTTCTAAATTTATTGTGTGAACTAATTGCACACAAACAAATACATATCTTGGGCAAAGGCCTTTAAATATGCATCAATTGAAAAACAATACAAAGCTCAAAAGATAATGAAAGACTCATTAGTTGCAGCCCTGGTAGACAGCGGTCAAATTATTAATCTCTGATCAGATGGTTACTGATTTAAACAGATTTTTTTCGTCATATTTACATATTTTCTTAAAGACGATGTATTATGCTTTTTCACTTTTTTTCCATTGCTCTTGTCTGTTCATTTCTTTAATATGTTAACTGTCTGCAAAGTTAAAAAGTACAATATCAGGTCGATTCTTAATGGTATGGAGGTGCATAAGGTACACCTACAGGCTAGTCTGGCACACCTCTAACAAAGCCAGGGGAGAATGAGGGTGGATCACAACAGAGTGGGCAAGCTGGCCAATCAGAGCAGACTGGGCTTCATTGGGAGGGAGGGGCCTTAAAGAGACAGGAATTAAAACCAAATGTTTCAGATAGTCTGAAAAGACGAGCTGCAGGAATGAACAGTCTGAGGAAACTGATGTTTACTGAACATTAGAGCATGTAAACCTTTTCAAGTATTAACCTCAAATTAAAGTATAAACCTGAATATAAGCATAATATGCCTACTTTAAGTAAAGTTATATTCAAAAAAAGTAAAACATAGTTAATTTTGTGACTAAAACCTGTGTTGTTTTTGTAGCAGCCCCACAGTACAAAGATTTCGACTCAAGCTACCCGGAAATTTACATGGTGTGTGAACAATGTAACCATTGAACCATTATCTTAATTATTCTTCATTATTCTTATAAGCATGTAAACATGGTAACTATCAAAGTCATAGTGGATAGTAAAATAAAAAAAAGAATTCAATCAATATTTAAATAAAAGGCAATACTTGCATTGAAAAACCCTGTTAGTGCAAAAATCCTCTGTTGCAGTGTAAACCCTGAATCACTGTTCAGTGGCACCGATACACTAATACTGATTATCCACAGAGATGCACACACCCAGCTTCACTGCATACACTGAAGTTCAAATTCACAACGCCACAGTTTGAGCACCTCCAGAGAGATTTAATCAAACTGTGGCAGAAAAAAGGGGCTACAGTCTTCCTCACAGAGGAGAGGTCGAACTGTTCATCTTCCATCAAGTATGACCTTGGAAAAAAGAGGAAAAAATGCATGAAAAGGTCACAAACAACAGAAACTTTAGATTTAAATCATGTGTCCGTGTGCAAAGTTCCCTCTTGCGATAGAAGCAGATTAATCAGTAATGTAATCCAGTCAGAGGTGATGGATCCGATGGTTACAAATCACGCGTACATCCTCCAATCTTCAGAGTTGGAGCTTTGTTTCAACAAGGTAGCAAACAAAGACGTTTCTTTCTTTTTTGTACCCACCAACTGCACTGGCAACATACAACAATTTCACCAGTAAAACAGTATTTTTAGGAAGAAAAACAAGCCTCCAAACAAATGATGGCCAGTTACTTGCTTCATTGTCAGATGTTTTCAGATTGTGTCAAAATCTATGAAACAGATCTAAGTTCACCCCTGGAAACTGAAATTAAATCTAAAATGCTTGAGTTGCCAATTGTGCTTTAGTTTAACTTTCACATTGACATTTGATTGAAATCAGTGTGTAAAGTTCAACTGCTTTTAAAAAACAATTTGGGTTCAGCAGCCATAAAGCCAGAGAGGAAGTTTCATAACTCACATGGGAAACACACATAGGTTTAACGTTTATGGTTTTTGACTATTAGTGGTGAACAGGTCCCGGTTTTGTTTGGATCTTTTGCTCCGCTTGCATGTGCCCTTGGACAGGGTAATGCAAGGTCATGCAGAAGTGCGGTACGTGTTAGCTTAATGTCACCAGCACATTTGGTGGAAAACACAATGTTGTTTAAATTTAAGTCCACAGGTACCAAATTATTGTCCAAGTTATTTAGAAGTCCAACTTTGATTGTTTGGGTTGGACAACAGGATAAACAGAACATCCTGGCTGTTCTCTTAATTCTCCCTCTTTGAGAAATCTGATTATTATACATGGTAATTTCATAAATTGTCTAGATTTAAAAAAAGATATTCATTATAGCCACAGGAATGAGGAAAATTATCTCCTCTAGGCTCCAGTGTTTTACCTGCAGATGGAGAAATACATGTGGAACTCTCCAACTCTCCAGTCTATTAGCCATATAATATTCAAACTAATTTGATCGTTAGCATCACATTAATTGTACTCTGCTGATGTGTGGTCGGCGCATTGACTGTGTTCATTGACTCCATTTGATAAAGTCATTGGTTTTACCAGTCCTTTCAGACAAGGTAACCATTTGTCCTTTTCCTACCATTCTGCTAGAAAACATTGATTGGCTTTAATGGCCTATTGCATCTTCCATTTCTTTACGAGCTTGATGCTTTTCTTTTTTGGTTTTCCAAATACCTGGCCAATTAATAAGTTTGAACACAGTCACATGACCAAACACTCAGTGAATCTTCTCATTGGTGTTATAGCTGTTTGCAAAAACGTTTGCATAACTTTATGTAAAGCTTGTCTTGGCAACAAATTTCATAGTTCACACAATTTAACTTTGATTATTGACAAAGTACATGTGTACATTTTCGCTGTTGATGTTTTCATCTAATGGACAACTATACATGATAGTGGCTAATAGCATGGACGTTATAAGGAAGGAGACGAACCTGAAGATGGCAGTTGTATGATACTTGTCCTGCCCCTCCCTGAAAAAGCCAATTATCTGCTGAACTGGGAAACATAGCAGGCCAATCATATTGTTGCACTAATGTAAGTGCACAATTGAAGTATACAACAATTTCAACAGTTGGTCCAGAAGAACTTTGAGTTGTAATTGAAGAGGAAGTTAAGATTAATCTGAATTGATATTGACCTTTCTAATCCTGTTGAAAATCCCAACCCCTATAAGCCACACATGGCTCTCAACAAGATGCATTTTATTTCCAGGAGTGAACGCGGCCGCAGACTCGTCTGATGAGTAATTTCTCACCCTGTACTGGAATGACATCAATAATCTCCTGAGATCTCCCCTTAAGAATTCCCCTGATATAAAAACACCACCATGACGGCATGGCACAGAACTGAAGCAAGACTATATAAACTATACAGCCACCACTATTACATCGTTTTACCACGAAGCTGTATACATTACAGTGAAGTCTATTGTATTTCCTGTTCTGTGAGAGGGGAGAAGCGTCGCGGTCAGGTCACATTTATAAGTTTAAAGCGGAAATACATCAAATTCATAGTTTTACAGCCACTAAACACAAGTTGGGACAATAATATCCAGTTGACCAGTCTACAGGGAAAATACAGCTGCCCTTGGTTGTTTTTAGCAAAATATCTAATACCATGAGAAGCAGCTGAGCAATTTGGGAAACTGAGTTATGTCCAGGCTACTTTGCGTGAGATGGCCTGTTTAAAGCACTCAGGGTTGACATTGCCCCCAGGCCGCAGTGCCCTCTCCAGGCTCACCAGCACATTTTGGTGACACTCTCTGATGTTGACCGGGTACTTGGCCCTCAGCAGCTCGTAGGCGGCAATCAGCCTCATGTTCTGCTTCACCATCAGGTACTGGATGATGCATGTCGGTGCCAGGGAAAACCCATCCCGACAGTGGACCAGAACACGCTTCCTCTTCTCAGTGGAGGCGTCGATGCACTCATTGATGTCCTCGAAGCAGCGCTGCTTCAGGGCCGGGCCGTCGCCCAGAGCATCCGGCACATCTCCGATGTCCACTTTGAGGCGGGACCAGCTGTGACGGGTGCCGCGGGAGCAGGTGCAGGGTATGAGGCTGAGGCTGGGCCCCGGTTCTCCTGGCACGCTGCTCATATCGATGATGCTGTCAATGTTATTCCGACACAGGGTGCGCCCATTGTATGCCGCGTTCAGGTTGCCAACAAAGATGTAGTCCGTCACCTTGGAGATGACAGGTTCAGAGTACTGGAAGTGTTCAGGGCCGCTGGGTTTGGGCTCAGGAGTATCTGGGCCCCTGGCTCCTGCTGGCCCCGTAGCAGCTCTCCTGCTGTAGTTGCGCAACTTCTTGGAACCCGAACGGGACGGAGGGTTGGAGTCGGACTCAGAGCTACTGTTCCAGGGCGGAGAGAAGAGAGAGAAGCGGCTGGAGGATTTGCTCTTATTTAGGATCTCCACCGGACTGGACAGGCTGGAACTGGACGCTGTGGTGGAAGCTGAGGCACAGAACAGGGACGCTCGCTCCAGAGAGCCCGTGCTGCTGGCAGCTCCTCCACTGTGGGCCTGCTCCATCTGCAACAAACACATATACATGACATATACTCAATTGTTTTACCCAATAAATCAGTTGATTTCCTCAGCCTTTCCTGCCCTCCGGCCCAGTCCAAAATGTTTTATGACCCAGCAGTCGAGATGTCAGGTTGTCTCGTGAATATGAGTACTGTAACCTTTTTGTTTCGACTTCAAAGAGCATGGAGTGAGCTCCAAAGTAATTATTACTGGTAAAGGGGTCAGACACTTAGAGAGAATGTGGGTTGAATCTGATTTTTGTAATAAATAAGCTACCAGAGTACTATTAACCCCACCCCCCCATAGAAATATCCTCGACAAATGGAGCTTTCTGTAAATTCTTTATTTCTGAGTTTTTAATTTCTTAAAATAGTTATTTGTTTTTCCTGGCTCCAGCTATGGATGCAGCAGATGCCCTTTTAGGTGTTGTTTGGACGTACCTGAGCTTTGAGGTTGTTCTTCCACTCCTGCGTCTCCAGAGCTCTGAAGCGTCCGCTGCTATCGGAGGAGACCGACATGCAGAGGGGCCGGTGAGCTCTGGGGGGCAACTGGGGGGTAAGGGCCACAGGGACGGGCCTCGCATCGGCGTGCTCGCTCCTACTCATCATCAAATTTGGACAGGAGCCTGGGACACAGGAGGGTATATCTGAGCCAAATATCAGAGTGTATTTGTGTGGTGGGTTCCGTTTTTTATGACGTTACACTACTTAATTATTTTAAGGAAAAAACCTTAAGCAAACGGAATAATATAAAAAAAAGCCTACATGGTTTGTTTTGGTGCAAATCAAAACCTGAAAAGAATATACTGCATATTATGAATCTACATTTAGAAAAAACAGCTTGAAAGTGCAAAGGAAACCAGGATATACTTTCATAATCTGTTGTATTTGTCTGTATTTCATTTCTATTATTCTATATATTCCTAATACATATTTACATTTAAAAATGAATGTTTAAAAGTATAAAAGTTTTTTCTTAACCCTGTAAACAAAATATATATGTAACTCTGGCTCCACTTAACCTCCATTCACACTAATATATCTTACTTTGAAAAATTGTCACTTCTTCTACATTTACACTGGGCATCCATGTCACCTTTGCCAAGGAAACCCATCCTCCATGCAGGTGTGAAATATCAAGAAAAATAGCATGATTATTGCACGATTAGGCTGGTCAAAATTTTTGTTTTGCATTTCTATTTTTGTTGTGTAGTTTGTTGAGACTTTTGAAAGTCGCCAAGTGCTTGATCATTGTGGGATTTGTTTGTTGAGGTTTTCTTTATAATATTGTAATATTAACCTTACTATGTAAAGTGCCTTGAGACAATGTATGCTCTGATTTGGCACTATACAAATTAAATTGAATTGAACTGAAAGTTTGCCTTGTGGCATCACTGTAGTGGCTTTTCCTTCCTTTTTGACAATTATGAGGTTTATGTTATTAATGTGATGTAACTTGTGGACATGTTAATGTTTTTATTTTTCTTGGTGGCTTATTGCGATGCAGGAGCAGACCACTGTATCCTTTTCCCCCACTTTACATAAGCATCAAAAACATCAGATTTAACAGCACTTTCAAATCCAGACAGAGCTGGAGATAACACATGGAGGGTTTCACCTACCAGCACATTCTGAACGGGTGATGGACTGGATCTGCAATGTGTTCTGGGTTTTCAACAGGCTGTGAAGAGTCCGCGCTATACCTGTAAACAAGAGGTCACCTTGCTGTGAACGTAACACAACCATGCAGCTGCTGGGAAGAGGCGACTGTGAGGATCTGCATCAGAAGTGATGTGAAAAACCACCGGCCTTACCTATCCGTCCATTCTGCTTGCGGTGCACTTTTTTATCCAGCAGTTTGTGGGCACTCAGGTCTTTGTTCCACTCCTCCCCGGCTTCCATGTTCCACCTCCTGTAGACAGAGGCACAAAACCCCGGCTCAGGTGGCCCGTCATCTTTTGCAAGGCGAGCAACACTTCAACTCCATGGGACAGGACGTGACTCCAGCTGCAGGCGGCGTGGACGGACTCGGCTGTTAGCATCCCCGGCTAAGCTAGCCGCCAACAGCAGCCCGCAAGCTAGCTCACTGCTGTGCAGGGGTCATGTTGTTGACCTGCTGCGGGCTCTGACCGTTGGTCATTTCTTCCCAGATGTAGGAAGCAAGGTCGCGGCGAACAAGGGCGTGCACACCCGAGGAAAGAGCAAACATGTCGACTCAAATGGTCAATGTCATCAGTAAAAATTTTTTTAACGTTAGCAAGCTAGCCGCCGCTGGTTAGCACTACTAGCAGCTGGTTGCTGCTCGTGTACGGGTGCAGCAGCGCATTACTCATTAACAACAACTACACCATCACGTGTTTCTCAGCTGCTAACATCGCCGAGACACACAATTAAAGTGATAATATACTCGAAGCTCGGGTGACTTACTGGCAGGCTTCAAAACAGCACCACCAGCCGAGCAGAAGCGTCACTACAGAGGCCAACTATTGTTTAACCCTTGGCATAGCCTTCCAGGTTGTGTGAAAGCAAAACTCCTGCCAATCGCTACAAATCTAACAGCTCATGTCATAAGTTGTTAAAATGCAGTGAGACTAGGCTGGAGGTGGAGGTCGGTTGAGGGAGAGCAGAATGTGTTCATACACGTAGAGGAAAACTACCTGAAAGGCTAAACTCGGCGGAATAAAACCCACCTCCATTATTTGCTCGTAGACTGTAGCGGCGTCTCTCCTGCGGGCGGAACTAGTCAGTTTCATAATGAATTCAATTTCATCTACCGGCAAGGCTGATTCAGAACACTGAAACTATCGCTATCCAATGATTCCCATATTATCAGTTCTATTTTATTAAACTGGTTAAATGACCAACCGATTAGTTCTTCATACTAATGTTTATCAAGTGCAAAATATGAAAACAATAACAATAAAATAATAATTCCACTGAAAAAGCAAAGACTTGATATTATTAATTTAATAATCCAGTTTCACATCATGATTATAACGTTACCATGAAGTGAAAAAGTGAAAATAAAGCCATTTTTAATCGAATCCAATATTTTATTTTATTTGTAAGTTAAAATGAGCTTTTTTCTAAAGGTGAAAAGGAGCGGGGGGGGGGGGGGCAGAGTAATGGAACACGCTGATTTATTTGATAGTTCCAACAGCAATGTTTCAACACTTACAATTTTGTCAGACTTTTACTCACTGTTTCCCCCTTGGAAACTTTCAGTTGAACACCGCATTCATCAAAGGACTGACAGCCCTATAATCCATGAGAAAATAGCACTTCTTAACTGGATTTTTTTTTTTTAAGTTTAGAGCAGTGAAAATTTAGACATTGAAGCCAGCCATTTTATCTGCACTTGAAAGAAGGGGCTACTAAAGTGTGTCCACATTATGAGTGTGTTCCATCCAGGAAATGCTGATTCATTTTATCAATTTAGCTTGACATGGACGTGTTAACATTAGCAAATTTTTGGTTGAATAGAATTAGTTCTAAATTTCAAGCTGTTGCCAATTCGTTTTCAGTTGAACACTTAATATGTTAGCTGCCTATTGAACAATACTGTTAGATAACTGGAAATGCATGTCTGCAAATGAACAACAAGACAGACTTCAGTCTGATATAAGGACCATAATTCCAGGAAAAAAACAGCTTCAATGTTCATTTGAACAAATTAATTTAGCAGTATTTCTTATTGTTTTACATCCTTTTGTGCTTCACGTCAGGTAAACAGTGTTTCTATGTTGTTACATAATCTGCCCTGTTAAATAAAGAACCACTTGACTAATAATAAAGTCACGTATTCCTGTTAAGAAAGCTATAGATAATTCACTGTATTCAAATTAATTCAGTCTGCGCCTAAACTGAAGCTACAATCCTCAAACTTCACACCATCAGTTTCATGAATCATCTCACCGTGTGTGCGCGCTTGTGATGCTGGTGATGGTTGTTTGGCTGTTTCTCAGTGTGTCAGCAGACTGACTGAGGCACCCACAGCTCTGTCTGAAAGAAATTATTTGGCAGCTGGTCTGAACCTGCTTTTTTCTTCTTCGTCTTCTCTTCCTTCTTCCTCCTTTTCTTCTTGTGTTATAATTGGATGGCTGGATCTCTCTCCAGGTATCCTGGTAACCCAGCGAGCAGCTGATGTCACTGCTCTCCATAATGAAGTGTGAGTGTATCTGGGTGCCTTTGTCAATAAACAGGCAGGGAAATTCACAGGAGATAAGGCAGACAACAAAGGCCAAGTCTGCCCTGATGTGATGGCGGGACACAATCGGCTCCTCGAGGTCCTGAATTGTTATCGTACGTTGAGGTGGTCTTAATGGATTAATTCCATTATCTTTTTATACTGTAAAAACGGCACCCCCTTTATTCATATCTTAAAAGGGTCTTTTTTACCATTTAAAAACCCCTTAACCATGTGTTAGCAATGAAAAGTGCTCTATAAATGAAATGTATTATTAATATTATTATTATAAACCCTGTCACGTTATAATCTATTAATCTATCAATTAATTTAACCAATATTTTTGTGTGAGCCTCTGAACTTGCACCTTAATTGAAAAATTAGTGATAGTGTAAAGTGATTTAGTATAAAAAACAACAGTAAAACTTCAGTAAAACAATAGTAATTATAATAGTATAATAGTGTATATTATAAATAGTAAGATAATGAAATACTATATTAGTTAAGTAATAGTATAATATCAATGCTAACAATGTTACTAGTATAATAGTAAGAATTTTGTAAATTGTTCGTATATTTGGTCTATATAATGGTATATAGTTGTGTTTTTTAAAGGCCTAACATTATGAAACCAATGTTATCATATGGTCATAAATCCTGTGGTAGGACTTTGGAAAACACTTGTGAGCTAAAACCACAGCCAGGTATGGGTGAAACGGATGTGCTAACAACTAGTCCAAAACCCCTGAGTCTTGGCATCATTCCCTAGCATTCCCTTCCGTCTCTTAAGGTGTATGGGAGTGATGTTTACAAACTGAGCAACTTTTTTTCTACAAAAAGTTAAAAAGTCCAAATCATAACATACATCGTCTCAAGGTATGTTACGGCCGAGACCTCACAATATTACAGAGAAAACCTAACAAATTTGTGAGTAAAGTCATCTTTTAATACCTTTATTTTTGTGCATTATGGATAACATATGTTGTTACTTCTTCCACATAGAGAGGCCTCGGTGCCCTCCAGACTAGATTGGTTCCTTTTAAGTGCTTGGAGTAGACATCCTGTACCTGGTGCACAGGCAAGATGGGCCTTGAGAGAGTCTCACAAAATTAATTCTCCCTCCCATATGGTATGGTAAATGCACTGTATTGTGTTGTGTGGTGCAGTCTTTTGGTTTTTGTGCCAAAGTGTGGATGAAGTGGTGATGATGAATGGATTTTAGCAGCACTGAAAACAAGTTTAAAAGAAAACACTCACAGTGTGTCAGGCATGTCACACATGACAGGAACTAGAAAAATAGATCATATTTCTCCAGTGTTAGCATCTCTGCATTGGCTTCCTGTAATTCAAAATCCTACTCCTCACCTACAAAGTCCTCAATAATCAAGTTCCATCATATCTTACAGAGCTCATAGTTCCATATTTTTCAATAGATCACTTCGCTCTGTAAACTCCGGACTACTTGTGGTTCCCAGAGTCTGTAAAAGTAAAATGGGAGGCAGAGCCTTCAGCCACCAGGCTCCTCTCCTCTGGAACCAGCTCCGAGTTTGTCAGGGAGGCATATACCCTTTCCACATTTAAAGTTAAACTTAAAACCTTCCTCTTTGATAAAGCTTATAGTTAGTGCTGCTCAGCTGTTTACTAAATAATTTCTTTATTATGCTGCTATAGGCCTAGACTGATGGCGGAACATATACCATTAGCATCTCAAAGAGCCTCCTCAAGATGCTTGTCTCATTACTGTTGGAACTATTGAACTTTGCTGTTACCTGGTCAGAGGTACCAGATGCAAAACTGTAAGAAACCAGTTGCAGCCCAGTGGGACTGTGGTGCTCATCATACACTAGAGAGCATATGGATGCTCTTGCTATTAAACATGAAAAAAAGTAAAGTGGTAACTAAAACTTTTAATTCGAGCTCTTACTATTGTTGTAATATTACATACTAATGTTGATCAAGGATTAAAGGTTTCTTATGTAAGATTTGCATCTCCTGGCACTACTTTGCCACAAATGACACTATCAATCATATCCTTGAATATTTTTGTAAATGAGAGATTTAATTTTTGACCAATAAAAAGACCAAAACATGTTTTCAATTTGTTGATATAGGACACTGAGTGTAGATTGATCGTCAAAAGTGGCATTTTCATCCAAATTCAAAAATATGAATCTAATGTAAGTGCAATCTAAGGTTTAATCTAGTCTACAGTACACACCTGGCATTAGAATGCATCCTGAATGTGTCTCCATTGACCACTCTGTCAGTGAATTCTGAATTCTCCTTGACGAAGGAGATGTGAGTAAAGTCATCTTTGGGATGGCTTCCCAACCTTGAACTGACCAGAGGAGTTGAAGCTGATACCTTGTATCCTGAGGGAAAGATCACCTATTCTTTCTTCATCATTGGAATCCACCGGTGCGGTAGGACTTTTGAAGACTACTTTAACATGACTATTTTCTTTTGTTTTGTTATTAAGTGACATCACATGCTGGATCGAAGAGACTTTAACTTTAACAACACAGGAAAGTTTTGAAACACGAAACAATGCCACAACAGAGGAGCATTCTATTTCATTCCAAGTGAACTGTGCATTTGACCAGATTCATGGTATCTGTTTACATTGTGTGTAAACTGTGAGGCACTGCAAAACTGTTATTGTTGCAATTACTGCACAATTGTCCATTGTTGAGTACCTCTTAACATCATTGTTTGGAGAGTAAACTTTATTTTGTCTGCAGCTTTCAATACATTTAAAATTTTTAAAACTTATCATGCCTGGTGTTTTCATGTGTGGTTGTGTCACTTACCTCTTCCTGAACCTAGAGCAGACGTGTTTCTTACTTAGTGTAGGTTACAATTACATATTACCTTATAAGAAAGCCCTTTGAAATGCCAGAACCACATATTATTCTTCACTAATAAAGGAAAATAAAAACAACCCCAGGTTCCTCTTCAGCGCTGTAGCCAGGCTGACAGAGAGTAGAAGCTCTACTGATCAGTCTATTCCTCCAACTCTTAGTAGCAATGATTTCATGACCATCAGAGAAAATTAATCAGCTTCTTCCCACTACCAGCACAGACACACTGTCCAGTACAGTAGGTTCAGAACCAACAGTATTGCCTAATTTATAATCTATAGGGGATTGCTTTTCCCCTATAGATCTGGTTGACCTGACTTCACTGCTCACTTCATCCAAGCTAACAATCTATCTTTTTGACCCTATTCCATCAAGACTATTTAAGGATGTATTACTTGTAATCAGCAGTTCCATATTAGATCAGATCAATTTATCTCTATTAACAGGCTACGTACCAGAGGCCTTTAAGGTGGCAGAATTTAAACCTCTGCTCAAAAAAACTACTTGCTAACCAGTTATGTGACTATTTATAAAGGAATGGTTTGCTTGAAGATTTTCAGTCAGGATTTAGAAAACATCATAGTACAGAAGCCGCATTGCTGAAAGTTACCAACGACCTTCTCATGGCCTCAGAGAATGGACGTGTTTCTATTCTCATCCTATTAGATCTCAGTGCCAAATGTGATACCATTGATCACAAGATTCTATTACAGAGACTAGAACATTAAAGGGATTAAAACATCACCAGAATGGTTCAAGTCCTACTTATCTGATATATTTCAGTTTGTTAACATTAACAACAAAAACATTCCACCAATACAAAAGTTAGTAATGGAGTTCCACAAGGTTCTGTGCTGGGACCGATACTCTTCACTTTATATAAGCTTCCTTTAGGCAATATTATAAGAAAACACCACATGAATTTCCATTGCTACGCAGATGATACCCAGCTGTATTTACTGTATCTATAGAGCCAGATTAACTAATTAGGTAGATAAATTTCAGGACTGTCTTCAAGACATAAAGGCCTGGATGACTTGATAATTTTTACTTCTAAATTCAGACAAAACTGAAGTCATTGTACTCAGCCATAAACACTTCAGAGAAAAATTATCTGAGCATATAGTTACCTTGGATGGTATAACCTTGGCCTCCAGCTCTCCTGTGAGGAACCTTGGAGTTGTCTTTGACCAGGACATCATTTGACTCGCACATGAAACAAATCTCTAGGACAGCCTTCTTTAACCTGCACAATATCAAGAACATTAGAGACAATCTAGCTCAAAAGGATGCTGAAAAACTAGCCCATGCATTTGTCACTTGTAGACTGGACTACTGTAATTCATTATTGTTAGGATGCCCCAATAAGTCCAGTTAATCCAAAATGTAGCATGAGTTCTGACAGGAACTAGAAAAAAAGATCATATTTCTCCAGTGTTAGCATCTCTGCATTGGCTTCCTGTAAGATACAGAATCAAAAAAAAAAAAAATCTTGCTCCTCACCAACAAAGGCCTTAATAATCAAGCTCCATCATATCTTACAGAGCTCATAGTTCCATATTATCCCAATAGATCACTTCGCTCTGTAAACTCAGGACTACTTGTGGTTCCAAGAGTCTGTAAAATAGAATGGGAGGCAGAGCCATCAGCTTCCAGGCTCTTCACATCTGCAACCAGCTCCCAGTTGTGTCAGGGATGCAGACACCCTCTCCACATTTAAAGTTAAACTTAAAACCTTCTTCTTTGATAAAGAGTTTAGGTAGAGCTGCTCAGGTGTTTACTAAACCATTTCTTTATTATGCTGCTTTAGGCTACACTGCTCTCTCTCTCTCTCTCTCTCTCTCTCTCTCTCTCTCTCTCTGTCACTATGTATTTACATTACATGTCACTGACTATGTTTTCTCTCTCTCCTAGTGCATCTCTGCAGGATCCAAACCCATTATTACTATTATTATTACTAGTGTTATTATTATTATTAATAAAAAAAATAAAATCAAAATCAAAATCAAAATCAAAATCAAAATCTCTCCTCTCCCCCTCTTTCTGCCCACCTCTCTTCTCTCCCCCATTTTTCTTCTCACCCCAACCGGTCGAGAAAGATGGCCGCCCACAACTGAGTCCGGTTCTGCCAGAGATTTCTTACTGTTAAAAGGGAGTTTTTTCTCATCCACAGTCGCCAAGTGCTTGCTCATTGTGGGATTTGTTGGGTTTTCCCTGTAATATTGTAATATTGACCTCACTAAAGTGCCTTGAGACAATGTATGCTGTGATTTGGTGCCATACAAATAAAATTGAATTGAATTGAATGCGTCTTGACAGAGTTCACACCTGTACTTAAAGCTGTCCACTTGTGAGGAGATCAAGATGGATGTTAACACCAGGTCTAGATACAAGGAGGCAGTTATCACACATTTGATTTGCTCCCATTCAGCCACATGAGAGCATTAGTGAAGTCCAACTCTAATGAGATAATGTCAGACTCACACTTCACCCCAGAGGTGTGGGATGAGTTAACTAGTCAAGTTCTTCAACCAACAGTTTTTCCTCTCCAGATAAAATGATGTTGTCTTTCAGGTGCTGACAGGGTAAAGTTAAAACCGAGCCCTCTGTTTTCTCCACTGCACAGGGACGGTTTAATGAAGAGGCTCTCTGGAGATCTGAAGCCGCAGGAAGAGACACCTGCTGATCTCAGCTTGATTGGCTTTATTTCAACCTTCATCTGTCAGGGGAGTGCAGAAGCCTTGAAAGGTGAGTGAGGAAATCGTCTGTCCCTCTTTCTGAATTGAATGAGTTTATGAATTATGAATTGAAAAAATAAAAATGATTTTAGCAGAATTTTGGTTTATTAACAATAGGCTGAAGTGTCTATCTATCCATTCATCCATCCAATTATGTATATACCACTTTATTGTTTAGGGGTCGCGGGAGGGCTTGAGCCAATCCCAGCAGACATTGGGCAAGAGGCTGGGTACCAGTGTATGGCCAGGGTGGCCAGGGCCAACATACAGAGACAAACAACCATTCACTCTCACATTCCCACCTATAATCAATTTAGAGTCTCCAATTAAACCCGATCCCAACCTGCATGTCTTTGGACTGAGGGAGGAATCTGGAGCACATACACAGGGAGAACATGCAAACCCAAACAGAAAGCCCATGGTTGGTTGGTTGGTTCAAACCAGGATTCAAACCAAGAACCTTCTTGCTGTGGGGCGACAGTGCTAACCACTGCACTACTACATAGTGCAAAAAATTCACATCACATCTGATGTAAACGCACCATTACATGTCTAACAGTGTAGAGAGAGATACATTGACACATGTATGTGACCCTGCACAATTCTTCTCTTCTTCGGTTTTCAGATGTCTGCCTGAATTACTCCTATATAGCCACTTGTCACTGTGTATCGTGCAGAAGTAGAACAGTAAACAAGTCGGAGCTGCAGGTGAGCGACTGAGGGGTGGGTGGAGATAGAGGCAGGGATAATTAGCATAGCTATAGAACCAACACTACCTCAAACAGCTCAATCGACAAAGAACGCCTGCTGTGTCTGGTCTAGTCACATTTGTATATCCACGTCAGGCAAACAAAATTGTACATAGAACACACCACCAACTAGCAGGCACGTTTTGCACCTGCGTGAGAGGAAATAACTCTCCATACCAGCAGGGGGCGCTGGTTTGTATACGTCATTCAGAACAGGAAACCAGAAATCGTTTCTCTGCAATGTCGTACTTGGATCATGTTAATCGTTCCAAACATGTCGACCTAGACTGGAAACCTCTCTACTCTTGAGGGTGTGTACCCTCTTGACTCTCGTCATTTGCTTTCTTTCGTACTTCCTTTTCCCGATTCGCTAATTCTGAACAGCCAATCAGACTGATCTCTTTCATCAGCCATCTCTGATGTGGATTTGGCATGTTCTGTCAGCAGAAAAGCAGCTTATCAACGCGTATAGATGGCAAACAATTTCGACAGTGCAGAACACCACCAAGAATTGGACTATCGACAGTTGGGCAAATTGACGGGAGTTCAGACAGCTGACCGTTGCTTTGGTGTGTAGCACCCTGTCTGTAGAGTTGCATGCAAGACATTTTAAGGCTATGAGGGGAACTTTAATTAACAAAATGAAAAAAAAAAATCTGTTTTCAGTTTTTCTCTAAAGTTTCATTTTTACTGAGATGTTGGATCATTTGAACATTCAGTGAGATAAAACAGAAGTGGACAGAAGATCAGGGGGGAAAATCACTATCTGGTTACCAGCTCATAGACGTCTAAGATTTGACCCAGACTACACACTCCTGTCTGTCAAACATCAGGACCCTTCCCAAGGATTACTGAGAAGCCCTGCTCACCTGAGAACTGGACATGTTCAGTAGATCTGATCACATAAGATAATATGAAATTTAATACAAATTACAGCAAAGTCTTCTTAAATTTGGATTAGGATTTGTTTAGCGCTATGATACAGTTCATACAGGAAATAAGTGTTCATGTTTAAAACTAAAATATGACATTATGATTTCATAGTATAATATAATTGTTAAGATTTAATTCACAATATAAAATAATCAGTAGATAAAATAATCCCAAATCTGAGATATAATCTTTAAACAATATCTAAATCTCTTTGTTCCCGTGCATTTGAAAGGATTTTCCACAGCAGGAACACAACTGTGTTTTCCAATCACCGGGGCAGTTTGTGGCGGAGGGGGATCTTCTTTTTCAGGCTCAGCGTGGAGTTGACCTGCTCGTCCGACAGCAAGCTGTGCCACTGAGCGACCGGTCGCCGCGGGTTGGACAACATGTCGGCCCAGTGCCTCAGCTGGTTCCCAGCGGCATCACAGCCCAGGAAGATCTTCCCCATGGCATCGTTTCGCGTCATTGCATCGTGGTCCCACACAGAGATGACCAGGTTCACCCTCTGAGGACGTCAAGAGTGCAGGAGAAACATCTTTGTTGGATCCTACGTTCCTAATGTTCAGTTACATATTTTCACGTGTCTTTCCATTGTTTTCAGTCCAGTCAGATAGTTTTGGATCCATGTACAGGTTTTGAGATCTGTCTTTGAAGTTGCTGCTCTTATGGAACATTTAAATTACTTAAATAATAACATCTAAATAATGAAATCTGTTACACTATATATTACATGTATTTCCATTTATTGTGTCATAATTAAAATGAAAACCATATGTTAAATTTGTTATTTATGTCTTGAACCAAATTTGAAGAAATCCTTGTTTGAAATAGATCAATTATTCAATTATAGTGTGTGTTTACGTAAAATTAATAATAAGGGCTATGTTATCAACTTTTTAACCTCTTAAATATTGTCGTCAGTGTCAGGTTGTTTCTTGTCGGCTGACCCTCACCTGGATTTGTTCAAACGTAACGTCGAAGGTGAAGGATTCGTTGTAATAAGGGCTCAGTGTCTTCTTTTTCATGGAGGTCTTCCTTTTCTTCCACTTCCTCTTGTCCAGAGCCAGCTGCACCTTTACATAAGGATCTACAAACAACAGGTGGAATGAAACCACTCAGGTATCATCATATATATCACATGATATTTTTAATCAATGTGCATATTCAATTAACGCAGTAATTTTGTTCAAAAAGATTAAATATGACGAGAAAGACTTTTGGATGGAATGCAAATGGTTGTAATGACAAAGAAAATCAGAACATGTCTGAAAAAATAAAGCTTGTGGAAATGTTCAAAACAAGAATTTATTTAAAAATAAAGATAAAGTTTCAGGATGTCTAATTTAAAAAACAGATTTGTTTTTTAAAAGAAATGAGGAAAAACAAAACATTCTGATCTAGATTGCTTTCTCTCCTGTGCTCATGACTTGTTTCCATGTCTTAAAACGCTTTAAATGAGACTCAGAAATGGATCACCACTGGTTGTTTTTCCTCGCTTGCCTCTCAGAGCGTCTGTATACTTCGCTGTTGTGCATTACAAAGCCTAAACACACTAACTACTCATGTGGTTATGTTAAGACCAGAATCTCACTTCATGTTATACAGTTCAAATGTTTATGATTATGTCAATGTCATTATTCTTATCATTATATTATTCTGTATTTAAATGAACAGGACATCTTAAGAATTGTACTTGCTATAATTTATAAATAATCAAAATCTAGTATCTGCTTAAATCAAACATTTTTTGTTTTTGAGAAATAATGCTCATGATCCCATGATCATCAAAGGCCCTAAACTAAGGTTTTACAGGTTGATAGCTCCTGCAGCTTCAGACTTTTTCTGATCTTGTAAGGAAGTGTTGTCCACATCTGTTGGACCTCCAACATGAACATCAGCATTCTGACCCAGAGGAAAGATATAGAAACCCTAATATGAACCCTAGGAAATCTGTGTTGGGTGTGAATGATTTTGATATGAGATCTTGTTTCAGTCTGACCTGAGAATCCTCCGATGTCCATGCTCTTCAGGTTTTTGGCCTCCAGGATCACCACAGTGAGTTTGCTAGCAGTGGGAACGTAGCGTAAAGAGAAGCAGATCTCCCCCAGCTCTTCCTCCTGCAGCACACAGATACTTCAATAAATTAATCAATACTGTCATGTTATCTACCACACAGTTGAGTTTGTCTTAACTTTGTGCTTTTATTCACAGTTAGCATTTGCAATTAGCCATCATCATATGTCTCCCGACTCCGCAGTATCCTTCTGTCGCACACCTCACGTCAACCCGCGACCTGCCTAGTCTGGTGCGTTCGAGTACATCCGTACATCTCACTACATCTCCCCCTTTTGAGACAGATAAGCGGCTAAAGAAAAGTAAACAAATGTACATTAAACTGCAACATTCTTCCATAATAATCTGAATGTTAAATGAACCACAAACAAGAACCTAGGACTTCGGGGTAGACTGCCCTCAGTCCACAGCAACGTAGGGATTATTCTGCCCTCTGGTAGTTGCTGTCCCTATTGAACACAAAGTCCTTCCAAATGTCTTGAATAAACTAAAGTGCATTTTAAACATGGCAATTACTAACATGAGCTATTATCAGCTTACTGAGACTATTCATTCAGTAACAGAGTCTCTAAACCTGAGTAGTAATCTAACTTCACGGCCCCTTGAAGTCAATCTCACAGTCCCTCCAGGTGAAGGTCGCAAGGGGGACCCAGATGTGGACTCTGGAGCTGACCAGCCCGGAGGTGTCCCAACCTCGCTGGCAGCCGGTGTAGGACACGGGCTGCTTACTGGCTGTGTCATGGTCCCCTCCAACTGATGCTGTTGGTCGGTGGGCGTGGCCTCCTCTGGAAGAGCCTGCAGATGCCTCCAGTTCCGTCGCATCACTGCACCCTTGTTGGTTACATTCAGGTAGGATTGTGGCTCTGCTGATCTCCCTACCACCTCAGCAGGGGTTGTCTAACTCTTTTCTCCATCCAGCTTAACTCTGACAGTCTGTCTGTCCTTCCGGAAGCGGGCGGAGTATCTACAGTTGTAGAAATGAACATATGCCTTTTTGGCTTTGGAGTCCCTTATCTGCACCTGGTTGCGACTGATAGGAGTGGATGGCAGTCTAGGTTAGTCGTGTGGGTAAACCCATACTCCTTGCTGAAGTCCCCAAACTCAGCTGATGCAAACTGCATGGAGTTGTCGCTGATGAGTTCCAGTGGTACTCCCCCTCTGCCGAATATGCTTTTGAACCGTTTAATGACCTGAAAGCTTGATGTTGCATACAGAATGTGCATCTCTTCGCAGTCTCTTTAATTTCGCTGCTGATCCCTGGCCACCAGACGGACATTCTGGCTCCCCTGCGGCAATTGGTCAGGCCCTGGTGGCCCTCATGAATTTGTTTCAGGACGTTGGTTCTCAGCCGTGCTGAAAACAACGATTCTGTCCTGATACAGCTCAAGCCCATCTTCCTCAGACAGGTGATTCCTGGCAGCGTAGAATGTGGATATGGGTGGAAACACAGCCATCCTGCATGGCCAGCCGTTTTTAATGCAGGGGATGATCCTCTGGAGGTAAGCGTCGTTCATTGTAGCCTCCCTAATTTCTTTGAGCTTGTCAGATGACATTGGTTTGTTGGTCACCACTGCCCGAATGTTCGCCAGGATGACTTGGTCCGTCTCTGACTCGGCTTCGTGGCTCAAAGGACTCCTGGATAGCGTGTCGGCAACGATCAGCTGTTTTCCGGGAATGTGAACAGCTGTCAAATTGAAGCTCATGAGGCACATCAACAGTCTCTGGCACCGTATTGGTGCTTTGTCCAGATCGTATTTATTGATCAGCGGTATTAGTGGTTTATGATCTGTTTGGAGAACAAACCTGTCCAGTCCCTGTATGTACCTTGCAAATCTCTCACAAGATCACACTGCTGCTAAGCCCTCCTTCTCGGTCTGGGAGTATCGTTTGTCAGTTTCAGCGTACGTGAGCAAAATGCCACTGGTCTCAGCTCCCTGTCATGATCCTGCAGCAGTGTGGCTCCCAAGCCGTACCTGCTTGCATCTGCACTGACGACTGTTTGGCGATTGGAGTCGTAATATGCAAGAGCTGGTGCTGACAATAGCATAGCTTTGGCCTTTTCCAGTTCTCATTCTTGAAGCTCACCCCATGCCCACTCACTCACTTTTCTGAGCAGCTCTGTGACTGGCTGTAGTGAGGTTGAGAGACCTGGCAGGAATTTACCCAGGTAATTAATTAGTCCTAACACTCGGCATAACTCACCAACATTGGACGGGCTCGGCATCTCTGCGATTGCTCTCACTTTGCTTGTATCAGGCATTATGCACTCGGCACTGATTATGTGTCCAAAGTAGCGTATCTCAGACTTGCCAAAACTACTCTTTGCTTTGTTAAGCTCCATTCCAGACTGCCTAATGGTCTTCAAGACTGCGTTCAGACATTGGTTGTTGGTTCCTCCTTGATCGACCCAAAGACCAGGATGTCGTCTATCACGACAACAACTCCGTCGTGACCCTCTAGCAGGTTAGTCATCAGTCTCTGAAAGATTTCTTGGGCAGAAGAAATCCCAAATGGCAAGCGTCAGAAGCAAAACCTTGCCATGGGTGTGATGAAGGTGGTCAGTTTTTGACTGCTGGAGTCAAGAGGAAACTGCCAGAAGCCACTTGATGCATGTAGTGTTGAAAACACTTTGGCACCGGCCAGCTGTGGGGTTATGTCCTCAAGCGTAAGCAACATGTTGCATGTCTCCCTCTTGACTGCTTTATTCAGCCGCTTGAGGTCGACACACTCTCTAACCTCATCTTTGTTCTTTTTCTCTGCAGGCAGCATGGGTGCACACCAATCAGTGGGCTCAGTTACATGCTCTATGTTGCCCGAAGCTAGCATGCGTTTTAGCTTGGCTTCAACCTTGGGGAGGAGGGGAAATGGCACCCGACGAGGCGCTGCTGTAACGTAGGGCTCTGCGTCCGGGCTTAGTTCGATCTTAACTGGGTTACAGTTCAAGAGCCCTATGTCCCCAAATATGTCACTGTAAACTTCTGTGTTGATCGCATTCAATCTCATTATAAGGCCCATTCCCTTTGAAACACTTCCACCTAATAGGTTTTGTGCATATGGTCCATTGATAATAGTCACCCAGTATGTATAATTCTGTCCTTTGTACTGGCTAGAGGCAATGAATTTCCCGATACAATTTACCTCACCGCCTGGGCTGGTGGCACTGCATCCGGTTCTGATCAGTCGGGGCCTCTGTGGTAATCCAGTATATGTGCGCTGAGACATTACGGTGATAACAGCGCTTTGGGTACATGAAAAGCGCTTTATAAATCCAATATATTATTATTATTATTATTATATCAGCTCCCCTATCGATCTTAAACTCAACTGGACTGCCATTCACAGGTAGTGTCACTCTCCAGTCTTCATCAGAGTTAGAATGCTCAATGACTGTAGTTTCTGACTCTGTCACAGCACCCAGGAAGAGAGTCTCATCATTGTCTATATTCCCTGGTGTCACTGCCATTAATTCTTTCCTCCCTTTGGTTTTGCACACTACCTCAAAGTGCCCCATTTTATTCCATTCCCTGCGTCTTTTATTGTGTGCAGGACAGAGTTCACCTTTCCCATGCACTCTGTTGCAATGTGAACAGTTCTGTTTCGGCTCACCCTGTTTCGGACTGTTCTTCCAGTGGACATCACTGGAAGAACAGCCCGAAAAAGGGTGAGCCCAGCCCCCTCTTCGTCCCGCTCATTTGTTGCTGCGTCCTGCGTCTCACTGCATTCACTGAATAGTCGGCATGCATTTCAGCACTCTGCTTTTTGATCTGTTCACTCTGCCATGCTTACTGGATAGCTTTCTCCAGAGTGAGATCGGGCTTCAGCTGCAGTTTTTGAGAGACATCATTATCTTGAATGCCGATTACTATTTGGTCCCGAAATCTGCTCATCCGTGGTCATTGCAAACTCGCAGTGCTGGGCTAACTCATAAAGGTTCCTCACGAAGGCTTCTACGGTCTCACCGGGCTTCTGCACATGCTTATGAAAGCAGGCGCGGTCATGAATTGTGTTGCGTTTAGTACACGAAAGACTCATATATTGGTTCTGCATTGGTTCTGTGAGTTCACTTGTACCTCTCCTTGTCGAGCTTTGAAGCTACCCAAAATCGGTCAAACCGGCGCCTCCACACCGGCCACTCCGCTGGCAGGTAGAAGTCAAACTGCTCCGGCGGACCAAACTTTGCCATCTCCTTTCGGCGTTAGTCCGATAATTCTGACACCATGTCACAAGTGTAAAAAGCAGACACCTTAAATAATGTTGTTTTGTTGATGTAAAACAACTTTAGATTTCTGTTTATCAGCTGCTTCATTGCAAAGCTTCTGAAATGTAGCTACACAGCACAGCTAGAGGTAAAAGCAAAATGTGTTTTGATGTTCACAACATAATGCCGAAATGTGTTTTCAATTTTAATTTTATGGCAAAACACAGACACTACAGTTGGTCAAATTTATCTTTAACTACTAACCTTTACCATGGACAGTTTGGCAACTTTAATCATTGTGTAATTTACTACACAACGTTGTGTTGTTGCATGGCTGAATAGACGGTCTGTGGGTCGATGAGTTGGTCCAACTCATCGTCCAAGACTGAAATTTCTGAACATCTACTTGATGAATCTGCAGAAATACTCATCCATGCTTTTATCACACCCAGATTTGATGGGATAAGAGATTAATTTCCTGACACAGTGGTGTCAGAACAGCAACCTCACCCTCAATCCAAATAAGACCAAAAGACTGAACAAAAGACCTTTAAAAAAGGATAGAGGAGTCATGACCAGGTGTCTATGGCACCGGAGTGGAGAGAGCTTAAGGCTTCAAGTTCTCTAAAAAACTAACTTGGCCTGATCACTGTTACCAGATGGTAACCCCTTTCATCAAAGGCATCTGAAGTTTTTGGAGTAAGCTGCAGAATCCTCAGGACATTTTACTGTGTGATACTGGTCTAGGAACACAAGCAGAGGTTGGGGAAGTCATTACAGAGCGTCATTGGTGGTAAACCTCCATCCCTCCACATCTACCAATATCACAAATATTTCTGCATCAGAGAGGCACCACTGTAGCTCGAAGTCCAGGACCACCAGGCTACATCACAGTTTTTTCTTTGACTCATCAGACTTTTTAAAGGGTAATATGTTAGTCTTAGCTACATGGCTAATCAGAAACATTGGAAGTTCAGCATCAATTTTCAGTCCTTGACTCGTCAAGAACAGTCTCCAGCCCCCCACTCCCTGGAACTCTCGCCATGGACATTAAAGACCCGGCCTCCCTCCCAAGCACTAAAAAACATTTTGTAAGTCGCTCAGCTCTGTTACTGATACTTTAATATGAGAGCACATCTCTTTTACTGCATTTGTTTGTTTTCACCAATCTACTTTTCATATGGTCTTTCCTGCTACTCTGTATTTTCATCTAATTTTTTTTGCTAATCCTTTATCAAATCTTTTGTGGAAAGTATTCATGTCTAAAAAAGTGCTGTAACAATGAATTAAAATGTTTATAGAAATTCATGGTCCCCAGGGGATGAAGCCAGACTTGTCCTGTAACTCCACCATCAATACTAAACGAAGAAGGTAACATGTAGCACCACTCTAAGCACTACTGTGTCAAAGTGCAGTCTCACAGAGCAACTGGAGCAGCTGTATAGTCCTAATCTTGTTTTGTGGTCGCTCAGCTTTGCTCCTCTACCTCCAACTTGGTGGGCTCGGCAAGGTCCTGCCACTCCTCGATGACGTGGTTCCAGTCAACGCCGGAGAGCTGGAACCTGAGCTCGCCAATGATGTCATGTTTGGCAAATCTGTTAAAGTCGAACACCTTCATCACCACGGTCGATTTCAGGAGAGAGGATTTGGATATCTGGGAAAAGATCACACTGGTTAGAAGCACAAGATATTTTTGTATGTTTGATGAACAAAACTCAACAGCAGGACAACAAACAGGCAAAACATTGTGACTTGACAAGAACATCTTCAATAATCACTTTAAATGATATCTGCGTTTTACTTTTAGAGGACAACGAACCAGAATGGCATGAGCAAGCGAGGTCCTGTCTTAAACATAGAGGCGATGGGTGGAAATAATTAAATATCCCCAAAACGCAAAATAACATGGTTTCAGCAGAGTTCCCCACATTACATCTGAGACGTTTAAAGGCCCTTTTTAATACCACATAAAAGAAAATGTAATACTTGTTACATAATTATATGAACGTAAGTATTTAATGTATGATGTAGAGATGACCTTGCATAGAATTAGTTATTATTATGATCCATTTTCTAATACTTTCCATGGAATATAACAATTATTCTTAATGTCATAACAAATTAAATTAATGTGATCCGGACCTTGAAAGGGGAAGAAAATTAATGGATGGTTTAAACAAAGTTTTGCAAGTTCATTATATACACTGCTCAAAATTAAGGGAATATATATATCACACATCAGATCTTGATGAACGAATTATTCAAGATGGAAATCTTTATTAATGTTGTATAATTTGTTGAGACGAAAAGGATGTGACGATGGTCAATAGAGGGCTGGATTCAAAAATCACACCAGAAATCTAAGTAAGAAATTTAAATCACAGGCTGATCCAACTTGTGTGAATTTAATCACTGCAACTGATAATGTGCCTCAGTAGTGTCAATGATGGTGGTGTCCCGGGGGATCTGCTCCCAGACCTGGATCAGGGAGGAGCTCCTGGACAGTCTGTGGCGGTACTTAGTGACGTCGGATGCACCAATACATAACATCCCATAGGTGCTCAATTGGATTTAGGTCAGGGGAATGAGAGGGCCAGTACTACCTACACACTCTGGACACATTAGTGAGGTTATTATACAGATTAACTGTAAATGATGTGGTTGATTTTACCAGCCATCTATAAACTAGTAAATACATTGGATCACTTCTGACCTGGAAGCTGAACTGTTCGTTGAAGATTGGTTTTAGCGTTTTTCTGAACACTTTGGTCTCAAAGGTTTTGGATTTGTCAGGGCAGATGTAGACTTTGACATAAGGGTCCGAGCTTCCGCCCAGGTCCATGGCCTTCAGGCTGTTGGCTTCTTTGATCCCGACTGTGAGCTGTAAAGACAGACAGAAAACAGATGGGTAATGGCCTCACTGTTTTTAATCAACAGACTCTGTTTTCAAGGGTTCTCATTCATAACTTCTCAGCATGCTCAACCGAAAACGTGTAGCCTACACCACTTACAACGTAAAAGTTGGGATTCATACAGACAAATGTAGCTGGAGAATGTGCCTACTTGAGTTTGTGAACGTTTTGGAGAAATTTGCAACACAGATGATGATGTGGTGAATTGAAGTTAGATTTTATAATGACCCTCAAATAGTTTTAATTTTATTTCATATTAAAGGTATAATCATGGAGTATATCCCCAATGTGAGAAACATTCAAGCCAGCAGTTTTATCTTGTGTTTACTTGTAAGACACAAATAAGCTCCATAAGCACCTCCAGTCTAGAAGAAATGAAAAAGTTCATTAAAAATTAGTTAAAAATAAAACTTCAGTGTCAAACTTTAGTCCTATATTCACCAAGTTCTGTCTCCAGCATTGAAAAGCAAAACTAATATTAGCATGCTAACCAGCTAGCTTTAGTCAGTCCAGTCTGTTTCATCCCTTTCTGATAGAGAGTAACTGTAGCGTCCAGTCTGCCCTGAGGAAGTAGTGCTCCTCAGAGGCCTCTTGTCCCGATAGATTGTATCTGAAATGCCAAAGATGATACAAGGATGTATTTTTTTCACTCAGAATTTTACCCCCGTTTTATAAGTGAGGCCTCAGGTGTTGTGGTGCCAGTGCACATGTGGCGAAATGTTGTATAAATCCTAAGAGAGGAACTTCTTGAAGTCTGATAAATGCCCTAAAGTCCAACCACTATATCGATTTTAATCATTCTTATTTTAAAATGGCAATTATCTGAGTCCTACACATTATAAGAGTGTAACTCTTAATTGGTGAAGTAATCCTTTAAAGCACCCAACCTCATGGAACCTCAGTGGTTGGACAGGCTGGTCAGAACTTTATTCACCTCAGACAGAGCAGCATTGTACTCCAGAGAGTAGAGAAGCTTTCCTCTCTGCTGTTCGGTTGAGCCGTAGTCCACATCTGCCACATCTGGCTGAACCTGTCAGAGCACACATCAGGAAAGAAGGAAACATGTCAGGTTAGATCCTTTGTGCAAACAAGGATCTGATACAGCTCCTCCTAAGCAGCTATAAGCGGAATCTGATTTGCACTGTCTATTCAAACTAACATGAATTCAGGGAACGATCTCGTATCTAATGACAAATTACATATATGGTCATTCGGGTTGGATGACTTGTTGGAAGAAGCAAAGCTTCAATGACCAGACACAATCTATACAACTTATAGTGTAACAGTAGCCATAAAATGGTTTCTGTCAAACAATTTGCTTATTTGAATGCTGAGCCACAAGCAGCTGCTTAGCTCAGTCATTCCTATTTTTTGATTTAGTTCTGAATACAACATACAGTTTATCATCACCTCTTACATTGATATGTTAAATTTGTTAACAGTTTCTTATTTGCACATCCAGCAGTTCCAGAGCAACAGGTTAATTCATTTTGAGGGGTGTTTTTGTCCATATTCTCCACCACCTCCAAAAAGAAATATCAGGCTCTTTTTCTGCTAAATACTCCATTATGTTCACTAGCTGCTGACTGTGTCTGTCTGTTGCTGCAGCTTCTTCTCTGCAAAGAACTGCCTGCTGTGTTAAAAAGAAACCATGAGAAAAGTGAACAGGAAAGATAGTCTGGACAGGTAAACAAAAAATTAAAACTCACTGTAAGGATCCAAAAATTGCAATTATTTAGATGGCCTTGTTTTGCCGAAAAAGCATCTTTCTTTTGACACTGGTCACGGTCATTACTGATGCTGGTAGACTCCTTAACTAAGGAAATCCCCAGTGATTTGCACATATTAAACAAGAGACTCAGATTTGGATTGACTCACTAGGGCTGTGGTGGTGTTCCCATTCACCCCTATCAGGTTGATCTTCTCATCTTTCTTCTGATGCCGCTTCTTCTTTTCTTTGCAGCAGCAGATGCAGATGCACAGACAGCAGATCAGAATCAGCAGAGCACCAACCGCGAAGATGGTGTAGATTGCCCATAGAGGCACTGCCCGAGACCATCCAGGTAGACAGTTAGTTAGGTATATTATCTATTGTTTCATGCACAACACATCAAAATTTGTTGGACTAAAGGATATGTTCACAATGTCTCAAGTCTTAAATCAATCCGATGCCCATATGTACGCTGAAACAGGTTTTACTTGCTGTGATCATACTGGCTGTTAAAAGATCCCTTCTTAATGCCAACCGAAGTGATGGGAATGTAAAGTATATTGGTTACAGACGACACCCTTACTTACTACTTTTTTTTTCCGATCTCTCTCTCTCTCTCTCTCTCTCTCTCTCTCTCTGCCCCCATGTATCTACATTATATGTCACTAACTCTGTTTTCTCTCTCTCCTAGTAGATCTGACCCCAGAGCTGCAGGATCCAAACCCGTCATTATTATTATTATTATCATTACTATTATTATTAATAACATCATTGTATTTATAAGTGTCAGTTTTCACTAATTATAAGTATCAGTCTGGTAGAAATTAAAGCAACTGTTATACAACCCCCCGATATGTTTACAGTACATGTCACTAACCCTGTTTTTGTTTTCTATCTCACCTAGTGTATCTCTGACCCCAGAGCTGCAGGACCCAAACCCGTCATTATTATTGTTATTATTATTATTAATATGAATATCATCACTAATAATAACAACAACATAATTGTATTTCTTCTAATTATAAGTATCAGTCTGGTAGAGATTAAAGCAACGTTGTACAACTGTCCTCTCTCTCTCTCTTCTCTCCTACTGCCTCTCCTCCCACCCTCTTTCTGCCCACTTCTCCTCTCTTTCCCATTCCTCTCCTCACCCCAACCGGTCGAGACAGATGACCGCCCACAACTGAGTCTGGTTCTGTCAGAGATTTCTTCCTGTTAAAAGGGAGTTTTTTCTCTCCACCGTCGCCAAGTGCTTTGCTCATTGTGGGATCTGTTGGGTTTTCCCTGTAATATTGTAATATTGACCTCACTATGTTAAGTGCCTTGAGACAATGTATGTTGTGATATGGCGCTATACAAATAAAATTGAATTCAATTAACAAACACTACCTTTGCATTTAACACTCTACGTACATTTGGCTGATAAAACTTCTTTAATTTTACAAAACACAAAATTATTTTTATATGTCAGACTCACTTGTAGTTGAGTATTTTTACATTGTCTTATGGTACATTCACTTCAGTAAGGAGCTGGTCAACACAGCACCAACAAACACAGTTCCTGCTCAAGATTTTTTGGGGCTGGTGGGGATTTAAAGATTTAATTTCTATTGCAGGGGGGTGATGGTGGTGTTGATTGGTTGTAGTCGAAGGGGTGGTTTAAGTGGGGCTGCTGTTTGGTGACTTACAAGGAATCTGGTGCAGCAAGTCATCGAAGAAGTTGGGAACACTGGCTGGATTGATGGTGGTGTTAGTCTGGGTGGTGGGGATAATGGTGATGGGGTGAACTGTTGTTGGCAGGTCTGCCGTGGCTGATCCATTAGCGTGAGATGAATTTGCTATTGGTTGATGTACGGCAGGCATGATGAAGATGATGAAGAACTCTGGAAACAAGAGAGTGGCGTCACGTATTACTGATTAACAAGTGGCAGTAACTCGCCAAGTCGAGGAAGAAGAAGACTGCAAAATGGTACACATGGATGTAAATAACATATAATCATATTATTAACATAACATCAGGGATATTGGTTTATACACCACAGTATGGAAACAGTATGGATCTGTATAAAGACAAACCATTGGCTCCATTGACAAAAACAGCAATTCTATCTCACAGGAAAGAGAAGTTAATTAGAAAAAGTAAGCCTTGAAATGTTGGTAGGAAATGCAGTTGAGTTTCATTAGAGGACATACACAATGAGTTTTGGTAAGTAACAATGAATTCATTTTAATATTAATTTGACGATATTGGTTTTTTTTACACACTGACTGTGCTGACTGACCTATGAGGCAGATTCCTACTTCTAGGCTGGATACATAAGTAGTAAGCAAACCAACTGATGCAGGTGTGGCACAATAATACCTCAGATGTTTGAAGGAATCTTAACATTAAGACATTTTAAATTCAGCCCACTTAATGTGTGACTGAAGATATTCCCCAATGAGGCAGAGGCAGGTCCTCCATATGGACGCTTAAAAGCATTTCAAACATCAGAATCTGAAGGCTGATGATGTTGCCACTTAATCATGTACGCATGTTGAAGGTTAATATTTCACAGAGTTGTAGTTTCACCTACAGGAACTAATCCAGCAACTGTTAATACATATCATGCCCTTAGAAAAAAGCAATGAAACCTCGGCAAAATATTTTCATAAACTGTTCACTGTCATGCTATTTTTGACAGTGAAAAACTAAAACTGGAGTTTGGAGGCTTCCTAACAGTGATGTACACAATCATTTCAGCCATCAGACTCTCCTGCTATCATGACCGAGTGAAATTCCACCTGCAGGCCTCCACCATGAACAAACAGCAGCAGCACATTAACCCACACTCTGATAACAATCCATTCAAATAAGTTCACAAGCCTGGAAGAAAATGTGCACAAAATGAGGCCCTGACACTAACCCTTAAACTTCATGGGTCGAAAAAGTTTCAAAGGTCTTTATTTGAGAAAATGATCAGACAATTTTCTCAACTATTTCTGTCACTTCAGGTGAGCAACCAAGGGCAACACATAAGGTGCCTGCCAACATCCACACTACCTGCATCTACACTGCCTCCTGTCTACAAGCACTATACTGTGACACAGGAGGCTCACTCTGATCAGATGTGCAACACAGTTAATAAGATCCAAACTCTATGAGGAAAATCCATGAGGATTAATTTCACCTTCTCGTTGGAATCATTTTTTTCAGTTTTATGATCCAGGTGAGTCCAGTCCTCAGCTCAGCCACCCTGATGACAACAAGATCAAGATGGTGTCAGGAATGTACTTTTTTCTGTTTAGTCTCGATTTGTGGCTATGTCGGCTTAGCTGCTTTCAGACATACACTGAAGCTCAGACATTTAGCTTTTCCAGAAGGCCTGTCTGTTAGAAGGAAAATGTCCACAGATGTTGCTCAGGACATTCTCCGGAACTTTTCCTACCATGGCTCCACACCACAATCACTTTTGCGCAGACTCTGGGTGGAATTGTCAAATTCGCTTATGAAGTTTTCTAAATCTTGATATTAAGTATTTCATCAGCAGCCATGATAAGAGCTGTTCGGATTCTCTAAATGTTAGGGAAAGTTGCTTCCTTTCCTATCTCCTTTAGCATAGGGTACACTGGACTTTCCTATGTGAAAGGAAAGGAGTAATAGACACTCCACTATTCATTGTGGCAGCAATATTTAACCTGACGCGCCATGCATGAGGATTAAATCCGAAAGTAGAAGAAGAAGAATTTGAATTTGACCCAGAAGGGTCACACATCATCATGTATTTACCGTTGCCTATGAAGCATTTACATCTTATGCCATAAGGTGGTAATACACACTTGGCTTTTCCTAAGTCTTATGAATCCTCATTTACACCTTTCCTTGACCTCATGACGTTTTCCATTGAGGTCAAGCAATAGTAGATAGGAAAAGACGATAGGAAGGACAATCCAAATCCACCCTCTGGCTCCGAATGCTGCAAAATGGCAGCATCCAGGATATATTAGCTTTGTATTTGTACAAATTGAGATGCGTCGTCCATCTTCATATACGGCTTTAGCCCCTTAGTTTAGTTAGTTTGCAAATTCACTTTGTTCACACCATTTTAACCGTGAATCAATCATTGTGTTTTTACGCCTACTGTCTCTGTTGCTCATATTTCAACACATTGACTCTAAACTTTTTGTATAAAAGGAATCAAATGCATTTCTGCTGCACTGAATCTCAGTTGGGTAAAAATCAAGAATCTCCTTGTACAGATTTGTTGTGTTAATATATCTGTAATGTAATATATGTAATCAATGGGCTGCCAAGTCTGCTGACTCTCAGCATGAAGCCTTCATCAGAGCATAAAACCTGAAAGATCCCCCCAAAAATGTCAACAAAATACAATCTACATACATTTTTTTTAATGAACTTTAAAAACATCAACAAGTTTAAATAGGTATTTTCATACCCGTAATACACAAGATATAATATCATGATGTGACATTTTTCTTCTCTGAAACAAACTGGTGTCTTTTATTACTGATTAAGAGTCTACACACCATGTATCTTTACTTATAAATACATTATATGAATAAGTCTTCATAAAAAAACAGTGTTTTGTCTAAATCAAGCCAAAAGAAGCATGTCTCAGATTAAAGCTGTAAAAGACACATTTTACTCACTTTTAAAGGAATGCCGACATCCCGGCTTGCTCCGACCAGTCGACTGGTGGAGACCTATGTGTTTTCACCCAGTACTGCTTCAAATAAAACAAAGAGGAAGGAAGTGATGCCTAACAGAGAGACTGGGCTTTTCCTATGAAACTTCCTCCAAATGGTTTGATTGGAGAGAGGAAACGTCTCCTCCCTCCCTCGATCTACATCCAGTTAGTTTTCATTCTGTAATCAGTGGGGAAACATCAACATCATCCTCGGCTTCTTTCCGAACATCTTTTCTACTCAAAGAGTGCGCCTGTGATAAACAGTTCACCTCCTATTCTGTTCTGCTCCCCCTAAGCACAAAATTGTCAGTCAGACTCTTGTGCAGCCACAAACAAAACTCAAAAATCAGGCCAAGGAGCTACTGTCAGTCCAATTATGATTCACGTTACTGCTGATTAATTGATAACTGACAATTATTTTCATTGTTGACTTCATATTTGAATGACATTTCTTCAGAGCCAATTGTTTTCCTTTTCTTTCTGTCACATAAGTTATTTTCAACCCAAAAGAGGAAACACTAGTTTCACAACATGTAAAATGCATAAAAATATATGGTGAACTTAGACACAACACGGTCCTGTTTCCCTTCGTTGACCCACAGTAACTAAGCACATTCCAGCTACTTTATCTTGACTACACCACCGGGCCTGTCAAATGGAGAGACACCACACGATTGTTCCACCTCAATCGCTGTCTTAAAGACTCTCTCACAGTGGGAGAACCTTCCGGGGTAGTTATGAAAACAGAACTGTCAGATTAGCCAACTCTTCAAGGCTGAGTGCGTTTAGTGTATGCCATTTTAGTTGATTGTTTTCTGTGAATAAAAATGGTCGTAGTCACCAGTTCAGCCAATAAGGAAGTGCCTGAAACCTGTATTCTCTAGAATCACCAGCCGAGGGCAACTCCACTAGTTGCAAAGAAGTCTGTTTCTATTGCAGTCTATAGAAAATGATTCTCACTTGATTTATAATGTCAGTAAACATGTTCCTGAGGAGTTTTATGGTCTCAATATCTAGTTTCAAGTCTTCCTCAATACAGCATTATATGTTCAACTTCTGGTTTCAAAAAGAAAAGATGGCACTGGTCAAAATACTAAACGGCAGTTCACAAACCGATGGGTGACTTCATGGTCGGTAACCAATAGGTTCTTATACTGGCATTTGCAACTTACCACTGTCCTTGACACAAATCTGACCAGTAGTTGTAGAGATTCAACTATAAATGGAGGAATCTTTGTCAGTCTTTAGATTTTTTTCGGCAACCTCTCCTTCGTTCTACCTCAAACTTCTCGTGTGTACTGTTGAGGACCTGAGGAGGTGCAGTTTCAACAGTAGATTGCAAAGATGGCTGTTTTATCACAGCAGTACAACAGCTCTTAGAGTCAGAGCAACCCAGTTTACTTTGTATTACCACCCAGTTAAGATTAATAAGCATTATTAACACGTGGAAAAAGTCATTTATACACCACGGCCATTAGATTATGATTAGATGATTAAACAAAATATTGAACTATTATTGACATAACAAGTAGGGATGGGCAGTTCAAACAAAAACACTAAATGATAATTACTGGGAACTATGACCATTATCCGGAGATCCCTTCTTCCTCCTATGTTGTCTAATTGCTTTTGTCAAACAGCTTTTGTGTACATTGCCGCCACCATCTGGTGGTAGTGATACATTACTTACTACCAGGCACTGTAGGTACAAACAAGGGTAAATATAAATATTCATTCATCGTCTACCGCTTTATCCATTTAAGGGTCGCGGGGGGTCGCTGGAGCCAATCCCAGCTAACATTGGGCGAGAGGCGGGGTACACCCTGGACAGGTCGCCAGCCTATCACAGGGCCACATACAGAGACGGACAACCATTCACTCTCACATTCACATCTACTCAATTTAGAGTCTCCAATTAACCTAACCCCATTCTCCGGAGAACCCGGAGAGAACCCATGCATACACGGGGAGAACATGCAAACTCCACACAGAAAGGCCCTGGTTGAACTGGGATTCGAACCTAAAACCTTCTTGCTGTGAGGCGAAGGTGCTAACCACTACACTACCGTGCATTAAATATAAATATATAAAAAATAATTTATTAATACAAGATGATAGTGATAAACTATTGGATTATTTAAAAGAATTTAAGGACTGTTAAAGTCAATAATGGAAAGAATAATCATGACCCAACAAGCATGGTTTATCATTACAAATCAAACAAGTCAAAGTCAGGGTGGAACTAGAGGAAAGGCAGGGGATCACTAAAGTCAGTAGGATTCTTCCATAGGGAAACATGATTGTGGAAACCAATTGTCGTGGTGTTTCTTACAATAGTTGGAGAAACTCGGCAGGTGAAGACTGAACACTTTCACTGCAGCAATTTCAAGGTTTAATTATTCTTTTATCTGTAAATGTGGCTGAAAAACATGTTTGATTTGATTAAGTTCACAAACAGCTACAGGCATTTATACAGATTAAATTAATCCACAGTTTAACAACGTCTGATAAAACACTTGTAGATCCATAGAGACCACAGCGACTAAAACAGAGCGACTGTGATGCTGATCATATTTCTACTTGACCTTAAACTGAACATCATGACTACCTTAGTTGTTGCAGTTTAGTGTTACACAAGCCCATATACCATATATCTGGCAGGATGCCACATCAGTCACATATACTGAACATTACAAAAAGGTAATTACTGATGAAAAAGAACAGAGATAAAGTAAAAAAAGAAAAGAACAGAAGGATGACAGAAACAAAGACGACAAAACAGTAAAGAAGAAGGGAAGAAATGGAAATGAAGACAATATGAAAGATAAGACAAAGAAGATGACAGAAGAGGGAAAGAAAGAACATTTTGAAAAGAATAAAGAGAAGTAAGAAGGAAATGATAAGGATTGCGGAAAAAGAAAAAAAGGGGGAGCAAGGGTGAAAATAAGGGAAGGCAAAAGGGGAACAATGTGGAAAATTAGAGACAAGGAAGAGATGAAATATGGGAAAATGCAAGAAAGATGATGATCTTCAAAGGGTAGAAAAGAAGTCCAGGATGAAAAGTGGTAGAAATATTAAGGGGTGGAAGAAGAAAGAAAAATGAAAGGATGCATAAAGAAAAGATTAAAATAGGGAAAGTTTTGAAAGAATGAAAAGGGAGGAGGAAAACAATGGACAGAAGAAGAAAGTAGGAACAAAAAGAAGGACAGAGCAAAGAGTAATGACAAGGGAAGAAAAAAGAATAAGGAAGAAATGCTGAAACAGAAAGGTGAGCAGATGAATGGTGTGGAAACAGCTAGAAAGACTGGACCAAAGAAAACACCAGAGACAAACAGATGAGTGAATTTGTTAGTGAAACAGTGAAAGAGTTATTTTTTTTCGTGATTTAACCAAAACTATAGCGAATCTACTGCAGGTCAAACACCCTCAGACAGTTTTCACACCAAACAGACACAGGCATAAAAGATACAACTCTGGAATTAACAATGCAGTTACAAACATAAAACTCTATACAAAATACATAAATATGTTTCTTCCTGAAAGAAACAGCCATGTATAAATGAATGTAAATCTGGATACGGATAACAAAGAGAAAACAACAGTGAGAGCAACGGTACCTGAGTGTGACGACAAGACTCTCTGTCCAAAACTTTTCTTTTCCTTTATTTAAATCTCATTTCTTCTCCATTTTTTCGGGTGGCAGTGAAGTGTGAGCTGTTTTCTTTGCTACTGTAAGTCAGTCGGCCATCTTCAACTCTTCAAGTCGGTATGCTTTACCCTGCAGCAGACACCACACCTGCTGAACACACACACACACACACACACTAACATACACACATACACAGTTAACCTGCATAGTCAGTGTTCAAACAGAGGTGGAGTCTTTGGAGCTAAAATACCAGTTATTCAAATAGAGTGTGTGTCATCTGAGAGAACAACAGCTACATGTTACTGAAGTAAGACTGTAGTCTGATTATTGGTTTATTGAAGGAGCAGTCAAACATTCCAGGTTTAACAGCAGCTGCCATTATAGCATTTCAGTCAGGACTACTATAGTCAAAATTAATTAATTTCAATAATCACAATAAGTTTGGCAATTATGGTTCTGTTGTTAATTTGCTTGTGTTTTCTTAAGTTGCAGTGCTGTGAGCTATCAGGGCCACCGTAGGCAGCCCAGTTTTCAACTAATTTGCTGTATGTGCCATTCTTTTGAAATTGTTGTTCACAAGGCAATGCAGCATCTCCCGAGCAATTTTGATTACATGATCAGAGAGACCTATATCTGGTCCGCCCATTCTGGACACACCTTCCAGTACAGTAACCTCTGAACCAACAGTATCGCCTAATTTATATTTAGAATGCTTCTCCCCTATAGATCTTGCTGAGCTGACTTCACTTGTCACTTCATCCAAGCCATCAAACTGTCTTTTAGATCCTATTCCATAAAGGCTATTTAAAGATGTATTACCTTTAATCAATACTACTCCATTTTAGATCAGATCAATGTATCTCTATTAACAGGCTATGTACCAAAGGCCTTTAAGGTGGCAGTAGTTAAACCTCTGCTCAAAAAAACGACTCTAGACCCAGATATCTAAGCTAACTATAGACCCATATCAAACCTCCCCTTTATCTCTAAAATCCTTGAAAAAACTGTTGCTAACCAGTTATGTGACAATTTACACAGGAATAGTCTGCTTGAAGACTTTCAGTCAGGGTTTAGAAAACATCATAGTACAGAAACAGCACTGCTGAAGGTTACAAACAACCTTCTCATGCCATAGACAGTGGACATGTTTCTATTCTCGTCCTATTAGATCTTAGTGCTGCATTTGATACCATCAACCACAAGATTCTGTTACAGAGACTAGAACACATTGGGATTAAAGGAACAGCACTAAGTCCTACTTATATGATAAATTTCAGTTTGTTAACGTTAACAACAAATCTTCCATTCATACAAAAGTGAGACATGGCGTTCCACAAGGTTCTGTGCTGGGACCGATACTTTTCACTTTATATATGCTTCCTTTTGGCAATATTATAAGAAAACACCACATCAATTTCCATTGCTACGCTGATGATACCCAGCTGTATTTATCTATAAAGCCAGATGAAACTAATCAGGTAGACAAACTTCAGGACTGTCTTAAAGACATAAAGGCCTGGATGACTTATCATTTTTTACTTATGAATTCAGAAAAAACTGAGGTCATTTTACTCGGTCTTAAACACCTCAGAGAAACATTGTCTGATCATATAGTAACCTTGGATGGTATAACCTTGGCCTCCAGCTCTACTGTGAGGAACCTTGGAGTTACCTTTGACCACGACATGTCCTTTGACTCACACATGAAACAAGTCTCTAGGACAGCCTTCTTTCACCTGCGCAATATCAAGAACATTAGAAACATCCTATTTCAAAAGGATGCTGAAAAACTAGTCCATGCATTTGTCACTTGTAGACTGGACTACTGTAATTCATTACTGCTAGATGCCCCAATTAGACTGTGAAATCCTCCATCAAAATGCAGCAGCACCATTCAGCCACCAGGCTTCTCTCCTCTGGAACCAGTGAGGGAGGCAGACACCCTCCCTACATTTAAAGTTAAACTTATAACCTTCCTCTTTGATAAAGCTTATAGTTAGAGCTGCTCAGGTGTTTACTTAACCATTTCTTTATTATGTTGCTATAGGACTAGACTGCTGTGGGAACTTTTATCATGAGAATCTCTCTCTCTCTCTGCCCCCGTGTATTTACATTACATGTCACTAACTCTGTTTTTCTCTCTTTCCTAGTGTATCTCTGACCCCAGAGCTGCAGGATCCAAACTCGTCATTATTATTGTTATTAATGTTATTATTATCACTAATAATAAAAACAACATAATTGTAATTTTTTGTAATTATAAGTATCAATCTGGTAGAGATTAAAGCGGCGGTCGTACAACTGCTCTCTCTCTCCTCTCTCCTCTCTCCTCTCACCCTCTATCTGCCCACCTCTCCTCTCTTTCCCATTTCTCTCCTCACCCCAACCGGTCGAGACAGATGACCGCCCACAACTGAGTGCGGTTCTGTCAGAGATTTATTCCTGTTAAAAAGGGAGTTTTTTCTCTCCACTGTTGCCAGGGCCGGAGTGGGGCCACTTTTCAGACCGGGAGTTTCAGGCCCAAGCCCGGCGCACTTTTTCCATGGTGTGGTGGAAATTGAATACACGAGGCAACAATTCAGCTCTTACTACCATGTAGTTTTTATTTATAATATATTCTAACAAATGTATTCAATTCAAATAAATTAAATTTTATTTGTATAGTGCAAAATCACAACATACATTGTCTCAAGGCAGAGAGAAATGCAGAGAACCCACAAAGGGTTCACTGTCCCTGCATATTTGCTGCAACATCAGTGGAGTTGCCCACACACGTGCCAATGTCAGTGCTAAGTTTGTCTAATGTGTGTTTCAGCAGCTCTGTGAAATACTTGCCTGTGGATTTTTCACAGTCCACCACGGCGACCAACCGCTCATAAATGGTATTTGTGACATATCTGACAATGATAACACACTGGTCCTTTGGTGTGACATCTTGGGTTGTATCAATTTGAACTGAAAACATTCCTGCCTCTCTGACCTCATCTGAAATCTTGTCCTTTATCACCTGCTTGAGAACATCCACAACTTTACCAACAATGTCCTTTGAAAGTGCAGTCACAAGAGAACCTCTACCTTTTGCACCAGTGCCATGAAGCTTATTGCTTTGTTCAATACAACTGCTAATGTGCTGTTGAAGGCACAGATCAGCTCTAAAGTATGACCAACTCTAGAAAGTTGCCATGATTGACTGCAGTATTTTCTAGAGTATAAGCAGCCTCTGCTTGACCCCCTCTGTAACTAAGTGCACATCTGCCTATGACTTTTATCACATTTATGATGCGTTCCATCACCTGACGCTTTTTTTTCACCCGCTCATGATGTAGAGACATGTTTGCCAGCCAGAAGGCTTTTTACATCTGCCCTTTTAGCCAACAGAAAATAAGAATCAGCACTATCTCTGTGGATCTTACATTTCTCATCCACCTCTATCTGCTGATAAACATGTTTCAATGTTTTCACTTCCTGCAGGTGCAAATGCCAAACACACAGAACAATACAGTGAATGTGTTTTTTCACTGTATGTCAGCCACTTGCAGTTGGTGCCATGCTTGCTGTGAAAAACTTTAGCTAGCAGAGGGTGTTTTGTGGGTTGCTGAGGATGGTTATGGAAAACGTGTCTGAATCCTGTGGTTGAGGATGAGAAAAATAATCAAAATGATCGGTATCCTGTCTGTACCTCTGGGATCTTCTGCTGGGCTGCTGTTGTCTCACTGGATACTGTCCCTTATCTCCTCTCTCAGCATCGGACTCCCCTGTATGACCGCAGATAGGAACTCTTGTTATGTCATGACCGCAGATAGGAACCCTTGTTTAAACAACTTAAACCTATTATTTATTCAACCATTTTATTGTAATGCATTTATGCGGCACAATGAATTCTGTCTAGCGTAACTCTAAATCTATAGCCTAATGTTGACACCATTCTGAATATCTGGATATCATATAGAATCTATCACCACTCCTGCTCTATGTGTGTGTTATCTTATCTTACATGAAATAATTTTAATTGATATTGTTTGCTCTGTTATCCTCTCTACCTGTCCCTTCTGCGGTCATGGCCTCTGGCTCCTCTTCCTCATTTTCAGCAGAGGACTGGCTTATCTGTTGCTCAAAGGCTACAAGAAAAATCATGGATAGGTAATTTTACTGTATACACATATCAAGCTTGAGGTTGTTGGTTTTTTTAATCAATATTTGCATAATATTAGCAAACTCTTTGATTCACTATGGGCGATACAAATAGGCTAATATTTAAGCCTAAAATGTTAGCCTAATAATTACACTGCTAACCATTAGGCATATAATCTCTCTTTACCAGCTGCCACTTGGGTCTGTCCTCTCCAAAACATTTCTGTGAGTTTGGCACATTTGGCAGCGCCCTTCTCCAATGGCCGTTTTTCTCTTGAACCTGGCCTCTTCAGCTCCTCCCGGCCTCTATCTACCGTCCGTCCTCACGGACGCTCGTCGAGACGGTGGAGCTGTCGGTAACTGAGAAGCTATATGGACCCAACCAACTCTATCTGGGAGGATGGGGGCAGAGGCTGCGCTGTGAACTTTAAGAGAAGTGAACTAACGGGACAATTGTCAGTTGTTTTGTTTTCGACCCACAAGTGAAAGTGAAGCGGCCCACCAGGAATAGGCCCGAATCTCCCGATTACCCACTACGGCCCTGACCGTCGCCAAGTGCTTGCTCATTGTGGGATTTTTGGGGTTTTCCCTGTAATATTGTAATATTGACCTCACTATGTAAAGTGCCTTGAGACAATGTATGGTGTGATATGGCGCTATACAAATAAAATTGAATTGAATAAAATTGAATTGAATTCAGCCAAGTGCCAAAGCGACTGTAGAGCTATCTATGAGACCATGAACAACAGGGACTTTCCCTTGAAAAGTGCTATGCGCTGGTAAGTGACGTCTGACTTCATCAACTGAATACTTGATCAAGAAGATTCACTGAAGTTACACTGCCCTGCAGCAGCAAGTGCTGAGCACTGCTATGCTGCACAACTCCTGAGTCCTGAGTGAGATGTATAGTAATAAGACTAACAGTCTTTGTGTGCATTTTTTACAGCCAATTTTTCTGGAAATGAAAGTTCTAAAAAGGTACTTTCAGCTGGAAACAGGAGACAGTTTGGCCATTTTCCAGGACCTCGACAGGCTGTTCATATCAACACTGAGAAGACTTTGCACGCTGCATGGAGTTTCTGAAGAAGTCCTGGTGCAGTATCAGATGCAATAACCTGCCTCCTTGGAGATGCTGGGGAAACTGGAGCTACTGTGCCCAACATCTGTACTGTAATGTCCACCATTATTAGGGTCGGCCCCAGGACTAGTCAATGGAGTTTTCCCCATGCCCACTTGACATACTTGAGACCCAGTGGAGAAATGTGGCATCAGCAGGTTTCTCCCATCACAGAGCATTGATGCTTTTTGGCTGAAGGTGGAGGCCTCTAAAGATGCCGGAGGAAATCAAGTTGCAAGTTAAAATTTTGGTGCTAAACTAAATATTGATCAAATTTTTGGAGGGTTTTCTGTGTGTTGTGGCGGATTTTGAACAGTTTTTTGGGCTTAAAACCATCAACTGTATCTCGCAACACTGCTTCAAGTTCCTATTCCGGGTACGATAAATAATATATAACAATGAAGGTCTTAAAGCAGGACACCTTGGCAAAAACCTGATAATGCAGGATGCACCTTAGCTGATAGTGTACTTTGCTCATGCAAACTAAACACATTTTTAACTTTTCAACTGGATGTGGATGTACCTGGGGCTATTGGGACCCCTCGTACCATGTTTCATAATCCAGCCCAGCCTCTGACTTTTCCTCTTGCGCTTTCATTAAGTCAACTCAAGTTGTCTCGACCATAAGGTAAAATTAAAGCTTATTAACCATCCCCCAAAGATCTGTCTTATGTACTAATAAGCAAATGCTAAGCTAACACTAAATTAAGGTGGCGAACATGATATCTGCTTAACGCCTGCCTCTTAGCAGTTAGATCAAAGCTAGCATGTCTTCAGTTTTTACGGAGAAATTTTGTGTCGATTTTGTGTTGAAATTTTTTCTTGATGAACAAACTATTGAAGTTGAAAATCTTTACTAATGTAATTTGAGAGCAAAATTAAGTTACAACAGTTAATGGAAACCAAAATCATCTGATGGCTGGATTCAAAATCACACAGGAAATCAAAGTAAAGATTTCAAATCAAAGGCTGATCCAACTTGCGTGAATTTTATCATGGCAACTCATAGTGTGACTCAGTAGTGTGTTTGTGCAACGTCTGGGCTCCTGATGAGTTGGCAGGTTGTGTCCTGGGGGATCTCCTCCCAGTTCTGGATCAGGGCATTTGTGAGCTCCTGGACTGTCTGTGGCAGTACTTGGTGGTATATGGACATCCCAAAGGTACTCGGTTGGATTTAGGTCACTGGAACGGCAGGGCCAGTCAATGGTATCAATGCCTTCATCACTGTGGAACTGCCAACACACTCTGGCCACAAGGCCGGGGCATTGTCCTGCACCAGGAGGAACCCAGGACTCAATGACAATCGCTCTGAAGAGTTCATCCCGGTACCAGACTGCAGTCATGGTACTGTTGGCCATGACATGGAGGTCTGTGCGACACTCCAAAGATATGCCTCCCCAGACCATCACTGACCCACCGCCAAACTGGTCATGTTGGATGTTACAGGCAGCATAACATTCACTGCGGCGTCTCCAGACTCTTTCACAACTGTCACTTGCTTAATGTGAACATGCTCTCATCCGTGAAGAGAACGGGGCACCAATAGGGGACCTGCAAATTCTGGCATTCTTACGTGAATGCCAATCGAGCCGCACAGTGGTGGGCTGTTAGCACAAGATATCGGGCCCTTAAGGAGACAATTGCTACTAAGCGTGTGCATGTTTCTGACAGTTGGGTCAGAAACATGCACACGCTTAGTAGCAATTGTCTTGATATATTAAGTTGTCAGTAAACACTGTTTATTTCATACTGCATGTATGTGTTTTAATGGTGAGATAAGCAAGAACAGGCCAGAGCCAATCACAGTGAGGTAATCAGAGCAGGAAAGTTTCCCAGCAACTATCAACAATTTCTTTCCCCAAAATCAATTCATATTGAAACAGAAAGGTCCACATTCCAGATTTGCACAGAAATCTGCAGTTTTTCTGCTCTGCCGGTGCAGATCATAACCTAGACATCCCATTGCAGAGAAATTAAAGAGACATAACTTACGATATATCATGAAGTAGCTTCTTTTAATCCTTATTCTATTATATTAACTCATATTTCCTTGAGTCATTAGCCTGACTCACTAAGGGGATGTTATACTTTGATTTAAAAGGTTTTAAATCAAATTAACTTGTAGATTCTTCTGGCACTTCAAACCACATCTCTAGTGGTTGGCTTCATGTTATCACTGTCTCTAGTGGTTGGCTTCATGTTATCACTGTATCAAGACTGAAATGTGCTTGAAGCCTCTGGAAAAACTCATAAGACAGTGAAAACTTTCCCTGCCCAAGCGCTCCATCTTATTTTCATGTATGGGGGTTTGTCTACAACCTTTGATGCTGGTCGCCGTGGTCAGGTTGACCTCAATGGATCTGAACTGGTTAAATAAAATAACATTAATCTGAAGGGACCACATTGTGTAATTTAGCACAAATTTACACTTTTGGCTAATCAAGAGCTGAACAACAATGGGGTGGGGTGAAGCGCATTACATGCTTAAAAGTTTTGACTGACAAAGAGCAACTTTCAACCTTAAAACTTGACACGGAATCCTTGAGTGGCTAGTTTCCTACCCTGATTCTCCCTCATGTTTGTTGTGTTCATTTGTTTCACACTATAAAAATAGTAGATCCAAAAAACACTTCTTCCTTTTACAAAAGAAACCACAACCATCCAGCCAAAATAATATCTATACAATATCTCTGTCATGTAAATGAGTGCATAATATGCTGCTATGGGATCTTTTATACTATGCATTTGAAAAACAGAAAGACTGATCTTCAGTCAGTGTGTATTTACTGCCCAATCCCTCTTTATTATTTCACTGAGAACATTTAAATAACATTATAACTAAATGTGGTACAGAGTTGAGCAGAGGGTCCCGGTGGGTTGGATGTAGGTTTGGATGCAGACACACGGCTTCCTGTTTCTCGTCTGGTATGTACACTGACGATGCGACATTGGCCGGCAGATCAGAAGTTGATGGCTTTGCCGAAGGAGGCGGCAAGGTTTGCTTCTCTGAAAGCCTCCGACACAGTCTGCAGGAGGACAAACAGAGGAAGAGAGGGTCAGTCGTGTTTTCATTTCTGTCTCGCTGTCTACACTGCGTTTTCTTTTAACAACTTTCGAGCATTTTTTCGACAGAATTATCAGACATAGTCTCTCTCCACCACTTTTAAACTATTAAGTGTTTACATACTACGTATAAATGCTCAATGGAGGGATTGAAGTTAGGTGTTACCACCTTTTCTTGTTACCTGCCAGACCGTCACTTCAGGTCAGATATTGTTCTTACCAATAGAACATGTGTTGTTATACAATTGAATAAAGGTTGACTTATGCAGTTCAAACAACTATTTTATCAACCAGTTAAGTCAGTGAAGAGAAAATCAACCGGCAGCTTTTTCAATTTGGATTACGTGTTTGCTGTCGTCCAAGCAAAACAAGGAAAAACAACCCTTGTTTCAATTGTGAGGATTTGCTGGTTTACTAAACTAAAAAGGATAGTAAATATTTTTAGTTTTGGACTTAAGACTGCTAAAAAAGGCAAGTAAAATGAAGACATCACCTTTGGCTTTAGGAAATTTTGACAGGCACCAGTTTCTGACATTTTATCTTCCAATTAAATAGAAAGAAAATGCTGGTTTGACTGAAAGGGTCAGTAAGCGATTATTAAGCAATACACTTTTTGTAAAAATATTTCCTCAAGGTCCGCTAGCTGTCGGCTCTGTGTGTGTGCGCCAAACACCATCGACCCACACAACACTGCAAGTGCAGTTTGTAAGCATCACTTCACCACACATTGAGAGACGTGCTTGTGGGTGGCGCTGCTACTCCGTGTTTATTGGCCAAGTGGTTAAATCACAACAACAACAAAGAGAGAGACAAGCTTTCTCCAGAATTGCTTACTGCCTCTTTAAAGGGATAGTTCAGACATGTAATTTTTGGAGTTTGGAGGATAAGTGGAAGAATCGAAAGTCTGAGTCCCACTGTTGCAGAGGGGACCACTGAAAAACGTATTTTTCGCTATTTTTTAATGCTTACCTAAAAAAATATATCTGTTAATTGTATGCTAAAGTATGTATTTTTTTCACTGCTTTAGTTTGCCGCCAAACAGCCTTTAAAGTTTAAAAAAAAAAATTCAAGCGTACTTCGGCCATGTTTTACTGCGCCAACTTTCACCGGTGCAGAGAATCAGCTGTTCCTAGAGCTACCGCGGCAAAGGGAACTATCCCTTTAAGGCGATGTTCAAAATGTAAGACATTTTACTAATTTCCAGCATGTGTCTGATATTCTGGTGAACCCAAGCGGATTAGTTGTGTGTGTGTGTGTGTGTGTGTGTGTGTGTGTGTGTGTGACATACGGGATGGGCGTGGCAGACTCTGGCGATGTCCTCACAGGAGGCGCCATACTCCATGGCCAAAGCGGCTTCATTGATCATCTCTCCTGCTCCCTGCAGGGAAACACACACAAGCAATCTAATGTGAGAAGCTTTCTAATACTGCTAACATGCGAGATTATTACATGTTACATAAAACATGTTGATTTTTAACAAAGCAAAGTACTACGTTGGAATCATGACTGCAACTTTAAAGGTAGCAGTAGTTAATCATCTATCAGCCTACGTATATCCATCCTCCATGACATTTTTAAAATTCCTTAAGTGACTAATTGCAGAGGGCTTGAATATTGACACTCCGGAATTTAGAGAACACCCCAGCACAGACAACCAATGATAGGGTTTGGGTTGCTGGTCCCAATGATTTTCTCATGGCCTCAGACGATGGACTTGTCTTTACACTCGTCCTGCTGCTTCCGACACAATCAGTCACAAGATACTCTTGCTGTGATAAAAGGAACAGCTCTGAAAAAATTTAGATTGGTTCCAACCTGTTAATGTTAACAATGAATAATACTACTAATCACTTTAAGCAATTTTAATAGCAAACACCCACGTACATTTTCTTTATTACGCAGATGACCCCCAGTTGCGTTAATCTATGAAGTCAAATGAAACTAATCTTGTATTCAAATTGCAGCAATGTCCTGAAAACATAAAAGCCTGGATGACCTGTAATTTTTTAACTTCTAAATTCAGATAAAACTGATGTTATTTTACTAGACAACTCAGGGAAGCATTTCCTGACCGTATAGTTACTTTAGATGGGATTACCTTGGCCTCCAGCTCTACTCTAACCAGGACACATCCTTTGACTCACACATAAAACAAGTCTCTAGGAAAGAGACATGGCATGTCCCCTAACCATTTGTATATCGAGCACCACAACTTTCAGAATTTTAAAACAAGTTCTCACAAATTAACAAGGATTGTTATTGACTTCTTGACCTCCAAAAATCACCAGTGAAACAGAGCATGTTGGCCCCTTTTTCAAGATGGGCTGTCAATTCCGCCATCTACCAGGAAATTTGAATTTGGTTCCCTCTGGATTCCATAGAATCTATGTATTTATCCATAAGTTTCATTATTATAAGTACTTATTGGATGAGGACTTGCTTCACCCGTTGTTTCAGGAGGAGGATACAGCATTTCAGATAATCAGATAATCCCTGTATAACAGGGTTTTTAAACACCTGGTTTCAGGCAAATATTGTATTCAAACTGCAGCAATGTCCTGAAAACATAAAAGCCTGGATGACCTGTAATTTTTTAACTTCTAAATTCAGATAAAACTGATGTTATTTTACTAGACAACTCAGGGAAGCATTTCCTGACCGTATAGTTACTTTAGATGGGATTACCTTGGCCTCCAGCTCTACTCTAACCAGGACACATCCTTTGACTCACACATAAAACAAGTCTCTAGGAAAACCTTCTTCCCACTGAGCAATATTAGTCAGCAATTTGAATCTAACAGAGGCAGCAACTCTTGTGTTCTGAGAGATCAAATTAGTTTTTTTTTCATGGAGTCTGGTGGCTTTGAACAGATACTGGCTTAATAAAAACTAAAAGTGCCGTCTCTGTTGGAATTCTATCCATAATGTTGTCAGACACTGACTTTCCTATCAGCAGCTTTCACTTATTTATCAGTGAACTAAAGTCACGTGTACTCATTCTGGTGTATGGGATGCAGCACTTACAGTTCCAACAATGTGCGCTCCCAGCATCCTGTCTGTCTCCTTGTGACCGAGGATCTTCACCATGCCGTCGGTGTCGGCGTTGGTTTTGGCTCGGCTGTTGGCTGCAAAGGGGAACTTGCCAACTTTGTACGGGACACCCTGAGGAGCAGATGAGGAAGGAGACGGTAAAACACAGCTGGACATTCAGCACAGAAAACAACAAGAAGCAATCCTTTTGAAAGGGGGGCGTGGGGGTCGTTTGTTTTAAGGCGACTTTACATCAAAGATTCACAACAATACAAGTTTACACTTTATTTTTGCAAAAGACTGTGTTCTGCAACATCAAAACCTGCCAGTTTACGCCACTACAACTGGACGAGGCGGTGTATCGTAACTCCTCTTCTCTTCTGTGCTTCTGTCAGCTTTGTGTGGCGCAGCTCTGTGCTGCCTTCACAGGAACGGGACATCAGAGTTTCATTTTCAATGAACTCCATACTGCAGCGTTATAAAACGGTCTTGTCGTGAACTTTAAAGTCTTCATTAAACATTGTTGTCATGAAGGGCTGAATGATTTATCATTTTCAAATTCAGCGCAAAATGCTGCAATTTACAATACGATACAATGCAGCGCATCTGACCAGGGTGACAGTCATACCCACCAATCAGAAATGCCGTGCTGCGCATGTACTAGTCATTCTGACCAATTCATGTCTCATTAATATTCAGGGAAATTAGCCCATCTTATTTGATGGGTGAGGGGGGGAAGCGACCTGGATAATGGATAGGGGGCGCTGGCCCAAAAACAGGTTGAGAACCACTGATCTAGGTGACTCGACTGCAAATATTGTCCATTTCTGGTCTTGAATGTTGTAAAACACCTTTGTCTGTTGTTGTTGTTGTTGTTGTTTGTCACCGCAACAGATAATGATCAGGCTTTCAAGTCGCCTGGTGATGATTTCAAATGTGAAATACTGCCTCATGTGGCTGTATTGACACAAAGAGTCTGAAGCTACTCAGTTTAACTACAAACAGTTTATAACTCTGACACACCCGTTATAATCCACTGACATACAAACAATGGACAATTTATCTGTGGTATCAATTTATCAGCTAATTGTCAGGACCACAATTTTTGCTCATCTCTCATAGCTGTTTTTAGAGAAAAGGCTTTGGAAAGCCACTGTCCACTACCTGCTCAGCAGACAGCCAGTCAGAGACCAGCTGGTCAATATAGTTGAGCATTTAGCAGCTAAAAAGCCTGATATTTCCCTCAGGAAGTGGTGGAGACCAAAAACAGAGCTAAAAAGTGGCTACAGAATCAGATTTATCAGGTGGGCTAAACATACTCCGAATGAATGATTGTCTTAATCTGTGACTGCTGTAAAAAAATAATTTCTACTGCTCCAAAAAAGGTAGTTGCTGTAGGTTGAAACTTAATGCTGCACCCAAGGCAAGATAAGAGACTACATTTTGTTTGGTAGCAAAGATTCTGAAAGTGCCTCCACTCATTAAGAACATTTTGTTTTGCAGGAAGCTGCATTATCCATATCCTCTTCCTTTACGAATTGCACCTAATAATGTCATTAATACACATGCCACCACTGTGTTTTCCATATCTACATGGATTACCATCACCCTCTTCTTCATCATTTCCTGACTCTCACCTCCTCTTTGAGCTGCTCCTCTGTCTTGCCCACCCAGGCCACCTCTGGGTGTGTGTATATGACGGAGGGAACACAGTTGTAGTCGATGTGAACGGCGCCACCGGCCATGCCCTCCACACATATGATGCCCTCGTCCTCAGCCTTGTGTGCCAACATCGGCCCAGCGATCACGTCACCGATTGCATGTATACTGGGGGTGTCACAGAAATATCTTGTTTAAAAGGAGGACTGAATTATAAATTTATTTTAGCCATCAAATAAGAATGAGTGATGAAATAATACACAAGACAAATACTAATTTTATTTCATTGATGGAATAACATCGTTTTAATCAATGTATGTGATTAAGATTAATGTTTTTTGCTGATGCATCTTCACTCTGCAGCTTGATGTTCAGTAATAATATTTTGGGGTGTTTTTGCCTTCATCTATAAAACCAGTGGAGGAGGTACAGGCCAGGGACATGCTGCTCAAGGCGCATGTCCCAAGTGGCATGTCCCCTAACCATTTGTATATCGAGCACCACAACTTTCAGAATTTTAAAACAAGTTCTCACAAATTAACAAGGATTGTTATTGACTTCTTGACCTCCAAAAATCACCAGTGAAACAGAGCATGTTGGCCCCTTTTTCAAGATGGGCTGTCAATTCCGCCATCTACCAGGAAATTTGAATTTGGTTCCCTCTGGATTCCATAGAATCTATGTATTTATCCATAAGTTTCATTATTATAAGTATTTATTGGATGAGGACTTGCTTCACCCGTTGTTTCAGGAGGAGGATACAGCATTTCAGATAATCAGATAATCCCTGTATAACAGGGTTTTAAACACCTGGTTTCAGGCCGCCTCTCACTGATGACTATTAGCTCACATTAGTCAGCCTGAACTCAGCGGTACCTGGGTACTTTGGTCTGGAAGCGGTTGTTGACAGGGATGCGGCCCCTGTTGTCCAGCTCGAGGCCGACAGATTCAAGACCGAGGTTCTGGGTGAAAGGTCGTCTGCCGATACAGACCAGCAGCACGTCACATGTCAGCGTCTCGTTCTTCCCTCCGGCCGCCGCCTCAACACTGAAACAAACACATCAACAAGCACCATACATAACTGGTGCCGCACTGTGGTGTTTACTAACCACTTCCCTTTGAATTCACATTACAAAAGTCAATGGCTTCAAGAATGTTTTACTTACGCCACATCAATCTTGCCGTCCGGCCTTTTGGTGGCTCCCATGACTTTGGTGCCAAGCTTGAACTTGAGACCCTGCTTCTGCAGGATGCGCTGGAAGTTCTTGGAGATCTCCATGTCGATGCCCATACCGCCCACGTGGCCCAAGAATTCCACCGCTGTGACCTTAGAGCCCAAACGCTGCCACACTGACCCCTGGAGGACAGGAGGTTGAACGTTTGTGTGAATATACTTTCTTGTCATGCTGGAGCAGACAGTCAATATCTAACATATAAATGTGTTTCGTGGTGAATGAGAGTGAATTGAGGCTGACCAGCTCCACTCCGATGACTCCAGCTCCAATCACAATCAGCTCCTCGGGCACTGTCTTCAAGGACAAAGCTCCTGTCGATGACACGATGGTGTCTTCATCGATCTAAGGAAACAAACAAAATAAATAAAATTCATATAAAACTATATTACATGTTTAAACAGCATGTTAAACAATTCTTTTTCACATATTTTTTTTTACTTAATACTTAGAAGTCCAAAGGGTAAAACTATCTGCACTGTCATATAAAAATGACCTGCCTTGTTTTAATGAACACCTCGTCTTAACTGCACTAATGTTTTATTATAATTTATATGAATTATAATTTGGCAACAAACCGTTGGCACACAAGACACGCCAGAGAAACTGAACTCATTTTTCATGTTGTAATTTTTGTGAACTGGGCCACTGAGTATGAGTCTCACAGCATCCACTTCACAATACGAACAAACGCATTTAATCCCTGTCTTGTTTGTTCATTTTTTGCAAGATCATTAACCAGATCATGGTTTTTGAAAATGTTTGGAAAAGGGACTGGAATCCCATATTTTCCATCTTTCATATTTGCCTGTGAAGATCAGTTAGGAGTGAGACTAAACTCTACCTGGATCCCAGGGAAGGGCGTGACCTCGGAGCCAGAAGCTATGAGGATGTTCTTGGTGTTGATGACCTGCTCGCTGCCGTCCTCTGCTATGGCCGTCACCTGGTTCTTACCTGTCACTCTCCCAAAACCATTGACATGGGTCACCTGAGGGGGAGGGCGGTACACTGTAAACACTATGGTTGTGATTGTGGATAACATGTAAATGAACAACAATTAAAAACCAAGAGAGAAGTCAGACTTTGTTCTGTTTGAATAGATGTGCGATTCCTCCGGTCAAAGCTTTGACTGCTCCACTTTTCTGAGCCATCATCTTCTCCAGGTTCAACGAGAGGCCTGAAACTGATGCACAGAAAGAAGTTGTCTGTCCCTCAGATATGAAGATTTTCTGCTTCTCTCTGCTTTACATCATATCAACTAAAACTTTAAAATCTGGACTGTTGTTTGGACAAAACAAGACATCTGACACATTACCCAATAATTTGTATACAAGGTCACAAATTAATCACATGCATGTTTAATGCAATTAGCTGTGGCCCAGCTTTGAGTTTTACATTCTATATAACTCATGACAACTCTTGTTACTTCTTTACAGATCAAACTACAAAGTTTTTTCAAACAATACATGAATATAATTCCACTGGAATTCCTCAAACTATAACACTACATTATATTTAAGCCCTAAAGTGGTTTAGAATAGCCAGTAAAATGTTCAACTACAAAAGATGACACCGGATTATATCTGAGAGAATTGTCTGAAACAGGATTATCAAATGGCAACTGCTCAGTTAATCGTTCTAGGTGATTTATCCACAAAGCTGGAAAACATTTTACTTTACTTTTTTAATTTTAAGGACAGATGTTAATTTAAAGACAAAGGAATTCAGAGCTTCAGATCATCATCCACAACAATGGAAATTCATCTTTAAAGCAGCCAGACATCAACTCTGGCTGCCTCTTACTTTCGATGCCTCTGCTTTCAAAGTCCTTGCCATGAGCCATGTGGTACAGATAAGAGTTGTTCAGCAGAGCCTGCAGACACAATGTATCAATTAATACAACTGGAGGAAACATTTGTATACATTTACATAATCTTTATGAAATTTTGTGTTCAGCTCTAAATGCATTTCATTTTTTTGCTTGTTTGCAAAATACTTTTTTCTTCAACAATTACAACATTTAGTTAAACGGCTGCTGACTTTAAATTACAGAAACGTAAAACGACTCTTTTCAAAGTAAGAATTCAATATAATGCATAACGATTAGCAACCACGCTACATGTGAATGTGCTGATAGGACACTTGTTATGTTGCAGAGGAAGGTGCCTTTTCATGTGACACGAGGCAACAGGTTTAAATTTGAATTTTGTCCTTTAAAATGAATCCAACTTCATATTTTCACACCAGTGATGGCAGAGACGCTACAGTGTTTACTATTATAATGTAGATGAGATCCATGGTACAAGGTGGTGTATTGTTTACGACTATATCAACTTATTCTCAGCCAGTTCATGACCTCCCATTTATAGAAATTTCGGTAATAAAATGTCATTGTTTATCCCATTAGAAATTTATCTGAAAATGTCATCAAAATTAGCCCATTAATTCGTTACGGTCAAAAACGTGCTTTGTGAGGTCAAAGTGACCTTTGACCACTACATTAAATCAGATCATCCTCGACTCAAAATTCTTGAGATTTCACATTTGGACAGACCTACAGACATAAGGCAGAACAACCCAAAATCACAATGCCTCCTCTCACAAAAATTAGAACTGACTTGGAAAAGTAAGAGATATTATGGGATGCATTCGCTGAAATAATCAGTGTTGGTGTCAGACAACCAGTTTATTACCTTTGAGGGGATGCAGCCAACGTTCAGACAGGTGCCACCCAGTGTAGGATTCTTCTCTACACACACAGTCTGTTGAAAGAAAGTCATGTTTTAGAGGCTGCGTCTGCATTAATGTTTCTGCCTACAAAGCATTATTCACATTATTCAAACTGTCAGCGCTGTGACCTGGAATCAGTAGATGTGTTTCCATAATAAGTAATGCATTTCTATCAGCAAACAAACAGGGTGAGGGAGCTCTCTGGGAGGGGTCTTACTTTGAAGCCGAGCTGTGCGGCTTTGATGGCAGCAACGTAGCCGCCTGGACCGGAGCCCACCACTGTGACGTCTGCATCAACTAGAGAGGCAACACAACAACTTTAATCACAACTTTTTAACTGCAGCTCAGAGCACACAGATATGATTTTGTGGGATAAAGGACATGACTTTAACATTGTTCCATTAAACCACAACAAAAAGTATGTTTTAGTTTTAATAATCCGGGCTGAATCATGAGATGGAGCCTGGGAAGATCTTCGGATCCCCTGTGGATTACAATTCCACTCCTTCAGCAGGCTTTTATTGTGAAATAAACACAATAACTAAGTAACAGCCACTGTGAGTAGCTCAGTGTAGGATGTTTGAGACTTTAAATCAATGTTTTGACTCCACATTCGTTCATCTGAAACCATTTCATTGACTGTTGGGTGCTACTTTATACATCTTAAAGGGACAGTAAGCGATTTTGGAGAAGCATTATTTGTTATTGATATTTTGACTGCACTGGTCGGTGATCAAACCAGCAGCCTTGGGTATGGGAGACGGATGCAGCGTCTGTCGCTAGCACATAGGGGAGTGATGTAAACAAACTGTACACACATACATTATTTTTGTTTACAATTTACAGAGGTCTGCATGAAAAAAAGATTTTTTTTGCCGCACACCCAGAACCGACTGCTAGCTGAATTTTATAAAAAGTGTATTGGATTAAAATTGCTTACTGCCCCTTACACTTTACGAGGCTGCGCATATTTATAACATTTTTACATTAGAAAATGTACACATAATTCAAAGGATAAGAAGCATGTTAAATTATAAAAATCAGCTGATAATGCACTTAAAAATAGATCAAGAATGAAAAGGACTCAAGTCTCAAAAGGATTTACTAATACTTGTGTTTATCTTCTTAAACCGTTTTTGCATTTCTTTTAATTTTTCTTTTAATATTGGCTTGATTTGTTTATTTTTTTGTCCGATTGCCTTTATGTTAACTACTAGGTTCACTGGTATGGGGGGGTTGATATTTTTGGGTGGTTAGGGTTAATTTTCACAAATCACAAAGTTTCATCCACAATCTTTTATACAAGGAGCCTGCAGGAATGAGGAAAAATGTGTATAGGTTAAGTGACCTTAAATGATTTCTGTTTGGCACTATATGTAAAATACAAAAAAAAAGAGCTCCACCTCACCTTAGCCACGGGTGATGTTGCGGTGCCAGGTATTATAAATATACCAATGGTAGTGACTGATGCAAATTTACTAAAGTCATGTCAGGGTGAAGTATTTTAAGAACTTATACTACATGGGATTCAATTTGACCAGGATGAACAATATGGTCTAGAATTATTACATTTTTCCCAGTACTTACAAACTGCATGAAAATAATTCCCAATGATACAATTATTTAAAATCAATGCAACCTGGTTCCTTATAAATAGTAGAAAATGGATGGATGAAGCAATTTTTAAGAAATCTTTTGTTAAGCTGATTTAAAAAAATAATACTAAACCTTGAACAGTCAGACTTGTGTTTACTTAATGTAAAACTTGAGAAAACTAAATGATCTGCTCTATCAGACACTTTTAAAGACACAAACCCTGGTTTGTATTCACTTGATCTGATGTAACAAGTAGATCCAGCGTCAGCTAAAGGGGAAGCAAATGTCTAAGGTTTATGTGACTAAGGTTCATAAAAGAACATTAATGAAGACAGGTGATAAGATTTCCAGATTTCTTACTTGCTGCTTTGTCAGCATAGGTTCTGACAGACAGAGCTGCAGCTCCGTGCAGTTTGCATGGAAGGTGGTGGCTCCGCTGTGAATCCAACAAATCACACAAGTGAGAAAAACAGTGGCACAACAAAAATATAATACTCTAAAAATGTATGCTAGAGTACGTGAAAATGGATATTAATAACTACTAGGTATGGGCCGGTTTCCGGTTTCAAGGTAGACCACGGTATCAAAAAGCCACGGTTCCGAATCAACTTATATTTCCCGTCAAAGCCTTGTATGAGCGAGCGAGAGAGAGAGAGCAGAGCGGGGAGCGAGTTTGCAGTGTTTGGCTGATGTACTAACGTGCAGTGCCGGTTGCAGTCTGTCTCACTCTTATAAATGCTGCAGTACCTTAAGTTTAAAAAAGAAGTCTCGGTTGTAACTTGGCGGTCGCGGCGCATTGCCAATATGTACGATGGAGGAAAAACTCAGCTCATATGATCCGTCAATAAGGCAGATATTAACAAATGGTTAAAAACTGGGAAGAATTCATGGCCCTGTTGAGATCTGTCCTACACTGCTTAGTTTAAAAGTGAAAGCTAGAGCAAGACAGTGTTGTTCAGGGAGAATGAGGAGAGGTTTTCACCAGGACACTGAATCTGCCCCTTGTCTGTCTTGGTTCAGAGGACGAATAGACCACCTTCTTCTTTAGTTTAAAAACCACAATCTCTTCCTCATCTACGGTCCCAACACCCATAGGCGGCCTTAGCTATGTTTCAACCGTTTCAATTTAAACGGTCTCCGCCCTCCAGGGGGGGCCCAAGTGACAGGCTGTTTGTATGTGATTAATGTAAATTGTTGTCTGTGTTCTGTGCGCGCTGGCGAGCTGTCACTGAGGAGTATGAATACCGATTTAAAACTTAAAGAGAGCTGCGTAAACATGGAAAAACATTCTGTGATGTGGACGCTGAGGACCTTGTGCGCGAGGTGTCAGCTGCTGTCACCGCCATGCTGGCAAAAGAAACCACTGGCCTGAAGATTCTGAGCTACATTTACAGAACTTAGTTGAACTGTATTCAAACCTCAGCATTGCTCTCCGACTCATGGTGACAGTGCCTGTTACTGTAGCGAGTGGAGACAGTAGTTTCTTACGCTTAAAGGAGCAGTAAGCGATTCTAAAGCAAAACATGTTTAGTAAAAATCTGCGAATATTTCCTCACGGTCCGTTAGCCAGTGTTTCAGCTGGTAACATATTACAGCCACGGCTAAATCTTAGCCGCCATGGCAAAATAAAAAATTGTGTCCAACCAATCAATCCTCTCATCCAATGCTTTGGTGACTCCAGTCTCCACCCCCGTGCATGTCCATGTTTCCCATTCATTGACTAGACTGTGTTGGTCCGTCAGTCAAATTTGTTGCGCCATAGACTTATAACAAATCGAAAATATGTTTACACTTCTCAGAGCAACTTTAAAAATCTCTAAAGGTGCGTTCAGTGCACTGCTCCTCACGATGTACGCACGCTCATGTACACACGCACCGGCAGATTAAGCCCTGCTGTGTTCTCATTAAAGTTCGTGGCCGTTCTCAACATTGTGTTTGGAACGGGCTGTTTGCTTGGTTTTGCTGGTGGCCCTTTGCAAAAATTGACCTGCTGATTTTTCTGAGGAATCGATCAGATCACGTTGGAAGTTTGTGCAACGCTCTGGCAAACCTTGATTACAATGTTTTGCAAGTAAAGCCAGTAACACAAGTGATCTGTCGAAACATCTAGTGAAAGTTGAACTCTACTTCTGCTGGTCCAAGACCGGATCTGTTTTGTTAAATACAATTTTATTTTTATTAAATATATTATTATTTGTCTTTTTCTGACGTATATTAATGATGGTGATCATCAATCATATCCATACAAACAATGTGTTTATTATTAAATTCTTTACTGCACTGCAGCAAAAAATTGTTTACAAGAGAACAACGTTCTAAAAGCGCTTTATAAATCAAATATATTATTATTATTATTAAAAGATCTATCCTCCTAAATTGCTTTCAAACTTTACCAGATTGATGGATTTAACTTTAAAATGTACAAAATTTTCTTCCAGGGGAGCATGCCCCCGGACCCCCCTACAGGGGGTGACATCCACCCATGTGGTCTCTCAAGATTCCATGGAGAACACTGTATGCATTACTGAATTCAGTTGGTTAACAGGACTAGGCTTTATTAGTAGTAGTTAAAATTTGCTTACTTAGCTATCTTGGAAAGGAAAGAAAAACAAAGGCGCTGGTACGTTGATGCGCGACGTGGAGAGGTCCTGGCACATGAATAAAAACCTCCTGTCAGGTAGTCCCGTCCTTACAGAACCGATAATGAGAACCGAAACTCAACTTTGTACCTGGTGACACTACTCTGTCCTCACTGTCTCTCCTCGGGGGCGTGTCGCTAGGTAGTTGTGTGTCTTGTTGTGTCAAAATAATCGCCGTCGTTGCAGAGTCGTGTAATTGCGACATTTAATACAATTCTAAAGCAGCGGCAGCAATATTTTTAAATATGAACTTAGAGGAAAGCAAGGCTGCTGAGAGAAATTGTATCTAAAAGAGTATGTGAGCTGCGACACAGAGCAGAGCAGAGGATTGAAGCAGTGTGCCTACCTGTCAACAAATACAATGGCGATTATCGAGGTCAATAGAAATTATCAAGTTAATTTTCATGTATCGTACAGTAAGTCGATGATGTAATTATTGCGAAGGCCTACACTGCGTTAGCTGTTGGTTCTGTGTGCACGCTGGAATAAAATCCAAGTTTTTCGGCTCAGCCCAGGCACCGTAAATCGAAAACAAAACAAATGGCTCAGGTTGCGCCACACAACACTGCGAGCGCAGTTTGTAAGCATCACTCGTCAACATGCACAATTTAACCCTGTGATGCAAACAATCACATCAGTATGATAATTCTGCAACTTATGTCTGTATTAAAACATTATTTAATCTGAATTATATTCATTAATGATTTTCGATCTGGACAATTTGAACTTTTCATCCAAAAAAGGGGGGAAATCACAAACAAGTTAATTTTAACAAAACATTATTATTAAAACCAGCCAATGTATTCAAAGCTCAATAAAAACAGAGCTCAAAGCAACAATAAAGTGCATTCAACAAACAAGAATGCACTTTATTGTTGCATTCTTAATTCTATTTGACAAACACTGTCAGCTTCACAATTATGAAGTTAGAAAACGGTTTTAAAAATATCTAATTTAACTAATTGACATTTACAATTACAGAAATAATTTCTTTTAAGAGGTGACGGCCCAAAACAAATGATTTGCTAAACAACATACCTACGGTTGTAGGTGGTGCAGGCTGTCAGCTCTTTCACTGTTGGGTTGCGGCAACTCTTAACTTTTCCAGCTGAGCAGTTCGCAAACAAGCCGTTCTCGCACTAGCTCTGAACTGTAGCCATGTCAATAACGAATGCAGCTTTTCAAAACAGAGGACTAACCAGATAAAAAATGGTTGTTGTTATCTCATACTGCATCAACCGTTAGGTAACCACCGCTAACTAGCTGAGCGTGCTAACATGGCATGTATTGGGAGGAAATCGAAAGGTAATGTCACTACATCTACTATTCTGTGGTTTTATTAAAGACATTTTATGTCAGCACACACACATCACGTATCTCAGCACGTCTCTGATTCGTTTACAGTATGAACCAGCTAACGCTACCGCTTTCCATAATGTTGTTTTTCACAACTTAAGCCTTGATTTTATTAACATGTGGCCATTTTTACGGTCATATCACTCATGCCGAACCAAAGAGGAAAACTTGTGAAATTTGTTACGATAACAATTACATGTCAAATCACATATTTATTTTTCCAAAATTACCACAAAAGATCTGGATTGCAGGTTTTTCCAGTGGAGTATTGTGCTGCGTCTTCTCCGTACGATTTAACCGGACCAGGACTGGCTAGCCGACGCACTAGCCAGGCCCGGGCGGAGAATGTGAAAACACAAGTTTCCACGGGCCATGCAACCAGTGTGATACGGACCCTGACAACACCGACTGCTTATTGTGTGAGCAAGGTTACGCACTTACCGTGGCCAGAGAGCGGTATAACTGCGTCCAGCTCTGCATTTCGTCGGTGTCCCTTCACAGGATCAGTAACCTACAGCAGGCCGACCAGCCAAGGACTCCTGCCACTGCGCACGCGCAGTACCACTCCAGAAAACACGCCTGTACGTCGCTGTTAAATGACGTATGTAGCTTTGACAGTTGCATAATAACAATGACAGTAAATACTACAAAACAACAATTAAAAGTACACACTGCAGTTCAATGTCCCTTGTGATCAAATTATTAAATATAACTCAATGTGTGTTCATTGACAGAACAGATTTTTTTAGTATTGTTTTTTTTTTTGCTTTTCTGAATTTGAATTTTTACAATAATTATGTTTATTTCAATGAAGGGAAGAAAAATGAGAGGAAGTCGCTGTTTGGTACTGGAAAGGAATAATTGATGGAGTGGATGCTGAATCAGCAAGACGGAAACCGTGGCTGTCTTAAACAAAAGTATTTATTATAAGAGCTCAATATTGAGGAGACTTCCGGATCGCTACACAGATCAACAGATTCACAGTGTTTGGCGTCCCAAGACAGTCTTCCTATCTCCGGGATCTGCGGTGTATTCAGCTTTGAGTAATGTCGTCATCTCCCAGCAACTATGACACCTCGAGAGACACTTCAGCTGCTCTCAGATTGTTTCAACCAGCCATAGATAAGATGGCTTTGCTTGGTGTCTGAGAAGCAAGAGTTTCTCAGGGAGAATATACAAAGTTCCACAACAGGTAGAACTGTAAAGAGCTCGTAGACATCTGTGACCACAACAAAACTGGATACACTCTTTGTCATTTGTCATTAAATTGGTTGGAAGACACTGCTTTATTCCGTAACAATATGATTTATTTAATGAGCTCATATGTTCATATCATATGTAAAATCGAACATAAAACAATGTTGAAATCTTAATCTGAAAGTAACTAATAGAACTAAGTAGTACATAAAATAAAGAAATAAATACATGTGGACTAATGAAATAAAAGTCTCTTGAAATAAATAAATTTGGACTTATGAAATAAAAGTACCGTGAAATAAATAAAAATAAAACCCATTTATTTTCTTTATTTATTTGATATATTAATATTTACATTTATTAATATATTTATTTATAGCCTCATCCATTTATTTCAGGATGTATTTCATAGACATATTTATTTATTTATGTATTTTTTCACTTATTTAATATTGACAAAAACGACATTCCACAAAGCTGCAGGTTGTGCAGCTGTCAGTTATTCTCTACTACCAGTGTTTTAGTTGTCATATCACCTGCTGAAACATAACTAAAGCTTTACATTGCATTGAGTTACATTATGTAATAGTGAAGATCAGTACAACTGGGAGATATTACATGTGCACAGAATATTATCATTTGATCAGTAAATCCTAACTAAGTGATGCAGGAAAATGTATGTTTATTAAAATAAAAGTGTTTACCATCTCTACATTTCTGATCACATTAGGAAGGAAAAAGGAAGAGAAACAGAAGGGAAACTTTTTTCACAAGTTGGCTTCTCTTTTTTTTAGAGTTTTAGGTTCTAAAGTACGATGTAGCAAACATGGCGACTTACACAGAGCAACAATATTTAACTCATTTAAAGTTGACGAAAATAACATTATTTCTTTTTTGTAGATGATTCTACATATACAAACACATAGTTATGGACAGTATATTGAATATCTGGGAATAAGTTCTTCTAAATATTACACACTGCTTTAATGAGAGCTTGTCCTAATATGGCCCCACGCTGCAGTTTCTAATGAATGCAACTAGAGGGCGCCTGGCTGCTACATGATGGATGGATGGATGGATGGAACTGGTTTAGTATTCACATCACCTGCTCAAACACAACTGAACAAAACAAAATCTTCACCTTACATTGAATTAAATGATGCACTTGATGGTGTTTTGTATTATATGCTATTACTTTAGACATCACTCTCTGTAGTTGGCAGTTTTGTATTTAAGTTCCATCTTTTTGCCCTCCCGAACTCATACATCACAGATCTTTGGCTGTCACAAACAGATGATGTATGAGGTGTTGACGTTCTCTTGATAATAAACTGTTATGTCCTTGTGTCACAGACAGCCCGGCACTGGATGATGCGAAAAGACCAGTGGCCATTTGGATAGACAGAGCATAATATGCACTAAAAGTCTTTAATGTCAACTTTTTTCTCTTTTTTGTGTCATACTTACTGTTGCCAGTAGGTGGCGCTATGACCATGGCTCAATATTGACATGTATATATGTTGAAGGTGGGACTGTTATCCTTCCTGAGAAATTTGGTGAAGATAAGACCATGTGGAGTGGAGTTATGGCAGTCTGATGTTTCATGGCGGCACATCGAAATAATCCGCCGTGCTACTGGGAGGGCATCAGCTGAAACGTCACTGATTTCTCTAAATTACATCAACCAATTGTTGAAGCTGCACGGTGCCTCACAGCAAGAAGGTTCTGGGTTCGAATCCCGGTTCAACCAGGGCCTTTCTGTGTGGAGTTTGCATGTTCTCCCCGTGTATGCGAGGGTTCTCTCCGGGTTCTCTCCCACAGTCCAAAGACATGCAGAATGGGGTTAGGTTCATTGGAGACTCTAAATTGACCGTAGGTGTGAATGTGAGAGAGAATGGTTGTCTGTCTGTATGTGGCCCTGTGATGGGCTGGCGACCTGTCCAGGGTGTACCCCGCCTCTCGCCCAATGTTAGCTGGGATTGGCTCCAGCGACCCCCCGCGACCCTTAAATGGATAAAGCGGTAGACGATGAATGAATGAAGTGTTGAAGCTTTTCTGTACATTTTCAAGGTGGGTCTGATAAACCTGCGAGGTAGAGGACATAGAAGTATAGCACACGTAACTTCATATCTGCAGCAGGTGGCGCTATAACCTTGGTTCAATATTGACATGTAGGGGGGGGGCTGTTATCATTCCTGAGAAATGTGTTGAAGATATGACCATGTGGAGTGGAATGGAGTTATGGCAGTCTGATGTTTCATGGCGGCACATAGAAATTTGCTGCCAAGCCATGGGGAGGGCATCAGTTGAAACGTCACAGATTTCTCTAAATTACATCATCAAAGTGTTTAAGCTTTTTCTGAGGAAGTTTGAGGTGTATCTGTTCAAACTGCAAGGGAGAGGAGCATCCCCTATCATTGAGCAACATCAAACTTTTCCAGGAAACCATAATGTTTGACATAATAAAAATCTTTTGATAACTTTTCATCACAAAAGTCATAGGATGACAGCTACCGAATATGGAGTTGCTGTGATCATTTCTGTAGGATGAGTTCGTTAAATTATAATATTAGAAAATTTCCTAAAATGCAGCAATTTTGGACAAAAAATTCAAAATGGCCGATATTGACATGCAAATGTGTTGAGGGCGGGACTGTTATCATGCCTGAGAAATTTGGTGAAAATATAAAAATACCACATATGGCTGAGTTTTGACAGTCTGATGTTTCATGGTGGCACATCGAAGTTTGCGGCCACGCCACGGGGAGGGCGTTGAACAAAAAGTCACAGATTTGATAACATGACATCATCAACGTGTTTTGGCTTTTCTGAGCAATTTTGAGGTGGATCTGTTCAACCTGCAAGGCAGAGGACATGAAAGTATAAAAAAATCTCACTTCCTGTTCCCAGCAGGTGGCGCTTTGGCGTTCACTCAATATTGAAGGATCAAACTTCGCCACACCTTCACGGCAAGGGGTTCTGACTAAAACTCAGGATTTTGATAACTTTTCATCCCAAAAGTGTTAAGATGACACACCAAATTTAAAGTTATTCATGTGAAATCTGTAGGAGGACTTCATTAAATAATGATTTGTGAAAATATTCAAAAATGCATCAAAATAAACTCAAGACTTTTTTGTAGGTCTTGACATGATATACGTGCCTACCAAATTGTTTACATCTAAATCAAAGTTACAATTGCGGAAAAATGTGGTAAATAAAAAATAAAAATTAAAAAAGGCCTTCGCCAGCCTCCAGCTGGTCAGTGCTGATAAACTCAGTCCAAACAAACTTGGAAAAAATTGGAATATAATGTAACCACAAATACATTGTTTCTCAGTATTTTGATTTCAATAGTATTTCATTATATAAACATAAAATCCATTTTGTTGACTTAATTCACGTAATATTGCAACTTTTGTTCACATTAATATAATATTATTATTTTCGTCTCAAAATCCTCCAATATCATTCCAGAAATATCAGGTCATTTTCTTGCTAATAGAGGCCCAAATACCGCCACAAGGATCTTAGTGCATTTTTCCCCAGTTTAAATTTTCTGTTATTATATATGTCAAAGATGTAAGTGAGCTTCAAAGATTTAGGTGAACAGTAAACAAACTACAGGCTTCAAAACAACCCTTCAGAAACCTGTGGGTGATGACAGAGTTTTAAAAATAACGTATTTACATTGGCATTTATTTGCCTTGATGTTTGAAACAGCCAGAATGACAGTATCAGTCATTTGAGCCTGAAGCAGTTTGACCTCCTTTTATGTTTGCTCCTGGTTTACTTCAGCAGGATCCCAGAAGAGTATTTCCATAATACGTTTATCTTGTAAAACACAACTTGTTTGGGCTCCTTTGAGATCTCCTGACAGTCAAATTCAATTAAAACATGATGCCAACATCCCGGCAAACACTCCCTACTACTCTCAGGGAAACACTGGCTTTCAAAGTCAATTGTGTCCGATGTGAAGAGCTTGCCTTCATGTCCCCGTCTGGAGCCCTTTCACGTGCTAAAGTAAGAGTTTCCCCCTCTTTTCCCAAGTCGACTTGAGCAAAGTGAACACTGAATGGCTCAGAAAAAGCTTCCATTTGATGACTGGCAGCCTCAGGTCTTGTGTCTGTGTGACACTATGGGTGACTAAAAAAGCTCGTCCTTTCTCCTGCTGCAGAATAACACTGAAAGAGAAGAAAAGAGGTGTTGCATGATGGGGAGGAGGGAGGAATTTAGGGGGGAGGGGGGGTTTGGCTTTTAAAATGGGCCCGGCGCAGATGTACAGGGCAGGAGGATTAGGTTGTGGGTGTTGGTGACGTTCACCCGTCTTGGCTCTCCCTTTGCCATGGCCCATTGTGGTTCCCAATAGCCTTGGTGTTGTAAGTGGCCGGTCGGTGCCAATGAGGCTCAGTGTGCACCGTTACAATGGTGGTGCAACCCCAACACCTCCCACCTCACACACCCTCCTATCCTAATCCTAATTTACCCCTCTTCATCCATTGCAACTCCACACTGTCAATGTCATCCTATCTGACCAGCAGGAGAGTGGCTGTGAATATCTGTGTTGCTGGATCTATGAGATTAGGAAAACAACCTGTTCATGCACCAACATTATCAGGACTCACCTTCCATCTCTGGACAAAACATCCGGTCCCCACAAGGTAACATTTAACCCCCCCTCCAGGCACGTTTTAAAGTATAAAAAATAATCTGCTATGCCTAATATTTTGTTTAACATTGTTAACCCAAAAGAAGTTATGCAGGAAGTCACAAGATGCCGACGGTGTTCATGAAACTGCTCCGGAGTTTTCATATATACAGTGGGTCATCAAGTGAGTGTGATCCTTGACTCATACACACACAAGAGAAAATTTCTACATGGTGTCAGAATAGCGTACGGTCTCTTCGTCTGTGAGTATTTTTTAATTGGACAGCCTTTCGTTTTTTTTCTTTCTCAACTGCCGCTTGAGGATACGCCAGTGTGACATGATGGCGAACAGATTTTGCAGGCCTGATCCAGTTGTTTTTTACGAACATGTTGCAGAGAATTGTCGAATGTTCGAGCGGGAGTACCATATTTTCATCGCCGCTGCGCACTATGATAAGTCTGCAAGGACAAGTGCATACATTCTTCTCATTCTTCTCCCTCAGATGATCGCACGTGCAACAATAGTGGAAAGTGCCATGAAGCCAAACGGGAAAAGTGTCTGGCCTTTGGAAAACAATGCCATAATTGCAAAAGATTAAACCACTACAAAAGGTGCTGCAAGTCCAAAATTAAGGTCCAGATCTACATGCACAAAAAGACTTACAGACAGTCTGTGCATAAAGTGGAAGTGGATCAGCCCAACATGTGAAGATGACATTTTATGTCGTACTTGACAGCCATATTGACAGCCATATTGACGGTCAAATCTCAAGCTGAGGAAAAGGATGACGGATTCATCCCACTACACATAAATGGCAAACCCACAGAAATTAAAGTGGATACAGGAGCAAGGTGCAATGTGATGTCACTAAAGACTTTTCAACAAGTAACTAATGGGGAGCAACCCATGAAGCTGAAGTACCACAAACCTTGTTGCGTATGGAGGTGCCAGAATTGAAACTACCGGCACAGTCACGCTGTCACTTAAAGGAGGAGCAACAACAACTACCTTTCTTCATAGTTGACAGAGAGGTACAACTTCTGTTTGGATTTCGTGCATTTTTGAACATGGGCATTGTCAAAATGAGTCCAGATGTCCATCACGTCACCACCAGAGAGTAACACAGACTTTGGTGCACAGATTCTCACACAGTACAAAGACCTGTTCAGTGATGAGCTTGGTGAACTCCATGCCACATATTCCATGATGGTGGATCCAAGCATATAGCTTGTGGTCCGGCCAGCTCACCGCATCCCTGTCGCAGTGCAAAACAAAGTAAAAGCGGAGCTTGAACGCATGCAAAGAATAGGTGTCATAATACAAGTCAGTGTACCTACAGACTGGGTGTAATCCATGGTGGCAGCGCACAAGAAGGACAAACCGGAAATCAGACTGTGCATCAATCCGAAAGACCTCAACCCAGCACTGAACAGGCCCCACCACCCCATGCGCAGTGTTGAAGAGGTGGCAGCAGAGATGTCAGGGGCAACAGTATTCTCTGTGCTGGATGCAAAAACTCTTTCTGGCAGATTTGCCTTGATGAAATATCATCAATGTTGACAACATTCAGCACACCATTTGGGCGTTACAGATTCCTACGGATGCCTTTCGGCATCAATTCAGCAAGTGAAGTCTTTCAACGCACAATGGAACAGCTGTTTGCAGGTTATCCATGTTCAGTCATCGTGGATGACATCATAGTTGGAGGCCGTGGAGCAGCTGAACACGATGCCAGCTTAAAGAAAGTGCTTGAACGGGTGAGAGAGGTCAACCTAAAGCTAAATCGGAACAAGTGCAAGTTTCGCCTAGACCAAGTAACATTGTTGGGTCATATCTTCACGAGCAATGGGCTAAAAGCAGACCCTGCTAAAACTGCAGCAATCTCCAACATGCTAGTTCCCAGAGATGTCACATCACAGCGTTTTCTTGGCATGGTCAACTACCTAGGCAAATATATTCCGAACAAGCCTACCAGTGCTAGCATATTACAATGTCAAGGAGCCTGTTACACTCACCTGTGACGAATCATGCTACGGACTTGGAGCTGCATGCATGCAAAATGGCAGACCAGTTGCCCTCACATCACGCACCCTCACAGATACGGAGACACGATATGCCCAAATTGAAAAGGAGCTTCTGGCTGTTGTGTTTGCCTGCACAAAGTTCAAAGACTATGTATATGGGAAGCTAAAAACTGTGGAAACAGACCACCAACCTCTGGTAACTATCCTAAAAAAAACATTCACACCGCCCCTGCCCGTCTTCAAAGGATGTTGCTACGCCTGCAGAGCTATGACATTATGCCTGGTTTACAAAAAGGGAAAACACTCTTTCAAGAGCCCCAAACACACAGGTAGCACACAACCTTGCTGAAAACGACACTTATGAGGTTATGTCGGTGGCTTGTATCTCAACAGCCCACCTGGAAGAACTGAAAAAGCACACAGCCGAGGATGATGTGATGCAAAGCCTTATGGCGGTCTTACACAGAGAATGGCCCGCGAAACAAAGCCAGCTCCAAACTGCTGTCAGGCTCTTCTCCCCATACAGAGATGAGCTTACAGTGGAGGACGGGATCATCATGAAAGGCCACAAAACAGTCTCAGTCTCTCCAAAGAGAGTACATCACCATTGTACACAAAGGCCACCCAGGTGTAGAAGCCACTCAGCGCAGAGCCACGAGCATCATATTTTGGTAAGCGATCTCGCGTGACATCACAGAGGAGTTGCTCTCATGTGCAGTGTGCAACAGCACCAAATGTCACCAATAAAAGGAACCACTTCATCTTCACCCAGTCCCTGAACTCCCATGGTCCACAGGGGCAACAGACATTTTCAGATGTTGTGGAAAACACTACCAAGTGCTTGTGGATTCATATTCAGGTTGGTTTGAAATTTACCTTCTCCGCGACATCACATCATCAGCTGTGGTTTCCATATTGAAAAGACAATTTTCAGTTCACGGCACACCACACACCCTCAAATCTGACAATGCTAGGCATTCAAAGACTTTGCCAAGCAATAGGATTTTGTCCATGCCTCAAGCAGCCCTGAATATCCCCAATCAAACAGGTTTGCTGAGAGAGCAGTCCGCAGTGCCAAGCAGCTAATGGAAAAATCATACAGAGATGGAACTGACGTTTTCCTTAACCTCCTGAACCTCAGAAACGTTCCCCGTGATCCAACACTGGGTTCCCCTGCTGATCGTCTCATGTCAAGACAGACACGAGCAGCCATTCCTGTGAGTTCCAAACTACTGGAACCAGCCCCACGCACGGCTCAAAGGATCAACGTCCAGCTCCTCCAAAAAAGGCTCACCCTGAAATGCTTCTACGACAAGTCCAGGCGCCCACTGCCTTTAGCGGAAGGACAAGTGGTCCATCTTCTGACCCCCAATGGACACGACCGAACTGTGAAGGAGATGAGAAATGAGCAACGTTCCTATGTCTTCCAGTCCAATGGGAGGACCTACAAAAGGAATCGCCACCACATCCTTCCTGTCGCAGAGTCGCCACCACAGCAGCTCTGTTGCTGAAAATCTAGACTCACACACTGTTCCCCCAACATTGGACATTGTTCTCCCATCACCACAAACACCAGAGCCTGAGAACATGCAACAACAGCACACATCCCCTCTCCGCACATTGTCCACAGCACACTCTCACACCGACAACAGCACTAACCAATACACTACACGCTCAGGCCGCATCTGCAGACCAAACCCAAAATACATATAAACAACAAATGTTCTTTGCCATGTGATGTGATTTTCTTACCTACCTGTAGTTAGAAAATGTAATGCACTCTGGAATTTTGTATTTGTTATGTTTAAGTGATAAGTTCACCGTCCTTTATTTGCTGTTATACAGTCTTAGGTTTAACCAGGTATATTTTTACTGTATTGGTTTTTGAGCATTTTTCCATATGTGCTATAAGGAGAAAAAAAATTGTTCTTACATCTTGGTATTTATATGTCCTATATGTTGTGTTGCATATAAGATGCAAACTAGAGGGAACGGATGTAGATCATTTGGTTAAATGATTATGTTTGTCTGTTAAGAGCCACCATATTTGCAGTATTCTCATACCAGCCAATCAGCATGCTCATGGTTCAGCATCGCACCGTTATGTAGGAAGTCACAAGATGTCGACGTTGTTCATTAATCTGCTCTGAAGTTTTAATAAATACAGCGGTTCATCAAGTGAGTGTAATCCTTGACTCACACACACAAGAGTAAACTTCTACACCAACCACTGACTGATACAACAATACAGCAGCAGTGCTGATCATGACACTTGAGAATGATCACCACCTCCCGGATCAGTATAGTTACTGTAAGTTAATGGGTGTTCTCTCTCCTGCTGCTGCTGTCTATGGGGTTGGTCTTCCTGAGTTCCTAATCAAGCTCGTAATCTCCTGCATTAAAACTGTGACTCTTCGACTTCTTGTCACCAGATTGTTTTGTTTCGACAGTGGTAAAACACGGACGGTTTCTTCTCTGACTTTGTTTACATCTTGTTTGGTGATTTTACCAAAGCTGATTTTGCTTCTCTGATAGTTCTGCTCAGTTTCTGAGGCAGGCAGTGCCAGGTGTAAGCAGGAAGTCCTGGAACTTGGCCTAAGCCTAGGAATCAGTTACAAAACCATTGCTGAACTCACGCTGCCCTGCTCCTGCTCCTCTACCTAACTGCTCAACGTCACCACCCTCAATCCTCACCCTCTATTGCTTGAAAGACTATTATCTGTTAAAATGTTCATTAAGTCTGGTCGTCTGCAATTTCGGTCCAAATTCTGGCTCAGCCCTGAACACTTTTAATTGCAAAAATAATCAAACTGCTCCCCCTGAACTTTCAGTTACGATTTGACAAAATGATGAACACTGTCTGCTATCATGATGTGATGCAAATAACCAATGTATATACTGTAAACACCTTGCAGGTGTCGATTAAATATCTCACCTAGGGCGACAACATTGCCAGTACTGTAATACTGTACCTGGTACAGCCAGGTAGACCGCGACGTGCAAACAGAAATGAGATGGTCTGGTCTACAGCAGATTTCCTTCATCTCCTCTTACTTCTTCTTCCAGTTTCACCTGCGAGTCGCATTATCGCCACCAACTGACTTGATTAGGTATCACATATATCCTTGAGAGGAGAGCATGAGTAAAATACACTGGTTAATCTTTATAGTATAAATTAACAACGGTTTATTAATGTATGGTTTATTTAATTTCACTCTGATAATATAATTCCATATGTAATATTTAATGTCTGTGCAACATTGCGTGGAGGTCGGGTACAGTGCCAAACGAGTGGCAGACCGGGGTGGTGGTTTCCCTGTTCAAAAAGGGGGACCAGAGAATGTGTCCCAATTACAGGGGTATCACACTTCTCAGCCTCCCGGGTAAAGTCTACTCCAAGGTGCTGGAAAGGAGGGTTCGGCCAATAGTCGAACCTCAGATTGAAGAGGAACAATGTGGATTCTGTCCTGGACGTGGAACAACGGACCAGCTCTTTACCCTTGCAAGGACCCTTGAGGGGGCCTGGGAGTATGCCCATCCAGTCTACATGTGTTTTGTGGATTTGGAGAAGGCGTATGACCGGGTCCCCCGGGAGCGGTTGAAGATGAATGAATGAATGAATGTAATATTTCACTCCAAATTCAAGGTATTAAGATGATGATTTAATAGAATATGTTACATTGCTGTAGGATTATGTACCAACAGAGTAGAAAAAGTAGTTAAAATCAGCTAATCTTCAAAACACCAGCACCAGTAAATTGCAACATGCTGATGAATGTATAAATAATATTATAAAAAAAACTATATATATAAAATATTAAAAATACTGACAGGGACTATTTTTAATGGACAATGAGCATTAGAACAAGATGAGACTTTATTAATCCCACACCGGGGAAATCCACTTGTTACAGCAACAGCAAGAGTCAAAGGCATCATGGAAGAGGTGGATCATAAAATAAAGCAAAATTCTATAAAAATAGAAAAGAGTTGTCGGTAAAAAAAAATATGACAATAAGTACAGTGTTGTATGGATGTGCAGTAATAATAATAATAATAATAATATATTTTATTTATAAAGCGCTTTTCATGCACCCAAAGCGCTGGTACAAAAAAAAGAAATAAAACAATAATAAGAATATATATGTATATACACACATCTATCAACATGAATTCATATACACTACAATACATAGATAGACATAGAACATATTGCACAGGATGAGAAAAAATTGCAGAGGTGAAAAAGACAGAAATTAATATTTGGCTATTGTTCATGGAACTGTTTTTCTTCTTTCTTTAAAGCAGCCCAGTTGTAACAAAACACAACGGTCAGTTTTACTTCGCATCACCAATAATCTGTCTGATACAGCAGCTACGCGACTGTCACACAATTTAACACACAACTATTTTAACAGCAATAATCACGTTTTGAGGCTGCTTGGTTTATTAAACATATGAAATTATATGTACCTTTAGCTAGCTAAACATCAAATTTGTATATATTTGAAGCCTGATACTTAAATTTAAAAGGTTTTTTCCCCCTTCATGTTATCGTTGGCCGCCATTATTTCCCTTTGAAGCCGGGTGCGCAAATTGGCACTCAAATTAGCAAATTGGAATATGGAAGTGTGCGAAATAAGACCCTCATTTTTAGCATTCACCAAACAAGAAATGTTGGTCAATCTGTGTGTTGGTCTGTCAGCCAACCACTTTTGGTCAGATTGAAATATCTTAACAACTTTGTTGCAGGAATGAATCACTTCCTGATTTCTCACACATCATCCCAATACATCAACCAGCACTGAAAGAGAACAGAGAGAGAGAAAGAGAGAAGGGGGGGGCACATATTCTCAGAGTTTATTGTTGAGAGGAATGCCATTGAATTTGGGTGTTTTTTTCATCCACCAGCCTCTTTTGTGTGCAGGCTATGGAAGTCCATTGTGCGGGCAGACACCCTGAGAAAAGAGGCGAGCTTGAAGCCTTTGTCTGACAGTGCTTCTGCACCCCTCTGAATGAAGCTCTGCCATCGGAAGCAGCCGGACCAAACCCAGAGACAATGCCACTGGACAACATTGAGGACCAGCAACAATTAAAAATGCAGCTTCACTATATTAATTATGCATTCATGCTTTTGTCTTGGCCTTTTCTTGTAAAGGGGAGAATGAGGAGTGGGTGGGGAGAAAGAGGGCATTGGGCTGTGAGGTTTAAGATTCAACAAGTCTGAGACAGAAAGAGATTACAGTGGAAAAACAACAAATGCAAATGTATCTATAAATTGAAATTCATTGTGTGTGTGTGTGTGTGTGTGTGTGTGTGTGTGTGTGTGTGTGTGCGTGCGTGTGTGTGTGTTTGGACTGTGAAGTTCAGGGGATTACAGACACTTACAGGAACTCATCACATAAATAAACCAGTAAGTAGACAATATAACAATTCTGAATTTAAAAAAAAGGAGATGCAGAGAATTCGACCAAACTCTGTTTCATCTCGCAGAGCATGTTGCTAGGAAACTCTGAGTGACAGCTTGGTGTTGCACTTTGTAAACTCTTTTTCTTTAAGGCTTTTCTCCTTCCCTCCTCCATCACTTGCAGGCAGGACACACATTAAGTAACTTTCTAAAGGCATTGAGGTGAATTTCTCCTGGCTGGTGGCTCTGACAGGTGGCTCTGTTGTGCTCAGAGTTGCCAGCAAAGAGCTCCTTTTACACCAGTGGAAAGGTTTGTTCAGAAAAAGCCAGCACAGCTTTGAAAAATCTTTCTGTTTGAGGGGGAATTTATGCCTCGTTTACAACCGAAAATGTTTCAACAAGGACAGGAGGATTTGGAGTCACAGTCTCCCCCTGCAGGACAATTAGAAGACTGGTAAATCCTTAAATAATAACACAGTTAGTTAGTTAGTAGATATTTTATTTATCCCGAGGGAAATTCAGGCATCCAGCAGCATTTACAAACATACATACATTAAACATACATCAATCCTACATAAAATTAAAATACAAAATTAAATTAAATATTAAACTATAACTAAGGGCTGCACGGTGGCGTAGTTGTTAGCGCTGTCGCCTCACAGCTGTTCTCCCCGTGTATGCGTGGGTTCTCTCCGGGTTCTCCGGCTTCCTCCCACAGTCCAAAGTAATGCAGAATGGGGTTAGGTTCATTGGAGACTCTAAATTTGATCGTAGGTGTGAATTCACACTTTAGAAAGTGTGAATGTGAGAGTGAATGGTTGTCTCTGTATGTGGCCCTGCGATAGGCAACCTGGCGACCTGTCCAGGGTGTAACCCGCCTCTCGCCCAATGTCAGCTGGGATTGGCTCCAGCCCCGCCACCACAGACTGGTAAAACATCTGCACCAATTTTTTGCAGATGTTGAAGGACCCCAGCCTTCTCAGGAAGTACAGACGGCTCTGCCCTTTCCTGTGTAGAGCGTCCATATTTGCTGTCCAGTCCAGCTTGTCGTCCATCTGCAGCCCCAGGTATTTATATGTCCTGACCACCTCCACATCGACCCCCTCGATGGACACGGGTTGGAGATGTGGTTTCTTCCTTCAGAAGTCCACCATCTCCCTGGTCTTGGAGGTGTTCAGCTGCAGATGGTTATACCTGCGTGAGGTGGACAATCCTGATCTTAAAATAAAAAAAAGGGAAACAGGTTGCAAGTGATACATGCTTTAGACAAAAGGAGTCAAATAAAACGTTGGCTGTAGTTTTATAATTGTGGATAGCTGATTCTATTTGAAAAATGCAGCCAAAGGTTAAAGTTAAAAACTTTAAACACTATTGTTTTTAGTTTATTTCATGTTTGTCTTTAAGCGCGAGTCAGTGAGTGACCTGAGATGCAACTTGTCTCCTATTATTCTAGCTGGTATTTGTTCACATTTTGGCAACATTAAAGGTATGTCAAATTTGATGTAAGTAGTTTTTGTTTGCAGTGTACCAGTGTAAGAAACCTTAAAAACATGATGAATCTCAGGTCAGAGTGTGTTCTGATTTGACTGAGCAATGAATTGGGGATGGACTGGGACAAAAAAAAAGCAGTGGACTTTCCCTCTAAATAGGCCCCACCACCACTAATTGTACAGATTGACACGTAACACCATAGTAATTGGCAAATCATGCATGATAAGAGTTTATGACCAGTTCATGAGAAATTTAAACCGAGACGAATTTGGATGTTGACTGGGTTAAGTGACACTATAAAAATAATTATGTAACCCACTTCCTCTGCGGTCCCGGTCACTGCTGACTGTTCTCTGTACACCCGGACACTGCGTTGTGTTTTATGGTGTGATGATAGGTTGTGCAATGGAGAAAGAGAGAGACACAGGATCCAAGGGTTCTGGATTGTGGTTGAGACTTCTTTTTAAAACATGTTCCATTCCACCAAGGAAAACATATTAAAACTAAAAGGAATACACAGCCCAATGTAATGCAACTGAGATAACAGTGGATATAAATAAATTACAGGGCTCTTAACAAATTTTGACTGCATTAAAGTGGTTGACACAGAAAAGCTAGTGCTTCACCACATACTGTGTCTATACAGGAGTCACCAGAGCACAGCAAGCTAGCTAACCCAGACATAATAATACATTAACACACACACTCACAATATTAACCAACTGAAACTGCGCCGAATTATACTAAAACACTTAAATTGACATCTGGAAACAACAAATTGGCTGGACGGGTGGTTTTAGTTCCCCTTTATTTATTTTAATATCAGCCATCATTCGCAATGCTTACCTTTCAAGGTAGAGAGGGGTAACTGGTGAAACATGGCGCCAGTCGCGCAATAAGCCACCGGACAACGGAGCCCCACAAGGGACAAACAGCAGGCACACTAGATGCTTTGGGGAACGAGCAGTGTGACAGCACCTTCTAGTGCCTAACAATAATTTTTCAACATTCATTTTACTAGAGTGCTGTTTAGGGTGCGAATTGGCCAAAAAAGCAAAGAGGAGGAGGATTCCACCGTGTGTTACAGGCATGGCCTCAAACTCACAAATTTCAGTACATGAGAAATATGCTCTAGCAATGAGGCTAAACCCATGGGCTCTAGTATGAGTTGCTAACACATGTTTTAAGGTGTCCGCGAGTGGGGTTTACACACTGCACAGCACTCGACTGGCAGACCCCCATTACACGTGCACAACAAGACAAAACATAATCCAAATCCAAATTCCGTCGGGTGGATGGCCGTTCTGGACTTCTCCAGATGGCCAGACCGTCCCTACCCACAATAGCGGGGAGTTAGTTCATTGTGGGGTTATTTAACAAAGTCACTTTTTGAATGACAGCTCGCTCATTCTGCCAATTCTTCTGGGTTCAGTAATAGCTGCCATGTGTTGGGAATTGATCCTGAGCTGTTGGAGATCGAAGGTAATCATCATCTTTCCCCAAAACTGCAACACGTGTTGCTAACGGTAGCCACTACTTTAGCAACTATCTCTGGCCCAAAAAACATCAGCCAAACTCTCCAACCATTCCGGATCAGCTGCCATGCTGTGGATCATCCTGCTGTGTCTGACTCTATCCCATCTTAAGTCAGCAAGTCAGAGGCAAACACACACGGCTATAAACTCTACATCCGTCCTGACCTGGCCCCACACCGGCATGACGTTAAAGTACTCCATCCAGCAACTGCTTAACTTAAAAAACAACAGCACTCCAACATGTATCTCAGCCATTAAACAACTTGGACTTCTACACAACCCCGCTACATCCATACAAGCTGCCGCAGAAAATTAGATTATTCCCAGTCTGGTTACTCCATCCTATCTTTCTGGTCAGCTGAACGCACTGTCTCACTTTTACCACATCATCGGAACGCCATCACATCTGGGACTAGCAGTAGCGCTGGAAACACCGCAAGAGCTGTTCACACCAAGAGGGACAGAAAACGTGGAGTGGATTTCAGTCTACTTCGGCCTCTACAGTCCACCACCACATCCTCAAGCCTCAAAATTTAACTGTTTAACACACAATCTCTAAAAAATATATCCTGTCTCATACATGATCACATCTTAGACAAAACAATTGACTTCATGTGTCTTACTGAGACCTGGCATCAGCCAGAGGACTATTTTGCACTAAATGGAGCCTGTCCTTCTGGTTTTATCATTATTTAGAGAAAGCCCGGGTTGCGGTGGTGGCTTAGTGTTAATACACCGCTGTGACTTGAAACTCACCCCTCTGTCTCTGCCTGAACTGTCCTCCTTTGAAAGTCTTGCTTTCAAATGCAAACCCCCCTCCCCAGTGACTATTCTTCTCATTTACCGGCCACCCAGGTCAAACCCAGCTTTCATCCCAGATATAAATGAATTTCTCACCTCACTCTGTACCACATCTTCAAATATAATTATACTCGGAGATTTGAACATTCACGTTGACACCCCCCTCCTTCCACCCTGAACTTATACAATTATTGGACTGTCTCAACCTCAAACAGCATGTCGACATCCCCACACACAACAGAGGGCACACCTTTGACCTGGTCATTACTGACAGTGCCCCCATCAAAATTCTGCTGGTGTATCAGCCACTCATTCCAGGCTGGATATGTTCCATCTGCTCTCAAAACTGCTGTCATCAGACCCCTCCTCAAAAAACCTACCTTAGACCCAGAAATCCTCGCCAACCCCATTTCCAACCTCCCATTTCTGTCCAAAGTGCTGGAAAAAGTAGTTGCCGCCCAACTTCAGGACCAACTAAATTCTCACTCCCTATTTGAGAAGTTCCAGTCCGCCATCCGTTCCGCCCACAGCACCGAAACAGCCATGGTCACAGTCACAAACGACCTGCTGATGGCGGCTGACACTGGATCACCATTGCTCCTCATCCTTCTGGATCTGTCTGCAGCTTTCGACACGGTTGACCATAACATCGTCCTTCAGCGCCTCCCCCACACCATTGGACTCTTTGACTCCGCACTGAGCTGGTTCTAGTCCTAAGTGTTTGGAAGAACAGAATACGTCTCATTGGGAGGAGCAAAATCGCAAACACTCACTGTCACCTGTGGAAACCCCAAGGGTCGGTTCTCGGCCCCACACTGTTTACCCTCTTCCCCTACGCCGCATCATCAGCCATGAATATCATTCCATTGCTACGCTGATGACACACAGCTCTACATAAAAAACAATCCTATCTCATCTTCAGCCTCACTGTAATCGTCATCATCATCACTGGGCTCCTGCTTTGAGGAGATAAAGGGGTGGATGACAGAAAACTCCCTACAGCTTAATAGTTCCAAAACAGAAGCTATTTAAGATTGCACACCACACCAGGTCAAAATATACCCCCTACCATCAACAGTCACCAACCTGGGTGTAAGATTTGACCCTTATCTTACATTTGACACCCCCATTGAACACCTGTGCAAGACCTCCTTCTATCACCTCAGGAACATTGCCAAACTCCAGCCCACACTCTCTCTGTCATATGCCGCTTGTCCACGCATTTGTCTCATCAAGGCTGGACTACTGCAATGCTCTCCTCATTGGGACTTCTAGCAAGAGCATCCAAAACAGCGCCGCTAGGATACTGATGAGGATTCAAAAATATAATCACATCACACCCTTCCTTCACTCACTCCACTGGCTTCCTGTCTCACTAAGGATAGAATACAAAATATCCATACTCACCCATCAGTGCATCCATGACAATGTCCCTCCCTTTCTCAAAGATCTACTTTCACCACAAACCTCCTCACCCAACCTCCGCTCCAGAAACAAAACCTTCACCCTTCACCCATCCAGTACCAGGCTCCGCACCATGGCGGATCGAGCCTTCTGCTCAGTCGCTCCTCGCCTGTGGAATTCCCTCCCAGACCACCTGAGGGCTCCACAAAGCACAAAAATCTTTCTTTTTAAACAAGAATTTGCCAAAGTTTTGTACTTTTTCTGTTACAAATGTTTTTGTTTTTTTAAACCTGTTTTTTTATCTTGTTTTTAATCTGTAGCACTTTGCGATTTCTTTTAGCAATGAAAAGTGCTCTATGAATAAAATGTATGAGTATTATTTTTATTATCAGTTGCCATGGCAGCCTGCGCGGGCACAGCAAGCTGGGAGGAGCTATGGAGGCAGCACCGAAGTGCAGCAGAGAGGGAGGGGTAGGGACTACCAGGGGGTGGATTTTGAATTGTGAGACTAAGTCTACACTCCTCTCAATCCTACTGACAAAAACCCAGCCATATCATGTTTCAACCTTGCACCTTGTGCAGTGAACTTTTATTCAACCATTAAAAAAAAAGTGGATTTGGAAACCAAATGTGATTGTTTCATCTCAAAATAGAGTAATGAAGAGTTGGTGCGTAAAGATGAACAGTCGGTGGAGCTGATTCTCCAGTCTGTGCCATGAAACCACCACAAGGAAGAGGACACGATGTGAGGTGATTAGTAGAGCTCCAGTCAAAACTCAAGCATGGCCCAAGGATACATCAGCATGGGCTAGGGGAAGCTGTGATTAAACCACCAACCTTCTGGTTAGTGGACTACCGTCTATTCCACCAGAGCCCCTTACAGCCGCCCCAAATGTCATATTATGTTCTAAGTCTGCTGTCATTGTTTTCATCAATGCAAAAACACCTCAGACATGCCTGAGAACTCTTTTTTGTTTCTTTTTTTATGGAAATTAAAAATATGCATTTAAACGGGTGGTTAGAAATTGGCTTATTATCTGTCAACAACAGAACCAGACTGGGTGTTTTGATCAAATAAAAAAAAACCCCAAAACAATACATTTCATATATTTAAGTATTATAATTTAATTTAGTCGACCAAGGAATAAAACATACACACCGTTGTTTATTAAGTGCACATATCTAAAACCAATGCAGTCTAATAAAATTGTCGTGTGAAAAAAATCATACATTTTGGCAGCTAACAGTTTCAGCATTGATTTAATCAGAAGTATTCTCACATTTTGTAAACCGCATTTAAACCAATATGTGTAGACTAAATTACAAAAACATCACTCAATTCAACAGCCCCATGAACTACATCCTTCAAAATTGTCAAAGTTAAAGTTGAGTTCCTCAAAATCAAAAAACAAAAGTGCCAAATGTTTTATCAGCCACTTTGAAATACAGCACAAAATGAGTTCTATATTTGATATTTGAAAACTCAATCCAGCTTGTTTCAGATTTCGACACCTTTGTTATACAATTCAGTAACACCTGAACAATTAACATTTATGCTTTCTGTAAACTGAAAAAAATGTTTCACCCTGCTGCAGATTCTTTCCTCTGGACCAAACAAAGATTCAGCCCAGCATTCATGACGATGCGTTGTGGGATAGAGCATGGGTCAGAAGTCATGTGTGTCGGCAGCGGGCAACTCGCCATGTGTTTTAAACACAAGCACGACTGTGTGAATGAAAGGCTGAATGTAAGGCTCATTAGTGTTGCAGGAGACTGTAGTGAAGAGAGTCAGAGATCGTATAGTTGGAGTGAACGCAGAAGTGCCTTAACACATTCCTGCCTCTTTATTAAGGTGATCTGTGACCCTGTCTGTCCCAAAACAGAAAAGATTTCCAGAGTGTGTGTGTGTGTGTTTGTTGTGGTCAGGGCTAACACAGTGCATATCGGACCTCTTCTCTGCTATAAAGGAACTTGTTGTCAGTTGAGAGACCACTTATTGCTCTTACACTCTAGTCAGTGTGCGCAGATAAAAGCCAATCAGACCTTCTGTTTTCTAAAGCCTCCTCCACCGGAGAGGATGGAGTGGAACGTTTTGTTTTGCTGCTGGTATGCAGAGAGCGGCCCGGATGCACAAAGACGCCGGAAAATAACAGTTAATCTTCTCAAAGGCTCAATGGCTGCCAACTACCCAACGACCCAACCAATCCAGAGCTGGCCCAACAATGGCAAGGAAACATCAAATTCGTAGGCAGCGCTGAGCGGCCGGTTCCCATCACCTAAATCAACACGGCCCGGTCAGAAAGTAAACATGCAGAGTTAACAGAAACACTTTCGGAGACTGTTTGAAGACTAAATTTGCCACAACAGACATTTCCACCTTCATTAAACATCCAGTTGCTGAATTTGTTTCTTGAAGGAGTTCAGCTCAAAAGATTTTTTTCTGAAATAACCATTTGTTTTTCAGTATTCTTTCAGTCTAAACCATCTCCACAAAAGTTTTAGAATTACATGGAACTCCCTCCCCCAAGCTATCCGTGACTCCGTCACACCTCAAAACCCATCTCTTCTCCTCTGCCTATCCCTAGCCCCCCCTAAACTGTTTGTTTGTTTTGTTTAGTTTTTTGTGAAGTGCTTTGAGTTGTTGAAAAGCGCTATAAAGATATAATGTATTATAACTTTTATTACCCAACAGCTTAACACACATTCTACAATGGAAATCAAATATTGTTCACATTGAAGCACGTGAGGCCACTGTTTATGTAATTTTTATAATGTCGGCTTCTCAATGATGAACTGTCTTTCTATCTTTACTTTCCTTTTCGTCACCCCTCTGACAGAAACATACAGTACTACTTCCTGCAGTACAGTATTGCCCTACTGAAGCATCAGAGGGTGTAATAAAGTGGTAACCCACCGTGACGTCACCCATTGATTTATGAACTGCCATTTTGAAGCCTCGAGTTTAGCATTTTTAATCAGCGCCATCTTGTATTTTTGAAATCAGAATTGACCATGTTTTTGAGAATTGACCATGCACTGATTGGATGATACTAGCTGTCAGTGACACCTTAGCCATGCCCAAATGCATACCCTGCTTATTGTCAAAATGAACATCACACCATATTTAAGAACACTTGAAACTAGAGATTGAACCATAAACTCCTTAGTAAAATGTTCACTGATGTTAGAATTCAAGTGAGAAGTAGATGCATTTTCTCATAGACTTCTTTTTTTTTTGCAACCAGTGGAGTCGCCTTATGCTGTTCATTTGAGATAACAGGTTAAAGGCACTTCCGCATTGGCTTCACTTTCTACGTCCATTTTTATATTCAGTCTATGGTAGTAACCATGGTTTGTTCCAACATCGATTTTTTGAACATGTAAGAAGTGTTTGCAACTTTTCTATTGCTGCAGGAATACTGTGGTGGAGTATTCATTGTTTGATGAGATAAAACTTTTCATATTTTTTGGAAGTTTACTGCTTTGACCAAATATCCATAAAAAACTGGAGAAATGGGAGGGTTCTGCTCGGCCGCTGGGGGGGGCACACATTAAGTACTCCCAAATTCCTGTACACCAGGGCATGCTAATTCAGGGCATGCTTCCATGGTCATATCAGGGTAGAGACAAACAACCTTCTGATTGTGTACGTTAGAGGTCCTGTTGGAGGATGGAAATTAGTTTCTTCCAAGTCATCCAAACAGGATATATTTCCCCATCCTCCGATAGTCCCAACCAGGTGTTTTCTGACCTGATATCCCTATCAGCAGGACAACATTATTCAACATTAACTATATCTGAGCATTTCTAACCTGTTACAGACCTGTACAATGTGACCACATTATGCTAAAGGTTTGGTTGGTTTAGGGACAAAAATAACTTCAATAAAGAATGTAATTTTTTCTTGGGGAGATAGTCTCTTTGAGATTCTGTAGATCTGTGTTTACCCTAGCCTAGCACAAAGGATGGAAACAGCTAGCCTGACTTATTGTGAGGTTTATATTGCAGTGTCTGATTAAGGCATGAAGGGCAGACGGGAATACAAAATGCAGAAGATCTCCACAGCAAGATGTTGTCTGAACCATAATGCCTGTAAATTGTCTCCAGTCTCAAAATTAAGTTTATTTGTCATTTTAAATACTCACATGCAAATCCCAGTTCAATACATGTGATGATAAAGTGTGGGTGCAGCTTGGTCTCCTCTGAACTGAGCTGATTTTTTCTGTGTATATTATGGGGGCTGTCTGTGTTTGATTTGAGCAGCCCCCTCCCTCTGTTGTGAGCTCAAACCTGCATAATCAATGGATCGATTCAACAACTTGTGACATGACAGAAATGGCATGTGGGTTCGACGAACATCGCCAGGGGGTCTGTGAACCTGCTTCCTGACTGTTACCAGCTCCAGAGCCTAACCTCCGACCTCTCTGGTCTGAGGGAGAAAGAGGGAGGGTTGGGGTGGTGGGTGTTTAATGTCACGCAGTCTGTTCTGTGTGACATGACCTCGTTACCTCAATCCATGTATTGAAAGAGGGGGTGGGATTATCACAAGCCTGACAACACATTTAACTCCACTGCTGCTGTCAAATACTCAGTTCACACAAATGATGAAATAATAAATGAAAATAAAAAGTAGAAAGTGAAATGAATGAAATAAAAACTATTTTTAAAATCTATCTTTTACATTTTTTTTTCAAATATAACTACACACAAAGACACTGCTACAAGTTAAATAAGCAAACATCCCTTTAGCCAACCACTGAACAATTCCCTATTGACTGTCATGCACTGTTAGCCATGTGTGAACATGTTGACATGTATAAATGTGAAGAAGGGTGTAGCTGAAGATGAGCACAAAGCTCAGCCGAGTCCCTCTGAAAAAAGGTTGATAAAGGTTGAAAAGGCATCAACAATAAAAACTGGATGTGTTTATCTGATGTCCTGGAAAACACCCTGGGAACCTTTCCTCAGGGGTATTCGTTGTTGTCCGATTCTTTCTATGGCCAGTGCTTTTTCCCACGTAACATCATCCAAGGGTGGGGCCTGTCTGTGCATCTGAAGGAGGTGAAATATTGCAGGTAATCACTCACTGAACAGGAAAACTGTGCACACACAAGCACAGTACTGTAAGTACAGAAGGTCAGAGCTGAAGGAATACAATAATAATTGTACCATTGACTTTAATTGTACCATTGACTATTTCTTCATAATGAACCTGGCTTACTTTGGCTAACTGACTTCATAATTTTAGAAGAGACACACTGTATACATATGTACTTACTATACTTATATGGAAATGACGGAACATCTATTTTATTCTTGTGAAGCTATTCAAAGATTATGGAGATCGTGCATGATCATCTCAAATCCATTAACATAGATTTCTTTTCTTTTAAAAACATTCAGTATGGTGTAATTCTAGACAACAAAAAACAAAAAAATATTTTAATCACTAACATCATCATCACCAAATAGTATATACATTAATCCTGATATGACAAAACATCCCCATTAGGGAATTTCACTAAAAAATGAAATTTCTTTATTAAAAAAAATCCATTGAACAGTTCAAATATAGCCATGCCAGAAATCTCAACATACTGATGTCTGACTTACTTTAGCCCCCAGTGTAATATTTATCATTTTCAGATTTTCGTTTTTAATTAATTAATTAATTGTCTTTTTTTTTAAACTATTGTTATTACTTTGTGATGTTATTTCAATATTATATGGTACCTCAATACCTGAAAAGTTTTTTTAAACATTCATATTAATATTAACATCTACACTTTTCTGTAGGAGGTAGTTCAGTTGTCATTTTAAAACAAAATGTGACTTGCACTATGTGAGCGTTGTCTTTGTATGTATTTTTGTAACATTGTCATTTAAATAAAGTTTACGAGGATGCGTGTCGGTATGACTGTGTTGAAAGCAAGTGACCAATCATAGGTGGGCCAGTGTATGGCGTCAGATTTATGTAAAAATCTTGCAAGTGAAATAAAACATGCTCAATGCGAAAATTATATAATTTCACATGCGCAGATATTAGTATTCATGCACAAATACAACAATCTACAGTTGTACAGGCAGTTGCATGCGTGAAACTGGCACCTGCATGTATAAAACTGAGCAGCACGCGAACAGAGCAGCCACCACGCACCCGCAAGTGTCTGGTTTCCGAGCACTGGAGGGCATACACGCCCCCGCACGTAAACTCTGCTCTCGAAGTTGATGTCTGCTTGCGCAGATGAAGTTCATGAGGTAATTGAACATCCGAATCAAATATATAATTTGATGGTAATTGTTGTATTATGTAGTTATGATTTGCGCAGCAGTTTATTCGGAGTCACAGCCATTTAATTGATATTTTAATTTCTTTGATTTGGACGTTGACTTACCTCATGAATTTGCTTCTTCTGCACCAACTCCAACCTTGATAGCTGTCAATCAAGGGACGAGGATGCTTGTGGGTGTGACTGTGTTGAAGGCAAGTGACCAATCATAGGAGGGCCAGTGCCACCCTTGGTTTCCATCCCAAAATGTCAAAAGTCAGTTTCATCCGCGCAAGCAGAAATCAACTTTGAGAGCAGAGTTTACCTTCCAGCGCTCGCAAAGCAGACACTTGCGGGTGCGTGGAGGCTGCTCCGTGCGTGTGCTGATCAGTTCTATACACGCAGGTGCCAGTTTCACGCTCACAGCTGCCTGTACAACTCTTGATTGTTGAATTGGTGAGCAAAGACTAATATTTGCACGTGTGAAATGATATAATTTGCACTTTGAGCATGTTTTATCACGTTCGCGAGACATGACATAAATCTGACGCCATTTAAATCAGTTGAAAATCTATTTTATATTGTAACAATGCTATGGTTTCTGGATTGCTGGATTCACTGATTTTTCAACCACTGCAAACAAGTTGCGAACAGCATTGACACATCATCACCTTTTAAATTGTTGAACTTGTTAGGAAATATATGCTTATTTCTATATCCAGGAGTTAAAGAGTAACATGATCATTGGTCTAGAGACATGTTTCTATTCACCTGATACAATGTTCCCTCTCTTTTACCTCTCTATATTTTTGGTCTCCACCGCCTCCTGTTATGTGACTTCCATTTGTTGTTCTGTTACGCTGGCAAAGCCTGGCATTAGAAAGTTCACAACTTGTGGATTTCTTCACCACCGAACCGCGCACTTTACTGATATCATTTGAACTAGGAAGGGACGAATGATAAATTATTCCACCGAAATTCAAAGCATTATTGTGGGTGGCTGACACATTACTAGCATATTTGTGGTTTTCATACCTTGTTTCAGAAAAGAAGGGAAAAACATCAGGTGTTTCTAATTTCTTTGTACACCATACAGGCGTTTGAATGCATATGTTCGGAGGTGCAGGAGGAGAAAATTAAGCACTGAAGGTTGAGGTAATAGTACTTCAATCTACTTTCACCCCTGCTTCGGTTTAAGGTCAAGGTCAACATTTTCTCAGATAGCTCAAAAAAATAAGAGAGCTATAAAATTGATCTAAACATCAAATTGATTATTGCACGTCATATGCTGATGAGTGTATTACATGTTTTATTGGCAATGGGCCAATTCAAACCACCATTTTCACTCATTCATTCATTCATATTCTGTGCCAACTGGTTGATCAATCAGTGGATGTTTTTCCCTGCAGTGTTAAGAAGTGAAACCACAAAACATTTTTCTGCTCTGTTTTCTCCTTTGATCACTTTTCTCACTTCTGGCCTGATCATTTTCCTCTACAGATTGCTTCAAATCACAGGCTCAAATTGGAGGGAAAAATCCCTCTGAGCCTGAGTGCAGTTTGTAGGAAAGTCATGGAAAATTATCTGAAAAAAATGAACAAGAAAAGAAAATAAGAAAAGGAAAGAAAAATCCCTGAATCGGTGCTCTGCGTGAGAACAACTAATTTTATTAGCCCCCTTGGAAACCTTCAACCTAACAAGTGGAAAACAGTTTCTGCATAAATTAAAGATAATCCAGTGTAAATTATGCAAATATATTCACTCAGATAGAGGAGGGGGCGGTGTGGTCGTTTGTTGTGAAGTTTAAAAAAATTGAGCCGGTGGTTGAAACCGAACCAAGGGAAACTTTACTTCAAAAGTTAGAGAGGACTTGGCCTGTGAGGAAAGAGCACAGGGATGTTGCATCATCTGTAAATCACTGAGAGGATGAGTGAAGCTCTGATGAGCTGGGAATCAAACCGAAGAGAATAAACACTGACAGCAGGTAAAGTTTTGTGAAGTTTTCCTATCAGTTCCCAGTCTGATGTGTTGCTTTCCATGGAGCCATCCCAAGGAAACCAACGTGCAGTGACTTTTAGACTTTTGCAGAAAGATAATCCAGAAGAAGAATGTTGTAACACAGTGAAAATAGTTTGGAAATTTCTCACCACCATAGACAGATTGGGAGAAAAGGGCCGGACAAAGGTAATTGTTCTACCCCAAACTGGGGTAGATTGCTTGGGATTGAGACGTTCATTTTCCCTGGTGAATTTCTGGAACAAACCAATACCTTTAGTAAATCTGGATCTTTAGCATCTGTGAACCTGTGTGCTAATGGGCTAAAGTTTGTCCTGGAATAAAAACATCTTCCCCAAACCTCATGAACATCACCATGCAACTGTTGTAGAAATAGTTGGACTTGCTGTTACAGCAATTTAACTGGGCCAACATTTCAGCTCCAGGAGTTTCTTTAAACTCATGCCCAAATTTTTACATACTTTTAACTTGGTGGCAAAATCAGTAGTAAGAGGGTCTCTCAATAAAAACAATCACAAAAGATAGAGTTTGGTGACATCGTGAAGTGGAATCAGTTTGCTCCTCTTGGTTATGATTCAGTGATCATCAGGTGTTTTTTTTACTGGGTCTCCTCCTATATGAAACCTATGATTCTTGGGGATTTACTTTACATTACTCCACTACATTTATCTGACAGCTGCACTTGTCAGACTCAGATTTTACATGTCATAATACATGTCATACAGCCCTTTAAAATATAAAAAAGACTAATCGAAGATTAACGCAGCCGTCAGACTGACACATTATCAGCAACATATACATGTTGCTGATAATACTAATATTTTTTATTATAGTAGGGTTTTGAATGAAGAACTTTTACTTGTAGTGTTGTTCACATTGTGGTATTAGTGCTTAATATAAAATAATATAAAAGTTTACTTTCATATGAAGTCTTTGTTTTAGGCTAAGATAGCTGGGCCTCACATCGCTCCTGAAAGTACAGAGCTGAAGCTCCATTTCCTTTACATTACTCCAGTACTTATGCTGGTTGCCTGTTACATTCTGCATTGATATTTAAATTCTACTTATCACTTTAAACCATAGAACTTCCTCACACACACACACACACCCACACACACACACACACTTGTTCCACATTCCCAGAGTGAATTGTGATTTCTGGGTCACTGCTGATGTTTTGGTTTCCATTTCAATGCGAGCTGCAGGCATCTCTCTGGGGTCAGGAGGTCAGCAGCCGAGCGAACTCTGCCACACACACACACTTGAACACGAAACAAAACAAAAACCTCCTTTTTGCAGTTTCACTCAATTACTCTTTACATTGTGTTAATGACTCCCTGCTGTCTGCAGGCTGAGAGTCACCAGCTGCCACTCCGCTTCCCTGCGATGGAGGAGTCTCAGCACCTGAAGATGTCCTCTGATTTTCACACAGTGACTCCTCTGCTGATACTTCCCAATTTATCATTGGGAAGTATTTGTATACAAAAGCATTATTTATTTTGGACTAATAATAATTCTCTCATCTCATCTTCAAACGCTTATCCGTGGTCGGGTCGCGGGGGCAGCAGCTTCAGTAGGGGGCCCCAAACTTCCCTTTCCCGGGCCACATTAACCAGGTCTGACTGGGGGATCCCGAGGCGTTCCCAGGCCAGTGTGGAGATATAATCTCTCCATCTAGTCCTGGGTCTACCCCGAGGTCTCTTCCCAGCTGGACGTGCCTGGAACACCTCCCAGGGGAGGCGCCCAGGGGGCATCCTTACCAGATGCCCGAACCACCTCAACTGGCTCCTTTCTACGCAAAGGAGCAGCGGCTCTACTCCGAGCTCCTCACGGATGACTGAGCTTCTCACCCTATCTCTAAGGGAGACACCAGCCACCTTTCTAAGGAAACCCATTTCGGCCGCTTGTACTCGCGATCTCGTTTTTTCAGTCACGACCCATCCTTCATGACCATAGGTGAGGGTAGGAACAAAGATTGACCGGTAGATCGAGAGCTTTGCCTTCCGGCTCAACTCCCTTTTTGTCACAACGGTGCGGCAAAGCGAGTGCAATACCGCCCCCGCTGCTCCAATTCTACGGCCAATCTCACGCTCCATTGTCCCCTCACTCGCAAACAAGACCCCGAGGTACTTAAACTCCTTTACTTGAGGTAAGGGCTCATTCCCTACCCGGAGTAGACAATCCACCGGTTTCCTGCTGAGAACCATGGCCTCAGATTTTGAGGTGCTGATTCTCATTCCAACCGCTCCACACTCGGCTGCGAACTGATCCAGTGAGTGCTGAAGATCACAGACCGATGGTGCCATCAGGACCACATCATCTGCAAAAAGCAGTGATGAGATCCCCAGGCCACCGAGCTGCAACCCCACCCCACCACGACTACGCCTCGATATCCTGTCCATGAATATCACAAACAGGATTGGTGACAAAGCGCACCCCTGGCGGAGACCAACCCCCAGCGGGAACGAATCCGACTTACTGCCGAGAACCCGGACACAGCTATTGCTTTGAGTATACAGGGATTGGATGGCCCCAAGAAGTGACCCCCTCACCCCATACTCCCTCAGCACCTCCCACAGTATCTCCCGGGGGACCTGGTCATACGCCTTCTCCAAATCCACAAAGCACATGTAGACTGGATGGGCATACTCCCAGGCCCCCTCCAGGATCCTTGCAAGGGTAAAGAGCTGGTCCGTTGTTCCACGTCCAGGACAGAATCCACATTGTTCCTCTTCAATCTGAGGTTCGACTATTGGCCGAACCCTCCTTTCCAGCACCTTGGAGTAGACTTTACCCGGGAGGCTGAGAAGTGTGATACCCCTGTAATTGGCACACACTCTCTGGTCCCCCTTTTTGAACAGGGGAACCACCACCCCGGTCTGCCACTCGTTTGGCACTGTACCCGACCTCCACGCAATGTTGCAGAGACGTGTCAACCAAGACAGCCCCTCTACACCCAAAGCTTTCAACATTTCTGGGCGGATCTCATCAACCCCTGGGGCTTTGCCACTGTGAAGTTGTTTGACTACCACAATGACCTCCGCCAGGGAAATTGACGATGATCCTCCATCAGCCTCCAGCTCTGCCTCTACCATAGAGGGCGTGTTAGTCGGATTCAGGAGTTCCTCAAAATGCTCCTTCCACCGCCCGATTACCTCCTCAGTTGAGGTCAACAGTGTCCCATCCTTACTGTACACAGCGTGGATGGTTCCCCGTTTCCCCCTCCTGAGATGTCGAATGGTTTTCCAGAAGCATCTTGGTGCCGACCTAAAGTCCTTCTCCATGACTTCTCCGAACTTCTCCCACATCCGCTGTTTTGCCTCTGACACGGCAGAGGCTGCAGTCCTTCGGGCCCGTCGGTACCTTGCAACTGCTTCCGCAGTCCTCTGGGATAACATATCCCTAAAGGACTCCTTCTTCAGTTGGACAGCTTCCCTGACCACCGGTGTCCACCACGGAGTTCGAGGGTTACCGCCCCTTGAGGCACCTAAGACCTTGAGACCACAGCTCACCGCCGCAGCTTCAGCAATGGAAGCTTTGAACATTTCCCACTCGGGTTCAATGCCCCCAACCTCCACAGGAATGCCAGAAAAGCTCCGCCGGAGGTGTGAGTTGAAAATCTCCTGGATGGGGGCCTCCTCCAGACGTTTCCTGTTCACCCGCACTACACGTTTGGGCTTACCAGGTCTATCCAGAGTCTTCCCCCAACCCCGGATCCAACTCACCACCAGATGATGATCAGTTGACAGCTCCGCCCCTCTCTTCACCCGAGTGTCCAAAACATGCGGCCTCAGATCAGATGAAACGATCACAAAATCGATCATCGACCTTTGGCCTAGGGTGCTCTGGTAACATGTACACTTATGAGCATCCTTATGTTCGAACATGGTGTTCATTATAGACAAGCCATGGCTAGCACAGAAGTCTAATAACAAACAACCACTTGGGTTCCGATCAGGGAGGCCGTTCTTCCCAATCACGCCTCTCCAGGTGTCTCCATCATTGCCCACGTGGGCGTTGAAGTCTCCCAGCAGAACAACGGAGTCCCCTACTGGGGTCCTTTGCAGGACTCCATTCAGGGTCTCCAAAAAGGCTGAATACTCTGAACTCCTGTTTGGTGCATATGCACAAACAACAGTCAGAGTTTTCCCCCCCACCACCCGAAGGCGTAGGGAGGCGACCCTTTTGTCCACTGGGCTAATAATAATTAAAAGGGGGAATATGCAAGTGACACTCTGAACAACAAGAAGGTGGTTTGGAGTATGAATCCAACATCTGGTCATTTCTGACATATTGCCCCTATATTATCTATTAAAAACTTAAATATATTCAGTTATTCAGTTCAAGTTAATTTAATGATTTAGAGAATTCTAAAAACGATTCAGGGATAATTAATGAATGTCTGGTTTTCTGAATTGGCTGAGCTACAATAGTGGAAAATTTATAGAGAGAATATTGTGATTGGATCACACAACGCCTTACGTTATGAGTCATTGGTCGGACAGCACCCATCTTTGAACTGGGCCTTCATTTTAAACTCAAAAGGTAAATGGTAAATGGACTTTATTGTAATTACATAGAGTTGTTCTAGTCTTATCAACCACCCAAAGCACTTTACAGTATGTCAGTAAGTCCCATTCATACAGCGCTTCTATACTCAGTGCATTTTCTGTGACACATCATTTAAACACTGCGGAGACAGCCATCAGGAGCAATTTCAGGGTTAAGTCTCTTGCTCAAGGACACTTCAACACTGGGACTGCAGGAGCCGGGGATCGAACCTTTGACCAACCTTTATTGGATGACCCTCTCTCCCTCTAGCCACAGCCACCCTTCACTACACTCCTGTAAACTTTTGAGACTATAGCAGAGTTAGTGACGACATCAGTCCAGACAGAAAGACAGACAAACACCTACCAAAGCTCTGGTCCTGCTACAGTACACACACACACACACACACGCACACACACACACACACACACACACACACATACACACTATAGAGACATTCTTAAGATATAAACAATAAAAGCTATGTTGGCTAATAAAGATAGCAGCATATTCTCTAAACGCTGAATTAGACAAACATGTCTCTCAAATTTACAATCATTCTGAGGCTGGATTACCAAGCACACGCAGGGAGCCACTGCCCCATGCAGGCCTCAAAGGGTTAATTGGCTTGTGGTAATTAGATTAATTGATTAATATAAACCAATACTAATGGACATGGCTTTAAGATGGATCCTGCTTTTGTTCTGGACAAACTTGTTTCAAACTCTACTTTCAATATCTTTTAATTTTAAACACATTAGATTTAATCCAATACTAATAATAACTTAATTTTATATAGCGACTATAACCAAGTTTGTAGAATTTGACATTTTTTAAAATTTAGTGAAGGATTTTTTACATTCTTCTTCATTTTTTTTCTTCTTTTTAATCCTCTTTCTTTTCTGCTCTCCTTACAGCCCCCAGTCCCACACCCCTTATTTTCCTGTTTGTCTCTCTCCCTCCCTGTTTCCTGTTCCCCATTATATCACATTCATATTATTTTATTCTATATCTTCTCTTTTCGCATTTTCCCCTTCTCCCTTTCCTCCTTCCTTTCTGACAATTTCCCTTCTCTCCTTCTTCTTCCCTTGGTTCCTCCCTGCTCCCTTTCCATTCTCTCTTCCTCTCTGAATTCTTTGGCTTTTGTTTGCCCTGTATCTCACTTTGTCTTTTTAATCTTCCCCTTAACATCATAATTTTCCATTCATACATTAAACGGGAGTTCATTCTACTCCTCTGGCGATATTATGCTATATACAGTACAATAAAATACAATTTTAAAACGAGTGAAGAATCGGCAAAACTATTTAAAATAAAACAACAAACTATGAACTGTTTTTAGTCAGGGGTTGTAGTGTAAGCTGTGGCTGCGGGATATGGGCGGTGCACCGCTTCCAGGCGGCTCCTCTTCAGTCAGTCGGTCGGTGTGGAGGAGAGCGAGCGGAGAGGAGCGGCGCACCGGGACCTGGGATCTGTACTACACACACACACACACACACAGTATACAACCGACAGACCAACCGACCGACAGGCAGGAGAGGAGCGGAGCAGCATGGAGCTGTGAGGACCGAGCGGGACCCGCTCCCCTGAATAAACACTGTTGATTTGTTTCTCTACCGCGTCTGCGAGCGTTCCCCCCCAACATGGAGACGACCGCCTGCTGGCTTCTCTTAGCTACGCACCTCATCCTCATCTGCCACAGAGGTAAGACGTGCTGTCATTCGTCTTTTGGTTCCACCAGACACAGAAACTCTTACATGATCTCCCCTTATGTTCTGATTTTTTTTTTTTTTTTTTAAACTGTGCGGTTTCTAACTTGCTGTGCCACCTTTACGGTGATCGCGCCGGAGCCTCAGGTGAGTTGGGAAGTAAGCTCTGTCCGAAACAAACCGCAGAAGTCCGCGTGCAGTTTGTGTTTATGTTATTTTTGTTGGATTTGCAAATCTCCTCCTCGCTTTCATTGCCAGAGTTGAACATGCGGTGCGCAACGCGCTGTGCGTCTCTGGGAATATTCAAGGAAACGAAAGAAAGAAAACGCATATACGTATACGTGTGTTATTATACACACACATACACACACACACATGTTTGGTGTGTGGTTGGCAGGGTCTGTCTGTGGCTGTCTGTGGGACTGCAGATTAAAACTTTGGGAGTCGCAGGGCGTCACATATCAGCTCCAAACAGGAGCTGTCAAGCATGAAGAGAGAAGTTTGGACAATGTGGTCTGACTGGCTTATTAAGAGTGTCACAGGCCCCAGATCTGGCAACAACAACAGCAGTAATCCTATAATTAATCCAGTAAAAAAGATACTTTATTTAAAAAAAACTGTGTTAACTGATAGACATCTGACATCTTGGATATGAGAAAGGAGGCAAGATTAATGTGCCTGTAAACTCAAGACCAGAGGTCTGTGACCAGCAAGTAGACTTGTAGATGATCGAGTGTCAGAAGTTACAGTTTCAGTGGTCTTGCATGTTAAACCTGTCTGCAGTCAGATCCCATGGGAGATCAAATCAGCTTGTTTCAGGTTTAAGTGGAGTGTTTCTAGACTCTGGTGACTGTCCAAGCTGCCCGCTGGCAAAAAGGATGCAGGTTTCAAGAAAAAAAAACAACAGCACACAACACAGGCTCTGCAAAGCCAGAGAGGTTCAGGGTGAAGGTTTCACCTCCAGCAGAGGAGGTAATAGGCCTACTCAACATGTCCTGCAGTGAACCAGGAGCGTACATTGTTATACTGCAGCAGCCCCCCTTTAATTGAATTCAATCAATAATGTAATGTAGTGGCTCCAACCTCTAATTTGCTGCTTCTCATTTCAGGACAGGACTAACACTGACACTATAGAGAACCTGCTGCCTTAGCAGCTTCATACTGATACTGTACCTAAATGAGTCATTGGAATCGGTCTCACGAAAAGGTCAATTCAGTAGCTTCTCTGGAGCTGTCAGTCATATCACATGATCTCCATTAGCAGATGGCAGTGGCGCACTCAGGCTGTTTGAGGGGCAGGGCCGAAAAAATAAAAAGGGCACCTACTACACAACATGGGGCCCCACCAATGCGGAAAAAGCTATACATTTATGATTAAATAGAATTCTCACTTGGAAGGGCGTGTAAGAGGGCACTTCATGAGTTTTTCATCAGAAAGGCACCTGTAGGGGACCTTCAGTTTACCCCATTGTAATTGCACCGATATGGCACCACATCACATTTTCTCCGTCGGAGGGGAACTTCTCCATTAGAGCAGCATCGAATTGGGCACTTTATAACATTTTCTCACCTGTAGGAGAAACGTATACAGCACTGCATCCTATTTTCTCTACTGGAAAGGGCACCCTTTGGGGCACTGTCATGTAGGGGTTGTAAGGACACTACATAACGGCACCCTTTTGCATTGGAAAGGCACCCATATAGGGAATGTCAAGTTTAGACCATTGTAAGGGCACCACTAGAAGGACACTCATTAAGACACGTTATCAAATTTTCTTGCTCTAAAGGGCACATCGTCATAATTTATTGCATGAAAGGGCACCCTAGAGGGCACTGAATAATTTTTTTCCCATGTGAAGGACAGCCAGTAGGAAGCTTCCTCTTGTGTTTTGCAAATGGATGAGTTGATTACTTGCTACACTGGACTCGTGACTATACTGTTTCACATTGTGTCCTGTATGAGCTTGTCCTAACACTTAACTGATGGTTCATGATGCTTCACTGAGGGAAATGTCCAAACCCAGGAAGATGTTTTTTTATGTTCACTCATTACAACAAAAAATTTAAAAATGCTTGTCTTGTGCATAATTTTTGTGCACATTTACCCAAATTCAGCTGATATATTTGTCATCTTTGGAATCGTACGATCTTTCCTAGAAATTAAGATGCACTTGGTACTGCTGAGATTTTGATCACAAAATGATTGTTTGTAGTAATGGGCAGGAGCTCAGGGAGAGGAGATGAATCAGGATTTGTAATCGTAAGTCTGAACACTGGAAGGGTTTTCCACCTTTTCTCCTCTGGTTTGCCCTGCCAGCCGTACGGTTCAGTCGCAGCGTGCCAGAGAGGACACTGATCTGCTTGGCTGAACCTTTTCGAGGGGTGCAACATGAAACAAAGATTAGGGGGAGAAGCTGCTCAGAGCCAGTTTTAGTCGAAGAGATGTGAAACCTTTTTGTGGCTGCGCCAGCATGCCTGGATCTGCAGAAAGCTTCAGGGATCCCTCTCGCCCTACTCCTCCTTTTTGTTATTTGGGCAGTTTTTAAATTAAGCTTTTGATGAAATGTCACGGCACAAAGGAGGTGCCAGCTTGCTCAGGAGGCAGCGCAGAAATGGTTGGTGCTGGAAGAAAAAGACACATGAGGAGAAAACTCAGCACCATCTGTCCTAGTAAAAGATATTTGTGAATGGGCAGTGCCAGCCGTGCCCTGTGCTGTCTGAGCTCATGGAGTGTCCGGGCCTCTTGTTGTCAGGGTGTCTGTGGACAGATGGCCGTCTCAGTCAGACAGTCTGTCAGTCAAACACGCAGTGACATCCAAAAGCATCACACACGGCGAGATGCCAAAGTATGAACAAGACATTATTAAAAGATAGATGGAAATTCGCTCAATCTAACTGCAAATAAGGCTGAAATAAAATCACCCATCACCATAGACAGCCTTAAAAATAATGATTAAGTTGAATCAACACCGTACTAAAACAAGTCCAATATGGTCGAGGATTTACTGCACGACCATTGGATTTTATTTGACCAAATAAATTGACTTAAACTCAGTGTATGTAACAGAGTCAGCTCAATTCAGTGCAGGTAAATGTTTACTGCACCAAATCACAACATGCACTATATCTCAGGGCACTTTAATATCGTGGCGTTACAATATCGTAGAGAAAAACCCAACAGTTCCCACAGTTTACAAGCACTTAGCATTGGCAACCGTGCTTAAGATGCAATAACTGAGTTTCAGTATCTGAAGCAAAACAATTTTTCCAACACCTAATTATATGAATAAACTTGTGTTTTCTGCACTTTTAATGAACCAAAGTTGTTAAATGTTGTTTAAACACAAGCAGACATACAATCATTTAGTCTTAACTAAAACGAGCGAAAATGAATTGATATCAGTTACTTTGACCACAGAATAAGAATAGTTTTATATAAGTATTATAATTCTGAATAGATATTCAATGTCAAATTTCAGAGCTTGACAGTTATTGATACTCAGATTGTTTTCATCAAGTTCACCTTCATATTGTCAATTACATAGAGTGTATAACCTCAGTTGGATTGGGTTTGTTGTTTAAAGGAAAGACACAACCAAGCCTGTGGTCACCTCAGACGACCTCTTTTTTCTTCAGTTGTTTTCTGCCTTTCAGTTGTTCACATTCACGTCTTTATTTCTTCTTGTTTCCCACCATCCTCTCTCTGTCTCTTTCTTTTCGTCATGTTATCCCTCCATCTTCGTCCAAATCAGCTTCGGCTGGGCTGACGTCCCTTGTTGCCCCGCTGGTAGTCTGAAAAAAAGCTGATCTCCAGTCATGGCAGCGGGGGTATTTGATGACCAGATTAGTGGGTATTAGGCTCAACGGCATTCACTCAGGCATACACAGGGGCCACTGGTTTGAATCCACCAGAGTCGCTCCTCTTTTTTTCTCTCCCTTGGCCCTTGGTTGTATGGAGGCCGGGGTTACGTGGGGAAACAAACCAACTGGGTCCTCACCGGAGGTCAGCTGAGGAGGCCCGTCCATCCTTCACCACCTCCTCTGGGCCGGCTCGGTGAATTATGCTGTCAGAGGGGAGATTTGTTTTTTGTAACTGTATAGGAAAGGGGGCAACTACAGAAACAGGGGAAGTGCAAGGGGATAGAAGGGGGGTGTACGGGTGTGGAGGAGTGCAAAGCAACAGAGAAAAGAAAAGGGTGTGTGTGTATGTGTGTGGTGGTGGGGGGGGGGCACTTAAGCGTGACGCATGATGGTACTGCAATTTGTCCCAGTGGTGGCGGCGGTGAGGAGGAGACGACGCTGTCACAATGTGAAGCTGTAGCAGAATGGGTGGGAGCGCAGTGTGTTAGGAGGAGGAGGGGGGCGGTGGACACATACACACACACACACACACACACTCATGCATTCTTCCTCCGACACCTCGAGGTTGGAGGCCTCACAGAGCGATGGAGTGCAGGTTAAGCAGCACTCCTGCCTTCATTAGTCTTCGTTAACATCCCCAGCCTCGTTAACCCACCCCCCTCCATCTCTGTTCTTAGACCTCCATTTCCCATCACACACTGTAAAAAGAACGCCCATCCTAGCAGGTTTGTAAGACGGCAGATTCTTCCAAACTTTCTTTTGAAATATTTTGGAGTGTAAATGTTCTACATTTTTACATAGGCGAACTGCTGTTGCCATCTAGTCTTGTTATCAGTTGCGGGTTGAAATATATATATACCTGTCATGTAACATTTGCTTACTTTTTAGAGTTACTTTATTTTCTTATTTTTACTGTTAAGTGCAAGGACAAAAGTTAAAAGGTGGTTTTATTCCAATGTTTTTTTGCAGTGCTTTTCCTCAGGGCTTGATCCTATTTTCTCACTCTTAAGTCTTCTTTCACTTTTTCTTCTGCCCAGCTCCATTTTCCTTTTCCGTTCCTCTGCTCTTAATCTCTCATTTCTCTCCTCTTTTCACAACTTCTGTGAACTGCTGAACATCTTCCGTCACCCTGTTGTCCCACATTTCTCCCTTTTAGAGCCTCATGCCTTCATCCTTCAGCAGTCTTCCCCACAACTCCCCCTCCTGCTCCCCTTTAAACATTTGTTTCCTAATCCTCCTCCTCATTTATCTTTCCTCTCATTTCTGGAAGGGTAAGGAATGAGGGGTGTCCAGGATGGGTTCTTTTTTTCCATTTAGCCAACCATCTTGTCTCTGCTGGTGTCTGCCTGGAACTCTGCCACCACTCCTTCTCCTCCTCAGTGCCCACCATCTCTCTGGACACTGTAATGGATGAAGGGCAGATCCGGGTGGCCCACAGTGCCTGTGAAAGAGGGGGCTCACACCGGAGCCCATTGCAGTGGAGGACAAGTGGTGGCCCCATAGAGTAGCTGGTGGAGCGCCATTTGATTTGTCCTCCACTTTTCTCCTTGTTTTCTCAGCTCCTCAGCTGCCCACGGGTATGTGGTCTCTCTCTTGATCCTGGATGTTCGATGGTCCTCATCTCTCAACCAGCTGAATGTGAGAGTGACGCAGAAAAAGGCCAGCGATAAAAGGCCTGCATGGAGGTCGCAGGTCATTCAAAGCCCTCTTCAGTAAAAGGGGAGACTCACTCCTTTTCTTTCCCATTCACTGGCTGGTGGAGTGCATGTGAGCAGGTGAATGTGGAGGCACTTTAGGCAGATGTTGGCCTGCACAAAGGATTTGATGGGCCTCAACAAGGCTTTTCAACTATTTACAGAACATTTACATTTAAATTTCAGGCATAAGTCTGATCCTCTTATCCAGATCTCCCTCCATTGAGTGCAGCGGGAGAATGAGCTTAAATTCCTCAATCACCCACATTACAAGCTAACAGTGGCAGGGGGTCGAGCCATACAGCACTGTTTCATGACCCCAGAGACTCGAAAGAAAGAAAGAGAAGAAAGAAAGAGAAGCTGAGAATAGAAAACAGAAAAATAGAATAGAAAAAAAAAATCTGTGAAAAATGGATTTTACAAATAAATTCCATTCAGCATTAATTGATTTCCTGGCCTCCTTGGGCTTTAAGCTTTAACAAAAATACAAAAATATAAGTATCGCTGTTAAGGTTATATAGTGAACGTATTAGTAGTAATTTTAATTACTCAGTAGGTATTGATCATGATCATCCGATGATTGCATTCGTTTCCAATGTTCATTCTCCTTTTAGCGCTGGTTTGGTCTCCACCAACACCAGCGAGAAAAATATCTCTCCTCTTTTATCTGATAAATGTTCTCCTTTCTTCACCAACTGTAACATCGGTGACAGGTCTAGGACAGTGGCTTGTTTGATGGATGCAAGCTGCTGCTGGAAACATGGAACCTGGAAGGATGTACTGTAAAAAAAACAACAACTATGAGCTAAAAGAGGCTGAAAAGCTCCATAGAGCTGCAGAGAATTCTCTGTTACTAACGGAGACACTGGTACTTTACACTGAGTCATTAGTTAAAGGAAAAGATACCAACCTAAACAATAGCTGCCCCCAAAACAAAAACATGGCTACCTCATTTCATACATGTAATCACCACAACCAGCTCCCAGTTCCTGTAGTGCATTCACCAGACAAATCGACTGAAAATAGATGAATAGAAACTCAACTGCAACGAGCGTTTCTACTTCATTGGAATCACTACATTACAGATGGGGACTTTTCTCCGACTGTCAGGTTGACCTACAGCTTCAGACCCGCACAGCACTGAGCACTGAGCAGGTGTTTAGCCCAGAGGCACTCACCCCTCCTCAGGTCCTGGTCCTGGTCAGACTGGTTCTGTACCAGAAGGACAGCTTGAGTTGGGACAACTGAGCTGAGGCTTGTCTGCAGGCAGAGGTGTGTGAGAGTCGTGAAGGGGTAATCCTGTTAGTCTGTGAAGTAGCAAACAATTACAGCAATTACCATTATTGAGTGACTGTGAGGTTGGAGGTGTCTCAGGAGAGCAGCTGCACCAGGGGAGTGATTAGCACACCCGACTTCACTTCAGTAGTCACTCCCCTACTTAAAAAGGCTGAGAAGAAGCTGCCACCAGAACAGAAGCTGTCATGAGAAGACAGGCCAAGTATGTATGTATGTATGTATGTATGTATGGCATAGATGCTTGCCACAATGGCAGCAAACATGGGGCCCAATACTATCAGAATATTAACAGATCCACAGCATTTTCAGCCAGTAGCCGCGCTGGCTCAATCGGTGAGGGAGTTTGCGGCGATGCAGTGGGAGCAGGTGGCAGTTGGCAGCTGCAGGTGCTCTGTGCCACCTCCAGCCTCACAGACTGTTTTATTCTCATTGTTACTGAAATTGTTTTGGGTAAAATGAAGTACTGAACTATCTTCACCTGGTCACGCTATGGATTGCAACTCGTGTCAAAAAGCTCAGGTTGCCCACATACAGAGACAATAGTGAGCCTACATTTCTGATAGAATGACGGATGAAGGATCTCGACGCTAATTGGTTATCACGTCAACGCATCGCGTGAATATTTCACTAGAGTTCAAATATTTCAACAAAACTGTCGTCAACCGCTTTCGTCGCTCGAGTTGAAATATTTGAACTCGCGAAATATTTTGAACACACAAAATATTAAAGTCAGTGACATCAAATTCACGTGTAAGTATTGTTCCTTCAATGTCTTGTTCAGTGTAACCCCCAAATACCAACATTTTGGATTAAATAGCAGTCTTGTTGTAAGGGCAGAAAAACATTTGCTGTAGGTGCTGTATGAAAAGAGGTCATTAAAATCTGAAAGGTTGATTCTCTGGGAAACAATATTGTGAAATTTTTTTTTGTAATGTTGGTGGCATTAAAGGGCAACTCCTTTATTAGTGACGGGTGGGGAATTGGAAAGTAGTTAGCTAACCAGACCTCTCAAATAGCTGTTGATTTCTTTTCTGATGATTGGCTCATCAATTAATCAGCTAATCGTTTCAGCATTAAGCAAGGACTGTACAGTGAGCTTCACAGGAACATGAACATGAACATGCTGGGCAGTGTGTTTTGTTTGTTTCTCTGTGATGCTTTCTGGATGAACAGAACCTATGACTATTAACTGAAGCAGCCACAGAGCATTAATACATGTTGTCAGTCCACTGGTCGGTAGCTGTTTGTTTGGCCCAGAATTTATATTTAAATTTAAATGATCCCACTTTGACTGTACAGCCACTGTATTTCCCTCTGTGAAAGCAGCACACGTCTCTTCGTGTTACTGCCTGGTTGACTGGTATAGTTGCCCAGGGTGGGTACTGGGGATGTTTGAGGTGGGATGGGAGGCAGCTTGTGGTGGTGGTGGTGGTTGGGAACAGCAGGAGGTCGGCACTAACCAGCTCTCATCAAACTGCTCGTCTGGGCCACCAGATGCTGTTTTATTGGAGATATTTGTACAATAACAGCTCACCTCAATAGTAACACACAATTTTAATGTATTTTTATATGATGCCTTAAAAACATAACATGAAAAACAAATATGCCTTTTACATATTTGTGAAATCAGAACATTTAGTGTTTGTCAAATAATCAAGAATGGAGATTAATCGAGTTTTAAAAAGACAAAAATTGATTCCACTGATGAGCATTTAAACAGAATAATCTTATAAAGACAGAAAATGGACTAAATGTGTTTAATGTGTTTTTTGGTCGGGTGATGATGATGAGGAAATGTCGACCATTATCATCAGCTACATTATTATTTTTCAACAGGGGAAAAGAAGTCAAAGTGTGTCAAGGTTGTGGAAGGACAAAGTGTAAAATCCATAATTTCCTACATGCCCCCACCCCCAGACCCCTGCTGCTAGTTTCAATTAGGTCATCCCTCAAAATAGTCAAGCATCCCTAAGGCACCAACACAAAATGTCTGCCTGTTAATGAGCTAGTGATTGTGCTGATGATGTTCACGGAGTTGCACTAAATCCACATGGTGCAGGTGAAAAATGAAATAAGGACAGGTATCTCTTTATTTCAGCATCAAATTCACATGAACATATTTCATTGTTTTTAATATTATTCTGCATTCAATCAATGACAAAATCCTGGATTTTGGGTTCTCTTTTAAGATGCTGTTGCGTTAGCCAGGTGGTCTGAGTGACAACATGGACAGTAGAGTCTACGAATCAGGACGCTGTTGCAGAATGAGGACTTAGTTGTGGAACATGCCGGTGCGTTCCTTCTCTGCTACTGATGAATCAAGGCCTGAGCAAGGCCTGCTGGGAAGGCGAGAGCGGTGATGCTCAGCTGTCCAGTGAAGCCTGTAAGAAATATGTGAGGTGAAAGGCTCCATTCAGCAAAAGTCTCTTTCTCATTTCCACTGGTGCATTTCTGTGGTCTTTTGAAGGTTTCGCACAAGTTGTGACTAAAGCCTAGTCCAGTTCTGTGAGTCTGTGAGAACACTGATGGTTTAAATATCATAATTTTTAATGCAACCACCCGTAAAGCACATTTTCAAATTTCTATTTGTTTTCCAATAAATCATCCATCATCAAATATAATATCCATATGTTATAGCCCTAACTTTCAAGTTTGAGCTTGGACTGCCAGTATCTGTGGACTTGTTCAGTGTTTACTGCCTGCTTTCCCCAGTTGGCAGCTGGTAAATACTACATGACTTGAATGCAGCATTATAAGCCCCCCATTCATTCATTCATTCATTCTTTTACCTACATGTTCTTACACACATCATTAATAACATAATTCCAATCATTTGAGCTGAAGAGTAAGTGCAACTGTAATAAGCTTATTATCATATATGAGTAAGGATAACACACACACACTTCCTCTCTCATTGTCTTTCTGGTGGGATACGCCGTTGGCACCGTGCTTCGTCCATTCAGCTCCAGTGTTTAATGAAGTTGTTTGTCTGTTTAAGTAGCTTTTCTCTGGGCCTCTGACAAACTGTTCCTTCACTGTGTATAAGATCAGATTAGAACCGAGCCTGCTCGAACCAAAACCTGAGGAAATCTTTGTATAGCCATCCTTGTGATGGCTATACCTGAAAGCCATCCCAAGGATTGAACCAATAAAAAAGGCTCTCCAGGAGGTGAATAGAGATCTTCCTTTTAGTTTTTGTAAGCATGTTTGGAATGCAACACACAGGGTAGTATTAAAAAAAAAGCACATGAGGTCTCAGGAACAGATAAAAATGGTGTTTACTCTAGATAAGCTGTTAACTTAAAGGATAAGTCTGGGCCACAGAGCTTAAATTTTTCCAATAACTTTCAAAACACATCTGTTGTGGTGGGTTACGTGTTCCTATATTACCGGGAAAACACACACACACACACACACACACACACACACACACACACACACACTCTCTGTGTGGTTTATTTTTACTCACTTACTTTATTTCACACATACTCCCCAACACTAGAACACCATATGTAGATTAATCCACCGCAAAAGAAGTCCTCGATAAACTTTCTATATACATACATTACATTCATTTAGCTGACACTTTAATCCAGAGTTACTAACAATAAGTGCATTCAACCATGAAGATATTACCCAAAAAGTGCAAGAATCTAGAGAGTTCAGCTTCAAGTGCTCCATTCTAGATTTTATTTTATTTTTTATTTTTTCAAGGAGTAAGGTTCAGTCTGAGCTGGTGATTTTTCAATCTGCGATGGAAACATTGAACGGTTTCTGCTGTCCTGATGTCACTGGGGAGCTCTTTCCACAAATGAGGAACCAGGAGAGAAAACTGACAGGAGTTAGTTGCGAGGTGGTAGCCCACCCCTCGCAGAGAGGGAGTAGAAAGATGAGGAACATTGGGCTTGGAGCAGAGAGCCACAGACCAAGCTGGGATGCCAGAAAGTACTGAGAGAACGACTAACCCATTGCTGGTGTTTTGTGGAACTTGTTGATAAGACGCCAAATATATAGAATATAGATATAAATTCGAAGAAAATGGAATTTTTTGTGTTTGGTGTAATCATGACGTGAAATAGAAACTGCTGTAGTTTTTATGCTCGCCATGACCTTTGACTTCCCTGTAAAGGAGGCAGGAAACAGTTTCTCTACTGTCACTGAAGAGGCTTTTTCCCTTTCACACACTTGATCCTCGATTTGATAATCTGCTGTCTGTCTCAAAACGTTGTTAGAGTTCAGAGAGGTTTGTTGGCTGATGAAATGCTGCACAAACAGAACAGAGTTGGTTGGATGTTGTGAGGCCTGTCGTGCTCAACACTCTGCTGCTGTCCAAGACAGTGTGAATGTGTGTGTTTCATTCAACAGAAAGGTAGAGCAGTTGGTGTATCTGTTTATAGTGCAGCCAGACAAACTACTCTGACTGATTTCTTTAATGAATAAGTTGGTAATCCTATCCCTTTCTAATTGTGCCTGGAGCAACTATGAGCTGATTTAATGCCTGATAGATTCATAACTGATGCGCTGAATGCCGAAAATGACCATTGTCATGCCTCTTCGATGCATTTCTGATGAACAGTCACTGTTGGGGATAACTGTGACGAATACATTGTGGTTCCTGTATTTTACCAGTTGAAGCGGCAGGACATGTTGTGTTAGCCCTGTGCTACAGCTAGAGGAGGGTAAACAGTAAACACAACAAGGCAGACATCAGTGAGATCAAATGACAAACCAGAACAATGGATTACCTGCTGCCAAGTTATATAGAGACAATTGTCTTAATATAACATTGCACAATTGTACGTTATCATGGAGGCATTATCTGTGCAACACTGAGTCCAAGACAAGTTTTCCTGCAGGAACAATAAAGTACATCGTATCGTATTGTAATAAGATAATGTAATTATATAGAATGGCTTAGAGTGAGTCACAATATCAAAATTTTGTAGTCGGTAACATCGGAATTCCATGAATCTCAATACTTAATTCAATACCATCACACACAATATTCATTGAAATCATTATGACATGCAGACTATAATGTGATGACAGTGGCGTTGCACATCCAGCTTAAGTAATGAGCTGTCACTAAGCCTAACGTAATACTTTGTGAATGTTCTATATGGAGCATTGCTACAACAAATGCCAACTGTTGCAATTTGCAAAACGATGACAATAACGTTCCAGGATATGAATGTTTTGACAACATTGTTTCCAGTATAGCTGGTATCAATTAAGAATCTATCTATCTATCTATCTTGTCAACAATGCATTAACTGAAACTCACTCACAGTTCTGTGTTACCTATTGTAGACGTCTATCTTTGAGCTGCTTTCAGAAGTTTGAGGTGTTTCCACCATCTACATAATTTTTTTGTTCTTATCTTGTCTGTGATCCGCCCTGGCAAACGTAATGACACTTTACAGTTTTTGTTTTCTTTTTAAAGTGGCAGTGGACCTGATGCTGCTGCCTCACTTGCTGCTGTCATTCCACATGTTGTTATTGTTACCTCATATTCCTTCCTGGTTCTCTGATTGATGCTAACATGAGCCACATTTAGTGCTCCCACATGTTTTTCTTCAATTTGCTGCTGTGCCGAGACATAATAAATCGTTACTTATGTAGCAGTAGAAGCAAGCTGAGGCTGGTGTAGTGAACAGCAGAGGTTTTAGATAAATAAAGCCTCTCCAAAAACGTTGTGATGGGGCCAAGCTTTTCTCAGTTTCCCTTTAAATCTTCCTCTTCCTGTCAGCAAGTCCCTGTGAGTGGGAGCGCTTTGTTTAAGAATCATGGTCGCTCTAGGAGTGTTTGGAGCCGCTGGCTGTGGAGTTGATGACCGGGCAGACGAAGAGAGAGAGAGATTTGATTTTTTAAAAACAACTTGTATTAAAATTTACTAGAAAACATCACGGCCCTCTACAAATGCAGAAAAAATAAATAAATGAATGTATTGAATAAATCAAGTCATAATAAACACAGTGAAAGATGAGCTCTTCCTCCTTCAATGAACACATAGCCGTGGTGAAACACCACTGGTTAAAAACTCCTGTATGTCCTTCATCAGAGAGTGGAATCTGAAATCCACTCTCACTCTGGCTCTTACCAGAGACACATTCATTTTTGTTAGCTCTTGTCCCGAGACATTTCCTATCTTGTTTTTTCTGCTTTTATAAATCAACAGTTTGGCCTGACCAACAATAAAATTCAACAATTGCCACTTATTTGCATCTTGTTTGCTGTACCCAGCACCAAAAATAAAAGCAGTTTCCGTAAAAACCTCCCCACAGTCGAAAAACCCCGTCTTTAAAATGTTAAAAAGAGGTTTTAGTCTGTGACAGTCCAGATAACAGTGAATGATGGTTTCCGTGTGCGACAGAATGGACATGTGGAGGACATGATGGGATTTATCTTGGACAGAAAGAGATTCACTGCAAGAGGCCCTTGGAGGATCCTCCACTGCAGGTCTCCAGACCTCTTGTTCAGTGGAGGCTTGTACAAGAGGCTCCACACCGGCTTGCTGTCTTGTGGCAGTCTTTCCTTCCACACCATGTCCTTTCCTCTCACTCGCTTCTTCCTGTGCATGGCCAGAACACAGTTTCTGTACAAACCTTTTCCAGTTTGTCCAGAAAAGGGTCTCCCGAATCGGGTGTTTCAGTCCCATTGAAATAGCCGCGCAGCATCCCCTTTTTTCTTCACTGTCCAGTCTTCTGTTCCACTCTTTCAGAATGGTCCTGGTGTGGCGGGCCAACCTCACTCCAGCTCTCGTTAGTCTCTCGGTGAGTCCGGGTCTGCTGCCATCATGGAGATCCAGCCGGGCCCCCCACACCAGAGGCTCCTCCAGGAGCCAGAACAGAGATGCTGCAGGTTCCATTCTGGACCATTTAAAAAGTTTCCATGCTTTAAAATCCTCAATAAAAATTAGGCAGTGTACACAAAGGGATAAAACCACAGTCCACTAAAAACAATGAAGCATCGAGACTCAGACCTGCTACCCCCCTTAAAATGGTGCTGGCTGCTGGGCTCCATACAACATCATCATTCCCAAACAAAAATCTCTCTATGAACTGTAAACTAAAACCAGCTGTCCGGCCCCTAAGTCCACCAAACCCTGCCCTCCCTCCTCTTTTGGCAGCTATAAAACACATTGAGGAGACCAGTGTAGATCGTCCCAAAAAATCTTTAGGATGATTGGCTGGATACTTTTCAAAAGACCAGCAGGGGGCTCCATACATTTCAGTTTGTGCCAGAGGCTGGATGCTACCAAATTGTTGATGATAAGCACCCTGCCTCTGTAGGACATGTGGGGAATCAGCCACCTCCATTTGCTTAACTTCCCTTCCACTTTTCCAACTACTCTTTCCCAGTTCATGGCTGTGGTTCTTTGATCCCCCAGGTAAACCCCCAGGTACTTTAACCCCCCTCTCTTCCAACTCAACCCGACCGGAAGCTGAGGAAGACCTCCAGCCCATCTCCCCACAGGCAAGGCCTCACTCTTGGCCCAGTTCACTTTGGCCTCTGAGATCCTCTGAAAATCCTCAACAATGTGTCCTAAACTATTGACATCTTGTTGACCCTGTGTTAAAACTATGATGTCGTCTGCATACGCCGATACAGTAAAGGGAGTGTTAAAACCAGGTAAAAACAGGCCATTGATAGATAAGCGGACATTGTGCAAAATGGGTTCGATAGACAAAGCATATAACATACCCGACATCGAGCAGCCTTGCCTTATCCCCCTGGTCACCTTGAAAGGTTTACATAAACCACCATTAATTTTCAGCACACTGTCAATGTTTTCATACATTACCTTCATCTTGGCCATGAAAACAGGGCTGAGGCCGAACCTTTCCAGCACTTTCCACAGGTAACGGTGCTCAACCCGGTCAAAAGCCTTTTCCTGATCCAATGAAACTAGACCAGTATCTAAACCCAATGAACCAGAGAGGGTCAAAAGATCCCAAATTAATGACACATTGTCAACAATGGACCTGCCGGGGACACAGTAGGTCTGTGTCCTGTGGCTGACCTGGTCCATCACCTGTTTCAGCCTCAAGGACAGGACCTTGGACAGCAGTTTGTAGTCCGAACACAGCAAAGAGACCGGCCTCCAGTTCTTTATGTCCATTAGGTCACCTTTTTTAGGGAGGAGAGTTAACACTGCCCTCCTGCAACTCTGCGGAAGTGAGCAGTCCCCAAAACTTTCTGCGAACACATGCATAATGTCTGTTTTCATTTCCTCCCAGAAAGTCTTGTAGAACTCTGGGGGAGACCATCGATGCCAGGGGCTTTTCCTCATGGCATGCTCTGCAATGCTCTGAATACCTCCTCTTCAGTCAGGGGCCCCTCCAGCCCCTGGTTGTCGTGCCCAGAAACTGTGGGCAGGTCCCTACTGAAAACCTCGTCGTCTTCAGTGTACTCTGTACTGTACAGGTCGGAGTAGAACTCCATGGCTCTCTACCTTATCTGCGACGCCGTGGTTAGCTGCCGTCCTCCCCCGAACGCAGAGCGTGGATCATTCTGCTCTGTCCATTCTTCTTCTCCAGGCTGAAGAAACTGTTGACAAAGCTGCTTGATGACAGCTTTACCACGGTCCCACCACTCCCTCAGTGACCTAAACTCTCCCTTTCCATCTCTAAACCCCTTCCAAAAAAAATCCTAAATCCTAAAACCAAAGCAGAGTTAAAATGCCAATACGCAGACCTGCTCTTTATATTAGCAATATAAACATCACAATAAACTCATGAATGATCAGAAAACCCAACAGGTAATATAGTGCACCCCATAAAAACATTAAGATGGCGCGTGAAACAAAAAAACCTGTCTAATCTAGCCATTGTGAAAATGTTTTCCCTGCTATGAACCCATGTGTACTGCTTCTGCGTCACATCCCGTTCTCTCCACACATCTATTAAACTGTGTGTCTCTGCTTAATGGTACCGCTCCTCCAGTCTGTCCCATTCAAAGCGTCGCTGTGTGTTTCATGTAACATCGCTATGTTTAGTCCTTTAAGCTGTAAATACTCAAAGAGGCAAGCCCTCTTTCTCACATCTCTGCCACCATTTATATTAAGAGTGGAGATTCTAAAATTACTCATAAGACCAGACGTTAGGAATGACACACGACGTAAAAACGATACAAAAATTAAGACTGACAGCAGACGGACCGTCTTACATGTCCTCAGTGTCCTCAACATTTAAAAGCTCAAGTTTGATCCTCCGAACCAGATTCTTTAATCTGTAGAACTCCTGGTCTGTGAAGCCTCCTTCACCTCTAAGGTTCATCTGAGCTCGCATTGAGGTTAATAACACCTTCTTGTCCCCAAAATGGTCTTCAAACTTCACATTTTTGCAGTTTTTTGTTTTCTGAAGGAACTTTTTTTATCTGTTGTACTTGGAACATTTCTTCCCGCACCGCACCAACAGTGACCTGTGAGAGAGAGGCCGATTTCGTGGTTCTGGGCTGGAGGTTTTGTTTGAGACTGATGCAGCAGCAGAGGCTGGCACACAGTGAACGGTGTGCTGGTACCCAGCAGACATCTAGAAGTTGAATAGATGTTGATGTGATGACAGCTGGTGTAAATACTACAACATCTGCAGTTGTCCAGAGCTGTTTCTGTGAAGTCAGGTCCTGACCACTCATCTGATTCGTTTTCCAAACACCGTTTTCATTTCTTAGTTTCTTGCACTTCTATGCTGTGTTCTTAAAAGAAATCTAAGTCTGCAAACTGTAATCTGGACTGATAAAGGTCTAGTGAATGCAATTTTTTCCCAGTGTGAGTCGGCCTGTGGGACTTTGTCTTTGGTCCAATCTGAAACATCTGGACAAATATTCTGTCAAATAGAGTTCTGCAAAATGATGTACAGGCATAGATAAACTATAGATAGAACGTAACATAGATAGACTAATGACGATCCTTTTGACACACCATAGTCTTATTGGTCGTGCCACAGTTTCATAATGGACCAAAACATTTGTTATACCCATAATAACATAAGGTCTCTAACTTTTGTGTTTTACCATGTTGCTTCATTGTAGAGCTGTGTGCAGAGCTCTGTTCCTCGCTCTCGTTCTCTCTCTTCCTCATACTCTCCATAGGCAGCACTGGCAGAAATCCAACTTCAGTGGGCTTGTTGAATTATTTATGAAATGTATGAAATACTGATTCTAGGTGAATTTGTTTTAAATTTCGTTTGTTGTTTTGGATGCATTTGTCATTTGTAAATCGTGTAATCGTTATTTGTCACCAGAAGACTAATCTATCTCCATATATGTTGAATTACTGTAATGACAGCGCTTGAATCTTAAATAGACAAAAGTTAACTGCTCTGCGTCGACTTAAAATGATGGGGCAGATGCGATACTTGCTGCTAAATGGTGGGAGCAAGAGAAAAAACCTTTTTACTTTTTCATCTGGAGCTAAAAAGATACAAAAAATGGTCCAAATGTGAACCAACATGGTGACTGAGGGTTGAAACCAAGACTGATGGAAACTGTAGACGGGCACATCCATTATTCATCAGCTCTCCCCCTGGGAAAGATCATTTGTTTCTGACTACAGATACAGGTCACACATGAGTACATGAGTACACACACACACACATGCACACACACACACACACACACACACACACACACACACACACACACACACACACACACACACACACACACACACACACACACACACACACAGTGTCTCTCTATAATTGTGAGGACCCCCATTGACATAATGCATTCCCTAGCCCCTAACCCTAACCTTAACCATCACAACTAAATGCCTAACCAACACCCTAAACTAAACCCAATTCTAACCCTAACCTGTTGTGGAAAATCTTTTGTGTTTCCAGTGGAGACGCTGGAATAAAGATTCTTTGAACAAAGTAGATTTTGTCTAAGTATTTTATTCTGTCACGAGCAGAAGGCAAACAGGTTTCACAGAGCACACAGGGTAATCTGAAAAGTGTTGGTCTGAAAAAGTTTTGGTCTGAAAAAGTGTTGCGCTGAGCTATGTCTGCAGCAGAGCTATATAGTGATAAGACAAAGAGGAGTTTCCGCAAAGATGGAGGTCTGCCCACCAGTAGTGACGTCTGCCCCCAAGCAATATGATGCTGAGGTCAAGGTAAACGAAAGAGTGTAAGATATATGGCAAAATGGGAGTTATGACAAGTAGATGGGAGTAGGGTGGTATCTGAAGTGAGGCAACAGTGCACACGATGTAGAGAACAATGAATCACAGTATAATGTATATGTAACACAGTATATAGAATGTTTTCTATTACAAACCCTAAAACCAAGTCTTAACCCTCAAACAGCCCCCTGAATTTGTGAGGACTGGCCGAAATGTCCTCACAACATCAAAATGTCCTCACAATGATGATGTAGAGTCAAAATTGGTGCTCTCAACTATAAAAAGACGTGCACACATGCACACACACACACACACACACACACACACACACACACTGTTCAGTCTTATCACAGTTCAGTGCAGTGAAGCTGGTGTTTGAAGATGTTGATGTTTCAAGATGTTGTGACGTTGAAATGCAGTTGGAAATGAAAACCATGACCACACGCACACAGAAGCCGGAGCATTGATTGACAGCAGGAGGCCAAGTCCAACCTGTTAGTCACATTATATGGTGTGAAGGGGATTAAAAGGTGAACACATGCAGTGGTGCAGGAGAGATTAGAAGGCGACAAAAATGACCAAATCCAAAGTTATGGCAGGCATCCCTCAAATTCAATGACTCCCAAGGCCAAATCACATACAAGACTGAAAGCACAAAATTAAGGGAAAAGTGTTGCCGAAGGAGGAACGTTATGGGAAATGGGTTGATTTGGATAAAAATCAATGCATGGACTTATTTCACTGATTAAAAAAAACAAAAACATTTATACATTTTTACTTTTAGGAAAATGTGGTCGTAATATAAGAACTGTATCTGTATATAAAACTCCACAGAGGCTGTGCTGAAGGATTTATCTGTCAAACAAAACCACATTTATCTACCTTGGTTTTATCCAGGTTTTTCAGTAGCATATAGACAATGTTTGAATATAATACAAATCTACATTTTTTTGGTCTCTTTGTATCTGTCTGAACACTCTCTCCCTAACGACTTGCCCTATACTGTGCATAGTTTTATTTTTTATATTGTCATGTTTTTGTTAAATACAAATAAATAGAAAACATGCCACATACCGGTTTGTTATGCAGATCAACTTGTTTGTTTCAAAACCTAGTTTATGGCTTCTGTTAAAATCTGTTGTTGAACTGCTGTATTAAGAACTACTTTCAAGGGAAAGATGCTAAATGTTGCTAGATAATGTAATATTCTCATTAGCATATTCCTAGTTCCATTGTGTTGCATTTATATTCTGCTTAGTGTCAGCTGGAGTCAAGTGTTTGCTTCTCTTCTACTGTGCTCACGTGTACATAATTTGAAATCATACACATTCACAATAAAACTGTTCTCATATGCTTTTATACTTTTTCTGTTGTCAGACAAATGGACAAGTATGAAATAGTGACTGAAAGATGGCCCGTTAAGATGACGTGTTAAACAGCAGTCACTAAACCTGTCAATTCAATGATATGCATAGGAAGGTTACTGCAGAGAAAGCCTGAACTCAGCACTTCATCCAAAAAGTTTTTTTTAATATACCTCCACAGATTTAAAATGTCGTTAAATCTAGCAACAAATGCACTAAGTTTGCAACATGTAAACACCCCTGTCGTGGATTAATGGAGCAGTGAAAGTGAACAGACGAGAGGGAAACAGGAAGTGCAGATACACGAGGAAAGAAACTACAAAGTAGAACAGGCAAACGTAATACAAGAAACACAATTCATAACAAAAGTAACTTAACAGAGAGAAACAAGGCATTGGTGAAACAAAGCATAACTTAATGCTAACGTCCACAAGGAAAACAAAGTCTTTTAACAAGCTCACAGTTCACCACAAGCTCAGGTTCCTCCAGGATCATCACAGCACTGTCTGATGACATAATAGAGACTGAAGTAATATGTTTAGAAATCACAACAGCCAATGAGGAAACTCCAGCACTCAACCGGCTGTCCAATGGTTCAACTTGATCACTCGGTCAGTCTCGCTCATGTTTACAGGACTGTAAAAGAAAGAAAAAATATTTCAATAATATTTACTACTTGAGGCAATTTACCTAGAGATGAATTCTTTGCAGTGCCCAGTCATACTGTACTTTCACTACAGTTGAGTTCCTGGAGTCTTTATTTTTTTCCGCCTTCATTCCTGGCCTGCATGTTTCACTCGAAATCATCCTCTCGGCTGCTCTGCTTCTTTCATGTTTCTGCCTCCTTTTAGGGCCGACGGACTCGGTTCCGCAGAGAATCCACAGCTTTTGTTCTTTGCCATTTATAGTTAAAAGGGAGATAGGAGAGCAGCTGATCAATGAAGAACACATCAACCCAGAGGCCTCTGTTCATCTGATGAGTTCAGTTTTCACAGCAAGTTCTCCCTCGTGTTACTGCTCCCAGCAGCAGTTTGGAGGGATTTTTATGTAGAATGGACTTTTCATTTGTCTAATGCCTGCAGCGCTGTGGCAAGGCACTTTGATTTCCTGTTGGTGGTCTTAAGATGGACTTCTGAGGTCTTGCAGGATCTGCTGTGTATATATCTAGTGGAGCACTTTGATGAATCACCATGCTGTCCTAGAGCAGTAACTACAGAATAAGTGGAGAAAAAGCTCTTAGACAAACGGTGTAACAGGTATATAAGTTGTAAAATTGTAACGTAATGCCTTCTGGCTCTCATCAGTCATTGCCGCAGATCTAAGATGACCTACAATATGTAGACCCTCACTGTATTTTAAGACAACCTCAAAGGCAAGTGAAAGCAAATTGTGTTATTCTTTCTTCACTTTTCTTACCCTTTTCTTGCAGAACACCTCTGCACCTCCAATACCTCCACCAAGGGCCAGCAGTCCCCTTAAATTCAATCAAGCTGCCCCAAATAAAACACCCCCATAAATACGCCTTTTTTGATTCAAGATCTGTCCAATATTCTCTAGGAAATCTGTAAAAAATATTTTTAAAAACACCCTTGCAATGTTAAAGAAAGTGATAATTCCTGGATCTGCCCCAAAATTGAATGAGTTGTTTCTTTGCCCATGTCCCATCATTCCGCCAAGTTTTGTTGAAATTTGTTCAGTATTTTTTGCGTCATCCTGATGACAAACAAACCAACCAGCAAACAAACTGATCAACAATAGTTAATTTGACATAGCAAACTTGTTGTTGTTACATTATAATTTATTTTTCTAGTAATAGAAAACAGATGTTAAAAAAAATTGTAGTTGTAATTTTGTTTTAATTTTCCCAATTGTAAATTGATTTAGATTTAATTCATGCATAAAGCTCTAAATTGCAACATGCCGTCATACAATATACTGTATCACTTTCATGTAAAACTTGTTATTATTTAACCCGGTCAACGTTGCTGGAAGTCCCACATTAAAAAACAAATTCCAGGAAAAGTTTAGTCAACGTTTTACAACCAGCATTAAATCTATACATAGTTGTACCTATCAGCCAATATAAAAACTGTTTTTAACAGTTCGGCAGTTTCTAATTATGTTTGTGTGTATGTTTTGTACTCTGTGATAAATTTACTCTCAACACCTTAAACACCTGAGCAGCTCTAACTATAAGCTTTATGAAAGAGGAAGGTTTTAAGTTTAACTTTAAATGTAGAGAGGGTGTCTGCCTCCCTGACACAAACTGGGAGCTGGTTCCAGAGGAGAGGAGCCTGGTGGCTGAAGGCTCTGCCTCCCATTCTACTTTTACAGACTCTGGGAACCAGGTCCTAGTCAAAGGTAACTCCAAGGTTCCTCACAGCAGAGCTGGAGGCCAAGGTTATACCATCGATATATGATATATGATCAGATAATGTTTCTCTGAGGTGTTTAGGGCCAATGAAAAATGACCTCAGTTTTTTCTGAATTTAGAAGTAAATAATTATAAGTCATCCAGGCCTTTATGTCTTTAAGACAGTCCTGAAGTTTATCTACCTGGCTAGTTTCATCTGGCTTTATAGATAAATACAGCTGGGTATCATCAGCGTCGCAATGGAAATTGATGTGGTGTTTTCTTATATTATTGCCTAAAGGAAGCATATATAAAGTGAAAAGTATGGTCCCAGCGCAGAACCTTGTGTTACTTTAATCCCAATGTGTTCTAGTCTCTGTAACAGAATTTTTTGGTCGATGGTATCAAATGCAGCAAATGCAACCTCAGACACATGTCCACTGTCTGAGGCCATGAGAAGGTCGTTGGTAACCTTTAGCAGTGCTGTTTCTGTACTATGATGTTTTCTAAACCCTGACTGAAAGTCTTCAAGCTAACTATGCCTATGTAAATAGTCACATAACTGGATAGCAACAGTTTTTTCAAGGATTTTAAGGATAAAGGGGAGGTTTGATAAGGGTCTATAGTTAGCTAAGATATCTGGGACGAGTCATTTTTTTGAGCGGAGGTTTAACTACTGCCACCTTAAAGCCCTTTGGTACATAGCCTGTTAATATAGATAAATTGATCTGATCTAATATGGAACTATTGATTAAAAGGTAATACATCCTTGAATAGCCGTGATTGAATAGGATCTAAAAGACAGGTTGATGGCTTGGATGAAGTGACAAGTGAAGAAGCTGATAATTTTTTTCTCTGATGGTAATAATCTTATTAGTAAAGAAGCTCATGAAATCTTACTTACAGAGTTTTCTGTTAGACACCTGCTGTAATAGAACATTTCTCTAAATTCAGTAAAGTTAATAATCAAGAATTCAAATGTAACTAAGTAGTGATCGGACAGAGGGTTTTGAGGAATTACTATTAGATTTTCAATGTCTATGCCATATGTCAGAACGAGGGTGTGATTAAAACAGTGAGTGGGTTTGTTTGCATGTTGAGTAACACCAATTGAGTCTATGAGCGAATTAAAGGCAGAACTAAGACTGTCGTTGCCAACATCCATATGAATGTTGAAATCACCCACTCTAATAACTTTATCTGTGCTAAGCACCAACTTAGATAAAAAGTCTGAAAATTCAGATAAAAATTCAGAGTAAGGGCCTGGTGGTCGATATACAATGACTAGAATAACTTATTTTTGACATTTCCAGCTTGGGTGAAAGAGGCTAAGAGTTAGGCCTTCAAATCAGTTAAAACTATGTTTAGGTCAAGCGTTAAGCAATAAGTCTGATTGGAAGATTGCTGCTACTCCTCCTCGGCCTGTGGTCCGAGGAATATGAGTATTATTGTAAGAGGGAGGTGTTGATTCATTTAAACTAACACATTCTTCTGGCTGTAGCCAGGTTTCAGATATATAGAATAAATCAATGTGATGATCAGTTATCAGATCATTCACTTACAAAAATTTAGATAGGAGTGACCTAATATTTAATAATCCACATTTTATTGTTCTATTTTTAGGTTCAATTATAGGCTTTGTGTTGATCTTTATGAGATTTGTGTGAATTACACCTCTTTTATTTACCTTTGGTTTAGATTGTTGAAGTGGTCGGGGGGCAGATACAGTTTCTATGGGGTTTTATGGGGGCAACTGCTGTAATAGAAGTGCAGAGAAGCATGTAAGACTGCAACTCTGCTTCCTGGTCCCAACTCCGAAATGTTAAGGGTTTGACCGTCTAGGTAACTTAGTCAGGTTCCAGGTAACTGAGTCAGGTTCCTACAAATGAGAGCTGCACCATCCAAAGTTGGATGAATGCCGTCTCTCCGCATCAGATCAGGAATTCTCCAAAAGGTGTGCCAGTTATCTATGAAGCCCACATTGTTATCTGGACACCACCTGGACAACCAGCAGTTTAGTGATGATGTGCGGCTATACATGTCATCACTGTTCAAGTTGGGCAGGGGTCCAGAGAAATCTACAGAGTCCGACATTGCTTTTACGTAAGTACACACTGAATCAATATTCATCTTCATGACCTCCGATTGGCGTAATCGGGGTCATTATTGCCAACGTGAATAATGATTTTACCATATCTACGTTTATCCTTAGCCAGCAGTTTGGGTGGGATTCAACGTCGCCTGCTCTGGCCCCAGGGATACAAACTGTGGTCGCTGGTTTCGCTAGCTTCCCATTCCTCAAAATAGAGTCTCCAATGATCAGAGTAGTTTCCTCAGCGGGTGTGTTGAGAGGGGGGGATTTATTAGAAACGTGAAGTGGTTGGTGGTGAACCGTGGGCTTCAGTTTAGGACTATGCCTCTTATTGCGGACAGTCACCCAGCTGCCCTGTCCTCCCGACTGGTCGGGAGCTGCTGGGGGAGCTGAAGAATCTACACTGAATCGGCTCGCACTGGCTAGCGGGGGCTGGCTAACAGTATCAGCTAATGATTTACTCTCCATAGTGCAGAGCCGCGCTTATAACAAAATAAACTGAGCTTTGCCTCATCCTAGAAAACAAACTACACTTACTACAAGTGTCATTATCGCTAAAGGAGGCAGAGGAGTAACTGAACATGGAGCACACAGATCAAGAGACAGCAGGAGAGGACGAAGCCATTGTTAGCTGCTTAAGCTAAAGCTAATCTACGCAGAGCGGAGCGTGTGAACCGCTGTGAGTTAGCGTGCGAGTCGCTAAAAGAGTGTTTAGACTAAACAAGGGTGAGTGGAGCGGATAGTTGTCCATATAGTAAGAGGAAACCGCAGTGTTAAAGAGAGACGAGGAGGAGCGGTGGACAAACACAGTTCACAGAAGCGACAACAACCGAAAAGTGACACAATACGTTACCGCGAGAGTTCGCTAACGGGTGAATCTACAGTGCTCCTTCATGAGAAGGTCAGCAGGGTTGATACAAGATGAAATCATGTAACTGGACATGTACAGTAGCTGCAGTGGACATGTTATGACAGTAGCTTAGTGTTTTTTCTCTGACAGACCAGGCCTGCGATCAGACCTCTGATGTGTAAAACAGTCCATCTGTTCAGACTCATTGTTTCATGCACAGTGCCAACAAGCTTTCAGCATTGTAATATCTGCCCTGAGTTCAGTCTGCCAGGTACAATTTGCTCTCTCAACTCCTACAGAAGTCACAACCCTGAATCTTAATCTGTAACTTAAGGCAATTAGCTGGTGGATCTGCTTGACGTAAAAATAATTCATAATAAAATATACATTTTTAATAACTGTCACGATCCATTGACTCTTTATCATACGCTTGGTGTATGACCACAAAACTGAAGATTTTTGCATTATATGATTAAGGTAATACCATCCACTTTATCTTTAACCAGAAATAAACTTAAACAAAGTGCAGTGAAAAATACTTGGGATTAGAAAATTAACTATTGGCTGCCTGGATGGAAATTACCTCACTGTATGTGAATCAGTGTGTAGTTAAAGAGCTGAAACATGCCAGACAATGCTGGTATGGTGCCACAAGAAATAAAAGCCCAGCCTGTCCACAGATTAACCCGCCATACCCCCTTTCCTGTCTTAGTGGTTTGGTATTACGCAAACCACTCCCCCACCATCACCCTCCTAATACCCTGGTCGCCCTGGCATCAAGAGCAGAGGGGACAGGGAAACGGGTGGGTGTTGGGGGTCGGTGTCACACATTCTGGCAGTGGGCTACAGTTCTCTCCCCCCACAGCCTGTGGACGTCCTGGCTCTCCCAGGGCTCGGGTAATCCTCTTATTCAGCGTCCGGCTGGAGGCAGCAGGACTCCCACAGACCGGAGTGCCGAGCCAGCCACTCTCTGCTGAATAAACACACTGACACAGTTGTGGTCTTTTTTTCTCTACGTACAGACGCTGAGCAAGAGTTCCCCATAGAATCTATTCTACTCATTCACTCTCTTCCAATAGAATATAAGCATGTACCCCTCTCCTGAATTACACCCCCCTGTCTAAGCCTCAGTCCCCCTCCCATCTTCATTTCCTTCTCCCTGTTCATCTTAAATCAGCTTTTCTCTCTTGTGTTCTTCTTTTTCCTGATTTAGCTAAACATTTCACTGGCTGTATCATTATTCCAATAATAAAAGCTTCATAAAGCTTCTTCGTACATTGAGATACTCCAGGTGATAAAATTCCTTGGATAGGTAAGAATTTTGAAAATGAGAATTCTGACATTTTGTAACTATGTTAACTTATTCATGCAGCATCTCTGCCCGTACAGTAAGAAAACTAAGAGGTGATAAATCGTCAGGAGTAGCGGGTGTAAATCAAAGAGTTTTTAGTTGTTTTACTTTTTTCCTTTGACAGACTTTATGTTAGTCCCATCACTCAACACACAACATAATTTACTTTAATAATTTTTTCCAAAATAGTGATGTTCAATGTTCATCAATTTACTGAGTGCAGTGCTAGAAACAAAACATATGTCCTTTCCATTTTATTCTCATTTGGTTTCATTTTTTCTACTAAAAAAGAAATATGAACTGATAAGAGTACTATTAAAATATGGGATCGATAAGCGTACCAGCATGTGCGCTTCACCTCCACTGCTACAACTCCATCCTAGGGGAAACACTGTAATCTGTAATTTGTTTTAAACTACCTCACCTGTCACATTTTAAAAAGTACGTTTTTACAAATTTGTACAAATTTTATACAAATTTGTTTCATACATGTTATGTGTTATAGTTTGGTTCAATAAAAGAAGAAAGTTCCAAGGATGTTTGTGTATGCTTGGAATTATAATTTAAGGGGGAACAAAATCGGAATCGGCAAAAATCGGTATCGGCAGATTAGACTCTAAAAAATCGGCAATCGGGATTGGCCAAACAAATTGCAATCGATGCACCCGTATTATAAGGTAATTTAAGAAAATTCGTCATCAATTTTGAGTTAGTGATAAAGCACTCATTTGTGCATAAAAATGGGTTTGTGTGCTGCGGTATCTCCTCTCACTTTTATGCTACATCCACATTACTACATTTTATTTATAAAATGCATAACTGTTGCTACATTTGAACCTGTCGTCCACACTACTCCAGAGTTTCCCAGTAGTCAAACCATAAAAATCACTCCTAAGATCGGACTCCTTACTAGAAATGTTTAGGTTTGATTTTAGGTTTTAAGTTTGAAGGTTTTAAGTTTGAAGCTTTCTCATAGTATTCTCAGAATGTTTCTGTATACAGATCACTACCAACAGGAATGTTTCCTTTAAAGGGCAAAAACACAGTTATGTTGAGTAGTTTCCCAACCCCATAGCAGCAGACAGTTTTCTGCTCGACGGTACAATTCATCAGAACATAGGAAAAAGAGTCCTTATTCAGGAAGGAAGGTATTAAATAAATAAAGACAAATAGATATTACACTGCTCGGTTTAATAATTACATATTGTTGCTGTAATGAACACTGCATTGCGTTGTATGCAGTTTTAACCCTTCCTGTCTATACACTGGTACTTTCGACTGAGTGAAATTGAAGCAGCAGATTAAGTTAAATTGGCTTTCAGTCATTGAAGAACTCCCTGAAAAGCAGGAAAGAGCAGGAAACTAAATAAAAACAATATTTTTTTACAGATAATATTGCCCCTGAAGGGGCTCTGAGATTTTAATATAAATTAGGATTCACCACAGGAAAACATAATAGAAAAGGCAGTTTTTCTGTTGTCCAATGTTCGAAATGTCTGACATCACTGAGGAAGTCAAGCTAGTTCAGTAGAAGAGGAGTCACCTGTAGTGTTCAGATCGCTTCACATCGCTGACTCTCAAAATGGACGAATGCCAGAGGGTGGGGAGGAAAGATCAGCTCGGAGGGTTATCCTATTGAAACGTAATAGAGGGAGAGGGAGCCAAACTGAACACACACACAAACACACGCTCACACACTCACACATGATGATTAAGGTACTGTATCAGAAAAACTATGAGAATTTACAATAAACCCTGAACTGAGCAACTTAAAGAAGCAAAGTCGGACCAAAACATCCTCACGCACATGCACACATTCATGCAAAGAGTGCAAACACATACACACACACGACACACACACTGATGTACTGTTCAGGGAGCAGGCAGGTGTTTAATGTCAGAGCTGGTGTTTACACTGTCTGCATTCCATTTCTACTGGCTTCCAGTCTGTCCTGACCAACCTGACTGCTCCGAGGTCACAGAGGGGGAGAAAACAGGAGGAAGAGCAGGGAGTCTTCTCTCCTTCTGTCTTCAAGTTCACAATCACCATCCCTGTATCTCTAATTCGACACATCTGTACACTACACTCTATGTAGTACACTGAGTACCCTGTATGCTCACTGGCATAGTGCGGTAATTTCAACAGGGAAAAAGTTGCACCCTTTTCTTGTGTGTACCCCATGTTCCATGCAATGTGGCAATTATGCCACCAACTGTGTCCTCCTTCCTCAGCTGCCATTTTCACAAATTTAAAAATAGGTTGTTAGTCCCTCCCCTTCCGTTGAAGGTGAGAAGTGTCAATCGTTTCACACAGCTTTTTGCCCATTAGGAGTGCAACATCCAGATACATGAAGTACACTGCACATTCCTATAATTTTCAATGTGAATGTACATATGTATTCAAAACAGCACGTGTGAGAATGTTGGTGAGTACATTGAGACACACACTTTGATGTCTCAGCCATGCCAGTGGTGTTTTAAATGTGGGTTGGTCAGCTCCTTCACTGTGTTGGTCCAGACCAAAATATCTTGACAAATATTGGAGGGATTGCCATGAGATTTAATTTAGACATTCATGATCCACAGAGGAGGAATACAAATGACATGTGCTTCACAGTAATCCCCAAATGTTTCCTCGGTGGAGTAGAGCCACCATGGGTTTCTATTTTATGTGAAATATCTAGACAATTATTGGACAGATTGCCATGAAGTGTGTTTCAAACATACTCTTCAGGATGAATTATAAACATCCACATCTAGTCTCATCAGTTAAAAAAAAATAGTTTGGTGACCAGATTCCTTCAGCCTCACCTGTACAACCTGCAGTGCGTACAGTAACAGCTGAGATATTTTTCTCTTGATCAAAGTGTTGTAGAGAAAGATGAACGACCTCCATCCAGAGGTGAGAACGATGCAGAAACATCCCCACCTCACTGTGTATGTGTGTGTGGGTGGGGGATAAAAGCTGCTTCTGGTTACTTGAACTTCTTCCCTCTAACCTTTAAACTAGAGGTTGTGACCCTGCCACCCTGTTGGAGGTCAGTGATTTAGTGAACGCAGCAGAGTGAATAACACCAGCAGGGCAAGGCAACAGCAAAGACACTTAAGGACAGGAAACACACAATTATGCATTCACTTAACCTCATAACATGGAATGTACGTGGTTTCAGCACAAACTAAAAGAATCAAAGTCATCAATCATCTCATAAAATTGAAGGCTGATATATGTTTAATACAAGAAACCCATCTCACAAGTTCAGACCTAGAATATCTTAAATTTAAACAATTCAACACAATATTTTCATCAACATTAAACAGCAAACAAAGAGGTGTCTCAATCTTAGTAAATAAAAACATCCTATTCACTCATTACTCATCTATCATAGATCCAGATGGAAGATATGTTATTGTCAATGCATCTATTTACTAAACAACATACACGCTAGCAAACATTTATAGCCCTAACAACGATTACCCATCTTTTTTCTACAATTTCTTCTCTCTACAACTCAACAAACATCATAACAGCTGGAGATTTCAACACTGATCAACCCTACAGCCGACCGGAGAGTACATCTGGTAACTCCAGAAAATCAAAACCATAATTGAATCATTAGATGCAGAAAAAGCTTTTGGAAAAATTCAATTGGACGTTTTGATTAAGTACCATATACAAATTTGGTTTCGGAGTAGTTCATCCAATGGATAAGAACACTGTACAATTCACCTAGAGCTACAATATTCACAAATGGGATTACCTCACCGAGCTTCACTCTTCACCAAGGAACCAGACAAGGGTGCCCACTCAATCTTTATTGAACTATTTTTATTTTTTTTTCACTAATAGAGGAAAATAAAAACAACCCCAGGTTCCTCTTCAGCACTGTAGCCAGGCTGACAGAGAGTAAAAGCTCTACTGAACAGTCTATTCCTCCAACTCTAAGTATCAATGATTTCATGAGTTTCTTTACTAATAAGATTATTACCATCAGAGAAAAAATTTACCAGCTTCTTCCCACTAATGGCACAGACACACTGTCCAGTACAGTAGCTTCTGAACCAAAAGTATCACCTAATTTATATTTAGAATGCTTCTCCCCTATAGATCTGGCTCAGCTGACTTCACTTGTCACTTCATCCAAGTCATCAACCTGTCTTTTAGATCCTATTCCATCAAGGCTATTTAAGGATGGATCACCTTTAATTAATAATTCCATATTAGATCAGATCAATTTATCTATATTGACAGGTTATGTACCAAAGGCCTTTAAGGTGGCAGTAGTTAAACCTCTGCTCAAAAAACCGACTCTGGACCCAGATATCTTAGCTAACTATAGACCCATATCAAACCTCCCCTTTATCTCTAAAATCCTTGAAAAAACTGTTGCTAACCAGTTATGTGACTATTTACACAGGAATAGTCTGCTTGAAGACTTTCAGTCAGGTTTTAGAAAACATCATAGTACAGAAACAGCACTACTGAAGGTTACCAACGACCTTCTCATGGCCTCAGACAGTGGATTTGTTTCTATTCTCGTCCTTTTAGATCTTAGTGCTGCTTAGTAAGTCCTACTTATCTGATAGATTTCAGTTTGTTAACGTTAATTACAAATCTTCCATTCATACAAAAGTGAGACATGGAGTACCACAAGGTTCTGTACTGGGACCGATACTTTTCACTTACTTTTCACAATATTATAAGAAAATGCCACATCAATTTCCATTGCTACGCTGATGGTACCCAGCTGTATTTATCTATAAAGCCAGATGAAACTAATGAGGTAGACAAACTTCAGGATTGTCTTTAAGACATAAAGGCCTGGATGACTTATAATTTTTTACTTCTAAATTCAGAAAAAAACTGAGGTCATTATACTCGGCCCTAAACACCTCAGAGAAACATTATCTGATCATATTACTTTGGCCTTTACCTTGGCCTCCAGCTCTACTGTGAGAAACCTTGGAGTTACCTTTGACCAGAACATGTCCTTTGACTCACACATAAAACAAGTCTCTAGGACAGCCTTCTTTCACCTGCGCAATATCAAGAACATTAGAAACATCCTATCTCAAAAGGATGCTGAAAATTAGTCCATGCATTTGTTACTTCTACACTGGACTACTGTAATTCATTACTGGTAGGATGCCCCAATAAGTCTGTGAAAAGCCTCCAGCTAATCCAAAAGGATGCAGCACGAGTTCTGAAAGGAACTAGAAAAAGAGATCATATTTCTCCAGTGTTAGAATCTCTGCATTGGCTTCCTGTAAAATTCAGAATAGAATTCAAAATACTGCTCCTAACCTACAAAGCCCTTAATAATCAAGCTCCATCATATCCTACAGAGCTCATAGTTTCATATTATCCCAATAGATCACTTCGCTCTGTAAATGCAGGATTACTTGTGGTTCCCAGAGTCTGTAAAAGTAGAATGGGAGGCAGAGCCTTCGGCCACCAGGCTCCTCTCCTCTGGAACCAGCTCCCAGTTTGTGTCAGGGAGGCAGATACCCTGTCTACATTTAAAGTTAAACTTAAAACCTTCCTTTTTGATAAAGCTTATAGTTAGAACTGCTCAGGTGTTTAATAAACCATTTCTTTATTATGGTGTTATAGGCCTAGACTGCTGGGGGAACTTATATCATTAGCATCTTTCTCCCTCTCCCGTTCTCTCCTTCTCCCTCTTTCTCTCTCTTTATATCTCTCTCCTTCTCCCACTTTTTTCAATCTCTCTCCCTCTCTCTCTCTCTCTCTGCCCCCATGTATCTACATTACATGTCACTAACTCTATTTTCTCTCTCCCCTAGTAGATCTGACCCCAGAGCTTCAGGATCCAAACCCGTCATTATTATTATTACTATTATTATTAATAACATCATTGTATTTATAAGTATCAGTTTTCACTAATTATAAGTATCAGTCTGGTAGAAATTAAAGCAACTGTTATACTACCCCCCTATCCCCCGATATGTTTACAGTACATGTCACTAGCCCTGTTTGTGTTTTCTATCTCTCCTAGTGTATCTCTGACCCCAGAGCAGCAGGACCCAAACCCGTCATTATTATTGTTATTATTATTATTAATATCATCACTAATAATAACAACAACATAATTGTATTTTTTAATTATAAGTATCAGTCTGGTAGAGATTACAGGGGCGGTTGTACAACTGTCCTCTCTCTCTCTTCTCTCCTACTGTCTTTCCTCCCATCCTCTTTCTGCCCACCTCTCCTCTCTTCCTCATTTCTCTCCTCACCCCAACCGGTCGAGACAGATGACCGCCCACAACTGAGTCTGGTTCTGTCAGAGATTTCTTCCTGTTAAAAGGGAGTTTTTTCTCTCCACCATCGCCAAGTGCTTTGCTCATTTTGGGATTTGTTGAGTTTTCCCTGTAATATTGTAATATTGACCTCACTATGTAAAGTGCCTTGAGACAATGTATGTTGTGATATGGCGCTATACAAATAAAATGTAATTGAAACCATTGGCAATACGGAAAAACAATATAATTTAAGGTATTATGGATGACAACTAACAACACAAAATTAGTCTTTATGCAGATGATTTATTATACTTACAAAACCCCTTCAAGAAACTTTGAACCAAATTCGCCTCAATCTTTCACTACACAATAAACTGGAACAAATCAACCATTTTACTGTTATCTAAATACAGCTGGGATTCTGCAGCCAAACAGCACCTTTCCACTTCACACGGCAATATAAAATATTTAGGTATTAACTTTTCCTCCAGGCTGTCAGAGCTTTTCTCCTTCAACTACACCCGTTTGCTAAAAAAAACATAGAAGATGATTTCAAACGTTGGACCAGATTACCCTAGGATTTCACATTCAACAAAAAGGAAAATTTCAGAGCGGCCTGGAAACACCAAATTTCCTCCACCATTTCGTGTCAAATCAACTGCAATATATATTCAAATGGACTCAAACAGAAAATAACATTCATTTTTGGCTAGAATTAGAACACGATTATGTAAAACAACTTGCAGACCGTCCCTTCCTTCCACAATCAATCAAGAATTTTGACTTTCACAAGGATATTACAATATCCTCAACTCTGGCAGGCTGGTGGAAAATTCACTAAATCTTGAAATCATCACTTGCAACATGTAGCTACACCCCAATTTGGCATCATCCGGACTTTGAGCAGCAAAACACCCCTGTCTATTTTCCATCATGGCAAAAAAAGGGAATCACTCACTTCCATCACTTATTCCAAAATAACCAATTCATATTATTCAACACACTAATCCAGAAGTACGGGGTTGGGAGAGAACAATTGCTTCAATATCAACAACTAAAATCCATAATTAAATCCCAAATTAATATTGCCAAAAACACACTAAAACCTTCAAAGTTAAGAAAAAATTACAAACTCAAAAAATAATCCATGAGCCAATACCAAAAAGAAAAACTCTGAAAAACTGGGCATGGGCTTTGCTCGCGGGTTCAGGGCGACCTGGAGGTCGGGTGGCCATCCAGGCAGTCGTAGCAGTTCTGGGGGAAGGCCCGGAGGCCGAGCAGGCGTAGCAGTTCTGGAGGAAGGCCCGGAGGCCGGGAAGGCAAGCGTATCAGTTCTGGGGGAAAGCCCGGAGGCCGGGCAGGCAGGGGTAGCAGTTCTGGGGGACGGCCCGGCTGATAATCGCGGGTACCAATCCACTCTCTGCTGGGTCCATTGTATTGGTTTGGTCGTTCTGTCAGGGTTAGGCAGGAACTGGACCCAAATGCAGAGGTGGTGCAAAGAATATTTAAGCAGGAGACACAGGAAAAACAAAGACGCCAGAAACAAGACACGGGAAAGGAAGTGCAGCAACACAAGGAAAAGGACTTCAAAATAAAACAAGAAACAACAACAAGGGATCAAGAAACTAAGGGGAATAATAAAATAAACATACTAAAGAGTCCACTATAACATAATAGTTCATGATCCTTGCGGATCATGACAAATGTGGGCTGCTCAGTGTGAGTATGTGCCGCATCTCTGTATCAATTGTATCAAGTCACAGGAAAGTGTAACAATCAATGTTATGAAAGTCATAATTTTACTCTGTAAAATCTACTGTATGTTGTGGTTGTGATAGGACCTCTCTAGGCCATATTCTCTTTTCACAGTCTCTCAAACTTGTTTGTTTGAATTAAACTGAATGGAACATGAAACTGTTCAGTTACTTGGGGTCTCAATCATAAAACTGCATAGGATCCTTACTAAAAGCCCAAAAGCCAAAAATGGGGTAAGCCAAAAAATATTCAGACTCATAGAACCGTGCGTAGGCACACCTGTAAGCAACTCTCCCTTTATAAATCACAGATCCCTTACAAGTGTGCGTATGTGAATCAGCCTCAAATCCCGCCCTGGAATCATTTTTAACTATAAATAGTCAATGCAAATCACCTCTTGAATTCTGATCCGTATATTAATGAGCCTGGCATGCAATCGTTTTTTCGTTACGGTGAATCATGGCGATAGGTGAGAGAAGAACAAAAAAAATTTAACTTCTCAGACACTGATATAGACACGCCTGTAGGGGAGGTGGATGCCTGGAAAACAATGTTATTTGGTGGCCACAGCCAGTCTGTCTCATGGCATACAGGAAGTTTTTCTGTGTTATATGCTGCTGTTGAGGAAGTTAAAGGAGTTGGTCACAGGAACGAGAAAAAAAAGGCGGACGCTGCCAATGTCAGCTATGCCTACATCTGCCACTGTGTGTGAGGCATCAATACTTCTCACATTAACTTTCAACAATCTGAATTCAGTTCACTACCTCATCATCTGTGTCGCCTATTCCCTTTGTCTCCAGAATGTGCGTACGAATGGGTCAGAGTTTGCTAACAGGTGCGCACATTCTCTCGTCAAGTTTGTTTTTTATAGACCACAACCTTTGCATGGGAAGTGGCGTACGCCACGTTTATAAATGAGACCCCTGACCTTGAGAACGATTCAACACATGCTGCTGCTGCTCTGTTGTGTCGTTGTCGACTGCTTTCACTCCTGTAGAACTGACCCTGATGGTCTGTTGGGTCTCAGCAAGTATTGGTTTCAATTGAGACACACTGGAACTAACTAGAACTATTCCCTCTTCCTGTAACATGACCTCTGCTCTGTGTCTCTCAGACTGGGCCCTTGGCGCTCTTTGATGGTAATGAGGTGTTGTTCTCTAACAACTCCACTTCATTAATGTGACAGATGCCGGGACAGCTGCTCAGGTTAATTATGTCGCCTCTTGATTGGATCGCATTATAAACGTGACAGAGCTGGAGAGGTCTGAGTTAGTCGGTAACGTCCAGAGGAGGTCGTGAGGTATCGAGATATGCTGGTCGGTGAGCTGTTTGTGGTGGATAAGTCATCGTTCTTGTAGATTGAGCAGAAAAAATTGTCATAATCTTAATAATAATGATAATAAGAATATTTACTCACCACCTGTTTTGTTTGTTGTTGTTTTTGGCCAAAATATCCAAATGTGATCAAAAAGGTTGAGCAGATGAGGGATTTCTGGCACAAATGTACCTACTCACACAAGTGCATACACGACTAATAAAAAGTGCAACACTTGTGGTATACAGCATTATTGTCATAGACGAATACAGTCACAGAAGTATGCACTAAATCCTCCGCCTGTCCGTTTGTTTCTTTGTCAGCAGGTTTACGCAAAAACGACAGCACTGATTTCTATGAAACATGGTGGAAGAATGGGACATGGGCCATTCTTGATAACAAATGCACATTTGTTATCACCTTCCTTAACAACATTGCATTTTTTTCCCTTTTCACCAATTTTCCAAGGGGAATAATTCATGGATCTTGATGAAAAAAAATCTGACGTATATAGGGGACTGATATCTATGAGTGTTTGCAATTTTGTGCTGCTTGATAGATTTTAAGGGAAAACTTGTGCCTTAGCGGAGGTATGCACTCTACTGAGTGCCCTTGTGGTTTCTGATAAAAACAAATGGAATATGTCAAATTTTTCTTGACATTGTGTTGTGGAGGTGGCAACTCAACTTGGTTCACCTTTTAGGCTGCAATTTGTGTTGGCTATTGAAGTAAGTCTATTACACCCTCTCCGCCAAACACTAACCTGGTGTTATTTCTGGCCCAGTGCTAGAACCAGTTTAGAGTTTTTTCAAACTGCAAACTTTCTAACAACCGGTTTCCTTTTCCAAGGGCTAGAGAGCCCCCACAGAGTTACATTACTGTGCACATCTGTACGTATTTTTTGGTTTTCCCAGCAAAGCTAGATTCAAGCAGTGGTTTTTTTAGATTAGATTATAAATTTCTCATCCAAACTAGGCCACATTTATAGTTATAGGTGACTGACTGACCCTCTCCAGCTTCATGTGTTATTGTGTGAACCCAGTTAAACAGAGCCTGTGGCATTGTTCAGCTGCATGACAGCTCAATCTATTTGTCGGGTTTTGTTTGGCAGCTGTTTAGTGAACCTCAGCAGTGGCTTTGTGTGAGGCAGCAAATCAAACTGCAAAAACCCATTTAAGTCCAACCCTCTAATGAATCAGCTCGAGACATTTTTCCCGCAACATTGATTCTGTAAATCTTTTTACAACCTTACAGAACCCAAAACACGTCTCTGTTGAAATAAATAGATGAGTCACTGTTGTCTGTGTTTAAGAAAAAAAGGCTTAGGAGTAGCTAAACCTGATCATTTGATAGACTAAATTTTCTGACCCCTCTCTCATTATAATGTTGGTTTTTTTTCATATTTAAAAAAAATCCTATGACTCCTGTCACTACTTAAAATTAATCTGGATTGTCAAGTAAAGTGCATTTTTTTTGTGTGCCAAAGATGATCTAAAAATCTATACCCATACGCTGAAACTTTAAAGGAATATTATGTTGCAGCAGTGAACTGGTTTTGAGGATTTACATAGCTCAGCGGAGCAACACAACAGATAATCTCTTGTTTAAATGATCTTCTCTCTCTTTCTTACAGTTGAAGGATATGCTTACAGGAATCAACGCAAGTTCTCAGAAGACATCGACTGGTCGTACGCAGGTGAGTAAAGATCTTCAAAGGCAACACATTCCTTCACCCTGCATGTAGAACTTCAATAATCAGCTGTCAGTCATTGGTCAATTAGCATTTTACTGTTGAGAGACATCAGGGACTTTTTAGCATGGCTCAGTGTTATTTTGGTGACAGTTCTGCGTGCCACTTTGCAATCACATCTCATTTTACTCAACACCTGACAACATCGGTGGGCGGGGCAATGCAACCACAAGTAGAGTTCCACGATGTCAATGCTACTTAGCTGCTTACTAACCAAGGTTAAGACGACCAGAGTCCGGTGTTTGTAGTGGTCTACAAATTCCATGAAAACACCAAACCAACATATACACTGATTATCCACTATTATTCCATTTATTTAGAATTTGTTTATAAGCAGCATACTCCCTTTCGATATTTGGCCTTGTTTTTAATTTGGCATTTTTCTGATCTAGACATGGAATATGATAATATTATTCTGGTTTTAGGAGCATTCTTTATGCATCTCAGTTGGGGTTTTTATAGCAGTTTGTGACAACAAATAAAAATCAAAAAGTTTGCAAGACAGGGGTAGAGATGCATGCCATCTCTCAATACTTTGTTGCTCCTCTACTCTATGTCTCTCAGCTCCTAGCCTTTTCTTTTATAAAAACAAACTGTAAGAAATAGTGCATTTGTTGGCAGCGGTGGATTAATCCACATGTGGTCTTTTAGGACCCTGGGGTTGAGTCAAAATAGTATGTGGTCATAGTAATGAAGCAACACTGCTGCTCACTGATGTGTTTGAATAGTTTTTAGACATTGATGGAGCTCTATGGCACAGAGGAACAATATATTAAACATATTAAAGGTTCACTGTGGTTTTGGGTCATTTTATGTCCTTATGATTTGAAATATGAAATGTCAACAGACTTATTCCTTAGAGTTGAAGACATTTATGGCAATTCTGTCAGTAAAAGTTAATACTTATCTGATAAGCTACCTTAAAAGATTTATGTTTGAATCCAAAACATTTGTATCCAAAGGGACCAAGAAATTACATTATTCCAATGTTGAGATATGTGGACCAGTGATGATCAACTTTTATTTATAAATCAGACAGTTGACTAATAGGACATGGCATCAAAGGGACATATTACTACAGGAATCATCCATATAACAGTCAAAGAAAATGTGTTTAACAAGGTCTCAAAATTGGACCTTTATAGGCTCCACAGCTCCACTGATGCTCAGCAAGGACTTTAATGTTTCAATGTTTAATGTATGTGTGAGGGATAGTAGTACTTCAAAAAATAGACTTATTGTGGGAGCAATCATATGAGTAAAATATCAAATAGTTTCAGTGAAGAGCTGTGACAACATATCCTGTTTGTGTTATATACTGACATAATGTGGAAACTACTTCTAACTTTATAGCTGCTCAAGTGGAAAGTGAGTGTAAATATTTAGAGTTAAAGAGGTACATTTACATTTACCATGCTTTAAAAAGTACAATAAATAATCTGGATGAAAAAGGCTTTTAAACAGATGAAAATACAATTGTAAATATATGTTTGTTGTGGTTGATGTGAGCTTGGTTGGTGATGCATACGCTCAGAAAAACATAGTATCAAAACATGATAATACATAACAATTATGTGCATGCATTAAAACAGGCCATTCCAGGATGATTAATGGTTTTGCGTGAAGTTAAAGCAAGTGTAGGCACCATCCGTATTATTTATTTCAAGATTCAGTTACTCCTAACACAACCCATAAATTAGACATCCTACACATTGTTGTCATGTTGTGGGAAAGTTTTTTCCTCATCTTGTTGGGAACAGGTTTTAATGAGCAAATTATAATAATTGTGATGATGAGGCAGGGGCATCCGGGTGGAGCTGCACCTTTCCAGACACTACATATATCCTTATCAGACAACTTACAAAACATGCCTTTGAACACACAGGAGCAACATGAAAATGTCAACAGACTAGATACCTGTGATGATGATTCCACAATGTCCGTGAACTGGTGTTGCCGTTTTTGAGGAAGATATCGGGTACTTTTAGTCAAAGGCTCATTCATCAGCGGCAGCCTTGGTTGTTTACAAAAGTCGCTTCTCTCCGCGTCACACAGTATTAACCCCACTCATTATCGGATAATCATTGTGATTGGAATGGCAAGTTTTCTGCTGGAGCAAATCACTTCCAAATGAAGGGGATCCAGACAGTAGTCTGGCAGAGCAAATGAAATGAGCTTCCAGAATTTGTCTGGGTCCCAGGTTAGCATTTTTGTGTTGGCCACAGTTGTCCGTGAATGTGAGTATAATTGAGTCTCAGGCTATTATAATCTTTTACAGGCACAAAAAAATGGTGGGTACAGAAACGTCTGCACTGAGCCTCTGAGGACAAAGTTAACATCATATGGACCCTTGTGTTCTTGCAGATGTAGAAAGAATAAATCTTGTCCTACTGTTCAGTTGCCAACACAAAATAAGAATCTGAATCAAAATGTTGATGCACTCATGTTAGCCATAATTAATGACTTTACAGCTGAAACTAATGCAATCTAATGAAACCGTCTTGCAATAAATCTTCCTTCATGAAGGTTATAAGTCTCAGTTTGTGTTCGAATTGTTATAGAGAGGTGTCGATTCAACAGTATGCTCATGTTGGAAGACATCGTTTTTTGTGCTTGACGTATTCGATTATTTTGTCCACTCCATCTACTTTTGCTTTTCAGGAACATTAAACCAAAACAACTGGGCAAAGAAGTTTCCATCTTGCAGCAACGCCAAGCAGTCTCCCATCAACATCGAGGGGCACCTGGCCCAGGTGAAGCTACAGTACCAGCAGTTACAGTTCGATGGCTGGGAGAGTCTGACAACAGACAGGACGACCATCAAGAATGACGGCAAGACTGGTGAGAACAATCACCTGTCCATGTTCCCTGTGGTGGTCAAGAGCCAAAGACTCAGCTGTTCTCCCCAGCACTGTGGATAATTTTAGCATCGTTAAGCTATTTGTTTTGATTTTTGGGCCCACAATCTCGCTCTTATCAAACTTGTTTCCAGCAGGCAGCTGTTTTCACCAAACAAGCTCTGATAACCTCATTTGAACACTACCTGCCTGGCACTGAACAGCAGCCAGACACAAATAGTGACTACCTGTTGAACTTAGTGGAGAAATTACCAGTCAAAGAGCCAGACATTTTCCTCAGGAGTTGGTTGGGACCAAAAACAGAGCTAAAAGAAAGGGATTGTTTGAGGCTGGACAGAGACACCTCGACATGATCATATTGCTATAAGTAACTGGTGAATGTGGAGATTTTTTTGCTACAAGTACTTTCAATTTCCATTTGTCCAATTTGCATTTGTCCAAGTAAAGTTTCTGATGCTCCAGATAAAAAAAGACACTCAACGTTTAGATTACTGTTAAAAAAGAAAGCAATCAGTGACAAGGCCATATTTCATGGATGTCAACTGTGTTTAAACTGTAGGTTTAACATGAGCTTCATGGTTTGGAGATAACATTTCAGATTAATTTCATCATCATCAGTCCTCACCTCCATCACTCAAACTTCAGCCATCTCTACTTCCTTCCTTATTAACACCCCTCCCTCCCCAACCCCAAACCTCTTTCTGTCTTAGTGTCATTTTCACCCAGATAGATACTGATCGATAGGGCCATTTCTTTTACAGTAGTATCCTATTGTAAAGGATACTGTTACCAGTCCCTCATTTGAGAGAATTGAGAGTCTTTCATATATGTCCTCTCTCTAAGTGGCGTGAAACACAATAACCTGCAGTGTGCATTCAAGGTAATTGTTAAGTGAAATTGTAGACAAGAGGGATCCAGACTCACCTTTCAACAAGCTCTAAACAGATGGGTCCAATGCTTCTTAGCAACGCTTCTCGCTCACGAATCACCTTGTTGTAGTTATTGTTCGGTTGCCAGCTGCACCATAGGCTTTTATTAATGGAGATGTTTAGAGAACAGTCTGAGCACGGTTCAGGCTGACAGCACTTCAACCTGTTTTTATCCAAGCACAAAGGGGCCCAGCTTAGGGTCAAGACACAGACTGGCATCCATACACACCCCAGAACTCTTAGGTCCTCAGGAGAACACTTTGCTACAAATGGAAGATTTCAGCTTTAGAAAATGGTTTAGAAAAAGATGATGGATATAGCATATTGATATATTCACACTTTTGATATGGTGCAAACTAGCTTTTCAACACAAGTGAATCAGCGACAAGTTGAGTCAATATTTGCCCTCCCTCAAGAGGAAATGGGATTTTTGAACAGGGTCAAAAGAAAACATCATAGAACATAAGAGACATGTAGACAGCAGACAACATAAAGGACAAGTGTGCAGAGCTCAATGACTTTGAAAAGACTGAATTACATCAGGGCTTTCACAAGAAAAATATGCATTATCTGTACAACACAATAATTCTGTTTTGAAGGTGGTGGGCCTGTAAGAGACATACAGTATAGCACAAGATGAAAGGACTGTATAACTCTCCACATTTATCAGACCATCAAGGAAGGTTTTCATCATGAATGGGACCTTTTGTCAGGTCAAACAAAGACCATCCTGAAGAAGATCCTCTCATTGACTGAATCTTTGTTTGATGCTCCAATGAAGGCGTTGGTGGAATATTATGTGGTGTAGATGCTCTGATCATTTGAAATAACATTTCTGCATTCAATGTCATCTTTTCAGTTGCGGTGGATGTGGATGGAGAGTTCTATGTAAGTGGAGGAGGCCTCAGGTCAAAGTTCAAGGTTGGACGTATGACCTTCCACTGGGGGCGCTGCAACGCCTCTTCAGACGGCTCCGAACATAGTTTGGATGGAGTCAAATATCCTTTAGAGGTGAGATATGGAGACATATTGGTTGATACAAAATAGAATAGATTCCTCCAATTTCATGAATGGTGCAAGCTGCTGGCTGTAACAGAACAAGTGATGGCTGGCATCCTCATAGGATTTGCGCAGCCATCTAACTTACTTACTGACCAGTGGATCGGTGTGTTGTTTGTTCCCGAATGTCGACAAAAATCTGTATTGTGGTGGAAACATTCTTTTATTTTTGGGAGGTTTCAGACAGTTTTCTTTTTTTTTACTTGCTGGTACTTGTCAAATTAAACATATTTATATTTTCTTCCACAGATGCAGATCTATTGTTATGAGGCCCAGCGCTTTGACTCCTTAGATGAAACTATCAAGGCCGGAGGCAGAATCACAGTGCTCGCTGTGCTGTTTGAGGTGTGTGTGTGTGTGTGTGTGTGTGTGTGTGTGCGTGCGCATGTGCGTGTGTGTGTGTGTGTGTGTGTATGCATTGAGACCAGTTTACAGAGATCTGTAAACTGAGAAGAAAAGAAGTCAAGGTAACTAAGATAACCTGACCCCAGCCCGTAAAGTCTCATTTCCAAAAGAGTTACTGTATATTCTAGTCGGCCCTCAGTCCAACATGAAAGGAGCGTGAATTCTAACCCTGTGTTGCAAATGCAGTGATGGCTGAAGTGGACAGCTGTTAATGCTAATGTTGGCTACGTAGCAATAGCAAAAGCATAACTAATTTCATCTTTGACTGTTAGGTTGCATATTAACTTACCCATTGTCCTCCAGAAAGTATGGAATTTTTTTCTGTTAATTTGCTCGACTAAAATGTTACGTTGGGTTTTTTCTAAAGTCTGTTGTTGAGGAGATGGTTTGAAAAGTCACTAAGAAGGGCTTCGTTTATGGTCTGAACTTAGCATAAAATGTGCTGACTAACCATCTCTTACACCTGGTTTTGGGGTGGGATGTCAGAAGCAGTTGTGGAAGTAGTAGCAGCAGCAGAAATAGTACCTTTCTCCAGGTAGTGTGGTGGGGCGCCGGGCTTTGGAGTCAGTAGTTGCAGCAGCAGTAGTGGTCGGCTCAGGGCTAACGGATTGGATATTCCCACAAATGTTTTAAGTGTTGAATGCTAACAGGGATTTTGGCAATAAGCCTGGTCTGAAAAGCTCTATTCTTACAAAGCTCAGACTTTAAGGTTTAACATTTGGTGTTCGTTTCACAAAATATCTGATTTGAGAAGCATATCTGAATTTGTAAAAGTGGGCAGAATATGTCGATGACTTATTTTTGAAGATGAAAAAAGGTGGACTGAGGGAATGAATCAAAGACTTTCAGTGATACCACCAGTGTGCTGTAGCACAGTACTACCTCAGTAAGTCCACTGCGTTTGAAGAGTCCGATTCATTTTTCTGTTTCTGGATCATTGCTGAGCTCCGGGTATCGAGCGCTGTGTTTTCTGTCTCTCTGCTTTGTGCAGTTGCATTGCCTCTGGCCACATTGACGTGTTCGAACCGACAGAGGCCATGTTGGAACGAAACTCAAAAACATCTGATGTAACGCTGCAGGCTGTGTGTGGTGTGTGTGTGCATGTGTGTGCGCGCGCGCATTGGGCTTCAGGTTGGGTGGAGAGCAGGATGGGTATACAACCAACCAACACACACAGAATGAAATTTTATTTTTGTGCCCTGGACTTTTAGAAAAACTCTACTCAACTGCAACTTTATCTAGCACAGCATTTCCTGTAATCAGGAGTTCTTGTAGTTGCAGTTACAGGAGGTATGTAAAAAGATTTACCTTATATTTTAAAAAGCTAGCAGTGAGGGCTAAACAGCTAAAAGTAAAAAGCAAAAGTCCTCCATTATCTGAGTTTTCCATCACACTTTCATAATTTGGAAAGTATGACAATGAAAAGGGGAATTTCAATTAATTTTATGTGGTATTAAAATGTTCTTAAATCCAATATTATATTCTGCATAGCATTTATCATATTCAATCCCCAGTTCCTCCTGTCTCCATGCCAAAGTCTCCTTGAGAGAAACACTGAACCCCTCTGACAGCCATGTAGCAGTTTGTGAATGATGTGTGATAGTGAAGAGTTGTATATAGAAGCGCTGTATGAATATGTGTGAATGGGTGAATGTGACTTGTACTGTAAAGCACTTTGAGTGGTTGTAAAGACTAGAAAACCTTGCAGAAATCCAGAAATAGCGACCTACAATTACAGTAAAAGATGGTGGTCGAAATGTTTACTCAAAGTGAGGGATAAATGTTTTAAAAGTCCACCTTCCCAGGGGCAGTAGAACAAACCGACCTTAACACTGGCAGTTCAAATAAATTTGAGTATTATTGTTTTATATGATGGTTGGTGCTGATGAAGGGGTGCTGTATTTAATATGACAGGGCTGTGCAAGACATAAAAGACTGGAAACTACTGCTCTGATAAATTAGACATCAAGTTGGTGAAGGATTTAAATTTAATTTTGATGTCAAGTTTCCCTCTGCCTTTGTGAAATTCATTTTTCACGTATTCCTAGTCAGGTCTGTTTGAATATGATGATTTTGTGTCAAACTCTGCAGTGCAGTATGAACAATTTCCATCAATATTCTATCAATAAAGGCTTTGTATGACACAACTCTGTTGATTTTCTCTTCACAGACAACCACTGAAGACAATGTGAACTATGTGCCTATCATAGACAGTATCCTCAGCGTGAGCAGATATGGTACATCAACTTCTTTTTCTGTCTCATATTTTGCTTCTTCTTCTGTTTTGTCTTTTAAGCTTTGTCATCCTCTGCTCCAGGAAAGAGCGCTGAGGTTTTGCCCTTCACCCTCCGAGGTCTCCTGCCAAATTCCACAGAGAAATATTTCATCTACAATGGCTCGCTGACCACGCCGCCCTGCAGCGAAATTGTGGAGTGGATCGTCTTCAAGAACAAAGTGGCTATCTCTGACGAACAGGTAAGTATTTAGACTGTTGCAAACAAAAATTGACTTCTTGCAGGTGTTAACCTTCTCATTTTCACCATTTTAGTAACATTCCAAACACAATAAGTGTTTCCTTCGCTCTCCCTTATTCGTCATGTATTTTTGAAAAAGTTTGAGCATCTAGGTCAGAATCCTTTGTTTGGATAAAACAAAATAGCTGTCATAGACAGATGAGTTGTAGGGCTTACTTGGTGGCAGTGTATTAGGTTGCATTTAGAAATTTTTCTTTGTCATTTGGAATTCTAATTTTGTTTAGCAATTCAATTACTAACTACTTACTAAAAAATTGGGGTAGATGTTGAGTGTTAATCAGGCCATACAGTCAGTTGTGAAACAATTATTTCTGAGTTTTGTGGAGTTGCTCTTCATGACTGACAGGATGGTGAACCTCTGATATACCATGCTACCAAAAAGTGTCCTCTTAAACCTCCTTTTAAAAAGTGGTGAGGTCCCTGTGTACTTCAAGTTTAACACACATAAAACATGGGTTTGATTTGCGAATTTACACACTGGGTCTAAACAAGAAATCTGCATCAGAACATGACAAAAGTAAAAAAAGCAAAGACAGATTATCTGCTCAGTGTCAAATATGTCTCTGCAACATAGAACGAAAGTTACAAATATAACTACGGTTCTTCGAATCCCAAATGACTGCCAGAGTCGGTGCTTTAAGCACTGAATATTCAATGTCACACCTGTGACCCCTGGATGAATCGAGATAGGTTATATCTTCTGTTCCTACGGAGAGGTTCTGTTCCTACGGAATCTTCTCGCAGGATCACAAGGATTCCGAGCGCTATGGCGCCAGAGGCGGTACTTCATGCACTGAATGACTCATACCAGCAGAGTCACAAGGAATCCTTGAGAATGTGCCCGGCGACATCCATGATGCAGCGGCACAAAGGTCCTCCAGGGGTACAACTGTCAGGTCAGCCCATGACGTGGAAATACCCCGAGTAGAGTGGCACCTCACGCCAGATGGCAGAGGACCATCACCCAACCTATATGCATGGCTAACGACATCCACGACCCAGTGGGAGAGGCACTGCTTGGAGAGAGCGCAACCTTTATTTGGGCCGCCATAGCAGAGGAACAGTTGTTCTGACCGCCGAATGCCTGCGGTAGCTGCAACATAGGCCCTCAGGGCCCGTACTGTGCTGTCTGGCTTGTCCCCTCCCTCGCTTGGTGGGGAGTTAAACTGTGCGAGCCTTAGAGGTTGATTGAGGTGTGAGTGTGACAGCACTTTCGGCAGGAATGCAGTGTTCGGCCATGAAGTGACACCTGAGTCACATGGGTTCCACCTCAGACATGAGGCAATTACTGACAGTGCGTGTAGCTCACTGACACGCATTGCAGGGATTATGGCCAGTAGGAACGCAATCTTACCCAATTTAAACTCTGCCCGTGCCAAAGGCTCAAAAGGAGGCTGGCATAGAGCATCCATCACCAGGGACAGGTCCCATGCTGGAGAACTTGGGGCTCCTGGGGAATGCAACCTGTGCCTGTGCACCAACGACAGAATAGCTTCCACCTGTTGCTGTACTGCAGGCGGGTGGACGGCGCTCTGGTGTACATAATGGTCTGCCTGACCATGTACATGCAGCTGTTCAGCAGCAGTTCGGGCACTCCCGTGGCCAAACCCACAGTTGGAGGCGCTGAGGATTGGGATGCCATATCTGACCTCCCAGTTTAGACAGTAAGTCTTTCCTGTCTTGGAGGCACCTAGGTGCCTCAGATACAGCAGACCCTTGGGCGAGCCAGTGCATCCTGGCCCAGAAGACTGGTCATCTCTGTCAGGGAGAACCAGAGGTGGCAGTGGTTTGAACTATCTGAACCACCTCTGCTCTGCTGAAGAGGTCCCAGATTAAGTAAACCACCTCTGGGTGGAGGTGCCACTCACCTGGAAGATGGTTGTGACAGGAGAGGAAGTCTGCCACCTGGTTTCAGTCCCCCTGTAGATACATTGCCCGCAGGCTTGTTAGATGGGGGGCTGCCCACATCAGTGATTCCTGGGACAACTGCAGCCGTGCAATCTTGGTGCCACCTTGGTGGTTGATATGGAAGACTGTCGCACTGTTGTCCGGTCATACAAGTACATGCCTTCCTCTCAGGTAGAAGCCTCTGGGGTGCGACAGAGGAGCAGGAGCTTGTACTCGTGGATTAAGGTGGCAACCACCCAGGGGTCCAGAGCATGAGCAGCCCAATGTCTGTGCTGCTGGTGGGAGAAGCTGACAAAACTAACTGCAGTAACGTTAAGAGTAAACAGGGCTACAAACCATGTGTAACCACTAGTGTGTTTGTTTGAGAACCAGACTTGAGCTCTGGAATTTTTGTTCAATGACAGAAACGTCTGTAAACAATCTTTTACAAACATGTTCAAGGAGCTGAAAGAAGGAATTATCATACCAGAGCTCAGGAAACACACAAGTGAGGGGTGAGACGGAGATAAACTTTGTACGTGCATGCGTGTGAGACAGCCCTTAGGCCAAAGGTGATTGACAACCATACAGTCAGAAATTACATCAAACAAATATCAGCTCACAAAAGATCTTTACGGTTTTTTAAGTGAAAAAGACAGACATGCAGATAGACCACAAACACACACGCACACACACACACACACACACACACACACACGCATGCACTCTCATACTTGAATGAACATGTGAAAACAAACGCAGTTTTGGACAAAAAGGTTCCAGTGTGACTCTAAACACAAAGCAGGAGGCCACACACACACACACACACAATCTGTATTGACTTTATTAACTTTGTGCATTGTGTTTTTCTGAAATATACGTTTTAATCCGTTTGAAAATTTATAATTTTCTTGCTGCCACTGTCAAATCAGTGGTCACAATGTGAGAACATCAATAAGTTTTGTAAGCGATGATAATACTTTAAGCAACAAAAGCTTATGTCGTCTGACACTATAGATTGGACGCTACAGTGACTACAGTGACAGTCACTTTTAGAAAGTGATGATAAAGGCCAGCTCGACTTTAACAGCTGGACTGTTTGTGTTCGTTTGCCCAGCCAACGTATCGACTGTACCTGCTGTACCAGATTCAGTGTTTATGTGTTGATGGGATACGTGCAGTTTTTTTGCGTGTGGCAAGGGTTCGTCTGCATCTGGATCTACTTTGCACAATACCCAAAATGCATATCCCTAAAATGTCCTTAACATGTCCTTTACAAAAATGCTTTAGATATTGTCTTTACTCTTGAGAATGTCCAAAAATATTATCTTTTTCAAAAGATTTGTCAGGAATCATAGTGTCCAGAAACTTATTTTCTAACTGTTCCTGGTGCGTGAGTGGAAGCAGGTGTCCCTCTTTCACCTTGTACCCTGGCAGCTCCAGGACCTCCAGGGTTTAAAGGCCTATGTGACATGTCTCAGCTGGTCTACATTCCAGCTTAGCTAAGGCTGCCAGATCCTAGTCATTTAACGCACAACTTCCACAAACACCAACGGCCCTAATTGGCTCTGCTGTGGTGTTGAGTCTGAGTGTTGTGTAACCAGAGGGAAGTGACTCACCTGAGCATGTACGGAGCTGGCCTGCAGGTTAAAGGGCTATTCCAGCATGATTCACAGCTGTGTTTTTTGAATGTTTACACTCACTTAGAGCTGTAGAGAAAACACAGGGAACATTTACCTGGACATTCAAGACTTGAGATCTTTATTGTCACAATGGTTATACAGTTACAATCATCTGAAAAAACACGCTAGAAAGCTCCATTAAAAAGTTAGTTAGGTAATAAATAAAGTAGTTTATCAATAAATATAGAACAGTAATAATAATAATAAGATCACATATAGAGTCATTATTTGGCGTAACCCCAAATTGAATATTAACAAAAAAACTTTATTTGGAAGGAGTGGGTCGAAAAGGGTATCCTTAGATTAGAGCATTTATACAGCACAGGTACACTTAAATCATTTGATGACCTAAAACAACAATATGACTTACCTAGAACTCAATTCTGGAGATATTTGCAATTATGACATGCTTCGCAGACAATTTTTGGGTCGAGGCTGCCTTCCCCAAGGCCAGCAGATAAGTTACAGAAAATTCTCCAGTTACTGGGTAGAGGTCATGAAGCAGCTAAATATTATAAGATGCTGATGGAATCTGGAGGAGATGGAGGTGTTTCGACCCTTACACTTATCTGGGTATCATATGATGAACAGGAATGGGCTTCAATCTGTGGTAATTCTCGAATAATGTCAAGGGATCTGAGCGTGAGACTTATTCAATTTAAAAATTCTAAACTGTTTTTATTGGACCCCTAGTAGGCTTTTCAGACTTGGTTTAAAGGATGCAGCTACTTGCTGGAAGTGTGGTATGGATGAAGGTACACTGGTACATACGCTATGGTCAAGCCCCAGGATTAATCAATATTGGAAGGAGATTCACTGTTACATAGCCAATGTTGTAAAAAGGCAATTTGTGCTCTGTCCTAAGTTATATATATCAGAGGACTGTAAAGTGTTGTCTACCTTTCCGCACCCACTTAAGTATTGGGCGCAGACTGCTATCATGATTGGACGACAAATCATTCTCAGGAACTGGAAGAAACCAGGAGAACCACCTGTCCAGGAATGGGTGACTGAATTAGGTAAAGTGGCTGCATATGAAAGGATGTCATATAGGATGCAGGACAGGTCAGGCAAATATCTCCAGAAGTGGGGCATGTACCTTGATTCTATACACGTGCCAATGTAAGGATGTAAATATTGTCTTTTTGGGGTTTTTCTCTCTTTCTATTTTACAATGTGTTTGTTTGTCATTTTGTATGTCACCTTAAGAAGTGAACCACCCTGTATGTAGGCTGAACCCTTTTGGTTATGGGGGAGGAGGGGGGGGTTGTTGCTGCAGACTTGTTTCTGTATGTAATGGTGTATGATTGTCTGTATAAAACGAAAAATAATACTAGAAATTGCAAGTCATAAAAAAAATGTTATTTGCTGTCAAAAATTAATTGTTATTTGAATTCATGGACAAACTAGGAAAAGTGGTCGCTGTTTAGTCTTTTGTTCTAACAGGCTCCAGGGATTGTGGCTTTTGTCACTATTACAAAATAAAAGGATTTTCTAATTAAGTAGCTTTCATTACATGCACCTGATTTTTCAAGTTTTTCCAGTCTTTTCTTTCCGTTCTGTGACTTAGAATTCAATCGTTTGTCATTATTCTTAAAAATACACAGAAATTATAAAGTTAACTTTAAAACTATCTCTATTGAAAGACAGTGAAAGACAGCCTCAGGAACTCTAATTTTAGACTAGCTTTACACAACTTTGCTTATTTTATTTATTAGTTTATTGTCCCATAAAAACCACTATGATCACATCCACACTCACCTCTTTGATTTATAATGCTATCACTGTTGGAAGTGTCACAAAATTAATCAGTGATTCATATCAGGCTGCAGGTCACGTGTAGTTTAGCTCCCCTTAGTCTGACTCTCTGCTCAGATGACTTGTGTTGTTTGCTCACACTGTTCTGTGATGGTGTTGCAGCTGGAGATGTTCTGTGAGGTGATGACAATGCAGCAGGCCGGATACGTGATGCTGATGGACTACCTGCAGAACAACTACAGGGAGCAGCAGCAGCAGTTCATGGGACAGGTGTTCTCCTCGTACACCGGCACAGAGGAGGTCCCCACACCAGGTATATCCAAAGTCCTACACTTCACTGTTACCGACATCAATCTACTGTACAGCCACACTAGTGGCCCCATGAGCTGTAAAGTACATCACACAAACAAAACATGATCGCTTTAAAAAATATGAAAATATGATGCACTGCTTTATATGAAACTGAAAGCAGTAAAAATGAGCTCCATCAGTTTTAACATTAAAATGCTTATTTTGCGTCAAGGTATTATGTAGATATGATGATATCATTCTGGAGGAACTCAGGTTAAATCTTCAATCTATAGGGCTTGGTACATATTTTTCTATAAAATCAACATGATTTGATTCTGTAGTAATCCAGCTGCAAACAGGGACTGCTTGGTTGATGCGATTAAGGTCTATCTGAGATTTTATATTCAAGAGCTGCTGTAAACAAACAATTTCAGAGCCACAAGTGACCTAATCCATAAAATCTTTCTAATAAAATCAAATTTTAAAAAATCTTTTTTTCCTTTTTCTTAGTTATTTTAATGGCGAGATCTCACAGTGTATAGTGTGTTTCTAAAACCACCACCATCTCTGCTAAGGCTTAATACTATATAGTGTTGCTAGGGGTGTGCAGATTGTACACATCAGTCTGTTTTGAATTTGCATTGTGGGTTATGTAGCCCCTGGGTTTTTCTCAAGTAAGAAGTTTGTGGAATAAATAAAAAGTAATTGCTGCATCCAGACGAGGCAAAATTTATTTGTATAGCACCTTTCAACAACTTTCAACAAGGCAACAGTGTGCTTCAAGCCAGGGGTTGTCAACACGTCACTTGTGAGTTACGGGTAGCTTGCGAGAAGGTTTTGAGTAGCTCGCCTATAGGTTGGCTGACTGTGTTAAAAAAAATCTCACGATAATGCCATATGTGTAAGACTGATAAGACGAACGGTTCTCAAGATGTGACTGACAGACAGACTTCTTGAATTATTACTAAGATTATTAAGATGTCTCCAGCAGTGGAGAGCACCTTCTCTGCTGCCCTTAATAGACATATGTCAGAAAGTTGACTTCCTTTCTTTGAGAAAAACAAAACATGATAGTAAAAATTAACTGAAAATCTGAGGAAAAAAGACCATTAAGTTCTTTATATAGATATAGCCTCCTAAATTGCGTTCTGATCTTCTCTAAATCCTATGACGAGCATGTCCACCACGTCCAAACCGTCTTGCAGCATCTTCTGGAGAACTCCCTCTTCGTGAAGGCAGAGACATGTGAATTTGCCGCCACTTCTGTCCCCTTCCTGGGGTACATTGTGGCCCAGGGCAGTATGCAGATGGATCCGGCCAAAGTATCGGGGGTAACCTCCTGGTCAGGTCCAGACTCCCGCAAGCAATTGCAACGGTTCCTGGGGTTCACCAATTTCTACCGCCGTTAAATTCTCAACTACAGCTCCATTGCCGCCCCTCTCACAGCTCTCACCTCCTCCAAGGTCCCCATCCTCTGGACTCAGGCTGCAGAAAGGGCCTTTCTGACCCTCAAGTCCCAGTTCACCTCCGCTCCCATCCTCCAGGTACTGGATCCAGATCGTCAGTTTGTGGTGGAAGTGGATGCCTCCGACGTGCTCGTGATGTCTTCCTTCAGCGGTTCTGGTGGTCTACCTTAGAAGAGGACACAAAGGAGTTTGTAAACGCCTGCCCAGTCTGTAACCAGCACAAGTCATCTCGCCAGGCTCCAGCTGGCTTCCTACAGACTCTCCCAGTGCCACATCGCCCTTGGTCCCACATATCACTAGATATGGTCACCAGTCTACCCCCATCTGACGGCAACACGACCATGCTCACTGTGGTAGACCGGTTCAGCAAGATGGCCCATTTTGTGACCCTGCCTAAACTCCCCTCAGCCAAAGAGATAGCCAGGTTGGTTCTCCTCCACGTCTTCCAGCTTCATGGTCTCCCTGTCGACTTGGGATCAGATCGAGGACCCCAGTTTGCCTCCGTTTTCTGGAAGAAATTATGCGGACAGCTTGGAGCCAGGGTCAGTCTGTCCTCCGGGTTCCACCCTCAGTCCAATGGCCGGACGGAACATGAGAACCAGGAGATATAGACGGGGCTTCGCTGCATTGTCTCACAGAATCCATCATCCTGGTCCCAGGTACCAACCTCCACTCTTCCCGGCCTTGGGGAAAGAAGTTTCCTGCCCAGACCTTTATCCGCCGTTGTCACCGCACCTGGACCCAAGCATGGATTTCTCTCTTCCGTTTGGCTGAACATTATGCCACCTCTGCCAACCGTCGTCGTTCTCAGGTGACCACATACCAAATTGGGCAGAAGGTGTGGCTGTCAACCGAGACCTTCCTTAAGGGTTGAATCCAAGAAATTGGCACCAAAGTTCATCGGCCCTTTCATCATCCTGTGGCGGTGAGGAAGGGGCCTTGTCGACTGGGAGGGGTATGGGCCGGAAGAGAGATCCTGGGTTCCAGCTCGACACATCCTGGACTCCCGCATCATCAGGGATTTTCATCAGCAGCACCCTGACTTTCACTAGGACCTTGGGCTGCCCCTATAAATCCCCGATGGGAGGCTCCCCCTGCTCCTTCTCCTGAAACCCCGAACGAAGAGGAACCATCCTCGGAGGGGGAAGGAGCAACATCTCACCCCGACCTCCCTGCGTCTCTGCAATGGTAAACACATCTGCCTTCTGCCCCCAACTACAAGCTTTGTCAGTGTGTTTCTGGAGCACTGTCTGCTTGTCTCCTCGGTGGCCTGGCTTCTCCCCGTACCTGCTCTTCGTCGTGAGTTTCCAGCCATCAATGCTGTGGGTTGCCTCATCTTACAGACTCTAAGCTGTGTTATGCCCCGGTCGTCTGGACTGCTCCTGGGTGCCTGCTCTTCCGCCTGGTATACGCTACAAGCTGCCTTTAGACTGTTTTCTCTGCCAACCTGCTGGTCTGCTGCAATAAAGGACAGTGCCAACTCTCCCCGTGGTGTACTGCTCTTAGGTTCAATCCCCCCCCTGTTACATCGACAGGGGGCAACTGAGTTTGCATATGAATGTGTGGGGTCCAGATTTTGTACTACACCACTGTCCACAACATAACTAGGGTGATTCAATTTCGAGAAGAGAGGTTTTTGATTTAATTGGATTGAGTCTGTTACTTATCAGCACTGTCAAACTGCTCAGAACCATAAGTGGCCAATATTTTGTCCTCTTGGCTCAATTTGCCCTCTAGTGGTGGATGCTGGACTGCCATTCACCATCCTCCTCTGAACCCACTCTCCGTCGTTTTCACTGTTAATATTTTTCTGAGTCGGGAAAATAGGTCTCTGGTTGCAAGTAAATTGGTTTGCACAGGCATTTTCATCGGTTGTGTAGCAGCTTTTGGCACAAAGCGTGCCACTTTCACTTTGGTGCCTTGGCCTAAAGTTAAGAGGTTAAGCCTCAGCTCCGAAATGTGCCAGTGTTTGGGGAGACGGAGCCTCGTCCTGGCTACTGTCATCGATTCTTAGCCTTTTTAATCTGCGTTAATCCCAGACCTCTGAGTGTCTGTCATTTGCATTGTCTCTGCTCCTCTAATCTCAACTCTGACCCAGAATCATATTCAGGCTGCAGGAGATGACTCTTAAAAACACAGACTTTTTAACTGATTACTGGTTTATCTGGAAAAGGTCTACTAAATTGTATTCCTAAATGCCCAATGTTAGAAAAAACTTTTATTCTCTAATGAATGTGTATTCAATTAAATAGAGGCAAATATATGATGGTCATGTCTCTTGTCAATGATGAGTCTCATTCTTAGAGGGTAAAAGAGTCCATTTATAATTGGTTAGATTTATTATTAGAATGACATTGTATAAAGAGGAAACATGGAATAAATGAATGTTGCATATAAAAAAAACTGAAAAAATCTTTGTTGTCAGCTGTTGTTTGTGTTTGGTTGTGCTTGTGCTTTTGTGTTGGTACATTGTGGAAAAACATGTCTATAAGGTCATCATTGCATGGTTGTCATCATTAGTTCATTATATTCTGCAGCATTTTACCATGAGATCATGATGAGTGAATACTTGTTTTCACAAATCAGAACCAGAGCCCCATCCTCCAACTGAGCGAAGTGAAGACAAGGAGGGAACAGGGACATGCCTCAGTTTACTCAGTATACGTGACACAAGAATCAGAATCTCTAGTCCATATGCTGTAAAGTGCAACAAACCATTAGGAAAAAAGTAGAAGCCAAAAAATATTTGCAGCATAATTTGCAGCCAGGTCTTATCTCAAAGTTCAGTAAAACTGTCATATTCCTACAAAATGCTGTCTATAAAAAACATGACTTATTATTTATTTAGTGTCAATTTTCATTTTATAGCTTTATATATCCTGTAAAAACATTGTGCTCACATTATCATCTCTCTAAACTCCACATCACTGCGACACTCAAACATGAACTATTGCTATCAGTGAGGCTTGTGTCTCCAAGATGTCGGATTAAGAGAGGATCTATTTCCTAATCATCTGTCCTACCGGTCACCTCCAAAGACATTAATTTTATCACTTAGTCTGAACTGAAAATTTGGAAGAGAATTTTCAAACCTTTTAAAATTTTGTTCTGTTCTCTGTGTTTCTGTCAGTGTGCAGTTCAGAGCCGGAGAACATCCAGGCTGCGCCCTACAACCTCAGCAGCCTGCTGGTGACGTGGGAGCGGCCACGGGCAGTGTATGATGCCAGCATTGAGAAATATGCCGTCAGCTACCAACTAGCCAACGCAGAAACCTCTGTCCCCTCTAAATACCTGACTGATGGAGACCAGGATGTGGTGAGAGAGCGAGTCCACAAAAATCATATCCTATATCAATAACAGTTTTCATCCAAGTAAGTGTGTCATCTCTGCCAGTTCTGAATTTTCAGCTGTAACAACTGTCACTAGCCTGGGACCCAGACAAATTCTGTGAGCACATTTCATTTGCTCCGCCAGACTATGGTCTGGACCCCCTCCTTCGGAAAGTGATTTCCCTCTGGCAGAAAACGAGCCGGTCAAATCACCACCGATAATTTGACAATGGTCGGGGGTTTATACCACGACGCGGAGCCATGATGGCTGCTGCTGAAGAAGAGCGTTTGACTTAAAGTATCCTATATTTTCAAATTCCTCCGACAAAAACGGCAACACTGGTTCACAGACATTGTGGAATTATCATCTCAGGCATCTCCTCTCTGCCCTAGTCTGTTGACATTTTCGCGTTGCTCAACAGACGTCCCATGATTCATTGTTCTCACTGGTTGTTGGTCTATCCAATTGTGCTCGGAGGTATTTTGGACTGGGTCCGTTAGTAACGCATCTCGGAAATTGAAAATTAATTTTTTGGTGCATGCAAAATGTCTGCTAAGTTATAAAGGTCAAATGTGACATGGTAGTTAACCCCCAGATATATATTATGAACCAGTAAATGGCAAAAAATAGTGGCACTTTAGACCAGCTATCATGCACTGTATGCAATTTGAAGCTATGGCCCAAAACATGAATATAGTTGATCAATGTCTGTTAATCATGTTCCTACCACCAGGGGGCAATACTTGATGATCTGTCAGCCAACACCAGCTACGTGATCCAGGTGGTGGCAGTCTGCACCAATGGTCTTTATGGCCGTGTAAGCGACCTGCTGATGGTTGTCATGCCCGTCAACGACCCTGGTAAGAGCGACCGAGCCAGAGGCTGAGTGTAGTGTTCAGCAAACAAAAAAGTACAAACAAACTTGCAATAGGTCAAACTTATGGTCTAAATTTTGACTTACTCTCGTAATTTTGACAGAAAAACGGCAAGGTATTTAATCAGTATTAACTTTCAAAATTATATTTTTGACATTAAAAATGGCAAATTCTGAAAATAGGGCCAGGACGTGTTTAACCTAGTTTAGCTCAAAGAATGAATACTGCTAGCCTAGCTAAAATTACAGTAAATAATACAACTACACATTAACTAATTACTGTAAGTGGGAACATTTCACTGTCTGAACTGACAGGAGAAATTCACGATAAGGTTTTATGTTAAAGGTACTCTAAATTCATTTTCTACTTGTTTTCCTTTTCTGCTCATTGTGTTTTATCTCCATCCATGTGAATTTTCTTTTAGAAACATTTCTGTCCTCCCATTCATCCTCCCCTTGAAACCTGAACGATACAAACAATGTTTTTTTTGTTTTTTTTCTGAAAATTTATCTCACTCTTCACCCTCCCTATGCTTCACCCTGGGGTGTACTTATATATAGTATATATTCAGATTAGTGAGATTTTAATCACACACACGCAGAGCTTGTTTGATTCATCTTGTTCTGTGTTTAACTATTTCATAACTTTCTCTGTGGTCCTCAAATGTGCTGTCTCTATATTTCTATATTTCTATGAAAAAACATGCTTGGGGTCATTTCCTGTGTAACCTATGTGTCACATGGAAAGACGAAAGTGTCTATTTTTGTTTTGTTCTCATTTTGTGGCGCACGTTCCTTCTGCATCTCACAGTAAGATAAATATTTGTCTGCAGCAGCACTTTGTGTAACATGGATTGGAATGGCAATCACAATAACATTGTATTTCAACAGAGCTTTATATCAAATAAATTAATATGTCTTGTTACAATCAAGAAAAACCCTTGCATTCTACTTCAGTGTCAGCATGCATGTAAAGTGATATTCTGCAACATTGAGAAGATATGTGACCACTTTGTGACATTACATACTGTTGTAACTGCTGCCATACATTTCACAAAGGTCATGTTTTGAAATAACTCACAAGAAAGCTTATGGTAGCTGTAAAGACTTTTGTTATTCGAAGCAGAAAAAGATTATAACGTAGCTAACCCTAACCCTAACCCTATCTTAATGCTACAACAACATGGGTAGCTAAATGTTGAATCTAGCTAGGTCGACATCAAACTATTAGCCACTTAAACTGTTGGCTAATCATCAGAAAATTAATTTAAAAATGTTTTCATGGACAAGTTGTTTCACAATAGCTTGTTTCAGCTTCAGAAATCTGCATATATTTGCTTAGTTTTTCTGTTTGATATCAATATCCTATCCATCTTTTGCAGTTGGTGAGACAAAATAATATATTTTTTTATGTAGTAGTAGTTAAATAACTTGCCAAATGAGTTAACAACACTTAATTTTCAATATTTGATAGGTTCCATTTATGATTAATCTTCTAATCGATAACATATCAGTTACAAAAGTAATTCCAAAAAACCTGATTATTCATTGTGATGTGAAAAGAAGAAGTTTCAACTATGTACATTTTTTTTTATTTTTATGATTGTCTAAAATCATTCATTCAAAAAGGTGAATCAATTAATTTACTAATAATTTCAACACCAGATCAAGTCTTTTTCAAGTAATTTAGTTTTTTTTGATAGTCAGGCAGATAAATTAAAGTTTGTTTTCAACCAAAATGTGCCTCAGTCGCCCTCATAAAATCCCTCAATCATTTCCCCAAACATAGTTCATTAAACTTGTTAAACCTCACCTCATGCTTCACAAACCAGTTTGATCGGGTCTCCATGATGTGTCACTTAGCTTCAGACAGGTAAGAGCCACACCTGGACATGTCTGCTGTGTGCTGTGCGTCTGAGCTCAGTCAACATATGTGGCATTTGCAAATAACTCTATGAGTTTGTTTTATCCCTCTTGCAACAGACGGACAGAGTTGTATACCAAAAAGTTTAGATCAGAGGGAAGTAGTTGGAAGTCATCAGTTTGAATCCCTTTCTCGTCTGGTTTTATAAGGAGGATGAAACAGAAAATCGATTAGTTGCAAATGCTTTTTGTTTAAGGTTTTCTGTGTTTGCTTATGTCCATGCATGAAGTTCCAAATGTGTCTTAAATGTTGCTTGCAAGTGTTTCATCCCGTCAAAATACTACTTGAGGTGTATTTTCCTTTCCCACTGTTTCCCTATGTAATTTTACACATTTACATATATCAAGAGCAACACATCCTCTTTCATATTCTTTTTTTCTAAGTGTAACAGAACTAAACAGAGATTTATTTTAATATTTCTGAAACCTGCAGAAAACACTACGCCTTACTTATTTTTACTTATCCTGTCATTGTTTTCAAATTGCTCAATCCTTTTGTCACGTCTCTGCTTTTTCCTTCTTTTTTTTCCTTTTTTTTACATTTCAACCCTAAGAAATTAACAACATAAATACAACTCAGAGAAATTTAAAACCAAATTAGATAAGAGCCAAATGGTTTAGTCCATGAGTTTGATATTTTGTAAAAATTATTTTACTCCTTGAGTGACTAATGATGCAACCTTTTGCCTTTTCCTAGAGAATGCAGTGGATCCAGATTCAGATGAATTTGACGATGGGGTAAGGTTTCTCTTCCTCAAACTGCATATTAATATGTAGTTCCAACTATCACTGTTACTTAAAGCAGTTTGTACATCTTTCTGTGACCAACAGGGCAACTATGAACCTGATTTGTTCTGGAATGAACCTGTACAAACCAAGGATTATGATCTGCCCTGGATTCCTACAAACTCACTGAGAACCACGACTTCTGGATCACCTCTTTTACCTTTACCTGGCATGAGAACCACAACAGGAGAGTCAGCTCAAAGAAAAACCAGCACTGACCCGGTTCCCCCTGTAAGATCCACACAGTTTGGTCAGGTCCTGAGCCATTCGGAAGAGACAGCACACCGCAGTACCACTATACAGCCACCAGAGGTCACCCTGCCACCTGGAAACAGAGGAGATCCTGACTTCAGTGGCAACACTCCTATTTTCTCCACAACCACAACAACAGCTAATGAATTCATAATTTCAACTCCCACTACTCCTTCATACTCCCACACAAAGACAGATGATAGTTTAAGAGGCATCAGTCCAAAAGGTGTTAATACCACTATTCCTACACTTCCCAGTGCAAAGACAAACGGTGGTAGAAGTATGTCTTCATACAGCACCACCATGTCCACTCTTAGGTCTCATGCCGATGATATGAGCAGCACAACAACAGCATCATCCATCCAGGCAGAGACTGACCAAAGCGGGGCGCATTCCAAAAACGAAGACACCACCACGGAACGGGAAGGTCTTCCGGACATCAAAACTTTGACCTCCGGACCTTCCTCCTCAACTGAAGCTGTTACACATAGTCCCACAGGTCCCAGCATGCCTCATTTTTCATCTACCACGTCTTCTGTCCGGTTGAGTGCTGTTCTCTTGCAGACAACAAAGGCGTTGTCCAATGGTGAGCGCCCCTCTGTACTCCCCTCCTCTTCCTCCTCCTCCTTCGCCTCCTCCCCTCTGTGTGACACCACGGACCCTGACACAGCCCTCTCCACCTGCCTGCATGACCCTCCTTCCTCATCTTGGCCTGTGTTGTCTGCCTCTGCTCTGGACTCCCAGTATGCCGCTACCGCACCACTGTCTAGAAACGACCTGGCTTCTTCTTTAACCCCTACGTTCACTGCCCCCACCCTGCCTCAACCCCCTCAATCCTTGCATCCCTTGTCTAGTTGGGAGACTGACCCCATCTCTCCCGGTGTTGGGTTCGATGATAATGATAGTGATGGTGATTTGTTGTCTGGGTCTTCATCTTCGTCATTTTCTGCAGGTGACCCCTTAGTGTTTAGTGATACCCCTCCTGTCCAAACAATCCCGGATCCGTCTGGCTCCACCGTCACTGCCGAGCTGTCCAAATCCTCCTGGGATCCGTTAACCTCAACAGTCACTCTGTCTTTCAGCCCCACCCTTCAGCCCTCAGTTCTTGTTTCCAGTGACTTCTCCCTGTCTGGTGCAACACCAAGCTTATCCCACTCTTTCTCAACTGGGTTTGAGGACTCAAGGTATGCCCTGGGAATCACAATAGAGTCTGTTCTCCCTGAGGTCAGCGGTGATGGTTTTCAATTGGGTAGCGATGTGGTCACCATGTGTGGCTGTTCATTGGAGCCGTCGGCATCCTCGTCCTGGTTGCATGCCTCACCTCATGTCCCCTTGCCGTCCTCAGCCAAAGACTCTGCTAGCTTAGAGCTTTACTCTAGTGTTGGGTTTTCTTCAGCCACTGGTGTTGGTATAGATGACCTTCGCTCTCTGTCTGTGGCGGGTTCTGATGGTTTATTCTTAGACCAGCCTCTGCTCTCCCATAGCGCTATCTCTCCCTCATTATCCTCCCTACACTCCCAACTTCTCCAAGCCACCCATAGTGAACTGCCGATTTCTGTTGCAGCCACAACGTCTGGTGTCAGGGATAACTGGAACTTGGCGTCAGATGGGAACTCTGCCCTCCATACCTCTGCCCTCCCTTCTTCACCCACAGCCTCCCCCTCCACCCCCACCCCAGACGGATCGGTGTTAGACACTAGTAGCAGTGCGTCTGGCTCAGCCCTGTTCCCTGATTCCCAGGAGGGTATAGATCAGGAGTGGGACAGGGGTCAAACTTCAGCCTCAGGGGAGAATGCACTTCCTTATTTGACCAAAATTGCAAACACCATTCCCCCTTCTACAACATCAGTGTCCGGCCAAACCCCAGATGATCTGGATGAACACTCTTCAGCGTTCTATTTTGAAAGTGAGAGTGGCAGTGCTGTCACCTCAGAGTTAGGAAGCACTGCAGCTCTAACCACTCCTGCGGTATCCTCAGCTTCACCCTGGTCAATGGGTGGGGAGGATGAGAGCGGCTCAGGACAGGGTGAAAGCCTGTACGACAACGAGATGTCCTCTGACTTCAGTATCTCCGATCGCACGGAAAGAGAGTCGGAGGAAGAGGAACCAGTTGCAGGTAAAAAAGCTGTCCATGTTGAGGAAAAAGCTGCATTACACCTGCCAAGGGATCCGGAAGAGTTCTGGACATCCAAAAGATGACTAATCCACCATCTTTCAACAGCACAACTACATTTCATCTTTTCATTTTTCTCTGTGAAAGTAAGAAAATTATTTCCATTCACCAACAGGATCCCATAACTCCGATGAATCACTATCTTCATCATCATTTGAGGGTCATTCATTTCCTACCATTAGTCCATCTGTTTTGTAAACCGATTATTCTGTTCATCAAGCGCCAAAGCCTATCCTGGCATCCATCTGGTTGTAGGTCCGGTAGGAACACAATGATCAGGATGCCAAGTCTATCACAGAGCTCAGTGCAATAATAGTAAACTGGATTAATCCATAGGTTAAAATTTTTAAAAAGGCAAAACTCCAGCAAGGAGAAAAAGTGAGTCATCACACAATGATGTGTTGACTGTTTGATTGATTTTATTTACAAATAACTGACAAATTTACTTATCTTTGGCTTTTATTAGTATTATTTATTTAGTTTTTCTCAAATTTTTTATTGTTTGTTTTTTAAAACTATTTTTATTCTTTTACTTACTATCTTTAGTTGTTTTTTGTTTATGTTGTTGTTTTTAGGTGTACAATGGTACAGTGTCATGATAGCAGATCAAACAGCTAGACAAAGCAAAAGGACTTATAGCATCAATCAGACGTCACTAATTATTATTGATGTAAGATTTTAAGAATTGGCCAGAAAGATGAGACATTTAAGTCATGACGCTTGAAGTATAAAGCGGTATAGATAATGGATGGACGGGTGGATTTAACAAGCTTTATAATGATCCAGGGAGTGTAATCTTTGGATAGGCAGCTGATTCTTATTTAAAAAAGCAAAGGGAGATGTCACATCATCAATCTGAATTTGATAAATTCCGTTTACAATTTGTGGCCCTATCATTTACAGTATCAGCAAAGCAGAGCCAGGTTTGGTGCTTTGTTAGTTCTTACCAGCAGAGTTGTCATTTTCCCTTCCATGACCCATGTTGTTTGAATGGTAAATGCACTTGTGTCCGACTGAGCAACCATGGGTGTGTTGGTCTTAAAATGATGTGCAGTCAGTTCATTGTTGATGCATTGCTATCTTGAGGCAGCAGAAATAGATCGTGCTTTCGACCAACAAAACCCTGCTGGTTTGTCTGTGATGCAGTATTTCATTTTTATTTTAAGGCATATTGTCAATGTAGTATTACGAATCTACATAGGTGGGTGGATAACAAGCTTACACTCTGCTTGTTAGACACACCACCAAGGTGTCAGCATGTTAGGGCCAACAACACCCATGAATAAGTGCAACCCCTTTGAACCATGTGCCTGACACAACAACATTTGTTTCTGCCTTTAAAGCTGGTAATGGATTTGAACTCGCCCTTTCTGCACTTGTGCTGTGTGCATAGATAGCTAAGAATGAGCCTTTGGAGGTAAACTTGGAGATCTACTCCGCTCAAATCTTGTTCCTTCACATGTCCAGCAGAGTGCAGCAGAGCTCTTTGAAGCTTCTGCTGGTTCATATGTGTTCTTTCTGACTACACTACACTAAAAAGTTCTTCAAATCCTCACTTTACAGATCACTTAATGACTAACTTGCAGTCACTTTATTTTGAATCTTAAATACAGGTTTTTATGAAGTTGGTAATTTATCTGAATTAAACTCAGCTGAGTGGCAATTTGCATTTGTACTTCGAGATCAAATCATGTCTACTACTGTACTTCACAGTACGTCTGGATAATTAATTTGCAGTTCAGGACTATCTGATTTTTATATTGAGATTTAACTTGGGAAGATCGAACAATATGTTGAAAGAATATTCTTGTGTTTTTGCATCGTTAACGACAACCCACCCCATCGGTTTGCAGACCGACCTTCCTCTGGCAGAAAGGATTATTTTGGCATAAAACATGCTGCAGGGAGATAGCATCCTGCCTTTTTGTTTTCGGGCAGTTATTTTAAAGTTGTGTGTCTTTCAGTGAATTCAAGGACGCTCCGAGAATTTTCTGAGCGAAACATCCAAATTCATATTATGTTTGTCCATCCATCATCTATGCTGCTATATCCTTTAAGGGTCGCAGGGGGGTTTAAGCCAATCCCAGTTGACATTGGGCGAGAGGAGGGGTTCACCCTGGACATGTCTCCAGCTCATCACAGGCCCATATTATGTTTATGAATTTTTAAATTTATAAAGGACTTAATTTGTGTTTGTGAAAGCAAATTTAGTTTTTAAATGGTTGCAACAGCATGAAATAGATGGAACTTTAACAAAGAGAATTAAACAGAGTGAGTTGTTCAATGTGATGAATTATCTGTCGGCAAGTTTCAGGTCTCTTTATCTATTTATCTGAAACAAAGATTTTAGTTTTAAGTCAACACAGGAAGAAATGGTTACAAAAATGATTAAATAACTATCTTGAGACAAAAATAATATCACTAAAGGAAAAAAGGGAAAGCATTATGGCTGCCTGAAGGGCTATAAATCAGTCTAAATCTGATGCTGTTATTTTGGGCTAAAACACATACGGCCCCTTCAAATAGGGTATCACCTTTCCCAGTGTATTTTCATATCTGCACCCCTGTTACAGAACATCTTCATCATTTAATTCAACTTCGGCATTTTAAGTTAAAATCTTTTTCACAACAAAGTTAGGAGAAGTTTTGTGACTTCAATTCTCATCAGATCATCCGTGAGTCACGAAGTCTCTTCAGTCACCAAAAACCAATAACCTTCTCCATCATCTGTCCGGGCCTTTTCTTTTCTCTGCCCGTTATCATCCACCATGTGTCCAGGGTTTTTGAGAGGCAGACAAAGTTGCATGTTGGATGGATGCTTAAATGAATGGGTTTTATTCTGAGTGTGCACAGTTTAGAAAGCACACAACAGGCTCTTTATGAACTGGTCAACAGGGCAGACTCAGCCATTCACGGCTGAGCCGATGCAGTCTGGCAGAAGAGGGCAACGGCCTCCCAGCCAAGTATGATCCACACTAGTGTTTTCCTGACTGGTTATCAAATGATAATGGGGGGATTCAGCAGTAGCTCAGTGAGGTCAGGTTCAGCCATCAACCTTTCATTTCCATTTATTCAAAGTTACAATTGTGCTGCTTGATTGACTAAAGCTGAGGTTTGTTTGCAATATGTTTTTGCTTGATCTGTGATGGACTTTTGATTTCGGGCCTTTGTGTTTCTCTGTGTTTTTTCTTTTGAGTGGTCTGAATGTGATGAGTATTGTGTTTGTGACATCGATGCCTGAATGTGAGTGGTGGTCAATTGTGTTTCAGTGCTGGGCTGTTAATATGGTTTGTGTTTCTCCCTGACGTATATTATTAGAGGTCTGAGAGTGTTGGGAGTTTTACATCTGCAAACCCTTTAAGGAGGCCAAGTTGCTTTGGAGGTGGGCAAGAGCTCAGTGGTCGAGGTTAACCTCCTTCTTGTAGATTTTGGGTTTTGGGCAAGGCCTGTGGACACCTCAAGAGGACAAACGTAATGTGTGGCCAGTGTTAAATAACATCCAGTTTAAATTTCAATTCAAATGAACACATTTGGAACATTGGCTGGTGTCAATGAAAGTCTACTTCAGTTTGTCCAACATGGCTGTGGTGTTACAACAGAAGAAAACAGGTTGGATGCCACAGATATCCTACATGTGTCTTTGACTCTGATTTACTCTCTCCCTCTGCAGTTTGTTTACCTTGTGTACTCGGCTGTTCTGTCTATATCTCCAGATGCCAGCAACAGCAGCCATGAGTCAAGGGTTGGTTCGATCCGGGAAAGGGAGAGAAAGGCCGTGGTTCCTCTGGCTGTCATTTCCACCCTCACCGTCATCGGCCTCGTCGTCCTCATCAGTATCCTCATCTACTGGAGGTCAGTGCTGCTGGTGAATTGAAAGCTGTTATTTAATGGTTTGGGCCATTAGAGGGCAGGAGAAGTCAACAACAGGCTGACACAGCCAGACATATTATTGTCTTCTTGTGAGGAATTTTCTTTGCAAACAGTTGCCTAGGTATATTATATTTACAGACACTGAGTAACTTTATTATGATGGAATGGATCATTACACGGGGTAATCGTTCAGCTGTGTTACACTGGGAGTTTGGTCCCAGTCTGGACGAGGTACATCAAGAGTTTCAGAAGGAGGTGGTCAGGGATCAGTTTTCCTCAAACTGTGGTACAGTGCTCCACAGAGAAAACATTTAAGTTGATGGCTCATAATGACATGAGTGTCATGAAAACATGAGGTACACCAATTGGTGCTTGCAAGTCCAACATGATGCTTTTCCTCTCTTTTTTTGAATGTGTGTATGATGAAATAAAATTAGCACACTTAGCTATTCCTCCTTCAGTCAAATGTGTACTCACAGATGCAGTGCATGAGACAGCTCCTTTGTATCACACTGCAATTGAACCTTAGCAAACTGAATAACCTCATAATGAAGGAAATGCATCTTGTGGAAATTCTGGATCAACCAGAGAAATGGAAGAAACAGCAGCTACGTTAAGAAAATTGACAGGTTTCTGTATGACAATCATCAGATTGGACAATAGGAACATCTAACGCCACAGTAAACACCACCAATTAATGGGGGGGTCACCTATGGTTAACCTATACTGTAATAGCTTTCTCAGGGGGACGTTCTCATGTATCTTCGGGAAACCCTTATTACTGCATTGTCAGAAAGGGCATTTTTTGCTTACTTACAATATGTATCCAACTCCAATCATTTTGTCAAAACCAAATAAAGTGGCAATCAAATCCTTAAGAGCAACACTTGACCAGTCCTGCCAGGCACACACACATACAAACACACACATGCACACTCAGTATATATATACTGTATATATATATACTGAGTGTGTGTGTGTACGAAAGCTGAAAGGCTGTCAAAAAACACTTGACAGTGGAGTATTTTCACAGTGGTTCTTTCACTTTTAATTGAGACGTATGGAAATTGGAGCAAACCAAAAATTTCTTTCGGACTATTTATAAAGTTTTTTTTTATATACCTCACTTAGGACATGAAGCCAGATGTTTATTTTTTGCGCTGACTCATTGCTATGTGGTTGCAAAGAAAGCTTGCTGCTCACTCAAACAGTGAAATAACCAACTTCAGAAATCCAATCAAGGACACGCTGTCAAACGCAGTGTTAACACATTTAGTCATTTTCTTTCACACTACACTTCTCATCCGATGTGCAGCCGGCTCAACATTTGTTGTTGTTTTTTGCCCTCCTTGTTGTTGTATCTCCAAGATCGAGCAGTGCTAAACTGGTAATAATCTGAAGTAATAATCTGAAGGGCAAGGGGATTAATCGTCAGTGAAGGATGTATTGTGGCTGCAGCACTGCGAGTATCCACTCAGCAGAGAGCGTCCAGAGAGGGTCGAGGGATAGAAAAGGACATCCGCCTGATTATGTCAGACAGAAGGAATCGTGTCAGCGTCTTGTAGGGTGACCGGCAGTAGGCCAAACTGCACTAATCCTGCTGGTGTTGTGTCCTGTTTCTTCCCCGTGACAACCCCGGTGCTCATTTGGACACTGCCGCTGTGCATTTGAGGTCAGGCAGTTTGGGGGGAATCTGGGTCGATTTTCAAAGTTCACAACAAACTGAGAGCTGCAACGCAAATTAGCATGAAGCTAAAGGCATCTGATCAAATCCTACTTTATTAATGTTGCAGCTTTTTGTACACATGGATGCATTTCCAAACGGGCCTCCTGGGCAACTTGTCCCTCTGACTCCTGGTCCTTTGCCTCTGTCTGAAGTGAACTTTAAAGACCATGTGAAACGGTTCTAAGAGTATTATTTGAATAAATACCCAAACCTATTGAGCAAATTTTGTAAATCGATTTGCCATTTACAATAGCCAATAGTACTGAATGCCCCCGCAGAAGAGTTGACAGGAAACTAGCAGCTCAACATGGAAAGTCATGACGACAGTCAAGAGGAGGGAGTTAAAAATTCCAGAAAGCATAATGGACGCAAATGACTAAACTTCCCTGAGTGCAGGATGGGTCATCAAACAGTTGAGAGGGTTATACAGGTAGAGAAAAGATTTAGATTTTTTGAAAATGATATCACGCTTTTGACATATATTTCATTAACAAGAGATAAGGATCAAGTGCTTCTCAGGGACATTAGTAAAAAGATCAATGAAAGAGATTCAACACCATCAAAAGCATCATTAATAACAGAGATGTTCATTAGTGTCCACAAAAGATTTAACAGCAAAATAGTTATTCAGAGAAATGTCACTGCACATTAATTGGAATTCTTTGCACTTGCAGATCATCAAAAGATACCTGTCAGTGAAACTTGTGCCAAAATATTTGCCTCAAACTATTAGACTGTGTGTGTTTGTTAAGGAGCAAAAGCTGTTTTCTTCTCTGGGTTAAAGTACTTGCTGCACTGCTTACATCCTGCATCAATGTAATCAGATTAACTAGATTCAGTCTCACTAGATAAACAAGCAAAATACCCCAATGAACAGCATCAGACATTCTTCTTATGACAAATAATTCAAGCTAAACTGTCTGACAACATCAAATTACAACATCAATAAAAAAAAAATGTAATGGCAAAATCCAGCATGCAATGGTAGTGCTGAAAGGAGAGATGCAACTCTCCACTATTAATAAATCTGCCAAGTGATCGTCCATGAAAGGTCTATTAAAAAAGTTTTGTTTTCTTTCAGCCTTACATTATGCCTACCACCCATTTTCATTTAGTTTACAGTGATATATTACAAATTCAGGCAGGGAATCGTTTCATCTGAGAAGCTGAAATCTGAGAATATTTGGATTTACTGTTTTGCATGAACAATTGCATGAGCGCAAATACTTTGAGCTCAGTTGTTTGGCGGCATCGTCTGCCATGCAGGTGCAATGTTTATCATGTTTCCCATCTTGGTTTAGCTTAGTTTTCATGTTAGCCCAAGTATTGTACAGATACAAAGTCAGAGGACCAGCAGGGGTGAGGCTGAATGTCTAGTTTAATACTTCAATCAGGATGTTGCCATGCCTAGACAGGTTTGATATTCTCATTTTGTGCTCATGCCTGCTGAGCTATACCATCACCAGAGGCGGTATATAAAGATGGAAGACGTGACAGCTCCCTAAAAGTCAAAAGAAAACAGATTGATCGCTGTTGTGTGTGTGTGTTTGCCAGTGATAATCCCCGATGCCCATTTCTGGCTGAGACAACACAGGTTCATCAGAGGCGATCTCATCCGTTTAAAAACGTGTTAAGGATTAATGGAACATCTTTTTCACTGTGTTGTTGGGAAGATTACCCGGTCTTCTCCACAAATCTGGGCTCACGCAGAGCCCCATTTTTTCCTCTTTCCTGTTCCTTGTTTTTACTCTGTTTAGGGATTCAGCCACATGTCTTCATTTTATCTGATGTGAGCATTTCTTCAGCTTTATGTGATGATAACATGACATTTCTTTTAAACATTAAATATTAGTTTGTCATATTTATAATCCAGATCATTGGGAGTTCTGACAGTGTGTGAATGTGGCAGAAAAATGAATGTGTGTGTGATGGTTGAATGTGACTTGTACTGTTAAAGGGCTTTGAGTGGTCCATAACACACCACAAAAAAAAAACTATCTTTTCTAGTCTTACTTATACTCAAAGCCCTTTTAAAGTACATTCACAAATTCATACAGCGCTGCTATATATCTCCTGAGCCACTACATTGATTTCTACACTTTCACAGATACATTCAGACAATTAATGGAGTCACTTCATTGAATCCAAATCAAAGCATCTGACGTTTGAAAGGTCTTTTTCATCAGTGTGTTTGTTTTTTCTGCAGGACCTGTTTTCAGACGGCTCACTTCTACATCGATGACAGCTCATCACCCAGAGTGATCGCTGCAACGTCCACAGCTGCATTAACATCTGGTAATCACATGTTTCTATACTTGTGAGGGCTAACTCTTAATTTTTAAAGTATGTATTTCATTTATAAAGATGTCTTCACTTTGCAAAAATGTTAGAACTTTGTGTCTCACCTTTTCAAAATTATCATGAATTTCTAAAAATGTCATAAATTCCCATAATTGCTCTGACTTTTCCAAAACGTCTTCAATATTCAAGACCTTTCTTTCTAAAAATTTCCTCTTGGAAAAAATGTTCTCAAAAATGAAAATCGTACATTTTCTTCAATTTTCACTTCTCTAAATTATCTTCGGTTTATAAAATGTCCCCTTTGTGAATAGAAGTGTCTGAATTTTTCCAAAATGTTCTTACTTTCCAAAAAACATTGTTCTTGTATTCCAGATGAGCAGAAGAATTTTCCAGTGACGGACTTTGTCAAGCACGTTGCTGAACTTCACAACACCCAGGGCTTCCAAAGAGAATTTGAGGTATAAAGACAGGAATATTTTTACATTTTTTATCGAAGTCCAATTAAAATTCACTGGCCTCTTAGGGCTAAAATATCTTTTAGTTACACTGTGGTATGTTTGTGTGTGTGTGTGATTGTCATCATGTTGTCTGCATGCTGCCTGGTGCAAGTGATGATGTCACATATATTGGCTTGATGCAGGGCTGCACCATTACATGACTATTTGATCAATAGTGATAATAATGATAATAATGATAATAATAATAATAATAATCATTTGGAGAGTGAGAATTGCAATCTTTACTTGGCTTCCTGTGAGGAGCCTCCGTTCATTCTTGTGAAAAGTGAGTCTGTCGTGTTTAATCGTCGAGCTTCAACAGAGCCAACAGTGAACAGGCTTCTGACCTCAGACGTAAAGAATTCAGTTGCTTATTTTTGGTTTGTTCTGAAAGTGCCACTAAAGGGAAAATGAACACAAAGACAATTAAGCTATTTGAAACAAAAAGTAATTCTTTATATTATTGTACAAACTAAATCACAAGCATAAATTAAAGGAATTATGACAACAAAATAATAAAATAAAACTAATTAATTAATTTTCCATGAGGTTCAGTCCATCATCAGAAAAAGTGCACTGAAACATTGTTCCAATTTCAAAAAGGAAAAAAAAAAGATGGATGTATTTCCTTTCAATCCTTAGTAAAGGGAAATTAATAGATGTAATGACTGAGGAGGCAAAGTAGAAAATTTGTCTTCAATTAGTCTACATGAGTAGCATTTCTGGCATCCAATTTATGATACTCCCTATACCTGAATAAAATGTTCTGGATTTGGCCTATATTGTCAAACTCCCTTACAGCCACAGCCTTTTGTACTCTATTGTCCTGCAGAGGAAATTCATATTGTTTAAAAATAGGATGTCTTTTTCCTTGTATCTAGAAATGCCAGCTTTTCTTTTAGTCATCTCTTCCACAGCTTTGCAAAGGGGTTAGGGTGAGGGTTGGTTTGTGTACAATGCACAGAGCTGACTGTAAATGGGCCGTGAGTCGCAAGCTGTCGTAAAAATCCCCACTGTGCCGCTGTATCCACATCCAAAATATACTCCTAAAATCATATTATGGTTTTCACATATCCCACGTCCTGATCAGTAAATGATAAATTTGAAATAATGCCAAAGTTGAAATTATCCAAACCGTAAGGTAAAACGGCATACAAGAAAGGGTACAGACCGAAAAAAGAAAAAATTTGAGTTTTGACAAATTTTAAAAAAGGAATTAATTTACAGGTTGATCTGTTAAATTTCTCACAACTTCCAATTGTCCAAAGTAGAGAAAGGGTGGTTTTATTTTGAAAAAAGTGTAAAAATTCATATAATGTAGAAAAAGTACAACATTGTAGTGGAGGAAAAGTAGGATGCTCCAAAAAAAACGTGAATACTGCTCAATATCAGAAAAAGCCTTAATTTATACTAAAACACAGGAATGGCACATCGACTCTGACTACCAATATCCCAGTCCACCAGCCAATGTTTTGTCTTTTACTTCGTTCTTTATTTGGGTTCATTTTCCATCGGCCTGGGCAGGAGCATGAGCTGTGCTGTGACATTTTTTGTTTCTTTGTGTTGTCTTGTAATTTGTATTTTTGCGCCCCTTTGGTTGACTGTGTTGTCACGGAAACATCCTGGCTGCCTGCTGCTACCTCACCCTCATCATTAGATACTGAAGGAGAGCTACGAGGTAAGACGCTCTCCTCCTGATATAGAATGCTGCTCCACAAAACGTAGCTGTGTGTTTGTCTCGTCCTGTAATGCAAAGTGTTTTGGTTAATGGGAGAAATGTTGACCTACCGAGCATGGCTGCTGTTTGACTTTGTGGATGTATTAAACGACAGGGTATCCCTCGAGAATCCTTAAGAGGTGTTGACTTTCATTTTCAAAATGAAAGGCCAAAAAATTTTGTATTTATATTTGTTTATATTTTGTTAAATAGAGAATTCTTTATTGGTGGGTTTATTTTTGTCCTCATTTCATTTCGATGTTAGAGGACTGTAATTAACTTTTATTTTCATAATGAATGAATTAGGAAATTGTTTATTTATTTAATTTATTTATTTAATAAAGTGTCCACTTTTTGACTTCATAAACATTGAAACGATTATCAGAATAGTTCTCCAACAGGACAGTGCTCTCACTGAAGGTAAAAAGATAAATTAATATTAATATTTAATATAATGATATTAATGATACTTAACAAAAAGACAGACACATGAAAGAAACAGAGTCTTATTATCATTGATAAAATTTACCAAATGTTGTTATGGACTGTAATGTTTTCTTTAAGACTAACAATGTTTTTTTTTTCATGTGAATCACAAAAGTGGAAATTATTTTTCATTTTAATACTTTTTTTAATTCTTATTACTATATTCTGCTAATTTGAGATGTGATCTGGCATCTGGTATTAGAAAGCATCCCTATTCTTAAGGTTAGTGCTTTAAAACCTACGACCCCCTCATTAACATGTTTGATCTGGAAAGGGTCTTCATTTTTCTTAGTCAAGGTGGTTTTGGAGCATTAGATTTGATTTCAAAAAGTGTGCATACGCAGAAAAATACTTTTTCTGGGTGATTTTCTAATATTAAACTTCAATGGTTTTAAACATTAATTTAAAAGATTACAAACGTGACAGTTTTAAAGATATCTCTTTTTAGGATTAGGGAAACTTCTTTCTGGACTGGGGGGTATGGGGGTATTTTTGTTGCACGAGTAGCAAGGCTACTCTCCTATAACGTATTTTCCCAATGTATTTCTAATTTCTTACTCCTGCTAATTACCAAATATGCGGAAGTGAATGGAATTTAGTTGTGGTTCCTTCCACACTGAAAAAAAACTACATTTGAACAGTTTTCACCCAGTGAATTGAACCGTTTAGATTTTTCAACAGTTTTTTGTCGTCTCACGCAGAAACTTGATGTTCCACAGTTTCAGTCCTGATACCAAAGCCTTTTTGGTTCCTAAGAAAATGATATCTACTGTATTGAAAACTGTCAAGTGCTGGAAGTTAATCTAAAGATATTATTATCATGCTGATTTATCTGATCTTACAGTTTCTGATTGAAATCACATTCAACAGTTTTAGGTCGTGTTTCGGCAGCATGGAACGTTTGTTAACTTTTGTAATTTTTTACAGTTAGTTCTTGTACTTCTTACATACTGTATACTCACTTTACACAGTACAGTATTTATGAATGATGTCTTTTAGTGTGTTGAAGCTTTTCTTTGTGTTTGTGTGTGTTCAGGAGGTGCAGACATGTAGAGTGGATATGGGGATGACCACTGACAGTTCCAACCATCCTGACAACAAACCTAAAAACAGATACAGCAACATCCTGGCCTGTGAGTGCTCTTGCTTGAGTCATCATGTGTTTTCGCAGGAGTTTCAGATCATATCATGACGAGAAAAATGACAGCCCTGGTTTTTGTAACATCTCTACAAAGATGTATTTCCATCTCACAAGTAGATATAAAGATATATAACCTAAGAGCAGACTTGTGCTTCAAGAACACAAAGTGTTTTCCACATTGATCATGTTACTCTGTGTTTTTTGTCTCCAACCCTCAGTTGACCACAGCCGGGTGCGGCTCTCGTCGCAAGCTGATAAAGACGGGAAGGCGGCAGATTACATCAATGCAAACTATGTGGATGTGAGTAACTTTGTTTTAACATGTATTTCAGTTTGGTTTCTAATCTCCATACAAACCGAGGCCTTCACTTTCACCCCGAGGTTTGTCTCTGAGTACTGAATCTATTTAACAGAATTCAAAACTTATTTTCTTTTCATTCTTATTCTCAGAGCCACTGCACGGTCTCCCTCTTGTCTTCCACTCCCAAATCTGTCTATTTCTAAACCTATTCAGGAGGTACGCTGTTGTTAGCGAGAACCTGCGAAGCTCTCTATTATGCCTGTTGCCGTTTCATTAAAATCTCATTCCCAGTGTCTTTTTCTTTTGTGAATAGCAGAGGCGACACAAAAAAACCCCTGCATCAGTCAGGGCCTCTCTGGAGAGCTGACGTACAGGTTATAAAGTTGGTAAAAACACGTTGAGGATCTCTCCAGCTCAGACTTTTGTCTGACAGTATGAAGGCAACTTCTCGCTGTCAGTCATGTGAAGGTTATCAAACTATTAAAGTGAGTGATTGAATTTTGAGAACCTGTGACACTTCCTTTGCTGTTCTGGCCTTAACCAAAGTGAAACGTTGGATATCAGCACGCTCTTAACTTTTGAGTTAAAAATGTTATCATCCTTGATGACTTTTGTTTGATATAGCAATTTATGTTCAAACATTCAAGCCTTTGCAGCCCGTAACCTCCTGTCCACGTCCAAAATGAGTAAGCGTTGAATTGTGAATTTGACGGTGGTTCTAAAGAGTCTTTTAAAGAACGGGAGCGCTGAGAAGAAATTTTGTGGATTAGGTTTTGAACTTTGCTGCAACAGATTTGTTCTATATACTCTATGTTGGTAATACATTTGTGTCTAATTTATTTATTGTCTAATTCATTTTTATGTGCAGTATTAAAATGCTGGAGTGTCAGAGCTGCTTATATGCTTTGTTTATTTTTTATTTATTGTGTGTGTGTGTGTTGTGTCTGTGTGTCTGTGTGCGTGTGTGCGTGCATGCGTGCGTGCCTGCATGTTTCCCCAGGGTTTTAAAAAGACCAGGTCGTACATCGCCGCTCAGGGTCCTCTAAAGTCGAGCACAGAGGACTTCTGGAGGATGATTTGGGAGCAAAACGTCGGTGTTATTGTCATGATCACAAATCTGGTGGAGAAAGGACGAGTGAGTGGCCAGATCTAAACTGAAATCACACGGACACATTCAAGTTAAAAGCTTACACAAAATTCAAAGACTCCAAATTTATGAGGGGGAAAAAAGCTGTTGAAGCCCCCCTCCCAAAAAACCCCAACTAAATTCCTTTTTTTTTTTAAATTTAATTTAGAATTCTGAATCTTCAAATGACAGAGAAAGCCAAATGTGTTTTTATATATAGTAAAAAAAAGTCTGTATGTAATCTCAACATTTGAACAATCTCAGATGGGTGTGTGTGATGTGTTGACTGTCTCCTCAGAGGAAGTGTGATCAGTACTGGCCAACGGAGGTGCAGGAGGAGTATGGTAGCTTTCTGGTGACGGTGAAAAGCAGTAGAGTCCTCGCACACTACACCTGGAGGACTTTCACCGTCAGGAACAACCACACCAAAAAGGTCAGAGAAACAAGGCAATGAGATCACAGAGTGTCTGAGCAGCTGCCTTCAAGCGCAGGTTTAAGGATTAAACAAAATGAAGAGGGACACGAGATACATACAATATATCTATATATTGAAGCATCACTTCAGGCCTGACATGCCCTTACATTTGCAGGTTCAAAATATAATCACTTAAGCAGATGAGTTAAATATAAACATGACTTTGAGTTGTGGGAAATATGTTGTTATTTTCTTAACTCTGAAGTTGTATTACTTTTTAATATATGAACTTCTATACTACTACAATTTTGAAATTTACTATACTAGGACATTTTTACGTAGAAGAATAACAGAAACAGAAATAACAGAAATAAACCTTTTTTGATGTAATTTAGTTTTATTTACAGAAACTTATTATAAATCATTTAATACATTTGAACACATTTATAATTTTAAAATTATATAAAGATTATAATCTTTTCTCAGCGGTCAGTCAGATGTAGCACCTCTAGCGCACACAAACTCCTTACTATCAGTGGAGAAAAGGGTCAAGCACAATTGACAACAACCGAAAGCAGATGGTCTGTTTCTTGATAGTTGAGCCACTTTTCTCAGAGGAAGGTCAAACTGGTCTCTATCCTCTGAAATAAGCGTCTTCCAGACAAACCTCCTGGATCAGTTTGTGAAATTCTCCTTATGTTTTTCCTGCTTGCAGCCATCATCAAGTTTTTTCCTTTTATTTTCCACAGACAAATCAAGCAGTTAGGCTACTGGGAAGGATTCACAGTGCTGGAAATCCATGTATTATAGTATAGACTCTTTTCTAAGTAAAGTTAGTTTAGACAGTGAGGCTTATCACTATTTGCAGTTTTTGTTGCTTGGTAACAGCAGGCACAACAGCAGTACAATCTCCAAGACACCTTGGATGAAAGGATGAAGGTAGAACCTGCTGTTTTTCACATGTTTGTAGACACAACATCTGGCAGAATCTACTTGGAAGGCACAAAAAGACCCTTTAAATTCAAAGAATTTAAAGAGTGAAGACCCTGAGGTTTTTTTTGGAAGCTCTCTTTTAATGACATCCTGTTTGGTCTGGTCAACCTGCAGGGCGGCTCCCAGAAGGGAGGGAGCAACGAGCGGATGGTGACGCAGTTCCATTACACCCAGTGGCCTGACATGGGAGTCCCAGAGTTTGCGCTGCCACTGCTGGACTTTGTCCGCAAGTCGTCCAGAGCCAAGACGGATGACATGGGGCCGGTAGTGGTGCACTGCAGGTGAATTCTGATAAAACTCGATTAAATCAAATCAACTTTCATTATCGTTTTCTTGTGTCAACATACAGGAACAGAAAATATCATTCTTCATGGACCACAACATGTACATACAGTCTTAGCACCAACATCTTTACTCCAAACAAAAACCCAAACTTCATAGGGTACAGTGGATTATAGGGAAACCCTTTATGCTTGATTCATTTCTAATTTCCTCCTTCTGTCTTGTTGCTGTGCAGTGCGGGCGTAGGCCGAACGGGAACCTACATCGTGCTGGACAGCATGTTGAAGCAGATGAGAGACGAAGGCATCATCAACATCACAGGCTTCCTCAAACACATCCGCACACAGAGGAACTACCTGGTCCAGACAGAGGTCAGAGGTCGCCCCATTAGCGCACAAACCTTTTGAAATTCGCTGACTCGCGCTGATTGTCTGTCTACAATCCACAGGAACAGTATGTTTATATCCATGATTCTTTGGTGGAAGCCATCATGTCCGGGGAGACGGAGGTGGTGGCAGCTCACCTGCACAGGTACGTGGACGAGCTGCTGACCCCGGGGTCTGCTGAGAGGACGCGTCTTGACAAACAGTTCAAGGTGAGCAGTTCATGGAACTCTTCACTATGTCATCGCTGACCCTTAATGTCAAATTTAGAAATGTTTTCTTTCTCGCACTCTCTCGTCTGAATCTATGATATCTGTGTTATGATGGGAGTTTTTTCTCCAACAACAAAAGGGAAGGGTCCACAGCCCAAAATGTCCCCAATATTATGAACAAATAAAGTCATGTCATTGAAAATGAAACAGGAACTTGGGACTAGGTTCTTAGAAACACACATCCATTAAAAAACAAAAGAGTGTAACAAAGAAGCTGAACAAATAATAGCTGAAATCACTCAGTGGAGTACACACCTCCGCCGAGGCCCAGCAACCCCAAAGATGTGTGAATTTCTAGTAATTTCCTCAGAAACTGACTTAAATCTGGAAAATGTCCAATCTGCCAATGTTGAGGAAAATGACTGAGAAAATCGGCACCAAAAATTACCGGAAAATATTACAATTAAGAATTTTCAAATCAATTATGTTGTTATTGTTTAAAAAAACACCCAACATGCATAACAATGTTAAAAATGTTAACATTTATTTACATGTATTGGAAATAGGTACTTTATAATCCACATGTTCAAACATTGTCACTTTGAGATGGTATTACACTACGAGTTCAAGCACATAGCTATTTTTATTTTATTTCATGCTATATTTTTTTATTATATTTTATTTCATTTGACTCTTATTTTACCTGTTCTCATTCTGTCTTTCGACTGCTTTAACATCCGAATATCCCCCATGGGGAACATGGTTGATAAGTCTTGTATTCACTGCTCAGCAGAATGAATTAGTACTGATCCTTACGTCACTAACAGATGTCTTATGTTTTCCACAGCTGGTGTGTGTCTCGGATGTGAAGCAGTGTGACTACTCTGCAGCTCTGCAGGACTGCAATCGCAGCAAGAACAGAAACTGCTCTGTGATACCTGGTGAATCCAACATTTCCATCAGTCGTGAAGTCTGTTAATGTGTTGTTGATGGCTTAATTTGCCTTTGCTGCTGCAGTTTGCTCAGGCTAAGAGAGGAAGTTACTACATGACTGAAATATGTTTTTATGAAGTAAACTCCGTCTTCTGTCTGTCATTTCAGTTGAGAGGTCACGAGTGCGCCTGTCTACATCGGGGGAGGAAAAGTCTGACTACATAAATGCATCGTACATTTCAGTAAGTAAATGAGTCAAATGACAGAGTTAAAAAAATATGGATAGTGGAAAGTAACTAAGAACATTTACTTAAGTACTATATTCAAGCACTTCGCTGTTATGCTGCTTTACACTACTACAACCCTTTTCATCATTTAAATATTGTGCCTTCTATGCCACTTTATTTTAACATTTATTATGAGATAACAATTATAATAATATACAAGTTATATTTAAAAAAAATATTGATGACATATTATTATCGATTATGGTAGAGTAAGGCATCCCTGAGTTTAGTTGGGGTTAAATGAATCACAATAAGCCATGGTTTTGTTCTTTCAGGGTTACAGGCAGCACAGCGAGTTCATCATTACCCAGAATCCTCTGCCTGGCACCATAAAGGATTTCTGGAGGATGATATGGGACCACAATGCCCAAATCATCGTGTCACTCCAAGGGACACCAGCAAGTGGGGTGAGGAACTTTTTAAAACATTACTGAAAAGGATTTGATGTGATTGATTCTCTCTGTGCTTTTAACCTTAAATGAATAGTTCAACATTTTTGGGAAATAGCCAAGCTCTCTCCAAAGTCCGAGGCAAATTGTATTATGCACCCTTGCAATAAATCCTTCCTTAATATTATTGTGTCCATACCATTCATTTCAATGATGACAGGCCAAACAACACAAATACCTCCTGGATGATGTATTTCTTATTCTTGTCTGTTTGTGTGTGTGTGTGTGTGTGTGTGTGTGTGTGTGTGTGTGTGTCTGTGAATATATTTATATGTATGTCATATTTTAACACTACAATTTTTCAGCAGCACAAACATCCTCCAAAATGATCAAAAGTTGAACAACACCTCTGTGAAACACTTTCAGCACAACCTGAACATTATAACCTATATGAGGATCTATTGTAGGACTGTCTATCAAGCTAGGTCTATTAAATAAACTGCCAATATAGTGCCAAGACTTCTAAAGCTAACGTGGTGTCATGTTTATTTCATCTGTTCACTTAAAGAAAAAGATAAGCAATTCTTTTAGATTTCGGGTAAATTACATGCTAGAACTATTAGATGCAAACATCATGACTTCAGGCTAAAGGTTTCCCCCTGCTTTCAGCATTCATGTTAAGCTAGGCTAGCAATGTCCTGAACATGAGATTAATATCCATCCTCTCATGCCATGCTCAAAAAGAAAATGAATAAGACTTTTTTCCCAAACAGTTAAAACAATTCCTTTACACTATTGTGTCTAATGAGACAGGAGGTTTTATGGCACATTCATTCTTAACTTTCTACAGTATATATAAACTTTTGCTCCATCTCCCATTCACTTCTACAGAAGCCTGAATGACGGATCCATTTCAGTGAGATATCAAACTGTTCGAGCAGATTCACAGGTTGAATTGAGTTCACTTTTGTTCAACTGAACCCCAACAGATGTGATCATTCGGTTAATATACACTGTGATTGGAAATGCATAAGTTATTTTTGTTGTTTGTTTTATCACACTACAAATTGTAGCCTCAGTCTGATACAGGTGGCTCCTATTCAAATATCATGACCATACCTTATGTTATACATGTGCTGTTGTTGGATAAGAGTGCAATGTAACTATCTGCTTAATTCCTGTGTTATTAGATGGAGGAGGAGGCAGAGTTGTGTGACTTCTGGCCCAACAAAGGGAAGCCAATCAGATATGAGATGTTCACTATCATGCAGAGGAGCGAGGATCATGTCTGCCTGGCCAACGAGGACATGCTGGTGGTCCAGGAGTACATACTCGAAGCTACACAGGTTAGTACAGCATGAAACCACACAACTTCACGGTATATAAAAATGGACCAGGTCACCAGGTCTGGAAAATGAAGCCAACGTGGAAGTGCCTCTAACCTATATCCTCTGAAATGACCAGAATGACTTCTTTTTGCAATGAACAGAGTCGCCCTGACTCTGCTAGTTGCAAAAAGAAGTCAGTTTCTATTAGTCTATAAAAAAACGACTCTACTTGATTTACAACGTCAGGAGTTTATGAAACTTCAATCGCTAGTTTCACATCTTCTTCAATACAGCATGATGTTCATTTAATAAATTATGCTAATAAATAGACGATAAAGCACTGTATAAATTAGAGCATGGATACAGCGTGATTGACAGCTGGTCCGTCCAATCGGTGCACGGTTGCAGGTGCAGGTGGGCGTGCAATGGACAAACTCTCACTCAGACCCACCACTACTTCTACGTCTGATTCCAAAAAAAACAACAACATGGCGCTGATCAAAATCCCAAATTCAAAGCTCACAAACCATGGGGGACTTCACTGTGGGTTGCCACATGGTTCTCCCGCACTGTACCTATCAACACTGTCACAGTCCCCAATTAAGCTCTATTATTTTCTAGCTAAAATCAAGGCCCTGAAACCAAACATCAGGGTTCCTATGATGATGTGGCAACACTCATATTTGTTCTTAGCAATGAGCTATGTTATGTGGGAGTTACCAAAACTTCCAATCAACACATCAACATCCTAGTTGTAATTACAACTGAGAAAAAAATCCAGAAGCTCTCTTGCGCAAACTTAGATGCCTCACATGAATGATAGTGCTTTGTTCAAAATCATTCAATCCAGATTTAAAAGATATAGACTTCTATCAGCTATTTTTAACATCCACGCAACAAAACCTGCAACCTACAATTGTCTTAGGTTGTTCAGTGATGTAAACATGGGAATCTTTAATATCTCTACCATCGATCTAGCATGACATGACTGTGTGAATGTGTGTAAAATAAGAATAATTTACTCCAAGATTGAATATTAGTAATGATATGAAAAGTATTGCACAGTATAAACCTATATGAAATCTCTTTTATTTAGGAGCTTGTCAAAAGAATCTCAAACTCATTGATTTTTGTCATTGATCCGATCTCTCCCCCCTTATTTCGCAAGGATGACTATGTTCTGGAGGTGAAACACTTCCGCGTCCCCTGCTGGCCAAACCCGGACAGTCCTGTGAGCAACACCTTTGAAGTGCTGAACCTGGTCAACGACGAAAATATTGCCAAGGACAGTCCTACTGTTGTCCACGATGAGTAAGACCTGCTCTGATTTACCATTAGAATAATAACATTTAAAGGGTTCTCTCTCACTTACAATATCTTGGGGTTGGTATTGCTTTCCTACAGGTAACCCACCTTCAAAATCGAGACCAGTCTAAAATTCACAAAGACTGGGTGGGGCAGATGTTTCATTCACAATTTAACTGTAAAGGTAGAGGAGTAGCTATACTTATTCATATAAAGATTCCTTTCATTGTATCAGATACTATCTTGGACCCAAATGGCAGATATGTGATGGTTGTGGGAGAGCCGTTTCGACTTGGCTTAGCATTGGTGAATATTTACGGCCCAAACTTTGATGATGATAATTTTTTTTAAAAAGGTGCTAATCTCCATCCCTAATCTGGATAGTTACCACTTGATTATGTCTGGCGATTACAACCTGGTATTGGATTCTGTCTGGGATCGCTCTTCTCAGTCTGTACCAAGACCGTCTAAATCTGTGCAAACAATCCAGTCGTTCATAAATATACATAAACTCATAGACCCATGGAGATTTAAACATCCCACCAAAAGGGAGTATTCGTACTACTCTAATGTACACAAGTCGTTTTCCAGGATAGATTTTTTTTGGTTGACCCCTATTTGCTTAATGTTATTACAGATTGTAAATATGATCCAATCATTATTTCCGATCACGCTCCGGTTAGTATTAAGGTAACTCTTCCGACTCAGAGGACAAAACGGACATGGCAGCTTGACACACTCCTGCTGGCTGATTCAGACTTTGTGAAGTTCATTACAGAACAAATAGATTTCTTTCTGCAGGAAAATAGGACTGATGGCATCTCAGCCTCAACCCTCTGGGAGACACTCAAAGCATATCTCAGGGGACAGATTATTTCTCGCTCGGCTTATATTAGGAAAATGAAGTATAAGAATATTGAGGAGCTATCTTCAGAAATTAAAGCTCTGGACGGACTCATATCTCCGAACCCTGATTTGATTAGGAGGAGAGTAGGCTTACAAACTGAAATTGATCTCTTAACTACCACCCATGCGGAGAGGCTCATCTTTAAGTCCCGTAGTAGATTCTATGAAGAAGGGGATAAACTTTCCAAACTATTAGCTAGTCAACTCCGCCAAAAAGCAGCGTCCTGTATCATTTCGCAAATTATACTACCTGATAGCTCCTCAACTGAGGACCATTAGACTAATAACAGCTGCTTTAAAGAGTTCTATTCTAAATTATATTCTTCGGATTCAACACCAGATCGCAACCAATTTGACGCATTTTTTTCTAATCTGAACATTCCTTGACCCTGACTCTAAAGAACGATTGGAAAGAAATCTGACGCTAGAGGAAATCAACAATGCAATAATGTCCCTTCAGAGTGGAAAAGCCCCTGGCCCCTGGATTCCAACTGATTTAAAAAAAAAAAAAAATTAAGATAAACTTGCCCCTCTTCTTCTCTCAGTCTATGCAGAAGCACTGGAGAATAACATTCTTCCGCCTACGCTCCGCCAGGCATCTATTACACTGTTATTAAAGAAGAATAAGGACCCTCGAGATTGCTCATCCTATAGACCAATCAGCCTGACAAACTGTGATAGTAAAGTGTTCTCAAAGGCCATTGCACTCCGGCTTGAGACAGTTCTTCCCCATGTCATTTCGGAGGACCAGACTGGGTTTATCCAGGGCAGACAATCCTATTTTAACCTGAGACGATTGTTTAATATCATCTATACTGAATCTAGCACTCCATCACCAGAAGCAGTAATATCGCTTGATGCTGAAAAGGCATTTGATCGGGTTGAGTGGGATTATCTTTTTCATACACTTGACAGGTTTGGTTTTGGCCCTAACTTCACTCACCTTATCAAGATCATTTACACTGATCCAACTGCCTCAGTGTATAACAACGGTATCTCATCTGGGTACTTTCGTCTTCACAGTGGGACAAAACAAGGGGATCCAGTGAGTCCGTTGCTTTTCGTTTTAGCTATAGAGCCACTTGCCATAGCTCTTAGATGCAATAATAGTATACAAGGTATCTCATGTGGTGGCCTAACTCAAACTGTCTCGCTTTATGCAGACGACTCGTTACTATATGTCACCAACCCCATCACAACTACCCATGAAATCCTTAAAATCTTGCAGGAATTTGGAAAAATTTCTGGGTATAAACTAAATTTTAATAAAAGCGAATACTTCCCCATTAGTAGTAATGCCAGAAAATATCCCAATCTGCCATTTAAGTTGTCCGCCGAGTCCTTTACATATCTGGGTGTGAAAGTCACCAAATCCTATTACAGTCTATTTAAAAATAACATTACTCCTCTGTTGGAACAGTGCAAAAAAGATATTAAAAGATGGTCTATTTTGCCACTATCTCTTATCGGGAGAACAAATTCTGTAAAGATGAATATTGTACCAAAGTTTCTATATCTATTTCAGGCACTGCCTGTTTATATACCACAATCTTTTTTCAAAGCATTTAATCAAATGATTTCTTCTTTTATATGGACTAATAAATCAGCTCGCATAAGAAAAGAATTTATGGAAAGACCAAAGGATGTAGGCGGGCTTTCACTTCCAAATTTGCGCACATATTATTGGGCTGCGAATTTTAATGCCATCTCTTTGTGGTTAAAAGACTGGAATAATAGGATCCCTGCATGGCTCCAGATTGAAAAGGTTACAAGCAGCCCACACTCACTCCCTGCTTTACTCTGCGCACCCCTATCATCACTAGTTAATAATATTAAGGATAATATAATTGTAACTCAATCACTACGCAGATGTCTGGGTATTCAGAGTATTTCTATTCACTCACCAATAATACATAATCATCTTTTTCAACCATCCCTAAAACAACGGGGTCTGTTCCCCCTGTTCATTTACAGAGGGTCATTGCCTTTTCCTCCTTATTAGCTAGACGCTTGATTTTATTTAAATGGAAGGCTGCTACTCCTCCATCACACCACCCCTGGATTAGGGACATTATTCAGAATGTTAAGCTGGAAAAAATCAGATGTACCCTCAACGGTTCCATCAACAGATTCTACAAGACCTGGGACCCTCTGATAACGTATGTGAACAATTTACCTGGTCTGGAACTGGAACTCTGAATGTTTACACCTGCCCTTGTTCAGTCCTGTAATAACGAATGTTAGGTGCACTTGTTTTTTTGTTTTTTTGTATTTTGTGTCCGTCTGCTGTCTGTGACAAGTCTGTCAGGTTGATTTTGGGTTTGATCTCTCTTTGTCTCTTTTTTGTTGGGATTGTGTTTCTATGGCTATTTGTAAAATAGAGAATACGATTGTTTTGTATGATAATTGGACTATTACAAATAAAGTGTTTAAAAAAAAAAAGAATAATAACATTTAGGGATTTTTCAACTTTGAATGTAATATGTAAAAAATTTGAACTCAATTTATTTTATTGCATTTTTCCAGTGTGGGTGGAGTCACAGCAGGAACATTCTGCGCCTTATTGTCTCTGACTCGCCAGCTGGAGGCCGAAGGGTCAGTCGACGTCTTCAAAGTGGCCAAACTGACAAATCTCATGAGACCAGGAATCTTTAGCGACATTGTAAGGCTTTTGTCCATCTCACAGTATGCTGATGATAATGTGCTGTGCATTACACAATTTGTGTTTGTAAAGTAAGGGATAGATAATTTCAAGTACTAAGAAAAAAATGTCATTGTTTGGTATGGCATAGAAACATAAAAATAAAAAATTAAGTCTATTGTAAAAGTATGACTTGTCAACATGCTATAGTTGGTCATAAAAAACATCATCGTATTGTATGGCATTAAGATATCATAATTCTGTACAATAAGGCATAAAAACTGTCATGCTGTAGAAATAATAAAAAGCCATCATGGTAAAGTTAGTCATATAAACAGAATGTTAAGGCATCAAAAACATCATACAATAGAATGTCATTAAAATGTTATGCCTTATGGTAAAACGTAAAAACTTTTTAGTATAGTAAGGCATGAAAAATATCATAGCATAGTAAGACATACAGTACATATCTCATTGTATAGCAAAACAATAAAAACACCGTACTATAGTACGAAAAAATGTTATATTAAACCATAAAATAAAATAAATTGTTTATCAAGTCATAGAAATTTAAATAAAAATAATATTGCAAGTTTTTTTCATCGCAAGTATAGTAAATTATTCATGAAAAAGTGTTAAAAATACAATGGTATATTAATTCACAAAATGTCAACCACTCAACCACTGCAAGAAGACTAAAGGATGATGCAAGTTGAAAATGACAGTGAGCAGCAACCCTAATATGAGATTTTGAACCCTCAATGATCAACTAATAATTTGTTACCCCTTGTCGTTTTAAAGGAGCAGTACCAGTTCCTATACAAAGCCATGATGAGTCTCATTGGGACACAAGAAGATAAGGAAGTACTCCAGTCTTCCGACATCAACGGAACCATCGTGGTGGGAACTGCTAGCACTGCAGAGAGCCTTGAATCCCTGGTTTAACTGCCCCCCGCCCCCACACACACAAAAAAGAAAAACCCTCAAAGAACTTTACACTTTTACAAATGAGCAACAGCCTTTACTTCTCAACCACCATCAGAAGAAGTACTGTTGATTCCACGCTACAGCTTCTTTACACAAAAATCTTTCAGGACAGTGTGTGTTGTAGTTTGAGTCTGGCATGTACTGAACAACTTTTTTCTTTGCTGTATCTGGACTCCCTCTACTTTTTTTACAGTGTGCCTTTTTGTATTTTCACCCTGTACGTCTAACTTTGATAAGAGCTGTCAATTAACAGTCCAATGTTTTAACGCTGTACTGACCAGAGATGTTTCACTCAACTAACAAACTTTTCCTAAACCTTTGTATTTATTGGCACTGAGCCAAATGGGTAAAAGGGAAAAATCCCATCTTTTTACATCAAATGAGATATTTTGCTAGTGTTTCTTTTATAGAGCTTGTGCGCTGAACTCCTCTTTGTAAAAGACCATCGCAATGGTAGCAGCAGTGTTCTATTGAAGTCAAATATGAAATAAGGGCCTGAAATAATAAAAAATAATAATAATCTAATGTAAATAATATTATAGTAATCACCTTGATGGACCAAATTTCTATTTATACTTTTAGATTTTTAATTTTACCATTTTTAGTGCATTCAAATGTTGTGGTTTAATTCTAATTGCTTAGTTGCAGAAGATTAATGCTTTTATATTCTGGATTTTGTAACAGACTAAATGTGATGCATGGGGTACTGACATTTTGGTTTTTTAGCTCGACATGAAACACTGCTGGATTAATAGCTAGGCTATTAAATAAGTGAAACACCAAAGAAGGAGCCTGTTTAGCTGTTTTCTTCCTCTGTACAGAACTTCAACTACAAATACACTGCAGGTAAACCGCAAGAACACATTTTGAACAACCAAGGATCCATGTGTTTAATGAAGGAAGGGTTAATCACAATATACATTATCGCAAGGCACTTTAAGGTCGAGACTAAACAATATTACAGAGAAAGCCAACAGTTCCAATGAGCAGCACTTGCCAACTGCAAGGAGAAAAAATTAAATTTTAACAGTGAGAAATTTTTAGCAGAACTGGACTCAGGAGAGAAATGGGGGAGAGAGGAGAGGTTGGTGGAAAGGGCGGGAGAGAAGAAAGAGAGAAGAAAGAGAGACTAGAAACAGTTGTGTAAACCTTTGTTTTTAAGTTCTGTCAGACTGGTTCTTAGGATGACAACAATGATGCAGATGTAATGATGTTGTTAATGGTAATATGAATAATTATGGAGATAATAATAATAATAATAATAGAGTAGTGTCGGATCTGGATCCTGCAGCATTAGAGTGAGACATACCTGCAAATGTGGAGAGAGAGAGAGACGCTCAATGCAGAATGAGTTCCCCAGCAGTGGAGGCCTATAGCAACATAACTAAGGGATGGTTCAGGACTTACTATAGAAATGCTAAAACAGGAGAAACATGATCTGTTTTTCTAATTCCGTTTGGATTAACTGGAGGCTTTTCACGGCTTATTACATGTCACCCAGGCCTTTATGTCTTTATGACAATCCTGAAGTTTGTCTACCTGATAAGTTTCATCTGGCTTTATAGATAAATACAGCTGGGTATCAACTTCGTTGCAATGGAAATGTATGAGGTGCATTCTGATAATATTGCCTTAGGGAAGCATATATAAAGTGGAAAATATTGGTCCCAGCACAGAACCTTGTGGAACTCCATGACTAACTTTTGTATGGTGGAAGAGTTGTTGTCTACATTAACAAACTGAAATCTATCTGATAAGTATGATTTAAACAATTCTAGTGCTGTTCCTTAGTCTCTGTAATAAAATGTTGTGATCAATGGTGTCAAATGCAACACTAAGATCTAACAGGATGATAATAGAAACAAATCCACTTTCTGAGGCCAGACGGTCGTTGATAACCGTTAGCAGTGTACTATGATGTTTTCTAAATCCTGACTGAAAGGATTTAGAAAACTATTCCTGTGTTAATACTCACATAACTGGTTAGTAACAGATTTTTTGAGGGTTTTAGAAATGAAGAGGGGGGGTCGGATCTAATATGGAATTTTTAATTAAAGGTAAGACATCCTTAAACAGCCTTGATAGAATAGGATCTAAAGGACAGGTTGATGGCTTGGATGAAGTGACCAGTGAAGTCAGCTCAGCCAGATATATGGAGGAAAAGCAGTCTAGATATAAATTAGGTGATACTGTTGGTTCTGAGGGTACTGTGTTGGATAGTGTATCTGTGTTATTCATAGGAAATAATCACCAGCCTCACAGACGTCCAACAAAAACAAGGTCAGAGGTCACTAAACCACAAAAGATGGAGCAAGCATCCCTCTGAGCTTGACAGGAGAGAGGTGTTAAGGAAACAAACACAGATACAGAAAACAAGATGTGGGCTGATGAAAACGGAGTGCTGTCCAACCTGTGGATTATATATTTTCCCTTTATGGAGTTATGCTTAAATCCCTGCACTAAACCGGTTATTCCGATTGATTTCCCATGTGTTAATCTGGGCTAAGACTCTGCAAGCAATGCGTCTTTTCAGGACAGAAAATAGGTCAAGTGGCCTGACGTCATCTTGACCAGCCGCCCTATCCACAATTTCATTTGCATTATTGACTTTTCATAATTACATCCCCAATTATCCCCTGCTTGGCGGCCTAGTTTGCATGACTGCCTCCAAATTGAGTGGAAGCAAAAGGGCATTGTCTTTTTGCAGAGGGGCTGAGCTGAAGACCCACAAGACATCAGAACAGGATCAGAAATACAAAATGTGGAATACTTGGAATGTGTTTTAACTGCCGCGTCCAGGGTCTGGTTAACAAGATCTTTGACTAAGGATTAAAACTGAAAGTCAGAGTTTAAATAGATGCAGTTTTAGAAAAAAACATTGACATTGTTTATTCTAGTAGATCCTACAAAAAAAAAACACTATTATAAGTTAACGTTTTACTTATATAGAAGTAGACAAATATTATCAGCAAAATGTACTTGATTTACCAAATATATTGTATATATTCATTGACAAGTTAATAGATTTTAATGTAGCTGGTTGAGATTAACTTTATCTTAACTACTTTATATGTTGAACAGTGTTGTATAGAGTAATCAAATCTTTTGTAAGTCAATACCACTGTGAAAAGTAACTTTTAAGTTACATAAAAAAGTGACTAACTATATGGATTAACTGTCGTATACTCTGGGTAAATTTTAACAAATAATACCAAAAATGCTACTTGAATGACATGGTGGGATTAACTAATTGACTTTGGTGCTCTGCCATAAAAAAAAAAAAAAAAGGTCTGTATTTCGAAGTGAATAAGTCCTTTTTCCTGCAAAAAAAATAGAAAGATGGTACTCCGGGGGTCAAAAACTGCTCAAATAATTACCTTGGGTTAATTTATTTATAATCAACAACATTCCAAGATGTTGCCTTGGCCTCAGTACATTCTATTCAACCCTTTATAGACTAAATGATGAATCAGTTTAATCTCAACAGATTAATCAAAAACGAAAAATATTTGTTCAGCTGCAGGCTGGTAGTAATGCATGATCCACCTTCATGTTCTACATCATTTCATCATTTGAGCTGATTGTTATTCTGTAGAAAAAGGTGCAATAGTTTCAGCACCGATGCCTGTAGTTTTATACCTCAGGGAGAATTCAATAGTTAACAAGGAAATCCAGAAACCCAATAAAATCAGAGAGAAGTGAAGGTTTTGTAGAACAAAACAAATCCTGCCATGATAAGAAAGTCAGTCTTTAACTTATCTTAAAGATTCACCTCACCAATCCTAAAAAAGACTTTACCTACTGGTGTAGTCATGCAGATGTCATGCAGATTTGAGTTTATATCCTCACTGTGTCTACTTCCCTGACACTAATACTATAGAGCTGAAATGAATTAATAAATCTACAAGAATTTGTTAAAAATATTACATTTCATCAGATAATCAATTATTAAGGCTGTAATGTGTCTAATTGATAAGTTAAATTAAGCTATTTAATTATAATCAATTAATACATTTGTGTTAAAAAACTACAATAAGTGAATTTATAGTATTCGTATTGAAAAATGCTTTAATAAAATAATTAATTTGAAAATGAATGAATTATTTATCTTTGAATAATGAAAGCGCAAAAATAAACCTAACAGTATGATTTTCATTCATGTGACATTTTTTAAATTTGTATACAGCAAAAACTGTGCTATTAATACAAGCTTTTACAAATTAATGCATTTTGTAATCATGAATAAAAATTTCCATGAAGGCCAACTCAAACTTAACAGTCACAACAAAAACAATGAAAATAAAAACCACAGGGATCATGTTTGAGGTTTATCAGAAGGGTCAATCAAACCATCAACTTTTGTTGATAAATTATATTTGAAAAACACTTATATGTATTAGTGTTGATGTGATTTATGGCTAATTTGTAATCACTTTGATTTGAATTCCTTCTTTTTAAATCTGATGGGACCTTAAGTCTTTGTTACTCAGAACTAAATTTACATAAATACCAAGATATCAAACTCACACCAAGGCCCACATATAAACTACATATCTGTAATATGTAATAAATATAATATATAATATAATATATATGTATATATGTAATATATATATCAGGTAATCAAACCATGTAACAAACTCTTAACAAGGTGATCACAACCCCTTAAAATTGAAATAAAGCTCTCCCAGGTAGCAGACAATAAATATCCCACAGATAGCAAATTCACTCTTAAAAACAAATCAAGACAAACCTCTGAGCTCTATATTATCTGAATGCATCTGATACTGAAGTTGATGATTGAAATTTCAAACATAATGCATTTCTATTGCCAATTTGTATGTTTACTATCCCAAGATGATTTTTAATTCATTATACTATTAGGTTTGAATATTCAAAACAGTATTGCAGATTATAATTTAAATAGCTACCCCATGTCTGTGGCCTACATGCTTTAAAAACAAGATACATTTCAAATAAGCATAATCACAAATTTGCCCTGTTGTTGCTTTATGGAAATAATTAGATGTTACTTGTTGAGATCCCTGTTTTTGTAACCAACTTCAGAGTTTAGAGGTAAACCTGAGTTTTCTCTACAATACTCTGATGTAATGATGGCATTGGAAAGTGGTGTTACATGTAATCATAACGGCTACATCAGTAATGCTGACAGACTAAAAGTATACAGTAGGCCATACCTGACATTGCAAATAAACATGGTGGGTAATACATTTCTGCATTCATTAGCACATTACAAAAATTTAATTTATAATGTAATCATAGATATAAATGTTATTGTTGAGTATTTTTCAACAACTACAACCCTTTCTTAACAGACACTTAAAATGTCCTTATGACTGTGTATGACTACAATTAGCCTTTTATTAAATGTTTGGTAAATGCTGAATTGGGGCACAAGAGGAGGTCATAATAACTCCACAAACAGTTGACGTGACAGCCGCCTTGATCAAGTGGTTCCTGGTTCGATTCTTGGCAGCCTGGACCATTTGCTGCATGTCCCTGCACGATTATAACTTTTTCTCATATTTGAACATATTCAGGTGGCAAAATGTTACTATCACTATTAGTTATTACCACTATTGGGGTTAAAGTTTTTTCAAATCCCACACATGGGGTCTGATATTTTTCCTGGATACCTGGAGAAACTCTCAAAATAAAGACTATTAAATGGGTGTCGTGAGATAATGATTTCTTACTTTGAGCTGTTCTTGATCATGTCAAGAGCATTGCATGTTAAATGCCAACCAAAAAAAACAAAATGATAGTCATGATCCTGTACAAATCAGCTGAACATAATTGTTTTAACATAAATGTTTACAGAAGCTTCTCTGTTACTAAGACAATTGCCTTTTGGGGGGTATTTTTTTGCAACCTCAGCACATGGAGCAGGTGCTCTTAGTGTCCAAATCCACTTCTTTTCTTTTTAGCACACAAACAGTTGAAAGCATCCATACAGTGTGTACAGCAAATGATTGAATTCCATTAAACTTTTTCCAGTTCTGACCTTTTGCATGCCAATAAAGTTATTAGCCAATCGAACCATAGTGCAGACAACCTCAGGCAGACAGCCAGATGCTGCTCGGTTTCCTTTTTTTTTTTTTTAAAGAATGAGCTTATGCAAATTTAATTCAGCTTTTTATTGATAGTGTTCTAATTACTGCCAGAATAAATGTTGTATATTTGAAATATTCACTGATTCATTTTTGCATTTTCATGTCATTTATTCATCAAGTGTAAGGGCTGTTAATGTCGAGCCCTGAAGTAAGAATGAACGCTGACTTCAGACCAGGTTTTTTTGCTCAATCACTTTTCTGCCACCTCAAAATGAAAATTGCTTCAGTTCAAAACTAAAGACACTTCCTTTGCACTTGGTGCTGCTCTGCGCCGGGTGTAAGAAAGGGCCAAATGCCTTTCTTGTTGTAGTTTATGATAGTTTTGAGCCAGTGCAGCATTGAGCTAGGTCTGTTGGGTTTTGAATTAACACAGAAACCAGCAGTAATACAGACACTGTGCTGATAGAGAAAGGAACAAGGAAAGGCTTAACAGCTTTGTTAATTTCAGGAAAACACTTTACAAAACTTTGCAGATTTATTATGTGAAAGGGTTTAAAAGGGTTTTACTCATTTGAAGCATCGCTCCCAGTTTTTATGATGGACGTCAGAAAGTCTCCAGGAAATGTATTTTCAAATCCCTGTCAGACCTGGTCAATACAGTAGTTTGACTTGGGTAGTGAGATGATGTTTGTGCTTTTAATGTTTTAAAATTGTAATGCCTAAAATAGAATTATATCTGTTGGCTTTTTAAACATCTTCACAGAAGAACTTTTCTCTGAAACAGAACAAATTCAAAACAATAAAAAAACAACTTTTAGACATTAAAACATTTAACATTTTCCTGCTTTCAACCCTTCTTCATCTTTCACATATTAATAAAAAAACTAAAAACATTAATGATATTTAACTTATCAAACCCACCAGCAGACGGATGAGTTGGAGTCTGTCTGATGTTTGGATGAAGTTGGTAATAAGGCAACTAATTACTTGTGGATTGTAATCAATATCTCTGGAGTTGCTTTTTGGGATTTAAAGGGAGTTGTTGGTTGTCTTTGGAGGCTGAGTTCTACTCCTCCAGGGTGCTTTTGGACATGAAGTGCAGTCCTTCCTCCTTCAGTCGGGCCAGCACTGGCCCATAGACCTCCTTTGTCATTGGAACCACCAGACCCTTTGAACAGATTTCACCTGCACAGGGCAAATGCACAGTCAGTTTTAAAACTACAGCTCAGTAAAAAATATCTCATGTTCTAAAGATTAGTCCGACTGTTCAGTGGAGGAATTGGTCAGAAAAGCACCCAACACCTTTTCTATTTTCAGGTAGCCACTTGTTTCTGTTCATTTTGGAAGATACAGAAGATAAAACATGAGTGAACACAGATCAATGTTAGATTCACGGACCAACAGTATAAAACAGCATTAGTTTCACAGAAGCAAAAACTAACATTAGCTTAACAGCCTAAAAGGACGAACTAACATGAGTTTTGTGGAGTAACAGCATAAACTAATGTCATTTTTACAAAATGACTGAGATTATAGCTTCACAGACTGACAGGACAACCTTTTTCTTTTAATTCAGTAATTTCAATTTTCCATTTTTTTGTGCAACATATTAACTTAATCAAATATATGACTGATTTTGGTTTCGACACAGCTTAGTGCAACTTCGTCATTTTTTAACGCATATTACCTTCATTATACATTGTATCTATTATAGTATTCACACTAGTACACACCGATGCATTGTCTCAGTTTTAGTGTGTATTATAGTATCTATTCTGCAGCTTGATGATTCAAATCTGAATTGATCAAAAGGTAACATTTATATTCACGGTGACTTAGAAATGTTGAGAGCTTGACATTCATTTCTTCCAATTTGTCAAAGAACTTGTGGTACAGGAGCCCATTTTTAAAAAAGCCACTTGGCAAATCTATATGGCAAATCTGGTGAAATGGTCCCCTGACTATGATGTGAATGCATTCACAGTGTCTGTCCACAGACAAAACAGCCGGATAAGCAGTTCTTGTTTCTGCCATCTTTGGTTAAAGAAACAGAGATGCATGTGAAATCAGTTAACAGCCTACTGTTCAAAAGAGTGCATTTTTTTTTTACAAAACTAGCATCTTTAATTGGACTGGCTATAACAATAATAATAATACGTTAATTTATATAGCACTTTTCATAGACACAAGTCACAAAGTGCTTTGCACAACAATAGTATTCAAAGTAATAGAAACAGTACAATATACAATACCAAACTTAAAATTATTGACCTGGTACATACCAAGTTACCCTAAAGCCTGTCTTAAGAGCAAGGTCTTTAGCTCCCTTTTAAAAGAAGTCACCGAACCAACAGACTGTAGGCCGATTGTTAGGGTGTCAGTGTTTCAAATGCGTGTTGACCACGAGTCTTAAGGCGAGTGTATGGAACTGAAAGCAGATTTAAGGAGTTTGATCTTAGGGAGCGAGTTTAAGAATAAGGTTGAAGCAGTTCAGATATATATGAGGGGCCCCGGCCGTGGACAGTTAAGTGCATTACAATAGTCGATGCAAGATGAGATGAAAGCATCTTTCAAGTTCCGTGTTCGAGATTAAGGATCTTAGTTTGCTTTTGTTGCGTAAGTGAAAGTAACAGGATCTGGTCAGCTGCTTGACACAAGTGTCAAATAGTGTTGAATGGTCAAAGATTACCCCTAAATTGAAATGGTTGGAGTGAGCAACAGAGGAGAGGGGTCCAATGTTCTGTGGGATGATGGGAACCACTCTCTGGAGCAATGACCAGAACCTCTGTTTAATTACTATTGAGCTGTAGCAAATTTTTTGTGGTCCAGTCCTTGATAGCATTAATATAGTCAAGCAGTCTGGTTAATCTAATTGCCTCATTATGTTTAAATGAACACAGTAGCTGGATATCATCTGCATATAAGTGGTATGTAATATTAAAACGTTTAATTATCTGGCCCAAGGGTAGTAAGTAGAGAGAATATCCATCAATGTAAAAGTATGCAAAAGGGAAATTTCAGAGACAAAACAAACAAACTGACCGTCAAGGACCATGCGAGCAGCTATGGCTGCGGGGTATCCTACAGTCTTGGCCATGGCAGAGAAACCACTGGGGTCACCGTACACCACCAGACTGATGTGTTTGGTCTCCAGCTCACCCGTCGGGTGGCGAAGCCCAACGTCGTTCCTCAAGATGATCATGTCTCGCTCACCCTTATCTGCCAACAGTGGAATAGTCATTAATAAGTTTGTGCAGGTTCAACAGATGTGCCTCAAATCTGGTCAGAATTCGGCACACAATTCAGAAGTACGAAAATGTACAAATTTCAGCAAAGTAGCTCTCACATTACGTTTAACCTAGATTTATAAATTTGGTAGGAATATATATCAGAAGGACACAAAAATAAGACAGGACAAGACAACAGTCTCTTGGATGAACTAAATTCAACAGGAAGTCCACAATTTTGAAGTTTGAGTGAAATTTCTTAACTACACCTAAGAGATTAACAAATTCTACTTCAATTGTTGTCAACCTATCAATGCTAGCTGCAGTCTTGGCCTGTTTAATACCAGATTTTTGTACCCACACCAGAAAGTCAGAAAAAAATGTCTGTCAGTCTTTTGTGTTGTGTTTGTGGTGCAAGTTATGTGTGTAAATATAATTTATCAATGAGCAGTAATTATATTATATTATATTTTCATGTGAATTTTGCTCAGGAGTGTCTTTGTTTCTTTCTTCCCAGTCGTCTATTTGAAATGTTGGACATTATAAAGCATGACCATTTTTGAAAAATAAGACTCCATGTGCACCACATACAGTCATGAACCATGCACACAACAGAACAGTTCAGTTCCTTCGACTAGAAGATCATAAAGATCAAAAAGGTTGTGAATTGTGTTGTAAGGGTACGGCATTTGCTGGCATTGATGGTTGAACAAAATACCATATCTGATAACATTGTTTTCAGCTTCAGAAAATTGTGATTAGTATTTTTATTATTATCCAATATTGCCTCGAGAAACAATTCACTAATTAATAAATTAAATATGTTTTACTTGCAACCTAGAAAACAATAATTTCAAATTTTGTCATTAATCAACTCAACCTGGATAGTTATCAATCAATCAATAATAATTTGATTGATGATTTTTTCAGGTAAGTGCTCTGGAATAATGGTACTGGAATAGGTAAATTCACATGCCTACAGCAGCAGACAATATATTTAAGAGAATTTCACATTAAATACAGTACTTATTTGAGGAAACAGATTTCAATGCCTTGTAAAACTTTGATCTCCTTGATCGTATTTTATTCTTGTGATGTATCGCAATAAAAATAGCTTGTTTCTCACTGAACGAGAGCTTGGCTTCCAGATGTTTTGTCAGGGCAGCAAGAACACTGTCGGCCTGAGGCACTGACTCGTCGCTCAGCATCCCAAACCTGTACACAGAGAGTCAAAAAAACAAGACTTTTCCCTTACAATAAAATAACCTTCACAAAGTAGTATTAAAAGCTTCAAAAGAAAATTACTCGCTTTAACACCCAGGCAGCGCTACAGCGGCCCACACATCCTTGACTAAATCTAAAGAGATGAGCAGTTGCTTTTGTCGCTGCTTTGCTGGTGAATTGAATAAATGAACAAGTCATTCTATTTGAGCTGTGAGCATGATGGCTTTTTACCCCTTTAAAGGCAGAGATGGAATGTTTCCAACAGTTCACTTTCACTGTCAAAGGAATTTCTGTTTCAATGTAAGCGTGGCCCTCTTCCCTTCACCGCCAGCAGCAGCGGAACAATGACGGCATGGAGCCTTGATCTGAAGACACCCTTGGACTAGTTGATTTAAATTTAGGAGTGTGCATGCTAAACCACTTCAGGCGTCCTCATTAAGGAGGGAAGTGAAAAGTGTGGCAAAGAGGAACAGCCTCGGACTTGCTCTTAGCCAACCATCCATTGACGCCAACTTTGAAGAGAAGGAGACATCACATCTGCCTCCTCTGCTCAGATCTGAACTGCACAGACAAATGGACATTTAAAAAACTAGTGGTATGATTTGGACTAACCGCTGTTGAACAGAAGAACTGCTGACATTTATGACTTTTAAAACTCACTAACTAGCCTGAGTAGGGACAGGAACACGAACATCTGAGCATATTCTGGCTTAAAAGAACAAAACATGTGGCCTCACCATCTCAGGGTCTCCATCCTGAAGTCGTCCTTTTCAATGTGATCGTATATGGCTTCTTCAAAGGCATCATGGGACACAGAGGAGGACAATCCAATCTGGTTACAGAGGAGCTCTTTCTGTAGAGAGGAGAGGACACGTCAGTTTGTCCCACGTTGAAAGTCCTAGTTTGTCTCCGAGCTCAACATGGAGATTAGATACTTTCAGAAATGGCTACAGGAACTTTTAATGTGCTCCAGTGCTAAATGTTGCAGGTGGGCCACTATTTATCCCTTTCTTTTTTAATCTTCTTTCCAGATGACAAAAAAAAGTGTGCGAGTGTTTGAGAAGGACAAAGGGCAGGTTTTAAACATGCTTATCCTCTCTGATTTCTGAACATGTGGCTCTGTGTTTCTCTTTCATCCCAGAAGGATAAAAAGAAAAGTTAGCTGCTGTAAACTCATCAATGTCAGAAAGCCTTGGCGCACTGCAGCCTTGATGCTGACAAGCAGTTATTGACAGTAATAGACTCTTCAGTAAACCCACTTCCACAGTCAGATGCTTCAAGTGGAAGGGCTGCAAAACAGCTCATTTTATAAAAGTGAATGATGTGGGAGGCACAACTCCGCTGGCTTTCAACCATCTGTTCAAATGTTTTCATGATCCCTTTTTAAAAAAACAAACAAAAAAACATTGAAAGGATTCTCAGCGGAGGTTCTGACCCAGGAAACAGGAGATGAAGTGGGCTGCAGAATGGGAGAAGGCTCGCTGTTAATCAGACCCAGTTTGACAAAACCACTCATGGCCTTGGAGAAGCCCTGAGGGACAAAACAAAAGCTCAAGTGAATCACAATGAACACAAGAAACAAAAGATACTGGGAGAAATTGGGTTTGTGTGGGAATATATTTTGGTGATTCGGTTGTCCTGAATTTATATAGTTGTCCTGCTTGTTTTGGTGCTGTGTCACTCTTAAATTGATTGATTGCATAAGACATCTTCCAACAAAAATACCCATCATTACTGAGTTTCCATGTCTCCGTAATCATGCTATGCTGGTTTTCTCTGTTGCACATCATTGTAAAAGGAAAACCTTTGGGTTCCGACCTCTGGTCAGACAAAACAAGACAATTTAAGATGTCACCTTGGTACTGGGAACCTTTGGTAGACATTTACCACCATTGTCTGACATTTTATAGACAAGTTGAAAACTGATTAATCATAGAAAATGACTTCAGCAGGTTGTTGCAGAAAGGTTGACAACAAACAGGTCACTAAGGTGAAGCTAATACTCAAGGTCAGTGCCAGTTTCCCTCTCGAGATTCTTAAAGAATGACACTTGTGTTAGTGTCGCTGCTGACAGCTGTCAATGGAAGTTTGTGTGTGTGTTGTACCTTGAAGCGCAGCGTTCCTCTGATCAGTGTGTGTGCCGCCTGGATGCCGTACGGCTCCGCGTATGTGGTGCTGTTGCGGTTCGGAAATCCCTCCAGGTTGAAACCAGGAAGGAAATCCATCGGCATGGTGGAGTCCATCAGATACCCGCCGGCTGGGATGCTCACCACCTGGAGAAAACACAAACACTCACAGATTGAGTTTCTTTCTTTTTTGATTTAAGGAGTTAACTTGCAATTACAAGAACAAATTTAAAAAATGGCACCTGGTTGTCTTTGAGGAAGGTGGCGGGGCTGATGGTGTTGAGGAGGACGCCGTACGGACTCCAGCTGAACTTGTAGCGAAGAGGATTGTCTGAAGATTCCGGAGCAGGAAGACCACCACAGAAGGAGCTGTAGGACTCCACCTGAACAGAAAATTATTTATTTTTCAACAAATTTTTCTGTCAATCAACTGGATTAAAATTACAGATCGTATCAGTAACAGCAGCTTGTGATGTGTTAGTTTTAAAAGAGGCTACAAAGGCTGGAACTGATTTAAGTTGGATGCAATAAAAAATTGGTGACTGAGATAAGGGATTGGGACATTTCACAATATAAGACAAAACTGTAATGCTCTCTGGTGGGGAAAAATATATGTACAAATTCCATATGTATATCGATTTCTGAAGTGAAAATAAGTTCATCCAACCCCTGCAGCAAACCGACATTTAAATGAGCCTTCCTTCTAATATTCATCAAAAAAGAAAAGAAAAGGACTAGTGCTTTTCTAGTCATATAGACCACTCAAAGCGCTTCACAGGAAAGTCACATTCACCCATTCACACACATTCACACAGCGCTGCTATTCACCACGCTTTTTATTTTATTTTCGTATCATTCATACACATTCATACACTGCCAGAAGAGCCGCCAGAGGCAATTTAAGGTTAATGTCTTGCCCAAGGACACATCGGCATGTGGACTGGCGGAAGCTGGGATCGAACTGCCAACCATCAGGTTGATGGATGAACGACTCTACCTCCTGAACGACAGTCATGGACTTGAAATATAGGACTTAAAAAAGAATGATTGTGGGATTATAGTTTGTAAATGCATACACCACCAACCCACCATATCACCTCATGTCTGTGGACATCACCTGTGTCTGGATGAATGCCTGTTTTAAATTCAACAGTCAGGACCATGTGGACACTGTCAGTCACTTTAATGTAGGGGTGGGCAAACTCCGTGCTAAATATGCTCATGAGGCAATTGATAAATGCAAAGAAAGCCACTTTACTTCAGGGTGCTCCCTTCTGGCTGTATGCCTGTCAAGTCAGGGCCAATGACACTTGTGCATAGTTGTTACGAATCATCTCTGACAAATATTATTACAGAACGCAGAGGCGGAATGACTTGCTTTTCAAGAGAAATAATTGAATGATGAAGACGAGCCATGTGTCCTGTGTGTCTTGTTTGCGGGGAAACAAATTTCTTTCAGCTGGAGATATTTACAGTGGCTTAACTGACGGACAAATGCTCTTGGAAAAAGTTAACGCTCTTTAGTTCTGTTTGGGTGACCAACAAGCTGCTTTAGAAGACCACATTCTGACATAGACGATGTGATGGAGGCAAGTTTCCTGAGGAGTGTGAGCTGATAGCTAAGAAGCTGAAACGTCGTAAAACTTAGTCAAATAGTTCTTAATGCCATTCTATCTCAAAGAACAGTCACAGAGAAGATTCATGATATGATACACAGACACAAGATACTGAAAAGCACTGAAGACACAAGAAATTTCAAGGTTCAAGGGACGAATTAATGCCTTTACAAACCACACACGACTCTACCAAAGGTGAGGATTTGTTTGAGCAAGTTGTTTTGGCTAAAACCAGGAGGGAAGTAGCATCATCATCACTACCATCTGACGGCAGATGACTCCCACCATAACATTAGTTTGTGAAAAAGGTTCCTCACCCATGATGGCTGCCAACAGCCTGTTCAGACATGCACATGTACTAACACACACAAATGCAGTCAGAGTGTGTGTTGACTCACCATGCAGCCTTCAGCTTTGGCCTGGTCGATACATTCCATGGCTAGCATGTGGTCGATACCCGGGTCCAGTCCCATCTCATTCACTACAGTGATGCCCGCCTCCACCGCACTGAGACACACACACATACATTATCGTTTGGATTTTTATGTCTGCAATCCACAAAGAGAATATATCTTCAGCAGCAATTCTGCAGCAAGATAATTTATCACAGTAGCTGCACATACAACGTAACTTCTGATTGTACAAGTGGCCAATACAATGAAAATAAGGGCCCAGTTATATTAAATGAAAATTAATAAATTGTTAATAAATCCTGGTTTATCGTTGTCTGTTATGTAGTTGTTGATCACCTGCTGTGCAGTTCCTTCATGGCAGGACTCAGGTAGCTGGCAGTCACCAAGTTCACCTTCCTCTTGATGCAGTGTTTGGCGATGAGCGGGTGAAAAGTGTATGGCAGCATGCTGAGGAGCAGAGGGAGCAGAGCAGGTCCTTAAGTGGACTAAAAGAAGATGAGCCTAGTCTGACACTTAAGGGCTGAGCAAGACAAACTGAGATCCTACCAGTGAATGTAACTGTCTAAAAAAAAAATAACAGCATTAATTAACTACGATGAAGAAAACAAGAAGCAGTTCTTGGTTTGCTAAAATGAGTTACATTTTGCTTAACAGCTGTTGGCAACACTTTATTTTATGACCTCTGCACTTTGAAGTTAATTTCCGGGAAACCTTCCTTGTAACTTCCTACAAGTGAACCTGTATTTAGCTGTAATATACTATAATATTTCGAAGAATGTCCAACACAATTTGGTACTAATAATAGGGGATAAGGGGAAAGTGTTAGTTGCTTTAGTTTTTATGTTCTTGGTGGTAATATTTGAGATTTTAAGAAAAAAATTAAAAAAGGAAATTGTGTAGTAGGCATGTGAAAAATAGTTGGTAATATTATCTATTTCATCTAATAATATATGTTTAACAGCTAAATACCAGCTCATTAAAGAAAAACAATTATGAGGGAAGCTTCTAGGAAATTACCTGGGATGTACGGGACCTGTCAAATGCTTTTATTTAAATTACACAAACTTGCTTTTAACGGCTGTAACAGCTGACTCAACCTCAGATCAACTGGCCTTTTTTATCTGCAGACCCCACATCTTCTTGGGGGGTGGGACTAACAAAAAAGTCTAAAAATTATTCCATTCAAGTCCATTAAAAGGAGGCGTTAGAAAACCTAAATATAAAATTAAATCTTTCCATTGCATTAAATGGAATTAGTTGATCAGTGTTCGTTTGGAGCTTATTAGAAACAAACATGCTCCCCTCAGATATTGCAATTTTACTTTTTCCAACCATTCCTCCACAACAGTTTGTATGATTTTTTCCAGTACAGTGTGACAACAGCTCCTACTGTACCTGATGACCAAGTTGTGATCTTTGACCAGAGAGTCGAGGTGTCCTTCTTGGCTGCTGACATCCAGCGTGATGGGAATGGTGTTGGGATATTTAGCTGCCAGCTCCTCCGCCTGTTTCAGCAGCACCGACGCTGAACACAAGATTAAATAGGGTTACTGAAATGATGATTTGTAATATGGGAAAAATAATGCACGTTATCTCCAGATAAACTAAATAGGCCACAGTGGTAGCCTTATCAGCCTAAATCAGTAATAATACTAGTAAAAATAAGTGATCATTGCAGCATATTAAACCATTATTAGACTAAACATGCATTAAAATAAGGCTTTGGATTGTTTGTCCATTTTTAACACCAATCAATTGTTGTTTGAATGCTATCGCCTATGTGAATCCCTTTATGGCCACAATTTACCATTCAAATTTCATTCAAACTTCAAATGAACACTTCCAGCATGATAAAGCTCCATGGCACAAAGCAAAAAATCATATCAAACTGGTTAAGGGGAACATGACAGTGAGTTTAGTGAACTTTAGGGACCACCTCAGGCACCAGATGTGAATCCAGTAGAACCTTTATTGTAGCACAGTGACAGTGGCAGCATTTTTGTGCAGCTGACAAATGATGTGATGCAGTCATGTCAACATGGAGCAGAATCTAAAGAAAATTTTCCATCTTATGGAATCCATGACACTATGAGCTGGGGCTGTTTGAGTATACTGTATGTAGTAGTAACAGCAACAGAGAGCTGAAGTAAAAAGTGTTTTTCAGCTTGGGGTTAGGTTAATTGGAGACTCTAAATAGACCATAGAATGGTTGTTTGTCTCTGTATGTTGACTCTGCGAGGGGCTGGCGACCTGGCCAGGGTGAATCCTGCCTCTTGCCCGATGCCTGCTGGGATTGGGTCCAGCCCCCCTCCTTTACCCTTAAAGGATAAAGCGGTATAGCTAATGGATGGAATGGAAAGCCAGGCTTGTAGTTTCTTCATGACAGCTGCAGCTTTTTCATTAAGTAATCATTGTTTAACCCTTAAACTTAAAGGTTTAGATTTTCTATAGCAAGAACTGTATGGGATTACAATTTGTCTTATAACATGTAAACTCCAGGAACATACATCATTTCTATCATGAGGATAGAGGAAAAAATGCTAAATCACAAATTCTGTAACTGAATTACAGAAGGTGGTAGAAGAGAGGCTGACGTAGGCGTTATGTCAGATCTTCAGTGTTAACGTAGAACATGTATAATTTACTACCTGTGAGGTGACATGCAGTTTGACCTTGATGCTGAAAAGATATTCACTGGTTGTGAAATTAACATTTAATCAAAATTTATTTGGTGTGAAATCTTAGTTAACAGGCTCAAAGGCAGAGAAAAATGTTACACATGACTGGTCAAAGTTTGTAAAACACACTCACCCACAGTGACCTGTGTCTTTTCATTTCGAGTCAGATACTCAACAATAGGTCCAGAGACGTATCCCGAACCCAGCAGCAGAACTCGCTTCATTCCAGTCTTGTTCATGATCTGAGCCTTCTCCCTGAATGATATCAAACACACCAAGTTAAAAACACGTCATAAAAATGCACCAGTGGGTTGTAGGGACTGTGTTTCCATTCATCCAAGGCTGGGATGTTAAATCCTAAGTCACAGCATTTTTTAGAGTTTGTCAAGATGGAAGCCCCATGGATTTTAATTAAACAACATTGAACAGAAATGGACAATGTACTGTTTTAGAATTAGGATTATGGATCAGGATTAAACATATCTAGGTGTCAGACCACAATCTACTTTCTCACAGATGCTGTGTTGCTATTCTGTGGGGCACCCACATATTTAAGCAAAAATAAAACAATTAAGGCGTCCGACATTGACTCTCTTTTTTTCACAACACCTTGTAATACATAGACTCTGACACTACTTAAGTAAAGCAGTGCTCCCAGCTCAATGGTAACATTAGCATGCTAAAATGCTCAAAGCGATAATGCTACTTGGCTGATGTTAAGCAAATAAGATTTCTTTTTAAATACCAAAGAAAGAGAAAATACTATTGGAATTAAGTTTTCCTGAATGAAATAAAAACTGTTTCTGCAAGTTATCACGAATATTATGAGCTTAAACTTCCAGTTACTATGACGTCAATTTGATTTTAGTTTTATTGTTACAATTTAAGAATTTCTTGGGGCTTTGACATTCCCAGAAAGAAAGCAACTCAAGGGTTTGTGCTGTTGTTAAGTAATTCTGCATTTGTACTGTCGATTACCGTCATCATCAATATAAACATTTCTCTATAATATTAAAATGTGTCAAAAGTCCAAATGGCAGCAAGTTTGTTTTGGTCAATCTTAATCAAACTGCTTTGGTGTAAAAGAAACAAAGCAGGAGATGGGTCTTCTCAGGAACCAAGCAAGGTCAATCTTATCTATGAAAGCCGAAACAATCATTGAGCAGCTGATGTCTCTCCAGGTGTGATAGTCGTGGGGAGATGACGACATTACTCAAAGCTAAATACACTACAGATACCGTGGATGGGCAGACTATCTTGGGACGCCAAACACTGTGAACCTGTTGATCTGTGTAGCGAACCGGAAGTCTCCTCAATATTGAGCTCTTATAATAAATATTTCTGCTTAAGACATCCATGGTTTCCGTCTCCCTGATTCATCATCCATTCCATCAATTATTCCATTTCAGGGAGGAAGGTGAGCTGGAACAGGAGGAGGAGGACGAACAGCATGGATAGGAGGGCATTCATAATAATAATCAAAACAATAATAAATACATTTAAGGAAATGAATAACAAAAATGAAAATAGAAATTAAGGGAATCTGTAGATTATTGCTGATTGTTAATAAAAAAGCTACTTTGTATCAATATCAGGGCTGGTTATTGCAATTAATAAAAAATAAACATGTAAAATCAATGCCTGAAAGCCACATTTGCCTGTATGTAACTGTACCGTTTAAGATGTTTTAAATGTTATATTAATTATTATACATTACATTACATTATTATTACATTATCATTGTGGAATTTGCTGGTTTCATGTTATGTCTTACATTCCATGTCTGACAAACACTTTTGTGTTCATGTTCTATAAATGTATATCATAAGTGTAACTATTAACAAATATCAATGTTGTTATTTGTTGAATATTCAAACTTAATGCAAAAATTTATATTGCATTTAATAAGTTTCATTTACTGATTTAAAATATCTTATCTAAAGCATTTACAACTCAGTGAAATAAACTTAAATAAAAGCTATTTGGGGTTTTCTGAACATCAAGGCAGAAGCCAACACTCGTAACAACTTTACCTATGTTGTAAATTTCTTGCAGCTTTTTAAATATCGTATTAACTGAACAAATGCATTGCAAGTGCATTCACTTTTAGTTTGCATTACACACTGTTACTAACTCAAAAAGTGCTGAGGTTTGATCCAAAGCTCTGACCACATATATACTGTAACCCACAGTGAGAATAGGAAATATGTTGAATTAGACTAAAGCCTCTTAATCAAACTGAGAGGTCTTCTCCCAAACAAATGGATTCAGTTAAAAAGTGGGATTTGGCATGCTGGATTATTTTAACACCATAACAACAATAACACCATAATAGAGGCATTACCCCGGGTGACCTGTGGCATTAATATCCCACAACCAGCACAACCGTGCATCTCCTAGGAGTCAGACCCCTGGACTCATTAGCTTTGGCCTAATTGGTTGTGGCACCACGCGCATGCACGAGTCACAGGGGGCCTGACCGTCAGTCCGCCCGCCGCCAAGCCAAGTCTTCTTAATTAAAAAAGAAAAGAAAGACGTTCCCTCAGGAGGATTTCTCCCCGAGTTTACATATTTTAAGGAGACCAAGTCAATCCAAAGGATTAAGATTTGGTGGCATAACTTGTCTGGAAAAATTATACTTCGGCTCAATTAGGAAGAAAACTCATCAAGTCTTAGAGGTGCCCTAAATATGAGCTCAACACATAAACCAACCCGGCTGTTTAAATGCTGTAGAATAGCAAAGCTGCACTGAGCCCTCATATTGATAATTTACAGAAAAACACTACTACTGTTGGGGTAGTTAATGCGTCTTAACGTATTTGACAAGTTCATTAGAATGTTTGACACAGCAGATAAGCTGAGAGGGCTGTAAAATAAGAGAAACATGTAATCAATCAACTGAATATAGAAATGAATCAAGGCAAATTCATAACATCCTGCTGAGGAATTCAATAGGTGCAATTAAACAATTATTATGCAGATGAATGATGATGATGATGATTCTTTTGCGAAATCTCAAAATTTAGGTCTTTATACAAAATCAGAGGAGAAGATTAAATACATTTTTGTGTCCAGTACAGAGTGGTGTCCAGGGAGTGTTGAGCCTAACTTAGCATAAAAACTGGAATGGAGAAATGCTAGTCTATGTTGGCATTAATAAGGAATGATAACTGTTTAGAAAGAGAAGCAAGGCATACCAGTATCTGAGTCTCCTTGACTGTATGTGTTAGGCGACAAGCTGTTTACCTGAGGTTACTGAGCTAGCATCAAAGCCTAAGCTTGAATGGGTTTTAATTCTGTTACCAGAATCAAAGGAAAAGTCAAATTGGATGTGAAAATTCATTGAGCTATGGGAGAAGTATTGGGTCATGTTTATTGTGTCCATTTGTACAAAACCTGTCCCCTTTCCAATCCTTGTTTTGACCATTAACCAATGGTTTGCCATCTGCAGTTTCCCCCAGTTACCAGTCTTTGTGCTAAGCTAAACTTCACACATCTTGGACCTTAGCTCTGAATGGCACACACAGAAACGAAACTATCCGTCCTCTCATCTGACTCAGTCAAAGACAGCTGACAAGATTGGAGCATGCGAGAACTAGATGAAACGAAACAGACACGATGCAACACGTTGGGTGATGCGGTTTCTGTGTAAAAATAGACGGAAAGATGTTTCTACCCCTCGATACCCAAGGTCAAACTCCAGGATCTGAGGTTGGCTGGTGGCTGCAGCTTATTAGCACGCTAGCCATGCAAGGTGTTAATGCAGAGGCAGGTTGGCACAGCAGACACCAGAGGGCAGCACTGTGCAGGAACAACCACAAGGTGATGTTAGTGTAAGTCTAGCTTTGAGTGCAGCCAGCTGAAACACTAAAACATTACAAACTGCAACTCTACAAAAAGATGAGTAAAGAAGGGAACACAGCAAAACAGGAAACTACAGAGCACAAATATTAATTTACTTTTGGTGAGCCGCTAATAATTATAGGTAAAAAAAAAGACTACAGCCTAGACAGTTAGCAACGGTGTGCTAGAAACTGACTTTGTTACCTGTCTCTTAATCTTTAGACATGTCATCCATCGATTGGTTGCATTTTACTCGCAAAAGGGACAGCCATGGGCCAAAGTAATTTTTTATGAGACATTTATAAGAATATTTAAAATGAGAACTATGCTGAATACAGATTGATCCCCAAACACACAAACATATGCACTCTCAAGTCTTCAAATACACTGAGTGCCAAATACTGAACTGCACATACTGAATTGCATACTCACTGATGGAGGCTGAATTAGTTCTTACCTTCTTTCGCGAAGTTTTTCAATGTACTCAAACTTTGGGGTGAGTGCTCCGTTTGAGGTGATGACAGCCTTTGGGAACAAAGAAATAAAGAAGGTAAAAAAACGTACCAATTATTTTCAACCGTTTGCAGGGGAGTAAAATAAATCTTGTCAAACAGATACTACCCAGACACTGAAAGGAAAAACGGCCGCCCCATTACAAAGAATGGTTTACAGCAACGGCAGAGTTGGCTGCAACGCGATTCCATGAGTGAGTAGGTCTATGTCTCTTCACTTGCTCACTCATCACATTGACTTTTGAGACTTTGGAGGCTTGAGACCTTGGCTGACAGCCCTGCGCTTTTAATTGGTCACTTTCAACACCCCAAGTCTCAGGCCTACATCTTTACCACCCATGATGACAATAGACATGCAAAATGACTATGTATTTGGGGGTTCTTTAAAAGTCACATTATGGATATCTGCAATGGTGTTTCATTTTGCATCTGATATTAAAACTGAAAAGTAACAATTAGATTGTACATATTTTAAATGAAAAAATTTCCTATTCCATTTTATTGTATTTTCATTTTCAAAAATGTAATCATGGATATCTGTAACTGGATACACATGAAGTAATTTGTCCTGGGATGAAGAAAGTTGTGTATATCTGGGTTGTTGCTGTTGACGAGAAAAAACTTGAATTATATCTGCAAATAGCATATAAAAGCGTATTTAAAACAGCCTATCACATGGTTAGCTTGTGTCCTGTTAAGACCTCAATCTCCGACACACGCACTGCATGAAAACATTAATAATGAAAACTGAACCAGTCAGCGTAGGTCCACCCTGAAAATGAGCTGAACTGCAGAGGAGCTGAAATATTGATCATCCATAATAAAAAAGGGAAAGAGTAGCACAGAGAACATCGTCAGAACAAACAGATATGTCGTATGAACGACAGAGAAGTAACTGGACGTGGTTGTAGTTTCTTGAAGAAGTGTCACCTGCATCCAAGAGTCTTCTTCAGTTCTAGTGGTGGCAGTGCTTGAAAGAGGAGTGAAAGCCATCAATGTCAAAAAAGAGAACTGTCCCTGAAAAGAGGTGGTCTGAGACACCATCTTAATCCCACCTACAATGTTGTGCTTTCCCCCAAAACAACACCTGTGTGGACAAAGGTGACTCCAATCACTTTAACAACCCTCAATACAACAGTTTCAATGACAGTCTGGAACATTAACAGGAGGTTACCACAAGAGGTTAAATACCTGGGTTCACCACAACTTAGTTAGAACTGAAGAAGCCTCTTGGATGAATGAAACATCTTCAAGAAACTACAACCAAGTCCAGTTGCTCCTGATTCAACACCCTTGTGGATAACTATGACCTGGATGAATGAGAATCTCCAGACAACACTGAAATATTTCATTACGTTACTTACGTCTCTGACTTGCGGGCTGAATTCCTCTTCCTCCAGAGGTCTGGTGGCGTCTGAAGGAAGCTGATGACAACAGAACACTTTTTTTTACAAAACAAGAAACTGGCAATCCTGTCTGTCAGGGTTTTTGTATTGATCAGTTCAGAACCTGAAACCTGCAGCACTCTCCCACAGCAAACTCGAGCAGACGAAGGCAGAAGCCGAAAGCAGTGAAGAGCAAGAAAGAATCCCGACAACGCCAGCAGCTGTTTGCAGCTCACCTCAACCTAAAACCCAGATGTCTTACCATCTCCCAGATGTAAGGGAAGAGTCGGTCTCCAAAGTACTCTGTGGCTTCAAGGGGGAGCTGAGCGGGAAGATTGTCGATGGAACACATGAGGATGCCATTTCCCTCCACACTGCCAAAAGGAAAAAAACTAAAAGAATCATTCACTGTCTGGAACACAAATAATTCCAACCCATCCATATTAAACATATACAATGTAATAAACAAGTAATTAAAAAGAGTTGACAATTTATTTGGTACAAATTGCAAAACTTTTCTAATTCAACGGTTTGAAAAAGTTGTAAAGAAGCATTGAGGCTTCAGCTTGTGATGCTGTTAATTCATATCGATGAAGGAAGGCTCTGTACAATGTAATACAGCTCAGTTTACCTTACAAAGCGGCAACAGAATATGTAGAATGTATAAACATATGACAGAAAAAACCCTAACATTTAGTTGAAAGCTGACAGAAAATGTGATTTCATGTTTCCTTAACAACAGCACTCGGGCAATATTTGACAATTTGCTGGAGTAAAAAACTGATCATAGTCGTTTGTCTGATCCTTGCCAGTTTGTGTAACAAACTTAACCATAACCTGAGAAAAGTAAAAAAAATCAATCAATCTGAAACCATTAAACAATAAATTAACATATCCAGGTTCTATTATACCTCAAAACACCCATTACTGAGGCAGATAGACTAATCAATCAATCAATTAATGAGTGAAGACATGTCGTGAGTGTTTGTGCTATACCTGTCGTGGTCTATGTGCTGGTCAGCGTCGTACATACAGAAAGGCTTATCGATGGTGGTGCATACATTCATGAACTCTATGGAGCCTCCGGTGTCAGCTGATATGTCGCAGATGGCCAGCAGCCTGCGGAGAGAGCGAGAGTGGGGGGTTAAAGGTCAGAATGATAGGCTGGACCTCTGTAAACTGGACTGAAGATTAGCATGTGACATTTGACCTCTGTGGAGATACAGCAGCTTCCACACTGCACATCTATCCATTCACTAGAACAGATGATCAGCAGTAAGCATGTCACGTTCATCGTTCTGTAACAATAACTGCATTTGACTGCAGGATTGAGATAAGGGTCAACAGTTCAGATACTGATGAAAAAATATGATTTTCCCTATGAGGCGGCGATACTCATCCACTCGGTGGAGCTCCACCAAGGCCCAACCGTCCTCTTATTGAAACACTAATAGATATAGGTCCACTTTATATGCACCACACAGATAGCGTCACAGATTCAAGAAGCCTTCCGAATGCTTCTGCTACATGTTGACATTGTTGCATCAAGTCACTTCTGCAAATTTGCCAGCTGCACATTAACGCTGCCAATTTCCTTCACATCTGGTGACTGGGGAGGACACTGAAGTTCACTGAACTCACTGTCATGATCATGAAACTAGTTTGAGATGACCTTTGCTTTGTTTTTGCTGACATGGAGCAGTAGGCTACTGGAAGTAGTCATTAGAAGAAGTTAAACTGTGACGTTAAAAGGATAGTGAACTGAGACGGAAACAAACAGAGAAAAATAACGGAAAGCACTCACAGGGGTTGTTGGTAAGTTTGAGAAAAATTCAGTGGTTGGTCAGTGCCACAATCTTACTTGTGAGGCATCTCTAGTGATCCCCTGACTGTAGAAAAGGTTTTGGACCGTCTCATCAGCTTCTGTACATCGAGTCGCCTGAGCAGTCGAGGGGTGTGGGGATCCCAGTAAATGCCATTGATCAGACATGTTGTGTAAGGCGCCACCTGTGGTTTAAATGACATAAGAGATGAGCAATGTTTCCCATACATTGACTAGACAGTATTGGCACGCCAAAGTCAAATTTGTTGCGCCATAGACACATTACAAAGATTACAAAGATTTTTACAATTCTCATAGCAAAATAAAAGATCTCTATAGGTGCGAATTATTCGGGCAAATACAGATTACATACAAAGTCAATGCAAAGACACAAAGAATTTGTGTGTTTTTGCACCGTTACTTCAGCAGAGCAGCTCTGAGTCTGTTATCCAGCCCCGCTCGCCGCAGTGCCCCGCTGTGTTCTTATCCATGTTACTAGTGTATGGCCAGTCAAAACATGTATGTTTGGCCCGCGGTGTTGCTGGTTGCAGTTTTCTTTTTGAAATGGCAAAAAGTGAACTGCAGTAGTTGAGCCGCTGCGCTGCTGCACAAACAGCTGTAAAATCAAAGTTCTGTTCAGAACCCTGAATGTGCCGCTGTTGTATTGACAACGTATCTTACGTTGATGAGTCCCAGCTCCAGAGCAGCTGTTTATTCAAAATGTATAATGCATGTAACATAACTGCACTGAACGTAACAAGTGTCTAATTCAACACTGCACTTTCTTGGTCCCTACATTCTTCAGATATGACAGACTGACTGTGAGACAGGGACTTTTTCTGGGATTCACTCAGTTCCCTGTAAATAAATCCGGACCCGGGACCAGAGTCTAACTAGGTCCAGGTGATGTCCAGTTAAAGACACTTTCCAATTGACCTTGACCTAGTTTAAATTAATTTACGCATGTTGAATTTGGGTAAGCATTAAAATTTCATTTTTTTCTATACTGTTGCACATGTTCTTGACACATAACCTTTCATCGATGAGACAGATGAATTGGTTGTCTCATCCTGTGAAGAAAGTCACTCAAACAGGGCAATGTGTACAATCTGTGGCATATGTTTTGAAACACCAACACAACTTTGCCAACCACCTTTATTTTTGTGCTGCTGACTCAAACAGAGGACAAGGCCTCTGAGTGACTGACAGCAGCAGGTGGCAGGCTGGACTTGGAGTGTTGTAATAGCCATTAGGGTAGGGGCTGGTGTAATAGAAGCTAGTGGACTCACACTTGTCCTGAAGTGTGAGGTGTACAGCTCTGGATGGTTCTCGTACTCCATGGGGTCATAGATGCCGTCGCTTTTCCTCATCAGGTGGTGATGTCGGCTCAGGACGGTGGCGTAAACTCTGGTCATATCTGACAGGAAAACAATAAAAATCATCGTGAAAATTATCAATGATGGATTACTTTATTAATTCCAAAGGGAAAATGAAGTGTTCTAGCAGTCATTTCACATAAGTCACAAAAAATGTACATTACATGCTAAAGCACGAATGGAGGTTCCGTTCTTTACTGTGATCAGCTATCAAACAGACGTACCTCCAGTTCCTGAGACGTCCTTCAACTCGTGAGGTTCAACATATTCAACAGGAAGCTCGTTGAGGATGTCTTGGGCTCCCTGTGGCGAAAAGAGGCACGAGAGACTTAAGCCGTGTTTCAACCAAAAGTATCTTGAAATTTTTCAAGGAACTGAAGTATTTCCTGCAGACCGTTCTCCACCTGCATTTCCACCACGGTCGAAAGACCAGGGGGAGATTAGGCAACTTAACCCACTGACAACAGACGGCTACAACAAGCTGTTCTACTCAAGTCCACCAAGCAGCGGTACTGCAGAGGACTATAAAACATTGTTGTATAGTAAATATATATATATATATATATATATATATATATATATATATGTACAGTGGTGAGAAAAAGTGTTTGCCCCCTTCCTGATTTCTTATTTTTTTGCATGTTTGGAGCTACGTTGTCCTTAACCTCGTCATACCTTTGACACGTTGCCGGTTCCAGTGAAACAAAATGTGACAGGGCCGATGGATTTGGGCATGAGCCCCATGGAGATCTCATACCCACAATCCCTCACTGCCTGGATGGCCTGGCTGACGTTCCTGTAGTTATGAGCCATGCCAATGTGCTGTGGACAGCGGGAAGACAGAAAGTGATGGTATGAGATCCAGGTACTGTAGCTTCAAGACTAAAAAACATCTTTGGTTGCAGTGTGTATTTTATTAATCTTCAAATCAGGATTTCCGTGTATGAATATATTGACGCGTATTTACCAATGAAAGGTAATACTAATGTACTGAACAAATCAATGTTGAATGAAGAGATCCATTATCGTTGGTTATTACATAATGAACAAAATTATTACATTTTCGTACATTTTGTAAGAACCACCGCATTATTTTATAATAAATTACAAAATGTGGAGAAATTTATTACATATTGGGTGCAGGGTTTTTATTACAAAATGCGGAACATTATTACATAATGCGGGTGTTATTACAAAATGATGTGAAAATGTATTACATTTTGACGTTTTAATACATAATGCGTTGTTATAACATAATGCATTGTTACAAAAAGAACAAGAAATAAAATGCAGAGTAGTAAGAGAAACAATTTCTGTATGAAAGTTGAAGGAAAAAATATGCTTTGTGTTCAAATGAATGAAGAATGATTTCTCTTACCATAAAGGGAGTGTGCTGGCCAAGAGCCAGGAAGCGCAGCCCCAGTCCATGCAAAATGTTAATCATTCCTTCAAAAAAAAGAAAGTCACAGAAATCGCTTCAACATAAACAATTCACAAAACAACACACAAACTAAGATTTGAAAGCAAATAACTCAAATTAAAGAAAAATATAAGTTAAAATAATAAGTTAAATATCTGAATCGATATCTTGACAATAAAATGTCTAATCAGTAAGAACTAAAATAGAATATAAATAAATCAAAAGATATAAATAAATATCAGCATTAACAAAATGGCACGAAAATAGTACTTAAATAATCAAAGAATCTCAGAAAATATGAATTAATTGTCCATTCAAAAGAATAAAATGCATAAAAATAAATGCATAAAAATATCAATGCGATTTCAGAAAAATATGAATCAAGCAACCCAGGTCAGGGCAACCAACGCTGCTGTGTGGGTTCTACTCAATTATCCTTTGCAGATAAAGCTGTGGCTTTTTAATCGGGCAGCAGGAGAAAAGGTGAAATCTTGATCTTGTTTGAATGTCAAAGTGAAATTGCTAATGTCCACCGTGTGTATAACTATGTGGTGGTAACTGTATACAATTTGCATGTTTTCCACTGTTTTCCAATCTACTCTGGCATTTGACTGAATATGACAATAACCTGCATTGACTTGATAATACTATGGGCATTTATGGTTAAAAAGATATAAATATTGGATGTATTTTTGAGGTCTTTCTACTGCGATTTGGGTTAAACTTACTTTTACTTCTAAACAGGTAAAAAGTGAAATGCGGTTTGGTTTGGTTTTAGCAGCTGGTTGACATGCTGAAGTCCAACTCAGGTCTGATCAAATGATGAACGTCCAGCTAATTCACACATCTCTCTTGGTTGCAGTCAGACACTTATCTTTACTGTTATATTAGTTTCCCTCCAGCTGCAACACTTTTACAACAGCCCCAGTGGCCTGTTGCAAAAGGCCGTTTATATTCCATCCTACCTGCAACACCTGCCCACTGGCCAAACGCTACGATCCGGTAGCCGTTAGGATCGACCATCTTCTCGTAGTCAATAAGACGAACCTCCTGAAAATGCACAATGAAATTCTTTATAGTTTTTAATGCGTTTAAATATGTCGGAAATTGTACACATTGATACAGAAATGAATAACAAATAAATATATTTTTATAATACTGTAGGTTGCATCGTCTGTTGTTCCCTGGAGAAGTATTTGAATGAGTTTGTTTACATCACTAAACATTTAACTATTCATTACATTCAGACAACATAATGCCGGGAAAGCTCCACTCTACATGAACCGGACCGAGTTCAGGAACAACACAGCATCATCTGTCTCTAATACAGATTGTCTCATCTCTTTAATTTGAAAAGTCTGCCTTTGCCCATTACATTGTTTTTTTGTCAGGCTTCCAGACAACACCCTTATGCCAAAAATATTTTCATCTCTCTTGCATAAAATCTTACACCAACTTGACTGAACTTAAAGGGCCCATATTATGCCCCCTTTTACACAAGTTACATTGGTTTTCAGGTGTGTGCACTACATGTCTTTGCCATTCAATGTCAAAACACCTCAAGGATCAAGCTACACAGCACCCTACTCTTTCTATATTAACAGCCCTGTGAGACTATGGTCGAGTCCAGCGCTTTCCTGCTCACATCTCGCCCCCCCCCCCCCCTTCGTGTACCGCAAAGCCCCGCCTCGCTCCGCCTCGCTCCTCCCCGGGTCTGCTGCGCAACTACGGCGTTGCGCTGCCATGACAACAATCGCACGTGACAAGGCACAAACACGACGTAGAGACCCGGGAGGCACAGCGAACACGTCCTCCATAATGGCTCCTTTACAGACCGTCTGCACGGCAAACCCAAACCACGAATCAACGACTCATTGTTTTCTTTTCATTCTCCGTGGGCTGGCAGACACCCCAGATAACAAAATATACGTGGAGGCAGGCTGAAAAGGTGCCTGGAGCATAATATGGCCCCTTTAACTGACTTAACTTGTTTTGCACAATCAGTCACATTCACAAGGCGTGACGTCAAGATGTGTCAGCATTGTCAGCAGGTCTGTCATGTACACAAGAAACTTAATCATCACAGAAGTTGTCTGTTGCTTCATGTTTCGACACTTTGGTCAAGGACGAAGCCTAAACTAAGCCTAATAAAACCCTGCAACTGTACAAAAATAAAATGAGACCATTACGCTTCCAAAATTAAGTCAGTAATAAATCAGGTTACTAACCTTCTGCACGTACACCTGGGTTTATGGTAACCAGGTTACTGCAGTACATGTAAATCTACTCAATGGCAGAAAAGGTCGTTATTAAACCCTCGAGACAAACACTTGATCTGCACTCACCTTCTTCAGTAGGTCATCCAGAAGACCCATGTTGGCCTCCTGTGCCTTGATAGTGTGCGAAAAAAAAGCGTACGTCTTCCTCTCCATGATCTTCTCCTCGGGCGGCCTTTTCACTCCAATAATCAGCGACGCCTCCGAAATGTCCTCCTGAATGACAGCCCCGGCCTTTGAGTAGTACTGAAAGCACAACATAACTACACTGACTCATACACTTTCACACTTTTTATGGCATCATTTGGTTTGTCTTTACATTTTTAGTTGTGTCTTATTCAGTAGACCTTTTTGATCTCCCATGGGGAAATTCATGTTAGAGCAGCAAAAGAGGCAAGCAAGCTGGTGCACAGGGCTGATGAAGAACGTTCAATAAAATAAAACGTTAGATACAACATCTTTGACTATATAAATAAAAATGTCCAGGTATTTTAGTATACAAGTAACATTTTAAATACAATTATTGGGATATGGGGCCTTTTATTTCTAATAAATATGATATACATTTATACATGCATTCAGTATTTACTCTTTTTTCCACAACAACAAAAAGCTTATATTGAATTTGAGTGGGTGCGTGGTCGGACTGAATATCATAGGTTTTATAAACTATTAAATACACAGACACTTCACCGCATAACAAACTTTTGATATATGTATGTACATCTATCATCTATTTATACACAATGCCTCTCTGACCCACTGCTTATAGACTGACGAAATATATTTTACTTTTACTATTTTACTTTATCTTTCTGGGTTTTAAAAAATTCTAAAAAGTCTGTGTCATATATTAATGATTGGATAGTAAACATTTCAAGTGAAGTACACCCTAATCCTGACAGCCATAATACACCACCGGAAAATGCACGTAGTGCAAACACAGTGCATGTATAATCTAATAATAACACAGTATAATGAAATATGTTTTATAGGGGGTGTAGAGATGGTGGACAAATGCAACACTGGCCTGGACACACAACACAGACTGGGAGCTGGGATCATTTATGAGTCTGCTGCAGGCAGTGCACTATTTTGTCATAATGGCTGGTGATACCAGCAGAGGTCATGAGTGGGTAAGGAGGTGTAACGGCAGCGGTGGAGAGAGGACTGGTTCTTATATTGTACAATGCTAAACTATAATGCTACACATACTTTATCACTGTGATACTGTTGGCATTTTACCTGTCTGAGTCAAGTCAAATGATATAAATAAATAGAATATATAAACAGAATATATAAATAGAATAATATGAAAACATAACTAGTGTAGCTCCACACGTAAATGGGTTTGACAGGAGCAGAAAATTATTTTTACAGACCATCATTGTTCGGGGGCCTCACCTTCTCGTGGATAGCTCTGCGGTTGGATGGCTGGACTAGGACCTTGACACCGGCGTTCGTGAGCTCTCTGACGTGGCGAGGAGCCAGTGGCGCCCTCCTCTCCCAGGGGTTGATGTCCTCACGGCGAATGGCCAAAACGGCCTTGTGATGCTCATAGCGGCGCTGGCCTGTGAGGCAGCTCGGCAGCCTCTTGCCTCTGGGACTGAGGAGTCTGAACATTATTTCACCTGACCCTGCTCGGGAAAAAGGACACGGAGCCACAGACTGCTGAGAAGAGACTAGAAACAATGACTCAAGACATTCAGCCAGGAGGTGACACCAACTGTTCTGTCAATATCATTATCAAGTCATTGGAAAAATGTGTGTTTCTTCAAACTGTGTACTTTTGTACCTTTGATCATCTGAAAAAGAAGCATGATAATACTGTAACAGGGCTGCAACTTATTATAACCTCTTATTACGGATCGATCTAACAGTTATTTTCTCACTTAGGTGATTCATTATTATGTCTATAAAATGTTCAGGGAACAATGGCTGTTGCATTTTCCCACTGTCCAAGGTCACGTCATCAGATGTTTTGTCTTACTCCCCTCTAAACTTATTCCCCTGCTTTTGTGGGAATAAGTTTCCTGTCATATCATTTCAACTGTATTTACAAGCAATAGAGAGGGAGAACCCCTCCACACCTGCCTCCAATGTGTAATTATGAGTTGCACTTATGGTTAATATCTGACAGCGATGATATCTACCAGTGATAAGGACAACAGAGACATGTCGACAAACTGTTGCCTGAGGACACACCACTGACGGCAGCTACATCCACATCAAACGCAACACTGACACCATCGATGCAGCTCCTTAGATCTAGAGCTGTAAACTATAGTTGTTGTTCCTGTTCTTCCAGACAGTACTGTCACATGCCTCAGGCAAAGGATTGTCTAGATTTGTATGTGTAGTGAGGACTTTTAATGAATTTAATGTAAGAAACACTTTACAGTACAACTTATCACTATACTGAAAGGAATGACAACAAAATTCTGAGCATTTGTAACAGAAATTTTGTCAAGGCGATACTGAGATATATTGCTCTCACTAGGCCAAAAAGCATGCGCACACCTTTGCCTTTGACCCTCCCCCAAATTCCTCCTTGATTCCGATTAAAAGTTTGTACCAGATATGATGATTTCCCTCTGCTTGTGCCTGATATATTGTGCTCAGAAGTCAGTGCTTTTGTGCCAAGTTTGAAGAAAATCCCTTGAGCCACAGCCAAGCTCATAACCCCCAAAAAACTCAATCAATCGTTTTCAATTGTTTCTACACTTCTGTTTGGGTACAGATCAAACACAGGTCACATAGAGTGTGTCTCATATACAAGTGTGGCGTTGATCTTCTCATCTGACTCTTGGCAAAAAAGGGATGCAAGTGTATTTTTCAAATTGCCAAACTGCTCCTTTAGCGACCTCCCAGATTTCTCCTTTGAGTCCTTGAGGGTTCCCGACCCCCAGGCTGTGGATTCCACTGTTAGCAGCGATTCACAGCAAACCTGAACTCACTGTAGGTACTTTGCTAAACTCTTAAGAAATTATCCATCAAAACAATCAATGATTAAACCAGACTTCTATAACGCCATTATTTAGTACCACAGAACGAAAATCTGTATATATATAAAAAAAAAAGTTAATGGAGTTCGGTGTTGACGTTGGTTCGCAGTTTCAATGAAGCGTTCACCACTGAACTCTGTGACCACATACCGGTGATCTGATCAACACTGAATCCCTCACAAACATTAATAGTGAAGTATTCGATACACTGATCAATAATCAGCTGCACGTGAGAGCAGGCTCGAACCCACCTTTCTGACCAGTTTGTGATCACCACGCCGGCTCCTGACGAAGAAATGTGGCGACGGTTCACAAACACCGGAGTGTCACCCAGAGGTGAGACGAGCTGCAACTTCGGTGGCTTCCTCCGCGTGCACTAATCCCTTTCCGCTCAGGACTTCAAAATAAAACTTAATTTCCTACTCGGTGTGATGTGATAATTCGTCTTAACGGAGCTTTCTTCCAGGGTGAGGGTGCCCAGCCCATTTCAGTGTGTCAAGTAAATCCATTCCTAGATGAAGTTTGTGGTATGCCAACAGTAAGGTTGCACTCATCAATTATTTTCATTATCAATACATTGGACAGTTGTTTTCTTTAGTGTAAAATGTCATCAAATAGTGAAAATTCCCACGATTCCACAAAGCTTTCAAAATGTATTTAGTCATTTTACTACTGTTGTGTTAAATTTTTCAGTTTTTATTGATGATTGATCATTATTTACAATTTACAATTTCTTCTTGTTCTATACTGAATGACTTGCAGTTGGGGAAGAAGTACTGACATCTTTTACTTTGGTAAACATGTTTATTGGTAAAAAATACTAAAATGTTCGGGTCAGTATTTACTTAAACCCTGTCCCAAGCATTGTCTGTTGGCTACGGGAGTTGGATTTATGTGTTTTCGCTTCGAAAATCAACAAAATATGTAATTTACTCAGGGATGGAAAAACTTTTGCAAACATACTGTTGGTAAAATATAATTTGATGTGGTCAGTTTGCTCACGTAAATTGAAATTCTTTACGTGTCCCTTTGTCTTTTATTTTGAAGGTGACGCCGCCAGTTTTCCGGTTTCAGTCTGACAAGTGGCGCCTGTATGCGGTGCACGTTTTCTTCCACGGATGTAGATGGGAAGGGTGGGAAAATCTTGTTTGTTTTTATGTGCGGCTAGTCCCGTACGGGTGGCTTAAAACACTGCACCAGATGCACGTTAAGAGGGGAATTTCAAAACATAAAATAATATCGGTGTTTGTTTTCAGTCAAGAGAAAAGGTAAGAGATGCATCCGCCATTTAAGGGAAACTCTTGAAGAGTGGTTGGAGTTACATGTATGTGACCGCCCGTGAGAGCCCCTCAAATAAAAACGAACGTCCACCTGTTGCCGTGTCCGCAGATCCACCGCGTAGGCTCGAGGCTGAGAGGAGGTGGCGGCCTCTTGCTGCCCCCGTCGCACCGTGATGACCGAAACCGCCCCCCCCCCCAACACACAGACACACACACAAAGTTACACAACTTATATTTCCTCCTTCATGATGTACAAATTTAATTAAATCTATAAAAGTGAAGATTCATTGATTAATTATCAATTAATTAGTTTTCAAAACACTTAAGATTAAATCTGTTTACCATATTGTATTTATTTGTTTTCATTAAAGTGTCATTGCCCTTGTCATGTAAATTTTGTTATCTATTTCTGAAAATTAATGTTTTTAATACAAACAAACAAACCCCAAAATTGCTTCGTTTAGTAAAATTAATCGATATATTTGTTCAGTTGTTGTTTTTTCCTGACAATGTGCAAATAGTAGGCTAGCTTTATATCAGTTTTGTCTTTCTTTAGTTTTTTCTTTGAAACTCATTTGCATCGAATACGGATGAGCAGTTAGAATAATAAACATTAAATCAAAATATAGGCTGTGAGAAGGAAAGTAAAAATGTTGACACACAAAGCAAAGTCCACAAAATGTTACCGCTCACACCAAACAATATTAGGATTTTGTTAGTGACTTAGCAGGGATATCTCCCTTTAAAAATAAAATCAGCTTCTTTTGTTTCAAGTTTGTGGTTATACTGAGTCTTGGACTCACACAAACATCTGTCCCTATTTCATTTCATATTACTATTTTATGTTTAAAAATGTGTGGGTTTGCTTAGATAATAAATCATTTTGAGTGAAACGGAATGCCGAAAAAAAGTTAGTCATGTTTAATGTTTATACTTTGACATGATCACACACAGTAGCCCCCCTCCCCTCGAAAAAAAAAATTCACCATGAGAAACTTTTGTTTCATGTATCGACTTCAGTTCAGCGCTTCTCTTTTTAGTTATAACTGTGGTACAATTAAAATAAATATCATAAAACACTTCCTCTTACAATAATCCTGAGATACAGTATAAATAGAAATTAACAGGAGACTGACTGACTCCTGAATCTCCAGCTCGTTGTCCTCCGCCTTCAGGACCAGAGGTGCAGAGGTGAAGTCCATTTGTGTTGGGCAAACTGTTTTGGTTTTGTGTCATGTTCACATCTAGGGGCCCCAGGCCAAAACATTTGTTGTTGGGCCCCTGATGACCCCACAATATATACATTTTCATTCATTTCCCCAGACACTGAGAGAAAAAACAGGATTCTGGAGCTGTTATTAGGTTAATGACTTGGTAACAATTTGGGATCAATTATCTTTGGAGTACTTTACTTCTTCTTCTTCTTTTTTCAGCCTCTCAAATGTGAATATATGTGATGTTGTTCAGGCAAAGCGAGGAAGTGGAATATGTTGATATGTTGTATGTCTCTAATTTATACACTGAAAATGAATTATTAAAAGACAATGATGGTCAGACGTATTGATAAATGATTGCAGTCTTACTGTTCTCTGATGGAATGACATGACCCTGTCAGAAGATTCTGTCTGTCTATTTTCTGCCAACTGTTCTAGTCATAGAGGACAAATCATAATTTATATTGTAAATGACCTACTGTAATAATGATTCAGTGATTATTATGGTAAGTATCTTCAATTTGTACTTCAGCAGAGCACTTTTACAGAGTTACTCATCATCAGTTCCTACACTGTTGGCCCAGTATGACTCTTCAGTCAGTACAGAGCCAACCTGCTGTCCCGTGACCAATGTTTTATATTTAGGTCACATGATGTCGACTGAACAGACAATGAAATAGAATTGAAAGCTCTGTAATAGAAAGCGGGTAAATCTTGACCCTGTTCTTAAAGTATGTCATACTTCTAGAGAATACCAGGTAGATTTTTTTACCTGCTCTTATGAATGCAGTGCGCAACTACAAGCCTGTTGATATTCTATAATTTTCGTATTGCCGAAAAAATCCAAAAAGCTGAAGCAACAATATGTTTGATTGTCTCCCAGAACTTTCAGATTTTATTTTATTTCTAAAGGCTGACTAATTTCCCATAACAGCCGCTCACTGTTGTTTTGATCAAACAGGAGTAAACAGTTAGGGACTATTTTCACTGGTGGATGAATCCATATTTATGCCTCTGGTGAGTTTCTCTAGCAGCAGGAGGGTGTGTGCAGGATCGAGGCAAAACAAATACAGTGTTAGTGTGTGTGTGTGTGTGTGTGTGTGTGTGTGTGTGTGTGTGTGTGTGTGTGTGTGTGTGTGTGTGTGTTCATGGTGACGATGGAGCATGTCATCCAGTGCAACAGTGTGACTCACTGATGTGTTTTTAATAGTTAAATTAGTTTAAAATAGTGTCAATAGTCAGATCAAACATGAATTGACGCGTGTCCTGTTACCTCTTCTGCTTCATCTCTGGTCTCAGAGTTCATCAGTCTCACATCCTGAGATGCAACAGAAAACGAATCAGAACTAGCAACATCTGATGACTAATGATATGATATGATTTAGCCACCGTTTTAATTGACTAAGAATCAAAGAACGTTAGAGTGAAAATTCAGTTCATCCTCTGTCAAGTGTCCTCAGTCCAACAAGAGCTGAGAGAGACGGAATCATTGCAGCCAGTCAGGAGGTTTTTTATGGTGAGCATCCAGGTCATCCAGGCCAGAGGGGTCAGAGGTCAGGGATCAGTGAGAGAAGTTCAATTATGTTGCAGGATCTCGAGAGTTTAAGAAGTGTCCTGGTGGCCTTTTCTCTCTCTTTTTTTTTTTTTTGCAGGATCAAGTTCAAGTGAAGGGGCCATGTCTGGCGTCCACAGGCCTGAGAGTGGAGGAGGTGGGTTTCCTCATGTGTTTCCTCTGGGTCATGTTTGGGCGGAGCATCAGGATAAAATGTTTGTTATCAGGTGGGCTTCTTACATTTAAGTGAAAAAACTAACCAAAATATACACTGATTTAAAAGATATAACTTTGAAAAAATAGGGATCAAATTGAATTTCAAATTTGTAATTTTTGACTAAGAGCATAGCCAAGTGGATTTTATGAGTCTATTTATTATTCTTCCTATCATGAGAATCCACTTTTGTCTGTGATAAGCCAGTGACCCTGTATGAAAAATGTTCATCTATTTTAAAATGGTGAATTTCACTTATTTCATAAAGCAATAATAAAAATAAATATTTTTTATATAAAATAATAAAAACAATAAGAGTAGCTGTTGTTACTCCTCTGCCTGTGAAAACAGTCGTGCGGCTTAGGCTCAGAGACTACAAACATAGCTTATAAAGTCATTGTGACTAACTGGAAGTGTGGAGTTTGAACGATGTGGGCATTTACCAGGCAGGGAGCTCTAATCAAAAGTCTTAAATCCATTGCATTATGGGAAATTGTGGCTCCTTTAAAGCAACTTTTAAGCAATGGTCACAACAGAGATTTGTTTCAGGGGATACATTATTATAATAAATAAATGATAATTTGTTCACTTGTACGTTTTAAGAGAAGCTCTTGTAATTCAGCAACCTACCAACCAACCTCAAATCACTCAACTGTTCAAGGTCATTTAAGTCAGACATTTGAATTTAATATATTTTAAATTTGTCTTCAAAATCTGCCACATGTATTTTTTTGGTATATTTTGATCTATAGTTAGTAATAGTAGCAATGGGCCAAATTAAGTCATCTGACAGCACAATGTAGTGATTCAAGGCAACTTACTACTACTAATATTTAAGGGTACATTTAATGGTAATAACTTGTTTGAAAATTATTACAGGGAACAAAAGAAACTCAATTGGTAACATTGAGGAAATTATTTGTAATATTTGGAGTCAAATTTAAGGATATCTTGTTTTAAAAAATTTCACAGCAGCACAGGAGAGGAGAGAGAAGGCGTTGGAGAGGACTATTTAGTGAGCCAAGCAATCACTGGGACAAATTACTCATTTGGTGGAACAAATGCACAACATTGAGCAAATTAGTATTTTTCTGATTAATTATTTGTAATGTGAAGAATTTCATGGCTGCACTGGAGAGAAGTGAGTGGCTAAATGAAGTCAATGGAGAACACGGCTGAGTGATTTTAGGTCACCAATTATTGATTCAAAGAAACAAGCTGAGTCGCTGCAGGGAACAAATCACTGACTTGACGGAGCAAAGCACACAAAGTATAAATATGATGTCATGAGTAACTAACTTGTGAAAAATCCTTTTGTCGCTTTCAGAACTTAAATTCTTTTTTTCCTTCTTTTTTTGGTGTGTTGGGATGAAGGGTGCAGAAGAGTCACTGTTGAAAAGTCAAAGGTCAGTGTCTCTCAGACCTGGGGGGGGGACTGCGGGCTGGCCGGGTCATGCAACTTCCTAATGTGTTTCTTCAGGTCAAAGTTCCTGCAGAAGCCCTTTCCGCAGGTTGGGCAGGTGAAGGGCTTCTTGTCGTTGTGCGTGTGCATGTGGAAGGTGAGGTTGTAAACCTGGTGGAACGCCTTGCTGCAGATGGAACACTTGAACTGCTTCTCACCGCTGTGGGTCAGCTTGTGGTTCTTGTAGTTTCCTGTGCAAAACCAGACGACGAGAGCCCACATCAGGACAAGAGAGAACAAGAACGTTCCAAACACTTTATTCACAATTTGTTCAGTTTTATAGAGAATAGGTTGGTGGTTTCAAACCTCTGTGGTTGCTTAAGATATGTCACAGGTATTTTAGAGGCCAGAATAGGACAAACTATATGATGTGTCATAATAAAATGATCCAGAAATAAGTGAAAGGTCTGAAAAATGTACCGGACTTAAGTAGCAGAAATATGCTTTTGTCAATATTTCCTGCTAATCGTCGACTCAGCCTTAAATCAAAAAAATCCACACTAAAAAACAGACAGCTCAACAATAATGAAAAGCTTATATGAAGCTCCTAAACTCTACACACTCCGCCACAAATGTTGATGTTGTTTTGGCTTCTACGTGATCAGATTCTGTGATGACGCAGCCTTTCTAGGACTCCTGGTTTGTGTTGGTGATACATGAAGTTATCATTAGTCACTGTCGGTTCTCCAAAATCAGTCAACAGGGTTCAACTGTTTCGAATATCTATATAAATCTCTATATACTGTATAAACCTTCCTCTGCATGTTTTTCAGGTAATCTGACTAATATTTTTATATTACATTGATGATCACTTGATATTGACATGATTTATTATAATTCTTATGATATGAAGAAAAATACCAGTTTAATGACTAATTTTAATCTCAAATGCTATCTGACACATTTACAGAAATGTATATGAATGTAGGAAATATCATTTACGTACATTGGGTTTACTCTCTGCTCAGAAAGACAGTCTGCTATTAAAATCTCAGATGTTAGAAATGACTTGACTCAGACTCAACAAAGCCTCATTGATGTGTTTAACCATGAGATGAATTCAGTTCATTGACACGCAGATTTAACTTTATATTTAGATTTAAATATGCATCAATATTTATAATCCAATCATAAAACAAATTTCAATATCAAGATATCATTTCATTTTTAAGTGGGCCATCGTGCTTAGTTAGGTACACTTTGATATTTACATTTTTGTAGTTACATAAATTGATATTGCCCTTAAGATCATCAGAGTCCTGATTGATGCTGGTGGCTGCTCAAGCCACAGTGTAAAGGTTATTCAACAACTTTCATATGATGATTTATTATATATTCAGACTATTCATACATTGGTACGTGAATATTAAGGATAGTGACTTTTGGTATGTTAATATCCAGGATAATAATATTGGGACTAATCCTGTTCATTGCTAATGTGATACATTAGGTGATTGATATATTGGTAGGTTAATATTCATGCTATTTATTATTTTTGACACATTTAGTCAATAAGTCTCTAGTGAATAGATCATTAAGAATTTTGAATTTCAAAAAGTATTATTTAAATTGAAAAAAGTGAATATGCGCACCTTTCTGATGAAACCCTTTCCCGCAAAACTCACACACGAAGGGTTTGTATCCCGCGTGGATGCGCGTGTGCGTGTTGAGGGTGGAACTCCGGTTGAAGGCTTTCCCGCACTGGTTACACTTGTGCGGTTTTTCCTGCAAATATAAAGAGTAAAAAATTAATTTAGAATTAATTTAGAATGACACGTGCAATAGAATCGTTAACGTACACCAGACGAATGTTTTACAATGATGCACCAGGAGACACGTCTCGTTAAAATATTCACAGTATTTGAAGAATGTTAAAGGAGAATATTTTATATTTTATCGTCAAAACTAAAAAAAGAAGAGGAAAACACAGTTCATATACACTTCGATATCATACTGTAATAAATAAGGGGGAAATAAAAAAAAGCTCACGTACAGTAGGTTTCTTTTAAATAATACAAAATAATATGTTTCCCCCCATACAAATAACGTTAAATGTCTCGTTGTTAAGCCACAGTCAGTGATCGGAATGTAACTTAAGGTCCGCCAGTATCAAATATTAAATCATAAGATTGGAGTCACCAGATTGATTGACAGCTGTATCTGATTTTTAGATCAGGGTCTAATGAACAAGAGATAGAATAAACATCATAATATAAACATTATATACTGGTCCTTTGCTTTCAGTTGATGGTTAAAAAACAAACGAGATGTAACCACGTGCCGGTGCTGTACCTGAGTGTGGATGATTTTGTGTCGGCACAGTGTGCTCGCCTGTCTGAAGCCTTTCCCACAAACTTTGCACACGAACGGCCGTGCGCCCGTGTGCACGGGCATGTGGCGGGTCAGGTTGTAGTGCGCGTTAAACACCTAAGCAGGAGGGGGGGGGGGGCATCAAAATAATAATCATAATAATAGTATTAATAATAATAATACGACCAACCACTTTTCCCTAAAACAACATTAAATTCGTATTAATAAAAATAACCTTTAAGGGAACCAACATCATTTAAAACAATGAAAACATTATTTATTTATTTCCCTTTAAAGCAACACACACACACACACACGCACACGCGCACACAAACACACCCACCCCCCCCCCCCCCCCCCCCCCACACACACACACACATAAATATGATGTATATACACACATATTAAAGAAAAGAAAAAAGAAAAAGCCTTTGATGATCAGAATGAGTCTGTCAGGGGTCATTTGATAGAGTTTGAATAATTAATGGGTTTTTAAAACACATAACCTTGTAATAAGAATTTAAGCCCCAACAACACGCACCATGAAGACAAACAGTTCAATTCATGTTAAATACATAATTAATCCTAATTAAAAACGGGATTTTCAGCGTTGAACACTGGTTCGTAAAAGAAGATTGGCACATCAAACATTTGTAATTGATTCGGAGAGCAGCTGAATGTCTTAGAAGTAAAGGAGAATCGTCTTGTAAACTCTGTAAAGCGTGATTCAAATATATCTTAAATAAGTTCCTTAAAACAAATCCATCTTATTTTATAAACCAACAAACTCAATATAATTTACACAATTTAATTCAAATTGTCCAAATCTGACCAGTCAGTCTAATTATGATTTATATTTTGTATTTGTTGATTAGAGTTTAACAACCGCATGACTAATAATCCATCACACCGATCACAATGTACTTTTCTTTTTAACATTTGATATATTATCCTCACAGACACTTCTAGTTTCTATTCATCATCTGGATTTTATACATCAGCAAAATGACCGAAGCTCTGCAAAGAATCGGACATCAAGTCTCCATGTGTATGTTAAAGTAACCACTGAGTGGATTGTGTTTCTGCTGTCACGGGTGAAACGGGACTCACCTTGCCGCAGACCTCACAGGTGAAAACTTTGGGTTTGCTGCCGGGACAGGATCCGCTTAGCCGGGCCGCCGCGGCCGCGGAGTCTTTGAATATCTTGTCTGTGAGAATCTGGTCCCGCTCCTTCATGTAGTGTTGGATCTGGCTCTGGGACAGCTCTTTGAAGGCCTGCACGCCAGACACCGGGTACCGCTCCCCGGCCTGCTGCGGGCCAGGCTTGCTCTTCTCCGCCATGAAGGCTTTGTGCCGGGCGGTGAGCAGGTACGAGGCCATTGGGTGAAGGTTGACCAGGCTGTTGGGCGGGGGACATGCGCCGCTGTCCCCGCTGCAGTTCAGGTAGCACACGGTGCCCATTGTGGGGAAGGAGGACTGGTTCACCACCCGGGGTCTGAAGAGTTTGTACTGGCCGGTGCTTTGACTCACAGCGGAGTCCTCCTGCTGGTTCTTATAGTTCAACCCAAAGCCCAAAAAGTCTGCGGGAGCGGCGACAGAAGACGCGTCGAAGTGGCCCGGATCCAGCCCGGCGATGCTGAGCCTGTGGCCCGGCTCGTACCCGAGCGGCACCAGCGGTATCATACAATGCAGCGAGGACGGGCAGACGTCGGGTTTCCCCACGGGAGCGGACTGGAACCAGCTGGGGAGCGGTATCGACTTGGGCTCGGGCGTCCTGGCCATAATCCGGTCGATGGAGAACGCGAGAGGCTTGCTGCTGCTGCCGCCGGAGGTGAGCATGTCGGAGCCCGTGGACTGGCTCCCAGAAGCCGGGGGGGAGCCTAGGATCCCCGCTGGGCGGCGGAGAGGACCGTCCATCAACTGCGCCGCGACAACAACAACAACAACAAGAAGCAGGGAAGCCGGGGGTTGGGGCTGCTCCTCACCGGCCCGCTGGAAAGGGCATCATCTGCCGGCGAACCCCCTCCGAATCACCGGTCCCGTTCCCCCAGCTTATTGATGACAATCAGGGCGGCCGCAGCTCGCTCAATAGCTGCGTGCAGAGAGCCGGGACCTTGCCGATCGTTATGTCCAGGAAGGGGAGAGGAAAAGTAGATAATTTGTTCAATTCTCCTCAGTCGATTCTCTACACTTGTCGCCGCTGGAGGAGGAGGAGGAGGAGGAGGAGAAGAGGAGGAGGTTGTCCTTTACTTGGCAGGACTCCTGCTCAACTGGAAGGTATTTGGTAAATCCCAGGTCTCCTTGTGGCTTCGCGTGACATCATTTTTTTTTTTTTTTTTTATTTGAATCGCAATACGCCAACCACGCAGCGGCCGCGGGGTCAGGAGCTGTCAGAGTTTTAGATCAGATTTAGACGCGCCTTTGGTTCCCGAACCCGCCTTTACGCACGGTTCAGAGAAGACACAGAGCTGTCGTGTGGCTGAACTTAAGACAGAAAACGAGGAGAGACACTGAGCAGGAAATGGATTTTAAGTCATCGATCTCAGCTTGGGTGGGCTGAGGGGAAACTTTGAGATGACAAACCCACCAGTGACAGTAAAGACTCATGTAGTTAGACAGATGAAATATTTGATTATTAACCGACATGAGAGGGGAAGAAGATATGCGCCTTGTTTTTCTCTTCTTTTCATTTTGTTTGGATACGGCTCATTTATGCACAGAGAAGAAACTGAAAATCTCAGCAGGCAGAAACGCGAATTCCTAAGGACAAATGAGTGAGGCTGAGAGTGTAAAAACCGACAGCACCTTCATCCATCGGCGATGAAAGAAGTGTTTTTTGAGCTGAATGAAACGAATTTCCCTTTCAAGAGTCTGGAGAAAAGATGAGGAGCAATGCACGTGACAGCTGAGCGACATCATTATTAAAATACTAATTATTAACTAATATTATTATTGACTAATAATAAAATTACTATTTTATTATTATTGTTATTGTTATTATTACGGATTATTTTAATGGCATGAATGGCAGAAAATGATTACACTCAAGAGACTTTAAATAACCAACAAAATCCATAAAAGAAGAAGAGAAAGAAAAAACCTTCGCGCTCTCAGTTGTGATAATTTATCAAATGTAAAAATTTTAGAACAAATATTTATTATTGAATACAGAATAAATAAAAAATAATAAAATAGGACTTTTATCGCGCACACACACACAGACACACACACACACACACACACACACTCTCTCTCTCTCTCTCTGTCTCTGTCTGAAGGGGCAGCGGCCTATAGTAGCCCTTTCAATGCTCGTCTGTTATTGTAAGTTCTTTTTTTTATTTGTGCGCTTTTTATATTTCATGCCAATGACTCTTTTTTTTCGTTTTATTTAACTATTGCTTTTGTCTTGTAGTATTTTTTCTCGCTGCTCTGCTTTTGAAAAATGCTATGGGCTTTTGTTTTATAATGATAATAATAATGAATGCAAACACTTTATTTCATCCTACATTCAGTATTTATACACAAACATAGAACAACTGGTTAAAATGCACTTTAATGTTTTAAACAGTATTAACGAATATATACTTGTCCTCCTGTGTACCTTTAATAATGATAACAATATTAATATTATTATTATTCATATAAATAATAACAATACTAATACATCAGAATAAACGCATGGAAAATATAATTGTTGACAAATACTGCACATAGAT